>NW_022060578.1:1230418-2460836 GCF_003285725.1 Scaptodrosophila lebanonensis | reverse complement strand
AAACCGAGCAATGCAGGTTATCTTAGAAAAGAACGAAAAAAGAAACCACCTATTGTTTTCAACTCTTGGAGGGGATCTTCGCGCAATGCGCTCTGCTTAATGATAACAGCATCCGTGTCCTCCTTTTGGACTCCACCCACTTAAGATGCTTCCTCAAATTTCAAAAAGTGGCTTAAGCTTATTCAGCGATCCTAATTTATAAAATAGGCGGTCAGTTCAACATGTAGCGCTTTACCCTGATTGATAAAATTGTATGTCAGAAAAAAGTTTTCATTATTAAACATAGCATACTGGCTTGTTAATCTGACAGAACAATATGCCTAATAGAAAATATTATTGCTTTTCAACCATTTTTATGATTTTTGACTTTCGCTTCTCCACAGCCACTTCAACAAATTTGTGCGAACAAATTCATTCTTCCTGCTAAATTTCCAACTTCCCCATCCCTTTCCACCTATATTTATTGTTCAATCGCATTACCAAAGCGTCCAAGCCGCATAAGAGTGACTGTCAGCTAGTAATCCAGTTTTATTTGAAAAAGAAAAATGTCCAGGAAGCTGCTAAAATATTGATTTGAAAACTTGACTCAGACCCTCGCTGAAGAAGAAGAAGCACTTGCTAGCTCCAAGCTAGCATCGGCCACAAGCTGCCCTCCGTCATGCTTCAGATGCTGTAGATTCCTAAAAGCGCACCTAAATTTGGGTCAAAAGGACCGAATCAATGCAATATAGGGAATAAATGAAGAAAAACCTAAAATTCTTTGCTAGTCCTAATCGGATATATATAAGCTTGTAAGCTTATTTGGAATCCAAAAGTTATCATGTCGTTTTTAACAACAAACGCTTTGTGGTTTTTCGTTAAAAACGCTTTGTGGTGTTTCGTTACAAACGCCGCCAAACATTTAATGATACCCATTGGAAAGGACATTAAAGGAGAAATACAAGTATATATAGAGAGAGTGAAAGAATGGGAGGAAGGGAGTGCGGCTGGCGGTGTCGCGGACACGATTCGGCGACCCACATGCGCACTTCATGATTACTTCCATTCAGCAGCCCGCAATAATTTGCTTATAATTTGCGCAAGCTGCCGCCGCAGACAATGCGGGTCCGCGCCGCTCGCCGCTCACCACTCGCCGGCTGCAAAGTGAAAAATGATAAAGTAAATGAAATGCAACAGACAGCATGAAGGGAAGGGACTGGGAAGGCGGGAAGGTGGGGAGGTGGGAAGGCGGGGCAGAGACAGTACAGAGTCGAGTGGATGGAGGGTCTGAGAATCGGGAAGTCGCAGTTGCATTTGCAATTGGAATCGCGTGTTGCTGCCACTGGCTTTTTTATAGTTTTAAGCCGCAAAGTATGCTACAGTTGCCAGCACCAACACACACATACATACATGTACATATATCCATGCATACATGAACAAGTACGTGTCTATGTAGGTGTATGCAGATTTTTGCATAAAGCATACGCCATGCGGCCGAAGTGCGCCTCAAGAGCTCTGACAGTCTGAGTGGCGCCCGAGGGCGAGGGCCTCCGTTTGCCCATAAGCTCTTTTTAAGTGTGCGGCAACAGGCGCAACCGATTGAAGTGGCAGTGTGGCAGAGTGGCAGTCGAAGAAGTGCCATGCGTACGAACACCCATGTATAGCGAAGTCGCCGTGTCGGATTTAAGGGCGCTAATGGAGCGCATAATGCAAACAGAGAATCAGCAGCTCAATGAAAATGATAATAAGTGCACAAATAATTACCTCATTGCACATTTTTATTCCGCCGCTGGCAAGCAGCTCAATAGTCGATACATTTTATAAATCTCTGACGGCTTATACGACATACATACATACATACATATATGTATAACTGAACTAACGATAGTCGCATTCAATTGAAGCCAGCTCTTACTGTCCATTTCCAAACCAACGATGCTATTTTTAGCAGAGTTGCATTTCTTTGTAAATAAAATTTGGACTATATTTTATTAACAGGTGTATTTCTACCTAATGTGGCAGCTTAATCCAGTTGTATATTTAAGGGGAATACTAAAATTATCCATAGAATATAACTATATGATTGCACTTGTAGTAAATCTGAATAATGCACAATTTTTTAAAAATTACTATGGACTATGAAGACTATTGTTGCCGCCGAAAAACTAGGGTTAACTATATTTTGCCTTACCTCTTTGAAGCATATTTATTTGTCTACATTTTTCCGTACGAAATATGTAAAAGATCTAAGCGCGACTGGTCGCATAGAGTCAAGTAAATTTAGTTTTAGTTTGGTTTCAGCAGCGGGAAGGAATACTATTTTTAAGCGCGCCACAAACTCTCCGATTAAACGTATTCTGTAGCCATGTGCTTTCAGTTAGGAAAAATTATGTAATTATGTCTTGAATTAAAGATTAAGTTACTGGAAAGTTGATTGCTTGTTGCGCCTGCTCTAAAAAGTCGCTGCCGCCTGGCCCCAAACTCAACAACTATGATGAGTTTAATTTAAATATGGAATCTCGTGGGGAGATCCTGTAGGTGATACTTTTGAGTCTTCATTTTCTTGATTTTGAAAGCAAGTGTCTCTCAAGTGCGTTCTGGTGGCATCCAAGGTGGGTCTCATAGTTTTCTGCGTGAGCTTGAATGACACCAACCTTAGGAACGCCAAGACCTTTTTCAATGTCCCTAGTGCGCATATACCAGGGAGCACTGCAAATTTTCCTTGAAGTTGGATGTCAGTAATGCTTAGTAAAAAATAATAGAATTGCTGAAGTTTGTTTATTAAGGAAAATGTGCATTCACATAGACATATCGTTGAACTTAATAAAAATGGTTGAACTTGTTTCCAAAGAATATTAGGAAATGGAAGCAAATGATAGATTTGTTAATACCAGCTTTCGATCTCTTTTTCTTCGTCTTAATACCCAAAAGGCTAGCCAACCTGCACGACATACATTTAGTCATTTATTTTAAATTTTACACTTTAAAAATGCGAATTCAAACTGTTTAATTGTTTTTAGTAATTAGTTCCTAGGTTTGCACTAGGTAGAGCTTCTCATATGCTCAGACACTAAACATTTTAACAACTCAGTCGTCTTACATATGTATATAAGTTAGGATTTATTTATCAAGTATATATTAGAAATTGGAAAAAAGAATTTTATGAATCAGTTCTTAATTAAATTCTGAATTTACTCGATACTAAATTATTTATTTGTTAGTTTTATTATTTATTTATATGAACATTGACATCTATGTTCATATGCTTTTTAGTTTAGTTATAGTAATTTCGTAAGTTTTTTTTAACATTTCTAATATTTGTTTTGTGAATTGGAAATTCGTTCCAAATGCGAACAGCATTCATAAATTATGTTCCAAAAGGAAACGTTAAGAACAGTTTGTAATTGAAATCCGACTTATAAGTATTCTACATTTTCTTATAACTCATTAATTATGCATTGTTCTTAAACAAATTATGCATTTTGCTAAGATCAACTTAGTGATTTTTCAAATATTTCATTTATTGGGCAAGGCAATTGTTATACTTGTATAGTAAAACAACAACTAAAGCGGAATAAGCGGCCTAATTTAAGTGCGTGCCTTTAAAAGCAGACAAACTGGTAGTTTGTTTATACGTCAGACATCTGCGATTACAGCTCATATTTTGTAAGCCCCATTGTTAATCTAACTCGGCTCGGTTGAGTTCACTTATTTGTTTGTACGAGTATGCATAAATCCCAACAGTTCTCATCTATATCTATTAACGAAGGCAAATTGCTAAGCAGCTCTCGAATGCGCAGCTCGATCGCACCCAGGGGCATCCGAAAAATTATGCAGAAATTGCTTAAAGTTTAGTCTCGAGTAGGCGTCTGGCCTATAAAGAGAAAACACTGAGCTACGGCGTTGCCCGACAGCAGCAGTTTGTTTTTTTTTTTCTTTACGGTTAAGCGCTTTAAAAACACCGTGGGGACCAACACATACACACACACACACACACACACACACACATAAACACTTACTCAAACGTCAATAAAAATCAGCCAGTTAGACAGACACACACACATACGCACACACACAGACACACTCGCTCACACGCACGGACACTAAAGCGACAGGACAAACACGCAGACCGTTATTCGCTGCCTTTTCTGTTCACACATGGAAATGTTTGCAGACGGCAGCAAAACAACCAAAACGGACGAAGACGAAGGAAAAGTGGAGAGGAAGCAGTGTGTTAGCAGAAGGCGAGGCCACGAAAAAGGAGTAGAAAAAGCTGCTTATAGAAAATAAAAGCCAAAGGACACACAAATAAATTGCAAGCCGGTGCAAAGCAATTTGCGCATTTCCGTTATAAAAAATCCGAAGGGTTCTCTCGTTAGAAACAAAGCGAACAGCAAAAACATATACTTGTATGTATAGCTACAGATATCTATCCAAATATGTATACTCGTATACTATATGTATGTGTATGTAGTATGTGCTTTCTTTGGAAGAGCAAAGCGATATTTCACACAGTTCTGACAAAGTTTCCTCAATCGGATATATGAACCCATACCTGGGGTCAGTGTGGAATGCTTTTGGTGTGGGAAGAAAAATTTGGGGCAGGTAGGAACGGGGCAGATATCCTACGCCATTGTTATTGTAGCAGATACTCAATAAATACCTTGTGGGCAGCTGCCATTGATAATCTTTTCAATTGAAAGAGTTGGGGGGTATCGAAAAAAATGCGACGATAAAGTTTGTCTCTTCATATTTTCTGAAAAATTAAATGGTACACATTTTACACAGTCGAGTTGTTTTCGAAAAATTTGACAACTAATTTGAATACCTTTGTGAGAGCCACAAACTTGACATGAAAGCTCTTGCCCAAGAAGCTATTCAATTTTTCATTAATAACAACTTTAGAATGTCATATTTGTTATATTCTGCAATTACATTTATTATTTAATTATTACTTTGAATGCGTATTGATTCTTTTAAACAAAAGTAACAATTTTCTGGATCGAATAAATAAATAAACCAAGCATCCCTTTACTTTTCAATTCAAAATTCATTTTAATTATCATTATATTGTCTCAAAATTACTATTTATATTTATTTATTGTATGCCAAACACGACTTCAGATCTGCAGATGAACACAAAAGGCAGTTCATTTTCGATTTGTTGTCACAAACAAACAATTTGTGCTCGAAATTGAATTAGAAAATGTTATCAAAGCTATAAAACCAGACACATTTATTTACGTGAAATAGCTAATTATTTATGCATGAATTAATAAATAATGAATTTCGTTTATAATATATATATAATTGACTGTCATAAAGACAAAAAATGCTTGAGTTTATGTGTTTATTTATTTATATGCTCCACAAATATGGTCTGCTGATATTTGTTACAATAAGCATTACGTATAATTTCAACTTATACGAATATGTTAGCCTCAAAACTATTCCAACAACTGCCACATAATGTCTGTTTAGATTAATGGAAAACAATTCCTTATTGGTCAACAAGGAGCGGAAATCTAAAGTTGTCCTAAGACGGCAAAGGATCCTACATCAACAATAATTATCTTGTAAAGAAAAACTAAATTTTGAAGCATCCTTCTGCTAGAATACGATGGCACGTGAAGACTTGGATTCCAACCATATAGATCAATAAGTGGGAATTGATTTTGAGCATTAGCCAGTTTTGCTTTTTTAAATATTAGAACTATATAGTTCAAAATATGTAATAATCCTTTCCTCCCATAAAAGTAACTTAATCCCACCCATAAGCACATCAACGACGTCTACTCTACTCCTTCTGATTTAATTTTATTCGCTAACCTTGCATGCCAAATTCTGTACAAATAGTGACGAGGCTTAATTTTCTACTCAAAGAAATTGATGAACAAATTCCAGTATTTTTGTTAACACGGGAACGGTATCCGAATTGTACAATGGAACTATGTTGTGGACCTATTCAGATTCAGATAGCCCAGAAGCTTGTCGAATAAGGACATTTCCATAAACATTTATTTAATGTTCCTGCTGATTGAGGAGTAAACGAAACGCCAAGTCATATATAGAAGCATATTTTATTTAATGAAGTTCGGCAATTGCTCGATTAAAGGTGCCTTTGCGACATAATGTCGATTGACAGCTTTTATATGCATTGCACTTAATTTTATTTATGGAATGTCAATATTATGAAACAAAGAATGCGATATCTGAAATGTTTGACTCTTTGTTTCTGCTGTTTTATGCACATCCATGACTTTATTTAACAGTATCGCCTATATCGTTACGTGTCCTTTTTGTCGGCTTTCATAACTCGGCAGCTCAGCCTCGGCCATATACTCATACTCGTATCCGTATCCGTATCCATTGACTTGGGCCGCTAAATTGAATGTCCTTTTTTCAATTATGCGCTTGCCACACGCCAACGAGCATAAACAATAGGCAGGATGCGTTTATGGCCAGGCCATTTGTAGCAGACGACTCACGCAAGTCCTTCGGGCCCCACTGGTTTGTCCTCTGCGGAAAAGGAACGGGGAAGAAGAAGGGAAAGAGTTGCATAAAAAAGGCACAACTGCCCCACTTATTTATAACTTTCTCACTTATACAATTTTCCATTCTGATAAAAATCGAAAGTAAAGCACTGATGGTCCTTCTCTTCGTTTCGCATTTTGTTTCAATTTTTTTTCGGCAACCGAAGTCGAAAATTGTTTCAATTTTTATTGCTTAAGTGCGTTAAACCCTTACCGTCACTCTCTCGTTTGTCGGCAAAGGGTTCACCGCGGGCGTGTTGGGGTGTTGGGGGTGCTTTGTTTTTCCCCATCAATTTATCCTCTCTTCTTTTTTTCTGCCCGTTAGTTGTTTGTTCGCCCGGCAATCTGTTTCGTTGGACATTTCTGGTTGTTTGTTGTTTGTGTGTTGCATTTACAAATGTTGCTGATGGCGTTTTCTGGCTAGTGCTGTATGTAGTGGAGGTTGTTTTTAGTTTGTTCGCCATCGGCCGGCTATTAGGAAAGTAATCGTAGTGCGAGTAGGTGGTGGATGTGCAAAATCCGAAAGCTGTGGAGAGGCGCCAGCAAATTGAATTGAAATTGCAAATAATTGGTGCGGCGTTTGTTTATCTCAAAGCGAAGTTTCTCTAAAAACAAGTGCTAATATTTGTCGTACTTTGAAGGGATATTTTTTGTGTTTATGTGTTTTCAATCCATAGAAGAACCGCAGCTAGTTGAAAAAAAGTTGTCCTAATTGTAAGCTGTTAGTTGCGTTTTTATTCTAATGTATGACAGGATAGTACATTAGTGAAAACTATAGTTGTCTTCATTAGAATCGGAGAAGTAGAGACATTCTAGAGTCTTTTAAATGTCTTGAAAATTAAATAAGTGGAAAAACATTTCTGTATTTCTCCAATCCACTTTGTTTGCCGCAGATGGGAAACGAACGAAATAGTTCCAATAGTTCCTTCACCAAATAATTTCCCTAATGCTTAAATATATTATTGTTTTTAAGGACCCCAAAGCGCTTCAAATACTAGTGATTTTTTTAGAAAATAATCTGCCCGCTTACTCAATACTTAGTGTCCTCAATGTAACCCAATATCGGCTATTGAAGTTTCCTTTATCACATCCTTGACCTGCTTCTTTCTGGGCAGCTGGCAACTGGATCCCATGTCATCAAGGCTAACAAACACATAGACTAAGTTTTGAATTAATAAATTCTTCAATTTTTGAAGATTTGATTGACATTTTCTCTACATTTGCAAATCTCTAATAATAAAGTTCTTCCAATAGTTTAAAAAGCCTGAATGCAAATAGCCTTAATGCTTTAAATTAATTTTCACAGCTATTTGGTTTTAAAAAGTTTTGTTTTCCAAGTATTTTGATATTTTTACCGATATTGATATTTATACCCAGATAATTGCCTAAAAGGCAGTAAACTTTGAAATCCTAGACACATTATTCCATTCAATTTTCGGCATGCTATCTGGGAAATGCGGATTAGATTGCACACAAAAGGCAGCTCTTCTATTCAATTTCAAATTGTCGATTCTCACCACGCTCTCTCTCTCTCTCTCTCTCTTCTTCTTGCAGCTTCCGATCACAGCGCCACCTACCGTGCGGATAGCAAAAGCACGCACGCGATCAAACACGATGCCAAATCGCTGACCGACGAATACGACCGGATGCAGGATCTGAAGAGCTCGGCCGTGGCGATGCGAAGCTTTCTGGGCATCACAGCCATTGGAGTCTGCCTGTGGGCGTGGCAGGTGTAGGGCGGGGGAGTGTCAGAGCTACTACAACTACTATAAGTGTAATTGTACAAATATTGCAAACCAAAGCTAGTCCGATAAGCAACTATATATAGTAAGCAATAAATTAAATAGTTTGTCGCAGATACAGTATTTGGTGTAGATTCTCGTTTCCACTAATTTTGATCAACTTAAGGGGCTTGTTGTAAAAAGTTGTTGTTGTGGTTTAAGACATATAAGTAGTGCGTAAGTGGAAAAGGGCTTGGCATCGAGCCCACACACAGGTTCAGTCAAATACAACGGAAATACAAAGTATTAGCATTAAAAACCCATATACTTATCTGTATGTGTGTGCGAAAAAAAAAAGAAATACATAAACATCAAATACTCTTAAGTCTAAGTTTGAAAATTTGTAAAGCAACTACGACCTGCGTGTCACAGGAAACAGGACTTGGCCTAACTTGTAAAAAGGACTTTTTCATTTGGAAGCTTTTTGTTTTTGTTTTTTTTTTTTTACAACCAGCACGTCTTTTGATGAACAAAGTGATTTCTCTTCAATGGCAGCTACATTTTTCTTGGACTTAAAGTTCTTTTGGGATGGCAGAAGGATCACCCAACTAAGCAACTACTTAGAAGTGCATTAAAGACTTAAAGTCTTTATGAAAACTTCATCTCTCAATTACTTTTGCATTTTCCCCCCAATCTTACTGCATTTTTTGCTTGAGCTCATAAAACAAAATCCATTCTTTAGACTACTCTGAGCGCTTCCAGCTTAAATTGAAATAATAATTTTTTATTAAATTATACATTACTTTAGTATTGATTTTGGTTGGTTTGAAAAAATGTTCAAAATTGGTTTGCCGTCTGGTTGAGAAATAAAAATATCGAATTGTCGATCAATTCTGTACTCGATTGTGGTGAACTAACCAATTCATGTTTACATTTGAATCATAAATTAATAAATAAACATTAATACGAATACAAAAAGTATACAAATGTAGAAGGGAAGTGTACTGCTACCAGTTTATTTATTTTAAATAAGAGCAAGTTGTGGCACAAACAACTGTGTTAAAACTTTGATGTGCAGTTTGTTTGTAAACAAATTAATCAATAATTAACAATGGATGGCACAATTCAGAACGAACAACTATCATCAATGACTATTCGATGCTCTCACTCTGTGCTCAGCCGCTGCTAGATGTCCTGCGCCATCTCCCATAAATAGGCAGAAGGCAGAAGGATATTATCCACCTTGCAATCGATTGCTAAATTGAATTACTCGCGACGGAAGAATGCTTGTTTCATCCTATTTATATTGTCAATTATCCCCATCGCATTTAATTCCCAATTAATACGATTTAACATCGTTAGAGTCAAGAAAAAAAAAAAAAACGATTTTTAAAATTAATTTTTAAGAATTAAATTAATTCAATTAAATTAAAAGTATTCAATACATAGAAATGTAGCCACGCTTCAAATGTATGTGCAAAAGAAACTGAAATCAAATATTCACATACATATGTACGTACATCTATAATTTTCAATGAACTGTCTATTAAACGAAAAGGCACTATTGTGAAAAACTTTTCTCTCATTCTTTCTGCACCAGTGATCTTGCTTAAAGATCGATTACCGATTTAATTTTAACTTAAGGAGTATGCAAACTTTTTTAAGTTCCATCCAGGAGTGGTTTAATGACTAAGCGGGCTTCCCATTGCTTGTAATTTGCTATTAAAATTGGTGAGCTGTGTAAGACACGGCCTGATTGAATAGTTTTGTAATAGAAATATTATAGTTTTGCCCGCATTTAATTATTTATTGCATAATGAGCGTGAAGAGGCCATTTCAGTCTGATAGTCTGGCTGCTGCAAAATAAAACAAATTCTATAGGCAGCTTTTTGAAGGAGCTGGAAAGACATGGAAAACGCAAACGTTGTGGCCAACCCTCGTTGTTGAATTTGGCAATAAAGGATAGTTCAGCTCATCCCAATTTTTTCATGAACTCAATCTAGCGATTTGCATAAGATGCAAATAATAAAAATAATAATAATAATAATAATAATAATAATAATAATAATAATAATAATAATAATAATAATAATAATAATAATAATAATAATAATAATAATAATAATAATAATAATAATATGTTTGATGCGTGAATGTAATGCAAATGTTGTGACTTGAAATTATTTAAATTATTCTGTTGAATGGACAACTTCTTGATGTTGATAATGTTTTTGACGCCTAAATTAAGGCTCTAAATTGTTATTTTAAATGATGTTTCTGATTCTGAATTCAGCTTAAGGTATGTTTTTACTATTTGTATAAATTCCTAACTGAAGTTCGAAACAAAACCAGAAAGAGTTGCATTTATTGCAATATTGCTTTAAATTGTTGGTTACAGTCCAGCAAATAAAGTTTTTCTTACATTTAATTTAAAGCAAAGCATAGTATTTATAAAACGTACCTCTAAGTGAGAAATTTATCGATAATTGATTGATATTCATCGGCTCGACTCGGCATCCATTGTACTTGTATTATAATAAACAGCAATGGATGACAAAAAATCAATAAAAATGACCGTAAGGCACAAACATGTTAATGCAGAATACCCCAAAATTGATATTTCTAAGTCAAAAGTATACTTGTCTAAATTACTTTTAAATGTTCTGTTCGATTCTAAGGAAATGTACAAGTTTAAAATAATTTGGTTTTTGATTCGCCAGATGCATTTGCTATTAAGCCGATGTGGCCATCACCATAGCTGCTAAGCAATTCATAAGCCGATCTATATGGTGCGAACCTCTTATATCCTCCACTGCCATTTATAAGTCCATTTATAAGACAGCGTTTCATTTATTTAGCCGACAATTGTGCATTCAAAGAGTTCAAATGAAATGAGAGACTCCGTTTGATAACTAACATATAAATAAACATAAATTGATCCAACTCTTAATGAATTAATATCACTATAATTCAATATCACAGTAATTCAGCAACAATTCTGTTGACTGTTAAATTTTTGGCTTGGTTCTCACAGTGCAATTGATCCTGTGAAAAAGTCCTCTTCACTGCGACACGCACCTTGTAAATTATAGTAGCTAAGCTAATGTCTAAAACTATACCTATGTGCATAAAGTAAATATATATAAATATATGTCAAAACTGTTGAGTCCTTGCAGTCTTCTAGATCTACATATTTACGATTTACTTTCGTGCACTGCAAAACGGAAAGAAATGCATGTAAATGTCTGTATAATTTACACATCAAAATTGAAATAAAATGCAGTCATTTGACACAAAAACCACCAGAATTTAATGCGAAGTCGGCGGGTGAGATGCCTTGCTATGCCATAATAATTGCCACACCTGCGTGCACAGCCCGTGGCAACAAATTTGTAGAACCACAAAATATGCGCCAAACCGCAGACCCAAAATCTTCGACGTGCCCCACCCCTTTTCCCGCTCCTCCCCCTTCTTTCTGATGTTTGTTGTTTACTTTGCCAGCAATTTTCATGCCAACGAAGCGCACCGTTTTCTGTAAAAAATTGTGCGAATAAAATTCTGCGAGACTTTATAATTTAATTTTAAAAACGAAGCACAACTGGCGGAAGACAAAAAAAGAAAATAATTATTAAAATAAATTAAATGTCTGTTGGCGCTCATAAACTGGTGAGTTGGCAATTAAAAGCAGGCAGGCTGCAGGACAGTGCGAGCTAAAAAATGTGTGTATGAGGAACCACACAGAGAGCGTGGCAGCTTTTTTCCGAGCAACTCAAACAGCGTCCATTTTTGCTTTTCATTTGGCTGCATTTTCACACGCTGGCCACAAAAAATTGGCATGTGCATTGTGTGCATGTGCGGACCATGATGTTAAGGCCAAGTTAATAAAGCAAACAGACGGCGCGAGAGCACAGAGGGCCGCGTTACTATGAGTGGAGGGCAGCGATGGAGCTGGCCAGCGGTGGCTGTGGCTCTAGGGGGTGGGGGAATGTCCTGCAGGCAGGCATTGGCAGCCGGGCACCAGCACCCAACAGGCAGGGAGGGTGCAGTACTTCGAACTTCGATTTGCGCTAAAGCCTTGCAGTCCCTCAAACTTGTCAATGACATTGCTCTTTCTTTTCTCTTTTATTTTTTATTAAGCAAGGAATCGGTCGGCCATGTGGCGATAAATCTGCACCCCTACGATGTCCAGGTATAGGTCGTGGTGCAGCGTGAAACCCGGGATAAACCAGTCGGATCCAGTAATATTCCATATGGCTTTATTTGGGAATGTCTGGATCCGCCTGCGGTTCAACGCGGCAACGAATGCAGGAATCTGTATAACACAGCTCCATGTAGGGACAATAATGCTCGGACAGACGGTCCTTTTGCAGCTTGGATATGTCATGATTAGCTAATTGAGCTTAGCCACTTTCGTTCTCCAACAAAGATTTCTGCTCTTGGCCGGGTTGAGGCGAGTATTCCACCTTGGAGATACTCCTGCAACCCATTCGCTGCATTGTATATGCAGAAAGTCATTGAGGGCATCATTATTCGCAGCACAACAAAAGCAATTACAAATATACAATTATTTCTATCAATACCTTTTGTGGAGTAATTTGTTGCCTTCATGCAACGAGCTGCGATATGAGGGGCAGGACAGGAGACGGCTGAGAACCGATTCGGATTTAGAATGAGGCTCGACGACGCAATCGGTCTTTTGTCCCATAATCGAAAACAAGAATCTGCTAACAAATTCTTCTTTTCTAGTAAATACTACTCGTAACTGTTGCTCAACTATTTCTTTTTAAATTTAAATTCATTCAAAAATGAAAACAGTAAATAGCTTTAATTTTTATGTCGTTCATCTCCCTGTTTATTTCCATTTTCTTCCTTTAATGAAATAAGCAAGTATATGTTAAATTATTTCGTAAATGATTTGCTTCTTCACGTCCATTCATCCCTAACACGCACACACTCCAAATTCAAATATAAATCTGAATCAGTTAAACCTTTTCCATCTGGTCGGTATTCACTTTCTTCATACCTTGATTTGAGAACGCGGTAATCTTTTCAGCCATTTCCAATTTGTTTTTACATAAGAACCTGCTAGCAATAACAACTAATATTTTAACAAAAGAAAACGCACTTCAAATCTAGTGCAGTAAATGCTTTTTTTGTCATTTAATGTTTCGAGCATGAGTCTGAAGTAACAGCATCCTGTCCAGGATTGAATTTTCAGCTATTTGGACTAAATGAGGTATGTTTAAGGTAGTTTTCTCATGGATCCCATTGTCAGAACAGGACCAAATTGAAACGGGAAACAGTTTGCAGAACGACCAAACTCGCATCAAAGTACCCTTCAAGTACATCCTATCCAATAAAAAAAGAATCACCGAAATCGTTTGGCGGGATATTCGTTATTCGTCCTTTTGTCGCGCACCTATTTAATGCAAATTTAAATATTAAATCGGAATGCTGCAGAGATACTCGTACACCATAGTCATTCGAAGGGCTAAGTCGGCATATTTTCCACACTGGAAGGCGGAATCAGCGACAACAGAGTCGCCATTGATATTATTACTATAGAAATTTGATGATAGAGATATTGGAAAATACAAATTACAGTAAAATACGAGTAATACCTAATCACTACTAATGAAATAAAATGATTCTAAGCATAAGATTCTTTGTTCTCAATAAGCAGATTTGTGATCCACAATAGAAAGAAAAGTAAAGAATTGATTAAATAATACTATTATGTAATTTAATTAAGGCACGCCGAGTATTGCAGCCAGAAAGAGACATTTTGCTAGAAATTTTAAAATAAATGATGATCGAAAATCACATGAGGACAGGATGCCGCATATCTTTGGCATAGAAGTATATTTATACAAGCGATGCCAGCAGAAGCCAACAAGAACACTAGCAGTGGGCTGAACAAGCAACAAATCCAATCTAAATAATCTAAATATTAAAAATGCTTAATGCGCCATTATCACACCGGACCTGATCTATCGTTGCTACCTCCGATATAGGTCGCTTCATGTTAAGCAGATCTTTATCGTGACATCTGCCCCCTAGAACCGGGTATGGAAGAACTTCATCTCGCGTCACCTGAATATTTGTGTATATCCTTCGTTTGCCGCATGTGAACTCCGTTAGGATGCATTCCTTCGATTCTACGACAGACTTTGAAAACTTCTTATAGATGCGTTTATTTTTATTTATTTATTTTATTTATTTATTTAGTAAATCAACAAATAGTGCTGTCGATACATATGCAATTAATCGTGCCCAATATTTGAGCAATTTTAGGAACGTTAAGCGATTAACCTAAAAAGCAATTTGAGTACTTGACGACCCACTTTATGATCATGAATTAAAACCAAAAATATATCTCGAATAATACATCGAACGTTATAACAACGCCGATTATATGTGTTTTTTTTTTGCAGTTAGTTAACATACATTTACAGTAACTACAAGTAGTACAGAGTATAAAGTAGGAAATCAACAAAAAAGCTTAGTTTTTGCTGGAAAAGTTTTATAAATGCAGTATGTTTGCTGAGTTTGAGATTGGAGATACGAGTAAAAGTTTGAGAAAACCCAAAATATGTTTGTTTGAATAGCAAAACCTTTTCTTAATTTCAGTTTTATTTGGCAGTATTCGATTACGTCTAGTAAGTACTAGAGGCACTGATATATAAAGCTATTGTATCATTGAAAGCACTTGCTTGCACAATTGCAAGAAATTTGGAGCTCAGCCTCACAAAAACATTTAGGTAAACAGTGAGTGCTACAGAAGACAAGTAGTTGCTTGGCTGTAAGCTGTGGGAAAATTTAAAAAGCCATTGTGAAATGAAGATACTTTGAGTTCAAAATGTTCGATAAACTGACAACTAATTGCTTAACTGTAAGCTGAAAGAGGATTTCAAAAGCTATTGTGAAATCAAGATACTTTGAGTTCAGCTCACATAAAGAGTGTCCTTGAAATGTGGGTGCTGTTTAGGAAGAAGTACTTCTTCAGCCAACATTGTTGGGAATTCAAGGAATATTTTCAAATAAGTCAATTCTACAGGTGGAGCTGGCACTCGATTATTTTCTAGACGATTGAACAATAAATTGCATTGTTTGAATTTTTAAATCGCATTATTTGCGCGCCAGTCGGCTGCATTTTTTACCACCGGCCATCAATATTTTATGCAGTATGACAAATTTTATTATGTAATCATGTAATTGATAACGTCAATTTGCAGTGTAATCAAATATTACTTTCATACACGCGCAGGGGCATTCGTGGGTAGCAAATTTTATTAAAATGCAACCGCAACAGTTTTTAAACATAAATATTTGATGTACACACATATTTTAATTTCATTTTCGTTTCCGTCAATTTCAGGAGAGTCTTAAATGGGCGAGCCGATGCGGTCGAAAGGGGCCCGAACGGGCCAAAGGAGCAAAAACTTTGCGCTCAGTAGAAGGAGGATAGATGATGAGCATGCTGTTTGGCTTTGAGTTGTGTGTGTGTGCGTGTGTGACACTGCCTTTGCCTGCCCTCTTTGATATGCTATGCTTTTTGCTCGCCTCACTTGGACATGCAACGCCCTCTCCTTCTGTCCCCTCCCTCTCTCACTATTCGTCCTTTGCACCTCATTTTGTTTTCCCTGCAGCTTAATGGAAACTTTGAAGCTAATGTTGCGTTTTGTTTGATAATTGTGATTTGATGTCCGTAACTTTTTATTTGTATTATTACTTTCCACCATTTTCAAACTTTACAAACTTTTGCTGAAATTAATTTCTGATTCATTTAAATAATTGCAAAAATATGCAAGCATTGTTCGCTGCCTTCATTTCCATAACGCTCATTCACAGAGCCAAGACACAAACCCAAAAAGCTGCGCAGGTAAGCTTTTTCGAACATTTAACATAACAGAACTTAATATTAGCTGTACAATGTTACATAACATAGCTGGAAATGTTAGCTGGAACGCCGAAATGAAAATAAAAATATAAAAAATTATTTGCCAGTTAATCGTGCATGTGAATAAATCATTGAATAAATAAATATAATTCTTGCTATAAATTCAAATTTGGTTATTTTTAATCGAACTAACTAATGATATTACAAGTCACATCGAATTTTAACATTTCTAAACTTAACATTGTAATACTTAGCAGAATATAACGGAAAATGTTAAGCTTCAAATTCAAAATATAAATAATACTATAATGCGCTGAAATTATAAATATAAAGATGATCCTTCTTTTCTCAATTTAAAGGGGTACAGATATAAAATTGAATTTTGTTATTGGAAAATAAACTTTTCTACTTATCCTGCCAGTCAGGGCATCGTAGGCATTAATGTAACGTCGATTTTACATCACAACAGAAAATTTCACAAGTCACATCGAATTAATTAATAATAATAATAATAATTTCACACAACATTGATACGACAAGGATATTATATTAATATACTATTAATAACAAACAAGAGCTTTTTTCCTGCAGCTAACTATTAACAGCTAATAATATTTAACAATAACATTTCGAATATTTAACAAAGCTGTAACACAGCATAACAGTAACATAGCTGAAAATGTTAAGTTTTTTATGCGGAAAAATGTTATTAACTTCAAAAATTATAAAAATAATGAAATGAAAGTCCCTTCCGAGCTTGCCAAATCGAGATTACTTTTAAGTTTAAAAACACATCAGTTTGGAAAAATTCATTAAATACGTTTGATTAATTTTCAGTTGATTGGAAATTTAAATAGTTAAACAAGTTTTTAAATTAAAAATTCGTTTCAGCTTTCCCGACTTTGAAATACCCTGTACATGTTATGTAAAATAATTATGCGTGTCTATGCGTGTCTATGCGTGTCTATGCGTGTTTCTGTGTTTCTGTGTATCTGTATGTGTCTCGTGTGACTGTGCAAATCAGCAACAACAACATCTGCGGGTGGTTCTTGGCCTAAGATAACATATATGGCTAAATCGTCCTGTTAAATCGGCCTATGAAACTTGAATAATCCGAATTTTATGGAAAACTAGTGATTGCTGGAGAGAGGGGGGAGGGAGAGAAATTCCAAAATACAGATTTTCTGTTTTCACTAATTGGACTAAAACCGAATCTTGTACATTTCAAGTATAGAGTATAATGCTGAATACAACATATAGTCTGCAGGTATTAATATAAAGGCAAAGATAGACGGAGAAAATGTCTGAGAGATGGTTTGATTTGTCTATGCTTATCTCTTAGATGTGATGTTTTGGACGAGGTCGGTTCATTGTGGAGGTTCTGCTATACTTGAGAGTGGATATTGCTCTGAACACACCAGATGAAGGCATAGATAGCCAAATAGACGGGAAAAGAGCCGGGGGGACTTGCTCTCGGACGAGATAAGGGCTTTGTCAACTTGTTGAACTTATCATCCGCAGATAAGACTGCCACTTCTGCTCAGTATTGCCGCTCGGCTCAGTCATCATTTATCGCTGCCGGGATGAGCGTCGCGTTGTTTTTCGCAGCCTCGCTGCTGAGCTTCTTGCTCGGCTATTTGCGGTACACCTACAATTACTGGACGATGCTGGGCGTGCGGCAGCGGCGGACGCACTTCCTGTACGGCAACGTTTTCAAGCTGAAGTCCTTGCATCTGAGCGAGCTGCTGCAGGAGACGTACGATGCCTTCAAGGGGAAGGTCGGCGTGGCGGGCAGCTATGTCTACACCCGCCCTATTGCGGTGGTTACCGATCTGGAGCTGGCCAAGCACATACTGATCAAGGACTTCAACAAGTTCGTCGACCGACGTGCCTACAACAACCACAAGGAGGATCCGCTCTCCGCTCATCTGTTCAACCTGCAGGGCGAGCAGTGGCGGCAGCTGAGGATGAAGCTGACGCCGGCCTTCAGCAGTGGAAAGCTGAAGCACATGTTTGGAAGTGTGGTCGATGTGGCCAAGCAGCTGGAGCTGACCTTGCAGAAGCAGTTGGACAAGGAGGGGGCGGTGCTGGAGCTGCACGATCTGCTTGGCCGCTATACGACCGACGTCATAGGCAAGTGTGCCTTCGGGCTCGACTGCCACAGTCTGCAGAACCCGCGGGCAGAGTTCCGAGTGGTGGGCAGACAACTCTTCCAGGCCGATCGTCACGCCAGCGTACGCTGGCAGCTCTTCAAGCTCACCTATGGCGAGTTCTTCAAACGCCTGGGCCTGCGTCTGATTCCCAAATCCCACACCGACTTCATAATGCGTGTTGTGCGCGAAACTGTGGCGAGTCGGGAGAGTCGGGCGGGACAGGACGGCAGACGTAACGACTTCATAGATCTGCTGCTGGACTTGAAGAACCCCCAGGAGGGGGGCAAAGGCCTGTCTGTGGAGCAGTTGGCCGCACAGGTGTTTGTGTTCTTCGTGGCCGGCTTCGAGACCAGCTCCAGCAATATGAGCTTCGCACTCTACGAGCTGGCCAAGCAGCCCCGAGTCCAGCAAAAGTTACGTTCCGAAATCCTAAGAGTGCTGTCCAAGCACGAAGCGCTCACCTATGAGGCGATGTTGGATATGACTTATCTGGACCAGGTCGTATATGGTGAGTACACCTCGGGCTAGCAAGATTAACAATTAAGATTGAGACTGAGAGATAAGGTCAAGCAGGTCCCATGACGTCGACCTCTGATAAGCGGGCATTGTTTTAAAAGCGAGAAAGATAATGCGAGGGAGATATGGCGAGGTAGGGAGGGATATAATGCGAGGGAGATAATGTGGACCCTCTAGCCCACACAAAAATAAAGCAGCTACGTGTTTATATTAGTTTGAAGTTGATAAGTCTCCCAAAACTCGACTGAACAATAAGCAAACATTTGTTTTGCTTTGTTTTGAGTGGCAATTTATATTGCCCGAGCTAGCTTAGAATCGAATATAGAGTGATTTAAATACTGCTTTATATAAGAGCTGGGTTAAGAGAAAGGGTTATACGAAGTGTGTTTTTTGTAAACGAATTTCTTGGAAGATTTCTGTATCAAAAAAGCTGAAGTGAGCTGAAAATTATGGGAAGCTAACTATTTTAAACAAAACCTTAGTAACTCATAGAAAATAAAAAGTTAAGTAATAATTATACGATAATGATTATTACAGTACAAAACATCAGTCTTAAGTACATCATTAGGACCTATTTTCTTGTGATTTGATGGAATATATTCCCTCAAATTGGCGTTAGATCGGAAGATTCTTCTGTATTTTCATTTGCATTCATCTATTTTTGCGTAATTGCTGAGATTAGAGGTAACTTTATTATGGGAATACTGCCAATGCTGTATATGGCAACATAATGCCTGTCAATTGGCCAGATTGAATCAAAACTTTGCATTCTACACATGTCCGGCCAATCGGAAGACATAATTAGACTTGGAAAAAAGGAAAGATATTTGAAAAGCTGATTGATGTTTATAATGATGGCTCGAATGGAGGCTCAATCTTATCGATTCCAATACCCATGATTCAATTCTGCACTTTCTGCGGAAATTGTTCATTAGAAATATGTTTAATTAGAAAATACTCGGATATATTAAGTGAGAGTGCATAATTAGTCGTTCAAGCTGAAGATGTTTTAACTTCATGGGCAACAATATTTTAGTGCGGGTCGGATTCTGGGAAACTCATTGGCGAGTCGCCGATTCTAAGCAAAGTTGTGCATGAATAATTTGACCTGGGAACATAAGTCCTGTAAAGCTCCAACCAAGGCTCTGACCAGAACGCCTGGTCTGTGATCTATGACAGTGTAGCGACTTCTAGGCTGACTCAGATTCTTTTTAGTACTGAAGAATACATATTAATTGAGTCTGTGCTTAGAGCTACAAATACACATGAAGAATGATTAATATCGAATTTAAAGCTCAGATCATTATCCTTGTTCAGCACTTATTCGCCTTTGGTTGGATAGAGATGCAATGCGATGCAATGCGTTGAGAAAAGTGCATAATTTGTCAGGGATAGTCAGATCAAGCAACTGATTCCACACACCAGAAACAAGATTCTTCTATATCCACTTGGCTTATGCGATGTCCGTACCGTAGACCGTACCAATCAACTATAGCTATCTATTCAACATGGACACCCTGTAAATCACCCTTTGTAGCTGCAGAGCGTTAGACTTCTCAACAGGTTCAGCTATTGTTTCAGAAAACAAAAGAGTAGGTTTATCAAAAGAATTAAGATGGGCAGTTAGATTTGTTCCCTCAGGACATACGAGTATGTACTCAATAGCTCTCAGAATCCATTTCTTAAAAATAAAATGCATTTCCAAAAATAAATGCGTTTCACTTTAACTTTTTTTAATTGCCTTCCTTCCACAGAAACGCTTCGCAAATATCCCGCTCTTGCGTCCCTCACCCGCATCGCCACTGAGGAGTACACCCTGCCCGGTGGGGATAGCCACATAACCTTGGATCGCGGGACTGTCGTGCATATACCCGTCAGGGCCATACACTACGATCCGGAGATATATGCCGAGCCGCAGGAATTCCGACCGGAACGCTTTGAGGCGCAGGCATGGCAGCAACGCCATCCGCTGGCCTTTCTGGGGTTCGGGGTGGGACCGCGGAACTGCATTGGTTCCCGGTTCGGACTCATGCAGGTGAAGCTGGGGCTGATTGGCTTGCTGCGGCAATTCCAGTTCCGACTGCCAGGGTCGGGGGAACGGCCCGCTGAGCTGGCAATTGCGAAAACTGAGATTATACTGATGCCCATCGATGGGGTTTGGCTGCGAGTGGAGCGATTGGAGCGATTGCCGGGCGTTTGATTTCCAGCACTCAGTCGCGACGTCGCCGCAAAATAAAACTGTAAACAAATCGTAGAATAAACAAACATTTCTATTCCGCCAGAAGGTAGAATGAGTATTTTTTGTGTAAATGTTTAAATGCGCGGTCCACTCCCCTCCCGACATTAGATGCGCCATCAAGTGCGACATCAGCACAAAATTCAATTAAATTGACTCGTTTGGCGGTCGATTGAAAGCCAAACCAAAATTTATAGACACCACAAAAGCAGCAGCCGCCACCCCCGCACCGCCGCACCGCCGCACCACCTCCACCACCAGCTGCCAGTCAGGACTTTGGACCATTGGACATTCGACGTGGGTTGTTGGCTGTTGAATGCTGGCAGGCATGCAAGCCGACACCACGGACATTAAATCACACAAATGACACACACATGGGCACACACACTCACGCACATTCACACACACACACATACACACACACGCGAACAATAGCAGCCACCTAAATAAGTCAGCAGACAAAACATTTCATGGCTGCCCATGTAGGCGCATCGTTTGATTTAAGACTAACTTTTGAGTATTGGTTTCAGTTTTTTTTCAATCCGAGAGCAAGTAGAGAGCAGCTAGAGCTGTTTAAAAAATTAAAATTGGATAAATTAAGGTGTGGATCTATTGAGATAGATAAAAATATACCTTTATAATAGTCCAAACAACATTAGACCACTATATTGAATTATTTAAATAGGACTCCAAATGAATAAAATGTTTACAAAAATAAGTACCACTACAGAAAAGCACCATTTAACTATTTAGCACTTTCAAATTAGTAGATTAATGCAGCAAACATAAAGCCGATGTTGAAGTGATTGAAATGAGAAATCAGGCACGTTTTGGGAATCGTTAGTTCCTATGAAGTAAGTACAAATATACGACTATTCAAAAAAATGCAACACTTCTTAAATTCTGTCTTTAGAAATCAAACTATAGTAGTTTGTAAATACATGTTTGCCTACTACTTTTGCGGAAAATATATACATATGTTATAGAAATCAGCGCTTAATTCAATATCCAATATCTAGCGCACCATTTCCAATACTCTTTATCAAGGCTCTCAATGTTATTGCTATTGATCGCGCATTATTCCCTTCTTCCAACTTTCTTCTACTAAGTTATCTACTAAGGCAGTGGAAAGCACCACAATCTATTATCTTTCTTTGAATCAAAACTAAGATAGCATTGGCGAGAGCGCAACACATTCAATATTACATTCAATTCTATGATTTTCGCTGAAGTAAATAAAACGTCTGCGAATACAAGTCTTGCACTTAACCTCAGGAAAAAATCCTTTTATTTGTCCCTTACATTTCAATGGAGAAATAAATAAAGACTAGCTCCGCCAGCAAGTCATTAACGTAATTATGGATAGAAATATTTTATGTATTTAATTTGGTTTATTTTCATGCCATAAAGAAGGCATGTGGCAGAAGGCTGTTGAAGTTGTCCAAAGTTTCAAGTCAAAACTTCCTACAGGTTACTTGCTTTCTTTTTTCTAGGTTTGCAGCCAACCCTTAATATTTCCAACCTAGTTCGTGCATTTATTTTGAGAATAATATCACTATGAACTTTAGGTAAGCACTTTGTCTGCTTCGAATAAACAATATAAGTTGAATGTAGGCATTCATTGATAAGTATGATAATTAATTGGCCATTTGGTTGAATTTTCGCAAAGAAGAAGCAATTAAACAAGGAACAAGACTTATTTTAAATGTAAGGTTTTTGTTTTTAAAATGGGGTACTTATTTGTTTTCTCTATGTCTTCTGCATCAAAGCGATTATTTATCTGATTCCCACCATTATAGTATTGAAATTATAGAATTGTAAAGCCAACAAAAATGCATTTTTCATCTTTCTTTGTCGCTTTCCTTGCAAACCTTTTGAGTTTGCCGAATGAAGCTTACATTGCTTACATTACGTTGCTGAACAACAATAACAGCTATAGCTTCAATTTTAAATGATTTGTATATATATATCTGTATATTATAGAAATAAAGGCAAAAATCACAGATAGTGTAAGACATAATTATAGTGAACATTCTTCTTTTAAGCACTATAAAACCGTTTGCAGATATTGTAATATTTTACCCCTTTTTTATGCATTTATTTATTTACGGCAGGTGTTTCTACTTGAATGACGCGCCCTGTCTGCATTGTCCTGCCTGTATAAGTGTGAGCTGACCAAAAACCAGTGTGGCACAACTTCATGCACTGCTTGCACTGCATCCTGCGCTCGTCCTTGTGCTCGACCTGATCCTGCGGTGCGTTGATGAGAGACTCAGTGCGTTCAATGATTGCAGTGCTTGGCGAAATGTGTGGGGCTGCATGTGTGTGGGTGTTTTTGTGGATGTGTGCCTCTGTGTGCATAAATCCAAACATTTACAATATTTTGCTAATTAGCAAAATATGTGTGAATAATGAATACACTCGAGGTGCGAACACACGCACACATGGCCGCGTGTGTATGTGTATGTAGGTGTCGAATTAAATTTATGACAGTGGCAGCCCCAATCCCCTCACAAACCTACAGACTCAGCCCCAGCCCCAGCCCCACCCGCATCCGTGCAATGCACCCAAAACTGTCATTTAGCCGCAGCCGATTACAGCGATTAGTTGAGTTGTGCGCATTGTGGTGGGTTTGTGTCTAGACTAGGAAACAATTCGCTCTGCAGAGAAGAGACAGTGAGAAAGAAGTGGAGAGCAAGAGCAAAACTAACGTTTGTTTGAGACTAAACTAAAAGAGCAATACTTGTATAATTTGTTTATACATTATAAATAAGTATTTTAAATACGTACTGCTTCACTTTTTAAAATTATAGTAAATGAATGTATTAAATAAATAAATGAAATGAATCAAATCAAATAATGAGTGAATGATAAATGAACAAATGAATCTAGCCCATTTAAGAGAGTACCTTACATAGAAATTTAGCCTCAAATTATCATTTGATATTCACAAGAATGTTAAAAGCGTTTGAAAAAAGCTTGAACTTTCGTTTAAAAACTTACCAAATATTATGAGAAGAGGCCTTAATTTATGTTGAGCTTTGTTAAACAAATTAAATATTTCTTTTATTATTTACACAAACGTTATTTATTAATTTAACCTTAGAACTGATCTCAACACTTTTTTAAAATTATTAATTTATACAGATACATTTCATATATTTTCAGTTCGATTTAAATAGTTTCAAATTGGCTTTTTATTTATTTTACACATTAAAAGAAAACTGATACAGACCCGACTCAACCGCACGCACACGACTTGACAGCGCGAAAATGCAAACTAAAAGCGAACAGGCTGACAGGCAGCTGGCCGCCCACCTGTGGCTGTGTTTGGAGAGCAAGAGAGGACTTTTGAGCGAGCGAGAGCCGCTTAAGCTTTGTTGCTGCGCTGATCTCCATTTATTGTTTTTGCGGAGACAGAGAGTAAGTCATGAAGAGTTGCGTTTTTGTTATACACTAGCTTTTTAAGTGATTTAAAAGGTTTAAAAATGCATTTATATATTTCATATATTTCTTATTTATTAAAAATTAATTAATTTATAAACCGGGGGCCTGACAGTCAGTTGTCCATCTGTAGCTGCGATTGGAGAGGGAATTAAGAGTAAGTTTGCGTTTTAAGCTCTTCTGTTTTGATAAATTAGTTTTTCATTCCAATTAAACAAAAATATTATTCATAAATTTAATTAATTACGAAACCCAGTACAGGGTATATAGTATATAGCTCGACGCAAGTAGTTCGAATATTTTTTTATAATTCCCATTTATAGCCTTTTCAGAAGCTTGCTGTTTATTTATGTTGACATTCAATCCCGCACTTGCAGCCGCATTTGAAGGATTTATACGATCGGAATCCAAATACAATACGTTGCTGGATCAGCAGTTAAAAAAAAATTGGACACGCAAAAGTTTTTTTTAAAAACTGACAACATAACTTGAAATGTAATACCAATTATTAAATAAGAGAAAATTAATTAAGTGTTGTACATTTATTACACTTTTAGAATTAGAAGTTCGGATTTTTTAAACATTGATTGCAGCTTATGTGACTTGCACAAAAAGTGGGAAATATATTAAAACCGCAAAGTACATGTAAATTGTAAATTTCAAGGCGTTGACAGCATTCTTGAACCTCCACAGGCTAAATGTATAATAAACGAATACATTTGTGTTGCACACAAAATAAACAAATATATATAAAAACAAAATGAGTTTTAGTAAACAACGTCCCATTGGCATTTTAAAAATGATTTGTAATTACTTTAATACTTCTATTTAGATTTCGTTTGATTAAATTATCTTGCTGAATTTGTATAAACACAGTTCGGGCAAAAACACACAAATTCAATTGGCAAAAGCAATAAAGCAAAATCTATATACTTGTAGTAAGCAAACAAATACCAAACAAATGAAATGAAATGAGCAGCTGCACTACTAAAAGTATACAATTTAATTAATCACTTATGTTTCTTTTTTCAGTTAAATAACAATTTCCAATAGCTATTCTGGAAATGGTAGAGTCTGTAGAATTTGCTTAACACTTATATTAAAAGAAAGGCACTGAAATATAGTATGTTTGTTTAAAACTATGGGGTGGTTGGTTGAGAGATACTATTAAATTAGAATTCCAAAAATTTTAATATAATAATATAAATTTTATTTAATATAAACTGTAAAAAAATTGAAAAGGTCAATCTAATACTAATTAAAGTTAAGAATAATATTAAATTAATGACAAAATAAATACCAATTATTGGAAAACCCTGAAGCCGATTCGATAGTGAAAAAAAAACCCAAAAATATCAAAATACTAAATAAAATCGGCAAAAACTAAAAATAATAAACACATCCCACAGATTCCTTTATTATTTCAATACGATGTTTACGAATAGTAAAAAATAGAACATAACACTATTATACCATAATGGAAGGTCTCATTAGCTTGCTGGACCGAACAATCAGATAAACTTTTCAGAAGAAAGGAGAAGCTATATGTCTGATTGGGCCTTCATTAGTTTTCCTGGACTACATAAATATAATACAAGCCATCGAATTTAGTGTACAAGAACTTTTACAAATATATTTTTATATTTATTTGAAAATAAAACATCACCACAAGTCATGAATTAGCTTAGAATAACATCACTAAATGCCAATTCCAGGTCTTAAAACCAACTTCTTAACTATCGAGTCCAAAACAGTTTACAGAATATGGGGCTTAACTCTGCTTATTTGTTTAGCGTGTTCTTTATAGGCCTTTAATTGCCAATTTCCGTTGCGTATTGGCGTCAAGGTTGCTTCCCATAACTCACAACTTGTGTCTATTAAGCCGTAAAAATGCAAAGCGAAAATTTAGTTATAATTTATAGCAGTTGTTGCCATACTTTGGCAACTCAGTCGGCGCCCCTGCCCCCACAAAAAGCAAACATCTTTGCATGCTCAGGCACAATTATGGAGCAGTGTTGCCAACGCTGCTAAAGCTGTCGTCGTCAGCGCCGTCATCGTCATCGGCAGAGTCGCATCCAACACACAAAACGCGGAAGCGAGTGAAAAGCAATTATCAGGTGTCAAAATTTATATTAGCCAGGCCAAAAAAGGGGCTACAAACAAGCAGCCAGAAGGAAGCGACGCCAAAGTTGCCAAGGAAGCGAAAGAAACTTGAAATATATAGAGTTGGATTCCAAACACAAACACACACACAAACATACACACTAGTTTTCCCAGCTAACCCTTTGCTCAACGTTATGTTTCTAAGTGTTAGAAAGCAGTGCAAGGGATGAGTGCGTGAGTTAATCGTGAGCCGCGCAATTCTGATGGTCTATCTTCAGTTCGGATCCTAGGATATTTATCGATTGATAGTGATACGTGATCAAAACAGTTTCCAATTGAAAGAATTTAAATATAATACTAGTATTTCGGGATTAATTTGAGGTTGTATAGGTAGCTATAGACACCTATCGAATAGCAATTCATCGACATCGACAGGCAAGCCATCAATCTTCCACTGAATTGTAATTGCTTAGAGTTAGGATTGAATCCGGCAGATCTACAGCCACATAGCGATGCTTAATTTGTTCCTTAAGTTCAGACTATTATCACTTTTAAATATATTAAATATTTCAAAAAATATATCTCTTGAGTTGCATTCTTAGTCTCAGCTGTGTTGGAAAAATTTTACCATTCAAACTTATTTTTCGACAGCGGACTATGCTTAGCATTATATGAAATTGTTTTTGAAAGATAAATTAATACTATTCATAAACATAGTACGTAACCCTAATGGTAAGCAGCCCTAATTTTTGACACACATTCTCCTCACTCAATTAAAAAGCCTTCAAATTTATTTTTCATTAAAGTTTTTCCGTTTAATAATTGAATTTACGTAGGAAATCTTCCTTAGCAACTCACAACATATTTGAGAAAGAGACAATCCAAGAAAAACACTTCTGGAAAAAGATTCTTTCTTAGCTAGTAAAGCAATACTTTGGCCAACATGCCAGTAAGCTGCCATCGAATAACAAAACAAAAATAACAGAAAATCAATGAAGAAAAGCCATGTGTTGAATGTGGATAGGAAAATGCAAGAAAAACTGAAAAGGTATGACAATCCTTTCATTGATTTATGCAAGAAAAACAATCGAAATAGTTTTTTGGAAAGCCTCATATCAATATATACTCGTACAACAACAACTATTACATACAGATACATACATACAAGTATATACAGCACAAGAAGTTTGGTACAAAGTGTCGAGCTAACTTGATTCAGAAATTGATTCGTATTGATCAGTAGGTTGGCTCTTCTATGGTCTATCAATCGGTCACAGCATCTATCCATCGGCTAAAAACATATGTAACTCCACGATGAGTATGAAAACTCTACCACGATACTCCTAAAAATGGGTCAAACTATATCAGTAGTCTTAGAATTAACACTAAGCTCGTGGAACCGTAAAAAAAGAACTCCTCTCTTAGGTCCGCAGACTAGGGCTCGCTATTGATAGCCTTTTTCGACAATCAGAATGTACTGTGGGAGAATTTTTATATTATTATATTCCTATTCTTCTATTTTATGTAAATCTGCCCTGGAACCACTCTACTACAGACCTTCATAATGTATCATGTACTGAAATGGTAGCCGATAGGCTTACACGTTTAACTTGTGATTTCGTTAACAGATGTACTTGTTCGACATATTCTAATATTATTAGCATTGCTTCAGATTCTTGTTCTTAAGTATACTATATATACTATAAGGAGCTTATAAGTTAGCTACTCATGGGTTTTTTATTAAAGTTTTTCCCCGGTTTTTTTATATATTAGAAACTGTCCGTTCACTCATAGACTGTAAAACACACACTTTATATATAATTAAGTGGATAAGGTTTTATAACCTGTACTCTTTATTATTAGCTAATTATAGGTAACCACCAGTTTATGAGCCAATTCTTGTGAGTAAATGAAATGAAATGAAACTGTATGTGTCATATAGATGCCATAGGAGAGATTGTTGAAACAAAGCTTATGTCTGCTGAAGTCGTTCTGGCACGATTTGCTGCTTCCACAATCACGTCCGAGACACATCTCTGGCACAGCGAGAATGATTTGTGGCAGAAGTGCAGTGGCACGCAATGCAAACTTGAGGAACTATGAATGGTGAACGGCGAACGGCGAGCGACGAGCGACGAGTTTCGTCGAAGCGACGGCAGCGCGGATTTCCTTTTCAACATTTTTGCTTTATAGCCATAATTTGAACGTTGCAGCTTGGCCAGAATTTCCTTGCCAGACTCGTTGTTTTAGTTGTAGTTTCTATTCTATTATTTATTGGCTGTGCGTGTGTTGTGTGAAAATGATAGGCTGCCCCATAAGTGTGTGGGTGTGTGTGTGGGTGTGTGTGTGGGTGTGTGTGTGTGGGAGGGGGAGGGGCAGGGGGTGTGGTGATTAGACGAGTGCTTCGGGTCTGAGAACTGGTCTGGAACTGATATATGTGTGCAATTAAGTTGGCAAATGACGTCGCGTCGTCCTGGGAAGCAACCAGTGCCTGATACAATCAGGTACGGTTATTGAAAAACTCACACAGCGTGGATGTGTGTGTGTGTGCGTTAATGTATGTGTGTGGCACACAGCTTGGGGCACGGCATGCGCGGTTCATGCTGCAGTACACAATAATTTGTTATTGTTAACGGTTCCAGAGACTAATCAATACACGCTGAACTAAACTAGTTTTCAAAGTGAATTGTCAATTCTGAAGCTTAATAATTTTTGATTGGTTTTACAGCCACGAACCATTTCTACAGTCGCGAAAACCCGACATGAAATACTCTATACTCAAACAAACTGCCGCCGCAGAAACCAAAATCAATCGATTTGGATAAAATTTGATCCGGAAGTAGAGAAGAATATATTTATTACGAGTGCAAAGTTTGGCTAATATTATTTTGGAAATTTGGACAGTATAGAATGTATTCTGAAGTGGGGGAGCGAGGAAAATCATTTAATTAAATTAAGCTTATGCTGCCCAGGGGCGTTCATCCAGATAGACGGACGGACAGGTCTAAATCCATTCTTCTCGTCATGCTGATCAAGAATATATACACTTAATGGGGTAGAATATGCTTCCTTCTGCTTGTTAGATCCCTTGTACAAACCTAACAACCTATTTTACTCTTCGCGTGTAGAGTATCTTTAAATGATGAAAGGCGATTATGCTGCTCTATGCCACCGGTTTAAAGTAAATATCCAAGCACTCGTGCACAGTCAGCAGATCTCAAGCCAATTGAGAATCTAATGTTGCAGAGCTTGGGAAGTAGCTCTATTAATCCAAGAATTTTGAAAATCTTGTGAACTCAATGCCAATGCGATGTGTTATAGCAACCAAGTGTTACTCTTTCGAACACCATTAGCAATAAAATAGTCGTATTTTTCATAATTATAATAATGCCTATATTGCTTGGAATAGTTGGGACACGTACAGAGGAGGCACATCTATTTTAAGTAGTATATAAAGCGATAAAATTAAAAAGATTATTTTTGTATTTGTTATATCTTTATGATTTACTTATTGAGAAAGACCAATTCATATATTTATTGATCGAAGTCAACATAAAAACAACTGCAACTCCTACAACGGAAAAAGAATATAGTTTTCAATTGGCAATCCATTTAATGACTTAATTTTTATTGTCCGGTACTTAGAAAGTACATGCTTCTTGCTCTAGAGCAACTAGAAATTACACAACTGGAGACTGTGAAATTTGCTGAAGCCATTGGAAACCCAATGTGGTTGAAAGTGGATTAAGTAGAATCACAAAACTGTAAAAAGATGAGCTAATTAAGCTGAATATAGTGTCACTAATCAATCAAAGGATGGCGAAAGCAGCAGACCGATGTGTATAGCATCTAGGTGGATAGCAGAAAGAGTCCTCTGTGATTATATAATTATACATATAAATAGTTTCATTATTTCAGGTTAAATTAATGACTCTAATATAGTTCTTAGGTTTCTTATTTCACAGTGTAGTTTTTCAAAGCCTTCGAAAATAGAATTTAACTGAAAATATTTTAAGCATTAAAAAACATAAACTAATAAACAAATAAATAGGTTTTTACAATTACACACACACACACACACACATTGTTTGTTGCTGACAAACCACTGCCATGACCACTGACACTAAGTTTTTACTTAGCACGCACTTTAGTCCTCACACACATGCACACACAAACACACACACAAGCAACTTAACATCCTTCGCAAACCAACACAAACATTCAACCACACACCCACAAAATTTCATTCATAAATCGGCTTCGACGTTTACGCCACGCCGTTGAAATGAAAAAAGAAAATGGTGTGCAGAGTAAATTTCCCCATTGGCTTTCAATTCAATCGCTCGGCTTTCAACTGTGGTGAGTTTCACGCCACCCCCTCATTGGGCAACGCATGCCAGCACACACACATACACCCGCAGTGTGTTTACAAATAAACCAAAAGTTAGAAAAAAAAGTTGCCAACAGCAAAAAAAAAACGAAAGGCAAAGCAATGTTAAAGCAGAGCGCGCCAACAACAAAAATCACAGTTGTCTGATTCGTTCGCAGCACCACCAACCCAACATCCACCCACCCCCGCCGTCGCCGACAGCGTAGCCAGAACGACGATTTGCTGGCCAATGTCTTCGTGCCTCGTGCGCCGCTTCGTCGGCGAGCCGCAATCAGTCTGACGACGAAACTCGTGGCGCGCGGTTGTGTTCGCTCTCGTTTCTCGTTTGTTCGCAGTGCGGCGTGTTGTGCGGGAAATTGGCGGAGCTTTCAAATAAATAATAAAACACGGTTCACAAAAATGTAAAACGAATTTTATTGTAACCGGAAAAAGATCCTTGACCACGCCACAAGTCAGCATATACTTAAAAATGTAAGCAGTAGAAGAATTGATGGAATCTCTCGGAAAATTGCATAATGAATGCACTTAAAGTATTAATAAATAATTAACGACAAGCAAAAGGCATCAGCAACTACAACAACAATAATAATAGCACGCCATCAAAACTCCCTCGCGTGTTTTGCCGCCAAAAATCCGACTAACCACCGCAGCGAAAGGGAAAAACGCGACCGCGTTTTTTGTCGCTTGTTGGCAATTTTGTACGACGAAGTCGCAAATGTTGCGCAGACACTGCGTGTTTGTTGTAATTATAAAAAAACAAAAAAAGTGCCATAACGCTGAGTTATTTATAAACGCACACTAACACACACACCCTGGCCTCAGCTGGCGTGTCGCTCTTTGTAGTAACGGCCCCAGCCCCGGCCCCGCCCCCTCCTCCCTGCGCCAACCTAACAAATTCTAATGACTATTTAGCGGCTGACCAACGATCACATGTGCTATCATGCGCGAGCTTTCTGTCTGTGTGAGTGTGTGCGTGTGTGTGTGAGGGTGTGTGGCATAAAATTTGCCTATAAATGTGTCTGCCTGCCGCACTGCTGTTTATTATTGCATAGCTACATACTTTTAGGCGCACACAGTTGCACATTTCGTGGAGTGCTGCAATTTAAAGTTCATTGATATCCATAAACCGCACAATAACAAGCGTGCAAATAGAAAACAAAAGCACACTCAAACACACACACACACTCGTACACAGACACAGTTATTCGTATGTAAATATGGCATGTTATTATTTGCTGTTGCAAATATGTTGCATAGCTTTTGGGGCATACGAGCATAATAGATTACTGGGCTGCTCGGGCTTCTAAACATGCCGCTCTCAGCAGCAAGCGTGTGTTGGGCTCTACTTCATTTTTGTGTCATTTGCAATTTATCCGGGTGTTTGTTTCTGTTTTTGTTTTGGAGCATCGCAAGCAATTTTTGTTGCTTAGCAAAACTAGCAATGAAATACTCCGCATGTTCCATTAAAATAAAATGGGGAAGCAACAAATAAACACAATATCTTCGAAGTAGCCTCTGCAACATTTGTGCTTTTTAGACATTTTTCTCCATCTTCACTAAACTCCAGGTTGGCTTGCTATACCCTGCACCCAAAGAGTAAAAGGGTACACTAGTTTGGTGGGAATGACAGACCCTTCAACATATGTATATATATTATTAATCAGCCTGACAAGACAAGTCGATTTAGCCCTGTCTGTCTATTCGTATAAACAGCTAGATCTCAGAAACTCTAAGACCTAGAGCTACCAAAATTATATTATTATTTTATATATAGGTAAAGAGTATTTCAAAATCGGTGGGCCCAACATTAGCTTTTCCACTAGTTTATTTTCTCAATTTGATTTAATATAAAATAAAAAATAAATGTTTATTTATTTTGTTTCAAAAGGAGTAAGTAAAGCGCATTTAACAGTTGACTCGACTCTAGCATTCCATTCTTGTTTGCAGTTTAATTTTGTGCCAAATAAATGCAGTTTATTATTTATCTTTCAGTTTAATTTAACACCTTTAACTTTCATTTCATTTCATCGAAATTATAGGAACAAATATTTTATAATTTCTCACCAAAATAAAATTTCTCTCCCCACCTTAATTTCCTAACTTATTTGTTTCAGTCTTGAATGCTTGTTTGTTTTTCCTTTATATTTTATTGAGTTTATCTAACGATCTATTTTTTGCAACAGAATACATAGAATACATAATTGATTGGTTTGTACTTTTTATTAACAACTGAGATGTTTTTTACTAAGAGTGTAAATTTGAATTGAATTTATTTTATTAGATTTTATTACTTATTTAAAAACATTACATAACTGACGTTGAGTTGAATAAGTTTCAATTGCATTTTTGCCTTCGATTTCTTTTTTTTTATTAATTTTTACATCAATTTTCAGAGACACCATCTGAAATGAGTTCAACAAATTGAAAAAAAAGTGCCATATATTTTTATTTGTGAAAAACTTTAGATGACAACAATAAAAACAGACTAGAGCAATTATATTAATTAAATAAAAGGACAAATTAGAAATAAAAACAAAAAATTGTTTTAGAACGTTACAAAAAAGTCGGCATTCATCCTTCAGGCATGTTTTCTTTTTAAAGCTAAATACAACGCTTTTCCCACTAAAAGACAGAAAAACAAACATTAAAAACGTGTAAAAGGCGTATTTTGTATTTCGTGCTTCCAAATCCCACTCATGTATAAATACGAGCAATTCAAAATAAATACGGATTCATGTAGTTTGTAGTTTCAATGATTATTTAATGAAATGGACAAAATAATTGGAGTACTTTTATCATGCATTTTTGTACAAATATGCCTAAACTAATGAGCAGATAATAAAAGCAATTCCATTATTGCCTGCAAAACTAGTTTAGAAATGCAAACATAATTGCAGCTTTTTCGGTAGGCAGCGATGGTTTTAAATTGTTGCTTAGAATATTGATTCAATGCAAATATTTGAGCTAAAGTTAAACAGTGAATTACTATATGTTTATAAATAATTAATGGGTATTAATACTTCTAGCTTTCGTCTATAATTTATGTAACGCAATTTGGCTCAGCGTGCAGATTATAGACCAAAAAAATATGGTTAAGCCTATTAGGTTTATAGTCAATGCCACAAATTAATTATAATGACACTATTTTAATTACGTTTAAGCCGTCTTTAGCAAGATGTGCGCTTTAAATATCCGCAATCAAAGCAAAAATTAATTTAAAATGCTCCCTCGTCCTTTTAGTTCTGATGCAGCAAAGGTCATGTCCTCTCTATCCTATCCTCAACTAACCAACTGGGCTTGAACCCTTGCCATGGCCATTGCGATTGCCATTGTCCTCCAATCACAGGCATTGGCATATCAATTGCAAATTACGAATGCTCGATTTCAGTCAGACAAACATATATACACATACATGCGAGCCGAATAAAAATCAAAAGGAAAGTTTTTCCTCTACGTTTTGACATAATGGACAGCATATATACGCCCCCTTCTGACGTTGGGGGAAAATGCAAGTCCGGAGCTTCCGTCACAACCACGTAGAGCTTATTATGATTGCTGTTGTTGTGCAACCGGTTATTGTTGTTGTTGCTGCTGCTGTTAATAACAAGCGATAATAATCAACTTCCGTACTAGAGGCTGTTGCCGGTCAACAGCAACAAAAACGAAGTGAAGGGAGAGGAAGAAACGCAACGAAAACTTTGCATACTTACAGGCGCCACAGTAGAGCAATGGAAATTTTTCGCCATACATTCTGATTTATGCTAATTTTATGCAAGACCAACCCTAGACTACCCACTCGACTCCACTTGCCACATAAACAAAAGGAGGTAAAAAATACAAAAAAGAGTGTGCGGCAGCAAATCAGCTTGTATATTTAAAAAATTATGAAAAAACTATTGAAATATTGAAGCAGCATAGCGATAAAGGCGCAATGTATCACGTGTTAATTAATGTTTGTGTTGAAAATTGAAATTCCGCGCACACAGGCGGTGTGCGTGCATTTCAAGAGCCTGCCGGCTATTGATTGGCGGTGTCGTTGCAGCATCAGCAGCATTCGGTTGCATACCTCAAGGGGCCCCGCCAAAGTAAACAAAGCTCCGTGCTGCATTGACCTTGTGTGGTTTTTCACACACACACACACACACACGCACATATAAACTCACGATCTGTATGTGTGCAGCAAATATTTACATTTTACAGAACGTCTAACTCGCCGCTCGTTTGGCGCACATTTTGCACATAATTTAACAGCTGATTATACAAATTGTGCGACATACTTTTAGGCAGCGAGCCGCACTCGCTTTGCATGTCCGAAGCCATAAAAATAATATACGACAAGTATACAAAGTTTCATGAGTAGCTCTTATTATGTGCCATAAATTTGGCCCTTTTTCCTTTTTTTGGTGCTTTAGCAGCTGAACTGCCCGTAAGTAGGCAATGATTTGCTTTTGGCTTACCAAAACAAGGAGCTTAAAACAGCAAATGCCTTTCCACGACAGTAAGCTCATGAATGTGGTGCTTTCTTATTCAACAATGAATTGATTTTGATGCAACTTTCCGTGGATTGGGAAAAACTGAAACGTTTATGATATGGCCAGTATTGAAATTTTTACAAATAAAGTTAGCGTCATTTGCGCGAATTGAACTTTAAAATGTTTTCCAATTTTTAATAAAATTTAAAAAAAATTTTTTTTTATTATATACAATTTATTTAACTAGTGTTCTGCTACCAATAAGGCAGCTTAAGCTAGTTGAAAATTAATGGGGAATAAAAGAGTTGTCCATAGTATGCATCTATAGAACGCACTTACATCTATGTGTATATACAATGGAATATTTACAATATATTAGATTAAATATGAAATATATTTTATGATATTATATGAAAAATAATAATTAAAATCATATTGGGTTTTGGGTGAAAAAAATTAATCCCTGTGTTTCTCCTTTTTATATTTTTTTAGGCGGTTGCGTTGCGAGATTTGGATATTAGAAATTCATCCCGTTTTAGTTACTGACTTGTTGTCACATTGCAGATAGCTTTATAAATTCTTTCTCATAACAGCTGAAAATTAAGACGTACCGATTTTCGCAGTCCTCCACTGAATACATTGTTTTTTCAACTAGTAAATTTGTTAATGACAAAAAAAGGTCACTAGATCCGGACTGTACAGTAGATGTCTTAAATATCTGTCAATATCTTAAAGTTTCTTAAATTCAGTATTCCTGTCCGCCTTCTCTACCTAACCTATTTTTCATGACCAGTAACCATCCGACAAAAAAATATGTTCATTAAATTTAATTTCAAGTATTTAAATTATGATTTCTTTAATGCACTGGTAAATTTTTTAAAACTTGTTTAAATATATATAAAATTAATTCTTGCCACTCTCAGCTTGTGAAATGTGGTAACAATTTAAAGTAAATTTATGTTACCAACCAACAAAGAATATGTTTAATATTTTATTCTACAAGGACTGTTTATTGTATATATACTTTAAACTCCCCCTCAACTTGTTCACTTAGAAGCAAACCCATTTCATCTAATGCAAAATATTCACAAGAACATTTCAGTTAAATAAAATTGAAGTCATTTAATAAAAATCCATAACTATAACTAGATATTTACTAACATTGAAAGGCAAGCTGAAAAAGAAAAGAGCAGAAACAAACGTTATTTTATACATTATTTTAAATTGCTTGCGAATTCTTTAGTGAGCTATGGGGGACAAATATGTGAATTAATTGAAATGTACAACTCATTGTCAAATTTTTACAATTTATTTTTGATAGGAAATGTAACAAAAAACTTTAACTTTGTTTGTTGCCAACATATTTTGAATAAAGAGGAAACAAGTTCGAAGAGCGATCAAAAATGTTGTTCTCTAACTTATTTTGGAATTTAAAGGAAATGTATTAATATGCACGACTCACTGGCAGTGTTTAAAAGTCTGCTTTGAGGCGCCCTTGTATAAAATACATAGTATATATCATAAAATATAATCATTTTTCATGTAAAACATTGTAAATATTGTATATATGTACATAGATATAAGTGCGTCCTATAGATGCTTACTATAGACAACTTTTGTATTCCCTAACTTTCAACTAGCTTAAGCTGCCATATTGGTAGTAGAAAACTAGTTTAATAAATTGTATATATGTAAAAAAAAAAAAAAAAAAAAAAACAAAAAGAGGCGCCCGCAACTGACAGAAACAATTTAAAAATGACATTTCATTAAAATTCTTTTTTTACCTTCGCCTTCCTTGACTCTTTATTGATTTTTACATAATTTAGCGCAATTGAAAGCAAACTTTGCTTGCCATGTGTGTCCTTTGTCAGCCATTCACATTCACATTGCATGCACGACCAGCTGCCCTCAAAAGTAGACTACAAAAAGACAACACACACAGCCTGTATTTGCTGTGGACTGACGGACGACGTTGGCTCACTCACAAAATGTCTAGTAAATAGGCATAGCAATATTATTAATAATTTACAGCCCATGCGGGTCATGTCAGCCAGACGTGGACGTGCAGACAGACAGACAGACAGACAGACGGAGAAGCGAACGAGAGCCACCTATCCAGATACAGCTCACTTGCGGCACCCTAGGAAGCCCTAGGAAGCAACTTTGCTTTATCGTGTAGTTTGCATAGCTAATTGGGTTTGCTGCTGTTTTATGAAAATTAGACTAAATGTTGTGAATGAAAAGAAAACTTGTGCCAGTTTGTACCCAAAGATTGATTGCTGAGGGTCTAAGTTTAGTTTCTAGTGCAAAATAATTGCAATGAGAGTAGAACGCAAATTGGGTTAGCCGCTGGGCAAAGCTTGTTTATTGAAATACAAATAATAGCCTCCAAGTTATATATATCAGCACAATAGATCGTATATAACTAAATACTAGTACTACAAATCTTCGCTAACATTCAAAGAGCAGATCAAATAAACAATAGCAGCTGAGTGAATATAATTGCATCCAAAACATATCGTGTACAAGTCTATTCTTAACTCTTTGCAAACACATAATAAATGAAGAAACTATTATTGAATAAAATAAAGAAGAAGTGGGCACATATTGTGGGATATTAATAACTAAACTAAACTAAATAATGCCTTGGCCCAGATTCTTCAAATTCAGCTCAATGTTGATCTGTGTTCAGTTCTCGTAATTGTTTTGAATCAGCCTCGACTGATCGAATCTTTGGAGCTTCGTGCCAAGTTCACAGGATCACCATTATGGTGAATTACTTGGAGAACATCCCTGTGGGTAATATTGCGAAGGGTATTAATGAGTTCTGTTGATTGTCTCTTGACGAATGCCCATTTTTTAATTGCTCTCATAGCATACATTTGAAGTGCCACAAGTGACTAAAATTTTATTTTGCAGTATATTTTACAACATTTTTCTCACTCCTAAATATAAATAAAAGCAATAAAATAATTTTGATGTATTGAATACGTTTACCAACAATCAATTAAATATTGAAAAGTAAATAGACGTTTCCTTCTTTTGTATTGAAGACCAACATTTTAGCAATGATTCGGGTATAATTGGCTTATTCGCCAATTTTATTTCAATCGATATAATTTTCTACTTCCTTTAAATGCAATTCGTACCCCCAAAAAAATCGTCTTCCAAATCTGTATATTTTCATCTAGTTAGAAATTTAATGTGGAAATTGTGCAATTGAGCCAGAAGAGATCTATGTAAGAAAATAAAGATAATTTTTAGATATTTATTCTGCCTAAAACTGAACTTATTCATATTAATTCCTCCCAGTTTATACATTCCGGCCCTACATCTAAATACAAGTATAATATTACTAAAACAGTTTTATTTATTTCAACTTATTTGTTCTTCTGTAGTGACTTCATATTTTCATAATTTTATACCTAATTTAATAATTCTTTTGCTTTATATTCAAATTATGGCATTATCTGGCGACTGCATCACTGAAACTATCTCCATTGCATGCCTTAACTGTCAGTTGAACTCCACTTAAAATTTAAAAAACAAAGCTGCTACTTTTCGAATTATCTGAACAATGTTGACTTACTTTCTTAATAGCCAAAATTCGCATAAACTATGGTAGGTTGTTTGCAAAAATTTCTTGAATCCCCTTGAACTTTCTGTACGTTCGAAAGCAAAATATGCCTGTGCTGACCTCATGCCTAGCTCCGACCACAACTCGACCAGCATTATTAGCCAAACTCAATTACCACTGCACTGCGCCGTGCTCGGCTCAGCTCTGCTCAGCTCACATGTCACATCAAGGCGGCCGAATGGTGCAGGCTTTAGCTGCAAAATGCAACTATAAAGCACAACTATTTCACTGCTTCGGCCATTGCACGATTTTATGCTTTATTTACGGTCCCACATACTGAGCCACACACACACAGACACGCACACACACACACATGGAAACTCTCGAAGCATTTCATTTCCGTTCCATAAACAGTTTTTCCCTTTACTACGCTTAAATGCCAAATGAACAAAACAAAATGCCCGAGGCGAGGGATCCCTGCGAAGCTCGCCTTTGGCAGAAATGCAGGCAACATGCAACACCTTGCTAGATAGTCGTACTTAATTTTTACCAGCTGCTCGCCTCGACAGTCGCCGGTTCTCTCTAGCAATTTACACAACCTGAACACGCAAAATTTACTCGGCCCTCCCAACCCAACCGCGCCCGCACCCGCACCCCAGACAGTGGAGCAATTTTGCATTTTGTATCACAAAGCTACAGCTAGCGAATGAGATCACGTTGTACAAACAGATAATTCTTTAACTCAACTTTGAAGCTTATTAAGCAATTTAGAAATACTCATATTGATTAGCAGAGGTGGGTCATATTTTCTCTGGAACTTGCTCTATTATGTCTTTTAACTGCGCACATATTTATCAAAGGCAGAAAATGAGTAAATAAACGGGGATCTTAAATACAGATCTTTTCTTAGTGCTAATTTATTTCAAATATTCAAATTCTATATAGAGTATATTTTCGAAGACCAGCGACTTTATCCAGAAATACATTTATGAACAAAATCTCTTTTATTACGATACCTTTTTCAATTGGAATTTATTAGAATATTTTCATGTCGTCTTCAATCCGTTCAATGGAGAGAAAAGAACTACGTATAAAATCATTTTCTTCATCTTTCTCTTCAAGCTATCATTCCAGTAATTCATTAGAGCAGTTGCATTTTTTGTATTTTGTTGCGTTATATTAAACTGAATCTACAACCCGTTTCAATTGCTTTGCTCCAGCAGACTGCCATCTTTCAGTTTAAACACATTGCTGACTGAAGAGGAAAGCGTCTAAAAACGCGCACTGTATAGCTTAAGTTGTTATACCAGTAAATTTAGTCGATTCAGTATGTTTATTTCAGTTGATTTATTTCAAATACACACACACATTAGCACCGAAAATCCTGATGGCGCCATTCGGTTTATTTATTAGACATTAAGTCTCCGCAAATATAATCTTGTTATCTAGAAAATGTATGAATTCCTGTTCATTAAACTTATATAGAGGTATAACCTCAATCGGCACCCTGATGTTTCTATTCCTCATCAGCTTCCCCGTACTTAAGGCCGTACCCCCGATGAACGTAGCCGTGGGAGTGGAGTCGGTAACCTTTCTTATTCGCTAAGCTTGTGTCAGCTCCTTATTACGTATACTATGTCATTGTTCTTTCTCACATATAATCCTTATTTTGACAATGTAAATTTTCATTTGTAAAAAATATGTAGGTTTATTTATAAGTATATTTAAGAAGTAGGAGTCTCTGTTTCTGCCAGACTTTCGTGCAAAGTTTTGTGACCCTAGTTGCTTGGACGGAGAATCAGACGGTTAGACGGCCTGGCCTCTATCGAGCTTCTGAATTCATTCAACATTTACTGAAATTGGCGAAAAACAATCAAATTTCACATTTCTGCAAGCATTTTTTCACAAGCCGACCACTGTGCCCCGTACTCAGCAGACTATGGCGTTCATGGAGGGTGGTGCTGGTGGTTGTGGGCTTTAAACTTGAAACTTTTTAATTTGGCGTATTTGGCACGGCATGATTATTGTTTGCCTCACTCGTTGGGGCATTGTTTTCCTAGTTTTGATTCTGTTTTCAAGTACTTTGTGCAACTTTCCGCTGTTTACACGCATAAATAAAAGCAGCAACAGCCAGCAGAAGTTTATTCAACGCCATTAGAGGCTCACTAATGACTGCCAATTACGAGGCGCGGGCGTTGGTCAAAGAACCGGTCACGGGTCGTGTATTGTTGAATATTTGCCAAGCCAGTTGGTGATGGTGTCGACTGCAGACGAAATTACAAATTACCCGAATTCCAGGAACTTAAACAATGTAGAACCTGGCCTTTGAGCTGATGCTTATAATCAAATGTAAACTTAATTCCAAACAGCCAATAAAATGAAAAACTAAACCTAAGCCACAGATAAATGTCGTATGAATACAATAGATTTTTAAATCACATACAAACATAAACAATGTCATCAAAACGTTACGTTGCCCATTGGCTAGCCAACGTGCTGTGTTACAACCGTACTATAACGCCATTGCTCATCATAATACTCATGTGCCAGAAATGTCATCCACAAAGACTTGAAGTACCCGTCGAGGCGATAGGTAAGTGTTCATTGAACTCACAAACTAACCACAAATCCTTAACCAATTTCAATAATTTCAATTAAAAGCGAAATTCCGATCACGCTTGATTTGAAATATAGTTAAAATCATGTTTATTTCTCCTAAGTAGCTAAAAACATTTGTAAGATAGAGCTACTAATAACTACAACTAATCAAAACAAGTAGAACGAATATATTTTATTATTTAATGTGTTATTTAATCCGTCAAGACACTATACTGATCCTCTTCTTTATAGAGACCTTAATAGGTTGTCATGAGATGATAATAAAACCATAAATTTATATGAATATTCTTAATTTCTGCTAAATATTTCAAGAAATGAAAACCTTTTAGACTATGAAGCAAAGAAAAAGGAAAAAATGTTCAGTGCTCTCTCAATATTTTAATATATCATGTCAACTGTTTCATATTATAATTATTATTTCTTTAGCATTGCTATTACTTTTGAATTATAGAAGATTCTGTTTCAACAACAACCCAACAAGTTTAATTTCTGCTAAATAATATAAGATTTTAATACCTTTTAGACTATGAAGCTAAGAGGAATTATACAAGTATCATGTATATACTACCTCTAGTGTTGCATATTATAATTATTATTTCAGCATTGCTATTGCATTTTATTCATAAACTTTAGATGATTCTGTTTCAACCACAACCCAACAAGCCTAAATTTGTTGGAACGCAAATAGATTCTCCAATGCATTACAATAATCTCATCGTTTATTTGTAATAATGTTACTTATTAATTATCTAATTTAATTCTAAAGCAGACCCATATCATAAGCTAAAGCACTCAAAAGTGCTGTGAATTCTCTGTGCAATCATCCGTTTCGCCCACTCCAGTGATTCGGCAATCATTTTACAATTACCAGCCAATTATATAGCTATCAACAGCAACTCATATTAATGGGCCACTCACGCCAACCGTCTCTCTCTCTCCTCCATTACAGTTGATCCCAAATTTAGTTCTCCAATTGCAAATGTGACGGCGCCCGTGGGACGTGATGCCTTTCTCATTTGTGTCGTGCAGGATCTGGGCTCGTATAAGGTAAACAAATCTGTTAATTTCGGCACATCAAATCAAAACATGCTACACACTCCACTCACACCTTCCTCCTCAATTACACACCCAATAAACAGCCACAAAAACCCAACCGGTCGCATTAATATTCATTAACATTTTATCCGCACTCGACTCGACGGCCGCATAATCTCAAAGACAAAATCTCGACGCCCAAAACAAAACAAAACAAAACAAATCAGAACAGAACAGAACGGAGCAGAACGGAGCAGAACGGAACAGAAAACAAACGAATGACAACAATAACAGGCATGGCAAGGACGGCGATGGCAACAAGAATTGAATGAATATGAAAGTGAAAATATAAAAACATAAATAGGGATATGCAATAACAAAGAGGAAAATCACATAAAAAGTAATTGAAATATGAATGAGAACGTGTTGAGCGCTGCTGTTTGTTGCCACATTGTCTGGGGTGGGGGTTGGTGCTGGTGCTGGTGGTGGGGGTGGGGAGCGGTCGAGGGGCGCAAGAGGCATGCTTCATCATCATTTGTGTCTATCGTTGTTGGGTGAATGTGAAGGTAGCTTTATGACAACAACAACAAATGCATATTAATAAGGGAATGGCAAAGGTAGCTCGACTGCGAGGACTGACTACTTACCCCAAACAGGGGCAGTCAAGTATGTGTGTGTGTGTGGGTGTGCTTGTGTGTGTGTGCCACCCCAAAAATGCTGCACAATTAAGCGTTTCTCTGTTGAAAGATAATTGAGCAGGCACTTGGGTGTAATTACTTATTTTACGCTGACGGCTTTTCCATTTATTTATTTATTTAATATGTTGGCCCCAAAAACCGAAAACTAAATTGTATATTAAATCACATCAGTTTCATTTTGAAGCCATCGCTCAATAATTAATTAGCCAAACTTTAACAGCCCCAACATGATTATAAATTATCTAACAGTAGCGTAAAACTTGCCTTAAATAGCTTCTCGTGTCGACATGTCAGCTGGACGGGTTACTTCACATTATGCCCGCTTCTGGCACATTTACACATGCAAAGAGGGGGTTGGCGCTGGCAAGGGTTGGGGGAAGGGACTGCCTCTTATGGCTATAGAAATATTTTAGCTCTAGCCTGCACGCTGCCGGCTTTATCGCATAACAATTTACCCACGTAATTGTACAATTGCCCAGCAGCATGTGTGTGTGAGCGTGATTAGTTCAACCTGCTGGGGTATACAAGTATGTGAGTAGGTTCTAAGTACTTCTCGGAAAAGATTTTGAGTTAATTTGAGCAGCTTGTGCATGTCATGCGAGCTGAGGTTCATTTGGACTGCTCCGAGTGCTATACGAGTAGGAGTCAAATATTAGCATTTCCGAAAATCAAAGCACCTATTCATAAGTATTCTAGATGGGAACGTGTGCAATTTTTACTGCCTCAGGCAGTGTGGAAATATTAAACATTTTAAGAGCCCGGCCAAATGCCAAATGTGCCTTCAACAACGTGGTCTGAAACCGCCATCAATACACATTTAGTAAACAAACCAAAAATTGTCAAAACAAGAGAGAACGCTACAGTCGAGCAAGCCCGACAGTGTAATACCCTGTATCCAGGTAAACTTCCGTCACTGAGTTATACGCAAAAGCGGAAGAAGAAGACCGAACTTGTTGCTGCAGTTTGGTGGGGTTGTACTGGCGAGAATTTGTTTCGCTAATAACTTTTCTTAGAATTGACCGAATTGAATAATTTTAGGCAGCAGTAGATAATTATATATAAATGATGTGTGCAAAGTTTGGTTTAGGTAGAATTTGAAATGTGGACGCTATTGACGAAATTCTGTAGCGGGGGAAGGTCCTTTCTCGGACCTAGGAGAATCTGGATGCCAACTTTGGTTATTCTAGCTTTTATAGTTTCTGAGATCCTTGCGTTCATCCTAGATCCATTTCTCTCGTCATGCTGATTCAGAATATGTATACTTTATGGGGTCGGAGATGATTCCTTCTGCATGTCACATATGTACTTTGCACAAACCTAATATACCCTTTTTACCCTACGGGTACAGGGTATGGAAATATCGATTGACCACATGCGTATAAAAACGCTGCCCACATTTTGTGACAAAAAGTGGGCTTAAATTTGCGGCTACCTTGTTGTTCTTTCTTTCATATGAAAAAGTAATTAATTTAAATCATTTTATTTAAAGCTCTAAAAAGAGTTGACGATAGCAACTAATAAAATTGTTTGTTTAAACAAATCTAAATATTAATAATAATAGAAGCAAAATGTATGATTTATTAGTATTTCAATATAAAAATAAGAAGCTTAAGTGATTTTATTATTGATATTATTGTTTTGACATTTTTTTCTTATATAGACTTTTTTGTGATGATTTGAACTAGTGATGTAAATCTGAAATGAACAACGATGTTTTACATCGGAAACGAAAATCGCAATGACAAACATCGATGCAGTGATGTATCGAAAAACTTAGCTTCGATACATCGATTTTTCATAAAAATTTGTAATGTAAAACAAGAGATGAAACAAAACGACGAGCGGGAATAATTCTCCTGTGCATATTATATGCGCCCGAAACTATTGTGGCCTTTGGTTACGCGGTATAAAAAGAAGCTAGGAGCGTAGCTTTGCAATAATTTTAAAATGTTTATTCACAAATATGTGTTATTTTAATAAGTCTAATTCCAAAGTAAGGTGTTATTCCCAACATGTATTCTCATCATGTAAAATGCGTACGTATATACATATACGCACATGTTAATTCCCGTTAGTTTTAACAATTTAAATTTCAGAGTGGGATTCCTGCTAGCTCGTTAAGGATATGCTAGGCTCCGAATTTTCGATTGAAATGGGAATAACAACTTGCTTTGGCATGGTTTCTTAGCAGTTCCCTAGCACTTTTTTTATACAAGTTCATTACTTTTGTGTATATGCTGGGACTTCCCTGCTTAGGAATGTCCGTAACATCGATATTTTTATAACAATCGATCGAAACATCGCATCTAAAAACATCGAGTTAAGATCGAAAACAATCGCTTACGTTAAAAACGATACATCGATGTATCGATGCATACTTACATCACTAATTTGAACTACATTAGATTTGAGGTACATTAATTTTAACTGTAACTATAATCATATTTCAAAAAAAGCAACAAATTATTATAAAGAAGTTGTATATTAGAATTTTTAGTTAGATTTACTTCAGATAGAGATAACAAGTATGTTAGTCACTAGATTTTGAGAATTGTTTACAATAAATCCTTGCCTTTCTCTTTTACATTGCTTTTTGTATGATTTATTTGGAACTGAGATGCTCGCATTTATATCGGCTGTCCATACTTATTGGGGCTTTTTCCCCGACTCTGGTATAATTTACTCTGGAATTCTTGCATAAATTGCTTATTCTGATGAGCTTTAGTTTTGATTCCTATTAATATTTGGTTAATTGTTTATGAGCTGATATCTCCAAAATTTTGAAGGCCTTTCGACTGCGCCAAGCAAGAGATTAACCAATAGGTCAATAGCTGCTTTATACACATTACTTCATTCACAATTCGGTCTTACTTCAATTTAGAGCTCTTAAACTATAAATATTTCCCTACTCATTATTTCAACAGCTATCACATCCCATTAACTACGTTAAAATGTTCACAACTCTCTGGCTCTACTTTAGATCATCTTAGCTATGATTTGTTAATAGATTTATTTTTTTAGTTTTAACAAATTTAGGGAACTGAAAAGTTAGACAAATTTATCTTTAAGGGTGATTGTGGTTTTTAAATAATTACATGTTTAACCCTTTTATTTCTGCCTATTGATGTGAATTCTTATTTCATTAAAATAAAAATATACATAGTATACATTTAGATTAGCTTTAGGTTTATTAAACACCAAACCTCCCACCTATGCAGGACATTTCTAAAATCTTAAACCATGAATATAAATATAAATATATATAAAATAAATAACATGTCGACCACACACGACGGGCGCAGTAGGAATATAAATAAATATCTTTGAAGGCGTAGCTTTTGTCCATCACTGATGCATTACACATTCCACTTAATCAACAATTAAAAAAACACTTCAACTGCTTATTACAAGAAATATAAAAATAAAGTTCCGTTCTTGAACTCCCTGCACAAATTCCCACAGGTTGCGTGGCTGCGTGTCGACACACAAACAATATTGACGATACAAAATCATGTCATAACCAAAAACCAACGCATCGGCATTGCGAACTCGGAGCACAAAACCTGGACGATGCGTATACGTGATATTAAAGAGTCAGACAAGGGCTGGTATATGTGCCAGATCAACACGGATCCCATGAAGAGCCAAATGGGCTACCTCGACGTTGTAGGTGAGTTGTGTAACAAAAGCTTTGCCTTTTTACAACTGGCTGGGCAGCAAAGAAAAGTCAAACAATCATACGCCTCGTTGCCATGGCGTTCATTGTTCGAACACTTTTTGCACAAATAAAGTTAAACAACAATTTTGAAAAACAAAAAGGCATAATAATCAAACAGTAAAAATAATGTAGGCAGCGACCACAGGGTGCCAACAAAACGTTTACGCGCGGACAACCCACACGGATGCATGAACCAGGCCAGCCTGCCAGTCACCTTCCTGTGCCGGTCTCTGAAATTTCGTTGGCCTCATGGCCACACTCTTCGCTGTCGGCTCTCGCTTCTCGATGCTCGGTTCCCGGCTCTCGATTCTCGGTTCTCGGCTGGTAGCTGCTCCATTGTGGCTACTTAAACATGTTTAATCGTCCACTGAACCGCACAAATTGTTGATTTTGAATTAAAATGGCGCGCGGCGCGTAAGAAATGCGCTTGAAGCAGGAAGTGGTCAGTGGCCGTACGAGCGCTCCCCCTTTTCAACCATATTCCTGCACTCATCGGCCACTGCAACCTAATTCAACTGCCTAAATACCTTTCGCCTGCAAATCTAAATCAACGCGCTAAATTTTTAAACCAGCACACGGCAACCGCCAACCCCACCATCCTGCCTGCGTCCGCGCCTTTCCTCCGCTCCACGCTATTGGCAAACACGAAAAAGTATAATCAACTGTGTATTTGCAGTGGATAATCAGCGGGTAGGAGGTCCGGCACCCGCTCCGGCCCCGGCTCCGACTCCGGCACCAGCACCAGCACCGGTAACGGCATCAACTACGACCATTCCACCAAAAACCAACGCGAGTCCGCATTGCCGGCAGTGCTGCCAAAAACAGAGAGAGACTCGAACACCACCAAAATCTGTTTGAATATCGTACAGAGAATAAATAAAAATGCCAGAAATTGAATAGGCTATCAACAGGGATGTTATCTTGAACTTTTTTAAAGAGAAAGCATTTTTCTTTTCACTATTAATAAGAGTGCAATGCACATTCAGAACGATTATTTTCTATACATCTAATCATCCTTTTTACAAATTATACTCGTAGTTCATTCAAGAACTTTAAAGTCCCAGGTCTTAAAGGTGTGGCAACCTGAATGAAAATTTTACTATTTGGAGGACAAGAAGGAGTACACTTCTTAGTTCATCATTCATTACTTCATCCCTTCTACTTTTCTGGACATAAAAAGGCTAACACGTTGGTGACCTCTGAAACCTGAATAACCTTACAACGTACCGTCAAGAACGACTATATTCTAAATCTTTTCGTATTAACGCACATACTATTTTATACTTATTTATATTTCAATGAATATTTCAAACCTTTTAAAGCATTTGTAGTAGAAGGGCCAAGTCTCCCGACCTAAAAAAGTCACTGTCCAGATTACCATTTGCAGTTCCTTTTTCCTTTCAAATTCTTCAAATTCCTTTCTACTTTTCTGAACTTGGAGAGGCTGTCATCGATCTACCACAGTCCTGCCTAAAACAAAGTTTCTATTTGCTTGCATTTTTTTCATATTACCTTTTAATAAATATTTCATTCTATTAGACTTTTATAATTCAAGTATAACAACATTTTAGAAAGAATCAAAGAAGAACCAAAGCATTGTCTTTTATCTTGATCTCAGACTAAAAGAATAACACATTATTTGGAATTCTTGCTAACAATGTCGGAAAAGCGGGAAATCTGGCTATTTGGGCAGCACTGCCATCGTCGTGGCTACCGAGTTGATGATTTTCGTGACCAAATGCAGTTAAACAGTCGACGACAAACGGTGCTGGCTGGTCGCTCTGCCGGCATCGGCATATGACTGTCGGCTTGTGTTTCGAATGCCATTATTCACACAAACACACACACACACACGCACACTCACTCGCATGTGTGTACGCACCCACACAGAGGGAGCTGCCGTAGCCGGCGTTTAAGTTCATGCGATATTCATACAATCAGACAGGATTTTTCCAAACACATTTTGAAATAGACGAAACAATTTCAAAAACACGAATCAAATTAAAGCAATGCGTGGAATGCAGAAGAATTGCATCATTTTTACTAAAATGATAAATATTTTGAAAAGCGGCAATAAATACAAGTAGTTATGAAAATCGATTTTGGTTTAAAAACCAGCAAAAACAACTCGTTTTTATAAAAAGATTTTTTACTTTAATATAATATTTAATTCATTATAGACATTTTAGATATTATACTATTATATTTTACCCGACTTCATAAAACAGAGTAATCTAAATAGGTATTTAATGTATACCACGGATTATTGAACTTTATGTATAGTTCTTTAATCTGAATTATAGATTAGAACGGATATTAGCTGAGCAGTGCCATTGATCATAGATCAGTCATCATGCATGACAATCTGATCTAAGTCTGAACTTAAAGTTTCCAATAAAAAGGCACGCAAATATGTAAACCACAAGAGTGTTTTTTATATCTAGTCCCAAGTGTTTTCCGAAGTGAATAGGACTTGTGGAATAGAGTGTTTTCTGGTGGCGTGGTAGGTGGTTGTATCTGGTTCTGGTTTGTTGGAAAGGTCCACCTCTTACCAACTATCTGTAAATTATGTAATTTCCCGATAAAAGTAAGGCTTCAAAAACGAAAACTGCTTATTTATAATAAAAATAAAAAAGAGGTTTTACTTTGGAAGAAACATTGTATATGAATTATTCCTGATTCAGATAGCCAGCGAATCTCTTTTCAAAGCTGAAGACACTAACTAGCTTTATTACAAATATTTTTTAATTTATCTGAAGCTTCCTGTTTTCAAACATGTAAGAAGTAAATTATTTCAAAATTATTTTGTGTGTTTATTTCAAATATCTCAGCTCTGTACTGTAAAGAAAATACTTCAGTTATAAGACTTTTTACTAGGATTCTAAAAAGCAATTAATTTCAAATTGAACATATCTTTAGATTTTGACTTAAGGTTCTCTTGCAGAATTGCAGATCATTTTCGAAATTTCTCATTTAAGATCTACTTTAAAACTGACGTAGTATCAGTGACACATTTTGAACGATTGTCTGCACATTTCACAGAGTATTCACGTGTCCCGACTATAAAGGCTTCAATCAGTGCCCAGCACTGCTAACCTTGGCCACTTAATGACCACTCAGTTGCCACTCTTTTTGCACAATGGCCGGTCCTTTGGAAGGACCAGCGTACAATGCATATAGTACTATATAACAAGCTGTTTGTCAACACCAACAGCACCACAATTTTTGGTCATTTACCAACCACATAATTGCGGCATATTATATGCATATACTTTAACACTCGTTCGTTCTTACCTGCACACGCACACATACACACACACATACATACATTCCCTGTAGTATTTTTTCCGGCTTTATTACGTTTTCATGGTTCATAGGTTTTCCGCTGTGGGCGCAAACATCCGCCACAGTCATTTTTCGGTGCCAGTCTGTGTGTGTGTGTGTGTGTTAGTGTGTTTCGCGACATATGAAAAGTTTGTCCTTTTAAACAAAAGGCGGACATGCGACAACAACAACAGCAACAGAAACAACTCATTTGGCCAGGTTGAAAGTGCAGGCTGTGGATGCTTTTTCACTTGGCCGCCGCGATGGCCCATGAATTACAATCCTTTGGGGTCATTTCAGGGGCTGCCCGACTGTAAAAATATGAGATATCTCTTTAAATAAAACATATGCTGTTAATTTAAGCGATGTGTAATTAAATGAAAAATAATTCAAGCCTCTGACAGTCAATTTATATTTAAAGCCAGTAACAACAAAATATGTTTAAGTCCATTTTTAATGAGTATTCAACCATTAACAACATTGCCATTAACATCTTTAGTTGTGAGTCGATTATTATAAAATACAGTTTAATAAGTATATTTTTCAATTAAACGGCGACTTAAAAGTAACAATCAGAGCTCAACGTACACAAATAAAATGAAACGTTTATTTCATAGTTTGAATAAAATCGCTTCACCGTTTTCGTTGGCATATTCTTTAGACAAAAATGTACAAATTGCTTTTATAAACAACCAATAAAGAACTAAAAATATATAAAGAACTATTTGAATAATTGATTGCCATAACTGCTTACATGTTCCGCCGATTTCTGTTGATATGTTACTCATTTGATTCTTTTAATATATAATTAATAAAAACTAACTTTATATCCATATAAAATGTATAATTATTAATTATAATGGGAATGTAATTATTTACATCATCGGTTTACAGACTAAGTAAGCCAAGAAGTTCAGTTACTCAGAAAAACGATCAGTTAGGGGTGATTAGACGGGTTATAGGAACCCAAATGTGAGAACCTCGAAAATAATTAAATATTTATTACTTACTTACTTACTTATTATTTATAGTTTAGTCATTCTATAAAATGCTCTCTCTCTTTAACTAATTAATGTTGGGGACAAACAAATACTTTGCAAATAAAAGGATTTCTGGAATTCATTTTATATTTCTGTGCAATGTTTGGGAATATAAAACGTTTTAAATTTGTTAAATAGTTTAATTATTGATGTGCGAAATTGAAAAATGCCAGCATACGCCTTTAAAAATGAAATTACAATTTGACAAATGAACTCACATAACTTTCCCTTTCTCTATTCCATTCTTTCTCTTTCTTCCCTGTGCCCACGACGCGGTTTAAAAAATATTTGTTATATATGTATATTATCTGGCCAATTTACCTGCTGATGCTGACGCTGACGATGACGCTGGCGTTGACGATGACGATGACGATGGCGCTGGCGTTGCAATGACAATGGTGATGGCAACGATGTCTGGCGGCCTCAATTGCATTTTTCACATGACCTCGACTCTGGTGGTTGTTATTGTTGGCACTGCTGCACTGCACAGTACCGCCGGATATCCTAGATTATCCTACAAGCACGGATATGGTCGTACGCGAAGGCAGTAACGTGACGCTCAAATGCGCTGCTACCGGTTCACCAGAGCCGACAATTACATGGCGACGTGAAAATGGAGTGGCCATCGAGTTGGCCAACGGAGAGGAGGGTAAGTCAGCCAGCGGATTGGAGTACCAAGCATTCGAGTCCTTACTCATATGTGTGCCTGTGTACGAGTATGTGTGTGTGTAAGTACTTTTTGCTGGCCCTGCATGAGGTCGGACAGCCAACATTTTGGAGTACTTTTACACACAAACAAAAACCTGAGCCCCCAGCACCATTGCCAGAAGCTATTGGGCGAAAGGCTGCCACAACAGACCAGTGTGTGGAAGTGTGTGTTTGTGTGTGTGTAGGCACCTGCATATTTCAGTGTCCATGAGTCCGTTGCTGCTGATGATGACGTTTGATGGCTGCACTGACAGAAATTAGCAGGTGGCTGATTAGTTGGTCTGCGGACAACGGGTAGCTATTGTAATTAGTCAGTTTGGTTGGCACCAGATCTGGAAACTGTCAGGCGTACCTGTTGTTCAAATTTACAGTCTTTGATAAGCTCAACACGGATGCTGAAATTCGATTTCCGACCACCTGCCTTCTGTTTGAATAAAAAAACGAGTTTGAATTTCGTTTAAATGGCTGTGCAGATATCAAAAGCCCATGCTTCATCTTTAGACTTTCAACATTAGAAAACTGTTCAACTATAGTTTTTTCGGAAACAAAATTGAATTGAATTTAAATCACTATATAAATATATGGGCTTTTTATTTAAATATAAACACAGAAAACATATAATACAACACTAAAGGTACACATATTTCCACCAATTCGAGTAAAGCAGTAAAATGTAAATAGATACATTCTAGAATGCAATTTTAATCTGACGCTGAAGGTAAATAAAAATACAAATGCTGTCATTAATATCTTTCTTCTCATTTTTCTGACTTTTGATAGCCAGGAGATACTAATTTTAATAACCCTGCCCTTTCAAAAAGGTTTCTTAGAGTCCGACGCTTCATTTTTTAATGAGCTTTTTTAAAACATTTTCCAAGATAAAAGAAGAAAGAAGAAATGGTTATAGACTGATATTCCAAGCCCTATATTGAACAAATTATCTCCCATTGGGAAAAACATAAAATGTAATTGGTGTACAAAACTTTTCGCAGACAGAACTCTAAGTTTAGTTCAAAAATAAATTGGCTAATCATCTACGATATCTTTTGGAAATGAATTATTATTATAATTATAATAAACTTTTGATTCATAATAATAAAGCAATAGCAAACTAGCTTGATGTTAAAGTTGAAACTGTGGAATTAAAAGTTAATCAGCTACCAAGAGCACTTATTTTTAAAAGGCAATTTATGAGTTAAAACCCTTTTTCCTTGCAACCAAGCCTCTTGACTGCAATTTCCATCTCCTTCGGCTTTATCAGCCATTCGGTAAGTGTTTTAAATTTAAATTAAGGGAGCCTTTGAATTAAGCTGTGTGTAAAAAAGTAGCTGTGTTCTTATTGAATCTGATTTCAACTTAAATGAGGGTTCCAAAATACAGACCTATATTTTCAGTAACCAAAAACGGAACTTAAACTAGATTCCAATTATCAATTCCCTTTAAGTCACATAATGTCTTGGATCCAAGCAATGATCAGAAAATCAGGAATGCTTGAAAGTCAACCACATTCCTACTGGCTGGAGGAAGGTTAGGGTGGTGTTCATTCTAAAAACCAGTAAGACATCACAGGTTAATCCAAAAGACTTCAGACTAATCAGACTCTCGTCATTTTTACTAACAACCCTATAGAAGGTAGAAACAGTCAATTGATCCGGCGTTGCTATCAAGCGCTCAACACCCCTACTGCTAAGTCAAGTCCACAGATACTGCCCTGCATTCCCTTATGCATAGATAGAAAACTCTCTACTATTTTTACCAACATCCTACCAGCCGCGATTATATGATCTATAACGGGCGTAGGAGTAGGCAGTTCTCTAATCAACTTCGTAAGTCAACTACACACTAGCAGGAGCGTGAATACCGAGCTTGGGGTCTGACAACGGTATTAACATCTATATAGACGACTCGAAACTCGCAAGGAACTCGCAAAGTCAAAGAGGGTATGATTAGATCGTGATCTCGGAGTAAGACACTCCTTTCGACTACCAGACGACTGCAGAGTCTACCAAGCGGAAGTCACTGCTATCTGCGAGGCCACGTGACATATCGAACCTGCCTTAATTAGCGCCAGACCTATACTATATATATACTCAGGCAGCCAAGTTGCACTTAAGGCACTAAATTCAAACGTAAGACATTTTATAATTACCACCGTCTGAAATCCGCCAATGAGATGCCCCAGCATAAGTCTCTTATGGGCACTAGGATACAGAAACATAGAGGGAAAATGCAAAATGACAAGTTGACTTGGCCAATTTTAAACTCCAACCGAACTTCTGAAACACTAAGATTAGGAAAGGCAGATATTTTACATTTTGTAGGGGCCAGACTTGGCATCCCCTTTCACAACTTCTGCAGAAGTTTTAGAGACTGCCCTGCCCTAAGCAGAGGCATACTCATTGCTATGGGGATACCGTTTCTGGAAGATCTTGTGGACCATCGCCTGGATATCCAGAGAACTTTATTCAGAGTTCCGAGTGGCTTAGGGTGGACCCATAATAAAATAAGATAATATGGCATAACAATGGGCCTGCCTTCGCCCTAGTGGGGGAGCGATAATTTACAATCCAGCCATTTCAACTTAACCTTACCTAACTCTCTCTTTTGCACGATTGTCGCCACACTTTTTCAGAATTTGTTAACTTCCTTAACATTGAAAACTGCGCCGTTTTGACATTTGTTCTCTTGAACTTTTTAGGAACCTCAGATTTGTAGGCGAAACACTTCAATAACACAGCATATTCTTCAGCATTTAAATGAACTAGTGAAGTAAATCGTAGTGCTACCGTACAACATTAATTTGGTTTCCCGTCCATTGAAGAATAAAATGAAACAACAATTCCGATGCTGTAGCAAAAGTGCCAAATAAATAACCACTAAGTGCATCCCAATATCATTTTCAATAAAAAATCTTCCTCCCTTTACAAACGCAAAACAACCGTCTACGTATATTTTAAGTTCCAGGAAGATCACGCAGTAAGTTGTAGTGGCGGCCTCGCTTAATCCTATCGCAAGCACAGACATCTGGCACCACAAATACTTTTGTCTCAGTAAAGCACAGACTTTTAATACTTTACAATACAATATTATACAGAAATAGTTCCCATTTGATGACTTATCCTCCTCGATTTGTAGTCCTCTGAAGACAATTTAAAATGCTTATAATGTTTATTTAGGTATAGAGCTTCATATTCATAAAAATCAATCATATAGAAACAATTTCCACTGTCAAAATCTGCTCTATTATGTAAATATTTATATTTTATTAGATAAAGGCCACCTGCAGATATATAGATGCATATTTAAAGCTTAGAATTACCTAGCCCTGTACAAAGATTTGATCACAGCATAACATAAGTATTGTATTCTGGTTACACAAATAAATTAAACAGAACTTAACACAGATATATTATTGGCAACAATTGTGTCAAGTGTCAAGCTCCATTGAGAATACTTTTTAAATAAATATAAAATATCAGGGGCAAGTATTAAAAGTAATTTGATTCAGTTTTCATGAGTGTGAATTATTGAAACTGTATTTAAAGCTGACCCTGGAGATAATTATTGAACATGAAAGTAACACAAGAACAATTACTTACGAACTATTTCAGAAATAGATATTTTAGTTACTTTTTATATTTCGATAAGAAATTAAGGCGCCCTTTCTGAAAGTGTAGCTCATTGCATGAGTTATGGCATGAAAAAGAAAACAACAAAAAACAAAGTCCACACGAAAGTCCAAAATCAAAGGTGGGCAGTAAAAGGCACAAGGAAAAAAACGCGAACATGAAAAACGAAAATAAACATAAAATGAAAAAAGAGGAAGCAGCAAACCTGCTTACAAAAAATCAGCATAAATAGAACAAAAGTTGACCAAAATGACCTTTTCGCTGTTGGCTTAAATGTCTGCACCGCACGGCCGGCTGGCCATTGAAGTAGTGCTGTGTGTGCGGATGTGTGTGTGTGTATGTGTGTGTATGTGTTTTATTTTAAAATTGTTGTACTTGTTTTACAGAAGCCGCCTGCACGGTCAAAGTTTTTTTATTTGCTGCTTGATTATTTGGTTTCGTTGCGAATGAAATCATGGCGGGCAAAAGTTTTTATGCCATTTTTGCCGCGGCGTAGCTTTGGCTTAAACCAAATTACAGATGGTTTTTTTTTGTTCGGCTCTTGGCATGGCTATTACGTTTAATGACCACAAAAAGCGCGACTAATAACCAATGTGGCCAAATTAAAGTAACCGTTCTCGTTGCGCTTGCAAATCAATAAACGAGAAATCAGCTTATTATTAGCCATACTATGCGTATACGTAACAATATCAAGCGCAAACTAACCAACACTTCCGCTTCCGGTCAACACAACGGCAGGCAGACATTTTGGAGCATCGCTCTTAGTTGCCGTCTATGCAACTACCGGCTTAACTATGCAATTTATATAATAAAAACCCAGTTCGACTATCAGCACAGGATGTTTGTGGTGCTCATAGGTGGGATGCGGATCCTGCCAGCAACAGCGGCAGCATCATCATAAAAGTCGCTAAAAGTTTTCACTGCTGCCATATTCAAAATGTTACTGTCTGCTGTCGTCGGACAAACTACTATTTGGCTATCTAAAAGGCTTAGGCAAATGTAATAGATACATTACATGGCTAACATTTGCTGCTATGGTGATGCAACCTTCCGACTTAGTTGCTCAAAAAGTTGTGCCATGCATGAAAGCAGTATTCACAGGCTCCATCAAATTAGCTTAAATTGTAGTGAAAGGAAATTAGGCAGCTAAATGGAATTGAACAATTAGGGAATATCAATTGAATGTCGTGTCTAATATCAAGGGTTTCGAAGCATCGGTTAGTAATAAAAGAAATCTATTGTTTTACACACACCAATAACCCCGTTTATCACTAGTACATCAGATATGTACACATCAAATGTCTACAAATAAGATCTTTACACATCAGATGTTTTCGCGTCAGATGCCTATATACCACATATTTGTACATCAAAATTCTGCCCATCAGATGTCTACACGTGAGGTGTCCACACATCAGAAGTTCCATGCCAGATATCTTACATCAAATGTCTGCACATCCTTTAAATAATGTTTTCCATTTGTTGACCAATTATTTGAAAATACTGTCAAGTTTGTGGTTATTTATCGTCTCCAAATATAACTAAACATTTGGAAATGACTTAATAATTTAAGCTGTTCTATAGAATCTTAAACTGCTAGAAAGAAATAATATTTTTTTACATAGAATTTAATTAATACATCGATAGTTTATTAAATCAACTCTGGAGTGATGCAATTTTTATAACTTTTTAAAATGTATTTACACTATTTTCAAATTTTGCTACTGATTATACAGTTAGCCAAACGTATCTTTAATACGTACCTTTTTTTTGTCCAACTTTTACTATATTCTGGTAAATATTTTATTTATTTTCCAGTACCCAGCATTGAAGGTACGGATTTGATAATACCGCGCGTTAAGCGCCAGCACATGGGCGCCTATTTGTGCATTGCCTCAAACGGAGTTCCACCTTCAGTCAGCAAGAGAATCACGCTAGTGGTGCACTGTAAGTATAAGCATACTTTGAATCAACAGATATATATACTTATTATGTGCGTATTCTCTTTTTACTCTATTTCAGTTCCTCCTATGATTACCGTGCAAAATCAACTGATTGGTGCTGTGGAAGGCAAAGCTGTTACTTTGGAATGCCAATCGGAGGCATATCCCAAGTCGATTAATTATTGGACACGTGAACGCGGCGAAATTGTACCACCGGGTAAGTAAATCCTTTAAATGAACTCATGTGATGAATTTCAAGACATGTCTATCACACTGGAAACAAAATATAGTACCTTTATCTACTCACATTTATGTGGATTATTGAAACGTTAACTTATTACCGACAAGATTTATACCCAAATTTATATGAAAAGTATGTGTATAATTGAACCACATTCCAAAGCGGTACAATTAACTTCTCGGATAACAATACCTCCTTCCTTTAGAGAAATGAAAAGAGCTAAGTATATATAAATAATAAATATATACAGTCTCATCCACTAAAAATCCAATCCCAAGCAATCCCAAACTTACTTATCTTTTCAATCGACGCTGAAATCCGAATAAGGGTCGATTAAAAGAAATCTACCCCTTAAATTAACAGACAACAATTGATTGAACAGCTCAGTAGCTAATTAGACCCCAGCTACACTATATTGTTCAGTATTGATAAATGACTATAATAATAATAACATAATGACAGTACCCCGCAGCGTACAACTAAAATGGCAAAAAACTCATTAACACTAATGGCAATGTCGCGTTAAATAAATATGAAAAACAAATTTAAATATACACAATACTCTTATATTTTTTAATGTATATGACAAACACATTAGTAATAGTACCTTTCCACTACCCATTTAAGCAAGCGTATCCAAACCCGACAACTAACTGAGTAACTGGCGATGAGCTGATGCTGATGACCGTTGAGTGCAGTAGAAAACTTTTTAATTAGCTGATTTAGTTGTTATACGACTTTTGAAACCAAAACCGCGGCAAAAAACTTTCATATACGTGTACATAGTATATCCATGTGCCAAATCTAATGAGAGTTGTCTGCCACAGACTCGAACACCTGTGATGCCCAAAAAATCACAGACTGCGACTTAGTCGACTTAGTGAGACTGCTACCCTCCATAACACATCGTGTAAATTCTAGGCTGAATCGAAATTTATTTTTTGGGTGTACGAAATAATAAGCCTCTGTCAATTTGAATATTTTCAGGAGCTAATTCTGGAATGTGGTTCAATTATAATAGTTATCAGGGCAATGGATAATTGACTGGAGAATTATGTTCACTATGAAATAATCAGTTAAAACTCAATAAAAATATTTGTTTACTAGCACTAGAGTACATCCAGCATTTATATATACATATATACAAGCTGATCGTCACAAGTTTTAAATGAAAATTTAAATATGATATTAAACTCGCAATCAACAGCCTTAAAGTACTTTCTTATACTTTACTTGTTCTTTATTTTGATGTTAATAATAATAATAAATGTTTTAAAATATATAAAAATGATTAGACGAAACTTGCTGCCAAGCTCGAAAGAATTATATTATAAAGGCAACAACAACAACAAAACTTTGAAGTGCACTATACACAGAACATAGAACCTCTTAAAAGAACTTCAGTCATGTCGATAAAAAGATTGGCCTTAAACCTAACTGATGTTTAGATCTCAAATGATATAAAGCTTGCGCTACCAGTTGACGAAAGGAAAAGAGTATAGAATAAAAACGATCAGAAATTAAACTGCCATGAAACTATAACAGATTTTAAACAAAACATAGGAAACTTTTAGCTTTCAACTCAATTCAGTTTGCACGTCGGTATTAATATAAAATCTATAAAGAATTGTTTTGATTTGGAATTCGAATTGTTGACTGAAAAACATCGTTTTTAGCAATATGTATATATCTTAATAAATCTCTATTAAATTCCATCAATCACATATCTGAATGAATTGTCTTTATTTAAACGGTATGTGGAAATAATGAAACAATAAACAATAGCATTTCAGTGCATCAGGAGTATTTATAAACTTAACAATTACGATATCCATATGTTCTCGTATATGTATATAGTTGCCTTAAATGGTATTACTGATAGCTGTCTTTCATTTATTAAAAGTTATTTTTTTGCACTTGCAGTCGCAATTCGGAATCACAGCTACAACCGTGTCTGAAAAGCCTCATCTTTCCCATCACTAGTAACTGTACTTCCGCCCACCCCCTCTTCACTTCCGTTTTACTCAGTGGCTGCTGTCTCTGTGCGGTTTCTCGCCTGTCTGAGCAGCTCACAGACACGCGCATTTAGTTGGTCATTAAAATTGCATGTGAACTCAACTCGAGGCTGTGTTTTTTGTTTGAGGGCGAGCCTAGGTTGAGGCTGCTCCTCGCCTTGATTTGCTTTGCTTTCGTTTCGTTTTGTTTTGTTTTGCATTTTATTTTGTCATAAATGCAAATAAAATTCATTTACATTTTGTTTTTGCCACATTTTAATTGGCAGCACGCTCCCGACAGCTGCCCTGTGTCGACTCTCTGTGTGTGTGAGTGTGTGTGTGTGTGGAAGTGTGACATGCGTTCATGCATAAATTTAATGCTTGGTTTTATTTTTTTCTGCTACTGCTGCTTCCTGCCTGCTTGCCAAGATGTCAGCAACACATAAAGTTTAAGCACTCTCATGCAGCATTGTGTGTGTTTGTGTGTGTGTTTGGGCGTGTGTGTGATATGCTTTTAATTATTTATCAACGATGAATTTCAATTAAATATTAATTAGTATATTATTTTAATGAAATATGAACTAAAAAAGAGATCAACCGCAATTTATTTATATATCTTGCAGGCGGCAAATATTCAGCAAATGTCACAGAAATCGGCGATTATCGGAATGCCATGAAACTGCACATCAATCCACTCACACAGGCAGAATTCGGAGCCTATCGGTGTGTGGCCAAAAACTCACTCGGCGACACAGACGGTACCATCAAACTATACAGTAAGTAGAGATAAATTATTACTTACGGCGTAGAACATTTCTACAAAAACGCCAGGCTAACAAAAAAATTAATTCGAAAGGCATATTGATTTGATTAGTTATAGCAAAATATTTTTATATTTCTTTTAAATGTTTCAACAAAAGATATCAATGATGAATGAAAGATTTCCGACGCACTCTACAATTTTCCTTAAATTGGTCAATTTAATTATCACTTCGAACAATTTTTTGTTTGTTTAATGGCCGATATTTTTTAAATAGACTTGGATCTTCTAAGTTCGCGAGACTAGTGTGTTTAGTTTCAACATTGAGAAAGTTGTCATTTAATTTATTTAAAATAAATTCAGCTGCCATTTTACTCGTTTTACTTGCCCATGCACATACCCATGTGTGAGCAGCTGATTAAAACTGATCAGAAATCATCAGAATCATTCTATTTTTATGATGATTTTAAGTGATAATGATCTCTAAATTTGGTGATCATGATCGGTGATCAGTTTATTCAGCAGGGACTGATCAGTGATCAGTTGTCCCTGATGAATGCGAATTTTAAGTACACGCTTTCAGTAGAAAAACGTTGTCTGAATATTGTTAATTTTCTCGCTTTCTTGAATTCTTCGTAAGTCTCGTTATCTTGTCTCCTTAAACCTCTGCGTAACTTTCTGATATATTTTGCCAAAAATTCAGTTTTAATATTGCAATATGTATTTCTGACCACGAGATAATAATTATTACTTAACAAAACAGCCCTACATAATTATTTAATAAATATAGACATGAAAGTCCATAGTATAAGCATTTTCTTGGAACAGTTGTGGTTCTGCGTAGCCTCTAAAGTGTAAATTTCCGTTTTACCCAATCTGACCCAGTTTTCTTATTTGAGTTTTTTTGGATTCGTGTTCAGGTCTTTAACTTGTCCTTGACTACTACCGTCATGTTATCAAGAACAGAAGTTATGGTCACTCAATAGTCCGGAATTCACTTCTAGAACATATATTTGCAAATATTATTAACAGCTCAGCTTCCCACCCCATTGGAGTTCCTTAAACGAACACTTTTGTTGTGGGAAATGCAGTTATTGTCTATTGAAATTTATATAACTGATACTTGCTTGCCACCTATTTATTGCGCATCTAAAAAAAGTAATGACTAACAACTCTTCCTTCTCTTCTTCACCAGGAATACCACCGAACGCTGTGAATTATGTGGATAACTATGAAGCACGGCACAAAGGTGAGTAGAAATTGAAAAAGAGGAGAGAGAAAATGCACTGAGTCTGGGATGGAGGCGTCTGAAAAAAGAGGCGGATTTAATAGTCACTTGGCATAAATTTAAGATGAGCGGCAAATATTTCACTTTGGCAGGCTTACCACAATCATAAAACACAACAACAGCCGCAGTGGGTCGACAACCGCCCACGAGAGAAAAAACATAAATAATTCATTCGGCATGCAAATCCGTGACAAATCGTCAACGCCACAGTATTAGAGGAGAGAGACACGAATAGAAAGGCAGTTGCGGGTTAGTTGGGGTCGTGCTAAATGCAAAAGGTTGTGGGCGAGGTCAAAAGGATTTCCTTTTTTTAAATGCAATGAAAAAGCAACAAACTACGTCGAGTTTATTATAAATATGTATGTATTTCCGCAGACATTTTTAATAAGTTGCCTACTGCGCTGCAGGCGAAGAAATTTTTAGTATATTTCTTTGCAACTTTAAATTCTAGTTGACTTAAAAAGTTGTGTCTTATTCCTAAAACCAAAGCAATGACATACAAGAGTTTAAGTTGAATGCAGTTTTAGCAAAGTCCTATTTGTTTCGTAGAAGATGAAGATTTTAGGAAATTAGTCTCACGAAATTGTTTTAGCGCAGAGAGAGTTTTAGAATTTTTGGATAAAAACTTGTCTCTTAAAAGTTTTAATTACCCTTAAATTTATATTAATATTAATAAAGACCAACTTTCATTGCTTTAATCTAAAGATGTTTATCAGAGCCGTTTATTACGAATTAGTTACTAATCACACATACTTGTAGATAAAATAATTTAAAAAGTTCCCAATAAGGCCCGAGGTAGAATCGGGCTCAGTAAACCCGAGATGGCTGGCTGGACTATAAAATAAATAGACTATAAAACAAAATTTAGAACATTAGCCCCAAGCTTATGCCATTATTAATCATGTCTATGGTTGGGAAATTTTGTCACTTCGAAAACCTTGGACTACCACAAGCATAATAATTTTATATTATTTTAGGATGCCCTTAAGGATTTCAAGTCCAAGAAATTTCAAAATGCTTTGCATATATTTCTCAAATAATATTAGTTAATTAATATCTATAATTCCTGGGCGAAGCAAATTAAATTTCTTTCAGTACACCACATTTATGTAGAGTTTAATAGGAACTCAATAATCTTTGAATGCTTGCCTTCATTTCCCAGGCAAAAAACGCACGAAAAGCTCCGAAATGTATCATCCAGCGCGAGCGCAGGAGCACAGCGGCGAGGATATGGAGAATCCAGGTAAACGAAAAGGTAAGCTGCCAGCCTTGTGGGGCGTTCCCGTGTCTGTGTGTGCGCGCTGTAGATTAGGGTTACAGGTCATATTTCAAGCATTTATGCCGGTCAGACCACACCAGCGGCGTAGGAAGCTTAACAGGCCACTCGAGACGGCGCGCATAAAAAATATAAATGAAGGGACAGTGGGGAACGGAGGAAGCTCGAACTGTTTAACAGATTTTCACACTAATTTGGGTGGCGGGCAAACCAATAAAAATAAAAGGAAAACCAAAAGCAAGAAAGGTTGTGCAAATAAGTGGCAGCGAAAAAATCGTAGCATACTTTTTGGTAACAAGGACTGGTAAAAGTTTTCGACCGCCTTTCCTTACCTATCCCTGTCTTGGGACTCCTTATAATTGTATATCAATAAACACGCTCGGCTTGGCTTTATGGCAATTTAATGATTTGTAAATACTTGGCTTCAATAAAAATAAATTCTTTTGTGGCTGAAATTTTGTGGCTAGCCTGTGACGGAGTGAGGAATGTTGTTACGAAGAAGTTGTTGTACGACAATAAAGAACTTCCGAATTTATTTTTATAGCTTAACTGTGTTGTGCATTTTAATTTTGTACAATTCAAATGGATGTAGGCTAAAGGCATCTGAAAGTGTTTAAATAGGAAATACCGATTGCGAATTGACAGAAATTAAATTGCCAAATCAAATTATTCAGTGCTTGTTAGGGTTTATAAGAAGCGAGAAACAAATACATAATATAAGCCATCAAATCACTTGTAAAAAGAAAGGGAAGAGTTACATCTCCGGACATATGAGATTATGATAGGCTTTGAACTGAAGAAGGGAGTGTTAAATGTTGTCTTGAATACACAGGTTGCTCAAAATAATATTGAAACTATTTAGGTCTCTTTTTTTATACGGATATTGAATATTCCAAGTACTTTTAATGAAGCTTAGGCGTAACACAAATTCTCCATGTCCTTTCCGAGTCGCGCTGCTTCATCAGTTTGTTAATTTTACTTAGAAATCATCCTTTTGGCTTCATGGTATAGAAAGTAGTTTATATGGGAAAGCTTACGTTAGGATAAGTTTAAAAAGTAATCGATTAGTAAAAAAGTCAGCCGTTTGCTACAAAGGTAGCAGTGTGAAATAACAAAGCATTTCAGCATAGAAACCACAAACACAACTACTTAAAATCTTCTCATGCTGTGCTTCAGGGACAATATCTTAGCACCATCAAACCGCGATAGTTATCATATAGTCAGCTAAGTGTATTACGCGAATCTCTTACAGAGCTAATCACTTTGAAGTGCGCGCTAATACACAAGCACATACGATATAAGCCGCATATCTAAGCTTTGCCAATTTCCGCCTATAATCTGAAATCCAAACAACAAATTTTACGCCACCCACAGCCGATCTGAGTCTTAGTGCCGAGACCATGGACAGCATATATGGCCAAGCCTCGGCAGCTGCGTCACTGCGCCAAAGCCATCAGAGCCATGTGAGATGGGGCTTCATGTTGTTGTTGCTGGCTTTGACGTCGATGAGGACGAGGATGACGAGGATGACGACAATGCTGACAGCCTTGCCAACAACGCTGTGGCAAAAAATTCAACAGACGTTGTTGCCGCAAACACAAACACATGTTTGACACTGACGGGGCCGAATGGCAACTGCCCCAACTTCAGCCACTGGAGGAACAATGCGATGATGGCGCTGGCTCTGATTCGGTTGCCACTGATGAGGATGATGAAGAAGATGATGATGTTGATTGAGTTTGTCAATGTCATATGCTGCTGGAGTATTTAGTGCTGATTTATGGCGCAACATTTTAGTTAAAGTTTGACAAGTTTCAAGTAACAAGTTTCAGCTAACAAGTCAATCAGGCTTCCTTACCGCTCCCACTAGTCCCCCTCTCTAGCTCTCTTTCACACTCGCTATTAACGGCGCATGCATGTTGAGCTGTTTATTCGCAGCATAAGCTAAATCTATTATAAGCATTGTGTAATATATATAGTATATACGCATATATACATACTAAAGTATATGCAAATAATGGCACATGTACATAGCATACAACAAAGGGAATGCATGAATCCAAACAGTGGTGTATGTATTATAATTTGTGTATAAAATCAATGGATATAATTAAAGAGACTGTATGTGTGCAAAATAACGTTTAATTAATGTACATTCCGATTAAACATTAAATGAATAATGTCTAAATACAATAACGATTAAGGTCATTAGAATTAAGGCACAGTAATGTTGTCTATGTTGTGGCAAACGATGTGTGTTGTAGAGGACATAAAAGGATTTTGTGCATCCAGCTAAGAACTAATACAGAAACATAAGAGTAAATGCATTAAAACCATATATAAAACATATCATTTATCAGCATATTAGGCATACAAAATACATATATTTAATATATTTGGCAAAAATATGAATAAAAACACAAATCAAATATTTTACAAGGAAACAACTGCGCGTATGAATGGAAAAAATCAATGAGCTAAAGCAAATATGATAAAAATATACAGCAAACCGTTCTAATTTGGCATTAAATGAAAATATGAAAAATATATACGAGTATAAATATATTACAAATTATTTATTATATACGTATTAGCAGTTGTAAAAAATAAGCAAATTGCAGTTAAAATTGTTATATAGCCATCAAAAACTTCAAATAATAAAGAAATTCTATTAAAATGAAGCTATCACATATTGAATAAGCGGTATATGTGTGTACATGACAAGTAAGTTACAAGTTTGAGCAAACTTGGCAAACGACAGGAATATTTATAAAATAAACCAGCAGTGAAACGTTATGTAAAACCAAAAGTGTCTCAGTTTTATTTCCCATTTCAATGTTGTTGGGTAAGTAAAAATATGCATATAAACATTTACTTCTGAATGAATGAACTGGAACCATAAGTGCTTTCAGCATATGGCAACGAAGTACAATTGGAAGCCAGGGTGTCAGAAAAGCAATCCTCTTAAGTCACTAGGAGGAGTTGAGCAAAGCCAGTGATCTATGGCCAGGAACCATTAGTATAAGCTCCACTTTAGAAAAGAGTATATGAGTATATGAAGACTCAAAGTCAAAATAGTAAAAGCCAAAGTATATGTTAAGTTGATTAGCTAATATGTTTTCTTAGAATTAACCGACTAGAATGCAGTGCAGGTAGATAATTACATCTTAATAACGTATGCAAAGTTAAGTTATTTTATACTTAATTGGACTGAAGATGCAGAAACATTTTTTGTTAAAGGTATATCGAAATAAATAAATCAGTTAAATTGTAATTTGTTGATTATTAAACATAATATCACAAGACAGCTTTTTCAAACACTGCTTACGTTTAAAAACATAATTTTGAAATCATCATGCTCTGGAATGATGACTTTGTCGGTTTAATTTCTAAAGCTTATGTTGACTTAAATAAAGTTTTATTGAAATTTCAATAATGAACACTACTATACTCCTTCGTTTAAAAAAGAAAGAATATTGGGTGGCTTAATAAATTTCCTTCATTCTAATCATACATTTTATCTTAATTTAATTTAAACGACTTAATTTATTTTCATCCAATAAATATTCATTTCTACCCAATTTATTTTCATGATGTAATCAATAGTCAACAACTTTATTTGGCGCTATGTCTTATGAACCTTTATACAATAATTTGTTAATACTTTTTCTGGCAATTGAATTAAATAAATAATTCATGAATTGAAATATAATATTACATCAAAAAATGTGTGCAAGTATTTGTGTTATATTTAATCATATTCCTCAAAACATTCATCAGCTTTACCGAGGCTCACAAACAAACGACCGCTTAATGGAGCCTGTACTTTGATTTGAGTCATCAAAATGTCAACAATGTGCATAAATTACCTACAAGGCATCAAGTATATAAACTAACACTAAAAAATGCGAACTAAAACTAGCAACAAATTTTCGAAATAAAACAAAAAATGCGCCTTAATTAAGCTGCTCGGCCTTTAAGTGCAGCCGAGCACGCAAAAGTCTCTGGACTCGCGCTCTTCAAAGCTGTGCTCATAAAAAGCTTAACACACACATTGCGTTTGTGTGCGTGTGTCTGTGTGTGTGTGTGCGTGTAAGGCAAGTAGTTTTTATTACATTAGTTTCCAGGAATTTTCAAACATGCCAAAACATCTGCAACCACAGCCAGCACTACCAATCGGACCTGCCACTGAGCTGTCTGGTTACGTGTCGAGCTTTTTGTTTACCTATTTTTAGAGATTTTTTATACCACTCGCCACTTTTTCTACAGTTTTTCTGTGAATCATTTATTTTGTTTCGTTGTTTTTTTTTTTTGCATAAAAAACTAAAGCTACCATTCAAGGTTAAAGTATTGTGCATACCAATATGCATACGCGTATCTACTCGTGAATGGATGATAGTAAAAGCCGTTGAGTTCAATGAAAGTAAAGCTAATAAGCCTACTAAGTAGTTAGCCAAACGGATGACACTGTCAGCTATAAATGGTTTTCAGTGCCGTCGAAAATATTGAAAGGTGTTGAAATGTTTTAAATGGACTGATTTATGTGCTGGAACTACAACTGTTACGAATAGTTAGTCATGAACATCGTAAAAAATTGATGTATACTACAGTATGTGCACAGTGATATTCTTTTAAATAAAGTTGTGTCATAACTATTTCAATTAAATAGACAAAATCATTGAATTCATATTAAACTAAAAATTCTACTTGAATGGGGTAAAAAATATTCAGTGTAGTTCAAAACGTCCCGTTGAACGAACTTACTAATAAAGAACAGATTAAAATCAAAACCATGCATTAAGGTGGGATAAAAGTAAAAGTAAAACAGAACAGGCCACCACCGTATCACCATATCGAACTATTTGAAAAGTTCGGAATATCATGGCGTCAACAATACTTGTATACCTAAGGTAGGATAACGGAAGCGCTGAATAAAAGTGATTCTATCAGCGACTCGGAAAGCTCAAGCAGCCAAATCAACAGAACGGTAAAAGGCACAGATATGAAACGTAATACCTGCACCACCCGAGCAGATGCTAACGGTTCTGGCTGTTGGCAATTGAAATAGAGGCTGAAGCAGAGGAGAACACAAAAAAGCCTTGCCAATCGTCCCCCATATCAAGGGGATGCAGGCCGATCTTGGGCCAACTTTAAAAGCAAACCCCTTAGAGTATAAAATCTGTTCGTCCGTCTGCTTGCCGCCTGTTCGTATACAAGCGAGGATCTCTGAAAGTATGAAAGCTAGAATATGCTGTCGGCATCACAATTGTGATTATATAATGCTCGGTGTCTCTAAAATAATAGTTTATTTATACAATCAACAGAGAAACTTCAAAAAATGCAACTCAGTTCCATTTTAAGGCGAAATAGCGCGCCATAATACTGAATGTGTGGTCGATTTCAGTTGGCGAAATTTGTGTGGGCTCTGCCGTTTCCGAAATCCAGACTTTCATCTAGACGGACATGTCTAGATCCATTTCTCTCGTCATGCTAATTAAGAATATATATAATTTATTTATAATTAATGTGTCCTTTTTACCCTACGGGTATAAAAAATCAAACAGTAATTTTTTCACTAACTTCCAAACGCCTTAAAGCTTCAAATCATTGCTTAGGTATTGTAAATTAAAGTGATTCCTGTAAGCTCGATCGCTTTGATATTTATACTCTTTTCAAAGCTTTTTTAAACGATTAAATTCCTCAAAAATATATCAGTTTATAGTCAAATATCTACTGTCATTATAATAATTACTATTTTGTAGAAGTTCTATACAATTTTCGTTCCATTTTCATATAAAAGAAAAGGTAATGACTGTTTAATTAAAATCCTGAAACAATTTTATGGTTATGTGAGCTTTGAACTCCGGCTTGGTGTAAATTCTTTCGAATGCAGTAGTTATTGGCCTCGTTCCAGTTTGCGTTTAATTAAATTATTTCACAATTATTCTGTCTAGCGAAACTGGAACTATCGGTATAATATGAAGAATGCCGCTCGTCAATTGAAACATCGTTAGATAAAAAGAACAATTCCGCAGCATTCTAATTGTGTGTATCTTATCGAAGCAATTTGTTCTCAAACGTACATTTCACTAAATTTGGGCGAAGATTTTGTGCTAAAAATTCGTAGCTTTAATACAAATCCGTGATATTAAAATTTGTTTGAATTCAATAGTCAAGCAGCATGTTAAACTAATCGGACGTGCTAATCTGCTTTTGGAAAGAAGCAATATGTTGAACATAAATTGATTTAAATGTGTAATGCTTGAACATTAAGATAAGTACTAAATAACGTTACAATTATTGGGCAACTCACTCAGCCACTGCTCACACACTTGCAGAAATTCAATTAACAGGTAGCCAGCAATTGAGAAACACAATGGAGCCTAAGCAAAAGCAACAAAAGTGAAACTTTTCAGATATGCTTCAAATGTACAAATTTACATAATTAAGAAAATGCGCCAAAATCAACAGAAACCAGCGTGCTGGCAGGAGAAGAATGCCAATGCGAATGTTAAATTGAAATGAAACCAAAACAGGCAACGAACACCGAATGCCGAATGCCGCATAGCGAGGGCCAACTGCCAGCTGCCAGTGCTACACAATTAACATTACTTAAATACACATTAAGGTTAAAGACGCGCAATTTTTTCATGTTCTGGGGCTATTTTTTTCTCGTCGCTGCCGCTCAGTTGTTTATCACAAATGCACGATGTCGAATGGAGCTCGGCAATCCCTCACGGTGGTTGAAATTCTCAGTTGATTTACAAGAATTATTGAAAAAATGCAAGTCCTAAGTATTCCTCACATTTTGTTTCGTCAACTAATGTTTCATTTCAGTACCATAATGAAGAAATACATTTGTAATTATTCGCCTTATATTAAATAAACTTCCACTACATTATATAAGAAATTAAAAGTGGATGGATTCTATTTGTATTTTTCGAAATATTTGAAATTATTTGTGCAACAGTTTGAATTTAAATACACATTATATTCCACCGCAGTGTAGACCTTTTAAAGAGCGGATAAATTCTAAAAAATATCACAGATTGTGTAAAAAATTACTTCTTTCTTGACGTTGAAAACAATGTGCTGCTGAATCAATAATTTCGCCCACTGTGCCGTTACCAGCTCCAAAAAATTGCGTGACGCACCAAAGAAAGAAAAAGCATGTCCACAAAGGCTGGCGCTGAAGTGAAAAATAAAGGAACCGCTGCCGAAAAAACCGAAAAGGAAGAAATTCGGCGCAGCTCACCAGGAACTGCGGCAGCGGAAGGGCAATGAAAATAAACACAGTAATTAAGTTAATGAGCATTTTGAGATTTATTATTAATTTCTTTGTGTGCGCGACAGCCCCTGAGCGAATCATTTCGCATTTCTTTTTTTTTTGTGTTGCTTAGGTTATTTATTATAATTGTTGGCACTCGTATTGTTGTTGTTATTGTTGTGGCTGCCGTTGATTTGCATTTAAAATGCGACAAACACAAATTTGTGTTAATCTGCATAAATTTTCGTACACTTTTAGTGTCAATGCCTGTTTTATTGCCATAGTTTTGTTTATATATTAGTTTGTATGTATGTGTGTGTGTGCGCCTTGCTCCTAATTGCTATTTAAATGAGCGAAAATTATTTTAAATGTGGCAGCAAGTGGCAATAGCCTTCATTAATTCGAGCAAATTTGTTCTGCGTCAAGGCACTGTCGTCAAATTGTTTTTTAATTTATAGGCGGCCGTAAAAAATTCTACAGCGTGCCCCAAGGCAGCTTACATTAACATTTTGTCATTGTCATTATAGTGATTATGCATGTCGCTCGAGCTTAATGCCCTAGCATATGAGCATCGGTGTCCCCGAGACAGCCGCAAAGTGCCATTAACTTTTGGTTGCAAAATCGGCGATGAGCTGTTTTTTTTTTTTAGTTTTACGATTTGACATAAAAGTTTATAGCCCAGCCCGGAAAGAAAAAAGTACAAATGCCATACACAACAAAACGCTTAAATTGTAAATAACTGGCAGCTTGGGGCGCTACACGGCTTGCGGCCTGTAAGTAGGCAATGATTTGTGCCCATATGGGAGAATTGAATAAGGGAAATTGCTCAACGGATGTCGGCCGAGTATGGCTCAAAGAAAAATCCTGCCAAGATACCGTTTCCATAGGCAAACTGCCTAAAACAGACAGTTTTTGATATTTATTTTTCTAAGCATTCTTTAAACAGCAAATTATCATCAATCGTTACTGATCACTGAATTGGAACGCTGTACAATTTTAATGAAACTTTCTTTAAATTCCAATCTAAACTGTTTGTTAGGAGCTTTGGATACTACTGTGTCAGTTTCCATTTGTATGCATTTATTTCTGATAAAAGACCATAATAAACCAAGCCTCACAATAATTGCAGACTACTCAGATATTTTTTCAATTTCAATTTTCTATCTCTAGCCATCCCCTACTTCCTCATGACAGACACAACACACACACCCATAGAATATAGGACGCTGTTCATATGGCATCCATTATAGCCACCCATGATAATGATAATGATAGTAACGAGGCCTAAAAAGCGATTAACGGTACTACACCGAACAGGCTCCTGCATGTAAACAAATTGCCAAAGCTTAGTTAACAGCAAGGACAAGCCCACTAATCACCTGAAAGAGAGACAAGACAACACACACACTCCGACACACATACATACGAGCACACGTACTCACACATACACCCATTTATAGCTCTCATGGTGTAAACAAAACTACAATTAATCAAAGATTTTACCTGGGTCCTGAGTCCTGCAGCTAGCTGGACTTTATTACACGCAGCTTTGGTTAATTGCATAAATAAAAGTAACATGCGGCAGGACAGCAACAGCAGCAGCAACAAGGAAAAAGCTTAATTAAGCCACCCGAACTCCCCATGGAGCTGACAAATAAATAATAAAAACACAAATTGACACACAAATGGGCATAAAAATAAACAAATATAGTAGAAACGGTTCACAATTGACAAGGACAAACCGGTAAACAAGGAAGAGCAGAAACTGGTGGGTGGACAACTATCTAGCATGGGGACTATTACAAAGCAGGGCTAACGCTTTTCAGTTCAGAACATCGTTGGGGGACGTATATTAATACTTTTCCAAGTATGGCAGATGGGGGATGGCCGGAAATATCCACTTATATGAACTGTCCGTGCTTTGTAATTAAAACGATTATAATTGGTACAGTTTGGTTGGTTATGTGAGCAGTGCACTGCAAGAAAAACTATGTGCAAGTTAAATTTAGGGCACCATGAAATCAACTATATGTACGAGTACTTGTATATACAACATTTTCGCCTCAATGTCTGGAGAACGGTTCCTAAACATTTTTTAAATTTTAACTGCAAATTTTTAAAACTAAGTAGATAAACAGCAGTTCAGCATCAGTTTATAGATGTTTCCAAAGCAGTTCCTTATATACGTACATATATAATGTATACAGAATCAATCTTCCAAGCATCCAATTTCGGGGACCTGGATACCTCGCATTTTTTCTAACAGACAAAACTTCTAAAATTCGTGTCTGTCCGCAACTGTAAGTTTATTAGAGAGTCAACGCACCAAGTTTTTGATAGCGCCAATCAGTCCACAAACACAAATTCATGTTTATTTTTTTTGGTTGACCTATAATCGCTATTGGCCGTGAAAACACAAAAACCGTAGCCTGGAACCATTTTACAAACATAGTTTTTGAACTTTTTTTGTGGTTTTCTCAAATGCTCTTCGGAATAGAGTCGCGACTTCTGAAGGTCGATCTTGTGGCTCTTAATTGCCACGCGAGTCATTCACATCGATGTTGGAGACCCACTCAATGGGGTTTATGTAAATGTTGGAAACAGTGCCGCGCAGGGTGTCGAGTCCTTGATTTAGTGGAACGGGCTTGGGTCGGGTCTGCACCGACTTCATCCAATTTTCCCATGCCATCTCAGATTTTCGCTTGCGCATCTGCTCGGTTCTCATCTTCGCCTCTTGTTGCTTCCGTAGGCGCTCACGTTCGCGCTGCTGCTGCTTATCCTTAAGACGTTCCCACTCCTCCAAGTGTGCTTTGGGATCAGGAGGACCTTGATTTGTGGGACTTTTTGCTGTACTTTTTTCCGCGCTCTTTGCTAAAATCTTCTGTGCGCCCTTCAATTTGTTTTTGGATGCATCCCTTTGTGCGCTCTTCTGTGTGCTCTTTAATGAGCTCATCGATGAAGAGCCACTCACCGCCTGCTTCTTCTGCTGCGTCTTCTGCTTGCACCAGGCGTCAAAGCGCTCTTGTGAGAGCCGCTGACGAAGGGCTGCCTCCTCCTCCCGTCGCTCCCGCTCCTGCTTGGCGGCCAGAAGCTTCTGCTGCTTTTGTCGCTCTTTGCGACACAGCCAGTCCTCATAGGCGACCTGACCCTGACGCTCCACCTTGTCATCATCGAGAGCGCGATAGTAGGTCGAGGTTCCGGAAGACGTCGTCTCCGACATGTTCAAACTAAGAGAGGGCACAAAGTTACTGCGACTCTCCGAATGCTGAATGGCATTGGCATACATGTCGCTCCAGCTGCACGTCGAGTCGGTGGATGAGCAGTCGTCACGTCTTGAGCCTGGCATCGGAGAGGCGCAATACTCTCCTCGCACCGTGTTCTCTCCCAGTATGTAGGTGCGACGACTGAGGGAGGTCTCGGCCCCCATAGTTAGATCCAAATTCATCATCTGGTCTGTAACAGAATCCAGTTTGTTGGGCGTCATTGTGCTCAAGTTGCCCAAAGAGCCGCCAATGCCGGTGAGGCCGGTCTTACCACACACCGTGCTGCTTTCAAAGGAGGCCAGACTGGACAGCTCCGCCCGCAGCTGCAATGTTTCTGTATCGGTCACTGTCTCTCGCTCCTCCTCACTTGCTATACTCTTAGTATCTCTCCAGCACTTAATTGTCGCCACATCTGCATCTGCATCAGTCTCAGCCTCTGCCTCGCACTTTCCATTCTCACAGTCGCTCTCCAGCTCTCCATAGCCGCTGTCCTGGCCCACTGCGCCACAACAGGGATCTTCGTAGCGAATTGTATAGTTTGCCATCGACTCGCCATCTGTATCCCGAATGCTCTCACCGCAGTCATAGATGCAAGCTGACTCCACATCCGTCTCACAATCATCGTTCATCATGTGGGATCCTGTATAACGCACTGTAGGAGCTCCTTCTGTGCGACCACTGTAGGACTGCAGCGTCTCGGCATCCGATTCCTCGTCGCTCAGAGACAGCAGCGGACTAGAGACTTTGCTGCGTCCTGTGAGGACCACTCGATCGACCACCTTTCCCTCACTGTTACGACGCGCGACGAAGGCCATATTCCTAGATTTTTTTCTATTTCTCTTTTGTTAAATGAGTAAAGAGTAAAGGCGTTTAAGTAAAGGGGGTAATGGTAAAGGAAATGGAAAAGGGAATGGTAAAATTAACTGCGTGTTCACTGATTGTATTGCTGAACTTCTATTTGGTTTGCTATTTATTGACTGTGTGTATTTTTGTTTTGTTTTTTGTTTGTGTCTGGTTTTAGACTGAATTGTAAAACAGCTCCGGACTGTGTTTCTTTGTGTATGGGTGAGTAAAAACTGAACTCATTTCCAGGGCTTGCTAACACAAAAAATTCACAAAGTGAAGTTAAACTAGAAGAGTGCTTTGTTTTACAAAAAAAAATTATATAATTATGCTAAAATCGAAGGAGAGTGTTGATGCCATAAAAGAATGCCAATCAATTATTTATTATTTATATTTAACCACTGTAATCAGAAATATAATCATTTTAAAGAAAATAGCAAATACCTCCCTCAAACACCAATATATACATTTTTATAGATCTGATAACAGTGTTCATTCATCCCAATTTTTAGCTCCGATAACTTATGATAGCAGAACGAACGACATTCTTTTCAATATTATGTAAATTTGAATTCAACTTAGCCTGCACTTTTGAGTATAGATAAGTCTTTTTCTACATTTGATGATAACTTCAGTAATTTGTAGAAAACGATAAGAATATCGTACTAGAAAGTAAGTTTCCTTTTTTAAATTGGAGAGAAATTTATAAAAAATATTTACAGCAACATTGTAAATAAGAAAATGAAGTTTTAACTATCGTTTAATTTCATATACTTGTATATACATAGTTATATTTTCTCAATATCGATAATAATTTGTGCTTCATGCTGTCCTAGTTAAGTTTGTATTTTAGTCATCCCTGGGCTCTGCGATGTGACTGTACACGCGTACATTCATTATAATAATTATAATTTTATTAATAAAAGTTACTAGCAAATAAATCCCTTGATCGATCCTCGAGCAATTTTCGGCACTTAATTTAAAATATGAATGTTTTCTTATTAATTAATTACTCATTTCATTTTAATTAATCGTTTACTTTTAATTAATCACTTATTGAACAGAATAGTTTCTTAGCAATTAGCCAACAAATGATAAGGCATCATATTAGTAGGAATTATGTTAAACTAAAAATTAGGCCAATAAAATGACACAACATACAAAATCTCTTGCTTTAATACAAAATCTTTAATAAAAGCAGAAGTACACTTATTCAAGGAATGTTAGCAATGGAACTTTTCACATTTACTTAGCACTATAGTCCGATATGAGTGCTCTTAGTACGTGGTAATCAAGATGTTAGAGTTTTCTTAGCTAACCGTTCATCATAATTTGCGAAAGTCCCCTATAAAGTGTTTAAAAAACAAATTCGAAACTATAATCGAATTTAATAAATACAAAGAAACAAGTGTTGAGTGTAAAAGTAAACACGGGCAATGTGAAAATAAAAAGTAAATTCTAATGGGTCCACCTGAATATATACTTTTCAGTTCGTATACAAATATAGCCAGAGATATTTATGCAGGCTTGCGAGAAGTGATGAAAAAGTCGCCTAGAAGTCGACCGGGCCTGCAAGCTCGAATGCAAGTAGCTGGTCACGTGCAAAAACCACGCAGGTCTGCGGCTGTTTAATGGTTGCAATCAAGGACTACGGTGAGGAGACACCCACATTCGATGTTGGTATGGATAACCTCAGGCAATTCAGCTGAGCTTCATGAAACTTTAAGAAGACGAAGTCCACAAAGGAAAGTTATAGGAATTCGAAAAAATTTACTTAAATATAAATACACCTAATTCTGTTCTTACACGGTCTTTTTTCCACGGTTTTGATTTAAAACGGTTCGAAAATTAAAAAATTTTTATATATGGGTACGCGCCTTTGTTCCATTTAGCACGATTCATTTTGCACATGAATAATGTCTTTTTTACACGGTTTTTTTCACACCTTTTATACCATGTAAAATCAGATTTAGGTGCATAGCCGATGAAACTAAAAGTATGTTAAAATAAAATGTTTGAGCTTTCGCTTTGCGAATTATTCAACGTAATAGCGATAAGTATTAAACAGTTAATCATACTCGTTTTATCAAATAAAGTTTTATATTTTGTATTCTCAGTTGTTCCCATTGTGTTTTTGCCAAAGCAACTCTGCCATAAGCCACTTCCTTGAATTGGGCATTTGAAATAGAGGAATAAGTTTACAAAGTAGCCGAATTGCGACAGTGTACTGCCATCTACACTAGACAACGTGAGGCGAGTTTCGCAAAATGAAAACATTTTAACTAATGACAAGCAATTACTTAAACAACGAGTCGAACGGCGGCACAAACGATACCAACGGCAACGAACAACGGACACGACGACAGTAAAGGTAATTAAAACTATGCTACAGCACGACACACACAGACAATGCACACACCCAACATTATATACACACGTTTGTGTATGTGTATGTGTGTGTTTGTTTTCTGGTGGGTGTTTAAGCGTAAAGTTGCCAACTCGAAAATCTTGCTTCGTGTGCCTTTGTCTGGTTAGCAAGTTGTTGTTGGTGGTGCTGTTGATTTTCTGTAGCTGGCACAGTTAATGAGTAGCGCTTTCATTTTTAATGAAACACACACAAGCGCGCACACATACACACAGATACAGCAAGAAAAACAGGCTCAGGTGTAATAAAAAACTTATCGCTGCTCGCTCTTAGGCGCTCATGAGCAACGTTTGATAGACGTAATGAAATGATTTTTTATGTGCTTAATTGTTCCATCCCTATCTGGAGTATGTACTATATGTGTATGTGTATATGTGTGTGTAAGGGTGTGTGTGTGTGACGTGACCCTTATTAAGACAGAAACAATTAAGTGGCTTTACGTACGAGCTGTAAATGACTTGTGAAACCGAAACTGACGCCCATGATGCGCGTGTATGTGTGTGTCAGCGATTGAGTTGAGATTTGGCTTAGCTTGCGTGTTAGCTGCTTATGGGTTGGGGCTTTAAAATAGAACCCCAACTACATAAAAAGCATTGGAAGAAAACGAAAATTTAACCACAAAATAAACGAACAAATAACTTATGGGAAATAGTTACACATTCAATTTTAGTTACGAAATTATTAATATTGAGAATATGGTCGAACAATAATTTCAATTTTAGGAATCATTTTCGTTTTCGTAACTTCATACTGTCTAATCTTTTCAAAGTTCCAATAAAATGTAAAATTATTTTATTAAAGTCTTAAAGTCTATCTATCTATCTATCCATCCATCCATCCATCCATCTATCTATCTATCTATCTATCTATCTATCTATCTATCTATCTATCTATCTATCTATCTATCTATCTATCTATCTATCTATCTATCTATCTATCTATCTATCTATCTATCTATCTATCTATCTATCTATCTATCTATCTATCTATCTATCTATCTTTCTATCTATCTATCTATCTATCTATCTATCTATCTATCTATCTATCTATCTATCTATCTATCTATCTATCTATCTATCTATCTATCTATCTATCTATCTATCTATCTATCTATCATTCTATCTATCTATCTATCTATCTATCTATCTATCTATCTATCTATCTATCTATCTATCTATCTATCTATCTATCTATCTATCTATCTATCTATCTATCTATCTATCTATCTATCTATCTATCTATATTAATCTAAAAGTATATAAGTATGTATTTCAATTAATATCCGCACTAATGTTGTCTGCCAAACCCAATAACATTCTGACTCTGATTTTAGAAACACAATACTCCCAGAGACCCTTAGAATTTCCCCAGAAAATCAAGCTTTGGCCAGCTTCTTCTGCACTGGTCAGCCCTTTAAGCATTCCTAATTGAATTTTGCACATTATTCTCGGTGCCTGTGAACTGTCACAGCTGTGGTAGTGACACCCAAGGCTGCACTAAAAGGCAATGATGCTGGCCCTAGTCTCAGTTTCAACAGCTCTGTCTGCGTGGAAAGCGAGTTGTACATTTTAAAGCAGGCATGCATGTAGAACAAGCACAAAGTTTAAGCAGAGAGTATAAGATGCAGGATAAATTAATTATTTAGGCTACAAGTGAACGTTCTACAATGACCAGTAAGTGCGAAAGATTAAATTTCACCTTCTAAGAATACGTCAGCAAGCAGTTGAAATAAATGGAGAAACCTCTCAACAACAGAGATACGAGTACATGAATTCCTATCGAATTGTTGCAGATCAAAAGGCAATAATATCCATTCGATGCATTTCAATGCAATTGTCTGCAATGAACAGCAATAAGCGGCTTATTGAGAAACTGTTGCCTATTTGGAGGCACACAAATTACAAAAAAACCCACATAAATTGCTTTAAATAAATAAAATTAATTAAATAATAAAAAGAGCGCATCGAGCGCTTGCAACAGGTTGTTGTTGTCGCTTATTAAAAATTTCACACACGCAGAGCAATAACTTTTAATTTTTAAATTATAATTTCAATGCGAACTTTTTCCAGTTGCTGTTGCCGCCATAGTTGTTTTTGTTGCTCTTGCTATTGATGATTGCTGCCATGCGCTTGTTTGGTCAAGCTGCTGATGATTTTAATTAAAAACGTGACAATTTTACCGGCGACCAGCATCCAAAAATAATTCATACGCCATGTGTGCAGCACACGTTTATTTATATATTGAAAACATTATTGTTTACGGGCGTGCGAATTGTATTTTCTGCATTACATTTCACTTTCATTGGCCACAAAAATTTAATTAACTCAATGCCGCACACTAGGGAGTTGACAGTGAGATAAATAGAGATACGGAGAGTGAGATCAGAATTCAATGAAACGTGAAATTGAACTGATTAATTGCGAGGCAAGCTTTGAATACATAAATATTTATTTAGATAAAACAAATGTATATAAACAATATGCATACAAAATGAATAAATAACCTACATTATAGAGTCTTTTTAATTTAAGAAACAGCATAATCAATAATCTGAGTGCATATACATGTCGAACGCTGTAGACGCTTGGAGACGGATTGGGTTTCTGCAATGTTAACGCTTTAAGAGTCAAATCAATTAGCTTGCCAGTGTATTTTGAATGCTACCTTTGAGCTCTGAGTCAAAAAAGATAAGACGTCTAGAATCGCATCTATGTATGTAGACATACTAATAGAAAAACCTTCAAATGTGTATACCCTGTAACCATAGGATAAAAAGGGGTCATAAGTGTTTAAAATAAACATGTTTAATACCAAATGTATTTTAAGTAAGGACATGTATAATGTAAATCACAGGGAACTGCAGAAAGAGGAAGTAGATTTAGAAGATAGAAAATATGTTTAGATCCTAAGTAATAATTGTGCATAAATAAGCAACATTATCTCTAATACAAATATTTTATATTTGAATTTTTATAAATATTATGATTTAGGCTTGTGAATTTCGTCAATCCCCCCAATAATTCGAAAGCATAGTACATACATAGTACAATTAGTCTTAAATCAGCTTGGGGTAAGCTATCGCGGGAACGATTTTCTTGGGGGAAGTAGTCAAGTCAAAATTGAAATTAAATTAAAATAAACAATAATAAAGTATCGGATGGGGCTTAGTCCTAATTTGTGTGGACGTAAACCCAATAAATTCAAGAATTGTAAGCGAAAAAGCCTCAAAGTACTTTTGATTGTTTGTCTGCTGATTAACTACATCTTTACATATAATACGTAGAATCAGTCAAACGTTCTATTACACGATTTTCCTATATATTTTTCACATAATATAGCCCTAACATCACGTTTCAATTTGTTAAGTTTTTAATTTGTCATTATGTACCCAGGAATTGCGTGTCAACAACAGGCAGCTGGAATTTTACTCTGTCCACACGCAGATGATAAAACTTTCATCAACATTTCGGTGAGGTGGCCATTAAGTATCGCACAGTTAATTAAATGCAAAAAACCTTCACAACCATTGAAATAAGTAGCGTGAACTTTAAAAGTGCGTTGACAATCTGTGCGCAACATCAGAACTTTTGTCTGCCCTCCATCATTCCCATCTCGGTCTGTTGCCGCATAAAAATCATTTCGCTTTGGCACCTCACGCAAGACCAGCGGCAACAGCACCAATGAAGCTGATGAAGTGAACTGTAGCGAAGACATTTCAACTCCTGCCAGACCACAAACAAATCTGATAAGTGGCCACAAACTGTGGAAGGTGGAAGTCAATTTACTTAATTGACTTATGGCCGGGGTGAAACTCTGAACTTTCCGTCTGTGCTGACAGAGTCAGTTTCGGTGGCTAAACTTCAATTTGAAACTCGTCATGCAGTCTCAAAGTAAGCACACTGTGCATAACTACTACTATGCTACTAGGCCTTGGATTGCTATTGGGTCATCAAACATACGATGCCTCTATGTATTGGTTCATATCAACAGCTTTGTGTGCAATTGTCAAAGATATTGTAAAATTTAATAATTAATAGGACAGATCTTAAATAAAGATTAAAGAAAGAAAATTAAAAAAAATAACATAACATTTTACATCATAACTAAAAACTGATGTATCGCTTGCTGTTTCAAATAAAAGATGCGCCCCTTTGACTACAAGTACAAGGTAGAAAAGTTGAGTTGAGTTCGTCTTTATTTGCATTTGATTGTTTTGCGGATTTTCGACATTTTCTAATTGGCAGAATTCACTATAGAGCCTGTTCAATTATATGCAGCCTCGCAAGTGACGTGTCAAATTTAATTAGAAAACTTTTAAGCAAGTGCTAAAATATTGCGGCCATTTTTGACGGCCCAATTAATGGCATTCCCGAAAAGTGCGCAACGAAAAGGCGGCAACAATTTTGGCAACTTACCTGCACTAACTATCCAAGACAGACGCGTTGTTTTCATTGCCGTCTTTTCAGAGCAGCGCATAAATTTTATTTGACATGGTTTTTGAAGAGAGAGTAAGGGAGAAAGCCGCATGTGCATACAGTAGCTGCCAGTTAACTTAACACACACACATGTACACACACACACAGTTGCAGTTGACTCTAAGCCATAATTGGTTGCGTCAGTGCATAAGTCACAAGTCATGTGGCCCGCTCTTCAGCTTGCAACAACGTTGCCATAACGACAAACACTCGCAATCACACACACACACACACACACACATAGCGACTTCTTGCATATGTGCGCACGAAAGTATGCTTCGTTTAAATAAGATAAATGCGAGCGCCCACTAATTGAATTGCTGACAAGATTTGCCGCACACACTCAAGTTCAGGTTGGTAACCAGCTTAGACAACAGTCTATCTCTACAACTGCCCCAACCCACTATATATTTCTTCTGCTACGAGTGGCAATGAAATTTTGGTAATTAATATTTTCACTTAAGCGGAAATAAATGTCACACACACACACACCCATGAATACACACAACATCCAACAATATAAGTTTATTTAACTAGCTGGCAAACTTTGCTGCCTTCCAGTTAACTTTTCACTGTTCTGTCTGTAGGCCCACTGTCGACTTGTCAGCGTTTTAAAGTTAAAGTGGCTGCAAGTTTATTGAACCATTAAAAGTTCCTAGCCTTTTGTGACAGTTGCACTCCAACAACATTAATAACCGAGTATACAGGTACACAATAAAAGTTATACTTGTTGCGATCTCTATATGCTGCTGAAGTTTGCGAAGCCTATTTGGGTTAATTATTGTATATGAAAATCGCTAAGTCGTAATAAGCTATCATTTTAGCTAAGAAGAGTACAGTTTTCTGATCATACGTTTTTTGAATTTACAGTCTAAAAAAGAAATTGAAGACTTGGATGGACACTAAGAAGCTGCTACAATATGGAGCTGATCTGGTAGATGTGAATAAACCAAAATTGAAAAACCGAATTTTATTACTACAAATAATTTGATAAAATGTTTTGTGAAAGTCGTTTAGGTTTTATTTCTATAAATTGGATGCTACTATGCGTAATAAATTGGCTACGCTTTCCATAAATTTCAACCTGAAACAGATTTATAGTAATATGTTAAATTAATGTTGTATTGTAAGGTAATCGCCCTTTGGCCGGGCGAAGATCAGAGCCAGAGACGGGGCCACATTCCAAATTATAGCATCGTTCAAGTCTCCTGGAAAATGGGCGGATTGCCCAAAAATGTGCAATTCAAAAAGAACAGACAGACCTTTTTGGGTTAGTTGTGGTAGCAGCGGAGATCTTCCTAGATCTTTCTTTGCAGCCTTTATGTTTCCTCATAAGTAAGGTACTGCCTTACTTTAAGTATACATAAGTTCATTTATGTAAAGATCATTTAATAATTAATCCTACAATCCATCCTCAATAGCCACTTATCGACAGCTGAATCTTATCTCGACAGCTGAATCTTATCTCGACAGCTTCTGTTTTTATTCCACGCTATGGAGTTTCTGAACTGGAAGTGAACAAAATTATTTCACTTATTAAAATCAAGCTGAGACTACATTTATATAAATTATATTTCGCCTTGACTCAGCCAAACCTTGAACTCACATACTAGACGAATGGAAACCCAGCCAACTTGCCCACATACAAAAATCGTTGGTTCTTTTAAGTTTTATTTAGAAAAAAAAGCTACCCCTTAGCTGGAACATGTTTAATACATTTAATTTCTAATATCAAAACCACCGCCGTCATGGCCACGAAACCTTCAAGCACATGCAGTCAGTCATGTTCATTAGTCCGGCCACAGAGAACCGTGCGAGGGTTCTTCTGTGGCTACCATACAAGTCAACTCTACAGCCCCCCTCGTCCCCGCCCTTTCTGCGCTCCCAGCTTGTCTGGCTCATTTTGTGTTTGCATGCCGCTGACTGTGTCTGCAAACGCTCGGCATTCAGCGGAATAAATAAATTAAAAAAGAAGCTGAAATAAAACTGATTTCATTACCTTGATTAGTTGGTCTCTTCAAGCTGCCTGTTTGCATGAGAGAGAGAGAGTGGCCCTGCTGTTTGTTTGTCCGTTTGCTTTCAGCTTTTCGCCTCTTTTTTACACATTTCAAAATCTACCGTTGCGCTTATGATGGCCCTCGCCATTTGGGTTCAATGCAAACATTAACCTCATTAGCATGCAGCATTGAAAGCGATGGACAGGGCAGGTAACTGGGCAGGTAACTGGCAGGACTGACAATCTGCTGCAGTTGCAGCTCCGCTCTTGTAATCTAATGGATTAATTTTAATAGTTTAAGACGCATTGCTTGGTTTCAATTGCGCTGTGTGCAATTGCAGAGCAAACTTGCAAGCACTTTGAAAAATAAATTAATTATATAGCATTAGACTCACGGTTTTTGCGATCTGAGTTTTGTTAAGTTTCAAGGTCCTGTTTAAGATACTATTTCACCTTTTCTCGGACGGAGGAACACGTGCTTAGTTCGGTAATGCCATTGTATAGTAACTAATTGTTAATTATATTATATATTGATATCAACACTATCAAGATTGAAAACAAGTTCAACATTGACATATGAAGAAAAATTTATCCCACTTACAACAATAACAATTACTGAATACGTTTAAGAATCCACACAAAAAAAACTTCCATATTAAAAAATAATATTTTCATATTCAATTCAACGTGTTAAATACAAAATATTCATTACTGATTAAAATATGTTTCAAAACAAATTTAATGTTAAATCAATATGCGCCCACTTCAAGTAGCAGATATTCCTTACTTTTAATATCAGTATTGATCTAAGCTTTTAAATAGCGGAAAATGCAACATTTACAAGTATAATGTCAAAGAAACTTTTTAGTCAATTTTTTGTTCTATAATATTAATATAAATATGCAAATATAATATGCTTTTACAAAATATCTTTATTAAAAACAATTAATACTGTTGTTCGAAGAGTTCGAAGATAATTGAATATTTAAAATGAAAATTTAGTGTGCAACCTTTATATCTACTAAAATTAACTGTGATGAAAAAAATCGTTATGTATGTGTTGTTTTATGAACGTAGAAACACATAAAATAACTTTGTAAGCATCTTCTTTTTATTTATTTCTGTAAGTTACCAAAACAATTGCAGAAACATATTTAATCGAGGATTACTATCAAATTTCGAAATGATCGAAGACTTTTTACAGGCTTCTACGTCGTAAGCAAACATATAAAAATAAAGGATAAGAAAAATGTATTAGTGCAATTCATTTTATATTTCATTTTCTAATGGAACATTTGCATACAAATAACATACACGAATATGATATTTTAAATATTGCAATTAATGCTAAAGAAGTGTAATTACAAATTTGTCATGCTTTTGAACAAAGAAAAGTTAAAATAGTGAATCAAAATCGAGCTTTAAGCAACTAAGCCAGTACCACGGCATTCGTGGAGCTACGTTTTTGCCAATGGCCCACACAGTACTCAACCACAAATGCCAGACTATCAGCAGCATAGCACAACCAGTTCAAGTCGCGGAAACGCAGAGGTTGAAAATCGTTAGTGGGAATTTTAGCATTAATTCGAGATTGCTTAGAATGGTACATTAATTCAATGAAGGATTCCTTCCGCCACTTGTCGAAAAAACCCATGCTTTCACACGTACGTATGTAATCATCTATGGCGGTCTTATAAATGGAGTTCTCTGGTAAAAAGAAGGCGTACGGCAAGCCATTGGCAAAATAAAGTGCGGGCTTTCTACAAAAGACTTTTAAGCCACAGTATTTTTGATAATTATTTAGAGATATCCAAGGACTTGAAAAAATGTCATAAGCATTACTATTATTAAGTGACAGCATTAATTCCATTCTCTTATCGTACGGCATTAAATGCATATTCGTCAGTTTTTTTTTAAAAAGTTTGTGATCAGGTTCTTGTACAAACCTCTCATGAGTAAGTGGGTCCAATATAACAGAAATTTGTGCTGCCTCTAAGTCTTCGAACGTATTTATCGCACTGGACTGGGGAAACATTGTCAGCAAGGTGCTGAGCTTGGCGCTGAAAAAAGTACTGAAGACCAAGCCAAATACACAAATAGTCATAATTACTTGACGCGTGGCCACACCCCCAGAGCTTTGAATTGGCATTCCGAAGCCAAGTAGGCCACAGAACACCCGAAGATTCACGAAAAGACCGCAGCAATCAAATCTGTGTGTGTGATGGCACAGATAATACTCCGCTGTCGATATTAGAGTCTCGATTATTGCAAAGGCTACGTATGCTCCCAGTATGTAGTAAGCCCAATGTTCCTCCAATAACATATTATAGACACCATGAATATTCAGCAGCTGCCTGCAGGGTACGATAACGATCCAGTCTACCACACCAATAACTTCAGATGATTCAATGCCATGCCTTGGCCTTGATATGGCACGAAATTTAACACTTAGCGGTATATCCAGCTCTCCATGACGCGTCATATTTTCTATTATATTTGGGAGAATCACTTTTCCAAACTCCACAGGCTGGGTGTACTTTAGACTTATGTTTCGTCCTTTGGTGAATGCAGTTATAAATTTTCCACTACTTCCACTCAAGCGGTGTTCGCCAGTGCGCCTATCAGTTACAACATAGATACCTGGCATTATCTGATCTGGTAGTGTGCGTGCAGTTATTCCACCATAATTCGACCAGGATTTGTGACAATAGGGACCCACATCCACAATATAAACGGGTTCAAAGCGTGGGAACGGAAATGGCAGAAGCCGATAGACCTTCAATAAGCCAACGGGCGCTGCGCGGCACAGCAAGAGGTTTACAAAATGTAGCTCCCCAATCTTTTTCAAAATATCATTGAAAGCTTCCCCTTCGCTTTCAGCTTGCAGCCAAACAATAATGCGGGTCTCTCGCATGCGATTCAGATTGTAAGCCAACGCGGTCAGTTCCATGGGGTCCAAATAATCTTGCATACAAACCACCGCCAGAAATTCCTGATCGAATAGCATCTGCACCTCAACTCTGCCGTGCTCGTCAAGACGAAGTGCAGTGGCAAATTAATTACAGACACCGATATGTCGTAACGGATTTAAAGTGCATTTTAATCTAAAGTGCATCAAGCAACCTAATTTCCAGTCACTCAGCCGCCCGTCTGATAAAACATATAGAGTTTGATAGAGCCTGTGTGACTTGTAGGACCCAGGGATATGGAATTCAAAACGGTTCGGAAACATACTCGCATAAAAGCATGGGCGAACGATTTACATTAATGTAAGAGATGTATATAGAGCCGATAGCTTAGGGTTAAAGAATAAGTTAAAGGTTTTCTGCAATATCTCGACTCGTTTCTCTAAAAGTTGGCTCGATTTAGTTGGAAACCATTCTCTACATTTCCCATTTGTGGAGGAAGCAACAGAAGTTGCCTGTTGCCCATTTGCATACTATAATTTTAAAGTTGACTCGCATGGAAGCAGCAGAGTACTAACCTTTGGAAAAAGCGGCCCCACAGATGCCAAAAAAATGTCTATCATTCCGTCAGAGCGTGGGCTGTACTGCCGGTGAAATGAATCTTTCACGCTCAATTTATTTGTAATGATGTCGACAACATGTCGGAAACAGACGCAATGGCACTGGCAGTGACGACATCGCAACATTTCTGGCAACTTACAAGCCGCACATAAAACTGACAAGGGCACGGCAGTTACTAGGCAAAAAAAAAAAAAAGAAGAAGAAGTTCTTTTCGGGGAACAACACGCAAAGTGTAGAAGCAACGGCACATTAGCGCCACAAATCCCAATCATAAAGAGCAAACGCAACGGGCCTACAACGCACAACAATTTCGCGAACGCATTTTTCATGTCGAAATCGTGGCAATCGGCATGGCAAATGATGTCCTTTGGGAGTGATGTGATGCTGACTGCCACAAAAAAAAAAGAAAAAAATGAAACGGCAACGTGTACTGAGGATAATGAAATAAACATGTTTATTAGATACCAACTGGGCCACGCTTTGGCCCTAGAGGGCGTGCGCCCGCCCTGCGTATGATTAATATTAAGTGTAGCTGCCAGAAGGACTCCTGTTTTGCACCTGTCCTCTTTGTAATTAATTGAATTATTTTTCTCACGCGGCACTCGGGCGCATTAAAAATTCAAAAGGCATCAAAAATAGCGGAAATGCAATTAAAAATGTGCACTGCCTTTCCATGGGCGTTCAACTATAAGTGTGGCTAAGCGCAAATTACCGACAGCTACTTAGGCGGACCAAAGAGCAGCGCAAAAGCGTTGCATACCGTAGGGCGCACTAGTCTGCAGCCCTCCATTGCACGACTGCTCTATTACGCTTAATTAAGTTTGTTTCTCCACTTCTTTTGCTGCTCGCCAGCAAAGTTTGTACTTCAGTGGCTGGAACTAGGTGCTAAGAGCATTTTTGAAAGAAAGTGAGTGCGGAATGCTTATTAGGCTCAGTCTGTTCTGAATTGTAGGAACTGCAATAAAGACGCTGCAAAGCAGAGAAACAAGAATGAGTGTCCTGATTGTGTTCTTCAAGCTTATGTTTAACTAACATTCATAAAAAATGATCAGAGACAGCTTGTTGCTACTAATATTGTGTGTAGGAATATGCATTCCACTCGAAGAATTTACAGCTACAACACAATTTTCTTTAAGATTTAAAGCTTGTACAAGAGGTATCAGGTGTTCGGAAGAGAATTTTCAGAACTAAGATTAATTACGTAGAAGATGTGACAGATACTTTTTGAAATATTTAATGTGGCAACTTACTGGTAACTCCCTCGCCAATCAAGACCTTTTAAATAAATATTATACTCTTAAAAAAACATTTATGAATATAATTGATTTGAATAAACGCTGTTGATCTCACTCTAAGCATCGAATAGAAAGATAAATATTTAGATAAAACATGTAAACGAAAAGAATCTTCTTAACAATAATAACATATGTATAGTGGTATATACTAGTTCATCTGAATCCAAATTCCAAAAGAATTTTCTAAACGAAAATTCAAATTAAAATGTTAAAATTCAAACATGTTTTATTTTTGAAATATTTATAAAAAAAATTATAAAAATTTAAAATCAAGAAATTAACACTTAGCTTTCATGCTTACCTATCAAATAAAAACAAACAACATAACAATCCTTTAATTCGCATTTTTTTAACGTTTTTAAATGAAAATTTAAACAATTACCGATTAAACATTAATAGTAACTTAAAGATTATGAACTTAGAATTACATACATACAAGTATGTGTGAGTTAAAAAAATATTCCGATTTCCTTACTAAGGTTTATTAACCTATTTTGAGTGATAAGCTGAGCTATTTTATTTTTTTGGACACAGCACAGGAAAGTTTGATATCATACACAATTCCTACGATCAGCCTTTAGCACTCTGATAATATCTCGAAATACTTAAACTTCTAGATACTATATGCACGAATTTCCTCTTTGAAGGTAAATGGTCCACATCTAAAGCAAAATTAAGGTTATGAAGTTAGAAGCAGATAAATTGGTCGACCTTTTATTACTTCAATAGCTTAAATAGTCAAAGAAATTAAATTTTTAGGCAGACAACACATTTTTCACCCCAGTCCTAGGCCTAAGCTTTGTGTTCCTCAGGGTTGGCAACAAGGTCTGCTTCCAAAAAATAAAAATCATCTGTACAATTCATATAACTGGGCTCACGAAAAACCCTACAAATTGCGTGTACTTTTTCCTGCTTCGAATCTGTAGCTTTTTAAAAGTAGGCTGTCAAAAAAAACATTCAGCTGTAATGACAATGCTAAGCGAACCGCGGAGCTATCAACAGTTATCGTTACGAATATATATAAATGCTGTCAGTATAAATGCTAATCTAAAGAAAATAGCTTAAACAACATTCAAGATGCCTACAACAACCAATGCCAATACAATTTGATTGGTTAATTTTTAGCATTCTGGTCATTTAATCGGATATCCGCACCTAAGCCGAAAGTGTCTTAAATGCATAAACCAGCCGCAAAATTGGCTTTACACTTTGTCTGTCGGCCTTTAATCTATAATTTGTACGATGCAAATGCCGTAAAATCATTTAATTAAAATCCAACGTACGAAAAATTCGATATAAATTCAAATTTCACAATTTCTCACCCATTCCCGACTCCACACTCAGGCAATATCGAATGCGCTTCCAAAAGTCAATTTCTTGTAAAGCACAAACACAAATGCACACTTACACTCACACTCACACGCATGCCTGCACATAAACATAACCATGAGAAATGCTTTGCTATAATAACATACGTGACCATATTTACAAATGCCAAATCAAAATCCAAGCAATGAGAGCTCTTGAGGGGAAGGGGGGCCATTGTCTTGCCAGCCTTGGCTGTGCATGTGAAATGAATTTAATGTTCGGCTCGACAACGTGTCGATGCTGCGTGTATATGTTTTTATGTGCTGGGCTTGGCAAGCTTGGAAATTTGTTAACATTTATGCATTATCATATCAGGCTTTGACATTTAAGCTCCTGCCTGGCAACAAATATGTATGTGCGTGTATTTGTCTTCTGTTTTTGCCGTTAATGAAACGCCTATCAACATTTTTGGTATGTTTATGTCTAGACTGAAGCGCATTTTATATCTGGCGCATAATAACATGCCATCTAAGTGGTGCATCGTATATTTCTAAATATAAAATAGTGTATATGGTATATGCAGTCAACAGGTTTTGCAAGAATCATTTTCATCAAACATTCGTTTCATATCCAAACACAAAATGTAATTTAATTGAAAGCCACTCGAATACGTGTAACAACATTTTTGTAGCACAAATTAGTTTAAAAAGCAGTCACATGTATAGCATATACTATATTTATAAGCATGTTGGCGCGTGTTTTATATTAATTAAAATGCATATAATTTGACAAATAAAATACACGAAAATTGCATTAGTGTGATAAACCAAATTAAAAACAAAGTTCGCTGTCATTTAAATGTTTGAAAATGTAGCTATACTTGTATGTTTATTTATAATATAAGTACGAGGGCAGTCCACCCGGGCCACTCCCTTCTATAGTACATATGTACATATATTAATAAAACTTGGGTATTGCGAGTTTCTCCGCCATATCCGTATTATTATTAATATAAAATATTATGTTCATAACTGTCACTCTATAAATATTTTGGACAACATTACAATCATGTGTTGTATATCTATATATCCATATTAGATGGTTATAGGTGCTTTGTCCACTGAATCTTTACAAGATGGAATGCCTACAGTGAATTTTAGCATTTACGCGTATACCAACTTTATCAGACTTATCAGATCGAGAATGATTCGACTGGGGTATATCAGGTCTTCGTCATTTTATATTATCACCATTCCCACTATGCTTTTAAATTCCAACCAAATTATGATCCGATCTGCCGAAGAAGCCGACTTTATTTATCCAGCTACACTGAACATACCTTTAAGCAGGCTTCGATGAATTTGAATGAAAAATGATTGTACACATATGTTGATATGTAAAGTATATGTATGCCTTCGTAAATAAAGTATTGTCAAAAACAATTGTTTTTAAGCAACGCTCGTAAACTTGGACAGTGGTGAGTATTACTTGTAAATACTCACTTAAAAGTGCACTTAAAACAATGTCAATCGATGTTTCCTATTGGTATGGTATGGTAAATTGTTGTGGGAATGTATTATAAATTAATATTTTAATTTATCAGAAGGTTCACGGAAAGGGCTACATATTATATTCTAAGCTGTTCAGATTTTGCCACACGAGTAAGGTCAAATCGGTGGACCGCCATTAGCAGTTCCACGCCGACCGAATGGATCCTTAGAAATGGCGCAGGCAGGGCGGTCAGGGGGTTGGGGCATTGCCCCCTCCCCCTTACAAAAACATTCGCAATATGAAGTCGACCAAACATTCATTATGATGGCTCACTATTTCGCCTTAAAATGAAACCAAGTTGGAGTTGTTGATATATGCCTAAGTTATTATTTTAACGCATCGTGCATTAGTAATCAAAATTACATTTTTTTGCAAAGTAACATATGTAGTATTCCATCGTATCTATCCGGTTCCTATCCATTCAATCACTAATTAAACAGTTTTCTCAATGCCCACCTACTCAGATGGCATTAGCTCAGCTCTATACATGGGAAATATACTATACATATAAACCATTATTCATCATTCATAAGTAATTCCACTCCACAATATTTGAAATAATCAATCATTCTCAGTGCAAACGATGATATTTCCCTCAAATCAATTAAAATTAGTTTATTTAATAAGGGTATGGAATTTTATTATAGAATACAATTATAGTCGATTTGAAATTTTCAGTTAAAGCTGAAGAGGAATAATAATAATTTTACCTACAAATATGTAAGACAAGACTACTTTTGAATAGATTATATATTCGCTGTAAAAGGAAGGGCTCAATAGGAGTAAAGTAAAAACAATAGTCGCGGACCGCCGTGCGTCTGTTCGCTTTAGAGTTTTATTGGAGACTGGCACTTTTGCTATACATATTCTTTATGCTTACATTCGTATGCAACAGTGACAGATAACTTGTAGATAACATAAGATTATTATCTGCTTATATTAACATGCGTGCATTGGTACTTATGTTTGTATTGATTTTCAACAACTACAAGCCCAGATATGCATCCACAGCGCTTATAGTTCAAAAGATGTCGGCGTTCATACAGACAAACAAATCGAGACGGCTATATGAATCTTGTTCTGCTGATCATATACACTACGCGCTACTTTACATCTGCCAATGCTAATATCTTAATCAATGCTATGCAGGTATTGATTTGCTTACAGATTGTTCTTTAGCATAATATTTTGAGCTCTTTAAAATCAATCTTTGTCTTCGGAAATGAATCGATCTGATTTTTGAGAGCGAAGATCAAAGCTAAAGGCGAATTTGTTTGTAATGAGTCTGAATATGAGAAAGACCTGAACGACAGTACGCTGATGCGCACAGATGCCTTTTTTTGAGAAAAACCTTAAACACTTACGATTCAATTGCCGGAAGAAAGGTAAGTTGTGGGAAAACCGCAAGCCACAATCTGGTATGTTGTATGTTTTAAAAGCTGCACATTGAAGGCCACTTATCAATCCCCAAGTTTTGTATAAATATCTGTTTTCCACGCCATTCCATTATACAAGTATTAATGTATGAGTAGTCTGCGTTCTGAATTTTTAGTTTTATAGCAAAGTTTCAACATTCTGATCTAATCGCCCATGCTGTTGTATGACGGTATGTTGCACAAACCAAATGCATGTAATAACTGTAGAAGTGGCCTGCAATAAATAAATTCGTAATAAAGTATGCGGCATGCAACAGAGGCTTGACAGTTGCAGGGGCGGCCTTCAGAATTTCGGAGGGTCACATGGCGTATAATTAACAATAATGAAGTCGTAAAACCGCAATGCAATCAGCGATGCGCAAAATATGCAATCACACACACACACACACCAACACAGACAAGTGGCCAAAAAGCCGAAATGTACACACACACACACACACACACACACATGGCTCAGCTTGAAGTCACGGTCACGTTGGCATTATAAAATATTTATAAACCATTTGCACGCATAATTAGTCTGTCATTAAATGTTCAGATTTTCTCATATGTCCGCGTATGGCTATGTGTGTGTGTGTCCGTGTGTGTGTGTGTGTGTGGTGGCGCTTAAAATGATGTTGGTGTCAATGCCTGCCAGCAGCCCAGCAGCAACACAATAGCAACAATAACAATGAACTCTCCACTTACTTGTGTCCTGCAGATTCTGTTGTTGTTGTTGTCAATATACGCGTGGTATGGCGTTGAAATGTCATGTCATGTCGCGACAGGCGTCGGAGCGTTGTATGTCTGTGTATGTGTGTGTATCTGTGTGTGTTTGTACTTGGTGTGTACACTGAGGGAAATAACCAAGTATGAAAAACACTCAAAAGAACTTCTTTCCAGATATTTTGCATCTCAAAATACATATGTACCTCAAAACATATCGTTCGACCTTACTACCAAAACACAAACTGTTGCAAAAACATGATGTTTATTTCACTACATATCGCCCTTTTAGCTCGATACACCCTACCAAGCGATATTCAATTGCTTTGATACCCTGTTTAAAGTAACAAACGTGGGCTCCTCAGCAATCATGGTTATGAGCCGCAGACTTCAACTAATTGAATAATACGCAGCCTTCCATTTTTCGCAATACTTTTTCTTTGAGTGCATGAGTATATAAATGTGTGTGTGTGTGTGTACTTTGGTGCGTTTGTGTGTGTGCTGTGCGTGTGCGACCATAAAGTAATCAGCGAGAATGTCAATGAGCTGCCACCATTAGCTGATGTGTCTGTGGCTGAGGTTTTACACGACATTCCTGTTCTTGTTGGTGACTCTCTTTTTTTGTGCATTGTAATTAAAATTTACCGTTGCATATAGTATGGCGGCTTGGCTGGAGGTTTAATTTCGTCGGTGTGTGAGTGTTTTGTGTGAAATGTGTAAACGCCGCATATTTTATAAAGTCATTGATAGGCTATCGGCCACGCTCTTGAGTGCCAGATACGAGAAATAGGGTTTCTCCCCCAATTTTTGAGCGAAACAATCCAATCTATAAAAATACATCAGCCTTGACAGCGATCCAAACATATGTATCTGTGTACTTAGTACATACTTGTAGTATTACATTAGCATGCCATGCATTAACAGGCATTCCATTTTAATCATTGAACTGCCCACACTTGTCATCCCAAAACATTTACAAAAAAATTTAAGCAGCACCAAAAGGTAGATATATTTTGAATATAAACGACATCTTAACATTCCATTCCTTTCACAGCAACCCCAGCATGGCCTTCTCTGGACACATTAATGCAACTGGCCAGTTCGAACAAGATGAGGTCTACAGTGGGCGCACGCGCATCAATCGTCGTGATGGCGACGATCAGCTGGCTTTGCCAATTGAGGAACATAATTCCGAAGATTCGTCGTCGCCCCCACCAGCGACGATGGACCCCAGCGCACGTACTTTTGTCATACGTGCATGTGATTATATAGCCAGCCGGAGTCTGGCTACTGTACGCTACAATGGACGTTCTGCATCCAATAGTGAGGACTCATCGCCTGCCTTGAGTCAGGATCAAAGCCAGAGCCGCTCCAGCGGGGATGAGAGCAACACCTCAAGTCCGCATTTCTGGAACAATTCAAACTACAGCTGGACCGACATGTATGGTGAGCTCAAGAAGTCTGAGAGTCAAAGCAATATAGTGCCCTCGTTGGATCTGGGCAGCGATCGTACCACAATCAGCTATTTGCCTGACGGGGCCGAAGTAAAGGTGACTCGCGAGCCGGAGGCCGCCTATGAGAACTGGTACTCGGCCAAACAGAAGTTGCGCCAGCAACAGCTCCAACGCGAGAAGGCCGAGCGAGAGCTCAAACAACAAAAGGCCGAGGAGCGCAAGCGTCGGGCTGAAGAGAGCTATCAACGCTGGCGCCGTGAAAAGGCCCAAGTCCAACAGCAGAATAGAGGATCGCCAAAGCCATCGCTGGAGATCGCCAACATACCTAAAAATGCGCGCAATGTCTCCCCAGACAAGGTCAAATATGTTGTTGACAATTGGTTTATGAGAAAGGAGCAGGAACTGGAGCATCGGCGTGAACTGAAGCGCCGGCAAGAGCAGCTTGAAGCCGAGCAACGCGAGCGTCGGAAGCATCTGGCCGAAATGGCCTGGGAGAAATGGATGAGCACGGTATATGGGAAGCCGAAGCCGGTGCCATTATGTCAGGGCATGGACTCGCTGCGTGGCACGATCTCGGCGCTCTATATTAATCCAGAATCATGGGTAGCGCCAACTGACATCGTGGAGCAGTAGCTTGAGGAGAACAAACCGATATTTACTAATGATATCAAACGGAAGGCTTTCAAAGACTTATTCCTGCGTTTTTAATGTACTTATTAGAATGATAATCATAGCAAAAAGAAATAAACAACTGTATGTGGGCATAACAAAACAGTGTGTGGAAACTAATTGTACTCTGTACATGTAATGTTCAAGAATATATTAGGTTTGCGGGAACTGAAAAATGTAACAGACAGAAGGAGGGATGGCAGACCCACAAAGTATATATATTCTTGTGTTTTATTTATTTATTTTTTCTATTTTTTTTACTTGTTTTCCTTAGTTTTGATCTCATCAGTCCACTAACCAATTTCTGTGCAATTTATAATCAGTTTAAAGATGATATCGTCTTTATAAAGATGAACTTGCAAAGACGAGTTCTGATACCAAGTTTGGTTATTCTAGCTATTTTATTCTCTGATAACATTATCTATACATATGTGTTCCATTCCATTCAATTATTTATAAACAAATAAAAAAATAACAATACTTCTTGCTTTTCAAAAGCATATCTACTTTCATTTACGTAAAAAAAATTGCAGGAACCCCGGATGTAACTACGAAGTTATACTTGTATATTAAGATTTCTATGACCATTGACGCACAAACAAAAACTCAAATGTAAAAACGAATTCATTGACATGAGCAGTCGGAATTGTTAGAACAGGTAAGTAATATGTAAATTATTTGCAATGGTTATTCTCATGAAAAGCTGACAAGTTTCTGCAAATTCTAACCAGCTGCTACACAGAGATAAAAAGCTCCAATTTCGCACTCCAACATATAATATTTAAAAGGGAACTTTTCAAAGAAAGAATTTGTATTTAAAAAAAAAAGTGTTTAAGGTATGTTTTTAGAAAACAATATCGCAGATTTTCAACTGTTGCTAAAAACCAATTTTTAAAGAAATGGAAAAGCTAAAGTCAAGAACTAAAAATATTTACAAAATTAAAAAAAAATAAAGAAAATGTTTATCTATTTTACATCCAAATTTTGTGCGTATGATATAAGGCACCTGGAACTAAAATTTTGTGTCTCTAGCTCTTATTCAGAGATAATGGTGATTATTAAAATGACGTTACGGAAAATACACTAGAGGGGTGGAGTATAGCGTATAAACAATTTATGTCCATATCTTTTATAGTCTCTGAGATCCAGATCGACTCGTCTTGTCATGCTGAATATACATATTTATTCAAATTCTTCCGCCTGTTACATTTTTCACCTATTGTACATTTTATGTACAGTTATCCTGATCGATCCTGTGACAGCTATGCTATGTCACATACATTTGGCACACAGGCTTTCTAGTAGACCCTTTTAATGTTCGAGGTAGAGGGTATAAAAAGCAAAACGTCTAGCATAATTGATGCCTCTTTAGATCATACTTTTTATATAATTTGTTGAATTGTTATTTCTTTATTAATTCCGATTAAATCTGATTTATGAAACGCGTTTTCTCTAACAGTGTAGTATATATTTTTGTATCGTTATATTGTGGTTGCTAGTTAAGTTTGCTTGTTTTTGCTGGTATTGTTCAGTTCATGTACGGAAACACTATCATCTGGCAATTCAGAAGTCAATTTATACAATTGCGTCAACAGACTTTAACCAATTTCGTAAGCCAATACGATAAAAATCTATGAGCAAGCGGATGGGTTACCAAAATAGACAATAGGAAGAAAAAAGAAACAAAAACAAAACACACATATGCATATATATACAAGACAGTTTTCAATAAACACAAAGACAAGTCAACAGTAAAGTCGGCAAGTCGGCAACAATTTGCTACATGACAGGACGCACAGGACACTCAATAAGATTTTATTGTAACGAGCAGGCGAACTGCAGGGGGATGTGTGAAAAATTGGTTGCACTCGCATGTATGTCGATTTTCATTAGATGCTCTGACACAACTCCTGTTGCTACCTCTCCTGTCTAGCTTCTCCCCTCGCCTCCCGCATGCGTAAAGCCTTAAAAATGTATTGTCGAAAACTAAAATAAAGCATGTTTTTAGGCCCAGAACACACATCCTAACCAAACGTACACACAAAACAGTTGAAGCGCATGGCCAAAGCAAAACCAAAATGCAAACAAACTCGGGCAAAAGCCTAAAGTTCATTTGCACAATTTCTCGGCTGTAATGACCAACCAACTAACCAGCCACCCACCAACCAACTACCTGCCCCTTATCCTCAACTAGTAAGCCATTGGCAAAGTCAAAGGCCAGCTAAGGCTGGGCAAACAAAAAGACCAAAAAGACGTTGGCAATCCTTTTGATGAGGTCAACGTTAGGCGAGCATTTGGTTTGGTGTACTTTGGTTTTCGGCACACATATATGCACACACACACACACACACACACATACACACACACACACACACACGCAGGCACGCCCTGTAGTTCGATGGACTTGTATTAAATTTTGTATTTCACCAATACTCTATTTTAAAACTATTCATATTTGTCAATACCAAACACTTATTTATGTTCAGTGTGGGCTATATGTTTTATAATAAATATTTTTATCTTTAAGCTCATTGCGGTTTTCCTCATTTCTTGATAAATTAAGGTGAAATGAACTTAGGGGAGAAGGTTCTGCGATTTCGGGTTTCCGATTTGAAGATCAACGTCTTTCCTAAATGGGCACCTGGAAAGCCAAACAATTATATCGTACAGTATCGTATAGAAATCATTAGAAACTGTCTTTTTATAATGATAATGCTTGCATTTTCAAAAATTCTGCTATTACGTTTCATCAATTTCTTAAGTTTCGAAAACTAAATCTTAAAATCCAAACAATCTTGTTTACAGCAATTAAAGAAATACTTTAAGTGACGATCGAGGGATTTATTTCGTAAAATTAAATTTCAATATGTAGAAAAGGTAAATATAATTACAATTTTGGGCTATTTTTGTTCAAATTTTTAATCCACTTTTGCAAACATCTTTATAGAAGAAAGTTGATAATTTGCGTATATTATATTTGAAAAGTTTTTTTTAAAACATTATCCCTTTTCGCATTACGGTTTTACTCTCTTAGATATATTAGGTTTGTGGAAATTGCTTATGTAACAGACAGGTCCGCCTGATCTGGCTATTGGTTTTTTTTTTTTGTTCCCCTTCTCATTTCGAAGAATTTCCACATTTCCAAAGCTACCAACACGTTTCGTTTGGTATTCTGCCACTCCTTTATTAATTTGATATCACCTTTATATATATTCAATACACTGGTCATCTACTTATTGATAGCATAACAGTTCTTAGGATCTACACTTTGTCCAGCCAACCCGCCAGTACCTGAGTAGTTAACCTTTGGTGGACAGAGGCCATCCGCAGAGCTGGCGGGAGTGTTTACTTATGTGCGTAGCCGTGAGGGAGTTTGTGTGTGTGTTTGCGAATGTCCATTGGCAGGATTAAATTTGGAAGGTATTGAAGCATGTTATTCGTCATCAATGTAGCTTGCACTAACTACTTAGTATGTGTGTGTTTGCGAGTGTGTGTGTGTGTGCGAACGCGTGTGTGCTGTGTATGTGTGTAAGCATGTGGTTATATCTAGATACTGTTGTTGCTCCTATATTGTATCAACTGCAACTCAACTTGGGTCGATGCTGTTGTTGTTTGCATTGTTTACGCACTTTCGCTTTGATATTATTGTAGTGTGCATTTCGGCTGGTGGCTTGATGGACTGACCGGCTCACACATACTCGTACACATGCCTAGTGTTTGTGAGTGCTTGCGCTTGAAATATATGTATATGCTTTAGATAGTTGTTTGTTCTACTTCATATGAACACTTCAATCAGTATATCAGGAAGCGATAAACAGTGCCGATTTTGATTCCGTCCATCTGGATTCAATTCCTCTTACGTTGTTAGCAAATTGTATTTCAAATTTTAACAAACATTGTAATTATGCCTTAAGTACAGCTTGGATTCTAAATTCTAAAGATAGCACTGAGGCCAATAGAGAACTCCACTGCTATCCTTTGCTTGTTATAGAGAGGATAATAATGTGGATGAAAAATTAACATTTGATGCAAGGAGCGATCTAATTTGAATACCATATAAACAAATGAAAAAACAACAAATTTATATTAGCGTCCTGTTGTTTTTTCTTTTTTTCAATATATACAATACATATTTTATTATTTTTCAGCTGCTTCCTAGCAATTTAATTTAGCTTTATAGTCCTTTTGTTACTGATAACTACTATTTTCTAGATGTAGCTGCTAGCTAATGTCTAATTTCTGAATCTAAGATCCATCCCTAATATTTTATACCATAATGATGGAATAATTCAGATACAGCTAGAAGAAAATCTTATAGAAGAAGTCTTCCAGTTACGAAATGGCTTATTTCCTCTACAACTATCTTTTATATTTTCTTAAAAATGGACATGCATATTAAATGAAAAAAGTTTTATAATGTTGAATGACTAAGGTCATTTGCAACTAATAAAGTAAATTATAATTATCATTTACATTTTATGTTGGAAATATTGCTACTTTTCATAAAAAATACGGAATCGCATATAGTATTCGATGCAGCTTGAGGCTTAAATTAGATACAAATTTCAGTTTCGCAGATCCGTATTAATGAGATAATTAATGAAATACATAATTTAATTAAAACTTCAATTGGTTCTATGCCTATATTTTATGCCTTCTAAACAAATCCAGATTAGTGACAATTCAAAGCTTTCAGGAGCATACAATTCTTTCAGGCAATAGACCAATTTTTCGTATATTATTTATACTAGAATGATATTTATATAGCAGATTGGAACCGATTTGTGGTCATAAAATCTACTCATCGTTTGCCAATTTTTACCCTGTATCCATAGGGTAAACAGGTATACTTGTTTAGTAACACATAGAAGGAGGTCTGTATGAATGTAAGGATCTCAAAAAGTATAAGACCTAAAAAAACCAAAATTGGTGTCTCAAGTCCGAAACTACACGCTTGTAACTTTTTACCATTTTACAGTTCTGATTAAAGCCTTTTAAAATTTCTTAATTGCTTATTCAAATTCGTAAAAATATTCTACACATACTTGTACATAGTACAGAACAATGCCTAGTCGGGGTGCACCAAGTTTAGCATTTTCAGTTGTTTTCACATTATTTAATAAAATAATTTTTTTGTGGAAGTAGGGAAAGGGTGGTTAAGAGGTGGGACCTCCCGCGACACTATAGTACTAATGTATAATAGTTATATTATCTAAATATATTTCAGAAATCAATTCATATCTAGTAATCAAAAATCATTTCAATTTTCTTGTACCTACTTTAGGCAGATGTATTGGTATCTAAACAAAGTTGTTCTATTTTGATACTCTTCCTCACTTAGCACCTTCATTTTTGTGCAATATATAAGTAGAACCCTATTCATCATTTGACCACCCGCTGTACCGGCCGTGTCAGAACCAATACTCTCCATTGGTTATTGATCGCAGAACATCAGAATGTGATAAATTGTATGCCTTTGTCTGTGCATAAAACTTGCTGGTGCTTACTATTTTCTTTGTTTTCTTTTTTTCAGTTATTGGTTATTGGTTGGACTTGGCAATATTTATGGGGCACAGCACGCGGCATTGTTAGTTGAAGTCGCTTAAACGAGATGGCAAGCTATTGTTTTTTCTACTCAACACCTGGCTATTTATCTTTTTTCTTTTTTTTGGCATGAAGAAAGAAATTCAACTGACTACAGGTTAAATTCAGTAAAAATGGAATTCAATCAATAACGACGAATCAGTTTGAAGTTCATTAAAAAACTCAGTCATTAATTGAATTTGGTGTTACATGATTTAAGCGCATTAGCAGAAATACCAGAACAGCACAATTTGTTTGAGAATCCCGCATTAATACAAACATATAAATCAAAATACCGCAGGGTTTTCCACTACTCCCGTAATTCTTGGAACTTTTAAGTTAGTGTTATGTGGCCGAATGCCAAGATTCATATTAATAGGTCAATTTTAAACCTTTAAGTTATAGCCATATGCATCGAAAATGGGGACCCCCCATCAGGTGGTAGTCCAGATTTCGACTGATTAAAAACGATTACCATTTAAAAATTTGTTTTTGAAAATTATAAATAAATATTGCTCAATAAGTTGTGCGCTCTCTAAACATTTCTATACATTTCCACTGGCTGCCATCTTTTATGGCATATTGAATATTGGTATAGTTTGTGCGTCACTGAGCTTGAACGTTCAACTAATGGGCTGGCCATGGCTACGGCATTAATTAATTTCATATTCATTACAAAATCTATAATTTATATGGAAATAATTTGGGCAACAAAATGCAAAATGCATGAAAATCATCTTAATAGTAAATCTGAAATCAATTTGCCAAAATTACGCATACACACACACACAGTTTCACAAACATGCACTTGCATGCACATGCATGCACATGCAATCAGAGGTCGCAGTTGGGCACGTGCAATTGAGCAAAATATAATCACAGGAATTTATCTAAAGTAGCCCAGCGAGCGTTGAGTATGTCGTCAACATTTACATAAACTTGGAGGATGGTAAGGCACGTATAGATGCATTGCGTAAGCACACACACACACATAGACAAACAGGCACTAACACAAGCTCCCCTGTTGTTCGGCGGACCAATGGGGCCCATTAGTAGTTTGCATGCCCAAATATTTATAAATGGGAAACAAGCTCATATTTACTTTAAGCTACCTATAGGCATCGATAGTCAAAGTCAAACTCCAGAGAAAAAAGCTGCACAGCTTCAGCTATTCCTGAGACTTTGGAACAGCTACTATAATTATAAATAGTTTAACAATTGCAATTTTCGACAACGTTTCCTTTACAAATTCAAACATTGAACCAGAATATTCATCTTTTTGTGCTCCCATTTATATATTTACACTTTATTTATAGAATCCAAAATAAATCATGTTTACTATTTATTATAAAAAAGTAGTTGAATACATTTTGTTTGCTTTCAAACAGCTTCAAATGCGATAATTTAGTCGAGCATCATATAGATGAAGCCTATATAGTAGGAATGTGTTTTATATCCGTTCCTATATTTGATAATCAGAGAAGCAAAAGGAGAAGCAGTTTGCCGAGCGTAAATTTAATCGAAATTTGCAAAGTTGAGTTTATGCAGCTTTGGATTTGTTAACTGTGATGGCGAAACGCTATAGCAGGAGACGGAACGGGGGAGGAGAACCAACAAAACTAAAATAAACCTGTGTTGCCTAGGGACTAGAAAAGTCTATATGCCGAGTTTGGTAAATGTATTCTCAGCTCTTTCCGAAATCCAGGCGATTATCCAGTCGGCAAGACATGTCCAGATCGATTTCTCTCGTCATGCTGATTAAAAATATATAGTATATAATGTACGCTTCTGGATGTACTTGTGAAAACTAAGTTTCAGGTTTAGTTTATTGTAGTTTCATATAGACGGACATGTCTATATCCACTAGAGTTTTCATATTCATCAGGAAAACAAGCGTTGTGGGGTCTGCCACGCCTCCTTCTGTGTGTTACAAACTTTCTCTCTAAACTAGTATGCCCTTTTACCCAATTTTCTCTTCTTTTTTTTTAATTTTACTGTTATTATTTACAACTTAAATTAAAATTTTCTCATCAGATCTAAATTGTGAACTATTTTTGCCAAATTTTGTCCGTACTTTATTTGATTGTAAGAAAAGTTTAGTCGTTTATCATTCGAAGCAGAATCGTCTTACTTTTTTATATTCACATTCTATTTCTTTCTTTTTTGTTTTACAATAGTTTTAGTTATTACCTTTGGGTGCTAGTCGTCTTAACTCGCCAGGGACATCAGGGTTATGCACGTACGAGTATTAGCATGTATGTATCTGTAAAGCAAGATGCAGGCCGCAGATACGATGAAGCACAGGAACTGCAATTGAAGACATTTGTCATGCGTAGGATAACTGCGAAGTGCAGAGTACGGAGTGCGGCTAACTGCTGCCCACTGGCTTAATTATAAGGGGTGCGGGCGGTCGGAATACCAGGAGTGAGGTGGCATTGCTGGGGCGACGAAGTTAGTTGGTTAGCGGTCGCCGCTTTGCGACAAATTGCAATTCCAGTAACGCACCGGAAGGAAGTGTAAAATTCAAATATGACAAATGACATGAACTTAAGCGGCTGCAGCAAGGCCCATTGAGTGGTTGGGCAGAGGAAGGGAGAGGAGGTTCGAATTGTGCGGTTATGTAGCTCGGTGTCTGCACAAAAGATTTATTGTATTGTTGGACTGGACGGGTGGCAAGTAATATGGAAATTATTAATAATATTTTGGCATAATTCTGGACTGGCTACTTAGGATTGTTGCTGTTATTGTTGTCCCTTTGTTAGCTGCATGCCTTAATTAGTAATTTTGTAATTTGCTGCAGACTGACTGACTATCTCCACAGGCTTAGCCACTTATGTATATACGAGCCAAGTATATTTATACAAACGTGTGTTTAGCTCCGCCTAAGACATCAAAGCAACAAACATCATACAAGATCTAAATTAAAAAGAAGATGCCACAACATGCCTCAACGAATGTAGACAATTTGATTAAAATGTATGAAATTTGATTAGAGTGCTTATTGAACAATGACTTGAGCATTGACTTGTGATATTATTGCCGTTTTTATAACATGACTAGTTGGGCTAGAGGCTTGAATAAGAAGCCAATTTGCTGTCATGTTTCAACAAGCAATAATAGCAGGAGTAAAATGCTGATAAAAGATAGGCTTTAGGGACTATACTTGTATAACTACTTAAAATATCGTTGTGGCATCGTATAATTCAATTCGTCTCTTTAATATAAACTATAGGAGCGGAAACCTTCACATCTATTTAAACTTTCACTGAAAAGGTGAGTCGAAGTAGTCGGAGTCGGTGATCGTAGAAGGCATCTTACCGAGTCGCATCTTACCATTGTTCTATTTAATCGAATATACACATGAAAAGTTCAATGAACTTCAAACTTTTTTTTATTTATTTTAGGTTATTTGACAGAGTTCAGTACTTAGAACTATCTGACCGTCCATGTTTACTATATTACGAGGAAATCATTATCAATTATTCGACGGATATTAGCATTTAATTGACTTTGAGATTTCAATTGCTCTTCAAATAATAATTACTTGAGGCGTGATTCAAACCTAGTGTCGACACTCAAGAAACGAACTCAAAAGGGGCTGGCTAGCTGGTTAAGCTCCAAACTTTTACTTCAGAAACTTACAATTAATGCCAAGCAAGAAATTTTAATAGTGTAATTATTTTACACAAAAATCAGAATCCATACAAAACCATTTATAACGCTTACTCAAACATTTCACAATAAATCCGAACTATAGTTTTTGTGTTAATAAAACTAAGAGAAAGTATGCAAAGTAACTAAATCAACTACATAAAATTAACAAAAATAAAAGGCCTAAGACCATCGCAAAAAATGAATCTACATATATACTGATATCATATTTTTAGTATCATTGAAAAATTTTCTTTAGTTGTCTGGACCTGCTCATAAGGTTATTGTTGAAACAGGAGACCATTAGTAGTAATATTGATTAAAAAATAAGTTAAAATTTGCGTGCGGTTAGTTAGTTGGTTGAGATATAGCCCGATATAGAAGCAGTTCAACTACCACAGTTCCTCACCAAGCACTCTAAAAGAAGCTTAGTGCCTGATTACATTAATGCACGACTCACGCACACCTCTAGTATAAGCACACAAAAGCCCAATCAAAATTTCAATTCAAATGTAAACCAGCAAGTGCTCAACGCCTGCCAAAGTTGCCAGAATTTTCAACAATTCACACAGTTTCCAGCTACAGATTGTTTAATTGTTCCGAAGCTCTAATCAAAATAAATGGCCATATGTGTGTGTGTGTCCTTGTGTGTGATAAAAGCGTTTCTCTTGTGATACTCTCAGCTTGATTTCACATGGATTTCAATTACAAAGTTGGCCAAGTGAAACAATAACACAAAAGGGATAAAGTGGGAGGTCATGCATCCATAGAAATACACTCCAAGTTTTATGTTCGGTGTAAATTGCATTACTTGGTCAACACCCTCTCTCGCTCTCTCTCTCTCTCTCTCTCTCTCTTTCTTTCCCATACCTCCTCTTCAGTCCAATCAGAGATCCTTGACTCATGTTTCCAACAAGTTGCATGTCAGTAGCGCGTAAATTTTTTTGTTTATTGCCACGAACAGACAAAGAAATAAAAATAAAAGTAGAATAGTACGAGTGTTCACTTTTAAGCATGTTTTATGTTTATGCACCAACAACTGAAGAAGTGTTTATACTCTTGGTGAATGGAGTTCCATTAAAACTAAGGTATTGCCACTTTAGCAAGAAAGAGTCCTGACTTAAGCGATTAATATCTGATAATAAGAGCTAACTATACCAACAGAGTAGAAGGGTATACTAGTTTAGCAAAAGGGTATACTAGCTCACCAATTCTCAAGTTTTGTGTATTGGGTTTAGAGCTATATTTCTTTTTTCCTTAGCCATCATGAAATTAAATGAGTTCAAACTTAAGAATAGCCTTTGCTTCTATGGCATTATTCATCTTTGCAAAATATACGAGTATAACTAGTTCAAAAAATATACTAAATTGTGTAATTTCAGATCAAAAAATATTAAATAATTTGCAACACCAAAAGTTATTGTCTTACTGTCATTTGATTGTTGAACAAATCATTTGACTTATTTTATTATAATATCTTAATGTTCTATTCATATTTCATTAATTCATACATGTTAATTTTCTAATAGAAAAATATAATAAAAAATATTATTATTTAGTATTAGTATTTATCAGTCCAAATTAAATGAGAATGCATTGTAGCTCATACTTATGGGCATTGATAAGTTATTTATTTAGTTTATTGTAAGGCAACATATGTCTGTATTGTATACTAAAGTACTAGTAATTGTTAAATGAAATATTTGAGATACGATTATTTATATTTTATTTGTTGGCTGTCTTTATGTTTTTTAAGAAATATTTTCTTCTGCTATACCTAAATACCTTTTTTTATTGCTAACTGCTGCTAAGATGTTCGCAGACCAACAATTTATGTCTGGTTATGTGCTTTGCATTTTTTTGAATCCTTATTGATCATCTTTATGATTCCTTTTAAAAAACACAACATAAAAAATTAATTAAACAAGTATTTATAAGACATCAGCGCAGTTAAAGATATAACATATAACTTGTGCTTATAAAGTCCAATTCCAAACTACACAGCAGAGTATTTAACTCTTGGTGTAGCCATGTACACTTCTTGTCAAGTTCTAATAATTTATTTTCAAGTTGAATTGTGGAAAGTCGGAAACGCTTAATATCGTAAAATTGGGCGCGCCGCCTTGCCTACTTCAGGGCCCGTTTCATGTAATTAATGCCTGCGGGTCGGTATGCCGCCAAAAGGACTCTGTAATGAGCGTTTAAACTTCTTTAACTAATAGCTGTAACAGCGCGGAAAAACTGAATGGCCACAGCCCTTAAGAGCAGCATTTAAACAATTTATATACGAACCATTTCATCGTTTTATTGTAATAGTGTACAATATTTTATTTTTATTTCATTAATTTTAATTCATTGCTGATTTTTTTAAAATTGTATTTTTCAAGTTATTATTATTATATTTTATTTGGTTTCATTTGTTAGAATATACGCCATAAACACCCGACCTAACAACGATATCACAATGAAATTTCACTTTATTTCTATACATAGTTATCTTTCTCAACCTAAGATTCAATATTTTCTTCGTTGGATAATCTTTTACCACAGAGCCACATTTTCTTGTTAAAAAAAAGGACGAAATCGGATATATATTTATTTTGCTTTTCCTTATCTTATGGCTGTTAATATAATAAAATAATATTAAAATTAGTAACAATTTAACCTTAAATTTTTGTTTATAATTGAAAAAAAAATCAAAAACAAATGAGAACTTTTGTATTTTTGAAGGACAACATTCAAAGGCCAAGCACACTGTTTTGGGCAGGCAATGATTAATGTGCATTGGCTTTGTATGTGTTGAGGTGTCACTAAAGCCATCGGGTGAACTGAATTGAAATACCACACGCGCCTAAAAGCTGCCAGCACAAAACAAACGCAGATTAGAGGCCAAATGCTGGACACAAGCAAAAAATGGAATTGTAGGAAAAACAATGAACGACTTCATGCCACACAATAGCAATAAAAAAGTGGCTGGCAGAGACAAAAAAAACCACTTCTCTTACAGCTCTAAAAACAATTTGACATTTGGCCAGAAACGACAGCAGCAACAACAAACGCAATCGTGATGTGGCCGAGACATCGTGCCATAAAAAATTAGTGCGCCAGTGCAGCCGGGCACGTTATCAGCAACGCCATCAATGGCACAACTATCGGGACATCAGATATACTGACTACCGACAGGCGTCGGACGTTGTCAACACCCAACGTTTGATGTGGCAGCAGCAGCAAACAAAAGGCCAGCAGCAGGAACAACAAAAACAACAGCATGTTTGGCAGAGTCGAATGCAAAAACGCCTACAAGTTGGCAACGAAATCAAATGAATAACGTGTGTTCGCCTCGTCATCGACATTGTCAACAACATCGTCAACGTTTTGCTTGTTTTTTTTTTCTTGTCCAACTGCAAAGGAAGCCCGAAGGTAATGTAAAACGATAATAATACGTGACCAGTCTGCATTCGTTTGATTAAAGTTAACTGTTAACATTTAAAAAACGAAAGCAAGTCCCAGCTATTTAAGTATATACTGCTCTGTACTTTATATAATTGTGCGGTGTATACTCCAACAAATACAAGAAAGAAACAGAAAATAAAAAGATTACAAAAAATAATTTTGAAATTAATTAGAAAAAACTAAATTAATTTAAATATGTGCAATACATAAGTACATACATAAGGGTTTAAGTACAGTTTCAACAGCATTCCTTTGCATCAGAATCGTGTTTGTGCGTGTCTATGTGCGCAGTAAAGAATATTTTAAAGCAGCAACAACTACAACAGCTGCGGGCAGAGCTTGGGCAAAGATTACATTTGTGGCTATAACTTCCTTTCATGATGAAACTCAGCATGCGGACAAATGGAGGCAATTGCCAAAATTAATTGAAAAAGTCAAAAAATTACCAGAGCTATGGAAAATCACTTATTGCGGGGGAGAGGAAAATTGTGTAAGTCACCTTGGACCAAAATTTTGTGTCTTTATCTCTTATAGTATCTGACACATAGGTGCTTATATGGACGGGCAGGGCTAGATCGACTGCTGATCAAGAATATATGTATATAGTTTGTGCGGTCTGCAGCGCCTCCTTCTGCCTGCTACATTTTTCAATTCCCGCAAGCCTAATATACTCTTGTAAATTTAATGTAGGAAGTATACAGTCACGACTTAATAAGTACAGAATATTTCTTATTTTCATTATAAATTCATGATATCGATTTTCTAATTACACACTAATACGACATATATTTCATTGAGAATAACATCAAATCAACCTTCAGATTATTTGCTCATTTAAATTTCCATGATGATAAAAAAAGTAGAAGACTTTTGCAAATCTCCCCTTTTAACGATTATTTACTCTTTGATTTGGCAAACAATATTCTACCCTCTATTCATGTCTCATCCCCCGATCATCATATATTGCTCCGACTCAAAAGCCTGTGAATAGAAGACTTACAAAAACGCTCACATCAAATGGAAAAGCCGCCCCTGCCCCATGCCTACGCCCTTGAGTGCTGCCATAATTTATTGAGCAAAACGAGGAGATAGTCAACAAAATAAAACTGAAACAAGAGAACGCTACAGTCGAGCAAGCCCGACAGTGTAATACCCTGTCCCCAGGTAAACTTCCATCACTGAGTTATATGTGCCCATAGCAGCAGCAACAAGAGGAAGAAGAAGAGCGAACTTGTTGCTGCAGTTTGGGCGCATATAACTGTAGTGGAGAGAATTTGTTTCGCTAATAACTTTTCTTAGAACTGACCGAATTGGATAAATTTTTAAACTAAAGTAGATAATACGTATATTGCCTGTGCAAAGTTGTGTAGCTTTTGATATGTGGACAGTATTGACGAAATTCTGTAGCGAGGGAAGTGGAGGAAAATTCCAAAATATAAAATAAACTCGTCCTTTCTCGGACCTAGAAGAATCCGGATACGAACTTTGGTTATTCCAGCTTTTATAGTTTCTGAGATCGTTGCGTTCATCCAGACAGACATGTCTAGAACTATTTCTCTCTCGTCAAGCTGATCAAGAATATACATACTTGGCTGTGCTGACCCTAAGGAACGAATAGAGAAGCTGGATGCTTAGTTTACAAAATGATACGCTGTACTTATTATGTGAAATTGATTATTCATTAGCCCTCTCGGGCTTGCAAAAATTGCCGTAGTGGACGGTATTTCACGTCCCCATGGCGGGGTATTGGTTAAAGTTTTCAACTAGCAATAATCGCACCTCAGTAGAACTTCATTGGTTACGATAACGCCGCTGCGCAAAGATAACTTTTCAAATTAAATCTACGACGTCCTCACGCGGCTGCTGTGCAAACTGGTTGTGAATTATAAGGTAATAGAAAAAAATTCTTAATCCTCATACGATACAAGTTTGGCATGCAATTGGGATGAAGGGCCATTCGTCCTACCTGGGTTTCGAAGTACATACTCGTATATGCAAGCCAAAAGTATTGCATATAAAACTAATATTTTTTAAGGAAATTGGATCGAGTTGAAGAAAAGACATTTGGGAAATATTATAACTGAACTTGAAATCATTTTAAAACCATTTCCAATAATAATGAATCCTTAATTTTGAACATATAAGTATTAGATTAGTATATTAATTTATAAGTAGCGCTTGGATGGTAATAAAAGCACAAATTCATTAAATAGTATTTCACTCACTAAACATTTAATTTATTTAAATAATGAAAATAATAATGTGCACTGAGGTCCCTAAAAAGTATTGTATTAAAACTAAAAACGTCCATGTTATTTATACATTTACATTAGAGTTCGTATTGCCCTACGAACAAATTTTAACACATAATTTAACATATATACAAGTATAATAAATAGTTTAATTAAATATATTTCTTACCCTGTAACAAACGGGAAACGAGTAAACAAAATCAAACCCACGTCCTACCCCTAATTATTCGTCGATTTAACCCTCTGAGCTACTGAACCAGTTGGCTACCCGAAACCCGTAAAGCCAAAGGACAGGCTACGCGTCGAGAGCCTCACGTCACGACTCCTTGTTACAAATATGCATACCGGTTCAAAATATATCTATGTTCTTATTTTATAGCTTAAATTAATGCAATTTTTATTTCGGAATGTCTTTGGCCCATTACGGGTTGGCGACGACTATCGCATGCGAAGGACCCATGAACTTTATGAGCTTTACACCGACATGGATAAAGTCAAGCGAATCATCCAGCGGCTACGCTGGCTAGGTCATATCGTGTGAATGGATGAAGATGCCGAAGGAAAAAAATGCTAAATGGGGACGTTGCGGGTAGACTACGCGTCGCGACGACGGGGAAGACTTTGTCTCCGGTAGAAGGACCATGTAGAGAACGCATTATCTATCTGTGGAGTGACGAATTGGAAGCGGTGCGTGCAAAGCAGAGGCACGTGGAGACCCCTATCGTATTAGGTCATAGCCCGATAGCGGGTGGGACTACCAGTTAATATACTTGTACATACTTGTATGCATATACTATAATTTCTTTATTTCCAAAACAATTTTAATTATTTTCTTTTTATTTAAGTATTTCACAGCTATGCTTAATGGAACTGGGAAAGATTCGTTATTTTTCTCAAAGCTTCTGAATTAAGCATCTCTTTTTAACAGATCAAATGAAAACTATGTTATTTAAAACTTTCCAAAAGCAATTATTACTGCTTGGATAAGTCTACGGAAAATGGGCAACATATTTCAGTCTGATAACTATTTAATTACGACTAATTAATCAAAGCCTTGAAGTTCAAAACTTTAATGGAACGGACGCCGAAATTACGCGGAAAATCAATAAATAGCCTAATAGCTATTTGATTACGATTACATAATTATAGACAGGTACAGGTATAGACAGGTATACGTGTAGGAATCGCTTTACCTTGAATTGCTTGAGCAATTGAAATTGCAGCAAATTTTCTTAACTAAATTAAGCTTTCTAATTTAGTTACCTAATATGGACATATAGTATTTCTCAATCATAACCAGACTTAAGGTTTAAGTTAAACAAGTTTTAGAAAGAACGAGAATTTAATCTGTACTATTTCTTATTTTATTTCTATACTTCACAAAAGAACTTAATGTTAAAGCGAAATACACATATGTATGTATATTTATATCAATTAAAACAAGAAAGGAATGCTAAAGTAGAGCAGGCTCAACTCTTAAATACCCTGTACCACCCCACAAAAAATAAATTAATTTAATTTAATTAATTAATTAATCGGGAAAAATGAGCAAACTCGTCCTTTCTCGGGCTCAGGAGAATCTGTATACCAAGTTTGGTTATTCTAGCTCTTATACTTTCTGAGATCCTTGCGTTCATACAGACAGACAGACGGACAGACAGATGGACAGACGGACATGGCTATATCGACTCGGCTTGTCATGCTGATCACGCCTCCTTCTGTGTGTTACATGTACACTCGCACAAAACTAATATACCCTTGTACCCTTTGGGTACAGGGTATAAAAACAGGGAATTAGCTCTTATTAGTTCAGCTAATGGATTTTTTTTGGTTTCAAAGAACGATTAGATTAACCTTTACAAGTACAGTTTAAACCAAGACTACTTTATAATCAATTTGTTCAATTAACAATACGATATCACTTCTAGCTAGTCTCCATACATTTCATTCCTATTGAAGACCCGAAGGACCTTCTAATAGCTACAGATATTTAGCAGCAGTACCTAGAGACCTTCGGAATGTGGGCAAATCGCTGGAATATTGGCATCAACGCAAGCAAGTGCGCCAATGTCACCTACGCACTGCGCAGGATGAACTGTTCTGGCGTCTCCTTACAGAACCAGCTGTTGAATCACATCAAGAGCTACAGATATTTGGGCGTACTTTTGGAGAGGCGCCTCACATTTCGAGAGCACATATGCTCTGTTGTAAAGACACTAAGTGTTAGAATAAACAATATGAGATCTCTCCTAACCAACAAAAAACTGTCACTGAAAAACACAGTGACTGTTTATAAGTCCTGCATCGCTCCCTCTTGGCGATATGGCTTACAAGTTTATGGAATCGCTGCAAAGTCACACCTGCAGAAAATCCGGGTCCTGCAAGCGAAAATCCTTCGCCTCCTAACAGGTGCCCCCTGGTACATGAAAACGGCACACATAGAAAGGGATCTAGGGGTGAAAAAGTTGGAAACGTGCTAAATAAGCAGGCTGCGCAATACATGGAGCGTCTGCGAACCCATGTTAACGTATTAGCAAGGCGCCTGCTGAAACGGCGACGAAAAGGAAGAAGAGTAAGAAGGAGGCTGAAGAGATCACACCCTGCTGATCTTCCCAATAGATTTATTTAATATGAGAATAAATAATTAATAATTAAATGAAATAAATAATTAAATAAGACTAAACTCCTAGTTTAAGCTGTATTTGTATATTTCTATAAGTTTAATTTAAGTTGTTGTAAATAATAACAGTAAACTTTGAAGTATTTGGCTTTTTTAAAATTGAATTTCTTTAGCAGTATTTGGTCACAAATATTACACATTTCGCTTACCTTAATGGTACATCCCTTTTAATAGCTATTCACTACCCTACTTGTATATAGTACAGCTCATAGTTTTTGTGCCCTTCATACTTCATGAAATTATTAATGTGGCACCATAATTTTTATGTAGCATGCATTTGGGCACTTACAGTTGCTTCAGCAGCTCGCTATACAAATTGATGAGAACTTTTTCACATGTTCACAACAGCAGCAATAACAACAACAAGTATGTAGTCCAACATGCACGCAAAGCGCCATTCATCATCATCGGCAGCCCATTTTTTCACTCTCCTGCCTTTGCGGAGCCGTACGAGATTCTTACACTCAAGTTTCAGGGCAAACGCAAGCAACATGGATAATAGATACAATTTTTGTTGTTGTATATCAAAAATAAGTTTACAACTTACTACGGCCTAAGGCTATTTGCTTGGATTAACTTTCCAACGGACAACGACCATGCACAGTGTTTCTAAGCTCAAGAGCAATGTATTAAGTGGAGGCAAAACTATATACATACACGTAAAGCGTAATTTGAAAAAATAAATTATCCGAAATGTATTACTAATTTTCAAAATTCTGTTGCTTGCCGAAATCGTTGAAACTTTGTAAAAAATTAACACTCTATAATTGAAATGGGGTGAAAATATTTCACACAATCTTTCTCTTATTCAAATAAAACGAATCTGAAAATCGTAAAATCAGTGATGCTTAAACAAAATCCCAGCTGGTGTATATAAAAAAAAATGTATAGCTATTTGTTTATTTATTTATATTTATGTCAACAATTATTGACTGTCGACATAAGAAAGGAATATATAAGAATTATAAAAAAAAACCTTATAAGCTAGAAAAGCCCAAGTAGTAGAAGCAAATTAACCAAAATACAATAATATCTGTCCAGCTCTAATACTTCCCAATTTAGCGCGTTCATGCAAATGACTGAACCGGCGACGAACATACATATCAGGATCGAAATTGCTGTTATTTTGCTAGATTTCATAACACCTTTTTTATATTTAGCAATTTGATGAATAAAGGTTCAGCTGGTATTTCATATTGACTACAAAACAAGCACTTTCAAGCCAATGTGCCTTAGCATGACTGGCTTGCTGGAATTTGTGAGCCGAGCATAATGTAAGAAGCAAGATACAAATTTTCGATAAAATTATTGTCTAAGAGGAAAAAGTTTTCACATATGATTTATTTATTTGATTTGATAGCCGTATCATCTGGCCCTTAAGCTGCACACAGCCCATAGCTTATTCCTATGAGCCATCAGGTTATTAGTGATTAGTTTATTGGACACCGATGTGTATGCCGTGCCACTCAATTGATTGATTGCTAAGGTAAAACATAAAAATGCAATTAGACAAATATGCACGCTTCTGGTGTAATGCTATGAAATAAAAATTGGAAATCTAAGGCTTTTAATGTAATACTATACTTAGTAAGCCTTTACGCATACACAGCTTCAGCTGAAAAGTGTGCACCCTTTCATATTTCAATATTTGTTGTTGCTTTGGATTTTTTTGTGACAACCCGAGTTTATTTAAAGGCCTGACTGCCACATGCTGACAAATTTTATTTCCGCTACTCCAAGACACGCACCAAGCACAAGCGACCCACTTCCTTACTTTTCTATACTCCCTACGTTTGACTCAATTGCACAAAAACACATTTAAAGATATCTGGGTACAATGTTCATTCATACCCGAGACAGTCAGCCGACGAACATTTATGCGAATTGTCTTTTGTGCGCTTCATTTCGCATAAACAAATCTCAGCCGTTGTATATTTATACCGGAAACGTGCAAATAACGCCCCAGGGACTAGGACTTGTTGTTGCTTTCGTTGTGTACTCGAAGTACTCCTCTTTGCCATTGTTGTGGCCGCGTGACTTCTTAGCGTCGCTTTTGCCACCTGCGTCGAAACGTGTTCTGCTTCTTCGGCTTTTACGAAAGGGTATCAAAAGAGAGTTTTTATTATTGCAGTTCTCCAAAAAACAAACTAATTGAAGTTTTATATACTAGTAGCTATTACACATTTTAATATGACATTAATTCGTAATCCCTTTGTTTCTTTGGCTGTGCTTGACTACGCTCATGAATTGTATTGATATATTTATCGGATCTGAGGTGCAACCTCACGCCGAGTTCTTTGCAGAACTTGCTTTTTGTACATTTTAATGGATAATGGATTTATGTATTTACAAATGAAATATTTTTTAAACGAAAATATTGTCTGCAGGATGTTTTTTAGCTCTAAACTGGACTAAAGGTGATCGTCGTGGTGTATTGCTTTAGATTATAGTATATATACATTTGTAAGTTTGCAAAAACACAAAATTACAATTTCAGTTTTATTCTTGAGAAATTAAAAAAAAACTCAAAGAATAACTATTATTTTATGAGATTTATTTTTTGCTCAACACTTATGATTATTGTTGAGTTGTAAAATATAATCCAAAATTAATTATTATTTTGCAAGAATGAATAATATTAAATATAATAGTTATTTCGTTATTTTTACAATAACACTTGGTTTTTAGAGTTAGATTACTTGGCACCGTATGTTCTTTTTAAAACTATTTTAATTAATGCATTTGGTTTGACATAAATTGGATCTTACATTTTCTTAAAGTTGTCTGCAAATCGTATTATTTTTTACTCTGACTGAAAATCGACAACAACTTTCCTGAAAAATAATTTTCTCACATAATTTATATATTTTTAATTCTCCGAAAAGTTCGCACAGGTTTCTCGTGATGAATATGTATAGCATTCTTCTCTGAAACTTATCTTCGCAATTTCTAACCCGTAATGCAAACACACTTAATAAATAGTACTTCTTCTTTGCTATTTTAAATATAAGGTCTATAATATTGCATGTTGTGCTGTGCAAGTGCAGCTTTCTCCAAATAAATTTCGAAAATGTTCGCAGTATTTTTGCATAATTGGCATAATTTTGTCGCTCACATGAAGATTAAAGTCTTTGAAAATAAATGTTCGTAATGAGAAAAACAAAACAATTATAGTAGTTATCATTGCAGACATGCATATAGTGTATGTATGGTCACTTCGTAGTTTTAAGAAAATTGAATTCAATTAGCTATTAAGAATATTTTAAAGTTTAGATCTAAGTAAAAAATGAAATGTTTGAATAGCACATATATTATTGTTAGGCGCTATCTGTTTACAGCTGTACATTTTTATGTAAATTTCATAAATCCCAGTGCGACCCAAAAGCAGTCGGTCATTTTGTGATTATACTTACATTCACTTCACTTGGAAGTGAAGAAAATATACTCTGGACCTTCGATTTTGCCATACCGGCAAGTTTCCAGCTTTAGCTGAACAGATATAACTGAATTGTCAGCAATACATAACTGTTTAGAGTATTTAAACTTCGTTGCCATCGTGCTGTCATATTTTCTTGATTTTTTAAGCAACTAACTAACGTATAAGCATTTTTTAAAATTGTGAAAAAAAAATGATGACGTTTCCGTTGCAGTAAAAACACATGGTCGAAATACAAGCACACATACAGGCACAACAAATGCTGTTTTATGTGTGCACTCTTTTCTTGCGCTGTCTACTTTTAGGCTTTTGATGCTATTATGTGTGTATGTGTGTGTTTGGAGTGTGAGTGCGGATTGTGCGGTTACTTTGGTTTGGCTTTTGTGTGTGCGCCTATTGTCAAATTGAATTGTAATAGACACGTTTTTGCAACTGACTCTGTGTGTGTGTGTGTGTGTTTGTGTGTGCGTGTGTATGTGTATGTGGCATTCTATATTTACAGCTGCGGCCCGCTTGGCACGACATGCTCGACCAGACCGTCAACGTTGTCGTTGTCGTTCCGACTTAATTTTATGCATACGAAGGCTCTCTCGCGAGCATAAAAAATTTTATTGCATACATTTAGGCAGCGCCACCGTTGTCGTGGTCTGTCTGGCAAGGCTGATGGGCTGCTTTCCTATTTGCATTTTCTTATTTAAATGTCGACTTTTAAATGACGACAAATTGTTTTGACGTTGTGTCGCTTTTTGATTTAAAAAAAAAAAAACTGCAAAAAATATAAATAAGAAATATATGCAGGCAAGACAACAAGTCGCAAGGACCTGTGTGAGTGCGTGTGTGAGTGTGTGCGTCATGAGTGGGAAATGGCTTTGTTTTGGCTAAAGACTTAAAAGCCTTTTGCTTTGTCTTTGCCAACAAGAATACTCGTATGCATTACAAATATGTTAAGAATTCTATTTCTTGTGAAATGCATTTTGGCAGCAGATTTAAAAAAACAAATATTCTCAATATAATTACTTACATTTCACACGAAAAACATTTTCTCATTTTCTGTATACAAGGTTTGTCGAGGCTGTTGCGGGACTTACTACCAAGAAGCCAACATTCACAGTGAGAGTGTCATTGAATCATAATGTGCTCTTAACGTCTTTTGCATTTTGGCAAGGCTCTAAACAATCAATGCCTTATACAGTTAGTTTAAATTAGTTAGTTGAAATATGCATCATACCATATTTATCATAAAAATTTTAGTGCTTAAAAGGGAACCTTCCGTTTCATATCTACTCGATGCTTGAAATGTTTTCACTTCAATTATTTCATAGACTTTATAAAGGTAACTAACTATAAAAATATGCTTGAAAAAACAGATAATATTTTTTCGTAAATACCTTCTAATGCTTTTAAACAACATGTTTTCTTCTTTGCATTCCAACTTCTTGTAATATAATTGTAAGAGATAAATTACCTTTTGGACTGATTATTCTACTCTAGCGATTTGCCTCTTAGGCTTTTTTTGATGTATTAAAATGAAATATTTAATAAATGAGATAACAGTTATTTTCTGGGAATATCAACGGAGCTAACAATTTTTGGACAAAAAGTCCAAACAATACAGATTTGGATATTTAAAAGAGAAAGAGGAGGAAAAGTAAAAATTGATCTTAAATATCACAGCTAGATTATTCGTAGAACCACATAATTTTATTAACGTCCATTATTTAGATTTCTACCATAATACTCGTATATATAAATACTTTAAAATAAAAGCAGAACCATATATACAAGTACTCTAGGTAATTACTTAAGAAATATATACCATAATACGCGTATATATAAATACTTTGAAATAAAAGCAGAACCATATATACTCTACGTAATTACTTAAGAAACCAACTTATCGCATAATCGTGCCTATTATGAAATATGAATTTAATTTGACACAAATCTGTCATAAGATGGAGCGCATTCCCTATATTTTCAGCTCACAGGCTGCCCTTTTCAGATGCGCCGTTAATTAGAGACCAGCGTTGCGCGTTTAACATAAACAAAGTTGCATAAACCATAAAAACAGTAAACAACATTGTCACTTAATTTAATCACATTTATAAAAGCCACTAATTGACTTTTCAACGGTAATGGTGGAGCTCCATTGCACACACACACTCGTTTCTGCGCGGAACGTCCATGCAGACAACAAAATATTTGCATATTGCCTGCCCTCATATTGGGAATTATTTCGCATTGTCCACTAATAAAGGATTGGACAACAAAATGTTGCCATAATTGCTAATTTTGAAATGCATAAAATGCTTCAAAAAGGTCATAACCTCAACGTGTCAGTGTTTGTACTCATTGCTATGTGTATGTGTGTATAGGCGCTAATTAAATTATTATTTTCAGCAAATGACAAAATGACTCACCAAATATCCATATTCTATATATCAGCAGGCAGCACAATATTGTTGGATAAATTTGTCCAATACTCTTGTTAATTTATTTAACATCGCCATATGTTCTATTAATTAACAAATATAAACATATTTTTTAATGACAATATTACGTTGCAATTTCAACTTAAAAGCTAACAAAGCCTACACAATACAGGTACAATAATGCCTTTTAACGCCTCCGACACGTTGTTCGTTGGCTTATTTACCCAAGCTCGTTTTATTCGTTCGATTGCCGAAGAATGATTGGACATTTCAACTCGACTGATTTCTTTAACTCATAGTCTCAACTGCAGAAATGGATATTCGTGATACATATGTTTAATGATTTCATCTGACTAATTACAGAATTGAAGTGATAACTATGTCTAAACGAATATGCGGAAAACTTTGTGGCATTATTATACTCATGTTTAATGAATGTGTACTTATTGCGTTACGTCCACTATACCCTAGGATTGCATTCGTGTTTCGATTTGATATTCTATGTGATATCAGACTTTTTTTTATCGATATCTATCCTATTACACCCCTCTAGTATGACAGGTCCTTCTTATTCATCGATATATCATATCCGATTTTAATACATTTATATTTAAGTGTACTGTACCAACAAAAATCTATTTTTTTTATAAAAAATTGTCACAAAATTGTAACCAAATTTGTAATCTGATAAAAATAGTCAAACAAGTACTTTTGGGATTTTTTTTTTTTAGGAAACCTAGTCTCGCATTTAGTTAATAGTAGGAAGCACTCAATGCTCAGAATTGGCAGGGAAACAAATCGGCTTATTGAAATTATTGACATCACTGCTAATTGGCACTAGAAAATGGCTGTCATTTTTTGACTTAGTCATAAAATTGTTCCCTGACATACTTGTGAAGTGCCACAAAAAACAAAAAAAAAATCTATGAAAAAAGTTGCATCTATGATTAAAAGGAATAATAAATAAATAAAGGAGGCATTCAATGCAACCATGCCTAGAAATACAGAGCCTCGATGCATGACTGAAGCCTCAAAATTCCATTCAACTGATATTTTTATTGACTGCACGTTTCGTTTATTTATTATTTTTCACACCCTATCAGTTTTCAATGAAATTTCATTTATTAAACAAGTTTTTGCCGTTTCGTCACACACTCAACGCCTACGCTGGCATTCATCAAGCCGACTGCCACATATATCTTTGTATGTATAAAAATATGTGTGTATGTATGTATATCTGTAAACATAACCACGAATGTGGCTGGCGAATTCGCGTATGTACATATGTGGGTCTATTTACATATGTCTACCCGTGTATATGTATCTGTTAACACGCACTACGCCGCAGCATCCGCCGTCCACAGTCCTCGGTGTCCTGCGAAGAATCCACCCATCAATGTTTGCGCGAAAATATTTTCGCATTTTTTCACGTCTCTTCCTTTTTTTGCTTTTGATAAATCTGTCTCGTCGTGCTGCTCAATTGCAGTGGATTCAATTATTGAAAGATGGCTTCAATAAACAATAACAACAAAGTGCGCCCAATGTGCGGACTGTTAAAAAGTGCGTGAAAAAGTGCGCGTGTATTTTAATTTGATTAATATTTAAATTGGCCGTGCACGAATGAAATCAAAATTTAAGACGATATATATACCATATACCATTCTGTTAGTGCTAATCGGAGAGGTACATCCCTGACCGACTGCCAGTACAAATTTCACTCAATTTGTCGATAAAAGGAAGGCGTAATATGCCGTTGTGGAAGCAATCCCAAAGGCATGGATCGACATTCTGAAGGCCAATCCGATCTGGGAAAGCGCAAAAGCTAGAATAACCAAATTGGATATCCAGTTTCTCCCAAGTCCGAGAAAGGACAATTTTGAATTTTTTCACTGATGCTATTGCATTCGGTTAGTGCTTATGTATCCTTTATTGTGAGACATGAGCTCATGCTAATCCAGCAGCTGATGATGTTGTTGTTTTTGTTATTCCTGTTTTGACTCTATTTCACTTTAGTTTGGCTAGTGGCGAATGACCCATCAGAAACAATGCAGGAGTTTCATCTGCCTAGGGCTTAGGGGAACCTGGACATACCAAGTTTGCAATTCTAGCTCTTTTACATGCTGAGATCCCTGCGTGCACCCGAACGGACAGATGGCATGGCTCTATCAACTCGTCTTCCCATACTGGCCAAGAACATATTTACTTCTGTCACGCATCCTTCCACCTGTTGCATTTTTCACTTCCCGCCAACCCAAGTTATTAAATGCCGCACCTCAAATTAACACACAATTTTATTCGCAGTGTAAAGTCCATGAAAACATTATTCTTTGACCAGTTGGCTAAAATTTTCAGATTCCTTGAGCTTTTTAAGCCTATCATCTTCTTAAGCCATAGCGATGCTCCACATTAAAATTAAAGGACATCATTTTCTCCTCCTGAAATTACACTTCAGAATATTTAAGTATTGATTTAGTAATTTGGATTTTCATAATTTGTTTGGTGTTGGGCTTCAATCAAAGCGCCTTTAACTGCTAACCAAAACATTTCTCAAGCACAAAGCTGGCCCAAAATCAAATCGCTTTAAGCAACAGTCCGCAAAACGGAACCGGCACTATAATTCGCTGCACGCTATTTTCATATTAAATAACTTTTGTTTGTATGTATGTACATATATGTATGTATTTATTTACCACGCTTGGAGTCGTTGCGCTTTTTTATTGTTTCAACCCAAGCGTCAGGTGAAAAAGTTCACAGCGTTTTAGTTGGGGGCGCAGCGCCGTTCATCTTTAAAGGAACAAACTTCAAGGAAAACAAAATGCATACATGTCTGATTGAAGTTAATAAACGCAAATCTACTGATTTTAAGCGCCCGAATGTATGCAATGAGACTTGCTTTGTGGCCGGGTCGCGCACTCAAGCCAGGGGCCATAAAAAATGCAGCACTTAACCTAAAAATGGGAACTTGTGCTCACCGAAACCAAATCAAAGAACATGTGCCTGTGTGCGAGTGTGAGTGTAGGCGCCTCAAAGTACTCAGCATAATGCTATGGATATATAGCACATACATATGTATGCATGTATATACATATATAGTATATGCGTCAGTGAGACCACAAAAGGCTGGCAAACTGACAAGCAATATATACGCTAAAGGGGTTTTGCTTGAATGGACCGATGGGGCTAGTTGTGTGTAGTTTGTGAACATAGTTGGGGGTGAGTCGGGTCGGATCGGATCGGGTAGGGTCGGGAGGTGGCTAGTCGAGTGCTAGCATTTGAAAAGGATACATTGATGCTCGACGGAGCGGCAGTGTGAATGTTTTGATACCAAGTGTTGGTGTGTGAAGATTACAAAGTGAGGCTGCCGGCAATACCAGCAAGAATAGCAAGAGGATGCAGGGAGGTGCTGCTTTGGACTTGTATATGCATAACAATTTGTTAAGGCCATGCTTGAGTTTTGTTTTAAATGCTGCTAATGAGCAGCTCATTAATACTGCATATTAAAAGGCGCCCAACGTGTACAGCTATTTATTATGCTCATTTATTCAGTCACCCAATGATTGGGATTGATGAATATTTTGGAGACGGTGCCGCGCAGAGATTCGAGGCCCTGATTGAGCGGCACTGGCTTCGGTCGCTGGTCCACGTTCTTCATCCACTGCTCCCAGGCATGTTGAGCCTTCAGTTTGCGCTGCTGATGCTGCTGTTGCTTTTTCAGGGCCTGGCGCTGCAAAAGCTCACGACGTCTTTCTTCTTCCTTGAGCTTTCGCAGCTCCCAGGCATGCACACAGCGAATAGTATCCAGGCCATTGATCTCGTCTTTGTAGAATCCCTGATCCTTCTTCGCATCATTTTTAGCGGCCTGACGTGCCTTTTGCGCACACCATTGCTGGAAACGCTGCGCAGCCAGCTCCTGACGACGTAAGTTCTCTTGTTCCATTTGCTCGCGTGCCAAGCGCTCTGTATGTTGCTTGTACTGGCGTTGTCGTTCCTTAGCTGTTAGCCAATTTTCGTATGCCTCACTGGAGGAGCGCTCCAACTTCATTACTTCTTCGTAGCTCAAGGAGCCTGAAACGGACTGCAGCTCTAAGGGTGGCACAATGTAGCTCGTGCTATCGATCTCTGTTGGCATGGAATAGCTCTGGCTCTCCTCCTCCTCCCCCTCGGCCTCTTCATCCTCATACTCCTCATCCCCCTCCTCTTCTTCGTTAGGCTTCATATCGTCGTACATGGGGTCCCAGCTGCACATAGAAATCGTCGACCCTTTGTCCAGCTGTGCCCCAGCACGGATTTCACACTGCTCGACCAAATTATTCACACTGCTGGCACTAGAATGCATTGAATCCTCCTCTTGCGGAGCATAGCGCAGCGTTTCGGTTTCTGTTTCCGTCTCGGGTGCAGAGCTCAGCGCTCCGCTGGATATCGGCGAGGCGCAACGCAGCGTGGACGTATAGGTCTCGGCCACGGAGCTTAACTCCGTGGACGAGGCCGAGCTGGCCACAAAGCGCACGGTGCTCGAGCCTGAACTCTCCAAGCCCGAGATGGGTGTGTGACAGCGCAAGGTGCTGCAATCCGAATCATAGGTTTTTACATAAGTCCGCAATGTTTCTGTGTCGGGCTCATAATCCATGCCACCCTCCAAAGGTGACATTTGCGGAAGACGCTGGCACTTTGTGGGACTACCCAGCAGTACTTCCCGCTCAATCAGTTCACCTTGGCTGTTCATGCGTCCAAGGAATGCCATTCTAAAGTCTAGCAAAAGATAAGTAAGCTGCGGTCTAACGGCCTCATCTGTGAATCGATTTCGACGCTTACCTTTGGCTAGTGTCTCCTAATCGGATAACTAGAACACGTCGCAAATACTAATTGATTTCTTTTCAGACTCGGTCTAATTAATTGCTATAAGAAATAAGTCCGAACGTGTCCGTGTGTAAATAACAAAAAACAAATACTAATACATACTTGGATTTGACATAATTAAGAACAGTTGCTGAAGCAGAAATACAATGTAGAGATCAGAGTCTACTTCGTATATTCTCGATTTGTATCACCAGCATTGCACTTAATATTATTCATAAGCACTGTGTTGAACTGTTTTTAGCAAAGAGAGTACATCTGGATTGTGTTGGTGTGCAGTATAGAGACAAGGCAAATCAGCGATAGCTTCGTCAGCTGCTGGCAGGACTTTAGCAAAGCTTGGGCAGAAACTGCATTTATGGCTAAAACTTCCTTAAAAACTGGATTTTTATTATCTAAGTTGACATGACTGCAGATAAGCACTAATTAGATGTGATTGTCGAATTGAGTTGAGTTTTCGTCCTTTCTCCGACTTTGGAGAATCTAGACAAATTTAAAATTTGGTTGTTCTAGGTCGTACACTTTCCGAGATCTTTGCGTTCAAGCATCAGGGTGGCCGAACATCGGATCGTCCTGTCATGATATGGTCAAGAATATATATAATTTGTTATGTCTGCCACGCCTTCTGTTCCTTTCAGGTAAAACAAACGACTGCGCCTTAATCTTCAATTTTCACTATCAACTATATAAAGTTAAATGAAAATGATTAATAAATAATATTTTAATAAACTAATTTTGCACTTTTTTAGAATATTAATTAATAGTTTTTCCATTTCACAACGTTTAAAAAATAGAAAATATGCATACACTTCAGCTAAAAATTGCTCACAATGAAGTATAGTTCAATAGTGTGTTATCTTACTAATAATTTAAACAATTTTAAAAATACGAGCACATCAAATTTGATTAAAAAATCAATTTCAATTTGAAGCGCTGTATAATCTAATATTTATTCCAACTATCACGCTTATTCATTATAAACTAAATGGCATACGAATTTTGCTCTACATATTCATTTAGGGTCGTCGTTGCATAGCATCAAAATTTTATGATTTGCCTCTGTCATTAAGCAATCATTTCCTTTTTTCGTTATTAGGCTCCGCACTTGTTCGTTACGCTAAATAACATTCCAGATTTCATTTTCTATTAATATACAATTTAGCTATTTTTTGCCATTATACGTCTGCGTCGGGGCTCCCCATACCGGCTGATTGCCACTGCAGCCGCCGCTTTTACATTCTAATCGAAAACTTTACTTTTATTGTTAAGAGTCACGAACTGTGTGACGGCAAAGACTGGAGGAGTGGCGTTGCCGGCGAGGTAATGTCAGTTATTTGACAGCGTCGACAGTCGAGTGCACATGCAAGCCCTCCGCACAAACCACAGAGCCGAGCACTTCAGCCGTCTAAAAGCTAAGTCCGTATGCGCCACTTAACCGTATGCCATACGGGCATAAAAAATTGCAGACCTACACCGCTCGGGGCTCGTCGCATGCAAAAACAAAACCAAATGGCGGCGGCGGCAGTGGAAATGCAGCCGACATTATTTTATAATTTACAAACAAGTTGCATGGCTGCAGCCAACACGATTTTTGGTTATAGACAACATGTCCGACTGGCTGGCGCTATATGCCAGTAACCTTCTTCCCCCAACACCCACCTCCCCAGCCGCCGTCAAGCCTTTAACATGAAATTCCATTAGCAGACGAAGGCAATGCTAATGTACATATACATAGTTGTTCCCGATATTAGACATATTTCGAGCTCCATTGATACAAATCGAAATTATTGGCTACATTGCGACTGTGCAGTCAATACTTTAATGCAGAATTTAATGGCACTCCATTAGTCACCCCAGGGAGGGCATTCGGTATTATTTTTAGAAAGCTATTGTGGGGAGTTTTATTTTATATTTCTGCCATAATGAGTGCATGGGCAATATGTATGCCAGATGGGTCTTCACAAAGAAATCTGTTGCTTATTCTCAATATATACAAGTAGTTGCAACTTCATTAATCAAGCTATCAGCAAAACTAAATAAATTAATTAATTTTTCAATTACTTTCCATATTATAGAGTTTTTTCCATTACACAACATTTAAAAAATTATTGAAGATATGCAATATATTACTTTTAGGTCTCCAAGACCGTTGACTTATTTTTTATTTTCCCACAACCTAAGCAAGAGTATGGGCAATGATTAGAGAAAATATTAAAGAATTTCGTATCTAATATTAAAAGTTGTGGACTTCCATTCGTTTTGACAGTTGACAGTGTTAAATGAAAATAAGGGTAACTGTAGGTATTGCATATATTGTCTGAATGTGAACAGCAATTAATTAGTTGCAAATTGAAATTCATGGGCTTGCCTAATCAGCGAGCATTTACGTGTAACCAATATCGGTGGGCCAACACGAAAAAACTATTAAAGCGCTGAAATTATGTCAACAATTAAGCAGGAGCTGTGACAGCCAACTATGACACTTCGTGCGGACGTGGCAAGGACGCGAAGCCGAGACCAGAGCCAGAGTCAGAGCCAGATCCAGAGAGAGAGAGCCAAAATGCGCATCATTAAAAAGCCATTTACATGCAGGCTGGGCAACATTTCCGATGCTACCAGCTGCCATACATTGCCAACAAATTGACATTTAGCCGTGTGGCATGGAGGCCATTGGCAGACTGACTGACTGACTGACTGACTCACTCATTGAATGACTGACTACTTGGTTGGTTGGCTGACTGGATGGCTGGTTGCCAGTCAGCCTGGCCCACTCGACAGTTTGTTAATTTTAGATTTGAAACACGTTTTCAACTCAATTTTATCGCATGTTACGCTTTGTTGCCTTTCGCTTTTACGCCCATGGCAAACAACCTGCAACTTTTTCAGGCATCGCCCGACGCTCACCACTCCTAGCCGCCCTTGCCTATGCTATGAATTTTGATTTGAAGTGTCGCCATCGCCATCGTCATCGTCATCGTCCTCGTCATTTCTATGCAAAGACTTGTCCAATTAGACGGCAATGGTTGCTTGTAATTTTGTATAATTTATGCGCCTTGCCACTGCCTCGCTTAGCTGACACAGAGCTCCTTATAAATTGGCCATTGTTGCAAGGTTGTTCCTATTGCTATTGATATCGGGAAGCCCCCACCTTGTCTGCAGCCGCACCCATGCACATGGTTCACAGCTCACGCAGAGAAAAAGTTTAGCACAGAATCTAAACAAAAGTCTCTCAAAGTTTTAATACAATTTTGCATAATATTTTTTCACTGATGAATGGCAGGGGAGGGTGTAGAGAGAAGAAGACCTTTGCACCTGCCAGCTTGACCGCACACATGGGAATTTCGACAGGTGCTGAAACGTATCTAGCACCAAACTCATAAACCTAATTAAGAAATAAACCAAAGTTTTTGCCGCTTCCACTTTATCGTTGCCTTCCTACAAAAGTGTGTGGCTTTGTTTGTATATGCCTGCCTTGGCATACTTTCGGCCTGTGCGCTTAAATTCATTGTATACGTATGTGTGTAGTTAAATTTATTTAAATCGCATTCGAAGGGACCCAAATATTGTCAAATTGTAGGCAGCACACTGTACACTGCGCAACATAATTTTCAAGTGTTGAATCAACCATCACAATCGATAAAATATTCTGTCTTGGAAGTATAAAATTTTCATTGGATTTAATTCGGCAAACTTTTATGAAATCAAAATTTAAATCGCAGAAAATTGAAAAATCCATATAAAATAGTTTTTAATTAATTGCATAACATCTAAGGCAATTGCTAGTTTTTATTATAAAAGACCTTCCTCCAGTAATGATCGAATATTTATTGATGTTTTAAGGTCAATATTTGAATAAGAGATTAGACATACCTCAAACATTTGGTGAAGAGCTAAATTCTGAATATAGGGTTAAGTGGGACATAAATTATATATATATATATATAATGTCAAAATAATCGGAAATTTTCTCATGTATTAATGAATAAATAATTCATTTTATAATACTTTTATAATTCAAATGAAAATTGAAATATGTAGTCCTCTTTCAGTAAGCTTTTTAAAGTGTAACCAGGGTCTGTATTACGAATAGCAAAAACAAATTACTGACGGATTACTGATACTTCTGTATAATTTATTAGGCTGAAATAAATATTCCCCTTTTGCACAGGTTACATAGAAGTCCTGCGTTGCTCCTTTGTGGAGATATGGCTTGTACTATAAGTATACGGAATTGATGCGCAGTGCCACCTACAAAAAATCCGAATTCTGTAAGCCTAAACCATTAGCTTGGTAGCTGCGTCATAAGAACTGCCAGCATAGAAAAGGCCAGGGGCACCCAATTGTCGCCATGCGCAATGATTAGGCTACATTACGGAAGTATTTGATATAAATTTTCAAATTCATATTGCATTTATTATTGTTTTTGTAGGCGAGGAAATGGAAATAGATTTCAATTAAAAGTATTGTTAAATTTTGTCAGTAACGATAAAGAGAAGTTTTTTAACCTCTGGCTCGGTAGGCAATAAGTTGTAATAAAATTATGCCTGAATATAATTAGGCATAGTTTTATGGAAGGCGGCCATAATCCATGTCCACCCGAAGCTATATAAAAGCTGCCCGGAATTGTGCAGCTCACGAGCTTTCGTGTATTGTGTGTACGCACACAGCAAAATACTTGAAGAACTCAAACAAACACAGCACTTTGAGCATAAATCATAGTACAAACATGCACTGCATACTTTTAGGCGCTTTGTAGCATATTTAACATTGCTCACTAGAGACGTGTCAACAGTTTGCAGTGCACAGATCTACACACTTTGATAACATTTTTGCATATTTACTTATGCAATATGGCAGAGTCGCCAACAGCAAACAGCCACCAGCCCCCAATCCACTACCCCCCGACCTCTACGTAGAGCACAGCCCCGAACACTTGACCAAGTTTTGTGCGCCTGCAAAATCTTTATTTAATCAAGCGTATTCAAACTTTTGCACAATTCTTCTGGCTGAGAAAGTTGACTTTTTACTACTGCAATTGTTTTCCAAATTGTCTCCGTAACTGTCTTTGTTTGCCATTTTGTTTTGCATAGAAGTTCACAACCCTGGTAGCTGTCAAAGTGACTAGTCGACTTTTTATTGTGCGCTCCGTGAAAAATTGTAATAAATTCCTCTTTTTCAATTATTTCGCGTATAGTGCGTTAAAAAAAAAAAAAAAAAAACCACCCGGAAACCTAGTTTCACCTTGGCTTTTTGGCAATCGTTTAGTATCCTTATTTTCTTGGATTCCAATCAACAATTAATCTGCTGTATGGGGCTGCTCTGCTGACGTATACACGTCATCGGAGCAGAGACAGCCCAGAATTTTTCTTCTTTGCTTGTTTTGCAAGTCATCTTATCTCACGTAAATGAATGCTGATGAAGACTCGGCCGCTCTCGGAGCAGCTGAGGAAGTAGTCAATAAGCTGCCGAAGTACGTGGAGATGAGAAAAATTTCTGGTAAATCACCTTCGGAGCTGAGAGCAAAAATAACCAAGGACTTGCATATGTCAATGGGAAAACCATACTTAAAGCCGTCAATCTCAACCAGTAACTGGATTGCCTCAACCACTTGTACATCGACTACAAGTACCCTAACATTTTCTGTGGTGAACTCTCAATCAATGTATACTACAGTAGCGACATCAAATGGCAGTTTGTGCTCCACACCCGCCGTTGTGAGTACACCGGCTTCAATGACAAACTTAGTTGCAAATCCAACTCTGGACAAATTTTGCTCGTTTCAAATGCCAGTACCCGGTATTAATAGGAAGCGGAAAGGAGCCGTCGAGTCACTAAAATCGGCTCAAAAAAATAAGCCAACTCCTGTCAATACAACCCAGGGACAACGAACTGCGTCCTCCTCTCCGCCAGCGCTTCAAAATAATAGATTTGCAGCCCTTTCGGAAGAAGCTGATTCCATTATGGAAATGGAAGAGCCAGATTCCGAAGATCCATCGAGCCAGCAAAATGAAGCCAGCCGTTTCCAGCAGGGAAGTAGTATTCCTAAGCCTCCTGCTATATGTGTGCCACAAGTCAACAAATTGGATAAGCTGGAGGTGGCGCTCAATTCTGCTGTCTCCCCTAACGATTACGACATACGCACATCGAAATCTGGGATCTCGCGTATTTATACGAAGAATTCGAATGCGTTTCGTGCAATAATCAAATTATTGTCCAATCAAAATTGTCAATTCTGGCACCACCAGTTGAAGGAGAACAAACCCTGCAGATTGGTGCTCAGAGATATTCATCCCAATGTACCCAGGCAATTAATAGAGCGCACCTTTACCGACAAGGGCTTTACAGTTTTGAATATATATTGCCCCAGAAAACCGGACTGGCGTAACATTCAAATTAATGAGGAGGATGGTGAGGACATAAATAATGTTAAAACAAGACAAAATATGTTTTACGTTAACCTCCAGAACGCACCCAACGTTGCTGAGGCACTAAAAATAACTCAAATTGGTAGACACAGGGTTACAATATCAAAGGCCAAACAGAGTAAAGAGCTGGTACAATGCTTCAGATGCCAAGATTTCGGGCACACGAGGAACTATTGCCTTAAAAAGCCGGTTTGCGGTAAATGCTCGGGGGACCATGATACTGGCTCAAAATCATGTAACCTGAATGATAATGGGGAATTTATATGCGCTAATTGCGGCGAAGACCACATGTCGAGCTTCAGAGGCTGCAAGGTAAGAATTGATCTAGCCAAAAAACTTAAGCCAGCTGTGAGGTTGCCGAAAGATGGACTAGTTATCGGTAGCAATAGGAGTTACCCAAATAACCAAGGCACTAAAGTACAGTTTATCTCAAACTCTACTGTTAAGAGTGGCTTCTCTTATGCTGATGCAGCTAGGCCAATTGGAGAAAAACGTACCAGCGCGCCAACAAACCAAAACTCGCCCCGATCACACAGTTCCGCCGAAGATTGGCATCTAAACAACAAATTTAGTATGCTGGAAAAGGCGATTTTAGATCTAAACGCAAGAATGGATCAAATGTATAAGCTCATACAGGAAAATATGGATTCCAATAGAGCCTTCCGTGACTTGGTACAAAAACTAATATCCAAATGTTAAATCCGCTGTTAAAAATCGGATTATGGAACGCACGGGGCCTGGTCAAAAACAATGATGAACTCAGGCTTTTCCTAAGTTCAAACTCGATCGATATCATGTTAATAACCGAAACGCATATGCGTCCTGGCTTGAACGCATATTTGCCAGGATACGACCAGTACTACGCTAATCATCCTAGTGGCACCGCTAAAAGTGGTTCTGCAGTCATCATTAGATCAAGTATCGCTCATTCACAGAATGAGCCAATTCTAAAAACAAGCATCCAAGCGGCCAGCGTAACTATACCGACGAATGGTGGAAGCATCAAAGTCTCCTCCCTATATCTTCCTCCCAATGAAGCTTGGTGCAGGGCCGACTTTGATCTATTGCTTGCAACCTTAGGAGATAAGTTTATTGTAGGCGGTGATTTTAATGCAAAACACCAATGGTGGGGTAATTCCAGATCTTGCAGGCGAGGAAGGTGTTTGCAAGAGGCCATAGCTAGTACTACTTGCCAAGTTCTTGCTACTGGAGAGCCAACTTTCTACTCTTACAACACACGACTTAACCCCTCTGCACTAGACTTCTTTATTGTCAACAGGATTGCCCTAAACAGACTCACCGTTGAAACAAAATATGAGCTCGCATCGGATCACCTTCCAGTAGTAGCGACGCTACATCATGCACCGCAATATAATCCCAAGAGGGAATATATTCTACCACCTGGCTCCCGTATTGATGTTTTTAAAGCCGATCTCGAAAGAAGAATTAACCTGAACGTCGAAATTAACAGCCCAGAGGATATCGAAGACGCGATATCAATCCTCATGAAGAACATTTCACTGGCTGCGTCTTCTGCTGCACCGAAAACTTTACGCTTGCCAACCCAACATAGTCAAGCTAGTCTACCACCAACGGCTGCTGCGCTCTTAAGCCTGAAAAGAAGAGTCAGGAAAGAATATGCAAGAACTGGAGATACTCGCATTCATCAAATCTACAAAAGACTGTCCAATCGACTGCAAAAAGAGCTTGCTAAAATCAGACAAGGCAGAATTGATGACATATTGGAAAGTGCTGGTCCAGATGCATCATTTAATTACTCGCTCTGGAAGCTTACGAGGCGATTCAAGAGGCTGGTCATCCCTAAGACTCCAATTAAGGATCCTACAGGTGGATGGAGCTACTCCAGTCAGCAGAAAGCTGAAATCTTTGCAAACAGCCTAGAGGAAAGATTTAAGCCTTTTGACTTTACAACAGCAGATAGGCGAAGGGTAGTCGAGCTTAGGCTGGAGATGCCATTCCAAATGGCCTTGCCTGCAAGCCCAGTTACACTTCAAGAAGTGGTACAGCAGATAAAAAATCTAAAGGTAAAAAAAGCGCCTGGAGAAGACCTTTTAGACAACAGGACGCTGAAACTGCTCCCCACAAGGGCTCTGCTGTATATTGTCTTGCTCATGAATAACATACTCAGGCTGAGGCACTTTCCAAACTGCTGGAAAATGGCGCTAATTACGATGATTCCAAAGCCAGAGAAACAGCATACTGAAGTAGATGGATATAGGCCGATTAGTCTGCTACCTGCCCTCGGGAAGATGATGGAACGCGTGATTCTGGACCGGATTCTCCAGCTCGAAGCCGTGACGCGCAGAATTCCAAAATGGCAATTTGGATTTCGAAGAAGTCACGGAACACCGGAACAGCTCCACCGTGTGGTCAACTTCGCCCTGGAAGCCATGGAGCAAAAGATGTACTCAGTGGCTGTGTTTATGGATATTAAACAAGCTTTTGATAGAGTGTGGCATGATGGTCTCCTCTGCAAATTGAAAAGCATGCTAACTCCTCAATTGTTTCAACTCATCGAAAGCTTTCTAAGGGACAGAAGCTTCAGAGTTGCTGTTGATGGAGTGAAATCCACGAGGCGCTCAATTTGTGCAGGGGTGCCCCAAGGCAGTGTTCTCGGTCCTACCCTGTATACATTATTTACTGCTGATATGCCTGCACCGCAAGAGATCATTGGAGTAGACGAGGATGACGCACTAATAGCTACTTACGCAGACGACACTGCGGTGCTTACCAGAAGCAGAGATATCGATGTAGCTTCGGAAGCCTTACAGCAGTATGTAAGTAGTTTCGAGAAGTGGGCTCTGAATTGGAACATTGGTATCAACGCCAGCAAGTGTGCGAATGTCACATTTACAACAAGGCCGTCGTCATGCGGAGATATCACAATGTTGGGGTCCACGCTCAGTCATACAAATTCGCACAAATATCTTGGTGTAATTCTGGACAGAAGACTCAACTTCAGCAAGCATACAACAATGGTCAAGCGATCGGTCATGGCGAAAGCCGGAAAGATGGCATGGCTGCTTGCACCATGCAACAAGCTGTCCCTGCACAGTAAGGTGACAGTATATAAGTCCATATTAAGTCCAATATGGAAGTATGCGCTACCAATTTATGGCATTGCCGCTGCTTCAAACCTAAACAAAATAAGAGTTGCGCAAGCTAAAATACTTAGAAAAATATGCAACGCTCCCTGGTATATGCGCACTAGGGACATCGAAAGAGACTTATGTGTCCCCAAGGTTGGCGATGTCATTCAAATGCACGCAAGCAATTACGAGAAGCGACTCGGCAGTCACCCCAACGCACTAGCGAGGCGGCTCCTGTCCAAACCTAAGAAGAGAAGACTGAAGAAGTGCCATCCAAAGGATCTCCCCACAAGAGCCCTTGTATAAAATACATAGTATATATCATAAAATATAATCATTTTTCATGTAAAACATTGTAAATATTGTATATATGTACATAGATATAAGTGCGTCCTATAGATGCTTACTATAGACAACTTTTGTATTCCCTAACTTTCAACTAGCTTAAGCTGCCATATTGGTAGTAGAAAACTAGTTTAATAAATTGTATATATCTAAAAAAAAAAAAAAAAAAAAAAAAAAAAAAAAAGCATAGAAGTATGCCCGGGCATGATATTTTCTGCTTCCTATTGCTTCACATATAATGAAATCAAATAAAAACTTTTGACAATTGCCATTTACCAAGCAAGTACTACGAGAAGAAAACAAGATAGGCCGGCTAACCAGTCAGGCAGCCAGCAATGGAGCAAGTGGCACAAGAAACTCTTGCCTACTTTTGGGCGCAGCAAAAATCTAATAACTGTTAAATCACCTGCAAAATGTTCATTTCACAGCACCATAAACACGCACGAGGTCCTTGGTGTCCTTGGCAGCATTGCCATCGACCCTTCGCCGGCTTTAATGGGCACAAAATTTTTACCGTGTTATGAGGCCGACGACTTGTGTCGACTTAAACACTTACAAGGACTTAACCGTCTTTTGTTATTTTTGCACTCCTTGCCTGCCTGCCTGTCTGTCACTTTAATCCCGGCTGCCTCATCGCTATGCAAGCAGCAGAATTGTGTGAAGGACATTCTGCGAATATATGAATGTGCCTTACATATTGTATGTGGTCGGGTATTTGTTTGCATGTTTGCTGCAAAAGTTAAAAAGTTATTAGCACGCGCCAACTCCACTGATTTAAGTCAGCCATAACCGTCTTTCTAGCTGACTATAAAGCCACTTATTAATTGCACGAATCGCCCGAATGCTTTCGACCCGTACACAGCAAAAGGGGAGACAACTTTTACTTAACAGAAACGGTTCTACGCCTGCAGCTTCTCCACGTTTGTGTCTTCGAAAAAGGCATGGACTAATGGTAAAATGTGAACATTAATTATTTCATTCTCCACCACAAATTAAATTTGCTAATTTTTTTTAAAATTATACTGTTATATTTTTCACTTAAAAACTTATAGTTAAATACAAATACAACTTAAACTAGGTGTTCTGTTTTATTTAAAATTTAACATTTTAAAAGTGAAATTTATATTCATTTTATATTATTATCGGTTTTCTCTATTACAAGTAAAGTGTCAAGTCAAGAGTCAATTCTGTATTTTTTTCCCCCAAGTTAAGGTCGAATTTTCGTAAAATATATATTTTTTAGGTATTCATTATCAGCTTTCACCATATTCATTGGTATCACCAATTGTTTTTAACTGAATTTAAAAAAATTATATTAAATTATTACAATGTACAGTGTTCAGTAGAACTTAAAGTTCATATTCAACTGAAATATCAAGCCACAAACATCATTGGCACTCAACTGAAATATCAATTGAACTTTTAGGCGGCAGCTGAAGAGACAGCACTCAATTTAATCACAAACTAAGTAGACACTACTTATAAGCCCGAAAGAGGCGGATAAAGAATCGCATACAAACTAAAAAGTAGACTCGTTCCGGCAACTCCTACAACTTCCACTAGCACCATTAGAGCTTACGCCTTTCACCTAAAGCTGGCAAAACACACAGACACATCACACACACACACACACACACGCACACACTCACACGCATTTGAATATACGAGCATGTGTACTAAGTAGCAAGGAGCAAGCAAGCCTGATGGCTGATGGCCGACTACAGACTGCAAACTGCAAACTGCAGCAGTCTGTGTTAGAGCTCAGGCTACTTCAGTTGGCCACATAAAGTGTCATTAAGTCGAGTGGAGTAGCGGCTACTTGGGCCAGGAGTTGAGACTTTGGAGCGCGTACATTTTGCAGATTACTGGATGCCGGCGCCAACATTTTCGTAGCCGCTAAGCAAATAAACGCTTAAGCATAAAAATATGAAATTATTTGCACAACAAGCAATACAAAAACAAAAAGAACGAATGAATGAAAAACTGAATGCCAAAAAACTGCCATAAATGCTGATTAACTTGCCGGTCAGTTGTTGTTGTTGTTGTTATTGTTGTTGTGACTGTGGCTGTGGCTGTTGTTGGTATTGTTTGCTTGTTTATCTTTGTAGTGAGTACTTGCTTTTCATAGCTCTGTGCTCGATTTTCATACCGCCACTAAGTAGTTAGCTGAGTGGGGCAACATCGTCCAACCAAGCAGCCAGCCGACCATTGCAATGAAGTGGCAACTTGTTTGTTATTGTTATCATCATCGCCATCATGATGACTACGAACGTCTTCATTGTCGTTGTTTGTCTTTCTGTTGTTTATGCACTGCATAGTTTCGAGTGCCTACTTTTTGGCTATTTTCTGTTAATTAAAAGCCTCGTCTGTCATTAGACTGATTGAAAACTGCAAGTGCAGCGTACGGATTCGAGTTTCTGTAAATAACGAAATACTTGTATAGTAACTGCATGCCGTGTCGATTTTTTAAGTGTTTCAAGCGAAAAAATAATAGGAGCTGCATAGTTAGAGGCGCTCCAAACAAATAACCACTTCAGCCACGAAATGCTGCAAATAATCAAACGCATAATGACCACACGAGGAGGGTTATTGTGTACTTCGCATTTGTGTATGAGTGTGTGTCTTTGTATTTACATCGTAATGACTTCGAAACATATGCGGCAAAGTCGAAAGCATGCACTTAGTGACTATTATAGCCATGTTAATCATAGACGGCAGCATAACGGCAACTTGAAACGCAACACACATACGTGACGATACGGAAGGGGAGCGATTGATTTAAATATCAGGGTTAGTCAGTTATGGCATTAAAATGAGTTATGAGTTTAAAAAGCAACGAAATACATATATAAAAAAACATGCTTATAAACTATTCTTATTTTTATCAGCTGAAGTTTTTTTTTAATTTTGATAATTGTTTACAAGAATTTATTATCATTAAACTACAACGTATCTGACAGCTTAATCTAGTTCTACTTATGTATATGGGGAAAACCAAAAAATAATTATATTTATTTGAATTACATAGCAGATTTTGGTTATAATGTTTTTTCTGCATTTACAGCTACATTTAATTGCTAAGCATAAAAGAAAACGAGCTTAATAATATTAGTTATATTTCAACCAATAATGAAGAAGAGCTACAGTTGCTACGAAACAACTGTAATATCTGAAAGCTACTTGCATACCGTTTTATGCTGATAGGTTCCGTCCTTTTGATATACCTTTATTGTAGAATAACAGAATTTATAATGTACTGGTTTCCTTCAAAAGTAACTCGTAATTAAATGCGATAATGATTTCGCAGCCCTTAGCTAACTCAAAGTTTCCATACTCGATAAACGTCTAATATTTGCAGCCCAAGATCCCTTTCGTATGCTTTGTTAAACATAGTTTCATGGGATTGTATAATTTTATTTAATATTCTATCGTAAGTATAAAATTATTTTTGTAGATGTACAAAATTAAACTAAAAATAATTCAATATCATTTAATGAACTTTTCAATACCATTAAATTCCATCAACATTACTTTGCTACTCTTATATTTGACTTCGTAATTCCTTACGGATTTTCTATAATTTTTGAGTATCCCTACTAATTAGCACTACGTAGATGGACATTTCTTGCAAAACCAAACAATAGTCTAATTATTTAGTTGGCAGCGATATCGTTTCGGTAATTTGTGTTTGAACAATCGCAAGATAAAGTGACGCCAAAAAATGATTCAGCGTCTGCTTTGGGGGCATGCAACATAACACGATACTGGAATTATCTGAGAGGGCATTATCGTGGTGAGTAAAGCACGCGCGGAAAATTGAAAGGAAAGGAAAGGAAAAAAACACAGTCAACAAGGACAATCAACCTAGGTAAAGGAAGTGAATGAACATTTTAACAAACTCATCCTCACCTCTTAACTTTTTTCTTTCTTTCCTTCAGCCGAGTGTGAAAGGGAAGTGCAAAAGGACCTGGCAAGCTAAATATGCGCAGCCGCATGTGCGAGGCGCCAAGACAACAGCAAAAAGTTTAGCACATACAGACGTACATAAAAAAAGGTGCATACATATATACGAAAATGGGTGTTGCCCTAATTTCCGTTCTCGTAAAAAGAAAAAGATTCGATTGTGATAAGAAATGCGACAGCTTTATTAAAAAACAAACCCATTTCATGACTTATTAGCACGTCACGAGCGATTGCCAAATAATCCCACGGCACTTTCTTCTTTTCCATTGCCTACTTGGCGGCGCTTCAACCGCTTGTGTATATATAGAATTTCACGAAGCGTCGCGTATTTATTCATTATTAACAATCGGCAGCCTATCGCATGTCTTGGTAGGCGTTTATTTTCCGAAAATTCAATGTCTTACACGCTGCTACCGCATTGGCTGCGTATTTCGCTGTCTCTCTGGCTGTTTGTCGTCAATATATTGGTGTGCGTTTGTGTGTGTGTGTGTGTGTGTAGGCAACTTTGTATTTGTTGTTGTTTATTAATATTCGGCAATGTGAACAGCCGCAGCTGCGAAGTTTCCGTCATTCCATTTCGTTTTACACATTTTTATGGGCACTTAACAGATTGCGTATACGACGCGTTTCCTCTACACTTCAATTGTATAATGGGCATGTATTTATATACCTAATTATCCAGGCTTTGTATATGCCTAAGACTTCCTGTGAGATTTTGTTGAGCAGCAGTGGTTCAAAATGTAGTTATTAATATGGGTAAATAATTATTTTATATTAAAAAGTTTTCTTGGAAAACCTACGTAAGTATAATTTGAAAAGCAAATAAAAAAGTGTTTCTACAAGTATTTATAATTAATTATAACATAATATTAAATTTCTTTTAATCCAATTAATTAATTCAATACATATCTCATTCAACCACATTAATAATTTTAAAATTTCGGACTGCACAGAAGAATCTACCTCTACAATAAAATTAAACTTAATTTCAACTCATGTTTTTTTTTATATGCTGGAGATTATAGACGAAAGAGCTAATATTGCCAAATTTTATTATTAATTTATGACAAAATATTTCTCTGAATCCTGATTTAGTTGATTGAATATATATTTAATAAGAACTTCATGTACAAAAGTCATAATTATTATTGTATTCATTAAAAAATGAACGAATATCAAGATTAGACAAACGGACGTACCAACAGACGGAAGGACATCGTTTTTTCATGCTGCTCAAGAATATATTTAGTTAGTCTGCCACGCCTCCTTCTGTGTGAGACATGTGCATTCGCACTAAACTACCCTTTTACCCTTTAAGTACAGGGTATAATAATACTATAGTTACTACTAACATGGCACTGAAATAAAAATTGTTGAATTCTTTAATGATTTCACAAAACTTGTCTTAGATTTTTTATACTTTATTATAAATAAATATAAATTTAAATAAATATTAGTTTTAAATATATATTTTAAATATACTTCTTAAAAATACTTCTTAAAGTATGTACGTATAATTTAAAATTGCAATGCAACATTACAATAAAAATGATTACTTAGAAAAAAGCAAAACACTTTTCAATATACAAGTACGCTAACAGTGATTAACTGTTTTAAATATAGGTCTATAAAACTTTATAATTGCCATTAAAAATTAAACTATTGATTAAATTGATCTCCAAACACATTAAAAATTGTTTTTTGTTTCTAGTAATCAATTGGTATCTACTAAAAAACTTCCTTTTTCCAATACAAATATTATTTACTCGGAAATAAAACGCTGCATAGCAACCCCGCTAGGGTCCCCGCACCACTCGTTTTTAACCGAAACTCACCACGGAACCTAAAATGCAAAATATCCCATTTAGAGAATTTCCCTTTCAATTCAGTCACGGCGCCGATGGCATATAATTTCTCAGTTCAGTGCTACAAAAGCAGGCAAGGGCAACGCACGTGGGAGCGTCTGCCTGTAGATATGCAACAAATGTTTGCAAATTACATTTAATTAAGCTTAAAATGCAAACAAAACACCATACACAACCCCTTCGCCCCCCAACTATCACCGTCTAAATGGCCACAAATTAATCAGCCATGCAAAATATGAAATTAGCATAATTGTTGCAAGGCATTAAACGCTTACAATTTTGCATGCTCGTGCAAATATTTTACTCGTATATTAATTCGCATTTGGCTTACGATGATTACCCAACATAGGCAGCGAAAATGCCACTCACCCATGCCGCCACTGGCTGGCCCACAACATTCCAGACCAATTAGGCAATCAATAGCCAAAATCAAATACGAGTATCGGTATAAGTAGAATCAACAACAATAACTACAACAACCACAAGCAACGGCAACTGCAGGCAGTTGAAATGGAATTTACAAATCAATTATAAACCCAAACTGCCAATAAAACGCATTGCCCTGCCCCAACAAGTTCAAAGCTGCAATGCCCCGAAATTGCAAAAACAAATACAGAAATAGGAGCAGCAGCAGCAGCATTGCATTTTCATTAAAACTGAAACTGCAGCAACTGTCAGACAGTGGGTAGCCAAAGAAACCAAACAGACGACTACATCAGAGCCGCAACCAAAAAGAATGATCAGGAATCGACGGGCCGGCTCAAGTGTCATTTGAGGCCAGGTTGCGGACAGCCCTCTTGAGCATTCCCACTGCTTCCCAAAGTTTTGCGAATTGGCGCAACGACTAAAATCAAAACTCCCATCGCCGCACAGTGGGCAACAACTATTCAATAACTAAAAACTAAAACTAAAATATTTGCGCCAAAAACTTCACAAAAACGAAAATAATGCCCTAGCTTAAGCAGCGAATCTCATGTTTCTAAAGATTCCCTATTGGAAAAGATTCCTCGACAGAACTTTTCCGCAACAACTGAAATATTTCGGATATGGCATTATTATATCCGAAAGGGGAGTAATCGAAAAATCATAGAACCAATATAGAGGCATTGAAAATAATTCTTTGATTATTTGGCTGCAATAGCTAAAAAATATTTGTGCCAAAATATATTTAAACAAAAAATAACAATTCGCAAAAGGTCACAAGATAATTCCTTTGAAAACCACAAGGAATGCCCTTGATGATGCCAGTGCGAAGGCATTATAAAATATAGCTAAAAAATATGAACGGAAAGCGAACTATCTAACTATCGCAAGTATCTAATTTCGATGACACTTTACGAGCCATAACGATCGCAACTACGCAGCACAAAAAATAGTAGTAGTTCTCAAAAAATAGTAGTAGTTAAAAAATATTTGTTACGAAAAATACTTATCCTAGAATAACAAGTATTGAATTTTGATTGTTTGAATTTGAGAGCATCAGGTAGCTACGAACAAATTACCAAACAATTAAAAATTAATTAATCATAAAATCGCATGTAAAAATTCGGATGCCAATAGATGCCAACGAAACTAAATAAATACTGTACTACAATTCGTTGCTATGATGTTTTTGAAATTTCTTCAAAAATTGAATCTCTTTTATCCTTAGTATTTGTCTTAACCTGCTCTAGAAATATTGATTCGATTTGCTTTTAAGCCTGACTGAAGTATGATAATCAATGAATAAAGAGTGGCCTTTATTTATGAATTAAGAATGTGACTGCTGGAAAAATAAAATAAAAAGGATCAGTTATGTTATTTTGAAGAAGTCTTATAGATGTGGCAGAACCACAAATAATACAATGCCAAGTAGGAGCTCAATATAGTCTGTGTAAGTGGGACCGGGTCGCTGAGCTGTTCTTAACTGTAACATGGTGATGTTCGAACAGGTTTCTAAATTGCAGTGTTTGTTGTACATAACCGGAAAGAACTATCCCGTGCTCAGTCAGTGTTGAGTACAGTGTGTTGTAAGCTATAAAGAGAACGAGAAATTCTCTCTCCCTCTCTTTTCTTAGAGTGCAATGTTAGTCCATGCTTAGCTTAGTCAAAATAAAATGAGCGCGTGTAATCAATTTTCACAACTGAAACATTTAAGCACCATAATTCTACAGAATTGGTCATCTACCTACTGTGCAGCAATGTGAAGGAACAGGACCTGCTGTGCGAGTCCAGCGTTGACATTGACTTGAAAATCAAATCAACTTTGCGGCACACGCAGCTAACAAGCTGGCCCCAAAGCTGTTGTTCTTGTTGGGCCACACCGCTCCAGCCCTCCATTACTTGGCCAAGGCACTTCACAGCAAGGGCAGTGCAAAAGGATTTCAAAAGCTGTCTGAACAGCAGCAGGGTGTAATGTTCAAAATTGAATTCAATTAATACGTTTGTAAATGTCAGCAGTGCAGTGTGCCAATGCAGCTCCATTCAATGGAGGGGGGAGAGGGGCAAATGGGCAGCTCGACACTTGAAGAGGCACAAGAGAATCTATTTATAAGCTACAGGCCTTGCTATTGATGCAATGCAGCAAAATTGTTGTAAGGAATTTAAGTCGAGCAGATAGCAAATATGCGGCCAGAGAGCACTTATGTGCATTAGGAAATATTTTAAGTCTTTGTACAAAGTGCGCCCCACAGGACCTTTTAAAAATGTAAACACATGATTCATATTGAGTTTCTTTTATGCAAAATTATCATCTTCCGACTCAATGCAACGTTTTGCACGATCAAAAAGCATTTCGGCGCTCTTCTTGGAGAACGTTTTATTCATGAACAAACGGTATTTTCCGAAAAGTTGATAGTCATTCGGAACCAAATGCAAGGTTTTGCCAAAACAAAAAACAAATTCAAGTTTAGACCAATAAGGTGGTGCTATTTGGTGCAACAAGCGCTAACTCCATTATTTATGGTATTTTGGCGGGCATACCAACATGAAACATAGCATACTTGTTAGGCCAAGTGGAACGATGAAAACACTCCTTCGAATTCTAGAAATAAATCGGTATTGCCTCCAATTTGACTCCTCCAAATACCTATATTCGGTTTGGGATAAGCTTGGTTCTTCAATTTTTCACGCATGATTTCAGGAGCGTCACAATAGTATTCAAGAAATTTTGGTTTTTTATTCGAATTTTTAATAATTATAAATAATTTTTAATAATTGTTTGTCAGTCAACATGTGAGGAGCAAAGCAAGAACAAACCTTTTCACACCCAATTCTTCGGTTAAAATTCGATGAATTGTTAAGTTAAAGATATTTCGATAATCACTAAACTTGGATGCCCAACATGCTTGCTCTCATTCAAGTTATATAAATCTTCATCAATAAAACATTTCGACAAGAGATTTACCGATTTTAAAACATAACTTTGCTCGATCGTCGCTTTTGTACCGGTAGCAAATAATGTTTCTTTAGATAACTAGGCATTGATCAGCCCATTTCACCCACCCTAGCCCATCAATATGGGAAAGTCCTAATAAATCCCATCTTCATTTCGAAAGTCGTCTGCCCGTGCGCCAGTCTGTCTGTCTGTCTGTATGAAAAGTATCGAAAAGTATAAGAGCTAGAATAATTAAAATTGTTGTCTACATTCTCCTAAGCATGAGAAAGGACAAGTTTGTGGTTGTTTTTCAAAAAGCACCCATGATTTGATGATTCCAAAACTTCCGTAATTCTTTTAGTTTTCAACTCAAATCTGGTAAGAAGATGCCGTAAACGCTTATCTGCGCTCTTGTCATGTTTTGGTCCTGATACGTGTATTTTTAAAAATTACTTTTTATATGACTTTATTCCGTAATACTCACAAACTCGCACAGAAATACTCATACAGCCTATTCAGATGTAAATGTATGCTGAAGAAACTGTGCATAAACATATGTCTCCAGATAGGTATTGAACATTTTTTATTTCATTCAATAAATTATATATATTTTTATAGTTAACCCCGCTTGCATCTAGCACTCCTTTCTTTTTCAAAAAATATGCGAATTATTATAATTGTAGGTCACTTTTTACTTGTATACACATACATATACATAGTATACTTATGTGTATCGAGTGTCTATTGCCGCTTGCATTTTAAGTGCAAGCAATTAGATGTGAAATGGAAAGTGGGTTTTGAGAATGGCCGGTATAAATTTGTTGAACAATTCTAGGCAAGATGCCTAATAATATCAATTTCACAGTAGAGCTGAACTTTTTGCTTCGTACACAATATGGCCAGCAGGCTGTTGAAATTGTGATGGAATTGCAAATTGTTGCTTAATTATGTTGCATAGCAGATTGCATTTTGATCCTTGGTGCCATTCCATTGGCAGCTCTTTCACAAATTGAATTCCAATTATTTGCGCACCTCATTTGAGCGCAATTATTTCAGCATGTTCGTGCAAACACACTAGTATACTATACTATATAAGCACCATGATTTGCACCGATCCCAAATTAGACAACAAGCAAATTAAAATAGCCACAGTCTGTGCCACAAATCGAACGCATCGGGGACCAAACCAAATGAAATATCCATTCACTAAACCATTGACCAGCATCGCCAAATGTGTAGCTTCAATTAATTTTTCGCGCAAATTTAACGCACAAATCGCGTAAATAATCAAAAATGAAATCCCAATAACAACAAATGCTACAATAGCAACAACAACAACATATACGCCAACAGCTGGATAACAAGGCAGACTCTATGTTGCTTCCATGTTCCCTGTGATTGCGGCCGGCCAGTGGTCGGTTTTCTAGGACCTCCAACATACACTGAGCTTTATCAAACAATTCTCACAAAATGATTTCATCTTAACTATGCCTGATTAGTCATTAATTTCAATCTTTTTATGACTAGCATTTAATATATGAAACATATATGTTAAAGGACCTCCCTCCTCCATGAAACACTTAACCCAAAAGCTGATTCAAGCGATTAAATTACAATTTTAACGCTCCTCTAGGATTTTTATAAGAAGCATTAGGCCTAAACTACTTCAGGATCCATTGGGTGGCTCTTCCGGAAGAATTTAAAGTTAGAGCACTTCTCTGCGATCTTTATAAATAAAATTAAAATCATTTGTGAGTTTAGCGAACACTAAGTTTTCAAAATTCTAAATCTTAACATTTTGGGAATATTGCTGAACGGTAAGCCCTTTTGAGTCTTGTTATAGATTTTTGATTTTATTAACTTTTATTTTATTTTTCTATTTCAGCGATGTGCGCAAATAGTGAGGAATATTGCTGGTCATCGATTCGTCTTAATCGATTACACGATGTCTGCAAGTAATTGTGATCAAAATATCCTTAAACCTTTTATTAGTTTTCATTTACTTATATATGTTCGTGGCAATTCTTTAGTGATAGATTTAACAAGATTTAACAATTGACATTGCATGAAATGTAAGTAAGACATAGTTTTTGGTGATTAGATGGAATTTGAATTAAAATATATTATACATACTTCGTTATCATTTTCTGCTGTCTTTTGGCTATGGATAATTTGATTTTAAATGTGCTGACATAGTCTGATAAATAATACCGCTTCCAACATAAGATTGAAGTTTATATTACTGTTGTTGAGGCATTTATGATAGTGTGATATGATGATAGTTAAATTAATGTCTCAATTTGATTTTTAGGTAATAATGGCTGGCGCAATTTTTTAAGGGGAACTTGATGAAATCGGTACAAATGAAAACTTCTTCAGGCTACTAATAAATTACTTTTGTCGGAAAACTTCTATTTTGAAGACCCAAACAATAAATGTGATCATGTTTGTGGATAAGCAGGCAGCTATAAAATCTTTGCAGACATCGATCAACTGTTCAGAAAATACCCCGGCAAGCAGGAAGACAGGAGATAAGCGAAGAGCTTGGGCAGAGATTACATGTATGGCTATAGCTTTCTTAACAATTGATATTTCTTGGATACGGGCACATAATCACTAGCGGTATGAAATTACCAAATTAGATTTCAAAATTCCAAGAACTCGGGAGTTGTGGAAATCCCAGCAATGTGGGATTGAGGGCAACAAATGGCAAACGCCGCAAATGTAATGCCTTACCAAATCTTTGACCGTTTAACTTTTAACCTTTAAAATATACTTCAGCTCTTATGAATAATCTGTGCTTTATAAGAAGAATGTTTGCTAGGTTCGTTGGAAATGCATTCGCAGTGTAGCTTTGCGGCAGTCATGAAACAATAATGTCCACAAATTGACGCCACAAGCTATTGGTTCAATGAGTGTGCCAGCGAGCACCCACACACACTCTCTCACACACACATATACACGTACTCTAACAAATGAGCGACACACCCACACACACACAAACACACACAGACGCACTCATACACGCGTTTGCTCGTCTACAACACTTCCTCTGTGTGCCATATTGAATTTCTATGCCCAGCTCGGCTCGAAACTGCTCCCATTCGCACGGCTCAGTCGGGCTCATGTTGTGGCCCATGTTGTTGTTGTTGTTGTTATGGTTGTTGTTGCTCCCGTTGCAGCTCCTGTTTTTATTTACCCGCTTGTTTTCTGCTGGTTAGCCGTCTGATTTTCGAGCTCCTCGTGTGCGTGTTGCCATCAAATATACAAGCAAACATATTGCATGTTGTTGTTATAGTTGTTGTTGTTGTTGTTTTTGTTGAGCACACACATACATACACGCACACAGACAGCCAAGTGGAAGCTGCAACTTGTTGTTTAAAATGCATTGTGGGCTGTGGGCCATGCATTGAGGACTTGCACCGGGAATTCAATGCATTTTGAAACTACACAGATTCAAATGATTAACAATTCCCTCAACTCCCGGGTGACATTGAGAAATAAATACATGTGCAAACTTGCATAAATACGAATTGATAACCTTAACCATAACCTTAAACCGTATATACCCACAAGCGGTAGTTGGCTTTGGCATGGCTGGTATGACTGCAGTTATCCATCAATATACCTCTCAACTGACAAATAGATTTTGAAACTTTCTATGTGAATAAAAATAAATCTTATAGCCTTAATATTTATAGTGAAAGCTACCAGCAAGATAATAAAAATTACTGAAACAGAAATAAATATTAAAAATAAACGCAAGTTTTATTAAAATCAAGGAGTGTGTTAAACTTTTAACCTTAAAACTTCTGTTGAAGGTTTCCTAACGGGAGCTAAACGAAGGGTTTCTTTGAATAAATGAATATCAATTAATTAAATTATTAATTAAATTAATTGTGAATTTTTAATTAAACCCTCTATCAATTTTAGTTTTGTTCCAATAACAGCAAAGTTCCACATACGAAAACATTTTGTAATGCAAAAGAAAACCCAAAGTTTCATTGTGCTTATAACAGAGGCAGTTTACTTTCAATATAAACTCATTTCATCTGCAACTTAAACGTTCGCCAACAATAGGCAAATATGCTTAAATATGTATAACAATTAAAGCTATAACCACAATATAAAACACTACCAAACAATTTGCAGCAAAGCGACAACAAAAATTAGGTGTGCGCAATAAAAACAACAATTTTTTCAATATGTTCAAATGAAATGGAGAACAATACCAATTAGAAGATAAACAAAGCAAAAAATACAATAGAAAACTTTGCATTTGAATTTAAATAAATGCACAATATGCGGAAAATTCAGTGAACATGTTTAAAAGGCAAAAAGCACAGCAACCCATCCACACACAGACATATCAGCTTCAGCCTCTTTCCTCTTAGGCATTTGTGGCAAGACCTATACCTAAGGTAAAAGGGTATTAGCTTTGTGCAAATTAAATTATTAAATGTAACTGGCTGATGGAGGTGTGGAAAACCCAACAAACTATATACGTGTATATCCTTGATCAGCATGTCAAGACATGTCGATCTAGCCCTGTTTGTCCGTCCGTCCATTCCTGGATCTATAAGAGCTATAGACACAAATTTAAATCCAGAAGTAGCTTCAAAATACATGTAAACAAATATTGTTATTGAAAAGTATGCAACAGCCAATAGGAAACGTGAAAGTCGCCACTGTTGCAACAAGATGACAACCCTATACAGAAGGAGGACAGAGTGAAGCCAGTCATCAGCAACAATCTTTAGCAAGTCGTTCAATAAAGTCGTCAGCAGTCATGCCGTAACGAAGAGCAGCAGTCAGTCGGTTCAGCCGTGTACCGATTCAGCGATTAGCAGTCGTCTAATTTTAATAACCGTTGTTAACTTACACAATTGTATTAGTCACGTTGAACTTTTACTATTCTCCATTATATTCATTATATGTATTCTTGATCGATTTGCGTTTACCAATAAAAGGTAGTACAATCCATCTTACATACATATAGTAGTTTAATATCAGTTTAATATCAGATCAGCATGATAGGACCGATCGGCAACAGCTAGGGACACCAAACTTGATTTGTATATAGACTTGTCTTATTCAAACGCAGAACAAGTTTATTATATAGCTGCCATAAGATCTATTTCAGGTTTCTTAAGAAAATTATATATTTACGAGCTTAGTCTCATCAAAATCTGTTCAATATACTCGTATCATATAGCTGGCATACTATCAATCGGTGCGGAAACCAATCTAAGTGCTAAAAACATCTTATTATTTCGACATTGTGATAGTGCCCCATCATAATCTGAGTGATTGGTAAAACCAGAATAGAATGTTGAAGTAATCTAAAATTACAGAATATTTTAGATCTAGACCTGCAGAGTTCAGCCAAAGCAGAAAAAACAACAACAACTGCTGACAAAGTATTACCTGATTTCTTTATTAAGTAGACAAAAAACCGAAAAAATTGAATTTATCTACTTCCCAATTATTTTCAATAACTGCGTCTTCTGCGCTTTTCTTTACAAATTAGATTATTTATTATTATCCCTTATTGTTATTAAGTCCCACCCCACCTATGTTGTTGATTAAATGTTATATATCTAAATAGATTTGATCTCATTGTTTTCACTTTTATTTCAACGGAGAGCATTCGAGAGAAAGAGTTTGTGGAACGACGAAGATAGTCTTTGAACTATTGACTCCGTAGTAAATGTTCTTAACGTGTGCTTGTGGATACTAATTTTGGTGATAGCCGTTCTAATACTTTCCGAGATTGCGTTTATACAGACAGACAGACGGACGGACGGACGGACGGACGGAGGGACTGACAGACATGGCTTGCCATACTGTTCAAGAATATATATTCGTTGGGTGTTACGGCAGGCCTTCTCCTTCGCAATAAACTAGTACACCCTCTTAGCCCGTGAGCACAAATGCTTATTTTGTGTTGAATGTAGCGGGGAAGGGGTGGGTATAAAGGGTATTCAAGACCCAGGCTCGCACGACTCTTTCGTTTTACTCTGTGGTGTTTTTGGGGCTTTGATTTTATTGCAACGTCATGTTTGTGTTGGCAACTTGCTTTTGCCTCTGCCCATGTAATCGAGTCAATTGTTTCCGCTTCGACGAAGAGGCAATCGACTGCGTCAATTTTTATGGCCAAGGGCGTTGATGGAGTTGTTGTTATTGTTGTTGTAACTGTTGTTTTTATGGTGTTGATGTTGGCAACATCCGTTTAAGCAACTTCTTCTTATTGTTCTTGTTGCGTTGTCTGTTTGTTGTTGTTTTTTTTTTCTTTTTTGACATGGGTTAATAGGGTATGGGCAACGCAACATCCTGAACATTCTGTCCAATCAGGACAGGTTGGATATAAACAATGCCAAGCCGCATACTTTAATGAGCAGACATTCATCTAATTAACCCTTATTTGTGCCTTTTATGGCCAACACAATGAAATGCCATTTAAATTACAACACCATGGCCCATTGGAATGCGCGCTAATGGCTTATTTCTGCATTACAACAAAGGGTTGGGCGGGTCGAAAAAGGCGCGAAATTAGCCAAGTTGTGTGCCAACTTTAAGATACACACACAGATACATATACTATACACAAATTCATTGCCGGCTACCTCAAAGCGTGCTGGCCTTTAAGTGAAAGCTGCTTACAAAATGGCCGCAAGGTTGGCAAGCCGCTTAACTTGCATAATCCAAATATCTGTCAGAACGCACAGAGACACTTGACCCTTTTTTCCTCGACGTTTGATGGCTGGCTTAGTCGAAATTGGAATGCGTGTTCAACTGCTGTATAGTAGTCGCACAAAAAAACCCAAACCAGGGCACGCAATTGCTTGTTAGGTCATAAAAATTCAATGCCAAAAACGTATACCCCAACCAATCTTTGATAGAGCTGTAAGAATTGGCTGGGTTCGCCACGACTTTGATTGTGTGGTGGTAGTTTTAAAGACTGGTTTTTATCACACAATGCCATAAAACTTGTTTAAATTCCTGAGCTTCAATCACTCTCCCTTACTTAGGGGCTGCAACCCGAAACTTTTTCGTTCCGCTGCAGTTATAATTCCCAAATAGTTTGCGAAAGCTTTAACCACTTCTTGCCGGCAGCGAACCACGAAAAGACAACCTTGTGCAGTGACAGTATCGCTAACAATGAAGTTATAGCCGAGTTGCGATTATTGCCAACCAACTCGCCCAGTCTGCCGGCACCCTTCGGGGCTGTGCCAACGCTGAGGCAATTTTTTTAGGCTCGAAAGAGCTAACTTAATAATATATTTCAAAAGCGAAAACACAAATAATTTCCCATTAAAACCTACAAGTAGTACGAATAGCTATATCACGTTTTTCAGAATAGGTCAAAAGGAAACTATAGCCAGATATATACGTATAATCTCTGACCAAGCTATGCCCGTAGCTGTTGGCCGTTGTTGCTCCTTTGGCTCAACTCTGCTGTGCATGGAAACAAGTTTCTGCCTAAAATTCGAAAGTAGTTAACTATATCAGAAAGAAATTATATGTAGAAAGATTGAGAATATTGAAGTCCGAAAGTGTAAATCCAATTATTATTCAGCTGGTAGAAATGCTGCCTTACCCGTAACTGGCTGGAATTTTAAAAATCTTTTAGACTCTACCTATTCCTAGTGTACGGTTTTATATATTATTGAAAATGTTATTTACATTTGAAAGAGACTATAAATCCTAAAAGCAAATTCTCAGCACGCCCGCTCACGTTGTTCATCTCGCTTTTTAAGTTTTTTTCTCTTTTTTGCAGTGGAAGTGCTCGAGATTTGTTCCAAGGAGGAGTAACCAGTCGAGGTCGAGTCCCGACTGGTGAGATAAGTCTTAAGTGGCTTGCGCTTCAGCCAGAAGCGTATGACAAACTTTAGTTCGGCCTTCATGGCCACCATGGGGGGTATCTATAAAAGAAATATTGTTTGGTTTAGTTCTTCAAGGAGAACGGTTTGAAAACAGACCTTCTCCTTCACAGCAATACGTTGGACATGCCACAAAAATTCGGCAATGCCAATAAGAAACGAGATCACCAGGCCCACAATGAGCACCACAAAGAGACCGCCCACAGAATCCATATCGAATTGTCCATCGTCGACAACGGAGTCGCCGGCATCGCAATTGCTCTCATTGCTGTTGAACCATTTGTTGCGCAGATTATAGAGCACGCCCTGTTCGCTCAGTTTCAGGATACCAACACTCAGATTGGATCGAAATTCGGCGTCTGCGGAGTGGAGAAGGTGTTCAGATAGATCCTTATATATCAATCGAAAACTCACTTAAGGGTACTGCAATGCCATAGTGCTTCTCGCCGAAACTCTCGCCTATTTGGGTAAGTTCGCAGTTTCGTTGCACGTAGTATTGCAAGTTGGTGGTCTCCATGAGAAAGGCGTAGCTGCCACGACTGAGCTTGACACGATCGACGCCCTCCTCATTATTCTTCGTAAAGGCATCGGGTTTTACGCTCAGCATTTTGTTCCAAGCCATGCGATTCTCTGTGTCATTGGACTCGGAGAAATACACGGAGGTAGCACCTCCGCGGACTGTGCCGAACTGCACCTTATTCTGGTCGACCAGATCGTGCAGATTGGTAATGGCGCCGGTCATCTTAGACGAGGTGATGAAGGCGGCCAACTTGGCTATGTAGGTCTGGGAGATGAGCAGCGCGAATATCCACCAGAAAGCTGTAAGCAGGCGCATTGGAAAAGCTCGGGGCAACATATCGCAGCCCTGGTTCAGTATTGAGCCAAAGACTAACCATACAGCATTGCGTAGATGCCAAATATTCTCACGTTCCTCCTCCTGCTGCTCATTAAGCACAGGCGGCTCCCACTCATTCGCATCCATGCGTCCGACCAACACCAAAGCCATCGACGTAATCATCATAACAACCATTACATAGACCCACACGTCGAAGCCGTAGGGGTTGAGAAAGGCATAGATGTCCACCGGAGGAGGTGGTTCCTTATACGACAAAATACTTATGCCCAACTGCATGAATGGCACCGTAAAGTCCACGACCGAACGACGTGCCTGCGTGATGGTCAAATCGCAGATTCCGATCTGTGCATTCTGGGGAAGGTTTCGAAATAGTATGCGATTAACTCTTTGCCTAGGGACACTACAAGTATACTTACATTATCAATTAGCTGCCTGATGATGCCGTCCCACTCATCAGTTGCCGCATCGTAGCTGCCATACTTATTGTCGGGCACAGGTTCGAAAACGAAATCGAAGCCGCACTCCTCGGCCAACTTGTAAATCAAATCCACCGCGTAGCCCTCAAATCGCTCATTGCCCTCAAAATGCTCGCCTTCCGGCTCCTCGCTATAAGTTGCCAAACAAAATATCTAAGTAATTGCTTTTATTAATAAATCGCCACACACTCACCGCCAGCTGAAGTACGGTCTTCCCACACGAGTAGCCACTGTATATCGGACGGGCTTCTGCGAGAAATCCTCTTTCCTTTCCAAAAGTCGCTGCTTAACCGCCTGCGTGGAATTTTCTCGAAGGATATCAAAGTCCACCAATTGATATTCTTTGTTCCAGACATGTGTCACGCGGTCGATGAGTGGATTGTAGACCTCAATATTAAAGTCATCGCGCTGGCCCTCCTCATTAATCTGCAAGCGTTGGGTCTTATATGGTGGCTTTACCTGCTTTCTGGGCAGCTGCAAAGGACATTATTAAAAGAATCCATAGCTGATGTCACAGAGCTTACTTCCTTCATTTGCTGAACTATAAGCGGACCGGGCTGCCAAAACCCACGCCCACAGCCGTATTGAGGAGTGTAGAAGGCTGTCCGCTCAACGACTTGAACTAAAGAATTATAATACAAGACGACCGCATCGTAGAGAAGTTGACTGCGCAGCGAAGGAAACTAGGAATGGAAAACTAGATTAATCAAACCTTAAATAGCTTAGCGCTCACGACATGCTCACGAATATCACGAATGCCAAACTACTGGGTGAATAGGTCTTCATGCAAACGGTCGTGAGTGCATCGTGATCGCTAGCTTCACAGATCTGAGTGGCAACTTACCTTGTTCTCTTCGTCACCTCCAAACACATCGGTCTCATCATGCACTGGAGGGGGTATATAGGTGCGGAGTCTCATAGCAGCGACTGCAACGGTGAACTCCCGGGAATAAAACCGATCGATGCCACTGATATGCGTGTCTAAATCGCTCAGAAAAAGATGCTAAAACGCAATTAACAAATTTTTGGAGTAAATATTAACAATTAGGCCCGTATTTACAGAAAAGACGTTAAAATAGATGAACAAAATGTCGATTACTTTTTTGCAACAAAGTTAATTATTCCAAAAGAAAGAAACATCAAGGTCTCGTGTTAACAAAGATAAATCCCATAAAGCTATACCTGTCCATAGCAACTTTAAATTTAAAAATAACCCTACAACATTTACGATATCATTCTCCCAGCTATAAACTATGCCAAACAATTAAAAAAATAGTACGTTATACTAGGCATATAAGTTAACACTTGGCTCTTGGCTCTTGTACTCAGGCAAGAGCTGAGTGAGCTGCCAAAAGCCAACCATCGCCACTTAACAGAATCAACAGCAGAAAGGACAGAAATATTTCGGTCGAATTCTGCAGCACTACCACTAGCCGTGAGACTCTGCGGTTAGTCCCGGGTCTGAATATAAATATAGTCTTAACTTGTATCCATGCAAGAAAGTGCCCTTATAAATATTTGTACACCTAATAAATATTTGTAATACTAGTAATTTACTCCTATTATAGTAATAGGATATAATAAATATTTGTAATACTAGTAATTTACTCCTATTATAGTATCTTTAAGTCAATATAAGTATCACCCTGGCCTTCTATTAATTAGATTTAAAGAATTCTAAGACAAAAGATGTAAGTTAATTATTGGACCGAAAAGGTAAATATAAAATATATTTTTCTAGAACATACTACTAATATTTTTGGTCAAGTTTTGTTGGAACCAAGTGCTTCTTCCATAAATAAACGAATTCATTTCCTATTTTATACCCTTTATCCATTTATAGGTTTTTGAAAATAATGTAACAGAAAGAAAATAAATCCAAACCCTCGAAATCGGGCAAGACTTAGTGTAATGCCTTTTCTATAAAACTGTCTACAATTTGGAGTAATTTTTGACTTATAAAACTTACATTGAAGGCGCCCGTCATATTGAAAGGAACGGAGGCATTTATCACATCCGTCAATATATCGCTGGGGCAGTCGAGCAGCACGTATCTCTCGCGGGCATTATTGATGCGCTTCCAGAGTATACGATAGTCGTCACCTCGCTGGAATTCCTGCAACTTGAGGCCGTTCTTATGCAGCTGCTTCCAGGCGAGAACGTGCTGTAGCCGCGCCAGATCTAAAAAAAAACTAATAGCATCTAACTTTTCCCCTCGTTTTTGCACCTTTAAGACTTACGCGAGTTCCGTTCATAAGCGATGGTGAACGACTTCCAATCGAAGTCCTTGTTGCTCAAAATATCAAAGAGCGCCGTGGAGAGCAACAGCTCGGTGGGTGCCACGTTTACAGTCAGCTGATGATTGACACGTTCTCGAGCCGTTTGTTGTGGATGCCAATCGTATTGTAAATGTGGAATGCCCGATATGTTGCAGAGCACCTCGACAATGTCTACAAGAGACATGCAAATATTTAGAAGAGAGCGCAAAAGCAACACAGAAGTGGGGCCTCTTTGTATATTTTTGTTTAAATTGTCCCGCCAAGAGATGTAAACAAACGACGAAGCGGCTGAACAAAACAAGCAAACAGGAGCATTTATTTATTGGCACTAATTCAAAAAGCTCGCTCAAGTGTTTCATTTGCCACATGGTGGAGAGAAAAAATATACATTTGTTTATTTACTGCGAACAATATTTTGACCTCAATGTTTGCTCGTTGCAGATTTGTTGATGCCTAACAAGTGTGTGTGTGTGTGTGTGTGTGCGTCGTTGTGTGTGTTGGGGAGATCATTAACGAGGTTAGTGTTGGCATTAAATTTTGCACTTCCTATAGCTCTAGCAGACGCGATATAACAACAACAGGTTCCATGTTAAATATTTGATGACGCCAGGCATATGATTTTCGTAATTTTTTTGTTTTTTGTTTAAAAATAAGCTAAAAGTTTCAACAAAAACTCACCGCTGCTCGTCTTTGAACTTGGGCCAAAAATAGCGGCAACACCATTTCCAATCAAATCACAAGCTAAACACATTTGTTAAACACATGTACACATATACTCGGATATATGTTTGGGAATGTCAACTACTATATGTTCACTTACTCATATCCTGCAGCAACATGCTATCATCTATGCTCACAAAATGCTTAACGGCCAGCAGCTTGATGTCGAAATTCAAAGCATTTACCTCCTCAATGGCCTGATCAAAAGCCATTGCCAAATCGAACTCGCTGCCAAAGAAAATGGCGCCTAATCGCCACAAGCAATCATTAGTTGCTCACTAGTTCACCAATGGTTAAATAAATTACCAACTTTAACCCACAACTCGTCATTATTTTTCGCCGCTGCTGACCACATCAGCGCAGACAGCATCAGAAATTTTACTACAATCATGACCAATACTTGGGCCTTTCGTCAACTTCTAAAAGCATGCGCCATTACTCAAATTTTTATATAATTCAGTAACAAAAACACTTTAAGTAGCTAGAAATAAACAACAACAAGAAATGGCCAATCCCACGAACAAATCTAAAATTCCATGCGCCGAAAAACGCGACGCGCGAAATTTGTGTACGCAGCTCTTGACGCGAAAACCGACTGACTGAAAATGCTGGGGAAATGGCTGTTTGGAAAAGTGCTGCCCCTACGATCGCCGTGCGAGAGAGCTGCTTTTTTTAGGCCACTAACTGATGACAAAAGTGGGGCTGGGAACGGGGCCAAAAGTCATTTGTTTTATGGACAACAAAAAGTGGCAACAATAAAGACCATCCAGACTAGGCCATGAGCTACGGCAGGCAAGAAGCCAAATGGAAATGCATATAGCCGCCGAAATTAAATGAAAACACCCACACTGATCGAAGTAGGGTATGTTCAGAGCATAAATCTAGACACTCAAAAAACTATATGTGAATATATATATTATGTAGATTCTTTCTAAAAAGTGGAGCTACAGTATAGAGAACATTAAATTTTTTAATGAAAAGTAGAGGAAATTCATTTAGCAAAAGAAAAATAAATTTTTGAACTATATGCTATTGGCATTTAGAATGTCTAGTCGTTACACAGGCTAACATTTTGCAGATTTCGCTATAGATTCTGCTTAAGAAGAACTTTCGAAAACATATTTGATAGCAATGATAAGAAGTGTAAACTCATATAGCTCATGAAGAACGAGTTTGTAGTTTCGTTTACTCATCACTCTTAAAGTCTGATAAGACAAGCAAATAATTTGTTTACTAACCTTTAGAGCCATGGTTCAGTGGAGTGGATAAAGTTTTTTAAATCCAAATAGAGCACACCTATTTAGCTCATGAAGTAAATTATTTCGTTCTCTTTCCTCTCATGGCATTTCAAATACTAAACTATAATAATCTCAGACCAATCAAGTTATGAAAAATATTTTCAAATTGATTTATTGTAATAGAACAAATTTTTTTTTAGAAGTCAAAATGCCTTTTGACAAATCTCGAAATTTCAAGAATTAATTTAAGAATTATAGTTGCTTTAAATAATACCCTGAAAACAAGTTAAGAAACAATGAACAAGCCTTTTATATTTATTAATTGTATTATAGTTATATTAAAAACCCATAACAATGCTATTTAAAATTATAGTAATTCTTCACAGTCAGTAGCACTGAGAGATGCAGCTGATTAATATTTTTGATGCGTTAATGTTCCATAATGCTGAGAACAGCATGTTATACAGCTCCACAATATCGAACTATAAAGAATGTTCCAACCAAAATTTATAAACATATTAATATGTCGTAACTGAACCGACTAAGTTTTACTACAATTTATTAAATCTTTACATATCCTTTCCAAAAAATAAAAATTCCATTCCAAAAGCAGTTTAAAACTGCCTTTCAACTTTCAAAAACATGTTCCAGAAAAGAGCTTTTAAAGTGAAATTTGATAACTCTTTGCAAAATATGTTTATTTCCTGTTGCACTTTCCTCAGCAGAACCAAATTATATTTAATTCAATATTTGATTACAATCGAAAAAACAATGTTTTTACCCGATTTTGGAGTGTTTCGAAAGTGTTTCAGAGATATTTTACAGAAATTATGTTTAAATAAGGAAGGTAGATTAAATAATTGTCACAATTTTCTGTTAGCGATTCTTTTTATTGGCTCATGCCATAAAATGTTCACTGTACCACACACATATCCCACATGTGGAAATCATTAGCTTTAACACTTAATATGCTCAACTGATTATTGCCGCTTTTCAAAGATTTTATTGCAACTTAAGCAAAAAATATAAACATATACTTAGAGGAAAATAGTTATTAGCCAATAACTGTTTAGCTTGCCGTCTTGCTGCGACTTTTTTCCTTTGAGGAGCGTCTCGAGGCTGATGAACGTCGCGAAGACTTCCCACTGCCCCCACTGCTCGATATACGCATCGGCTTGCGTCGCACCCAAAATTTGAGGGCAAATATGAATTCAGCCTTTAGGGCCTGCCATGGCGTTACACGCTCCTCGACCGCCACATGCTGCACATTCCAGAGAAACTCAACCACACCTATGAGGAGGCCAATGAGAACGCCGCCAGCCAGCACCAAGAACACGCCGCCCAACTCGATAATGGATAACTCATCACCGTCCAGCTCATGTACCGCTTCACAGGTGACATTATGGTTTTTCCACCACTTGTTCTTCATCTTATACAATTCGCCCTTTTCGCTCAGCTGCAGTATGGAGACGCTTAGGTTGGTGCGATAGTCGGCGCCTGTAATGTTGCCCTTTTAGCGATTGTTTGTTGATTGTTGTCTGGATTAAAATTTACCTAAAGGAACCGCCAAACCGTAGTGCTTCTCACCGATCTGACTGCCAATCTCGTGCAGATCGCAATTGCGCTCCACATTATAGGAGAGGCTGGTGGTTTCCATGAGGAAAGCATATTTGCCCTTCTCCTTGCGCACTCGAGCCACGCCCTCCTTGTTGTTGCTGGTGAATGCTGAGGGCTTGAAGCCCTTCATTTGATTCCAAGCGCGCTGATAGTCGGTGTCATTAGACTCGGAAAAGAATAGCGAAGTGCTGCCGCCGTTCATGCTGCCAAACTTGACCTCATCCTGTTCGATGAGATCCTGCAGATCCTTAATTGTGCTCTGCCACTTGTTGCTGGTCAAGAAGGCAGCCAGATTGGCCGTATAGGTGCTGAGCATCATCAAGGCAAAGAACCACCACATGCCCGTTAAGATACGCATATGTGGACCCCTAAAGAGAAAAGGCTAGACAGATGCATTTTCCCGGTCAAAGCGTTCAAAGGAGCAGTCACCGACCTGGGCAATATATCACAGCCCTGCTGCATAATGGAGCCCACCATCAGCCAAGAGGAGTTGTTCACATTCCATATATTCTCCAATTCATCGGGATCGGGTATAGCTGGATTGGGGGGCGTCCATTCGCGATACGAAAGCCTAAGAGCACAGTTGTAAAGTGGAGTATACAAGTATTTGCTTTCCCAACACTCACCTAGCTATGAACACAAAAGCCAAAGTCATCACAAGCTGTGCAAAGATCACATACATCCAGACTTCTGATGCAAAGGGCATCAGGAATGCAAACGGATCTTTCGGCGCCGGCGGACTCTTATAATGCAATATGCTGATGCCCAGCTGCATAAATGGCACCGTAAAGTCCACATAGGAACGACGTAGCTGTGTGATTGTCAAGTCGCAGACTCCAATTTGTGCATGCTGGGAACGCAGATCAGATGAGCCCAGAACTCAACATACATGACTTGACTCACGTGATCTATTAGCTTACGAATAATCCCATCCCACTGTCTAGTCTCTGGATTGTATTTGCCATTACCATTCACAATCATAAACTCGTAGTCGAACTCCATCAGCTCGGACAATTTTGCTATCAGATCCACAGCGTAGCCCTCAAACTTTTCCTGCCCGCGATAATTCTCGTGATCCGCCCTGATGGGAAATTAGTGACCATATGAAATATGTTCGTGTCGATGTTAATTGATGTTACCAACTTCATCATAAAATAGGGTTCTTCGAAATGTGTAACGACTGTGTAGACCTTACGTTGCACAGAAAAATCCTGTGCAGTTGAAGGGCTCTTCAGTTCGGCACTCACTCGTATGGGTTTTATGCCATCATCAGGGGTCCACACCAATAAGGGTTCATTCACAGTTGGCTTATAGATCTCCAAATTGAACTGAGTGCGTTGTCCAAACTCGTCCAGGCGCATATTTTCTGTCTTAAACCGTGGCTCGACATCATCCTCTGATATAGTTTTCATTTCTTCGACTATATAACGACCCGGTGCCCAAGGACTGACGCTCCCATAGCCCAGACCACAGTACTTATGGGGTGCATAGTATTGCGGCATAGCCACAATCACGTTACGTGCAGAGTTTGCCAAAAGCACAACCGCGTCGTACATAAGTAAGGGCAACATGGTCTGATTTCCCAAAATTTCCTGTCAAGTCGCAAATAAAATGAGGTAGAGTGCATTTTTCTAAAGCATACCACTTCACAACTCACATCGATTTTGCTAATACGCGTCTTTTTCCGATCATATGGATTGGGATCAACAGTCTTTAAGCGCACCGAGGTTATATTTGCTTTGAAGTCCTCATTATAAATGTCCTTCAGACCGGAGCTGTGCGTGTCCAGATGTGTGAGGAACCAATTCTGCAAACACATAAACATCGCTTAACATAAAAAAAGAGGGTCAACTATTGCTATCTAAACTCACCCTAAATGGACCCTGCAGCTTGAAATCGAGCGATATCTGTAATAATTCCTTCAAGGTCTGTGGCTCACAATCCATTATTATGCGATGTTCATGAAAAGTCTCTGCCGCTTCCTTCCACAAAACCCGATAGTCCTCGGCGTAATCAGCCAAATTTCGCAGCTTCACATAATCGCTATTAAGCGCATGAATGTTCATGAGATCCTGCAGGCGGGCCAGTCCTTCGAAGCATGATATTTATGAGATTAGTTAAGTTGCATTACATCTTACAAATCTAAGTCATTTTTCCAGCTTCATTGCTCATACAAAGCAAGTATAAAAGCTAAAGTCTGGTGGTTTTGTGCAAAACAGTTATAGAAGTTTGAAAAATTAAAATTGAAATGTTTTTCGATCGATCATACGTTCTTTGGGATTCGACCTCACGTAAAGGGAGGTCAATTTTGAAATACACTTGTCCTGCGTACTCATACAAGGCATCTTCGAACAATAGTTCTGCAGTTCTTATAGTACCCTTTACCCTTTCTCAATTTTGCCAATTTTTTTAAATTTCTATAATTAATCTACACACAGGACTTTAATTTTTCCACTTGCTTGTTATTAACCACCACAAGAAGTAAGAGACTGAGCTCATTGGAACTGTCCGGATCTCACTCGACAGATAGAAACTGAAGACTCCCGAACACATATTCTGTTTTTACCCGGCTCTAAAATAGTTGGAGAATCTTCTAATAAGAGAAGCTAAGTCGGTTTTTACCAGATGCGTTCTGGGAAGTAACTATCTTTAACTAAAGCTAATAATTGATAAAAGACTTCCCTTGGGAATAAACCAATTGTAGCGATCAGAGACCAATATACCACCTCCGTACTGATTAGTTATTTGTATATATGGTTCACTTACCTTCTGGTGTTTCATAGACCAATGTAAAGGTGCGCCATTCATAGTTGGTCTTGACTATTTCGAAATAGGCACGCGACAAGACCGTGAGGGTGGGCGCCACATTCACAGACATCTGATGGTTCAAGTGCTCCTGACGCGTAGCCTCCAATTTCCAATCGAACTCAATATGTGGAATGCCGGTTGTGTTCGCTATTTGCGCTACAATATCTACAAAGAGACCACACAACCACACACAGCACAACACATGTTTTCAACACTAAAACACCCCGAAAAATTCAAATATGCGTCCACATACCACTAGATGCCTTTGAACTTGGTCCGAAAATAGCCGCAACGCCATTGGAAATCAATTCACAGGCTAAACAACACAGAAGACAATTTGTTAGCTATAGCTATAAATCTGAGCTACATATACGAGTATACTTATGTACGTGTATACTCGAAGTACGTACTTATTTGTTGTAACAGAAAGCTGTCGGTGGTGGGCATGAAACGCTTGATGGTCGTGAAACGCAGCTCAAAGAACTTTAGATTGTTTACCTCGTGGAAGGCATGATCGAAGCTCCACTCGATTTCCTTTTCGTTCTCATAAAAAATCGCACCTGAGACCACACACACATACATATGTGTATGTATATTAATTTATTTATACATACAAGTATATAACGATTTGTTGTTGTTTACGCACCAACTTTAACTTCCGTTCTGCCATCGTTGCCAGACACCAGCGTTGATTTTAGGCATAAAAATACATAAATATGCCAGAGATTGAAATGCATTTTGGTTTTTCCTCCTAATTTCTAACACTCTAATCGAATTTTCTAAAAGCGTCGGCCATTTTTATTTGACTTAATTTTTAGCTACCAATTATTATACACACACACACGCACACACATTACGTAAAATTTAAATGAAAATGTTGTGTCTATTTTTTCTTCTATTTTTTGCCTTTGCCCCGAGCGATCGTAGCATCCAGTCTTGGAGCGCTCAGCACGCACACTGACTGCCTGGCTGACTGCCTGGCTAACTGCCTGGCCTGACTGCGGTCCACTTGCCTGCTCTCCCAAGAGTCGGAGAAATTCCATGTATATTCTATATACTTGCATATACACCTATGTATATATGTGACGCGTGCTCTTTAACGCCCCGATGTGCTTCATAATTTATAGAGCTTGTCGGTGACGTAGGCGGCACTTTGTCTGGCATTTTTGTATATTTTCTTTGCAATTTTTCCTTATTTTCCTCTTGAGTTTGTCATGGGAATTTCGAATCGTCTGCAAAATATTATGATTCTCTTGCCTTTGTTTGGCTTGCGCCTTTTTTGATCTTCTAAGTGTAACAACAATTTGACAGCACCAGCACTTTTGATGTTTCCTAGTGTTAGAGGTACACATAAATACGCCCACAGCTTCATTAGTCAAAATAAAACACAAATGAGTTATAAACAAACGTTTGAAAACTCACATAACTGCTTTGCAAATGAACCCAATTTAATAAATTACTAATAGCTTTACAGATTCATTGGCCAAGATAATAAATAAATGGTATTTGTTTCCAAATCTATTAGTGGAAAGCCGCATTTGGCGAGTTTTTTAAAATAATTAACAAAATTTTAATGAACGTGTGACTAATATATCTATAGTATTATCGCATTAGAAATTTAAAGATTGCTGTTTAAATAAATTAATACAATATCATAAAAGCAATACACTTCTTCAGATTTAACAATGAAGTACCTACACAAATAATTGCAGACCTTTAAAACATTTTTTCTATGCCAGCAGCTTCAATTGTTCATAAAAACGAAATAAATAAAATAATGAAAATTGATCAAAAACAAGGTAAAAAAAGAGTAATAGAAAAAACACTTTTAAATATATCATCAAACACTTGATTAAATATTTTTACCTACCTTCTTCCTATATAAATTGCCCTACATTTACATTAGTCAACAATTGAAGGAGATAAAATATATATTTCAATCAAAAATCTATCCTAACCAATTTTTTTAAATATTGTTAAGAACTTGTGATAAAAATCTGTTTCCCGAATCTTACACCAACTTGGCAGAATACTTCCGGTTATTTTCACAAACACCGATGAACATCTTCATGTCGTCCTAGTTTATTGCCGAAACAAAGGATATACAACTATTTCTTAGCTTTTTTACAACATATCGTTTTCATTCAGGGTCCTATTTCAAATTTGAACACAGAGTTAACATCAACATATCATCATGAAACGTTTACAAAGTCAGCGTACACTTTTGACTTTAATATAAGGGTATAGTTTGCTATAAAAGGGCAATGGGGGTCTCCAGAAACCAATCACAGATGTTTTCTCACATTTTCAATGGCAGGGTTCGTAAAGATAGAAAATGTAAACATTCTAAATTTTCGATAGCATGGCAATAGTTAGTGTCGGAGTCCAAAATCCCGAACACTGCAGAATCGCATTCATGGCTTTGTTAACTTCCTCTAGACAAGTTTCACAAAATTAAGCATACTTTCCCATTTGAACGGTAAAAACTTCCTGAATCAAAGTTGAAAGCTTATTATCCTAATAACTTTTTTGCAGCTACGAATGTGATTCTAAGAACACAAGTCCAGGAAATTAACGAAATACCGAATGGGATTTCAGTGGATATTGCACCTTTTAAGAAAATCGGATCAAGGAACTACTATATTGAAGAAAATGTTCAGCTAAATTGATTCGAAGCAGACCATAAATGCAGGCAACTGGGTGGTCATCTGTTGCATTTGGAGTCAGAGGCGGAGTTAAATACCATTAATCAATATTTGAACGTATCGGAAGGTTATTGGACGTATTTAACTGATCTGGGGCGGGAGCGAAATTTTGTTTCGACTACCACAGGTCCATTTTTAAAATGATAATGATAATGATAAAATTATAAATGATAATCTCCATGGCACCGAACATTGTGTTCACTTGTGGCCAAATGGGTGATGTAAATGGCAAATATTATGTAACATTGTCTACGAAACAAATATCCCACATACTGTTGCAATAAATGTTTGGTGAAAAAAGGGAAAACAAATTATTCATGAAAATATTTCAATAAAATAGTAAAATAATAAATCGAAACTAGCATTGTATTAGCCAGTTTACAATTTTTATTTTTATCCATCTTGTAGACCATGAAGAAAATGAACTTTTATAGCCAAAACCGATGTAACTGTCGTGGGTTAAAGCAAAAACACTTTTAATTTCTAAATCAATTAAATTAAAATATTACACACGTTTTTAAATAAAACGACAATTAGCTGAGCTAATGTGAACAAAATAAAGACTTAAACAAGAGAGAACACTTCAGTCGAGTAAGTCGGACAGTAAAAAGAAAAAAACAATTTAAATATTTTAAAATTTAATTTTTAAAAAAATAATCACTTAATTCAATTAAATAATAAATATTTAATGCATACACAAAAAAGTGGAGACCTATCCTATCTTATCTATCAAATTTTGTGCACTGCATCATATAACTGCTATAGAACTGTGGTGAAGAGGGAAGTGTTCAGGGTATGCAATAGTTGGACTTACTCGGACTTACTTTATTCCTAAAGATATACATAGACAGGACAGAAGTCTGCTTGGGTATGGTGGGAAGTGAAGGTTGGGATCCAAGTTTAAGCCACGAATAGCAAAAACGAATTATTAATTAAAAGGCAGGCAGCAGATGGAGACGTGGCAGACCCCACAAAGTATATTCTTACATTCTTGATCAGGATGACACAAAGAAGCGATCTAGCCCTGTAGGTGTGCCTATCGGTCCGTTTTATTTTATTAATCACTCCCCAACTATAATTCTTTTACTGTGAATTTGGCTTTAACTAAAACTTAAATATAAGAAACATGGCAGGCTGAGATTAAAACTTTTTGTTGCTTAAAGCATTACACAACTCATACACAGCCAGTCACATAAACAGGTAGGTCAATAGCAATGGCTTATGATGAGATTATTTATAACATTTGTAATGCCACTCAGACAAAACAAAAATGGGCGAAAAAATTGTGGACTTTAGCGTTTTGGAATTCGCGAATTATAATGAATACCTCGACTCGTACATAACCACAAAAGATCGCCGATATTTGGGTAATCGGGCTATAACCAATTATATTGTTAAGCTGGGATATCGTTCGACCAAGGCGCCCTACAAGGAAAACGAGTTCGAAAAACGACGTGAGCTCGCCCTGCTAGCTATTAGGCCGAAAATAATGGGCATACAGTATTATGGTGATTATTTGGACCCAGAGAATAAAGATCCTGTGCTTTTGGAGTTTCGAAAGCGTGAGAAGCCCAATCTAACGAAGGTTTTAACGGTGAGCAATCCAACATCGCCTTAATAAACAGAAACTAATTGTCCCCATTCGGCAGAGCATCGTTTTTACAACGTTCCACAGGAACGACGGATCGGAGATTTCTGGATATTTGGACCTGGACATGAGTTGGCGCAACGCTATGCGAGAGGCCGTCAAGCACACTGACTGGCGCGGCGTTTTTGAAGGGCGTGTTCGTCTTAAGCCCATGCCCCATCACCTGAGCTACAGCAATCCACACTATAATATACTGAAGTATACGCCGAGCGATAATTTCAGTGTGCTACACGATCACGACTATGGCCTTCTGTTCATGCATAAGGGTGATCACAAGATCATTTCTGTGGGGAATCAGATCACCAAATACTCGAAGAACGCCTCACGCACCATGGTCTACTCCCCCAAGCTCGGCTATGTGATCTTTTATGATCACATTGTGCGCAAGAAGGTCTAAGAGAACTCGACTCATTTGCCTTTTGACTTTTTTTCGAATGGGGTTACAAATTGTATGCGTGAAGAAAATAAAAGCACATCAAATATTTTCTCAAACATTCATTATCTTTGGCTAGTTTCCAATACCTCTCTGTGTAGAAATTGCTTACCAAAACAAAAACTAATGAATGAGAGAGAACAAGACGGCGGGATACCCCATCAAAATATTTACGCTCGCATGTTTTTAAATTTAGCATAAATTTTAGCTATACGGAATCAGCTAAACAGCTGAACAGCTGGCTCATTATACTGCAGACCTCCGAGCATCAAAGTTGCAAATTATTTGCTTTACATCATCAGCAATATAGTATTAAGGAAAAAATCCTGCAAATCATCTAGAAAGTGGGGGAAAATGTTTTAAAAGTACAGTTTCAATGAGGAATATATACTACGCCCTATTTCTGGCGGGTTTGCTGCAACTGGCTATGGCCAGGCAGCAATTAATGGTTGGTAAGTAGCTTGTAAATCGGGTCAAGGTATTCTATATAGAAAATACACAATATTGCAATACGGCCGCCTATTTTCTAGGCATTATCTTCACTTCTGATAAAGATGAGGCGGAAATTGCGTTTCGTACCGCCGTGGATCGTGCAAATGTTGTGGAGCGTAGCATAGAACTGGTGCCTTTGATTATCTATGCTAATACAGAGGACAGCTTTATTATGGAGAAGACTGTTTGCAATCTTATATCTCAGGGCGTCATTGCCATATTTGGACCCAGTACGGGCAGTAGTTCAGGTTTGTTCAATCTATAGCTGTAGATGGTGCATTCCCCCTTATATTTAAATATTCTCCAGACATTATAGCCTCCATTTGCAACGCCCTAGACGTACCGCACATTGTCTATGACTGGTCCCCCAATGAGGCCATCACTGATCGTGAACAATCCACCATGACGCTGAATGTGCATCCCGACAATTTGCTCCTGGCTCGTGGATTTGCCGAAATCGTGCAAAGCTTTGGCTGGCGTAGCTTTACCGTTGTCTATGACACCAAAAAGGGTAAGCACTAGGAAGATAAAAGAGCCGCTTATAATACTTACACCTCCCTTTTCCTAGAGCTGCAACAGCTGCAGGACATTTTGCAAATCGGTGAGCCCAGCAGTAATCCCACCACGATGCGTCAGCTGGGCCCTGATGACGACCACAGACCCTTTCTGAAAGACATTAAGCTATCCACCGATAACTGTTTGATTCTGCACTGCGCTCCCGAAAGACTTTTGGGCATTTTACAGCAGGCCAATGAGCTGAAAATGCTTGGCGAATATCAGGTTTCCAAAGCAACTGAAAGTCTTAAGACCCCTCACTAGAAAGAAATGTTTACCTTCCATTGCAGAGCGTCTTCATACCCCTGCTTGATACGCACACTTTGGAACTGGGAGATATCTTTAGCGTGCAGGCGAACATAACAACGGTACGTCTGATGGATCCCACGGACTATCATGTGAAGAATGTGGTGCACGATTGGGAGGAACGCGAAAAACGCGAGGGCCGTTACTATAAAGTGCAACCCACCCAAGTGAAAACTAACATGATACTGCTGAACGATGCGGTCTGGTTGTTCTCCAAAAGTCTTACAGAGCTGGGCATTGCCGAGGAACTGAAACCACCAGAGGTTGATTGCAAACGCAAAAGAGCCTGGTCGCATGGTCGACGCATAATAGAATTCATGAAAGCGGTAAGTTTCTGAGCTTCTTTACTTACAGAGAGAGAGAGAGAGATACCGGATTAGTAATTTGCTGGATTACAGCGCTCCGAAGAGGTTGCTACGGGTCGCTTGGACTTCAATGAATATGGAGGGCGCAACTTCTTTACACTTCGCTTTATGGAAATGAACGCAGGCGGTTTTTTGGACTTGGCCACATGGGATCCCGTCAATGGTTTGGATATGTTGAACGATGACGAAGAGAGCGAGAAGCGAGTGGGTCAGAAATTGTCCAATAAGACATTCATAATCTCTTCACGCATTGGTGCCCCCTTTCTGATGCTTCGAGAGCCGAACGAAGGCGAAATTTTGCAGGGAAATGCGCGCTACGAGGGCTACTCCCTGGATCTGATTGATAACATAGCTCGCATGCTAAATTTTAAATATGAGTTCGTGCTGGCACCTGACGGCAAATATGGCAGCTTCAATAAGTTAACTCAGTCCTGGGATGGCATAGTAAAGCAGCTACTAGACGGAGTGAGTGTTACTATTAGGTTCAAATGGTTGGGGAAATTGGTGTGTAAAAATCTTAACTATATACAAAAATATACATTTCTGCCCCTCCGTTCGTCTGAAGCAGCTTTTATCATAGCGATAGGCACACTTGTCAAGAGTTCTACACAAAGGAGTCTAGAAAACTCAACCCACAAGTGGGGTTATAACCATATGAAGTCTAATTTAAATATCTTTTAAGCACAATAATGAGTTGAAAAATATTCATTTTATTTCATTTACCTCTCTTTTCCTAATAGAACGCTGATCTGGGTATTTGTGATTTGACCATGACCTCGTCCCGACGCCAGGCTGTTGACTTTACACCGCCTTTTATGACACTCGGCATTAGCATATTATTTTCAAAACCACCTGTTCCACCACCCGATCTGTTTTCCTTTTTGCTGCCCTTCTCGCTTGATGTCTGGATTTATATGGGCTCTGCATATTTGTTCATATCGTTGCTACTCTTCGCTTTGGCCCGCATGGCGCCCGATGACTGGGAGAATCCGCATCCCTGCAAAGAACCGGAAGAGGTGGAGAATATATGGAGCATAATGAATACTTGCTGGTTGTCCATAGGCTCGCTCATGGGTCAGGGATGCGACATATTACCCAAGTGAGTAGAACTGCAATGCCATTTGAGGATATATCCAATCCAATATATCCGAAATATTAACTGCAGAGCTGCTTCTACGCGTCTGGTAACTGGCATGTGGTGGTTCTTCGCATTGATGATGTTGAACTCCTACACAGCCAACTTGGCTGCCTTTCTGACAAACTCCCGCATGGATAGCTCCATAAGCAGCGCCGAGGATTTGGCAGCACAAAGCAAAATCAAATATGGAGCGCTACTGGGTGGATCCACCATGGGCTTCTTTCGGGACTCAAATTTCAGCACTTATCAGCGCATGTGGGCAGCTATGGACAGTGCTCGACCCTCGGTCTTCACGAAAACCAACGATGAGGGCGTGGAACGCGTGCAAAAAGGCAAAAACCTGTATGCCTTCTTCATGGAATCCACAACGCTGGAGTATGTGGTGGAACGTAAATGCGATCTGATGCAAGTGGGCGGCTGGCTGGATTATAAAACGTATGGGATTGCCATGCCTTTCAGTAAGTACATATCTGAACTGTTTATCTTTGTGATCTCCTAATTCGATCGCTTCGAAATCGTTTCTTTATATATTAATATAGATTCTCCGTATCGCAAACAAATCAGCGAGGCTGTGCTTAAGCTTGGCGAGCTTGGCGCACTCTCCGAGCTGAAGCGCAAATGGTGGAAAGAGATGCATGGCGGAGGCAGATGTGAGAAAACGGATTCCGGTGGCGGAGATACGCCCGAATTGGGTCTGGAAAATGTCGGTGGTGTGTTTCTGGTGCTGGGCTTGGGTCTGATGGCTGCTATGGTGGTGGGCATTGTTGAATTTCTATGGAATGTGAAGTCGGTGGCCATTGAGGAGAAGGTGAGCGCAAGGTGAATGCAACATCAATAACTTCCTCTTTAGATTTCACTAGGTGAGGCGTTTAAATCGGAAATTATGTTCGCGCTTCGCATTTGGATCACCACTAAGCCGGTGCATGCCAGCGCCGATTCAAGCAGCTCTTCATCATCGAACTCCTCCTCCAAATCATCAAAGTCATCGAAATCGTCGAAGTCGCATTCAACGCGCTCCAAACATTCATCCAAATCCTTTGGCGTGTCCAACAAAAGTATTAAAAGTTCTGGAGAACGTGATGTGGAGGCTTCGGTGCACGATAAATTGCGCAAAATCGGCTCCATGTTTTCCCTGAAATCCCAACAGACCGCTCCCGAACTGGGCTGGAAGGTGGATAAGTCTACGCAAATTGATGACAAACCGGCGCCATTAGAAACGCCACCAGAGCAGCAATTGAATCAACGACATCACCACCACCACCATCATCATCACCACCAAAGGATGCCGAACCCTCAGCAGGAACACGACGATGAACAATTTACCTCTAAAATTGGCAATGGTATATGAAATTATTGTTTTAAAATGGTTAGCAGATCAGTTCTACATTAGTTTAGCAATCGGGAAGATTCACAGCGATTATACTTATTTCATTTAATATATTATGTAGCAGCTTCAATAATTATCGTTACTGGAACTGTGAAATGGAATCCAAATTATATGGTTGACCATAACTTTCTACTTTCGTAAAATTAAATTGAAATGAATACAAATAGATTAAATTATTTTGAGAAATACATTTGGCCGCTTTGCAGAATTTGTGTGAAGTAAGCAGGTGTTAGATAAAATCCACTCCCACTTATATTTAAATGACATATTTTCGTATTTCATTGTGAAATTAAAATTAGCTTCACTAAATTTACAGAATAATTGGGAGATTTCTCTTTTCCCCTTCTGCTTTAAGGATTACTCTCTGCTACTCAATATTAATTTTGAATAAAATAATCAAATCCCTAAACCAGAACAATTATCGTATGATTTAAAAACATCCCATTAGTTTTTCGCGTTTTCGCTTTTTTCGTTTTTTATTTTTTGTTTTTTTTTCCATTGGCTTTTTCTTTCAGTTACAATGTTGTGGGCGTACATAGTTATTGGGAATACAATTGTTGTTTAAATGCCTTATTGTATATATTTTACTTTACTTCCTTTGCTTTCTCTCTTTCTTTCTCTGCAGTTAATACTTATTTATTGCTGTGAGCATCCCACATTTCTTAAATATTTTAATGTATAGTATATATATATTTTTTAGATTTATCATTGCTTGCTTCGATTTTCGCAAAGCTAATTGAATTCGCATTTTTGTTGCTCTTTTTAAGGTACATTTTAAGTGCTGCTCCTCCTTCTTTACTTTCTTCTCCTTTTTTGGGGTTTTTGAGCTTCTCTTGAATATATTCTAAGTATCATACACATATATTTAATCTATAATATATAATTTCATACAAAAATAGAGAACATTTCAATGCTAGTTGAAATCGGATTTGCAGAGTTTTATAGGTATATAGCCTACATATACAAATAAATCGGAGCTGAGGTGAGAGCGGAAAGTGCAGCGGAATGACAAGTCAAACACAAAGTAGTAACAATAATTTTGATAATTAATTACAAATATTTACAAATGGTTTTCATAGTTCTTACTAAACTGTTAAATTATTACTAATAAATAAAAATACTTCCTTTTAAATATTTGTTGCACGAATATGTCGAGTATTTTGGTTAAAAAACTAAAATATTAATTTAAAAATTACAATTTTTTTGGGTGTGTTTTGAACTTTTAATCTTTTTTTGTGTTTTCCCATATGGAGAGAGCAAGCGTAATTAAAATAAATTTAATTATAGATTTTCAATCTGCGACTTATCGACAAAGACAATGTCCTTCGGACGCCTGGGTCAATCCTGGGCAGCGATAGCAACAGGCGGAAATTGTCGCTCATCGTAGAGTTTCGTCGGCGTGTCAATGGCATCGCACAGCTTACGAAATTTGGCGGAATCTGTAAAATTAAGGAAAATACAATGTATGTTTAAACGATTTTATTAGCAATTTTTTAAGCCTATACCGACTACTTTTTGAATATGAAGCGAATCCAATTTCTTTCTGAATGCAAATTCATTTATTTATATACATATTTAGTAATGTTTCTGATAACTAAAAATTAAATGATTGCAATTCCATTTCCGAATACCTTTCCAATCGCAGTTGCTTTCGAACTGATTTCGAATTGTTTAAAAGAACAGCTCCGTTTGAATTCGATCGCTTTTGCTTTCGTTTTACAAGCTACTCATTGGTCGAATTTTTTGAAATAATATTAACGAACTATATAAGTGAACGTTTAGAAATATTTACAGTTTATTTAGCAGAGATACTGATTGCTGGATAAAAGTACATTTAATAATGAGAAATTGCTTTTCCGGCTTTTTTTTTTATTCCGCACCATGATCCAATGGAGATCAGATTCGAGAAATCGCAAACTTAAGTTTGTTTAGAGTTATGCAAATTACTTGCATGGTTAAAGGGTGAATAAATCTTCTTCTGACAAATAATTATAATCTAAGGACAATAAATGCTGAAAAGCGATTTCTTTCCATACTTTCATTCTTTCTTTTACCAGCGATTAAATAGTTGGCCGATATGGAAAAATTTTTAAGAGATATATTTTAGATAACTAAATAGTTTATATGGAGCTTGTTTTCACTAATTGATCGTTTAAATTTCTTTTTCGACATATTCAGCTCTGTTTCAATATCCGTTTTCGCCAAAATTAGTCAAAGTGAATTCGATTTTGTTGCCCAAAAGACAAAACTTTCTCGAAAAACATTCAGTATCATTGCATCAAACAGTAACAGCCCTGTAAAAAGAATTCCGACTCTGAACTGAGACCACTAAAGCTACCAGATAACCTTAGGAAACAGAAACATTTCCGTTTATTGTAGACGACTTTTGTAATAGATTTCGCTTTAGCATCTTTAGCACCTACCAGACATGGCATCCGCCTGCTCTCCCTTAAGTATACCCGCATAGCTATTGTCCGGCACTGGCTCGGGATTTTCAATGAGCACACTGGCCGCGCAGCTCTTCAGCAATGTCATGGATTGTTGTGGCAGCGCCCCTGTCGGCGCCCCCGGCTTGGACGTCTTCAGAACGCTCTCGCTTAATTGCAGTTCGATGACGCCCTCCAGAGCTCCACGCAAATCGTGCACAGCCAGCTGTTTGCAGACCCCACCTCGTTCAGCATTAAATTCGTGTATGTAGAGGAAGCCATCTTCACAGGCAATGAGCAGCCGAAGCTCCTTTTGGAGACGCGTCAAGGCGCAAATGTGTTTGAGACCCGGCTGTGCCAACACTACGGTTGCAAAAGCTCGATCCTGGGCCAGAACGTCGCTCACCTGCGAGGGCAGCAGCAACGAGGAGACGGCCTTGGACAGCATGCCACCCCAGCTTCCGGAAGACGAAGGTGGGGAGCTTGAAGCCTCCTCAGCTGTTGTAGGAACGGTTTTAGTATCAGCGTTAGCTTCTTTAGCATTGCTCTCCGACTTGGCGGCCACTTCCGCTGCAAAATGAAAGGAAAGATTGTAGTAGGGGCAGAAATGTGTAAGCACAGACCTAACTCACCAATAGCCTTCAGTTCAGCCGTTTCGACGGCGCGCGTATCGATCTTGAACACATGCACTGTCTCTGTGTTCGAGGAAGCGCACAAGAAGTCGCCGCCAGCGGCAAATACCAGAGAAGCGATCCGCACACAACGCTTCACGCCCCGACGAAATTCCTGGACTCGCTGCCCATTTTTCACACAGAACACACGTATCACAGTGCCGCGCTCCGAAGCGGTGGCCAGCAGAGAGCCGCTGGGCGAGAAGTTCAACGCAGAGAGGGGCGTATCGTGCGCCTTGATTGTCATGCCGGTCCGCAATTTGTTCGCATTGAAGATGCGTAGCTCGCCGCTGGTCTGGCTAATGGGAAAGGCCAGATGTGAGTTTAGAGAGAGCGCACACAGGCCCAGCTCATTGGGCGCTATATTCTCGATGGAATGCAGGATCTTCATGTCGCGTATGTCGTGTATGTGAATGCTCTCGGCCAGGCAGACGATCAAACGCTGCCGATTCATGCGCACGCACAGAATCTCCGACGGATAGAAGCAATTGCAGATGTCCTGCTTTTTCTTGAAGTGCAGCATCTTCAGGCAGTTCGGCTTCTGGGCAGTGACCAGCACCACCAGCGAGCTATTGAAGAGGCGCTCCACAATCCGTATTTGCTCCGTATTGTCCTTGGCAAAGATCTCCTCCACTTTATCTTGTCCGGCAATCGAGAACAGACGCAACCCGCTTGCGCTCAGTACGGAGAGGGAGCTGCAAGGATAAAATTAAAGTTGTAGTTCATAACGAAATTATCTCTTCGAAATTGGTGAAACAAATCAAACTCATAACTCATAAAAAAATACATCGTTTTAAGAACTACAAATAGATCTCATAAGACAGGTCCAATGGCAGTCAACCAGAAAGCAATCGGTATGTTGCCTAAAAATGAATGATTCATTTTAAATGCAGCAGAAACGAGATAACTAAGATTTAATTTAAGAACCCCAGCTTTAGATACTCAACCAAATTTGTCGAAAAATGTAGCTTAGATTTAAGCACTTTAAGAAGTACGGTAATACTTCTTCAAGATTGGGCTAGCGGATGTCAAAATATCGCGCCTCATTAATAAGCCACTCTCTTAATCCCAACTACAAGTGCATTTTAGAACTAATCATTTTGAAATTTATTATTACTTAGCCCTCTCGGGCTTGCAAAAATTGCCGTAGTGGACGGTATTTCACGTCCCCATGGCGGGGTATTGGTTAAAGTTTTCAACTAGCAATAATCGCACCTCAGTAGAACTTCATTGGTTACGATATCGCCTCTGCGCAAAGATAACCTAAACATCCCAACATACTTGCACGCCATGTAGTAGCTGCCTGAACTGGTTGTGAATTATAGTGATACGCAAGTGAAAAAAATTCGTTTGCTTCACACTGCAAGCAACCGTATGGTAAACGTTTACGCTTGCTTCGTTAACTCTCAAAAAGTGCAGGATGCGTTTGCCTGCATTCTTACCCCATTGTCTGTACCTTAAGGGCTGAAAATGCAAGCAAATAGCTACAACAAAAACAATACACTATTTGTGTTGTTGTTTTATGTTGGTCTTACTTTTAATGCAAGTGAGGTAATAAGTTTAAAAGTATGGTTTATACTTATAAGCAAGTCTAATTTACTATACATATGAATACTTATTATGTATTAAAATATTAAACAATGCTTGTTTTATATCGGCAAATGCGCTGTTTATAATATAAATTTTGTTTTACGGCCCCTTTTTCGGTTCAAAGTGTAGGCATTACGAATGTGTGTGCGTGCGAGTGAAACAACTATAGACGCATATGTAGTGTTGTTTATTTACGCACGCTGGGCGCAACATTCAAAAAATGAATAGCACACATGAAACGTACACAGTTATTTGAATTTTCATTTAACTTTGTAAAACATTTATAAAAATGCACATCTATTAAAGTTATTGTTCAACTGCAAATATGAAAATTTTAAGCCAACTACAATAATATCCAATAAACTTTTTTGAGTCGTCGGAAATATATTGGATATCCGGCCACTTTACGTTATTAGACCTACAACCAAGCATGAAAAAATAATTTTACATAATAAACAAGTTCTAAGAGAATGAAAACTGAATATTTATTCAAGCACATAAGCGCAGTATATTATTTCCAAATTTTAAGACAAGACCCACGAATATATGAACGCATTTAATGAGTAGAGGATGCATTGAAAAATAAACATAAGCTCGTTTTTTCTTTCCCTTAGCATAAACTGTATAGTAAGTTTTCTATTTAAAGCTTCCTGAAAGCTAAGCTAACTGAAAAATTGATGAAAAATATATACATACGAGTATATTTTGCCTACTTCTGTGTTGTACAAACATTCCCAATAAACGATTACCTCCTTATAACATTTAATCAGTTTTTATGAAGACAATTATTCCTCAACTTCACTAAATTCATTTTATTTTGTAAATTGTATAATTAATTAAATTTGTTCTAATTTGTGCTGTAAACTGGGGCATGAGATCAAGCTAAGTAGTGGTTAAAAAATAGTTCATTTCGTTGTACTTTGTACGTATTGCCTAACTGGAAAATATTTGGCTCTAAATTAAATCGCTGGGCGACAGCTGCGACTCGCCTTCGGCCAAGTAAATGTGAAGCGCCTTGTAGAGCAAAGCAATGCCCAATTGTTTCTTCTGCTTCATGGTCCAGGATTGGGCAGGTCCGTAGTAGTCGCCGCGCTTCAAATTGGTTAGATGTGTGAGTCCCAAAGCGTCTATAATGGCCGCCTCACGCGTATACGCGTCCGTGGGCACAATATTGTGGAAAACGTGCAGGCAGACAACGCCGCAGCCATGCTGCCATATGTCGAGGATTCGTTGCAGTTTCTTGCTGGCCGGCGGCGCATTGGCCGGTGGTGGCGACTTAAATACATCCGGCTGGAGCGGCTGCTTTCGTATGGACACCGCACGCTTACCTGCCTGGGCATTGACGGATTGTGCCTTCTGCACCTGCTGGAGATGGGCACGTGTGTGCTGACGCATGGCATCGTAGAGATGTGCATAGGGCCGCGAGGATTTTCCTTTGCCGACATAAAAAATGGAATCCAGAAAGCGCTTCCACACACTAAACTTGTCAATGAAGGCGCTTTCGCCCGGCAAGTTGCGGGAAATACGCGGATCGATCAGCATATAGATAAAGCTCTGCTTCAGATGTCCTTCGCGCATAGTACGCACCTGCGCCCCGCTGGCAAAGTGCGCCGCCGAGGCAGCCTCATGCGGCAAAAAGTCACAAATGCGACTGAAATCTTCCGCCGAACGCATGGTACGATGCAATTCCACGGAGTATTTAATTTTATTGAGTTGCGACTGTGACTGAGTCCTTTGGGACTCCAGCATCTGCTCCGTGTTGCGTTTGTACTTAATGAGTTGCTTTATGTAGAGTCGCTTAGTGGTATGCGTAATAGGGCCAACGGGCGCACCAAATTGAGTTAACTCTGCACGCAACTCATCCGTTTCATAGTCCAGCGGCAGTGTCAAATTTGTCGAATGACTGCTGGCTGTGCTGTTAAGAGCTGCCGGCGTCTTCGGCGTCTTTGACGGCGTCGTTGCTGCTACATTGCTGTTGCCATTCTGAGGCAGCTTCGTCTCGTAAAAAACTAGACCATTCTCATCGTCGGTGTGCACATAAGCCTCTGTCATTTGCAGGAAGTACTCATCCTGTCTGGGTGAGCGTATCAGACCAGCACGACAAGTTTCTGAAGTGTTTATCTCTGCTCCTTCGGGCTGCGCCGTATGGAAGCTGCATTCGAGAACAGGCGCCTGAGCCACCTGCTCGACGGCTTCTTCAAAACCGAGACTCTTATTTGCCGACTCGGGTTGAGTGTTTAACACCACCACATGTGCCGCCCCCTCGATGCGTGCTTTGCGCAAGTGTTCCTGCAGACTGAACTCTTCCTCGGCCAGCGCCTTGTCCACCATAGCCTCGACGTGCTCTGCTTGCAGCTGCGATTGACGTACACGGGATCGTTCGACTTTTTCGCGCCAATTTTCAATCAGCGAACGTCTTGAGGTCGGCACTGGCTCCTTCTGACTCTGCGTAAGCTCAGCCAGATGCTCACGCGTCAGCGAGAAAAGATTCAGCGACTGCTCCTGCTCAGCTCGATCGCTTTCATCAGGAAACTTGGGCTGCGGCTTGGAGCGGCGATGTGTGATGTTGATGTAGTAGGGCGACGTCACATCATAGTTGTACTTGATGTTGTTTTTTGGCGTCGAGGTCTTCTGCTGCTCGAGATGCGGTCCTTTATCCTTGTCCCGTGCGCATTTCTGCAAAAATATGTGGTCTCGCATCAGCTGCAATACCTCGAAATGGCACTCCTCGATCGCATAATGCACGGCCAGCTTGTTTTCTTCGTCAACCAAATCAACGCGTGCCCCATGCTGCAACAGCAGACGCACCAACTCCACACGTCCATAGGTGGCGGCGATGTGCAATGCCGTCATATTCCCATCACATCGCACATTCACATCCAATTGTTGGCTCTCCAGGAAGCGGGAGAGTATGCGATGCGCCAACTCCACGTTCGGCATGCCGCAGACATAGTGGAGCGGCGCTAGGCCGCGCTCACAGGGCACCACGGAGGCATCGATAACATTGCGATCCAACATGGCGAAAATATCCGCTTCGCATTCATCCTCCAGGGCGTCCAGCAATGTCAGTGCCAGAAAATTTGCACGCTGTTCCATTACATGTGTGCTGTGCGCTGGTAATTGATTTTTCCACACTAATTGCAAGCACTTCGTTTCAATTAGAATGCAATTGTCACGTTTTCAATGTCAAATTGTCTTGCAAGCGTTTTGTTATTGTTTCTGTTTCATTCGTTTGGATGCGCTTGCGGGCGTTTGGTATTTTTTGGTACATTACTCGCGCGTCATGTGTTGGAAAAATCACGACGAGTGCAGTGCTGCCAAGCAAGAACAGTTTATTATTTAAACTCGCGCCATTCCTTCGTCTCACTCGCACTATTATTACTTTGCAGTGCTGCCAATCAACAGTTTGCAATTCAAAATTAATGGCGCTGACATTTCGTCTCACTCACTCTTGCTAAAATTTAAGTTAAATTGTTGACCACATTTGCATTTGATAGCACTTGTTGTTGTCGTTGTATATGCTACTGACAATGACTAGTAAATTAAATTTAAAGCACGTTTGTGCGTACGGCCGCGATTAATATTTTATCTCAATTTATGTACGTACGTACGCTCTGCTGAGAGCGCAACACGTGTCTGCTCAGCCGATTCAAAGTTTTTTTTATTGCTTTTAGTTTGCTATTTGTTTTGCTCAAAATCGAAACTAGTTTCCCTCCATTGGCGTCACAGTCGTCGAAAAAGGGGTTCAAGGTCAGTTTGCCTTGTGTGCATTGTCGTTTTTGCCATATAGGCCCCTTTTTGAAATACGATAGCGACGGCCTTGTTTGCGACCGCTCATCCGCTTTAAAAAGCAAACGCTCTTCTGTTGTTTACTAACATCGACATAGTACATACTTATGTGTGTATGTAATTATTATTAATAATATTTTGAACTACGTCTTTATGAAAACTACCAACACTAATGACCAAAAAGCTGACGAATGCGAATGGGGGGATTGCTGACAATAACAACAATAAGGGCCAAAACAAAAATTTCTGCGGGCATGCACGTCAAAAGTGCACGACCGCCGTTCATTCACATTAAGCGAGGAAAAGCGTGAAAACGCAATAACAACAATAACAAAAATAACAGTGTGCATGACATTAACAGCTGGCACGGGCCAAAAAGACAACAAAAACAAACCACAAGGGTGTTCCTGATCGCTATTTGATATTGTTTAAAAACCGTTTGGTTTGTGTTTAATAAATAATTTTGCTATTCAGTCGTTTGAGCTAAATGATTTCAACAAAAATAAAAAATGCTTTGAAAACAAAGATACATACATTCATATGTACCCATTCGAAATCACTGATCAAGTTGAATTCTTGATTACGAATCGTCTGATCATATTCTGCGAAGCTTGCAGAATTTGTATTGTATTATTTTACAGATTTTTTTGTCACAGGAAATTTTGTTTGAAACAGCTGATTGAAATAAGATGTTAATAAAATCTACCCTATTTATTTTTGTTTTTAAAACACATACATCTGTAGGTATTTATTTGCGTGCATTGCCCTCGTTTTGAAATTTAATTTGGCCTATCACTGATTAGAATAACAAGCACTTCTTTCTAACATTTACATACATATGTATGTGTGTGCTTTCTTCAATAGGATCGAGCTCTTTGTTTGCGATGTGTTATCAATTTTTTATTATTCTGCGTGGGTTTTTTGTTTTGATTTTCACCATACAAGCAATATTGATTGTTCTTGTTTATAATAAGTGCCTGCGTCATTGCAGTTTGTTACAGGGGAGCGGCAGAGAGAGAGAAAGAGAGCAAATTCATTAACGGTAATTGTTGAAAACACAAACTCTGACTAAAACAGAATGACATCAGCATTAACGGATGAATACCATTAAAATGAAATCCACAAAGAAACAACAAAGCTCCAGGTAAATAAAACAAGTTAATTAGCTGGCAAGAGTTGCGAATTGAATGACGAGCAGCATCAGCTGATACCAGATACGTACAAATGTGTGTATGTACATACATATGTATATTCTTTTATTCAACTTGCGTATACAAACTTAATACCTTTGTCAGTATGTGTGTCTATTGTCATTTCCCCTTCCCCTATAACAGCAGTAAACAACATTAAGTTAACTATAACAAACTATTTCATAATAAATGTATGTCATTCTTATTAAAACTGGTTGTTTGCACGAACAGTGTGTCACACACACACACACCTGCATTTTGGAGCTATTCAGATTCCCCATCCCATCCCACCCTGCAGCTGTTCAGCTTGTTTACTCGTTATTCTTAGTATCTGTATATTATTTTTTTGCCATGTCGACCTTCTCTTCAAACCAAGGCTTTCTTGTGATTTTTTTTGTTGGGTCTGGGTAAGAGGTCTAGAATTTTGTTAGAACTTACGTAAAATCCTGATTGAAATTCATTTGATATGCTGCCATTTCGCTCCAGATGATGAGCTAAATCTTCTGTACTCCACACTTTCACTTCTCAAATATTTTTATATTTTTGTGCTATGTATATTTGTTTTCCTTTTTTTAATTTTTGTAATTAATGCACTTTTAGACTGCTTTATAAATACAAACACTGTAATTCGCAGTAGATTGCACTAAATTAAATATTGATAAATTAAATTCGCTTCTGTTGCTAGCGTCGTAGTCTTTGTTGTTTTCTATTTGCTTGTTATTTTCATTCTGTTTTTCTTCCCCTTTGTTTGTGTTGTACAGAGAAACGATGCCTGCACCCACTCGCTCGCGGTATCGAAAATCTAGTATTTTTAAGGTATTTTGTATAGCAGGTTTGAATTTTTCGTCAGCATCTAGAAATTAGTGGTTTCAAGAATGTATAAACATTTACAAATATTTACGAATATTTAATGGTGTTTTTCACACAAATATTACTAATCTAGGGAATGGCGGTACTGGAATTGGCGGATAAATTATACCGAGAGGCTCCTTAATATGATTGAATAATTCATGTACATACATATATAAATGTATTTATTTATAATGGAGCTCTTGGGTTTTTTATCCAATAATAAACTATTGACTAACAAAACTGTAAATGTATTCACAAATACATACATATGTATATCGAATATTATTTTTAGAATATACCGATAAATCGGACACCAAAAATCGATATTTCTGGTGCATCGATGTCTTACTCGCATCCCTACCTCTAGTTTAATTCTTTTCATTTTTGTTTTAAATGAGTTTTGTTCCATGTGAAACTATCATTTAACGCGTGAAGATGTGTTTAAAATATGCAATATAGTTTTGTGCAATATATGCGCGTGAAATTCGCTCAAATGCCGTGCGTTTTACACGATTTAATCGCGTTGTATTCAGTGGCAAAATATACACATATAAATTTGTGAAAGACGCATGAGAAAATGGCGGCGTCTTCAGCTACGGCTGCAGCGGCAGCCTCAGACGAGTGTAAAGACGACGATGCGCTAAGCTCCACATTGCGTTCCTGTGCAAATGATCCCGATTTTGCAGTGATTTGTGCGTTTTTGCAAAAATTTGCTAAAGATTTGGGCATTACATTGCCGAGTTTTAAGCATTTGCAGGAGTGGTTGACAAACAATGATGAAGGTGCGTATGTGTGTGTGTGCGTGTAAATCAGCAATAGCGAGAGAGGCGAATAGCGAGAGCGAGTTGTGTTTGTATTTTTGTTTGGCAGCGTGAGAGCGACATTTACACGTGTGTGTTCGTATTTGTAAGAGAGAGCATTTTGACTCGTCGATGCATTTGCCTCACATTTATACCCTTCACAGAAATGTAGGGCTTATTGTTCAATAAAGTTTAAAGTTTCATCATTTAACGTATACCTCTAGTGGCCGATCAACTACGCGATCTTCATATCAAGCTTTTGCGCAAAACACGCAAAACGGTGCACGAGAAGAGCTGGGAATCAGCGCTAAGCAAGTTCTGCTTCAGCTATTCGGTGCAGGATGCTTGGGAAATTGAGCGCTTTGGCTATAAAAACTCTAGCCTGAAGGTCAAGCTACGCATATTTCGCGTAAGTGGTGATAAAGTTTATTGATAACACGGCATAACCTATATTTTATTGCCTAATCATTTTAGGAACTACTCGAGAGTCAATTTGAGCGCAATGCTAAGTTTAGAGCCCACATACTGACGCTCAATGCTGATGCACTGCGGGCACAGCCAATTGGAAGAGATCGCCTGGGCCACTCGTATTGGCTAACTCAGGACGATGATTGCAATTTGCGTATCTATCAGGAGCACCTGGATGAAGAAATATGGCAGGTGGTGGCCACCAATCGGGATGAATTTGTAAACCTCATCGCGCGCTTGCGCGGCAATGAAGTTGTGCTGCCCTCCAAAGATATTGGGGAAGCAGATGAGGACACAAGTAGTAGCAATAGTTGTCATGTTCCCGTGCAGAAGCCGCCGCCACCAGAAGAGAAGGAAGACGACTCGCTAGAGGATGAGACAACGGCAAAGGTGCCCAATTTAAAAATTAAGCTGCGCACGCCTAATTCAGACAGTCCCCGAATTACGGAAGAATCTGAAACTGTGGAAGATAAAATCAAAAAGGTCAAGGTACGTTTATGGTGTAACCCATCATTCGACAACAATAAAACTAATGATTTTATTTCCAGCCCCTACTTATAACACACGCCAAGTTAAGTGGCTCGCCAGCACCGGCAGCTCAAAAGAAGCGTTCCCACGACGATGTGGACAGCAGTCCAACATCGCACGAAGATCAGCAAAAGAAGCAACGCCCTACGCTGCTGGACACGAAACGAATCAAAAAGCCGAGTCGCTATGAGAGCACAAAATCAGAGGACGAAAACGAGCAGGAGTCGGGAGAGGAAAGTGATGAATCGGAGCTGGATGAAGACGTTAATGACGAAGAGGACGATGATGAAGATGTCGATGGCGAGGAGGAAGAGGACATTGATAGCGCAGCCGCTGAGAATGATGAAAATGAAGACAATGACATTGAAGATGAAGGCGACGAAGACGATGATGATGAAGTGGGTGAAGCCATTGAAGAGCCCACGTTGGTGGTTCGCGGAAATGGAGCTGGACGTGACTGCAATGCGGCTCCCGAGGACTATGAATCGAGCTTCTTCGCAGCGCTTACTACGAACGAAACTGAAGATCCGGTCGGAGAAGCGATCGAAGAACCATTGCTGTTTGTAATTGGAACGGGCTGTGGTGCTGAATGCCTGGTGGGCAATGGCAAAACTGAAGTGACTAGTGAAGCCACTGAAGTGCAATCAGAGCCCAAAGCAACATTCTTCTTCGGCGAGCCTGGTTGTCTACAATTGAGCCCCATTAAACAGAACCCAAAGCAGGAAACAAAACGAAGTATATTCGATAGTATAAGCGAGCCAACGGCAGCAACATCGACTGAAGGTCTAAAAGAGGCAGAAGAAAAAGTTAATGCAGACAAAATAGCGTCAGAGAAGACGAATGGCGAAAGCAAAAAACCCGAAGAGATATCTAGTGAGGAAGCTGAGAGATCTGCTGTTGATGAACAAAAGGCAGAAGAAAAGCAAAGTAACGGGAAGGAGTTATCCACAGAAATGAAAAAAATACATCACGATGATAATAAGGACAACGCCGAACTGAATTTAGAGCTGCCTCAAAGCGAAACTTTAAACACAAATGAAAACGAAAAGGAAAGTAAAAAATCAAAGGAAACTGTAATCTCGAATGATCAAGCAATAGAAGAAAAAGTACAGACAAATGCAAAAAATAAAGTAGACAAGAAAGATGTTGCTGAAGTTTTACCTAGCATCAGAAAAGATTTTGTTGAGACGAAGAATTCAACAGAGATAGTTAGCGTTAATACGCCTGAAAAGATGCTGGAACAAAAGGAGCCTAAAGAAGAAATTACAAAACATACTAAGGTTGAAAAAAAAATTGAAGAAAGTAACGCTAGTGAAGAATGCACAAATAGCAAGGCAAATGATGCTGTTGAAAAGAAAACCGAAATTGCACCACGGCACAATCACGATGAGAGTAAAGCTATAAAACCAGAAGAAAATATATGCAGTTCCAAAGACCTCAAGTCTGAGGAGGATGCACCTAAACTTTCAAATAAAGACCAAGAATTAGAAAAAGTAGTCACTGAATCAGAGAGTGAAGTCAAGTCAGATGAATCTCCTATATCTGTGCCCACAGAACATTCATTAATTAACAAATGCGACAAGCAGGCAGAGGCAAAGGAATCTTCAGCCTTAGAGTCTATTGCCGAGACCCAGCAGAAACCTGCAGATGTCAGCGACGAGCTAAAAAAGCAAGCTTCAACACTTACTGCACCCACGCTACCGATAAATCGCAAACGCAGACTAACAGATTTCGCGGCACCTTCTCAACATCCGCGCCACTCAACATCCGAGAGCGAGATCGAGACACATACTGAGCAAAATGAGCTACAAGATCTGGATGATGATAAAAACGATGATGATTTGGATGTGGGTGGCAAACGCATCAAAATGCGACCCAAGAACACGAATGTTGATGTACGGCGCAAAGTCGAAGCGCAGAAAACCCAAATCGAGGAGACAACTTCTTCGAGTGGCGAAGAAGATGCTCGCAGTCGACGCAAAATCATAGCACCCAAGCGACATTTGACTTGTGTTGAGAAACCGGTTGGAACGGCAAAGTCATCAAAACCTACCTTGGCTGAGATCATTGAAAAGAAGTTAATGAAAACGCCGGAGAAGCCGACTACGGAACAAGAATCCAAAGAGAGCACACCTGCAGTAGAGCCCAAAGAAGCGTCCTCCTCAAAATTTACACCGCCAAAAAAGTCGCCTATTACAAAGCCGTTAAAGAAGAATCTACTCACCCAAATACGTCAGGAGGAGAGCGATGAGGAAACCATACCCAGAAAGCGTACGATCAGCGAGACAGTTCAGCCCATCAATACAGTCGTACCATCTGTGCTGGAAGATCGACAAACCCCAGAGCGTCAACGCAAGCGGCGCAGTAGTGAGGAAGCAGCGCAAAGTCCACGGCGGGCCTCCATTACCGAAACTCCAGTAATTAGTGAAAAACTAAAGCGAAATAGCCAGGAACAAATAGTAGAGGAGACAGCTCCTACATCGTCAGTAAAGGAGACGACGGTAGTAAAGGAAGCAACACAGCAACGGGTGGGGCCTGTGCCATCGCCTAAGGAAACAACGAAGGTGGCAGCAAAAGTAGACCCACCTGCACAGCCGAAAAATGCCTCAATACCTGTAACATCAGAGAAAGCAGCCACACCGCCACCTGCGAAAAAGGCACAAACGATTACAACTGCCAAAAAGGAAACCACGCCTCCACCACCACCGTCAAAAAAAGCAGCAACACCTCCACCAGCGAAAAAGGCAACCACAACGCCGCCCGCGAAAAAAGCGACTTCGGCCCCAGCCACAGTTAAAGAATCAACACCTCCACCAGCGAAAAAGACTACCACAACGCCACCCGCAAAAAAAGATTGTTCTCCTCCAGCCCCTGTTAAAGAACCAACACCCCCATTAGAGGCATCGTCTGCGACAAATCGGCGTTCCGGAAGACGAGGTGGTGCTGCCGTAGTCTACTCTGAGCTGCCACAGCCAAAGCGCACAAGAGGCGGCAACAAAGCACCCAGTGAGAAGACCAGTCCCGAAGTCAAAAAAGAGCCTAAAGAGGATGAAAAGATAACAAAACCATCTGCCAAAACAAAGTCCCCTGCTGATAAGGCCAAAGAGCCTAAGACGGAGACGGAGACAGTCAAGCCGGAGAAACCGGCTGAAGTGAAAGAGGAACCAAAAAGTGTGGTTCCCAAGGTTGAAAACGTAGAGCAAAAGAGCAAAGAAACTCCTGCCACGCCCAAAGCATCATCCGGAGTGGGGCGTGGACGCGGGCCGCGTAAAAAGCGTGAGGTAGACACCACCAATATCATAGATTCAACCGATGCGGAGACGCCTGTGCGCCAATCGCGTCGCATAGCGCAGCAAAAGATTAAGGAGGAAGCAGAACGTCGAAAACTGGAGGAAGTGGCGTTGCGTACCATGAAGCAAGAGCTGAAGAAGAAAAAGAAGGCCGAAAAAGAGGCTGATCCCACGGTACTCGAACCTTCCGGCGAGTCCTCGGAGTCAGCAAGCGAAGCCGAAGAAACAAAGAAGAAAACCAAAAAGAAATGTCCAGGTAAAGATGGCTGGTCATCTGATTCCGAAGAACAAGCTGATACTGAATCAGAAGCTGGTTCCCCGCCCCACTATGAAACCGATGTGGGCTCACCTTTGTTCAAATCTGATCACGAATTCTCACCCGAATCCGAACTGGAGGATGAGTCACAGGTGGTGCCAATGAAACGGGCACGCACTGTGCGCAAGGAGAACGCCGAGGAAGAAGGTGACGAGGCTGAGCCATACGATGCGGACGAGGCGTGCCAGAAATGCGGCAAATCCGACCATCCCGAGTGGATACTGCTGTGTGATACTTGCGACAAGGGCTATCACTGCTCCTGTCTGTCTCCGGTACTTTTTTACATACCAGAGGGCGACTGGCATTGTCCGCCTTGCCAGCAAGAGCAGCTCATAAGCGCTTTAGAGCGTCAACTACAAGAATTTGACGAGCTAGTCGTGCGCAAGCAAACGGAGAAGCGTCTGGCCGAAGAGGCGTATCTGTTGGAGCAGCAGCGACGGGCAGAGGAGGAATTACGTGAGAAAGCGGCGCGTAAAACAAAGCGACGAGATGGTGATAGTGACAGCGGCGATAGTGAGCGTTCAATGCATACCAAGAACAAAGGCGGACGCAGTCGCGACGGTAGCGAGGATAATGATGATACCATCAGCAAGGCCTCCAAGCGAGCCAAGCAAGCGGAGAAGTCGAAACGCCGCCGTGGCGATGGGCGCAGCAATCGTCGCGCTGCAAAGCGTGGTACGCGCCGTCGCAGACGTAACGATGATGATGAATCGGGCAGTGGTAGTGACTCAGGCAGTGAAAGCCAATCGGGCAGTGGTTCCGGGAGTCGCTCAAGCAGCTCCAGCTATTCAGACTCTGATAATGAACCCATATATAAGCTGCGCAAGCGTCGCCAGATTAATGTTAGCTATCGTTTGAATGAATATGACGATCTAATCAACTCGGCGCTGAAGAAGGAGATGGATGAGGTGGCAGGCGCTGGTAATTTGGGACGTGGCAAGGATATTAGCACAATTATTGAAGCTGACAAGGAAGAGAAGGCGCGTCTAAAAAAAATTGAGACGGACGACAAAGATGATGATGTCACTAAGGCTCCTACACAAACAGCACCTCGTAACACTGCTTTAGCAGCCGCTGCTCTAGCTGATGAAGAGGACACTGAAAGCGAGGATAATGAAGTTGATAACCAGCAGCTTAGAGCCGTCAAGTCGAAGCCCAAACCACCACCGACAAAGAAAAAGTCACGCAAACTCACCACTCTAGATGTGAGTTCCGAAGAGGATCACGGCTCCGATGAAGACTTTAAAACATCAAGTTTCTCAGACGATGAGGATACATCCATTTCCGCATCCGATGACTCGGACTCGAGTCTGGAATTATACAGACGGCGTGGACGCGATAGTGGCGGACGCGGCAAAAAGCAACGAAAGGCAGCAAGACGAGCGGCACGCGAACGCCGCAAGGATCGCAAATTTGTTGTGGATGAGAGTGATGAAAGCGAACAGGAACAGCGACCAAAAAGCAAAAAAAAGCGCAAGGAGGACTCAGACTATACGGAAACCGAAACCGAGACGGATGAAGACGACAATGGGTCCGAGTTGTCAGAGAATATGGACAGTGCTGATCTGTGTGATGATACCACCAGCGAGAGCGACGACGGTGCTTGGCAGCCATCCAAGCGCAAAAAGTCTGCTAAAAAACCATCAAGCATCGGCATAGCGCGCAAGTCGCCAAAGCTTAAAAAGCCGCAAACCAAGAAGCCAAAGCGTCTGGAGTATTCCGATGATGACATCAGCGAGTCAGAGCCAGAAGACGATGAGGATGACGAGGACGCTGAAGGCGGTTCTGGAAAGGGTTCGGGTAAAGGTTCTGGCAAACAGCCACGTACGCAGCCACTAAAAGCATCAACAGCGGGCAAAGGAAAAGGAAAGTCCAAAGCTCCGGCAGCGACTAAGAAAAAGAAGCGACCCTCATCCGACGATGAAAGCGATGGTGGAGGTGGAGCCGGATCTGACGACAGCACCCGGCGCACACGTGGTCGACGCTATGCCTATATTGAGGACTTTGACGACGACAGCTCCGATGGCGGCATAAAACCGGGCGTCAAACGTCCCGACACCCCTCCCGAAGAACGTCAAAAGTTTATACAAAAACAGGAAGAGATTAAACGAATGTTGGCCGAAAAAAATGCCGAGGGTGCGAAATTGGCCGCCACCCCGCGTTTAACGCCTATCAAGGATACAACGGGCGCCAGTAGCAACACGACGGAGAAACGCACACCTGGGAAGACAAGCGATTCGCTCTCTACAGTTCCCCTTTCCGTCATTCGTCAGGCCAAGGTGCTCGACATTGACTATTTGCAGCGCAAAGGCGAGACCATTGGTGATCTGGACGATAACATCGATGATGTGGACGAATCTGAGTTCGACGATGCCGATCTGCCCGATGATCTGGGCGCAATGGACATGGAAGATGCCATAGCGCGCATGGTTGACGATGAGGAGCAGTTCAGTGCGGCGGCAGCACGCGAACTTCCCGCACCTGACGAAGTGCTGCGCACAACACCCTCCAAATCAAAAGTCCCCAAGCCTGAAGAAGCGCCCAAACCCCAAGTCCCAGCGGTCTCTGCCTCAGGCTTGCAGGAGCCTCTACGCAAGCGCCTTCCCATGCCAACCTTACAACCACCACTACTGCGGCATCAATTTCCATTGCAACCATCACTGCAGCAACAACAACATCACCAATCGCCACACCCACATCCCATGCATCCAATGCTGCAACGCGATTTAACTGCCGCTCCCCCAGCCATGCAGTTGCTTCAGAGTGCATTGTCCACCCCCTTCGGACAGCCACTTAATCGACCTAGTTACGCATCACCAACTGTGCCGTCTTCACAACACCAACTATCCGCCATGCAACGTGTACCGCTCAGCATGAGCATGCCCCCTGCCCATTTAATGAATGCAGCTGTTTCCATGCGTCCGCCCACAGCCGCCGCAGCAGCGGCTGGCGCACCAACTAGCGATCCAGCGGGTGAGGCAAAGCCACGCGGTCGGCGAAAAAAGGTAACCCCATTGCGAGATCAGCTGCAAAAGCAACAAACCGCCGCAGCCGTTACCGCCGCCACAACAACTACAGCGTCTCCGATCGAGAAACCTGCCCACTCCAAAGCTTCCTCGTCAACCGCCCCGACCCAAGTGAGCATTACGACCACCGCACAGTCGCAGCTCTTCAAGCCACATGAAAATGCGGCCGCCACTGCCGCCGCTCAGGCATCCGTCATCACACGCATGCCGCATCTACCGCCGCATGTCCGCGGTCCGCCTGCCAGCATGTATCCGGCCAGCGCTGAACTACATGCGCGCTTTTACGGACAACCACTGCCCCCCAACTCCAGCGGCACACGTTCACCTTCTTCTGTGCCCCGTCATCTGCTGCGGCCACAAATGCCGCCCGGCCTACAGCCGCCCCCGCACAGCGCTCTGCGACCTACATACGGGCCGCCGCCGCCATTGCGTGGCGCTCCACAACCCCAAACATCAGCCACGCCGCCCAATACACGACCACCCTACATGCACGGTCCGGAGCACCATGCTGGTGCTGGACCCACAACTGCAAACACTGGCGTTTATGGCGCTGGTCCGCCACCGGCACGGCATGCCTCACCACATATAAACCCCTACAGGTAAGTGAGCATAAGAGACTAGAATTACTTTTTCACCTCCACCACTTTGCCATTTTTACGCCAAACTTTATTAATCAAGCTGCCCTTAAAAGCTTTCAATCAATTATTTCAGGCCAAGGGCATACACCTAGTTATATTTTAACACTGTACATCGTATATAAAATTTTTAATTTTCAAACCGTCTTAAATCACAACCGTGTAAAAACAGAATTAGTTGTGTTAAGGTTTTGACAAAACGAGTCGATTTAGCCATGTCTGTCTGTCCGTCCGTATGAACACCTAGATCTCAGAGACTTTTAAAGGTAGAGACACAAAATTTTGCATGCAGATACCTTATGTATATGTATAGTACAAGTACTATTGATTCCCTATAACTTCCCTAAATCTAGGAACAGTTCTTTCTAATTTGGAAATCACCTCTGGTTAATGATGTTAATGTGTTTGTATATCAAGTTTTATCGTGATAGGTCAGTTGTTAGGAATATAAATGTAATATTTGCCGAAGCTCTGCTGCTTTGGTTCAATTATTTTCAATATTTTTATTTTTTATTTCGAAGTCGGAGTACCCGGCTTTAGCTTTTCCACCTGCTTTTATTAGGTTAGATATTTTTGGAACTATCCTCTATTCCCCGATCTCTAGTAAAAGCACAAGTTAGTTTTAATTAGGGTCGATTAAAGTTCCTTGAAATATAATTTCTTTACGCTTTCTTCTGTTCCCATTTGCAGAGGTCCGCCCGTTTATGGTAATCCTAACTATCCGCCACGAGCGGCACCGCCAGGGGCTACAAATATGCGACCCGGTGTTGTGGATTTTGCTGCAGGCACACGTAAGTTTGAAATTGCACATAAAAGTAAATAATCTATTTTAATATCACAATTTTTGTGTATTTTAGGCGGTTATCCACCCTTTGGGTATTATCCACCACCGCCTCCACTAGGCACACCGCCCGCCCTTGGAGCACCTAGTTCGGTAATTGTCAGTGCGCCACCAGCCACGCCCACTAATCATTCGGTCTCAGCCCTGACGCGTGGCAAATCACCAGCCCCGACACCCGCCATGGATGCCTCGCACAAATCTTCGGTGATTACCAGTAAGAAACTGACCACCCTTGAGGGTTATACCAGCGCCAAATCACCGCTGGCCGTGGTCGCTGAAGCCTCGGGCTCGCCGGTTCCAGCAGCTGAGGAGGATTCAAGCTCGGCCCATGGTAGTGGAGGGGCAGTTGGTGCTGGCGTAGCAAACAGCACCGGCGTTGGTGCCGGCATCGGTGAATTTAGCGGACTGGTGAGCTACTTTAGCTCCCAGCAGGACGATTATGACACATAACAAACGCCGCTGGCAGCCTAAATTTGTATATATGTAGTTGATATAAATGTATGTATGTATAGGGTATGTAATGTCCTAGCTAACTGTACTACTATACAGTATTTGGGGGAGCGACATCCAAACTTTAGGCCACTTATTGGAAATTTCGCAAACCCACACAACACACACACACACCATAACGCAATGCATATGCATATAGAAATGTAACAAATTTAAGATTTATTTTGTTAGTTTATTCTAAATTTATTGCAACTAAATTCATGCTAAATTAAACTTATTTATTACACTAAATATCTTAACTATGTAAGCATGTATGTACAGCAAATTGATTAACTGAAGGATGACAGACGACAAAACGAACAATGATTAGAATGACAAAGTTTGTACAAACTGTGAAATTAGTTAAAATTTGTGCGCAGGCGGGCAAACAATTTGCACACAAGTTTGTCAAACCTTTTAATTATGCTTGAAATATTTGTATTTCAATCAAAAGCAGATTGAAAATGGGAAAATCTCTATTTGATTTGCTGTTTAAGGCCTGCTAGGATTTTGTCTGTCTGACCATAGCTAAACGCAAATTCCGGTTTTCTCGGCCTGTACACGACTTGAAGTTTTCTTAATGTTTGTGCAATTATTGAGTTCATTTAAGATGGTGTTGTTGAATTTATTTGTATACCCTGTACCCATATATGGAATGATTTTAGAAAGCTAGATTAATCCCTGGTCAGCATCACGAGACAAATCGATAGATATGGAAATATCCATTTGTCATTTCATTCAACAATTGTATATCTTGAATACTACTTGGTATACAAAATAACACATAAACAGCTTTCAGGCTATCTTAAGATAAGAGTGTTTGTTCATAGAGTCAAAGAAAATTAAATGTATATCTTAAGATAAAAACAAATAATTACTCCCATAAAACAAATACAATTTCTTGAGATTTAAAAAGCAAACCAAATTTGTCTCATGAACTATACAGAGATAATGAAGTTCTCAAAAGTTAAAATAACCTTTTTAAAAATCACACAACCCCCAATAGAACAAACGTTCTGAGAAAGGACTTAACAAACAATTAATTTATCTAAATCTACCTATACCTTAAGTTACATTTCGACAATTCAAAAAATTAACCAAATGGGTACAGGGGCTATTCCATAGATTCGACTTGTTACAGTTATTCAGTTACAATTGTATTGTCAAAGTCTCTGTTAGTTCTATAAAGCAGCGAACATTGTGTGTTTAATTTTTGATGAGAAATGCGATACATACCAATAAAATAGAAGAAACAAAAAGATCAAACACATATTTATAAACCTATAAAAAAAATTAGGGGGAAACCATGTAAACTAAAAGTACAGTCTAAAACATAAACTATAGTGCATATTATATATAAAAATATAAATTAAAATAAACTAACTACTAATGATAAAACGACGTATACAGAAAGAAACAAATAAAACTATTTAATATTAGTTGAAAAATAAACGAGATTGTCTTTTTATATTTATAATTATTGTGGAGTGTAACAACTTTTACCAGGATTTTAAAATACAAAGATCATCTTAATAGTTTAATCAATTTTTACTCTAGTGATTATATTATAACTTTTCTGAACGTGAATCTATAAGATAACAAAAGAAACCTTTGGCTACAAAACTTAGCCAAACCAGCACCTTAGTATGACAAAAAACTCGACGATCTTATAAATAGCTTAATCATTTTTATCTAGTGATGATATAAGAGCGTTTTATCAAAGTAAATCTATAAGTGAAAACAGAGTTTGCTGGATCATAGAAAGTTATTCTATTATCCCAGAATTTATGTTCTAAACATGTCACTGACATGTTCATAAGTCAACACATTTGTCCGTTAAAGTCAGAATTGAATATCTCCTGAGCTAATGTGAACACAAATTTGGCGAAAAATAAAAATAGGTCACAATTTTAACACTAATTCAACGAAAACAAGCCAAATTTCATTATTGTGCCATATTTAAGACATTCATTCATAAAAGACAGACAGAGCGAATCGCAGAGAAGGGTGATATTTGAAATGCGGTCGAAATTATTTATAATAACTAATATGATTAAATTAGGTATTGGTGTTAGTCCAAATTGGAGAATGAGGATGCTTCTTTTAATTTACTCCTAAATCAGCTATGGGACAGCCCGAGGTGCTTCACTCAAATCCTTTCCAGGAGAATCACAGATGAGGGCGATATTTTACATGATTTCTTTAATTATATTGTAATTTTTATAACTTAAATTAAACTTATAGCCAAATACAAATACAACTAAACTAGGTGTTCAGCCTTAATATTTTACACGAAGAAGGAAACGAATCAGTATTGGCCAAGCAAGTCCAAATCAGTTCTAGTTTGTTTTGCAAGGCTTTTAAGGAATAGAAAAATATAAAGAAATAACCTGTCAGGTGAAAAGAAAAACTATCAAAACTACATTAACATCCAATAACGAATCCTCGCTGATCGACTTTCGCTTCCTCCGACCAGCTATGCCTGAAGTCACAATCAAATTAAAGCGGAAACATTATTAATCTGCTTAAATGAAGTGAAAATATAAAAGCAAACATAAATTACAATTAGGAAAAAGCAAGACAGATTGTTACTTGTATAGTTGAACAAGACCGACGAAATCGAAATTCTGTGTAAGGGAAACTGATTCCAAAAAATAAAATAAACTTGTCCTTTCTCGGACCTAGGAGAATCTGGATACCAACTTTGGTTATTTCAGCTTTTATAATTTCTGAGATCCTTGCGTTCATCCAAACGGACGGACGAACCTAATATACCTTTTTCACCCTACGGGTACAGGGTATATAAAAATATACTGATAGACAAATGGCAGCTTGAAATTCCAAAAATTGCACATAAAATCGCCGGCACGAAACCACTAATCAAGAAAAGAAAACAAAAAACATTTTAAATAAATAACAAAAATTCCATTTCAAGAATAAGTTGTACTTCAATTAGATACTTACTTGTTACGAATTTACTTTCTTAAGAGACGTTAAACTATGTATTAAGAATGAGGCAGCTATGTGAATGCCGCAAGGTTTTATATTTGTTTGTTTGTTTGTTCGGCGGAATGAGATAAAAAGATACGGCGATTGTTGTCCATGCGGGAAAAATTAATAATACCATTTCTAATTCGCTTCTATTTTTTACGGTCATAAATCATTTTTGCCCAAAAGAAGCGTCTCGACTTTCGCGTCACACGAAACGGGCAGAGACATGCTCTAAATTATTAGCAACTGGCTATGACAGAACGCGTCCGAGTCACTCGATTCTTCTCACATACGAGTATGTACATATGCATATATTTTGACGTATATGGACAAATTGATTGCTTTTTCAGATTAACTGTAAACTCTTTTAAAGGGGAAAACAGCGTGAAACCAGAGCTTATTAAGGGTCAAACTTATCGCGCGATTGTTTCAGAATAAATCCACACGAAAGGCAACAAAAAGTTAATTAATTCGTTAATTTTTTTAAAGGTAGAAAAAATAGTTCAGTAGGGTAATAGGTGGACGCTAAATGTAATCGTAATGTGTGTGAATTTCCTCTTTTCTAATTACTTTGAACTACATTTCTTTTATAAGTTATTTAAAAGAATGATTCCGTTACAAACAAAATAGTTTAGTAGGCAATCGATGGAACTTCTTCTAAAAGCTCATTAAAATGTGTAATGAATAAGATTTAGAAGTACCCTTGGAAAGGAAGTAGATAGAGCAGCTGAAATTGACTCAATTTTGATGAATTGATAAAACAGAGTTTTAAATAACGACAAAAATTAGTTGGTATTGGAATTAGTGGCAGAGCTTATAACACACTCGCTTCCACAGCAGTTTCCAGTCTTATTTAGGAACTAGCAGGTATTGCCCGTCTTAACCCGGCTCAATATAATGTTTCCAATTGTATTTATTTTGTGTGTGCATAACCTACCCATATGTTTTCACCTTATAAGTTACCAGTAGGAAGGCATTTAAGGTATTTAAATGAACATTTTCTGTTCTTGACAAAAAATTGTTCAGTAGTCCGTTACATTTTTGTTCTTGCCAAACTATTTCTTTAAACGAACATGACCACTATAACTAATATTTTTTTAAACCTCCCCCCTTTGGAGTTAGAATTTTCCAAAAGCCTTTCTTAGTGTGCTCCTACACTATGATGGATACTATGAAAGGATACTTGAGTCCAAATTTCATCTTTTACCGTTTGGGCTGTGCGTTGATCACCAATTAGTCAGGACAAACTGTTTTATATATAGAGATAACGCATCGTTTTAAGATAGACTATGTGCAAAAAAGGGGAATAATTATAAGGGTATATCCTAATTTTAAATTCACATTTGAGTCAATACGGTCACGCACAAACTCGGAATATGAAACACGGCACTCGTGTCAATGCCGTGCAGCGATGAGCCACGATCAAAAAGCACTGACAATTCTCATCTCAATTTGCTAGAGAAAAACTTTCGATAGTTGAAGCCACCGATACCATCAAAATATCGAAGTTTGAATGCAATAAGCAGAATATTTAATTAATAAAATCTAATTATTTATTGAGATCGATAAGAACAAATCATATACATACATACATCTGCCCGCAATGCGAAGCAGAATATGCGTAGCTCCGTTATTCGGTTTCTGCTTTACTATCGCATACGCAGTCGTTGCTTAGCGACGGTAACTGTAAACTTTTGGCGTTTTGCCTTTGCAATTAACATTAAATGGTCAAAACGAAAGAAGATGAGCGAGCCAACAACTTGAAGTTGTTGTTGTTGTTTTGTATTTACATGCTTCATACATATACAGGCATAGATACATATGCTTGTACATATGTATGTATGCATGGGCACACATAGACACGAACTGTTCCCAACTATTTGATATTTGATATATGGCAAGTAAAAAACATATTGCTATATTTTAATCGTTGAATGCCAATTTGTTGATATAGTTATGTTGATTACATTACCCAAATTTGAAATCGATCGGACAAAATTTATAACACAAACTATTCATTTGAAAAAGTGAATAAATATTAAAACCCCAATAATAAAATTAAATGCGATATATCGAAAATATCGATACTTGTGTTGATATATCGTAATACATGTCGAATACAAATACATCGAAAAACATCGTTTGAGAGTTATTGATTATAATACTGTATTCGATTGTACACTGTACACATACATACATACAAATTTATTTGTATGTGTACGGTAACTGTAAACTTTTGGCATTTTGCGTATGTAATGAACAGGCGTAAATGATCAAAACGAAAGAAGATTTGCGAGCCAATAACTTGAAGTTGTTGTTGTTGTTTTAAAAATTTTGATTTGAAACCATAGAAAACTATTTTTTACAATTAAACAACAGTGTTCGATAGCCCACTGCATACTTGTACATACAAACCTATATATGTATATAGGAATGCATGAACGTACATACATACTTATTGATGTACATACATACATATGTACATGCTATACATACAGACGTATGTACGTATGTAATACATATGGTGCTGGCGTAATTCATAATGCGAAATTCTTTCTAAGGGGAGAAATGTCCCCCCTGCCCAACATGCGTACGCCCTTGTAGTCCGTTGTCCTAAAAACTCCTTATGCCAAATGTACTAAACAAAGAAAAAATAGCATAAAAATGTTTATGTTATAATGTTAATAATTTTTAATTAATTAACATTTCTTGCCCTGTCAGTGCAAGACGAATGTACTTTTGTACATACATATGTATGTATGTATGTACATACATGTGTACAAATGAACATTCACACATTAGTGTCTCACATTTTGCTTTGGCTACTTCAACCGTTTGCACGCAACTACACGAACAGCTGCTTGTATGTATGTATGTGTGTGTGTGTGTATGTATACTTAGTTGTCCCCAACTGTTTGATATTTTGTATTGTTTGTTCTACCTGCATTTGTAAAATGCATATTTTAAAAATCGTTAAATGCAAAGTTGTAATTTTAGTTACGTAGATTATATTACCCAAATTTGAAATCGATCTGACAAAATTTATAACACAAACTTTTCATTTGAAAAAATGAATAAATATTAAAACCCCAATAATTCAAGCTCCAACAGAAATTTTGAAAAACCGAGTATGCAGTTTTGTTTGTATTCTTTTATAGATTATAAAACCTAAATTTAAAGTTGATCGATTCAAAAATGCAGAATTTTCAAACAAACTTTGGAGCTACTTTTCCCCCCTTTGGAGCTCGAATTTTCCAAAATCCCTTCTTAGTGCGCATCTACACTATGATAGGATACTTGAGCCCAAATTTCAGTTTCCTAGCTTTTACCGTTTGGGCTGTGGGGTGTTGATTGTGTTTCAATTTTTCCACGGAAAACCCCCCTTTTTTCATGCCCCAGGAAAAATGGTGAAAAACCAAGTATACAGTTTTTCTTGTATTCTTTTTGAGAGTATACAAACTAAGTTTGAAGTTAATTGGATGAAAATTGTAGATTTTTCATACAAACGTTGGAGCCCGTTTTCCCCCCTTTGGCGTTCGAATTTTCCAAAACCGCTTCTTAGTGCTCACCTACACCACTGAAGACAACATGTGTCCAATTTTCAGCCTCTTAGCTCTTACCGTTTGGGCTGTGCGTTGATTGCACATAGCTTTTCGTTTACCGAATTTTCCACCGGAAAATCATTATTATTCAGGCCGCAGGAAAAATATTGAAAATCCAAGTATACAGTTTTTTTTGTATTCTTTTTGAGAATATACAAACTAAGTTTGAAGTTGATCGGATAAAAATTGTAGATTTTTCATACAAACGTTGGAGCTCGTTTTCCCCCCTTTGGAGCTCGAATTTTCCGAAACCCCTTCTTAGTGCTCACTTTCACTATAAGAGGGATCTTGTGTCCAAATTTCAGCTTCCTAGCTCTTACCGTTTGGGCTGTGCGTTGATTGCCAATCAGTCAGTCAGTCAGTCAGTCAGTCAGTCAGTCAGTCAGGACAAACTGTTTTATATATATAGAGATAATTATCTTTTCAAAACGAATAAGCTAACATAGTTTTAAATAAAGACAAAAATTAGTTGGTATTGGAATTAGTGGCAGAGCTTATAACACACTTGCTTCCCCAGCAGTTTCCAGTCTTATTTAAGAATAATTATCTTTTCAATTTGAATTGCTTAGCCCCGAAAATGTAGGTCTTTCTTTAGGCCAGGGACATATTAAATAATTAATAGCATCGCATAGCCAATTTGGACGCTTTTGTAAAAAAGCAGAATAAATAAAATGTATAAATTTCTTCTGAGCAAATCGTCTCATTCCCCCATTTGGTGAGGGCCCTCGGCATTGAAGAAGCCGCCGACTGGCGAAGCAAATATTAGCTGCCTCACGATTGCAACATGGGGCATGGGCTAATGCTTTCACCCCCAGCTTTGGATGATTAATATTTGATGCGTGCCGATTAATTTAATAGTATATACAAAAAAACCAGTAGCAACAATTTCGTAAAATCAATTTAAAATTTAAATTAAGTAAATGCTGTAGCCGGCAGCTGTTGAAACTTTAATTGGTGTAAGCTTCCCGAAAAAGAGGAGAGAAGAACGTGGAACTTTCATCATTCGGGTGATGGGAAGATGCGAAAGGTTTCGCATATACTGTGGTCTGTGTATGAAATAGCCGAGCTCGCATGTTTGCCAAAGTCGAACCGTTAAAGAATAAATATTAATTATAAGCCAACATGCGGGCACAGTTGACTAATGGCCAAAACCTTTTTGGACGTCAGCAGCTGACGAAATTGTTTCAAGATGTCTCTTCGTTGTCGTCTCCAACAATGCCGGCCACTAATTGCCAGCGCTCTTCCCCCTTACTTACAACGAAACTGACAACAAGATCGTAAAACGAAATCCGTGCTTAATTATTTGCATATCTAAAACACAGTAGTGTCTATATTTGGCGCTAGTGTCGAGCTCTGTATCTCGTTTGTGTCTCTTTTCGCGAATTCTTCTTTGCATATCTCTCCCAAGTATGCCGATGATCTATGCGCTGACCACGGGGAGAAATTCAAAATTAGTTGGACCGGAGCTGGCAAAGTGGACTAAATGTCTTCGGCGGCGCTCAGGCGGGCTCAGTCCAATTTCGTGCGCGTTCGAGAGAGCTCCAAGCTGCTCCGATATAGCAGGATCAGCAGATAGATCAGAATTTGCTCAACATGGGGATTGTGCCATTGTTTTCAGTCGGTCTGGCACTGACCCTGACCCTGACCCTGGTCCTTGTGGAGGCCCGTGTGCGCGGCAAGCGCTACGACGAGGAGACAGACACCATTGTCGAGCTGCCAAAGCTGGGCGCCATTCAGGGCAAGACCTTCGAGACAAGTTGGACCAAGCGGGAGGTCCTGCAGTTTGTGGATGTTCGATATGCCGAGCCGCCAACGGGAAAGTATCGGTTCAAGGTGTGTGTATGTGTGTGTGTGTGTGTGTGAAAGCATAAAAATCCGTTACTACTAAAAAGTGGCAACTTTCTCCAAAAATTACAAAGCCAGTAACTCATCAAAGACTCTGATCAATTAATGGAGCTTTAAAGAATCAGAGAATGTCGTGTGGAAGAACAGTTTTAGCAGCTCCCTAATATTATTAACAATAACAAGTGCTTGTCGGTGGTTTCGTTTTCACAAAAGCATGCAAAAAAGTATAGAAAAGCAAAACTCAAAATACGGTTTGCCAAAAATTAATGTGAAAGCTCAGAAGCTGAATGGCTGTCAAATTTAAATCTCTTAGCCCGTCGCTATTGTTGCGCTCATTAGGAATTTCCAATTCCAACTCGTTAAATGCAAATTATTTGCATCATCGCTTTAAAACCATCGTCTCTATGTTAATTCATTCCTCTCGTATATTTTCCGCTCGAATACGATAATTGTGTAAGTACGAACAAGTGCGAAAGGCGATATACAAGTATATAGTAAAGAAGAGGTTCCGAAGGCAGATAACAAAATAATATTTAAGAATAATAACACTTGTTCCTTTATGCTGAAAATTTTCAATTCCACTTGTCTGATAGTGTAAGGTTTTATTCTATTCATAGATGGAAACCGGCTCACATATTTATTTAATATCACCAGAGAGAAGAGAACATTTTAAATTACATTTCATTTTAATAATTTAACCGACCGAATCAATTAAATAATTTCTTTGCTGACATTGTTTTGATAAATAACTAGGTATTACAAATATTGTCTGATTTGATCTTAATTGTATTCATGTTTCCTATGCTTATCTCAACTGTGGTATTTTTTATCGACACTTATTTTATTTTCTGGCAAAGAGTTTGCAGACAAATATTGTACTCGTTTTGTTTTATATGGATATTTAATATTCGCAAGAGTTCTATACTAAACCTTTATGCTAAAACGGTTTTTTGTTTCATGAAGTCGGTATTTACAAGTTCGTCTACCGACGAATATGGATATGCTGATTTCTCCCATCTAGCTGCTAAAAAATGTATACATATGCATATTTTGTGGACTTGCTACTTTCTGATTTCTTGTAAATGCTGGACTAGTTAGTTATCAAGTTAGCTAAAAGGCATAATTAAATATTTGCTCATGCTTTATTTAGTAGCCGCTAATATAAGTGTAATGCATTAATAAGTTACTCGAGGCTTATCCATTTTGTAACATCTTTATTCATCGCTGCTTCGTTACGTTCTGTGTGTCTTCTCAGTTATATTTCTTACTTACAGGCTTAACTTTAGTTTAATTAAAAATACAAAATAAATCGTAATATCTTCCCAAAGATTATGTATGTACCTATATATTAATATTCAGCTATTCTTTTTAACGATTCAATTCAGTTTACAAAAATACAATTTTTACGTCATGTGCAATTGTATTAATTATCTTCAATACAAAACAACCATATGAATTACAAATCATTAATTACTTTCGATTTGTTTTTCTTGACAACCTTTCCTCCCGTACGTGGTATAAAATTCTGGTGCAGTCAAAGAAGAATTATCATTCTTTTTCACATTTTCATTTCCCTATATTGTTCGATTATTGTGAGAAAGAACACAAAAATATAATCGACTTATTTTTGTTTCAATCCAACTACCTTTGTTAGGGTGTTTGTATATCTAACCATAAGTTTCTGGCTCTTAAAAAACTTTACACTTCGCTTTTCCTTATAATCAACCATACTTTTACTTTGTTGTTTTACTATTTGTTCTGATACTAACCGTGTCTTTAAAGACAGGTTTAGTAAACCTTGTTTTTAAAATAGGACCAACAAATAATTTTACTTCTGATTCCCCTGTAGTACAATAAATAAAATTTCGATAATCAATGAGAAATCAATTTAAATTGTTAAATAATGCCAATTCACAGTTCCATTCTCTTAAAACTTGCATGGAAAGATTTGTTCAATAATGTGAAATTGTTGTTTTTTTTTAAATATTTGAAATCCCGCAGAACTTTGGTTTTATAGAATTCTACCCATTTCGAAAACGAATCTATTCCTACAAGTAAACAATGGTTTTTTATAGATGTTGCACAATAAAAATTAATTCTACTCCAAACTGGGTCTGTATACTTCCATGGAATAAGATAACATTTAATTGTTGCAGTTCTAAAGAAGGAAGGCATGTAATAATCAATTTTTTAATTTCTTTGTCAACAGCAGGCCACCAATTATATTTAACAATTCCTATATGACTTTTTTCAATATTGGGTTTTGTCGTATTTAACTAAAAAGGCAATCCTTTAGTTTCAAAAATTTCTAACAAAGACGCAAAAGATATTTATTTCCCCGAAAACACCGCCTAATTGCAAACATAAATTAGTTAAATTATTTGAATAATAAGCTAATTTTGTTCATAGCCTCCCCGCCCCATTGAGCCCTGGGAGGATGTAATGGATGCAACAGCGGAGAAAATCGGCTGCCCCTCAGTGGTCTCCATGGACTCGTTGCGGAGGCTAGATGATGTGCTGGATGTGGAGGATTGTCTAACGATGACGATTACCACTCCTAATGTAACTGCTAAGCTGCCCGTGCTGGTCTACATCCACGGCGAGTATTTGTATGAGGGAAGCAACTCGGAGGCCCCACCGGACTATTTGCTGGAGAAGGATATTGTGCTAGTAACCCCGCAATATCGCTTGGGACCGTTTGGTTTCCTCTCAACCAAGACCGACGACATACCCGGCAATGCGGGCTTCCTCGACATTTTCTTAGCTCTGCAATTCATCAAACACTTCATTCAGTATTTCGGAGGCGATCCAAGCCGTGTTACCGTGGCTGGTCAAGTGGGTGGCGCGGCGATTGCGCATCTCCTGACGCTTTCGCCAATGGTGCAACGTGGATTGTTTCATCAAGTGATCTATCACTCAGGCTCGGCCATAATGCCCATATTCCTGGAGGACAACCCGCGGAAGCATGCTCAAGAGATAGCAGAAAAGGCGGACTGTCAGATGGTAACGGTTCGCGATCTCAACAACTGCCTAATGGATTTGTCTGCACTGGAGTTGCTGACGGCTTTTATGGAGCACGCGGTAAATGGAGAGTTTCAATAGAACTCCATTAACTTTACTAATTTTACTTTTTTCTGGCTAGCTGGAAAAATCCGACCTGGGGATTGGCCATACTGGTGGCATTCAATTCACCATTGGGGGACCAAGCGGTGTGCTGCCCAAGCATCCCTATGATCTCATGCTGGAATCGAATTTCTCATATCCTGCACTAGGTGGTTGTCCCAAAAACGCGGGCACTCGGGTGCTCAATGAAATTGTAGAGAACGACTTTGAGGGTAAAATCCCAGACGATGAATACAACACCTACAATTATATAGACCATGTGATACGCCAGGTCGTTGGCACTGATAAGACGATGTTGTTGACGAGCTTCGTAACCCACGACTTCTTCAACCGCCAACTCCTGGAGAACGGTACCTTCGATACGCTCATACCTCGGCTCGTTGACGTGAGTAAACAAAATGGCAGTGGTTGGTAAAGAATTTTGAATAACCTTTGGCTTTATTACAGGTGGCTGGCACGTTAAACCACAAATTGCCAGTCCTGCTGGCCCTGAACATGAACAACAAACACAATCCAGATAACACATTCCTATACTCTTTTGACTACGCTGGCGAATTCAATCGCTACCGCGAAATGGATGAGGAGACGAATATGCAAAGCCCATTCAAAGCAGGAGTTTCCCTGACTGATGAGGCGCTGTATTTGTTTCCATACCCAGATCATGTTAAGCGCCTGAGTCCTCCCGATGAGACTATGGCCCATCGCATGGTCGAGCTTTGGACAAATTTTGTGATCACAGGCAATCCGTTGGGCTCTTACCGCTCCGGCTATTGGCCGCCCATGACCACCTTGTATGGGCCTTATATGAAAATTGATGAAACACTTACCATCGGGGGCAATTATTTCAACGAGTTCTCGGCTACTTTGAAAGACGAGGAACAGGGCCATAGTCTTATCCGTGAAATATATTATTTGCGTAGTCGCAAAAGGGCGGTACGCCGAAAACACCTCGCCAGCAGAATGAAGCAACGGGATGTGCGTAAAAGTCTAATCAAGAGGCCTAACCGCAATAAGATACGGTTTTAAATATCGAGAATACAAGTAGAAAAAGACACTAATATTTATTAAAAGAATTATTTTTAGCAAGTAGAAAAATAAATACCGGTGTCTGCAAATTATTTTATGGCTACGTTTTCTTTTTATGGCTGATAGGCTGTACAGCCCTTAGCGCCGAACTTTACGCAAAAGTCTGATATATCTTGGGGCATTGCGCCTTTTACGATTATAGCTGGGATACTCTTGTCTTGTCAACGAAGTCCGCTTCATCGTCTTCTTCGTAAGGATCCGGATTTTGCTGTTCATATTGATCCCTATCATTAATATCGTAATCAGAAGGGTCCCAGGACGCATTGTTGTGGTCCTGATCGGTCCGATCATCTTCTCCGTAGGGTGGCTCGTCCTCAGACTGATCATGAGGGGGGTAAGGGTAGTACTGCTCAGGGTGCTCGTGCGGCTCCTCTGGCTGTACCTCATGAGCTCTCGCATAGTCGTCGTACCCCGCATATGGGTTCTCGTGTTCGGCGTATTCGTGTGGCTGCTCGGGTTGCGCATCGTGGTTTCTCAAATAGTCGTCATATGGGTCCCCTTCGTTGTTCTCTTGCTCGCCCGGTTGTTCGCCCCTATTATAAGGATCCGTTTCCTGTTCTTGAGGTTCGCGTTGATGTTCGCGTTGCTGTTCGCGTTGCTGTTCCCGTGCCAGTTCTTCTCGTGCCTGATCTTCGCGCTCACGTTCCTGCTGGTCACGTGCTTGTTGTTCTTGAAGCTGTTGCTGTCTTTCTCTTTCTTCGCGCTCTTCTTGCTCCTGCTCCTCCTGCTCTTGCCGCTGTCGCTCTATCTCTTGCTCTTCCCGCAGCTTTTTAGCCCTTTCTAATTGTTCTCGCCTTAGTTGTTCATGCTGTTGTATCAGTTGTTGCCTTAGAAGTTCTTGCGCTTTAACGTATTCTTCGTAGCTGGGATAGTCGCTTGGGCGTTTTCGCCCTGCATCTGATGGGGCAGGCCTACTTGGCTCTCTGGGTGGTTCGCGCTCGTGTTCCTCAACTGAGTTTGATGGTTGCTCCCAACTGGACTGCCTGGGCGGCTGTTGCTGATAGTTTGGATAGTTGTATGGTGTATGAGCAGTTGATGTCGTTGTTGTTTCATCGACTGTGTCTTCAGGTTGCTCCCAAACTGGCACTCTAGCTGGTTCCCTAGGCCACTGTGGATAATTTGGATAGGAATACTGTGGGCGAACGGGGGTGGCGGTTGTCGTAGTTGTGGGTGGTTCCCAGGCTGGTTGCCTAGCTGGCTCTCGAGGCCACTGTGCAGCATATGGAGTGCGAGCAGTCGTTGTCGTCGCATTGGTTGTACTTATGTTGAAATTATACAGATTAGGAACATTAATGCCCTCGCCAAAGTGCTGATCCAACTCCAAAGTGTTCTCCTTAGAGTTGGTGAAGCGCAAAAATGGACCGTATTCTGAGCTGACGCTGGGCCAAACACCGGGATTAGGATTTGGTACACCGGTCTGGGCAAAGTTCACCCACATGGTGACAAGGGCGCGTGCGACAGTCTTATCCTCAGGATTCAGCTGACTCACCTCCTCAGGATAGGGGAACAAATAAATACTGTCATCACTTAGCGTGGCGTCCAAGCCAAAAGGCAGGGGGTTGCGCAAGTGTCCAAAGCGGTGATGCTCGCCCCGATAGTCGAATGCGTACAAGTAAGTAGGATGCTTCCGATGGGTGAAGCGTATAGCATCGATGACGGGCTCGCGGTAGAGTATAAGGTTGGTCAGCTCCAACAACCCTGTAGCCACCTTGGGACCATTCGGATATCGCGCATCTTCCGGTGTGAAGATCTCGCGCAATGCCCAGTTCAGCCAGATTTGATGATGTTGCGGAGGAGCTGTGTGACGCAGAGCCACATTTATGTAATCACTTAGGTTACGTGATTGCAGCCGCTCGATTTCGGGATAGAAGCCTGTTTGTAGTACAGAATACTTAAGCTGAGTGAGTGAGTCATGAAATGGAAGCCTCTCCCTCTACTGATTTGAAAACAGTATTTCATGTCCGTATTTCCGCTTATAAGCAGAGAAAAATGCTTCCAGTAATGGATACTTACGCGATAGGATAAAGGCACCCGCGTCCTTTGCTGCTCCCAGTAACGTAGGCACGCTGTTTGTGGCTGCCAAGTGTGCTGGATGGTCAGGCAAGTATCCCAGAACATCATTAACGACCAACTTAAAACCTCCAACGAAGCTGCGACCGCGCGACTCATTCTGTTGCCAGAGCTCCTGGAATGCCCTTACCAGCTGTGAGGTGCTTAGCCTGCCCAAGCAATCATAAAGAGGCTCCAAGTTTGCAACACTGGAAGGACAACGAGCGAGTCGCGCAAAGGTAGCCAGGGTATTTAAGGGCTGATCATCAATAAAATACGGATTCAGCGCCGTTCCCGATTGCAGTATCAGCTTTGAGAAGAGTCCGTTGGCCTTGCCGCTAATGCTAAGGGCATGAGCCAACGTGGCACCTCCCGCCTGTCCAAACAAAGTGATTTGCTCGGCATCACCACCAAAGTGGCGTACGTTGCTTTGCAGCCATTCCAGGGCCAAGTGTATGTCTGACAAAGCCACATTGCCGGGTAGCTCCTCGCTTAGTGCGGCCAAAAAGCCAAAAGGCGCCAGACGGTAGTTGATGGCGACCAGCAGGACATCGTGCTCTAGGAAATAGTCGGGCTGAGCCTCCTCGGCGCCGCCATCGAATAGCATTTCACCGTGCACGAAGACCAGCACAGGGAGATCACGGGCCCCAGCTGGTGCAAAGATATTCAATGTGAGGCAGTCATCCACAGCCTCGCCACGTGCCTCGGCCTGCTGCAGACTTTCCAGTTCCGGAAATTGGGCGCAATTCGAGCTTTGCCGTGTAGCGTCAATGCGTCCTTGATACTGCAATGGCGTAGCCTTTTGAAAGCGACCCAAGCCGCTGCTCACCTGACCGTAGCGCAAGCCAAGAAAGGCATCGATAGGACGATTCTTGATGGTCTTATACCCACGCAGTCCATGCACCTCACCAACTTCGGGTAGCTGTACAGCAGGGGACTGTTCTGGCCACTGTGGCTCCGGCTCCCATTGGGGCGGAGGCTGAGGAGCTGGCGGAACTTGGCCAGCTTCTGGCCATTGCGGTATCTGTGGCAGTTGGGGAGCTGGTGTCGTTGTTATTCCTAGAGCCCAGGGTGCTGGTCTGAGAGGCGGTGGTGTCCAATGGGGACTCCAGTCCTCGCTGCTTTCATTGTCGTCCCAACCATTTTGCAGGGCATGGCACCCAAATAAGGCAACAAACAGCAGCTGAAGCCGCAAGAGCTGGCTGCCCGAGTGCAGCATCAACATGTTGTGAACTGTGTCGCGAATGAAACAAAACTGATTTGGGCATACGTTCGGCACTAGGAAATCGAAAGTTCAAATTTAATCGCTCGCATTTGCCTTGAGATGTCGCCGCGCACACAGAGATACATACAAGTAAGTAGAGTAGCTCTCGATGTCGCCACTGCTAATCTATAAGACGCGTATATTCCTCAATGCGCACAGCCCAGTTGTCAATTATGTCGCTGGCGTTAAGGCTGTGCTATATCGGCCGGCGGCATCCGTCCCAGCGTTGTCTATCTCCTACTCGTATGCGAGTATGTAAGAACGTTTCTGTGTATGCTCCGGCCCTGTGATGCACAATGGGCCATAAGTGCTCAATTCATAAAAACTACTACTACTATAAAAATATATGCGTTAATAAACAAACCTACTATCCGATATCAATCATCTGATCTTCCCGTTGACAGTTTGTTTCCATAAAATTGTTTCTGATGTCGAGGAACTTTTAAAGACAAACATAGGATTTACAAATAACTTATAGTGTAAGGAGAACTTGTCGCGTTCACAAGAGTGGTTCACTTAAGTTTGATATTGTTCTCGCTGTTCTGGAAAAAAAAAATGCCCCAACCATCTATAGTATTGAGCATTCGAATTATTATAGTGACTTTGTTATAAGTAGTTGCTTTGGAAACTGCAAAATTAAGCGAAAATTATGGAAAAGTTTACAAAAGTATGTACAAAAATAATAAAACAATGGTATAGTCGTACTTTTTGACAGCCTTCTACAAAAATATTGTTGTTATTAGTTTAAGTGAAATTTTATAACAGAAAAATAGAAGAGACAATAATTATCTTTAAAGCATTGAATGCGAATGGAAAATAGGGGAATATGTAACTTAAATTTTAATGTGTGTGTGCAATAAACATTTAATTCTACACTAATCCGCATACAATTTTTTCTATTGTAATAATGGGATGGGTTTCCTGATCTTTTTAACGTTTGCTATTTTTTAAGCTATGTTTTGGTAGAATATTGTCTTCAAATTTCAAAGAATTTTCCCCTATTTCTTAAGAGTTTATCATACAGTATTACTGCTCGCAATGTTTCTATAACCAATTTAGTCGTAAATGCCATTGCAAAAAGTTTGCAAATAAACTATATTTTTTTTTAATATACTTCTTTCATTTAAAAAAGTATAGTTTTCATTTCTAGATTACCCTTTTAACTCATTTATTACTTTTAAAATATCTGTGCTCATTGACTTTTCAATATCGACCATTGTACAGCATTGGCGCTTTTGATTTTAGATGCTTAGGGGTTATCTGTTGACAGCAACCATGACTCGTAAATACTAATGCGACAATTTATTTCTGGTTTATGTATGTACATACTATACATATATGTACGTACCTATATTTCATTCACTATCAGACGGTAACGTTGCACAATTAAAATATTTTTAATTCATACGAGCATGGGACTCGCGCAGACGATTTCAGGTCAATAAGCTATAGATTGAACTTGTCAAATGTGTTTCAAAAACATTATAAATGCGTATATAAATAAATGAATTAATCAAATAATATGTACTCATTAGCGATGACGTATGCATATGCATCTCTGGGAAATGCAGTGTGGAAAATATGTGTATTCTTAATGGAAAAAGCTGAAAAGAAGCAGAAGCAAGCACTCCAGTGTGCTTCTTAGTGTTATCCATACTAGAAAAGGTGTTTAGTAATAGGAAGCTATTGAAGATTTGACCTCGACAGGGTCTGAGATCAAAGACTTAAGATATTTTATAAGAGTATATATCCGTTTCATATCTATAGGAACTCAACAATTACTTGCAAGCTGTGCTTCAACTGTCTTCACCTCCTTAACAGAGTTCATCAAAGTAATTCTTTAAATGGAATAACAATAAACTTTCAGTTGACTTTGAGAATTTGGAATTACGAGTATATTTTCCCCGATTTCACAGATTTCGTTTATTCTAAGTGAAAACCTGCTGGTATACTTTTTGAGGGAAATAAATATGTGTAGATATAATTTCAGTTACAAATGTCTGTATTTTATTTGTTTTTACACAAAACTGAGACGTCATACTAATTTTTTTTTTAAAGATAACTGCTTATATATAAACATGTTAAAATGCTAGTGTCAAGTACTTTACGATCCTGCACTGCGAATAAAATTAAATTAGTTTCTCTACAATACGAAAAGACACTAAAGAAAGTTCAAACAGCGGCAAAGAAAACGTATTTTTAGGAAAACTTAGTTTTTAGGAATAAAATGAGTTCAAAATTTGCAATCAAGTATTCATGAAACCCTTTCGAATCTTTGTGAACGAGATTTGTATATATTAGAATAGCAGAAGCTTTCGAATATCAGAGTCCATGGCATCAATGTTCTTACAGATGGTTCCAAGTTCGAAGGGAGATTCTGAGAAGAGGTCTACTCCTGGGAATGCGACGGAGAGTGTTCACCGCCCGGATCATTGTTGTGTTTGTCAGGCTGAAATCGCGGAGATTCAAATCCTTATCTCCAACCATTGTGGGAAGGAGATCATCACTGATTGCCGTAAGTCCCTTAACGAGTAGGTAAGTTAGATAGAGCCTTAAGCATGTACCTTGTAGGATGATATTCTTATTTATGGAGAGATCTATGTTCGCATACGACTTGTGTCGGTAAGACGTCAATAATCGTCGATAAAAGAAGAAGAAAATAATAAGATTTTACAGAGGACAGTTGTATAACATGTCGTGCCAATCGGGAGCTCAGATATTGGAGTATGTTTTCGACTGGGAAGCCAAAGATCAGGCTGTTATCAAAAGACTTGTTTATGTTTTCATAATATAATATTCTCTATATATTTTTTTATTAATTATTTTCGTTTCTTTTCATTTTCTGTCTGTCGTTTTTTGTTTGTCTCTTGTTTGTAAGTATCATTAATAATGCTGTTATAATTAAGAATCTTCATTTCATCTAAATATTTCAGTTATAATACTCGTAATATATTAATCATTAATAATATTTTGTTCAATTTGTTTGCCTTTGCCTTTAGTTTCTGCTGCTTGCATGCGATGTTCTTTATGTATACTGTATACATACTATTTACTCGCTTGTAAATACACGTATTTCATTAATTTTGCTTTAATTTTTAGTTCGTATTCCTATCAATTTGATTTCTTTGTCAACGAATCAGCTGAATATCTCATTTCGCTTCTGCTTTTGCTTTTTTGCTGTTGCTTCTTTTTTTAAACAAAATTGTAGATTCACGGTTCGTTATATACTTAGTAAGTAAGTACATACTTGTATGTACTATGTATGTATGTATATTGAAAACAAAGGTCTAGGAAAGCTAAAAGCAATTGTATATATGTATGTATGAGTGTATATAAGTAATGCGAAGTTCACTTTGTGTGCTTTTCGTTATTTCGTTAGCTTTGTTTCTCGTTTGCAATTCATTTTATTAAAATTTGTATTGAATGGCTTTACAGTGTAGAGCTGAGTATGTCGATTAAGCCTTTTTTGCGGCTTCACGGCTGCGCGAAATAAACAATTTAAACTATTCGTGTGTGTGTGTGTGTGTGTGGGTGTGTCTGTGTGTTTTTACAAAAATTATTTCAAAAATGTCAACTGGTTTTACGTATATAACGGTACAAACTGATCGCCATTTTTCATTTGTTGCTGCTGGCCTTCGTCAAATAACTTTGATTTTGTTTAGCTTGAATGTCTTAGGTTGTGCGTAATATTGCAATATATTGTATACATATATATATCTACTGTATGATTATAAATGTTCCGTAGTAAATACAAATACACAATTAAGTAAGCAATTGCTCGCACTTGAACGTCAAATCTTTTCCATTTTGTTATTCACATAAGCGAACCAAGGAGTCGTAAACAAATGCAGAAGTTACATTAAATGTTATAGTTTATCTAAGTGTAGAACAATCTACAAGTATAACATGTTGTGTTCATTATTTTGTGTTTCTTTTCCTCAATTGCGTTTATCATAAATGATTTCTATATGCGCGTTTCTGTTTTGATTCAACGCTTAAATGCATATCTTGTAGGAACTTCTTAACAACTAATTGCATATAAATACATTCAATTTTTACAATGTTTAAAATCGAATTCAAAACAATAGCCTCGACTGTAAATTATCCAACAGATGTTTCTAATTAAGCGCCAAACCGTTTACACAAATGCATTTTCTGTTGCCTTACTACTTGTAATAGAATTCTCATCAAAGAAACTTGCTTATGCTTTTTAATGTTTAATGTTATTTTACTTTTGTTTTTGTTTTTGCTTTTTTCATTTAATTTTTCCATTTTTATTTTTGTAGCTCAGTCTTTTTACTAACAATTTGTTTATTTTAAATGTTTACTGAATTATTTTCAATACTGTTTGATTTTGAAGCGTTTGGTTCAACTAAGAGGTCAACTGCCCAAGTTGCTGTTCAAAACTTTTCACTGGATCACAACAACAATAATAAGAAGAAAACACGTTTTATTTCATGATTACATATCTTAAGTATGTGTGTGTGTGTGTGTTTAGGTGAAATTGTAAAGTCAGATATTGGAGTTTTGAGAAATATCAAATTGGGGAATAGAGTTTGTGCAAATCGGGCATGGGGGACTTGGTGAGAAGTTATTGAAAACTAAATACTCGAATGAACTTATTCTTGAGAGCAGCACAATTATTTGAGAGGTGCATGCCGACACGTTTATTCATGTTGCTTTCTGTGTGTATGTGTGTGGGGGTGTTTGTTTGTATTGCTGTTAGCTGTATAGTTGCTTGGAAGTACCGTTGTTTGTCTAACTTTCGTAACTTATGTTGTTAAAGGCTTATTAGTTATTATATTCATCATCTTCTTTAAATGTTTTACGCTACATATTCAACAATTTCAAGTATCTTACGTATTTGTAACCCCTAATGAATGCGTAACATATTTATAATGTCATTAAATTAGTTTTCTGTGTTTTCTGCCGATCCTCAAAGATACTATGTACAGTACATGTGTAGTATGTATCATCAATACAGCAGGTCAGCTAAAGGACATTTCGTGGACTGGAGAGTTTCGTAGCGACCTCTCCGAATTACTTTCTCTACTTGCTATGCGAAACGACGAGACGGGTGAACCAAATGAAAATCAAAACCGATTACTGTTTGTTGTTTTTTTTTTCGAATGAAAGTTATTTATTTTGTCAGTTTTTCAATGGTATTTGGTATTTTAAGTATTTACAAAAGTCTCATAAATATATTGGATTTGTTGTTTAGGTTGCGTTATAAAATTCTTAACATAGGGTGTTTAAATGTATGCATGTATGTATGTAGGTTTAGGTATGTAGGTATTACTTGTATGTATTAAACTTCTCTTTGTTGCTGGCTTTAAGGTAAAATGCATTGATTACGTTGCAAGTTATAGCAGGCTACTTATAAATTAGAAAACCAAACGCTTCGTGCGGCAAACACACGAGTTCTCAAGTGGAGACCGACCGACCAATTGGCTTCATCGTCATTAAAACTTATAGGCATTTCACTCTAGTCGCGGCTCGTTCGTTTAATTATCAATCAATCAATCAATCAATAATCAATACTATTAATGTAATGCTTAGACCTAGTTAGTGTATTTCATAATAATTTAATGTCTGTTAATTGTATTCTAAATGTAATCATTTATATTTACTTTATGTAAGAAGCACTTGAATATATATCATCTTAATGAGAAAGAAAACTTGGTTGATCTTTGTTATTCGTAATTACTTTTCTTTTCTTTTTTTTTTTTTTTTTGGTTTTGTTATTTTTATGTTTGTATTTTATTTGTATCTCTAGAGCTGTCTGTATTTTCTCACTAATTTGTTAATGCTAGCCTGTTAATTTGTTAGTCGCTAAATTGCATATGCGCTCGCTACAATTGTGTTATTTATAGTTAATAACCATTTTTGTCTTACGTTGAGAAAGTTAAAAATCTTTGCTTTTTTTGTTTTTGTTTGTTTTACTTTTTTGTTTTGCTTAGACATATGTATCTCTAAAGTATCATCATCATCATCATCATTGCCTGTAGATCTAAAAGTGTCGGGGTTGCTGCTATTTCGGGTGTTTAGAGTGGAATATATCTCATGGCCTACATCTCGCAAGTAGTGTTTATGCAGAAAAATGTTCGAAATGGATGTGATTTCTTCATTAAAATACGTCTTTTCTTGCTTCTTGCTTCTTGCTGTTGTTGGGGTTGGTGTTTTTGTATTAAAAGCGTTCTGAGACAGTATCTCTTCTACAGTATCTAAGTGTTGTTACTAGAGTTCTAGAATTGGTTTTTGTTGTTGTTTTTCAGGCGTACTTTGTAAAACCTTTCAATTTTAGTTCGATCTAAATTACAATACTCTTTGCGGTGTATATAAGTATGTAAATGTAAAGTGTATAAAAGTTAATGATCTGATTTAGTTTATATGTACTTTTAAATGCTGTATATACTTATATACTCATGTATATCTATATATAGGTATGTATGTATATGAGTGGTGTTGGAGTTTTGTAGATTTTCTCGCTTATGTGTAGGTTGCTTCGGTTTTTCTTGTTCTTGTTTTGCTGTTGCTGTTACTGTTACTGTTGTGGTTTATTACTTTATGTTCGCTTATGTAATATATCTATGTGTTTATATTGCTTTTCTAGTTATGTATGTTCTGGCAAAATAGGTTGAATGAGCTGTTATCGTAAATTAAATCAAGTCGAACAAAACTCCCAAATAAAACAACATTTGCATAATTTTAGCGCATAAGGGCAACGAACAATGAAAACAAAATGTTTATTGAAATGAATAATTTTATTGCGTTTGCATGTTTTTAAATAAAACTTAAGACTATATACACAAATGCTAACTAAAATTAAAGCAATAATACAAGTATAGTCAATAATGAAACTTAAACCGAAGAAAAGGAATAAAAATGGTTTTAAAAATAACTTGCAATTTGTCTTTGGCTCTTATTTACTTTCTAAATAGAACTAAAGAGTATGATTGTGGAAATTTCAACGAAATTTCCTTTTAATTGAGGCAAAAAAAATGCTCAAGGTTAATAATAAGTTTTCTGAATACATTCAATATTTTGTTTCTATTCTTGTTTTGTTTTCTTTGCTGTATAGGTTCGTTTATACATTTGCTTTGATTTAGATATTACTACGCTTTTATTCGATTTGCTTATATGCAGTGTATACGCAATGTTTAACTTGTATGTTATACTCTGCATTTCTGCAGTTTGTTCTCTTAGTAGACTTTATACAAAATACGGGTTTATTCTAAGCTTCTAAGCTAGGCCTATTCAAGAGAAACGAGTCTACAAATAGCGCTGATCTACTGTTAAATGTTGGAAAGGTTTCATTCTTCTTTGCATCCATTTATGTTCTGATCGATCACATTACAAAATGCTCTTACTTGGTTTTTAGAATCAAAAGCAATAAATGAAGAATGGGGCGTGTTCTGCTAGGGTCTGGTTAGGGTACTCCTCTGCTGGCATCTGCACTACTTATATATACAACTTGTCTTTTGTTCTTTTTACAGATCCCATTGGCAACTAAGTTGTGAGTTTAAAGAGCCAACGCAATTTAGTTAATACTTTTAAAATAAATTGTTCTCTGATGAATTTCGTAAAATGTTTGTACCAAATCACATGTTTGATTTCAAGCATCCAATCAAAAAGTGCGCCAATTAGAACTTTTCTCTTGATTCGTTTGCACTCTACTAATTATGGCACATATCGCACATACATATGTACAGAGTTTACAGTTACATTCTTCTTCTGCGTGGTGTATAATCTGTACAATTTATACAACTCTAAGTCACTTATCAGTATTCACTACTACTATTCATTACAAAGCAGGGGTGCAGCATCTCCCGAAGCACAGCTATATACGAGTAGTATGCTAATCTATGGTAAATAATGTGAAGCACGAGCCTGCAAAACAAATTGACTGAATAACACTAAATCCTAAATGGACACTGTGTGGGTGAAGGGGTGTGTGTGTGTGCCTAGGTGTGTGAATGTAAGTTGAGATGGATACATGTAGTAGTAATAGAGAGTATGGAAGAGTTAATCAAAAGCTGCTACTAATTACAAGTATATCTTCTAGAGGATGCGTGCTGTTCGAATTCTGTTTCGATATCAAGGTAGGATCCCGGAACACAAGATACAAACACCTACTATATTCAACTGTTTGAAATGATTGACAAGTCTATGACATATCTAGTATGATTTATGATCGAGTATGATTTACTCTGTGGAGGTATTTGCAAACAAGCCTTGAGTGTTTCTTGTGTATGCTCTTTACTTCATTATCGTCCCGATAAGCCTGGATGTCGGAAAAGTTCCTATTCGCATCGTTTTTCAAGAGCATTTGGCAGTTCACTTGCTCACAGCTCAAAGGAAAGATTGTAAACTGATTATGCGACATCGCGATCAATAATAATTGAAAAGCCATTATCTGTGAGGATTCTGTTTCCGATACACATCTATTTTCGAATGAGAACCCAATCAGTCGCCTGATGTGAGCCATCTGCGGATATAAGTAGTAATTAAGCTGTCCTTAATTCTAATTTGTTGCTACGGTTTTGGTATTTATTAAATCAACTTTTCTTTTGTTGTAAATCAGTAATAAGCGTTTCGTTTATATGTTTTCCTTTTCCTTTATCTCGTGTATGTATATTTCTTCTATTTGTGTTGCTTTAAATGCAAAAACGTGTACGCCTTTCACTCTAAATGTTTCTTCATTATGTTGTGTATTACATTTTTGGTTTCTAATTTAATAATTAATATTTACAAATTGCATTTGGAAATCCCTAACAGTTGTATTCCTTTTACTTGTATTTCAAAATGTACATTCCTAATATATGTATCTTTTACGAGTATTTCCTTTGTCCAGATCCGCTCTACCTCCGATTTTAAATTAACAAGATTGTTTTCTGTTCTAGGCATAGCATTCTGAGTGTTTTTCGTACAAACTATATATATATCGTATGTCTCTATATACTAAGCAGCTCTGCAATTATGTATATGGGTTCTATATATATATATAACTGTATAAATTTATATATAATTCTCATCATACTTGTATTTCGCATGCTGGCTTCCTCGTCTTGCGGTTGTGTAGGTTTATCATAAATTTGTATTGATCTATTGATCTTAAAAAATGCAAACTATGTTAATTCAATTAATTTTTGTTGCGTCTAACTAGCTATGCGCAAATACAAACATACATACATATGTATGTATGTATATCTGTAGTGTATATCAGAAAAAGGTGTGTCAATTTGTATTTGCTGTATGTTCGGTATGCCTTCGAATGGGGACGACAAAGAGGCTGTTCTCTGATTTGTCATACCTTTAAATGAGGAGATGATGTTTGAAAGCTATCTTTGAAGCAGATATAGAATACTGAAGTCTAAGCCTGATAAATGTACTAGAAATCAAATTTATTTTTGGCCGAGTCGAACTCGGTTATTTCATATGTACAGCTAGGGAAAGAGATGCTTTAATGCTTGAAACTAAATTGCAAGTGCTTGAAAACAATTTCTCCAACATGTCTTGCCCTTCTTCTTCTTCAAATAAGTTCACTTTTTGGTTAAAAACTAGTATCTCAGATCGTCCGAGTATGTGTCGGCTTTCGAATACTACTGGCAAGTCCAGCTCTGTCGTCCCCATTCGGAGCATACGCCTAAAAATGTAATTGCGTTCAATAAGTTTCTAACCATCATGTAAAGTTGCATCTAAAATTGAAAACGAAAAGTCTGAACTCTAAACGGTACGGCTATAAAACTGTTTGTCTGTCTGTACTATTCGTATGTTCTGTGTATGTATCGCAGGCTAATTTAATTTACAGAAAGTACAATTTTCGTCACATACGCTTAGTGGTTTCTATGTCTTTATGTTACTACAATTAAATGTTAATCAGAGTGTGTGTATTGCCGAGTTCCTCTATAAAGCACTGGCGGCAACAGGGTGCAACAATAAGCCCTACACTTAGTACATTTCATTCTCATCCCAGTCGACCGATTGCAGCACCAATTTGTCGAGCTCCTTCGAGTCCCCGGAGCTGCTGCTACGTCGTCGCCGCTTTCGCTGCAAATGCGCCCACTTGCGATTCAGTTGCGCCATTTGGGGCGTGGAGAAGACCGCCGCCGCTGCGGCACTCAGCTTTGTTGGTGTGATGACGCTGGCCAGATGGGAGCCGCACCCACTGCTGGGGGTCGCCGGGCTCATGCTGAATAGCTCGCGGTTGCCAAAGCGAAATTTTCGGGGTGGCGGCAGAGGTGGTGCTGCTGTTGTTTTTGTTGCCATTGCTCCTGTCAAGTGGGGCGTATCGTAGGGGGGCGGCGGAGTAATCATGGCCAATGATGATGTCTCCTCCTCATCGTCCTCAATATCGTCATCGTCGTCATCGTCGTCGTCGTCGACATCATCATCATCATCATCATCACCACCACCACCACCACCGTCATCATCGTCTTTGTCATTCGCAAAATGGTCAAAGTGAAATGTGGCGTCGGAGTGTGCGTGGCGAAAGGGCGCGTGTTGTTGGTGTTGTTGTTGTTGGTGTTGTTGGTGCTGCTCGTAAAGCTCATACGATGGCGAGCGCTGCATGATGAAATGTGCGCCCGCGCTCAGTTCATCCATCGGCGATTGCGGCTGTATTGGCGTCACTGGCATGGATTTGGCCATTGGCTTGTATTGGTGTCTCTGTTGCTGCTGCTGATGCTGCTCTTGTTGTTGCTGTTGCTTTCCGTTGCCCGAATCCGTTGCTATTATTGTTGTTGTTGTTGCTGTTGCTGTTGTTGCTGCAGCTGTTGGCGTTGGCGTTGGCATCGCCTTGATTAGTGGCATCGATTTGGTGTTACATATCAATCAATCACGATAAATGTAGCTGCAATTCTTGGGGCTCTCCTGCGGACTGGGACTGCTGGATGGTGGCGCTGGACTGGAACTACTATTCGACATCACCGGCGACGAGCCAGAGCTGGAGTGTGGCTGCTGTTGCTGCTGCTGCTGTTGTTGTTGTTGTTGAGGACTATTCGAACGATGTTGAGTTACTGCAAAAGAAATGTCACTCAAGGCTCAGTAAAATGTATATTTTTCGTTTCAAAAAATCAATTTATTCACATCCATACGCGAGCATCCAAACACACAATATCATTAGCTACCACCTAATTCCATTTATGTTTACAAGTACATTCATGCACAACATTCTGGGTTTTCTTTCCGATTGGCCCCTTCACTTCTCCTACATCCTCAATGATCATGACTTGCTGACAAATGCTGTTCCACTTTATTGACAATTGATAGCATTTTCGATTTCGAACACTTGTTATTTCTTCTTTAAATAAGTATAGCAAAGTTTTAAAAATGAAGCTCCTTTTTAAAAGCTCCCTTTGAGTTAAAAAAGAAAAGTTGTTCATTTCAGTGAAAGCCAATAACTTATCTACGGGTATGTATCGACTAGTCTTGTCTAATTATACCCTGTACCCGTAGGGTAAAAAGGGTATATTAGGTTTGTGCAAAGTATGTAACATGCAGAAGGAAGCATCTCCGACCCCATAAAGTATATATATTCTGAATCAGCATGACGAGAGAAATCGATCTAGACATGTCCGTCCGTCTGTCCGTCCGTCTGTCCGTCCGTCTGTCCGTCCGTCTGTCCGTCTGGATGAACGCAAGGATCTCAGAAACTATAAAAGCTAGAATAACCAAAGTTGGCATCCAGATTCTCCTAGGTCCGAGTAAGGACGAGTTTATTTTATTTTTTTTAATTTTCCCCCCCTTCCCCCGCTACAGAATTTCGTCAATAGCGTCCACATTTCAAAAGCTACCTAAACCAAACTTTGCACACATAATTTATATTTATATAATTGTCTACTGTTGTTTATTCAATTCGGTCAATTCTAAGAAAAGTTATTAGCAAAACAAATTCTCGCCAGTACAACCCCCTCAAACTGCAGCAACAAGTTCGCTCTTCTTCTTCCTCTTTTTGCTGCTGCTATGGGCGCATAAAACTAAGTGACGGAAGTTTACCTGGGTACAGGGTATTACACTGTCGGGCTTGCTCGACTGTAGCGTTCTCTCTTGTTTTTAAAACTTATTCTTGCTAATAATGTGGTAGTTCTGAAAAAATGTATTTAATTTCAATTAAATTTATTTTATTCGTCTTTTGAGTGAAACTCCAATCAGTTCTCTATTTAATCGACTGCCATTTATTTCTGACTTGATCGCTTCATAAATTCAATAATTCTCTTTCCTCTCTAAACAAAATAGCTGAAGAAAAAGCCACAGAGCTTTTCCTGAAAAATGTCACTTTCAAAACCTGTAGATCTACATTCTCGTAAATTCGTTTCTTCTGTTCTGTTTCGGATTCTTGTTAGGGCATTGGGATCGCTGCTTGATCTCTCCTTTTTTTGGTCTCCCTCTTCTACACTTACTTTGGAGCCAATCGCACAAATAGGCCTGAGATATTATGTTCACATACAGACTATACGAGTAGATCGTGCATGTTGCAACAACAACAAGATCGCACATACATACATAGGTGTGTACATATGTATAGGCGTGTCTACATAATGTTTTTGAAACGACTAGCAGTACAGACGACATTGAGTGTTGCAACATGCACAAATAAAGGAAGAGACGAGTCCGAATACACATTCATAAAAAAAGGCAAACGAAAAAATCTCTGAAATAATTATTGATAAAAACTATTCGTGAGCGCAGTACATGTGTAGGGTAAAGAACAAAATAAATATATTTCAAAGGTTGATTTACTTCTTTCGCGTACAAATCGGTTCAAGAAAGAATTAGGTGACATACTTGGAGTTTTGAAATTAATTTGAACATCTCTTATGGTGTAGAGTGCAATTTAAATACAAATTACAAGTATAATCGCTCGGCTGTAATGCTATTCCCATTTAAGGCCCTATCTGTACATGCGCTTCAAGGGTCAAGTTCGTCTCATTCTAATCTGAAAGTCTTGACTTCTTAGCGCAGTACTCTTTCATTAAAGTTCCTATAGCCGACTGAATATATGGAATAATGTTAAGCAAGCTCAATTATATTGTTTGCTTGTTTGCTGACCTAATATTAGGCATTGTGATTTCTAGTCTAATAGCGAGAGAAGTAAATCATTACCGCAAAATGAAAATGTCGTAATATGAATTTGTAAAGGCAACCAATTCAAGGACAAGTGCTGGCGAGCATAGACGTAGAGAGTAGAGAGAAGAGAGAAAAGGACAGCGATTTCCAAAGGGGGGAACAGAGTGAAGTGAGTTTCTTTTCGAGAGTGGTTGCATTGTTTGAGTTTTGTTTGTGTGCACAGGTGTGGGTGTCTACCAATATACTTGTAATTAGAAATGTTTCTGGTAACTAAAATGAAAATACAAACTCAAGAACTTACCAATACCATGACGGGGCGGCTGTCTTCTTGCGCGACCAAGACTTCTGTTACGTGTGTTTGTGTTGTTTACAGCCTAGGAGTGGTGATATAATTTGTTGTTTTTATAATTGCATTTAGTTATTGGGAAATCAAAATACTGAATTTGTTGTATTTGTTGGTAAATGTAAATGTAAGTTTATAAATAAATGATAATGTTTATTTTCTTAACAACTAAACTTCTAAGTTCCGAACACAATATAAGTATTAGCTCTGATTTGATTTGAATATTTTACTGAACGGAAACTTTTGAATTTTTAAACGATGGAAAGAAAAAGATCCAGCCAGTCGCCAAAGGGACAACAACAGCAAGGTTTAGGAAAGCTGAGCAATGCAGAGCTTCAACTATTCTTAAAAAATCCGAAAAAAAACCTTCCATATGGACTTACAAATCAAAGAAAACTATAATATTTAAGTCCCTGTTCGTCCCTGTGGTTTATAGTACATCACAAAAAGCCAATGAGTATAATTATAATTATCGTTTTCTGTTTGTTTACATAAATGGCAAGCAGTGAACAAAAAATCATTTAGCATTTCAACGGAACATTGTTTATGTTGTGGATAGTAGTAGTAGTAGTATATACTTGTAGTAATATTATTACTTATGTGAGTACGTTAAATCATATGGCACAGTAATTATTTCTAATATCAAATGCACACACTTTGTTTTTCTAGTGAAAATCGTTTGACGATGCGTTTTACTGGGGGGAGGATTGTCACTATATGCTGGGCACCCATGCAGAGATCAAGCCAACCTACATACGAGTACATATGTATTGTTTGTATATAGACTGTGTATTGTGACTGTGGATTGGGGGGACATGTTTGAATGGCTCGAATTTCAAACATATGCGATTCAATCGCACACATACAGACACTCATAGACAGACACACACACACACATACACTAACACACAGACACAGACACAAGCACAGATCGAGTACAGCTGGGTTGGTGGAACGCTGCTGACGAGATGGCGACGAAGTGAGGTGGGCGCGGGATGGCTGACTGGGCTGGTATCAAAAATTTAGTCTTACTGAGCTTCAAACAAATTTTGATAGATCACGCGTACTCTGTACAAAACATAAATCGCATTCCGAAATGTAATTCACAAAAATTGTTATGGTTTAAAACGGGTTTGGTGGGGAGGTGCTGGGTGGTTTGGGGTTCTCGGGTCGTAGGTTCAGGGGTGGGAAAAATAACTGTAAATCGTTTTGTTTTTACGAAATTTGGAGTCTCAGGTGCACGAAATGAAATTAAGATGAACACTTTCGCTTACTAACTTCCAGTAATAAATCACAAAAATATAAAAAAAACATAAACATAAAGCTAAAACATAAGAAATCAAATCAAACGATAGGAGATGGGAGAGTTAACAAAATTTGCTTTAGTTAGGCGTAAGTATTTACCATATTCTGGGTAATTAGTCCCTGACTGGTTTCAGCCGCCCCACTCCCGTCTCAAAGGTAAACCTAATGAAAAAGGGAAGAAGAGAAAGAATAGATAGATAGAGTTTTGGTAACGGTATTGTGTTCGCGTGCTCCAGTTCTCTTTCGTTGTGTGTGTTGGTATTCATTGTATTTGTTTGTTCAGATAGTGGACAGTTTAGTTCAGTATAAAGAAGAAGTGATATTTAGTTGTGTCAGAGTAGTTGGTGAGCAGAAAGTGGTGAAAAAATAAACAAACAGATCTTTGGAACGAAGCAGACAATTATTACTTTGAGAAGTCCGCCGCTTTTCAATAGACGAGCTCGAACGATTGGTGTACTTCTAGAACGCAAGTTCTATCTGTGGATCTAAATGTGATGAACCCAGATGAGTTTTAAAAAGAACCAAGAACCACAACTAAACTGTATTTACATGATTAGGCATCAATGGGGTATGGAGGCGCAGATTGTTGAATATGCATGCTAGATATGGGCATGGAAAACGGAGATATTCTTTTGAGTATACAGTACTATTATATATACACGTGTACACCGATTTTTCGAATATTCAATTATACTTGGTTATGTAAGTAAAGAGCACATTTTTTCATTTTAAAATACGCAGAATTTTGGCTTAAGAGTATATACACATTTCTCAGTTTAGATATACATATATTTAATCGTGCACAAATCTGGGAGTTGAACTGTCTTTAAAATAATTGCAAAATTAACAAAATTTGTAGGCGAAAATAAAGGAACAAAAAATTGATTTTTGAGGCACTTTTTTGTAAAGTTTATGGAAAAAGTTTAGAGTTCATGCTATTAACTGTATTTAAATGAAAATTTAATGGTAATCATTTTTAAGAACAAATTATACGCAATGCATTTCTACTAATATACTATAAAGAGATAAATTTTAGGCAAGCATGATTTCTTATGCAAAGGAATCGGAACATCTAGGGCTCTAGAGCGATGTAGTAATACTTAGGCACCAGACAACATATATATTTACAAATTCAATAGCTATATATAGATATACAACATCGATTACAATGACAACAACAAGTTGAAAGTGATTCTAAGAAATACACCAATCGACGTTTGAGTGAGAATCAAATACAAGCGCACCACAATGTTATCTGTGTGGGTGTTTTGTTTTTTATTTGTTTTACTAATGTCAAAATGTCAACAACATCGAAAAGAGCGCAATTGTATACGATTATTGATTAGTTTACGATAACGAAAAAGGTATTAGCATTATTGGCAGTGCGGACTTACCTTCTTGACGCTGCGGGTGGTCGAAAAGCCATCACCGCGTCTATAGTTGTCGCCCTGAAATGAAGCAGGAGTGTTAGAAACGGGTGCCTTGGAGCATACTCCATTTGATATCCAACTCACCATCACCTGGTGTGAACGCAACGTTCCAAAGTTGTCGCGTCCACGATATGGTTGCTGGGTGTTGTAGCCGTCGGGCTGGAACTGGAAGAGGGTCTCCGAGTTGGGGCCCTGATGCATTTGATGCATTGGCGGCTTGCGCAGCGTATTCTTGGGAGAGTGCATTTTGTTCTGTGGCGGTGGTTGTGGCAACAGCACCGGCTCTGCATATGTCACCTCCTCCACCTGGGGCAGCAGCTTAGGCTCCTGCTGTATGCGGCACGACGAGGGAAAACTGTGCGGAGAGGGACACAAATAGTTCCATTTGTTCACAAGTCCATTTATTCGAATGCGAGCTACTTACCTATTGACGTTCTGCCTCTGTTCGAAGTACTCGTATTCCGTATCCGGATACGGCAAATTATCATCCTCATCCTTGTGGCAGCGCCGGCCGCAAAAGTAGCCTGTAAAGAAGCCCACTAGGAGCGAGAATATCGAGCCGGCTAGCACCGCCATTACGAGGGTTTCCACGGTGTATTGGGCATTGATAATATCTGCGGAAATTTGTGGACCTACGATTAGTTACATGTTTCGAATTTGAAGAGGTCGCATAAGTTGGTTGGTTGGTTGGTTGGTTGATTGATCGTTTGGTTGGTTGAGGTTGTGCGTGTAGAAGGAGGCATCGATTCAAACAACAAACCATATTTTTGTATCGTGTTGTGTGTGTGTTTTGTTGTTGTATTTGTGGTTTCAGGTCATATATAGTATTGAATATATAATCCATTTGATTGTGATTGAGAACGACACCAATAAACATCCAAACATCGAACATAGAGAACAACGCCCAAAAGTAGCGCATATTTTAACGAAATGTTGGAAAATAGGTGTATCGAAATGAAAAGAAACAAGAAGATATAAGAAAAGTTTCGGATTAATATATAATGTACACACTTGAATAGTGTAGGCAAATTTCTATCTACAGGATAATTAAATATTGCTACAAATGCAAATAAATATAATTACAGAGCCCTAAACAAAGATTTCTATAATAATCTCAAAGGTAATCTCAATTATAATCTGAAGGTAAATGAATGTAGAATTTCATTTAAGAAAAATTAAATGAGAAAATTGGAAAATCTGGTAACTCAAGTTGTAATACTTTCTAAAATCGTCGCGTTCATACAGACAGATGGACGGAATATGTTGATTTCTACTGTCAAGTTCATTGAGAATATAGACGAGTATGAACGTAAAACCTGTGAAATGGCTCCAGTTTTTTGAATTCAAAATATCTCTTGGACTAGGAATTTGCAATCTTTTTGTGTCAAATCTCCCCGGATGATAAGATCCAATTGTTAATTTCACTTCAGTTTAATTAATTGTTCTATAAGAATATTCGCAAAGCGAGAGATAAGTTTTATCACAAATGATATATTTCATTCTAAGTCGAGAGGTGTTTCTGGAAGTTTCTTTGTTGCAATATTTTCTGTGATAATCGTTCTGAATAGATTCCGATCTAACGTGTCCAGCCATATCTTTAATATCATTAATATTAAACGAATAAATATTTCGGCTTCAGTCTGATACTTCAGCATACATACATAAGTATTTATGTATTTACAATAAAGTTGTGCAAATAATAAAACAGTAATCTCTACCTGAGAAAAGAAAGCAACATAAATATCAAAGGTATTCATGCAGATGCGAGAAAACAAAGCAACTACGAGTAACATAAAGTGGAATGAAATATCTTGATTGAAATTGGAAAACATGAAGTGGCAATAAGCAAAACAAGCAGCCAAGAGGAGGGAAAATAAAATGTGATTTGCAACGTGACAACAGTAGAGTAGACAGAAGCGGGTTGAATACAGCAGGTGAGACAAGCATGTTGCACGAATAATTTAAAGACAATGTGCAAAGAGAAAATACATTATAGACAGACATGTACATACTTATACATAACTACAGAAAAAGGTACAGGTAGATAAAGGAGAGATACTACAAGTATATCGGAAATAGGTGAGACTTACCCTCAAAGTTTTTATCAATATTATCAATGATTTCTTGATCTTTGCTCTGGCGACGGGAGTCCAATAGATCCATGTCGTTGCGGAAACCCTTCTGTTCGCCCACATTGGCATCCTTTGAATTTATTTTGCCTGCACACGGAGGAGGGAGGACGGGCATGTAGCTTTAATTTGACGCACAGTCAACTCGTTTAACTCACCCGAGGGGCACGCGGCATGTTGACCGGTCGCCACATTCTGATAGAAGTAGTTCTCCTCCAGCCAGCGTGGTGCGCCATGGGAGCGACACTTGCCGGCAATTTTGTCCCAGGCACAATATGGATCCTGCAGTGCGACGCACTCGCTGCGCGACACAAACACAAACAACAAAAAGGAGAAATGCTTGGTGAAAAATATTGGCAATGGGAAATTTAAAATGCCATAAATGCGCGTGAAGTGCCAGGTGCCATGTTGCAGCAGCTCAAGTGGCATGTCGGACGGACTACCACTCGCCCGGTAATACGGGCATTTATGCACTCGGAAAAATGGTCGGTTAAGATTCGGGACTGCAGTTTATCCAGTTTTACATAAATGTATTATCAAGCAAGAGCTTTCGCAAACGAGAAAAGTAATAGAGCGTCCTCAAATCGGATATAATCCGGAATGAAAAATGCATGTATATATATATATTTTTTTTTGAGTGTAGTCCGATGGAGTCACACAAATTGTTGCATTTAATAGGAACGCAGTTTTCTGTTGTCTGTTGTCTGTGCTCTCCGCCCCTGCTGCCATGTGGCGCAACTGTCTGGCAACGCTGGCAACGCTGGCAGTTTGACCGCTCGGTCCCGGCATTACTTGTGTGTCCACCCTCAGACCCCCTCCACTCACCTGCAGCTGGTGATTTTGTCGTTGTGACATCGATGCAATTGTATGGCTATCACTTGACTATCGGTGACAATGATTAATTTGCCGTCGTCGTAGCTGCCATCTTTGGGTTGATCTGGGGAGAAGGGGGCAGAAAGGGGGGATATATGTGAAATGCGCAATGAATTTTAAACAATGTTGGCTCGTTAACAACATGCGTTTTTAATTGACTTTATCCCGAACACATACCGTACTGCATAGTCCGCACAATTTCCAAATTACGGATGGGTTCACTTTTGGGCAGCACATCGATTTCCTCGATGACCACCGAGGTTACCTTTTCGGCAGAGTCCGCTGATTCGGCATTCACGGATTTGATGATTTTGCCATGGTCTGTGGAAGGGCGGGAAGAAGGGTGTTATGTGAGTCATTTGAAAATCACAATAAAGTCTATTCTTAGTTGGCAAGTCTACTCCAATTACATAGGACTAAAATAAGTATATGCTACTTCTATTCAAGTACATAGTTTCCGGCCTCAAATTCAAACAATTTCACTAAAAACGACTTCGTAAATCGAATATTTATTAATCAATAGTTTATTTTACCAAAACTTAAAACTATATACTATCTTTGTAGACTAAACAAGTAGTTGAATTTCAATTAAAAATTTTGAAAGTCTGTTACATGTTATTAGTAAATACAAATCGGAAAACTTAAACAATCTAATGGCAAGACGAGTTGTTTCTAAATCGAATTAAATTCCCAGTTTAGTTGAAAAACAAGTACATAGTTTCTGCCCTCAATTTCGGTCAATTTCACTAAAAAAAAAATCTTAATATTCTTAAATCGAATATTTATTAGTCAATAGTTTATTTTACCAAAACTTAAAACTTTGTACTATCTTTGTAGACTGAACAAGTAGCTGAATTTCAATTAAAAATTTTGAAAGTCTGTTACATGTTATTAGTAAATACAAATCGGAAAACTTAAACAATCTAATGGCAAGACGAGTTGTTTCTAAATCGAATTAAATTCCCAGTTTAGTTGAAAAACTCACCTGTGCCAACAAAAATCACATCGTATGTCTTCCCGCCAGGTGTTTTGATTTGTGCATCGACAGCGATTTGTGTGAAGCGATAACTGCAAATACCAAGAAAAAAAGTAGGATTAAACATTTATAAAATTCAATATGAATTCAATATTATTTAGTCAAAATAGTAGTAAACGTCAAAACAAATAATATTTTTATAAAACGATTACAGATCTTCCTTATAATTCATACGGATATAATAAACTTTTCAAACCAACTGATGTTCAATTAACTTTGGAACGAATTGAATTTTCACAATTTTCGAACCTGTTACAGTTTTAAAGGAAACGTACAATAACTTCTAAGAAATCAATAGCAGGCCAACGGTAAAAGTAGAGGTAAACAATTTTAGTTCATATGTAAACGAAATAAGAACAATTCTACTTTTAATTTTAGTGCTGTTATTTGTTGTCAACTCTGGACAAAAGATTGGGTAGTCTTTAACATAAACATCTTCGTTCTTGGTCTTAAGATACTAGTTCTCCCTAAGATTCTTGTGAGCGCACAGATACACACGGCTATATCGGATTTTCTTGTCATATTGATATATTATATATGTATACACGCCGCCTTGTGGATGTTACGTACATTCGTACCACATCGTAGCTTACATTATAATACCTAGGGTAATAATATACTTGTAATGAAAATTAGAATTGGTCTAGGCTTTGACTAAGGGCCGAGCTGACAGATGTGCAGATATATTTTGTTGCTTATAATATTTCTTTCCAGGCAGTTATACTTTTCTTTAAAATCGGTTCCCACACCGGTTGTTCGGTGTCTGTTTTGTGATAAAATGTCGCTGATTGGCTGGGCAGTTTTGGAGCTGCGCCATTGACTGATGGAGCCACAGTGGAGTTTGACGTGTGGTTTCTGTTGCTGTGTCGATGATGGGCATGGCTGGCGTTAATAATGCACATATGAGTATGCCAAACGCTCGCTGGCAAAATGCAAAAGCAATGGTGAGAATGACAACGGAATTGTAGAAAGCCACAACAGAGCGGCAGCGGCAGCGGCGGTGGCGGTGGCTGGCAGGCGGCAACAAAAACAATGCACAACATGGCCGCAGGACAAGAAGCAACAAAAGCAAACAACATCAGCAGCAGCTATAACAAAGTGTATTTATATGTAGAAACATATTTTAACATCAACAGCAATGGGTTGGCTGCAAAATAAAAACGGAAATTTGCCTCTGATATCGCCACAAAAATGCTGGCGACTGTTGCTGCCCGCCCATTATGCCGTCCCCCGACTGCCCCTGGCCCCTTGCCCCTTGCCACATGCCTCTTCTCCCATCGACTAATGCGCTCTATGCTAACAGCTGTTGTCATTGTTGTTGTCCTTGTTGCAGGCAACATTTGTGGCTGCCCGCTTGGCTGCTTTGTCTATTGTTGCTCCCATGTTGGTTTAGTACGGTTTGTGCAACAGCAACAGCAACTTTGTGTGTGTGTGTCTGTCTGCCTCGATTTAAATGCAAATGTCTGCAATGGACGAACGTGCGCGCCGCACCCGATCCCCAACCCCCACCACCACCCCTCCGCCCAACGACTGCAAGCATTCGTCCTCTGCCGACCATTGTGCATTGTTTTATTGTTAATTAACAAATCTCGTTTTTGAGTTTTAGTTATGTTGCTCAATTTTCTAAATGGCAAAAGAATTGCCACTGTGCTTTGCTTAGGTTGGCTTAAATGGTCGCCATTTTCTATTGTTGTTGTTGTCGTTGTTGTTGTTGCTGTTGCTGTTGTTGCCGCTACTGCGGCTGCTGCTGTTGGCACCATAAAGCGGTTCGTTCCCTACCATTTCGGATGGTTATGGCCACCGCAATCGTGCAGTCGTTCAGCACACAGAGGCGAAAGTTGCACGGCTCTTTTAATTGCCTCAGCGTATGCGAATAAAACTCAGACGTATCCGTATGAACATATACACATGTGTTGGTAAATCAGCTTACCAAACTCGTATAATTTAGTTAAGATTCTTAAATATGCCGCACAGTTCAAGACTCAACCATTATCCGAGCGCATATTGGACACATTCGACTGTGCTAGCTGTAAGAGTACGAATACAATAAACATTTACAAACCTCACAAAGGCAACTTCAGAAACTGTACACTATCCCCGACTAATACTACAGAGTAAAACTATAATTATCAATCCGAAGGCAGGCCAAACTTTATGATCGAACGTTTCCCATCTCAATCGTATATATATAGTACATATATTGATTTTGCAATACAGGTATTCAGTTGAGGAACAGGAGCTTCATTTTGAATAAATATTGTCCCATTAAACACAAATCTAGTAGATATAGGTCTGGGATAAATTTAAGCTTTGCGCTGCCGAAGATGAGAAACAAATCGCAAACGCTTCAGCAGCAGCAATTGCTGATGGAGGCAGAAAAGGTGCTCACTAAAGCCCGACATCTGGGCGCTGGTGGCAGCAATATTAGCAACGGTGTGCCATTTGGCATTTGGGAGGTGTCCCGCAGGTATTTAAAAGCATTGAGGACTATCACAAGCAGATGGAGAACCTGGAAACGGTGACCAATCAAAACTACAACTGGCAGTTGAGGTCGGCTGATGGAAAGGACGAAGACAACGTCCTCAATCAGAACAACCAAAACTGCAGTTCAGACAGGATGTCAAAGCAATTGTAGCATCTAGGAAATCATTGAAAAGAGGACTAGGACTAGACGACTTTATGAAAAGCCTACCGCACTAGAAGTGCCTTCTAATGTAGCAGGCGCCAGAGTAGTCGAGGATTTAGCGCCGCGGAGCCGCAGTCCTCATTGCAGGGCTGGCTCCTCTGCATTAGGCAAGCTAGGTACCTGAGCTCTGAGTTGAGACAGAAAGAGAATTAACAACCACAAACCAGACAACAGGCCAAGTGATTGGCAGTTTTTGGCCTTTGGATCCAGCTAGGAGCGGAAACCACCAAACCGCAAAAACAAGTTCAACCAAAGCACAGAATCATCCCACTCCACATAAGTAGTGTTAAGAGTTAGCGTGGCTTCTTTCATACTTATTATGAGGATGGCCCGATTGATAAACCTGCATTTCAGAACGGTAATGGACCTATTTCGACCATTTTCCGCGCGCACGTATACAGTCCAGAGAAGTCTACGCAGTCTCTTGGATGAAGCCACTAGAGAGTATTATCGATCAGCAATTAGTATTGGCATTCGACATCATCCATCTTATACATATACTATATACGAGTATACCTATAAGATAGAGGCATCCTTCTGCGAGCTACAAGTAGATACCTATGGCGCTTAAGCCTGTAACATTTCAAGTACAGGATATACGAAGTATATGAGTATATAAGAATACAAGTTTATCGCCGCAGCACAGCTTCATTTGAAGACGCTGGTATTTTACTTTAAAACCGTAACCGTCAACCTATCTAGTAGCACGGAACAAGTTGAGTTTAAAGTTTATTTCCAAATGTTCAAGGTGGAAGCTGTTTGACTTCTACCTCCATTGCGCCGTGTAGGTATATCAATCAAAAATCAATTAATAATCTTTTAGTTTTCCATTAAACTTGTTCAAACTATTCAGTTTTCTGGGTTTTTATTAAAAACGTATATTACAAATTTGTTCAGCTATAACTTTTTAAAGTTATTTACTTGTATGTTATTCAAATCCACTTGTAATTATCTTTTCAGCTACATTATTATGTCTGCGTTAATTCTTAAAGGGGAAACAAAATAAATGAAATTAGTTCATTTCGATGCCACACATTGGTCTGCAGCTTAAGACTATAGCTTTGAAAACGGTTTTATGTTCACGGATGTGACAGACAGATTGCATATTTGGCTTGTGGTCACACAGTATGAGAAAATATGACAAATGAAATATTTTATTCAATGCGAATAGGAATGGAAGTTAAAAGCTTAAGTCATGGCTGGCTAGAGAATGCCAAAGTGCGGATACAGCTTATAAAATTAATTTCCAGCAAACAAAACAGCAAATGGAAGAAGCAATGAAATAAATTTAAACTCAGAACAAGCTAAAGGGCAATGGGGGAGGGGGGTTTGGGGAGGGAGGTCGTTTGAATGGCGATGGAAAAGTGCTGCCAAAAAGTTTCTGGCCAAAATTACAAAATGGCGAAAGAGCAGCAACAAAACAAAACAAGATAGAAACATTGAGTAAAATAATACAAAAGCATTTAGAGAGCAGAGGCTCGCACAAGCAGCTGGCAGCTGAAACTTGCAAAAATGTTTGCCAAGTTTTATTGAGTGTGTGTGTGTGTGTGTCTGTCTCACTGTGTGTATGACACTGCGACAAGCTCAGGACCCGACAAGGACAAGGGTCACATAGAGAAGTAGCGCTCTTTTTTTATACCCTTGCGCGGAGGAAACAGCGATTTTGTATAAAGCTTCAACACACACATAAGAAAACATTGAAATAAGCAGACTTGTTTAGTTTTTTATCTTTAAACAAATGTAGAGAACGGTTTGTAGAGATTAGAGAATAATATATTTAGGATTATACTCTCATTCTTTCGTTACGAAGATTCATTATTAGTCACTATTTTTGGTTATTTTTTCATTTAATAAGTAGGGTCACTCCCTTAAATTATATTCTGAATAATTCAATTGGAACTGAACATTTTTTGATAACCAAATACAGAATTTACACAATTTCTTTTTGCTATAAAATTGAAATCAATTTAAAAGAGTTAAGCATGTAGATTTTGGAGATTGAAAACGTGCTTTTAATTATTAATATTATTTTAATTTTTCTATATTTTTCCATTTTTTTCGCTGTAGCTCTTGAAGGTTTAGCTAGTTTTGAAGGGTGTTGTAGGTTCGGTTGGTGTGAGCGGCCAGGCAGAAGACCGTGCGCTCCCTTTTTTGTTCTTTTTTCTATGTCGCTACTCAAATGAAATTAGTGAAGCAGCCGGCAGGATAGCAGGCTGGCAGTTAGGCAGTCAGACAACTGCCGTTTGCAAGGACATGCATGATAAAAGTCTTGACAGCAGTATCAAGAAAGGAAAAAGTTGAGTTGGGCGATAATAAAGGGCCAGACTGAAATTGCGGTACCTTGGCCGTCAGGATATGGTCAACCAGCTGTCAGAAATCAGTTGAGGCCGTCGCTGCAGCCAGTTGCAAAGGATACTTCCGCTGCTGAGGAACGGAAACAATTTGTAACAGCTACCGTGTAGAATCTACTGAGCTGGTAGCATCACAACTTTCAAGTTGTAGGAAACTTTGCAGTGCTGTAAAACCAGGCAAGCAAATCTTCTCGGCCCGCATATGCAAATGAGTGTGTCTGTCTTGGCATCGCTTCTGCCTTGCTTGCCTCTCATTTCACGTTCGTTCGGTCGTTCGTTCGTTCGTTTGATTTATTTATTCACACTCACAAGCCCACACACCCGTACTGAGGCAAAAATGGCTGCTCAAAATGGCGCACACCAAACGGATGTGGCAGCGTCTGTGCTCGTTGTGTGCTCAAATAAAATTATAATAAATTTATGTTTCGGCAAATCGCCATAAATTCTGTGCATTTTTGATTTGATTTTGGCATTTGTGTTCAATAACTTGACCCCACAGTCCACAGGCTTTGGCTCGCGCTGGGCCGCTCTGCGGTCTGCATTGTTTGGCCTCGCTTTACATTGAATAATTTATGGGGACTGCTCAAAATTTAAATTCGAAACTTGATAAATGAATTGCTTGGCCATCTAGCAATGTTGTTGATTTGTTAATGAACTCGCAAAGATTGTGTACTTATTTAGTTTCCTTAAAACATGAACTGTTCTTAGCGGTCGCAATCACTCAAAATCGATTCATTCGCTGCTGAAATACTACTATACTGTATATGCTAGGAATGATTTTAAATGCTTTTACGTCAAATAAATCAATTGGCAATACTTTCTATTTTATTATGTTATATTTCAAGTCGTATCTCAGCAACGAGCAATATTGTTACATAACGACAGTCACATTTTTCACAACTGATGTGTCATCTATGGATCTGTCGTTCTATCTATGAATGAAAAGATTTTCCACAAAACTGCTCGAGTTATTCGTATAGAGCTTGGGGTATACCGAAAATATTTGTATATATATTATATTTCTGGCTCTTTCGATTTTAAGTGTTTCGAATGTGTTTTACAAGGTTTTTTCAAGTCAACCATCATGGCACCATGGCTACCATATAATTTAATAGTTATCCTCCTTAGGACAGACATTAAATAAAAAATAAAGTTTTAAAAAAAATTTGTTTTTATCTTTTAATCGAAACTTCGACTGCAAATCACGGCATAGCTGACTGGCGGAGCAAATTCAATTCTTTAAGAAGTCGGGTTATAAATATTATAAGGTTTCTTCATACAGCTAGCTCTCGGAACGTATCAAAGTAATTTACTATTACCAGTTCCTTTAGAAACTTTAGAGAGTGTCGGCAGGGACAAGCAATATTGTAAATAAACTTATAATTGGTAGCGAAAATACTGAGCCAAGGCAAGACCTGCTAGTACAACTACAAGTATAAGCAAATAAATAACTGAGCAAGAATTAAAATATGGCAGAAGCTTTTATTCTTAGCCACGATCCATGCAACCGCTTTATGAAAAACGGCACAGGTGTACTGAACATAAATTATTTACTCTGCAGATTGCAGCCATGTGTTGGGGTTGGCGCAAATTTAAAAATTCAATTTGGCAACTTTTCCATGTAATTGAGCTACAATTACAGGCCGTCGAGACGAGAGGAGCACGCAAGTGTGCCGCACACTTTAAAGAGTAAATCATAAGTGAGACAGTGAGCAGACATACACGCACACACACACACACAACAACACACACACACACAGTCCTAACAAAGGGCTGTGTCGGGCCACATGCTGCAGTGAAGCGATAGTTTGAACCAAACGAACCGAGCCAACTAGAAGGAAATGCTTGGATGCGCCGAGGCAGCCCGGAACGAAAATATGTATGCACAACTGAATAAATTAGAATGAAATATGGAACACGTAGAGCAAGAATTCAGACTGCAATGCCCCCAAAAAAACCCCCAACAACCCCCCCGACCCCTACCCCCTAAAATAGATACACACACACACACACACACACACATGAGCACGCCACAATAAATGTAAGTGCGGACGAGCGACATTAGCCAAGTGGGCGAGTGCAGTGCAGCGCTGTGGAGGACCAGGGAGTACGAGTATCTAACGAATTTCTACTTCAACACACACTTGGCCACTTACTCGGCAACTGACTCTTTGCATTTAGGTTCTCTCGGTTATTCCAATCACACAATGCATCAGAATTTAATCATCCCCAATTCAATTGGAAAGCATAAAAATGAAAAAGATTTCCAATATTTGCGCAGAAATTTGTATTTCGACCCAATTGCTTGATAACGATGCGGCTGTGACTGTGGAATGTCGGTCAGGATAGCATTTGAAAACCACCAGAGACGCTTCATTGGAGAAGGACAATGAAGTAATGACTAGCGTAATAACTTAAATGTAATCTGGGACTTGTAACGCTAGATGAGTTTATAAATAAGTAAATAACCGCTTGTATGTGAAGTGCAACCGCATTTTAGTAATTCCTGTTATAAGTATAAAAGAATACATGGCGCTTTAGAAGGTCGCTTAAATTGCCTTTAAATAGCCCCATAACCTCATCTTCAAATTTAAACAAACTGTATTTAAAAATAAAAACTACAAAACGACAAAGTGACGACGTGTGAAAGAGGCCACTAGATAGACACTAGTCTAAACGACAAATCTACAAGTATGTAACGGACAAAAGCAGGTATAGGGCTTAGCTTGGGAAAGTCTGCAAACCATGTGTGGGGTCCCCAGCTATTAAGGTTCCAAGGATTTTTGATATAGACGGATGATGTCTTTACCAATCTGCTGTGTCAAGGTAATCACCCTTCGGGTATTGTTCGGGTTGTTAAAATGGTGTGTTCGATTTAAAAAGCCTTCTTGGCCTTTCGAACAGCACTAGGAGTGTCTAAAAGCTTTCGGATGGTTGTGCAGTCTTTTTTTTTGCAAGCTTTCTAAGATTACAAAGTTATTTTCTACCATCGGGAATTAAAGTTTTTGAATAGTCGTAATAGTCACATATTTTCATTAGAACACAAATTAATCTGACCATTTAATAGATTAGTCAACAAAAACAATACTCAGATTTTGATAACTTTTAAGTGCTGAATTGACTATTTTGAATTTGAATGATGATTATGGCATTCTTCGAACAATTCACTTACTTGTTAAAGTTAAACAAAAAAGAAATTAAACTCGTATTGCCTAGGGCTTAGGAGAGTCTACATAGCAAGTTTTGCGAATGTGGGCTTTGCCGTTTCGGAAATACAGGCGTTCATACATTCTCTTCATTCTCTTGTCTTCATTCTCTTATCATGCTAAATAAGAATTATGGCATCGGGATGATTCCTTCCGCCTAATATACACTTTTTACGCTTCAGAAACAGGGTGTAAATATAGGGTCTTCATACGACTATCACTCTTATTCCGATATTGCTGCTACTTAGTTGAACATTGTGATATCATGGTGCATCGGTAGGTAACCCTTATGCATGTGCAACAGTCGCAAATAGTTGTGCAGTTTGGGAACCACGCGAACAGATTTCTGATGAAATTTGTTATTTAAATGAAATTAGCTGCATTTTGTGATACGGCCGGACGACTATACAAATTAGATGTCACGTATTCACTTGGCCACATGCTCAGCCCCAGTTGCAGTAAAAGTTTTTACAATCCCGGCAAAGCCACAAAACCGCTGGCCAACAGCACTCATAACGCGGTTGTTTAATGCCAGTGCCACGCCTTTTAGAGCAATCCTTCCATCTCCCGCCCCACAATATACAGAGGACCCGGTTTGTTGTTTGCTCTTACTGCTGTTGTTGTTGTTTATTATTGCTTGTGCCTTTGCTGTTGCTTTTGTGTAATAATATTTACATTGGCGCAACATCATCAGGAAGGCAGACAGTCAGAGTACAGGGCAACTTTTGGTACGTGCCCGTAAAAGGCGGTAAATAAAACCAAAGAAGCACACAAAATATAAAAGTCTACAGAGAACGGAAAAAGTACCCATGAAAGAGAAAGAGATACAGAGAGAGAGAGAGAGAGAGAGAGAGTGGCGGGGTACTTACATTGTGCTGGTCCGCACCAGAATCGGTTGACCGAAAAATGCCGGCACGTTCTCGTCCATTAGCGAATGTGTTTTGATGAAATTTAATGTCGGATCCGGAAGTGTTCGTGAATCATTGTGACAGGCGCCGGGACGCGGTTCGGGCACCTAAAAGAAGGGGGAAAAGACAGAAACAAAAATGAAAAGAATGAAGTATGAACACACGATGACGACAACAACGAAATATAAAATATTAGTATGACTGCCATGTCCATGTGGACTGGGTGTTATAGGTGGACTGTCCACCCAGTATGGTCGGGGAGCAGAGGCTTCGAGGGGTGGGTCGGCCAGTTATAGTTGGCTCGTCTGCTGTTAAAAGAGCGTATAAATTGCATTTGTTGGTCTCGCGCTGCTGCTCCTACCTCTGCTTCCATCGCTGCTGCTGTACCGGAAATTGCAGCCGGACAACTATGGCTCCGTTAGTTTTGGGCATATGCGTATGCGTAGGTATGGAGTTGCTCTCCTTTTAATGATTTGGTTTACGAATCGCAACCGGAAAGTGCTCGTTTTAGAGCGGGTATTTTCTTTTCAAACCAAAATTTGTAAAGCATTACATGCATAACCAGAACGAGTTACTACTTTTGTCTGTGAAATACGAGCGGCTTGACCAACTGATAGGGATATTATGGCATACTATATAGCAAATATTTATAATTCAGTTGTTCTCAAATGACTTCTTTTGGAAGACAGGATATTGATTCAGATTCAACTATACATAAACTATGGGAATATAGTTACAATTCAAATTTCGAGGATTATAAAGAAATAACTGGCCATACATCCCAAAATTAGAGTATTTTAATTAGGAACTATTTTAGAAAAATGATACTCCATTTTAGCCCTAAGAAACAGGCATAAACGAATATTAAAATTGAATTTGTTTAATCTTTAAAATATTTGGCAGTATTTTGATAAATTAATTCACGAATATGTGGAAGTAATTACTTGAATTCCTCACATAGAGAGCGAGCTTACTCTTTTTCTAATACCCCCGATCGTAACTCAATCCAGCATATTAATCTTCTCTTAAAGGGTTTGTACTCTGCAATTCTTTCTAAGTTACATTCGGGGGAATGTTGTGTGAGAAAGTGTTTGCACACTGCTGGTTATCCATGAATAATCCTAATACATTGCACATAGTACTTTGGAAAAACCTCAAATATGACATGTGCAGCCGTTGTTCGAAAAATACTGAGCATTCAAATGCAAATTTTGTTAGCTCCACTTTGCATTTTCACATTTTTCTCAAAGTCGTGGGTGGGGATTCATAATTCATAAATTGTGGTAAGCAGCTGTATCCAAGTGCAATCGAAAGTGAATGGGGCAAAGCGCCTTTTAAGGAGCTCCTTCTTACCTTGGCGTTGTTCACTGGCAGCCAGTTGGAGTTAATGCCACTCTGCTCCTTGAATTGCCCCTCGAATGTATCCGCAATGTCCTGTGAAATAACAATGTCGGAGCGCCAACAAATATAATATAATAATATAATATCAAACTAAAATGTTGTGGTGCGCATTTGACTTGCGTCTTATAAATCAAAGTAATTGTGCACTCACCTGCAATGCGAACGCACACACCGCTGAGCCGGGAATCGAATTTGTTGGCGTATTAAAAACGCCATAAATCAATTTGGAGTTCATGGAACCGTACTGTCCCTCGACCAGATTGCTGGCGGATTCTGTGAAGCCAAATCAATTTCATGTCAACTCATTTACTATACACAACCAATCTGTTCCCTTCACTTACGAATCTCATTGAAGTAGAATGGATAGTCGCCAGGTATGGAGCAATTTAGGCGGGACTTCAGGAACGACGTCCAGCGATTGCGAAAGCGATGGGGGCCGCCCTTGTCCCATTTGCAGACACGTGCGACCCGCGAGTAAATCGCCTGAAATGACCAATGGATAAATATTAATATTAGGCCACTAAACGAATGAGTGGACGCCAAAGCAAGCAACTAATGCCATAAACAAACTCTAGCCCCTATCAGCCATGTGGCTTTGCACGCAAATATGAAGGCCGTCTTCAAAACTCGTAAGCCACTTTTCATAAAAGGCAATCACATTCACCAAAAAGTAAAAGGCTATATTGCTGGAGGTGGGAGGAGAATGGAAGACATTTAATATATTAAAGGATATGAATATGACAGATTCTAAGGAAAGTGGTTTCTCCACCGATCGGCCTATTTGAACCTATCATAAAGAGGTACGTGATTTAAACCGATCGGTCCTTTGGCATATCTGCCACAAAGAAATGATTCTGCAAAGTCAGCTCTGCATATTTATAAGATAAGTCGTCATACCAACTTTGGTGTCCCTATCTTTTATGGTTCAAGAACTCTGGGCGTTCATACAGACGAACGGACGAGCAGACAGTCGAACATGTCTATATCAACCCCTCTCCCGTCATGCTAATTATGTATGTACGAAAGTACCAATGTCTGTTTCTTCTGTTCCCCATAAATGCAATGAGCTGAGATGCTTAATTAATGCTCAGTTGGAAGCCTTGTTTTGGTTGTTTTTCATTTATTGTTTCCTTTTGTTGGGTAGATAAGTTTTTAACTAAGTTAACTACGGACTTTGACCAATAAAAAATGTTATTTATTATGGTTTGCTGCTTGTCTTTCCATCTATGTACTTATTGTATTCCTTTTTTTTTTTTGCCCACCTTGCCACAATTGATAAACTCGACGGCCGTTTCGCGGAAGAAGAAATAAACGAAGTCTCCTTGTGTAAATGAGCTCACGAAATTTGGCGCTGTGGAAAAAGTAGAAGGGAGACAAGTTAAATTATATGTACATATATAAAGCATATCTGATAATAAAGTTCATTTCGAGGCGAGTTGTAAAGATTTTATAGTAGAAAATTTGCGAAATTTATGAGCAGGACGTGCTGAAGGAAATCGAAATTTAAGGAGATGCCGTTCGTTTACTTATCGTATATTGAAACATAACTTTAAGTTTCGCCAATAGCCTAAAAGGCAGATTAGATACATGAATAGTGTATGTTATGCAGAACTGTCCATCAAAGGGATTAGTCGAATAAGTAGACTTAAATGCGCGTAGCTTTAAGAGCCGCGAACAAAGAGACACACATTGTCGCTTATGTATCTTGGCCACGTAATCGAAACACTATAAAATATTCAATCCTGTCAAGTAGCGTTGAGCCGCATGTAGTGGTCCTTCAATATGAATTATGAACAGGAATGGACAGCTACGGAGCCATGAGCCCGAGATTGGCGCAGACCAGAACGCCAAGCGGTGCGATGTCTTTATGGTAAGCGACAGGCAACAGACAGGCAATCGAAGCCACGTCTATTAAGTTAATGGTTGTTGGTCGCTCCTCGCCCTGACTCCACGTCCCATTCTCCACTCCACGCCGCGGCTGTTGTATAAAAATTCAAGCACTTGAAGTATGCAAAAACCAGCGTCAGGAGGAGGTCGCGAAGGATGTGGGGCTGACAGGACCCGATGGTTTGGCTACTGCAGCCAATGCAAAAACACATACATACCATCAAATTTAATTCAATTCGAGTGCCGTTGTGCCTTCGATTGACTGCGACATTACGCTAATAAAGCAGCAGCGACGACAACAACAACCAGAACAGCAGCAATAATAATAATGGCCAGCATCTCCCTAATACCGTCGTATTCAATTACCAAAAGTAGCGGTAGGCGGAAGTAGTAGGCGTGTCAATATACAAACAACTTACCATTGAGACTTAGGCTATCATATTGCTCCGTTTGCAGGGGCTCTCGATAGATAATCGGATCACTGCCACTGAAGTCGGCCACCGTACCCGAATATAATTCGTTGTCTGCAATCAGAAGAAGGAGAAAAAAATGTACAAAGTGATGATTTAGTAAAGTATTTGCAAATATTTATCCAGGACTTAAAGCAACAACAAAATGATGCCAAAGCAAAGCACAAAAGGAGTAATACTATTAATAAACACTGGCCAAAGGTGCTCTCTCTGATACTCCAAAGCATATCTTATATAATTTTATATAATTATATAATTTTGATGTAAAAAACAAAAACACGAATCGCAGATTAAAATGATGTGTTCTTGGGCGTATCCTAAAACTTGGGCAACTTTTCTATAGTATTTATTAACTAACCAATTCAAGCATGAATGGAATGATATATGGATGCAGGGTATACAAATAAAAATTGGGTATACAATAAAACTCAAATTTAAGACCGTTGTCGATTCCATTCTTACACTTATTTACCATTCTCAAGTGGGCTAACTTTTGTTGCGCCTATAATCTAAATCAAAGGTGTATATTTTCTAAGACAAGATTGAAGTTATTCATTATAAAATTAATAGGCTATACAAAAACCCTTTTGACTGGCATGAAACTTTAAATTTTTGGAAGAAATTTTCTATGAGTCAAATAGTTAGAGAGGTGAAGCCTAGTAGGTGTTGGCAGAGTCGAGCCCTAAAACTTCTCATTGTCTCTTTGTTTGTGTAATAGACACTCATGGCTACATCGATTCGTATCACCAATTAAATTATTTATGCGCCCTCAAATTGCAAAGCTTGTCACAATTCAGTAAAAACAAAAATTGAAATACATACATATATCCTTAGTATGTATGTACGTCAAACTGTGCAAGGACGGAAATGGCTTAAATAATATATTCATCTAATGTTGGCACCAAAATCTTATTACAATTTATATTGGAATTAGTATTGTCGCACAAACATTCCCAAACACGCACACATACCTAGATTGTAATAATGTCAATGGTAAAACATTTTACATACATATGCATAAGCTGTAAAGGAAACTTTTGCTTACATTTTAAACGCAATCAAGTTTTATTTTGGGTCTGCGCTCAGACTTTGCTTGCCTCTGTAGTTTTTGGCAGAGCAGCGAAAAGAAAACATGCTGTCTGGCCAATTTGTGTAACTAAAATATGCAAATTCTACATACAGACTCATTGAGATACACACACACAGACACACAACACAGACACACACATAGCCTCGCATTATGACGAAATTTCAAATGTGGCTGTTTTGTGCCGTCAGCCCCCGCCACAGCGAAGAAGAAGCCACGCCGCCTGGGAGCATAGAACCGCCAAGCAAATCTTGCTCCCAAGATAATAAAAACAATAAAATTTTAATCAATTGTTGCTTTTGCGGCCGTTTGAGGCATGGCACATTACACATACGCCACGTGTGCCATCGAGGCACATTTTCCGACGCCCCATTTTCCGGCTAAATGAAAATGCGAATGTGCGCGCGTAAATTTAATTAAGTTAAACGAAAAGCACAACAAAACTTTTGCCAATACTGACATTTGTGTCCACCCCTCCCCGTCTCCCTCTGCGACATCGTCGTCTTGGGCGACATTGAAGCCGGCCTGCGGCAACTGCCTGGACGTGGCAAAGAAGCGGCAACACAAGATAAATGAGTTTTCCTTCGTTTTTTTTTTTTTGAACTTTTTACTTTTGTATTTCGTATTTGTGAGTGCGGTTGTGTTAATCTCACTGCGAATTGCCAGGCTGGCGATGGCGATGGCAATGGCTCTGGCATTGTCAAACTTCAATTTCATGAGAGAAAAAAATATGAAAAACAGAGAAGCTGAAATAACAACAACAGCGCGCGACCGGAAACTGTGAGCGCGACAGCGTTGCCAGTTATTGTCTGGCCGGAAATGGCTTTGCCGCCGGCCGAAGCCGCTCACTGGCAGCAACAGGATCGATTTCTGTGTTGGCTTTGGCCTTTGTTTGCGTCCCGCCAGGCACATTCAGACTGGAAGCTGGAGCCAAGCTGATTCAGATAGAGAGCCTGCCAACAAGTCTGCCGCATTATCGCTGCATCTTATGCACAAATACCGCACACAATACATACACCCACAAACTTACATACATACATATGTACTTTACAAATAATAAGTATACGAATAAACGATGCTATGCCTTCATGTTGTTGGCTTCATTTGATTTTTTGCAGTTTATAAGTTGCCAGATAAAGATTTCTTTTCCTTATTCCATGCACTTCATATATTTATATACTCGTAAATTTATTTATTTTTTTTTTTTGCATTTAGCTGTGCATTGGAAAAGGAACGTGCAATATTATTTGGATTTTATAAAGAAGGTACACGTAAAGCCACTTTTATTTTCACAAATGTATTCGCTCAGGTTCACAACATTATCAAATAAATGAAATAAATATATTTTGTAAAGAACTGTATTTTCCATCTAGCAGTTTTTGGAGAATATTGACAAATGTCTAAGAATAATGATGGATTTGTAATTGTATGTTTACATATTTATGTATATCTGTATGTCTTACGGCCATTCGATTAGATTCAGAACTAAAACTTTTTAGAAATTCGCAAGTTTTCAAATATGTTTTATCTCGATTTTTGACATCAGCCGATTGCAAGGTATAGTATTATTTACAAAAAATTGTAACTTTGTTTGCACTATAATGCAAGTAATGTATAAGCTACAAACTATAAGAGTTGCTTAGCATTAATCATCGAGTTTTCGGATTCTCCGCGTGTTAAACATTCTTAGTACCCTGGTACCCAGTTTGTTTTCAGACAATACAAAACATTCATTTTGCTTTTTGCTTACAAACGTAATTGTGAATTTCATCAAGAATAGGAAAAAGACAACAACATTGAAGAAAACATTTAAATGACTGTTTCTTTATATTAATTGAGAAATATAGTATATCGTAGTAATTGAGAAAACTACTAAACTAGTTAGCAATTTTTTATAAAAATTAAATGACATTGAATTGAAAAAGGAAGAAAGGGAAATAAGGAGTGTGTGTTTTGCTGGCCTTTGAACTACAAAACATTTCCATAGGCTTAAATATTATGTGGTAGCTGTTGGAATTATATTAAGAATATATAAAGATCACTTGATTGGAGTGGGTAGGTCTAGTTCATCCATGCATCAGAAGAAGCTTATAGCACTTGGCCAACATAAGTATTTTGCCATTGAAAAAGCATAATTTATCCACCGCTCTTTTCACCACTGTCTTTAATTAAAACAAACTTTGCTGCAGTAATAGTTTCTATAGCAACATTAAAATGTGATCCGAGGCAATTAAAAAAATAAACATAACTATGTTCCTCCCCGACGGGGAATTGAACCCCGGTCTCCCGCGTGACAGGCGGGGATACTAACCAATATACTATCGAGGAATCTATCTAGGCCGAGTAATAACCCCTAGTCGAAGAGAAAAAGAGAAATGTACCCTTAATATTAATAGAATATTATATTTAGACATTATATCAGTAGTCAAATCTGTAAAACTTTCAAATGCCAATTCACGTGGTGGACGGAAAACGGAATTACGTGACAAGAACACGTTACGCCAACGCCCATAAAGAATGGAAGCGAGAACAACTGAATTGCAGCGAGTGGAACAGTAAATATGGATACCGTTGTTGGACGTTGGTGGGCCTTAAAAAAAGCCAGCAACATTAAAAACGTCGTCTGCAACAAATTAATTTTGCCGCACGCCATGGTCGCCCCGAAGAAAGCACCCCAGACGCCCATAACATCCCACCTCAGCACCCTCGGCCGCGACCCCAACCCACATCCTCGAGTGTTTAAATTAAGAGGCTGTAAAAGTCACGCGGTGACGATGACGATGACGATGGCGGGGGCGGTGGAGGGGGCGGGGGCGTGAGTAAAAGTGAACAGTGACTTCTCCAGAATCTGCTTCTAGGCAGTTGGGAACAACAACAACCGTTACCAGCCGCTGTGATAAATAACGAATGCTAATTTTCTATCATGACGGCGGGGGTGCAAGCGGGACAGGTGAAGCTAACGGCCAATAAAAACATTTGCTTAATGTGAGGAAACGCCGAGGCGGGAGAGAGGGAGGAGGACCCCATCGCAGCTTAAATCCACGTTGAGATTTTAAAGTTTTGTCATTAACTTCTGCGGGCCAATCGCCAAAATATGTAAATTTTCTTGATTGAAATTTGAAAGGAGGCGTAAACATGCGCTGACTCAAGGGCGTGGCAATTTCTCGGATCGCCTCAAATCAAATGTTGACAAATTAAAACATGCTGTGGCCAAAATTTTGATTAATACATTTCGTGATACACACAAACACCTAGCTATTCAGATTCCAGGGGAATGCAAATAATGGATTTTTGAACAAGTTATTGGAAATTGCAATTTGTTCAAAAAAGTATATACAAGTATTTTAAGAGATTGAAATAAGTACATATGCGATTAAAGGGCCATTTTTCTTGGCAACAAATTCTTTATGCATTTTTCGACAAATATTGGATTTAAGTAGGGGATTTAATTAAATAAATTACTGCTCATCTAGATTCTACATTTTAGGTACTCAGAAGATCATTTAAATATATATTCGTATAATTAAGCGAAGCAGTTAAGCGGCGATTCTACTATAATAGAATAAAATTAAAGCTATGAGCCTACCAGGCAGATTAGAATTATCCTGACTGGATGAACGCCTAGATTTCGGAAAGGACTGATCTTATACTGATTAAATTTGGTATGTAGACTTTCCTAATCCCTAGCCAATATATATATATATATATTTTTTTATAGCCTGTACCCAAAGGGTGAAAGGCTATACTAGTTTTGTGCGCATGTATGTAACACACAGAAGGAGGCGTGGCAGACCCCACAAAGTATATATATTCTTGATCAGGATGAGAAGACGAGTCGATATAGCCATGTCCGTCTGTCCGTCTGTCCGTCTGACCGTCTGTCCGTCTGTCCGTCTGTCTGTATGAGCGCAAGGATCTCAGTAAGTACAAGAGCTAGGATAACCAAAATTGGTATCAAGGTTCCTATAAGCCCTAGGCAGAACGAGTTTGTTTATTTTTTCTGATACACCCCCCCACTCCCCCGCAATTCGTATTTTTTCTTATAACTTCCGTAATTCTCGGAATTTAAAAATCAATTTTGGTAGGTACATCCAGTTAGTACTAATGTGTCCGTGTGCCAAATTTCATCATGATAGGTCAATTCTGAAGAAAGTTATAGCCATAAGTAAAATCGCTGCTCATGCGCTGCCTGCAGCTCTGTCGGCAGCGCTGCCCGCAGCTGTTGTTGTTGTTGCTGCTTTTGTTCAACTTTGTGCTGCATACATACACGCATATAAACACGCATGGGTACGTGATGTAAATATGTGCTGTTAAAACTGAACATAAACATGTATTCTAATTTAATTTAATTAATTATTTTAATTAATTAATTCATTAATTTTTTTTTAATAATTTAATTTTTTTTTAATTTTTTTTTTTTTTTTAATTTTTTCTTTTTGTGGAGAGTACAGGCTATTTTACTGTCGGGCTTGCTCGACTGTAGCGTTCTATCTTGTTATTTCTTGCATTTCTGCCCTTCTTTACAGAGTTTCGAAATTTCAAGCTCAAAGGTACATAAATCATGTTCTTCTTCCTGTTTTGCTGCTGTTATGAGCTCTTTCACAGGGATTTAACTGTCGGGCTTTTATCTTATTTAAGTTTGGTTAGAACGTCTGATGGCAAATGGTAAATGGAAGACTTGTTAGACAACCAAATTTGTTGTCTTACCAACTAATTACTATATAGTTACGACAACTGTGGGACTGGAACTATACTAAATGTAATGTTGTATATATGCATCTTGTAACCAGTTGACTTCTTATTTATTTCTACCTGTGATTCATATTAATAACAAACTGTCTTGGCATTTTCCTGGCCTTGTTGTTTGAACTGCTCCGCTCATATTATAAGCAGTTGGAATACTTATGTGTAGTTAGTTACTGAACTCATACAAATCTGTCTATTAACAAAATCACTGTGTCTGTGAGCTCATGAAATCCTTTTAGGTTTTTAGTTGAAAATACATTGATTGATTTAAGATTTAGATGAAGGCCCAATTCCGTTGAGCTTACACTTCATTTAAAAACACTTCCAAATTTTAGATAACCCAAGCACGGCTTAAATGATCGTAAAAAGTAGACCCCAATAGATTTAATGCATGCATTGTGGGGTAATTACTTCTAAAAAGAGCCATTTAAAAGCACATGCGCGCTGTAATTAAGGCATGGGAGACGAGAGACCCCCTTTACACATATTATAAGCCACAACCACCGACCAAACCAGCAATGTTAACACATAAAATATTTAAAACGCTGCGGCGGCTGCGTCACGTGGCGACCTATGGACACACCGTGAAAGCTCGTGGCTGGTCGTGGCATGTAATAAAGTTATGCGTGCTTAAACACACGCCTGCCTGTCATTGAAAATGAGTGTAATTTATGTATTAGAGTGTGTATGTGTGTATCTGTGTGTGCTGATGTGTTAGTGTGTTGGTGTCTACTGCATAATAAAACATGCAAAAATATGCAAATTGCCTTAGCCAACGCGATGAACTTCGTTTGCCACGACAACGTCAATGCTCTAAAGAGCATTTTCCGTTTTAAGCATTTGCCTTTTGCTATTTGTGTCCTTGTTGTTGTTGTTGCTGTTGCTTTTGCTGTTGTTATGAAAATCGATTAAGTCACTTAAAGAGTTTATCGAACTTGTAGGGCAGACAGTCCCAGCCAGCTCAGGCGCATAACAAACTCGGCCAAGAACCGTAGGGGGCCTCGGTTGAGAAGCGCCGAGAGCTGTGCTGCTTGCAACGCCAGTTGCACGTTGATTGCCATTAAGTTAGCAATGTTTTCAGTTCTGTGCATAATTTTGGCACGCTAGATTGTCATTTAAAATAAGTTAAGTCGCAGCGATTGCTGCAATGCGACGATTGCAGTGCCCGAGGTGGCAACACTGGCAGTCGTCTCGTCTTCACCGTTCGTCATTCGTCATCAGGTAACTAGCATTATAATGAGCAAACAATAAAAGCAAACGACGCCGCACGAAACATAAAAGCGGCGCACACAATGGAAGTAAGCAACAAAAAAAAAAAAACCAATTAGATGTAAGGGCGAAAGGGTAGAAGAAGTTGACAAGGGGTCCCCTATCCTGTCGATGTTTTGACAAGCAACGTAATGTCTGGGCTGAGTTTATTATGCCTGGCAACTCTACTCTACTACCACTACTCTGCCACTGGCTTTGCGCTGTCATGTAAATTGCATTTCCATTGTTAATTACCAGCGATTCATAAATTTTGCAATGTTGCCCTTTTTAACCCCAACATTTTCCATGGCCTATGGATGAATGAATAGATGATTATGCTAAATTAAAGAGCAATTTAAAGTTGTAGTTGTAATAGGCAAAAGACTAAAGATGTTATGGTTGCTGAAATATATGCACATAGGTTCAGCAGATGTCGTATTTAAATCAAGCATAATGTTCCCCGCTAGATCTTAAAATTTAAATATTTACATAATATTTTGCATAACTTAAGAAACAGCGCGATGTTTATTGATTTTCTTCAAGCATTTTACCAGGTCTACCATTTTCTATCTCCTCCCCAATCATAGTTTGTGCATTTGTATTAGAAAAAGCGCCCCTCTAAGCCGTTTTCGTTCATAAAATACCATTAAGCATACCAATAATGTCTAATACCTAGTACAAAGCCTTGGACGAAGTGTTAATCACGACCTAAAAGGGCAGACTCCACTGTCTTCCAAACGATTCTGACAATTAAATATAACTAAGTTGTTTAGGGAAGTGAATCATGTCTGGTTAAGACTTAGTTAAATTAGATTAAAATTAGTCTATTAGCATTTGCTAACTTGATTATCTACCTAAATACTTGTAATTACGAGATATTTAACGGATTACACAAAGAGCAGAACTAAGAATATGTTACTGAGACAATATCTGGAAAAGGCATTTAGAAAAATTCTATACAGCCTTACAGAACTTAAAATCGCACCGTATTCCGCTAATGGCGTATCCTCTGCAAAATCCACCACTCCAAGAAATGGAAAACAAATTAATTTCTACAAATCATGAAAGAAATGTTAAATAATAATGAAAGAAAGCCTTCTGCGTTCATAAGAAAATGCAGAGAAGTGCAATTTTATTTGGCCATTTAAGACTCCACCATTTGCCAGCCCCAGCTCAGATTCTTTCGCATTTAAACGAGAGTGAAACCTAATTTCTAATCAAAATCGACTTAACAACTATACTCTAGACCCAAATTATTCCACAGCTTAGTGCGGTACACAATAATGTCCTATTATTTGCAAATCCGAGCAATGGCCAAGCAAGCCATTAACTTTAAATTTGATCATTTCTAAGCAGACTGCAAGCTTAGATACACCCACACACACCCGCACACACACACCCACACACACACACGTACACCACATTTGAGAAAACTAGCACCAAAAGTCGTTTAGTGGGAGCAAAAACTAGAACAGTTTTTGCAAGGCGCTGGTCTTCTCTGCTCCCCTCTTTTGTTTCCCCTAAGAAAATCCAGCAGCTGATAATTGTGGTGCGCCAATAAAAAGCAAATTAAGCTAATTGCAAAATTTGCAAAATCCCACTACGAGAACTTGGACGAAGACGAGGACGAAGGAAACGGCGACGAGGAGGACATCGAGAATATGGAACAATACTCCGAGTACGCACGGAACTAAAATAAAAGCGATGGCGGTAATTGTGCGGCTCTCGACACATGTTGCCCAAAGTTTTTCAGTGGTCGAGCTCGCTGCTGCCACTTCCCGTTTCATTGAGAAATTGATTGTTTTGAAAAGCATTTTTGGCCGCATTTGTATCCGCCACAACGAACGTACTACTCGTAATTAGAGAGCCAAAATGATAACACAAATATGACCAGAAAAAGTTTCCTTTAATGCCCAAAAGTCGCAGTCAAGTGCACTCAGAAGACAATGGACTGGGCAGGGGCTTATCCAAGATGGCGGCTTGCCAAACAGAGTTGGGTGACCCCCGATAGGCACATAAAACAAATGGCTTTTGCGACAGCAACTCAAGCGCCTGAAAGTAGGCCAGCCGCATGGCCGCAATTATCGTAATTAATAGGCACATATATTTGAGATTAATTAAGCCAGCCAGCTACGACCACAGCAACGATGCCAGCCACTAAAGCCGAATTTCCTTGCGGGTGCCGGATGGGGAAGGGGAAGGAAACGCATGAGTATACATATAACCTTAACCCAAACAAACCAAAACTAGTCGTGCATGCAAAATTGCAAACAAAATGCGTTCATTTGTCAAGGATACGTCTATATGTGTATGTGTATTTATGGGAACAAAGGATTGTGGCTTTTGAGGCTTTCAAGTGGTGGTTGCGGGGCCAAGACGAAGGACAGAAGCCTTTGACAAGCATGGATTAGGCTTTGCAGGCAATCAACACAAGTAATGGAGAAGACTGAACGCAGGGGTTGACGTAAGTGACCGCAAGAGCTGCCTTCGTAAATATGGATTTCTTTTGAAAACTTCAAAGTTGATATCATGACGGTGCAACTACTCTATTATAATCTAGAATGATAGGCAATATTTACAAGTAGATTAAATGTAAACGATACATTTGCTGATAAAGCTGAGAAACTTTCCATTCACAATTGTAATATCTGGACATAGAGGTAGAAAATTAAATATACATTTTGTTTCTAAGTCTTTGTAATTGTGGATAGTATGGAAAGAATTGTGTGACCGATTAACTTATCAACTTATTATCCACTTATGTTGTCTTAGGAGGTTCTTAGTAGCCATCTTTTTCCCTGTGCCTTCAGTCTCTATCTAAATATCGGCATCCTTAAGCTAGTTAACAATACGAATAGACTTTTCGGGCTCTGCCTTCCTTCGCACTGTGTAATGCCAATTAGGCAACACTCATGAAACGCGTCACATTTGAAATCCTTTTACCTCTTACATATTTCGGTGCCCTGAGATATTTGTGTGTGTGAAGATGTTACTTTTTCCATTTTGTCTGTTTTCTGTACATACAATGCTGTGATGTGTTTTCGTTTACACAAGGCAACATAATTCATAAGGCACAACAGCGCCAGCGAAGGATAACGGCCCTTGAGTGATGCTAGTTTCTAGCCGTGCCACAAGGAACAGCAGGGATGGAGGTGGGGGTGCGGGGGCAGGTTACTAGGAAGTGCTTTTACCCCCATTGTTGCTGCCACTTTTGTTGTCTTCGTGTTGCGTTATTTACTTGAGTTCAGTGTTAAAAATATGAGCCAAAGCAAACATAAAGCAGCGCTAGTTGCTCGCTGTGCCTGCCTAAACATATAAATTACAAGCAGGTTGCCATAAACACTCCTCCTCACAGCTTAGCTTAAGACAATGTGCACTTTCAGAGCCCCTGCATGACAGTCTCTACTATAGAGCTACAGAGAAAAATATACCTAAATTATAGTTCAAACACTGCAAATGATTAAGGAAAACAGATAAAAGTCTGAAAATATAGTATGTTGTGGTTGGCATTTATTTTGAAATTCGTCCTGCAATGCATCTGAACGCATACTCTTCGATTCAATTCATAAATTCGTCTTATTTTGCTGAGTGTAGACGCCTGTTATGGCTTTTGCTCGTTTGAAAACACGCAACAGTAGACGAGGTTGACACGTTTCTTGAACGTTCGTGTTGCTTCCTTCCGTCTGTTCGTCCGTTCTTCCTTCCCGTGCAGACCCAACAACGGTTGTTAATCCTGCTACCATCGCTGCTGCGTCGCTTCTTGTCTGTTGTTTGCTTAGCAGCTTACGCTTCTAATGCACAGCTCGCAACATATGTAAAGTGTGTGCTTTCAATGTGACCCAGCGGCTGTTGCTACGCAACTGATGTCCTCCTGCTCCTGCTCCTGCTCACTCCAAGTAGTCCTCTGGTGAGCCACACCTATGAATTGGCTCATTTTTGACACTGTTAAGTGCTCTCTCCTTACCAATTGCCCAAATAGAATTTTGGCTTTTGCTGTCTAGAGGTTTTGGTTTCATTTAACAGTATTGAATAAGGGCCATTATTTTTTTGTTTCTGTATACTTCGGAGTGAGTCCAAATATTCGCTTGGCGCTTCACATTTTTCTACAATTTTGTTAGTTTACTAAACACCTGTTTTTTGCTTTTGCGCTCAAGTCGACCTTTTTCCAAACTTTCTTTAAACTTTTCACATTTTAGCTGATCATATCACTCTGAGCTCTAAACTGAAACAATGCGCTAAGACATTATTGCAATAATCCTTAAACGAACAAACAAGTTAAAAGTTTAGGGCTAACCCCAAAAAGGCGGCACAAAGCTGAGCATAAAATAACAAACACAAGTGCTGGAAAAGGTTAACTTAATTTGGCAAAAGTGGAAAAGTTTTCGCAACTACAAAATACATTGACAACAAAAGCAACACTAGGCATCAATAGCAATGATGAGAAATTGCTAGCAAAGAGGCCCTCTCCCCTCAACCCGATACACAACTAAAACTAGCAAAGAGGATAATTTATAATTTATGAAATGTGCGTGTCTCTCCATACAATTAAATAAATTTATAGGTAGATGTGAGTGTGTGGCTCTGAAACAAGTGAGAAGCCTAATGAGTTAGAGAAGTGAAAGTTATGGCGCCATTGCTACTTGCCACCAGCGGCGACATTAATATTGCTGCTTATCAGCGCCGCAATGTATGCTACAAATGTTGTCAGACTGATTCCAATGCCACGCGGCTCTGTCGGGACTCGTGAGTAAGCAGAGACACGCGACAGCTCTTCAGCAAGAAGAGGAAGTACCCAAGCATCTAACCACATCATGAGGGTCGCACCCCACCTCCCTCCTCCCCACACAAATGCTAGATGAGAAGAAAATGAAACCGAAACGAGACGCAAATCGTGCGCCTCTCGCGTAAACAACTTGTTCAGCTTTTAATGTTACTTTTTTGTTTTTGTTTTCGTTTTCGGTTTCGGTTTTGCTCTTTCTGAGCTACACATGAAGTGGGTGTTAAATCGGGGATGCTGCATAATTTGGGGGTTGTAATTCATTTGGGGTAGCTGCGTGACTCAGCTAAGTGTAATGAGCTTCAGTTGAGCTTCAGTGCCGCAGAAATCAGTTATTGCTCAATAATTGCAGGCGGGTAATACTACAGACCCCATAACTTCCGATTATCGAGCCTCAGACTGAATCCAAGCACATACCCGAATATAGAAAGTAAACGCAATCAACAAAAATGTGTGGGACAGGGGCTATTTGGAATGGGTTAGGCTTTTAAAGGGTACGAAATGCGGTGTATGACGTGTTTATTTTTAATAACAGAAAGGTATCTGTAAAAGTGTAAAAAACTAAAAGGCAGACAGAAAACAGCCTCTCTCTTCTTCAGTGTCTTAATAATACATTTTACAACGACATTGTGACTGTGAGGAGAATTTAAAGATGTGATAATTTGAAAATCGTAAACAGGCCACTTATGAAGTCTTATGAAATACCAATTTGTTGGTGTCCCCAGTTCTTAGGGTTCAAAAGTGTTAATTGAAATCAAAAATTTAAATCAGTTTTAGGCATTCATCCGAAATGCAATTGTGGCTTTCCCGTAGGAGTTTTTGTAGTCCTTAATATGCAATCCATCCCTGTAATGACAATTTCAATTGCCCTTTGAAATGGGCCATCAATTTTTAATGTAGTTCATGAGTAAATGCTGTCTGGGCCTATCTATGTCAAAGAGTTGAACTTGCGCTCGGAAATGTTTGCTGCTGTTCTTGTTTTTCCCGCTGTAGTTGCCCATTTCCGCAGCTAATTGTTCTTGTTAATGTTTTTGCTTGAAATTAAAAAGTATGAAAAATAAAAGAGTTCAAAACACCGCCCTTGCATTGTCCGTAAAAAGGGTCACAAGCTGTGCTTATTTCGCTGTTTTTCCTTTATTATTTTCATTTCTCTTTGTTTTTCCGCCATTTTGTTTATTGTTTAGACTGTTTTTGTGAGTACATATTTTACTGCCACTGCGCGTTTTTTTCTATGTGAGTCAAAGTGCCTTTTTTGTGTGCGTTTTTTTTTTTGTTTTTTTGTTTTTTGTCTGTTGTTGCTCGCAGTCGTTAGAGTCTTATTTAAACTTTTGGCTCTTAACAGATTTCATTGTTTAAATAAAACGGACAGTTGTTGTTGGTTCAGATGTTGTTGCATTGCACCCGCATTGTCCTTTTTGTGTGCACACTTGTGTCTCCCTCTTTAGGTACATTTCTGTTTTTTCTCTCTAGGTCTGCCGCCTGCCTTCTTCGTTGGCTTTGGTTTCGAGATAACGCGCCATTTGTTTTCTTTGGTCATTCGCTTAAGCCAATTTAAGTTGGCTAAAATAAATTAGCTGTATTTCGTTTTTAACGAGCGTGGCAGACAGCGGCGATAAAAACTTAAGCCAAATGTTGCAGAAAAATTGCTATTAATTGTTAAGTAAATGAGTTCCTAACAGCACAAAAGTCCCTAAAGTAGTATTTATATATTATGGTTCGAAGTCTAGTTGGTAAAAACAATCTATTCGCAAGACACATAATGTCACTTTAAGCCCATTAATAATAATCAAAAGAAGGATCCCTCCCTCCTCAGCGTGAAAGACGGGGCTACTAGCCACTATACTATTGAGGACTGCGATCGTGTACAACTTACAGAAAAGAATTTAAGAAAGATTCCATTACTATTTTAAGATTTTGCTTTGTATCTTTTGAAAAGCGAGGAAAGTAAATGACTGCCGATTTTGAAGAACGATCCAATTAAGTAGCATAGGTATGTACTTTGCCGTTGCTCTGCTCAGTTGGTAAATGCTTTATACCCTTCACTAAAAATCTAGGGATACGCTCGTATAATGTTTGCAAAACTCATAAGAAAGCACATTTATAATCTGTATAGCGATATGAATCCAATTGTCGATCTACTATCATCGCATGGCAGAAAGAATGACGTTAAATAAATAAACATAAACGATGACCCATTATTTGTTCTGCTTCATTTGTTAACTATAAACATATATACATAAGTAGTGAATTAGTAGTGATTAAGGTATCGACATTCTTTTTATTAGCATGATGAGGCAAACCGATTTGAACATGCCAGTTCATTGTTCTGTCTGGATAAGAGACTCTACAAACCACTCCCTATCAAGACGAATATATTTTATTTATTTGCTCCTCTTCACCTTTCGAAAGCTACATTAATTAAGTTTTACACACAACTCTCTATTTTAGAATGGTGAGTCGTAAGAGAAGTTATTAGCGAAACAATCTACAGCAGAGGATTCGTGATTCTTTGTCTTCTACGGAAGAGTATACCCAAGTATGAAAGTGTGTATACCACAGTATATTTCTCTTGAAGGTAACGCTCGCCTTGTTTCATTATTTTTATTAACGCGATATGTTGCGTAAAATTTCATGCAACGCAACACACACGCACACACACACACACACACGAACACATAGAAACATAATTTCTTTAACTGCTGCGAGCACTGGCCCAGTTTTCAGCCATCTGCATCATTGCCAGACCACCCAGCAATTCGTTTGTGCCACGTTTCTGCCCCGCACACGTCTTCCATTTTTGTTTTCATTTTTCATGCACTGTTGTTGTTGGCGATTGTTCCACCTCCCCCCCTTTTTTGTTCCTTAGAGTTCATTGATATTCATTTTGAATGCCGTTTGTGCCATGCCTTGTTCAACACCCCCTGCATTCGGGCTATACTTGTATGTGTATATATGTTTCTCTTATTTTGATGGGATTTTTGCATGCAGCTGTTGTTTGTGTTATTGAATCGGTGGCTTAAAATCCTTTTTGTAGATGCGAAAAAAAAACTATGAATTAAATTACGAAAATGTATCTGATATATTCGCTTTTCTTCTGCACCATCGACTATAAACGAAAGCAATTAAAACAGTGTAATAAAACAACCTGAGAAGTTATCTTCTCGTTTCCTAACAACACGCACTGTATCCCTTCATGGGCAAGGGTGTTCATAAATGAAAATGGCAATAAGATTATTGTCTAGCAGTAGAACACTGGCCAGTTGGACAGTTAGAAGCTTCGACATGTTGACTTTTAGGATCTCAGCTAGGAAGTGATGTTAAATGGGCTGCCACTTGAAAGCCACACAATTCAAAAATGCAATTTGCTCTTGAGACTAACGTAGCATGCAAAAAGTAAAGCCTATCGATTGCCGCGGCTATTATCCTCAGCTCCTCAGGGACATTTGTTTAATGGGCGGTCAGCGTTAATTGCACATAAAATGAAATGCCCATACATCCTTTGTGCCTTTTAAATGTTAGGCCAAGGGATTATGTTTTGATGGGACCTTAGCTAGTTTGCACGCACATGTCACACAAAGGCTCAAGTTTCAGGCGGGCAGGCCAGGGCAGGGCAGGGCTGTAGCCGGTCCTTGTATGAGTATGCAAATGCGATAATCAACGAGGAGAGAAAAACGCACAGACTAAGGCTAAAAGGCTTTAAAATGCCAAGCGATGTGAACAATGACGATGGCCGAGCGCGAGGCAACAACATTGCCAAAATGCGAGCAACTCGTTTTTGGCTCACAGTCGCGTCGGCATATGCAAATGGCTTGTCCTGCCCCGCTCTGCCCGCCGCTCTGCCGCCTCGCCGCCTGAGTCCTTTTATTGTCCTGTGCACGGCCCTTGACATTTTGCGCCGCCATTCGTCAGCATTTTAATCGCGTTTGTGCATTTGCTTGGAAAAGTCTAAAATTGAACGCAAGTGATGGCAATTTGTACGCTTCGTCCACTCTGAGGCCCCGCCGAGCTCCACAATTTTTGTGGGGGGAGTGGAGGGTGCGAAATTAATATGCGCCGGCTTTGGAGCGCGCAATGAGACGAGCTCGCGCGTCGACTCGTGATTAATGTGGAGAATGCGCACTTATAAATTATTTATTACTATTGTTATTCCCACCATCTTGTGCTGCGACTTCTTTGGGTAAAATATTTAAGCCATACTTTTAAGTGCGACAGGAGTCGGGGGTTTATTGGATTTGACTGCTTAATATTCCGCTCATGAAATATCAAACATTTCGCTGACCCAAATAATTTCATAGCGAACAAAGAACTCGCAGCTTACAAATTATTTCAGAACAAAATGAAATTCGTTGCATGAACTGGAAAAACATCGGAAGCTGTAAGTTAAATGGATTAATGGCGGTACAAGGAACCTAAGTTAGTTGTCTAGGAAACGATCCAAGTGTTCTCTCAGTGTTTATTGCCGACAAACTTTAACTTAACTCTATTCTGATAGCTAATTGTGCAAACCTGCCAGACACTCCAATGGAGCAGCTGCCCCCATTAACATCGATGAAATTTATTTCCACTGCTCTTCTAAATCGAACAAAAATAGATTCTTCCGCCATATTTGAGTGAAGCGCAGCCATGCTCCTCTATGGTTGGAAAAAGCAATTGAAAACTTCATCATGGTTACAAAAATATTTTTACAACGAAATTGGCACACAAAATGTTGTCCACGAGGATGACGACGAACTTTGGCAAAAGCGTTACAAAAACTAACACAATGTACCACCACAAAAAGATGAAAAAAAGAAAAGTAAAACTCTGTAAACCACTGCGCCAGTTACCGGAGCAACGACCACGCCCACAGCCAGCCACCAGCAACAATGCCTCACAAAACTGTCACGAGCTTCTGCAACAAAACGCCAAATGAAAACTGAATTGATAACTTTTTTGCTGGCCGCCTGTCCCCCCGTCCCCCTTTCTCCCAATCTGCCCTTCCCTCCTGCCTTTATGCCACGCCAGGGCCAATTTGTAATCTAAACAACATGGAGAACGCCGTCGGCCCACTGCCAGCCCCGCTAATAACCAAATCCAATCGAAGGAATCGAGAGAAGTTGACAGCGCACTATGCACACAATATTGCTCACTAAATGGCGTGCGGTGGAGCCAGAGTCGCGGCGGCACTACGAGTGCTACGAGTGGAATATTGCATGTAAAAATGTATGTAAAAATGTCCATTTAATATAAACGCCATAAAACGAAATCAAAGTGAAGTAAGTGGAGCAAGAAAAACGGAGAGGAAAACTATCGAAGACATACATAGAAAATGGCATGCCCTTTCGTGATGTTTAACATAAAACGAAAAGAAGAATAGACGAAAAGAAAGGAAGGCCTAAGTTGGCGAAGAAGACAATAGATTTGAATGCAAAATAAGGAAAACTAAAACTCCTTGCTATTTACCATTACTATTTACTATTTACCAATTGCAAGCAAATTTGTGATTGAGGTTTGGATTGCGATACGTTAGGATGAACTTTATCGTAGACTTATCGAATGCTTTTTAATAAAAGAATAAAATTTATCAGAAATACAAAAGCCTAGCAAAATAATATCTTTCCTCTTCAGAAATATAGCATCCAATACGTTTTAGTCCCTTTTTTGCATTTTAAACGTGGCTTATTCATATTATTTTAAAATGTTCCAGTGTTCAGGAGTTTGCAAGATACGAAAAGTACCTGCAGGGAGGATTGTATTTCGATAGACTAACTCAAGCTTCAAACCGGAATAGGGCTGCGTTTCTAGCTATAAGAAAAGCTGAAGTTTTTTGGTTACTTTAAATTACGATTTTCAATTTTTTCGAGTGCGATTGAAATGGAATTGTCGAATTCGAGTTGAAGTTCTCATCAAATACAAATTAGTGTTTATTTTTAATCGTTTCTTAGTTGTATATTTAGGCAGAGTTGCTCTAATAATAGTATACAAGTAGTTAGAGGCTTCATATCGACTCAAAATATTCTCTCACCAAGGGTATGAGACACCGTCGATGAGCTTCAGCGAAAATGGCTCTCTAATAAAGATAGAATAGCGCTTGGCTTCGGCATGGGCATGGGCTGCTGGCTGCGGATGTAACAGGCTGGAATGCAGAATGCTGCTGATATTGGTTGGGGAGTATTGGGAGTATTCATGATAAACTCTTATGACCCACATAACAGCTAGCCAAACGAGTCAGGCGTTCATCGCCGCCATTCAGCCAACCACCGTTATAAATAGGTGGCACATGGTGCATCCGGCGGAAGTTTGCTACAACATTTGGCCCCACACACAAACACCACACACCTACATGTTGCCACACACACACACACACCCACCCATGGCTCTACACACTTTGAAGTTAGTTATAAACGTTTATCGATATTATAGCAAAGTGTTTACAGCAGCATCTTCGGGTCGACTTTGTTTGTTTGTTCGTTTGGATATTTTTGGGCAACTTTGGCGCAAAACTTTAACTTGAAGACAATGAAATGCAAACAAATCACGAACACGAAACTTATGTGGCCACATGCCGCCAAGTGTCGAATAATGGTGAAGTATGTGAGGATATGCCAAGTATTTTCAAAATGAAAATCTGCAAAGTGGCCCGCATGTTGGAGAAACTAATAATGGTGGCATTAGTACAACACACAACTATGGCTGGCTTATACATATGGGCGCGCTTACATTTGTGCTTTCTGGCGCAAGAGGCAGGACTATGGAAATGATAATGGATGTGTATAGATTGCGTATATACTCTAAGTCCACATCCTGGCACAGTCCCTAAGCTAAACTACATAGAATGAACGAATAAGTTGGGCCAGATTTTGAAGCTGCAGTGTGACATTGAAAGAATCAGAATCTGACTGCACAGTAATGTATATAGTTTTGTTACTACGAGTGATTTTGATTATGATCTGGTTTTGCCTGACTCCCTCTGCTTTTCGTATAACGACTTTTTAGGGCATCCATTCGTCTTTTGTGCAGACCAAATAATATAAATGATGAACACATTATTGGTGCGGCTTTCGTTATTTCACATCGAGGTCAAGTCCCTAGCTTTATCTCGACTGTCTTCGTCTCCTGTTCGCACCGCATTCCTGCATATAGAATTTTATGTGTTGCGAAATGGCTCTGCGCTGCCATAAATTTCAATCAAATATTAAGCAAACAGTAAAAATCTGCGGCAACATGGCGAAATCCAAATCCTCACTCATATTCCCATCGTTTATCAGCGCACAGGCTACCGAGGAGCAGAGTCCTCCTACACCTACCTCCTGCACCGTGCCCTGACATGCTGATGTCTGTCCTGGATTTTGTTGCTGTTGTTGTTGGTGTTGTTTCTGTTGAAATCAACACGAAATTGTTTTTCAAAATAAACAGAAAAAAGTTCGCGAATGGCGAAGACAAAAACAAAATATGATTTTATTTTGAAATACATTTCGCATCAACACATTATTCACAGCGTCGCCGCCGCCGCCGCCGTCGCCGTCAGCGTCGTTGCCAACCAAACAATAACACTAAAAATTTATAACATGATGGCCCAAAAGGCAAAAATAAAGCAAAGGAGAGGCGGGGCGGGGCTCCGTGAGCTCTCAAAATACTTTGCGGCGCGACGCATGATGAATGACAATTTTTATCTGATTTGTTTGTGCCGCACACACACAAAGCCTAACACACACACACACACACACAGACACACACAGACACACACGCGTACACTCGTAAAAATAGGCAAAGTAAAGCAAGGATTCGGGAAATATATAAACGGCTGCACACTGAGTAATTGCATTTTGGCCATGTTTTGTAACTTGGCGATAACGGCAAACACATAACGAGTGGAAAACAACAAAGGGCGGATGACGCTTTAAATTATTAAAATTGCATACATGAAATACGAGGAGGGGGGGGGGGGGGGGGGACTTACCCGCCAGAACGGACGTTGAATTGTGTCGCGGATCGTAGGGACACACAGCCTGGCCATTTTTGGTTGCCTCCAGCGTATAGTTGCTGTCGTTGATGATGTAAGTGTTGCACATCGGCCGGAATGAGTTCGTGCCACAAACGAACAGGCGACCCGGCGAGGGCACCACCATGATGCGTATATAATTCTGACAGGCCTCCTGCAAAGAGAATAGAAAAGTGGAAAATCGTAAATTGCGCAAAATTCATTTCTTATTATAGCACATTATAATTGTTATACTCGTGTGGTTAAAAAGTCCAATAAATCGAAGAAAGAAAATGTTGAAATTAATCTCAACTGAGACTCAACGAGACCTTAATTTCTGTACCTCTGACGAGTAGCATATTATTCAAGATCTCAGGACATTTAAAACGCGTCTAGGATGCGGAAAAGAAAGGCGACAGCAGTGTGCCTTTGTGAAACTTTGTAAGCAGCTCTGTCTGACTTCACTTCTTTTTAAATTATTGATACAGCGTTCAAAAAACGTTCTTTACGAGTCTCAGTCCTTGTAGTTATTACTGTACTTATTATTAGCATCATTATTATTATTAGCATATTATAATTATTTATACACTTATACTAAATAAGCATTCCTTTTCAATAAACTGTATTGAAAACATTTCGAAAGTTTAAGACACCAAGCTACAGAAAAAGCGATAGCTGCAAAAACAGTCTGAATAGTTAATATCTAGTTTAAGTTTCGTCCTTAATATTGCATTTAGTTTATAATATAATTTGTTAATTAAGCACATTACTGTGCATTTCAAAGAACACAAAGAACTTTGGAAAACCTCATATGCTGAAATCGATGATGGAATTTCGAATGCAAATTAAAATGAACTGCTACTTTGATGCCTCATCCCTATTGCATAAAATTTACAAATACCCTGTCCTGCTTTTGGCTCAAAACTTGGCTGTCATATCTAGGCTTTCCAAAACACTAACACCATTTTGGACAGAATTTTTATTATTAGCATTCTTAAATTCTTCATTTTAGATGCAGCTTTTGAAATTATGCAAACAAATCGGATTGAATGCTTTTTATATTCATAAATGAATTCATTATGAAGGTGGTCGCAATACTAATCCACGAAATGTAGCTGAAGGGCTATACTATTCGAAAAACATACGAGTACCACATTGAACACGCATCCACATCCATTTTCAAATCCCGCAGGCTAACTCAATCAATTAATAAGTTTGGAAGCAAACACATACTTGTATGTATTTGCTGACTTCTCAGCCCGAACTGTTCGCAACAATATTTGATGGCCACACAGAGAATTGAACTGTATACAAGTATGCATATGCTGATGAAAAATGTGTACTTCCGCTGCTTTTGGCCTAAATATGCACTTTGAACTAATGCACAGAAATAACACAGAACAGCAGAAATGCATTCGGGCAACGGAAGTGCAGAGCCATGCTAGTGTGTCAGTGTTTGCGTAGTTTGCATAAATGTTTTGCAAATTGAAATATTTAATGTGTTGAAAATATATATGTGTACGAGAACATATGTATATGCGAAACACACACACACACACACAAGATATATGTACTATATACCTAAGTGGGGGCACGCATATAAGCATGCCAGGACGAAAAGATGCAACTCAATAAATATTTAAAGGCCAGGACAGCAACTCGAGTTTGCAATTCACCTTCTTCTGCGTGACAATCACAAAATACGCATACGCAGTGTGTGACGGCGTATATGCTAGTTGTTGTTAGTGTGCGTGTGTGTCTGACTCTTGCTCGACGACAGGAAGAAAACTTTTGCCGCATTTTTGCATTTGTTGCCTTCCATTCCATTGAAGCCGTTCCTTCCCCACCGCTATTCTCTATCTGGCCCATTTCGAGCTTTGCAGGCCGGATGTGCTGCATGTTGTTGCATTCGCTATCTGGCATGACAAATCATTTGATATTTTCCCCGCAGCACAATTTGCTGCACTTTGCATTTTGTGTGCGTGTACAGATATCGATGCGTATAGTACGCTCTTCTTGTAAACGCATGTACTATGAGCTTGCTAAAATATTTATACATGTCATTTATTTGCGTACTAATTCTCACAATTTTCGCAACGCATCCCATTACTGTTCTGGCAACAAAACTAACCAAGCGCATATTTCGGTGGAGAGTTGTCATTGATAATGTTGGTCAAACGATAGAGGACTATCGTAAGCCGCAAAAATTGCATTGTTCTGATTACTGCACACCCACACGCACAAAATATGGTTAAACATATTGAACGACTTGGGTTGGTTTGAACATTTTCGGAACTCGGAGTTCTATAACCACATAACTATATAGTATTCACTTACTGCACTTGATCCAACCCCTACAAATCTACAAATCAATTTTTGCCCCAATTTTGTTTTTTTCTGTTCGGAAACAAATATCTATATTTTCAAAATTATTTATTTATTGAGTTGACAGAAATATTTTCGCCTTAAAAGCTAAGGCAGCCTTTAAGCTTGGATATAGGTTATAGACAACCAAAATTGTATTTTTTAGCGAACTTGTACACAACCCAACAGTTAAGCTACAGAAATAATATTCATTTATTAGTAAGTAAAAGAATATAAGAGCAGCATTTGAAGAAACAAATTTGCTTCAGCAATTAAATTCATTCAAAGTATTGGTATCTCCTTAAGAAAGTTCACTTCATTTTAAACATTTTAAACGTTTACATTTCTTTAGCAATTTAATTTGTGCTTTCGATAAATTCGCAATGTTTTTTAAGGCAAAAAATCGCATTTTGTTATTATGATTTAATTTACCTAACAGGTGTTCTTGTTCTACATATTCGCGTATTATTAGCATTGCTTCTAATTATTATTCTTAAGTGTTAGTATAGCTTTAAGTGAACTACTTAGGAGTCTTTGATTAAACTCTCCCCCGCTTTCGATATATATAAGTATTAGAAACTGTCTATTCATTCGTAAACTGAAACAACATCTTTTATTACTAATTAAGTAGATAAAGTATTATACCTTCAACTCTTTATTATTAACTAATTATAGAAACACAGAAATTTATGAGCTAATTTTTGTGAATAAATGAAATGAAATAAGGAAAATGTTATTATTATCAAAAAAAAAAAAAATCTTCAACAATAAATCAAAAAAAATAAATAAAATCTTTTAAAGCTTATTCATATTGTGCACTTTGAAAATGACGAACATATTTGATTTAAAAAGTCTAAAATCGAAACAAGGTTATCTATTTCGAAAATGAAAGCATTAGTTACTGGTCAGACTTTGAGAGACTAATATAGAAAACGGTCTGATCGGGAATTAAACTAGAATAGCTTCAAACTCGTATCCAATTACTGTACAAGCTAATACTTTCTAAATTTTCTTTCTGAATTCGCTGAATTCTGGAACCGTAGGAACTCCTCTCGCCAGAATTTGTTAACTCGCATTCGCGCTCTTTTGGCATTTTCTATTTGCTTGTTTGCTCCTGCCGGTCGTCCAATAACTGGGCGAGCAGTTAAAAGACAGGCCAGCTGACAGACAGACGGCCAGCATATTCCATTCCATTTCGTTTTGTTTATTATTTCAAATATTTAACGTTATTGTTGTTGGTTTAGACGCTGTTTGTTGTATCCTGTCCTGGTTGTTGTTGTAATTGTGGTCATGGTTAGGCTCTCGAATGTAGCCAACCAGCCACTAGCCAGGCAGGCCCCTTTGTAAATGTTTGGCTTGTTTCAAGCATAAATTTAAATAAATTAACAAAACACATTTTACAACAATTACACGGGGATGCCCGGATAGTCTGTAGATTCCACTTTTCACTATTGCCGTTGTAATTAACACAGACAGCTACAAAAACAACATCACCATTCACATGAGTGTGTGTGTGTGTGTGTCTATATGTGAATGGTGTGTGTTTGCCAGCTCGAAATTGTGCGTGTTATTTAGAATGCAATTAACTGGAAAATTTATTAATTTGTTGTTTAAAACTTGTGGCTGCCATTTTATTGGAGTTGCGCTTGTTGTTTTGCGCTTCTCATGATAACAACATATTCTCGCTTTTATTCATGAGTAATAAATGATTATTTATTTTTTCCTTTCATTTCTGATTATGCATATTGCATGCTATTTTATTTATTAAATTGTCAACGGGCGTTAGTGCACATTTATCACTTGCATTTCCACTTTAATTTTGAATTTTTTCGATTTTCGGCAATTCAATTTCACTCGCGAATATACTATACAAGGTGATTCCCTAAGTTGTAACATTTTATTAATATTGTTATTACTTTAATTTATTATATTATCTTTGTGGTGTCATCTCTTGAAGTAAATAAAATCGTAATGGAAATAGGGCAGCGAAAATATTGTGTTGGGAAAAAGTAAAAGGCATATCAACTAACACTAGTTGATAATATCGATTTACGGCATCAAAACGCTGCTTCTTAAGTATCAGTCCTGGGTCGCTGATTGAGACCGTAAGAGAAAAGAGGCATATCCGTAAGTATTTTAGGACGCAATTATATCGTATGTATATTTCAACAGGCAGTTCAATTCGGGGTACTGACTATTACTGACTATTACTTACACGCATATATTTTATGGTTTATTTTCGGCATGTTCCAACACAACTTTCATATAATATAGTTCATAAAGTAGACTAGATGGATTTTTCTACCATTAGCACCCATATGGGTAAACACTGAATTCGGACCTGTATCATCAACAGTTAGACGGCTTGAAGGAAAACAATTCCAAAAAGCGCCCACAATTCGCCAAAAAAAAAGAGGCGTGCTTTTCAATCAGACAACGCAATCCATGAATCGATCAATAAAATGCGTTAACAGTGGAAAAAACTTACTTCTTTTTCCCCACCCCAATATATACTTTTGGGGAGTATTACACCTCCATCTAGATTTTACAAAAATGCGTAACTGTTTCGAAAAAGCATTTCTTCAAAAGCTTTCAAACTATGTCGTCAGAAATTGGAATTTTGAGGAGTGGTATACAATTTAAATGTTGTTGCTAAAATGGTGTTTAAAATAGTTATGGAATAAATTCCATATTCTTTTATAGCTTCCAGCTCCAAATACGTACTCGCTTACATAAGTAAAGCATTTAAAGCAAAATGAGAATAGTTACATTTATTTGACAAATGGCACGTAATTTGATGGGGTTTGCGAAAAAAGACGAATACTATAGACAAACTATACCATTAATTGCAGCCTAGAAAAACATCATCCACGGCTTAATCGAGCCAATTGCCTCTTTATTCTATTATCGATCAACAAAAAAGGTGTCCTGCCATTAACACCAACATGCCAGGGCCGGACCCATATAAATTAGCGCTGCGCATACAATTTTGTAATAAACGAATGCATGAGAGAAAAACACTACAGGAAAATCAATCATTTAAAATGTCAAACGATGGCCAAAAAATGCCGCCTGTTGTTGCTTCTTTTTGCACGTGCCAAACGGACGATTAATTTTGAATGGACGGCGAATTTTGTCAAGGCTCGGCACACAAAAAGCAGCAATGTTGGTAAAAAGCGAGGCTATTACAAGGGCTGGGAACATCGGACAGGCGAACAACTTTAGCAAAATTAATGAAATTCCGAATGCCCCACGAAAATGTCAAAATGAAATGAGAGATTTGAATGGACAAGCACGGCAGGGCAGCACGAATGTGGCGCCAGGGAAACCAAACAACAAGCGAGCCAAATGAATGGGGCCATATGCGTATTGGCAACGACACCAGAAAATAGCCAAGTGTATATTTGTGGTCTGGTTTTGGAGCAGATATGAAGGCTGGAGGCTGAGGGCTGAAAGCGGAAAGATGAAAGCTGCTGGTTGGTCGTTTGGACGCCCAAAAGTGTTGGCCACCTGTGCATAAATTAAGAGCACACTGCCAAATGAACAATGCAAGGCAGACAATTTTGCCGACTTGGACAAGCAGAAATGAATGAATGCGAAAGCATTTCATTGTATGGGGCAACATTGGGTTAAGCATCTATCTTTCAGAGCATGGCAAATGTGTAATGAAGAGCCAGACATATATGACATCAAATGTCGGACTGAGTTTGTCTCTGTCGTCTGTCCAAACTGTTCGTCATTTAATCAAGCGGCGCTGTCTGACAGCAGACAAGGCAAATGAATGTGAAAAGTATATCAGATTTGCTTCATGGACCCTGTTCAAATCGAATTTTAGAAGCTATAAATGCTCAGCCCTACTATTTACACTCTCGCAGTTTATCCTTAAAAAATGTATCTCAGTTGTTGCAAGGACTTTGAACTGAAATTATAATAAATAATTACCAAGGAGAACATTCCATTTCTAGTTTATGTAAAATATGTTTTCCTTTGCTAAGTACATATATCTGCAGTTAATGACTGACTGCCGAAAAGTCGACAAAAACTAAATGGCTGGCTGCCTTCTGTCAGTGGATCCTAATGGCCCTTCTCATTGTTGTTGCTGCTCACATGCTGCCCAGGAGCCATTCGAGCTATTCGAGCTTGCCATTCATTTTTCAGGTTGAAAATTATTAAGTGAAATGCTTTTACAGTTTTAAAAACTCATTTGCCATTCCATTTAACATGCACACCGACTAGTTCGTGCCCAAATCTCTTATTCCCTGCCCCCCCTCCTACAGTGTTTGTGTATCATTAACGAAATTGTTGTCTACCTTCAGGCGCTTTTAGTTACTGTCAGAAGCTCGACTTCAACGTCAGGTTGAAAAAGTGTGCGAGTACGCTATCTGCTATCTGCTATGTGTTATGTGCTTGTGCTTGACTTGATTGCACCCTTGTCGGCCAAAATGCCAAAGACAATGTCAGGTTTTACATTTCACATTTGGTTGGGCAAGAATTGTATCTTCTGACCTACCAAACAGCCCTTCGTAGCCAAACATGATGAATGCTTAATGTAGTACTGCTTTGGGTGGCAGCCCCAGCTCTTGCCACAAATATGTATCTGCAAGATATTTGGACGATTTAAGGCAAAACATGGTCGAAAGGTTGTGGATGTGGTTGGCGTAATTTTTTGCCTCCGTATTATAGCATAAATATTACAAACTGATTCCAAATTGGTTTCAATCCGGTTCAAATACAATAAAAAGTTTGTTAAGCAGCAGGATTGGTTTAATAACCGAAATAAGTAATTTAAGAAAAGTTCAGAAAAACTATAGAAATTTTAAGCAATTAATATTTTGGAAATTTGCAGAATGTTCCCACATGTTGTTATAAGACATAGCAGAAAGCTTCGTGTTGTAGTAAATGCGTCAAGATAGAGGTCGGGATTATTTAAAAAGTAATGAAATGCATACATTCTGCTATAACTTGAATCAAAAATGAAGAAATGCTTAAAAAAGCGAACGTTCAAATAAAATTGAAATTATATGGAAGTATACATATATATGAAAGTGTATATATGAAAGTATAATCACAGAAAATCTGCTCTACAAATAGCAACCAAGAGCAGCAACTGACCAAAGAGCAGCGTCATATAACAAGCCAGCCACCCAGGAGGTAGAGCGATAAAGCTGCAAGCAATTGAAAAAGGATTCCCGACTATCACTTATGTGAGGTTTCGCACAAGCACACTTATAAGAATGAGCACGGATAAATCATAAACATAACAGTTTTGTTAAATTGTTAAAATATTTATACATTTATATATTTTTAGTGTAACACTTTTCCTAAGAAAGGGAACATATTATGCCGCGGTATATAGAAAGCATCTAGTACATAGGCAAATCAAATATGAGTAATCATATATGCCCTTTAATGTTGGGGGAAATAATAACGCGATTGATAGGAAGCTTATCAACCAACTATTTACTCGTACTGTATGGAATGTGAAGAATGCCCATTAATAGTAATTGAAAGTGCCATCTGAAACCTCAACTACAAGTACATCGAAAGCCAATCAAGTTGACGAATAGTTAATTCCAAAGCACATGCCTTGGCGCGAGCTTCAAATATGCGCAAGAACATAAATGCATAAATATTTCATTATGCGTTGCTGCTCAAGCTTAAAATATTTGACTTCAACAATTTAATCAAATATTTTAACTCGGTTTTATTAATTAATTTGCGGAATGTGCGTCCCATTCTGGCCAAACCGACTGGGCGCGCAGCTGCCGTTACGGAATCGACCTCAGAATGGGCAGTTGTAGTATTTCTCTTCTTTTTTTTTTTTGGCTGACCGCTTTTAATGTTTACTTTTGTTCCTGCTGTTGGTGTTGGTGTCGCATTTTTTATACACATGCATAAATGTATTTTGCCACTTGACCAACACGCTGTACATACGTACATACATATATACAAATATTTGTATATGTTTGTGTGTCTGACCGACGGGCGGGCGGTCGCTGCTCATTTGGCAAGTGGCCGGGCGGTCGAGTGGTCGTCAGCCATCAGACACCGCCAGCTGACGTCTGGCCATGTCGACCATGTTTTTCTGCTGTTTACGCAGCTTTAATAAAACATTGTGGGCAAATAATAAATCAATTAAAAATTTAACAACCACGGCGAGCTGACAATGCAAAAAGTAAGACACACATGAATATGCCAATATGTACACACACACACACACACAAATAGACACAAATACACACTTTCACCCACACACTCATATGGTTGCAGCCTATACTGAAGCGCTTTGAAAAGCAATTTCACGCCGGGTTTTAAACAATCTGCTTGTCATTATAAAAGTGAATAAAAAATCGCCTCATCTTTTTTTAATCTCATAAAAGCGGGGCGCTTTGTCCCCGGCCAAATATAATTCTTTTTTGGCTCTATTCAAGGTGATATACATATATCTAAAACTAGTATTGGTATTCCTATACGTGTATGTTCCATGAAAAAAGAAGAGCTTGAAAGCTATACCTCGATTGTGCCAGCTATACTTTGACGAACAACTCACTTTCAATTTGTTAACTTCAAAAGTCGATCTGGATAATCATTTAGCTGCTGTCGCTTTCCATATACCAGAGAAATATGCTATTTTTTCTGGGAACTAAAATATGGAATACAATATTTTTTTTTAAATTCATACAAGTTACTTATGCTTACAGGAATGCGGACTCAAATTCCTCCCTTCCATCGATTATAAAAGGCAATTTTTGAGAGGCAAAAGTAAAAACGAAACATTAAAAATCGTGTCCGCATTTGGTTTAAAAACACGAAACATCAAAAATGAATGTATAATTAATTAATTTAAATTATCACCACTAATCAGGACATTCATCAGGAACTTGGTCAAATAGCTGAGCTTATCGGAAACGGCTCTCTGACTACTCAACCCACCTGACCATAAATCTACCTACCCCCGTTAGGCCTGCCATGTAAAACATTAAACTCTTTTCCTATACTCCCTTCTTCCTATCGATAAACCTCACCAATAAACTCATCATAATTTCAAAATATTCATTTAAATCTTATTAACTAATTTCTGGAATTAGACATAAATATTTGCAACGCCAAGATATTTTTACTAAGTTTAATAATTAATAAAGCTTAAAGCTATATATTTATTCATTACTTTCATACAAATCAATCAAACTATATTTATAAATTTTAAATTGGGCACCGCAAGGGTCCCAGATGTCTTGTCAAGGATAAATAAAGATGAGATTGCTGCCGCTGACTTGAATAATGGGTTATTGGTTGATTTGGAATCGCCAGAGTTCAAGGTGAAATTGGTGGAACGTGTTAAGGCCAATCTGGATCGATTTTCTGCCCTTTAAACATGCAGAAAATTTAAAATAGCGACATCATCATTACTTTGTTTAAATACCGAGTATTAAACATTTTATTTTGAAAATTCCTCTAGCATTACCCTGCGCATTACTTTGAAGGAGTGCAATAGAATATCGCGTGACACGGACAACTTTAGCAATGCTTTGCAGTTAGGACTGCGGATATTGCCGGCTTTTGAGGGCATTGCATTTTTATTGTGCGCCATTTTCGTTAGTCGGCCTTTTTAGTGCAAATTTCAGCTGCGTATTTCTAATTAAAATTGTAAATTGTAAACTTTAGAGACGCACAGTTCTTCGCATGTTTGGCTCTAAGTTAATTACAATTTATTTTTGGATAAGTTTAAGCTAAATGGGTAAAAGGGTGCGGCTTTTCGAATACTGCAAGCAGACACGCCATGGACTCAGAGCACACAGTGCTTGGCCAATTTTCATGAAACTGAAAAGCAAAGCTAAGTTCTTACCCTTTGGCAACTAGAGTGCTGTAAATAACATGCGAGGGGGAGAAGGCCAGAGTGCAAGGCAAAAGCCAAGCCAAAAGCCAACACACACACACACGCACGCACACAGAGATACACACACCAACAACAAATTGGGTAAAACAAATTACACCTGTTGTAGTTATTTTTGTTCTTGTTATTGCTGTTGTTGCAGACACGCCCTGGTGCCGCCTTAAAACAAGTGTTGCCTAATTACGTCAGCGCTGCAAAGTGCACTTGAGCATGCAAGGCAGGCAGGCAGCCAGCCAGCCAGCCAGCGAGCCAGCGAGCGAGCGCGTCCTTCATTTCACCTTGAGTACGCCATTTCGGTTTTGCCTGACCGGAAACGGATGGAGAAACGGCGAACGTTGCAGCTGTTGATGAAGAAGTCGTCGTAGTCAAAAACTATTCAACATTTCCATTAAAATCTTGTGGCCAAAAGTTTCAAATCTTCACTTCACTTCAATTATCCTTGCTGTGTCTCTGGTTGTTGTTTGTTTATGCTCGGACTTTCCTTCGCCTTCCATGCTTTTGGTTTTGCTCTTAGCTACGCGTACTTTGCCTTGACTTAATGGGTCAACAGTGCGCTTTCAATAAATTTCCAATGTCTTCGCACAAAACAAGCAAGAAAGTGGCATAAATCAATTTCTATGCCACAAGCGGGATTTTGTTCCTTTTTTGGCTAGCGCGATAGAATTTGAGAGCGGAAAACATTTTATTGCCTTGTTGTTGTCGTTGTTGTTGTTGTTTTTGCTTCTGTTGTTGCTTGTGCAACGGAAACATTGGCTAAAACAGAACAAACAAAAACAAGAAAAAAACACGACAAATGGTAATGGGAATTGCATCGCAGCCAAGTGTAAAAAGTTTACCAAGTGGTTTTTGGTTTGTGCTACTAACAAGTTGAAAAATATTATTTCAGGTGTTAGGACGGGGAAAGAGAAAGCTCTTTAGAATCTCAACAATGCGGAGACATGGGATGCCTTTTAATCTAGTTGAATAGCGTGTTGATTGAAAGTAAAAATAAAAATGATTCAAATAAAAATAATAACTGTAAACATTTTTAAAGACACTTAGTTTGTATTGAAAAGTAAGGTATTTAGTACAAGAAAAATTTATGTTTGGGGCACGCAGAAAATCAATGAAAATTCAAAATGACAAAAAACACTAGAAACAGGACTTAAGGATCGAAGAAAGGAACAGATAGAAATCGACAACGGGTCCAGCCATTACATGGCATAAATATGCTTTTATTTCTAAGTTCAGCTTCGAAGAATATTAATAAACGAAATTTGTATTTGGAATAAAAGATAAAAGTAGTTCACTCTGGACCTTCCTTGGAAAAGTATTGTTGTTCGTCTTAAAACCTATCTTGAACTATTTATATGTAAGCAATTACATTCGTAAAATTTAAGCACAAACAATAGGGCGATCTTTCTATTTTAAACATTTTTCATACGCATACGAATTTTATTGGGCTATTTCGTCAGAGGAAATTTCCATTAGATACAATTAGAAAACATAGAAGAAGTCGCAAAATATTTTCTAATTTTCTATAAACATAAAATATAAATAATTAGGGAGGTACCCTTTTTAGGCAATAGGAAAACGTTATACTAAGTCATCATCTTGTAGCCAGCACTTACCTCATCCTTGCCCTTGACGAGACACATTTTGGTGTCATCCTCCGGCGACGTCCACAGGAGACGTTGCTGCTCAGCGAGATCATGGATACTTAAATTAAATACTGTATTTCTGCAATAGAGAGAAGAAAAGAAACGGAAAAACATTAACAATAATTCTTTTACAATACTCTGCCACTCTGCAGTCCCTTTCAAAATGTTCATTTTGTATTTCTGGGTCACACTGAAGTGTGCAAGTATGTATGTGTATGTGTGATGGTTGCCAACAGCTTGCGGTTATATTAATTAAAAAATTAATTAAAATTCATTTGACCTTTTCAGGCACAATCAACAGCTTTTTTGCCTTTTCGGCGCTGCTGCTTAATGCAAAAATTATGCGAAAAATTCCAAAGCGCCGTTAATAAAATTTCAAACACACACGCACACACCGACACTGGCGCTTTCGAGCTCCACGAGTGTATGTGGTTATGTGTGTATGGGTTTATGGGTGTATGGGTGTATGGCTGTGTGTATGCGAGCATATTTTTAACCCAAAATGCATCGGCATGACGCGGTCTGGCGCCAACATCGAATGTGAGGTGAACAGAAATTTCATAAAATCAACTCATTGATTATTGAAACCGCAACTACGTGTGGCTGAGTTTTTACTCGCACACGTGTGTGTGTATGTGTGTATATAAACACTATGCTATATAGCTGTATGTGTGTGCATAAAAGCTATGTACCTGTGTACTTTGGTTAAACATTTTATGGCTGCCAGGTCCATGAGCCATGAACCCAATGCAGCCTTAACGAAACTTTTGCCATTTTTTGGCTGAATAAAAACCAAAGAGGTCGAACATTTAAAATAAATAAATGGATCTATATGAATATATTTATATATGTATATATGCGTGTTAAAAGTCATTTCATGGAAAAGACAAAAATATTTTCCACAATGCGAACTGCTTCTGGTCGAAGCTCTGTTAGAAACCTCAAAATGTTTCACAAAATCCAACCAATCAGAATTCCTTTAAGTCTTTTTCACACACAATCGCTTTCATGTTTTAAGAGCTCAACAAAAAAGTTATTACTTTCTCTTAAAAAGTTATACACATCATAAAACCGATTAAACATTTATACCGCAAATTCGGGTTAATCAGAACTTGTTCATTCACAGAGTATCCGAGCAATATGAAAATGTCTTTACTTGGAATTTGAGGGGCAGATCAATAAGGAATAGGTCTGTAAAAATTAAAACTAAACCCCTCAAAGATCAAGGAGCTATGAAAGCCCCGCTTGTTGCCCTACGTCTCTTGATGACAAACATAAAATTACATTAAAATTACAGCAAAAATAAATTATACATGCCAACAAATGCAGCTGGGGGTTTTTGTTTAACAATTTCTTAGCTTTTAAGATATTGAAATGCAAAACAGGTAATGGGTAATAAAGAAAAACTAGATGTTTTGAGATCATAACACTATATCTTATATTGCTTTGGAACAGGCACAGATTACTGCGAGGCTTGTTTATGTTTATTTCCTAATACATATTGTTTTGAATATAACAATTTGGTTACTAAATTTTGCAAGTTTCTTCATTTTCTTAATTTCTATAACTGTTCTACGCTTAGGTACAGAGTATTTCAAAGTTGGGGCAGCCGACTGTAGCTTTTCTAAAAATCTAACAGGAGTATAATTTTTATTGACGAATATTCTTCCTTTGTTGCAAATGAAATAAATAAGAAATCGAAGATGGAAAAATCAGACATGTACGAGTATTTGTATGTCTGTCTGCATTGCGTACTTTCATGCGTAACAGATGTGGTCGCTTATTTGGAAATTTCACATTTAATTAGACACAGACAGGCTGAAAATGGAATGCGTGAAAATAATTCGCATGATAATGTTGCCAAATTATTGAATGAAAAAAAACTGGGCTCCATGGCAACCACATGCGATGCAAAGAAGATAAAGATGCTTGGGAACCGAGGTTGCTAGTGGGTGGGGGGAGGTTGAGCGAACCCACATCTATCTTTCTGAAGTCTTCCAAGGCCATGGGCCAACCTTCAGAATATGTAAGAGCGGTGTCATTGCTTTGCTTTTTGTGGGCATATGAGAAATTTGAATGCTTGCCTGAGGGTATCAGACTTTCGAAAGGGACTGCTTCTTGTTGCTTTGTTTCGACTAAGTACTTGATACCATTTTTTGGGTCAAGTCACAAATGGATGCGGCTGCCATTCTATTCAGTTCTTTTGCTCTGTCTCGTGGGTTCCATCTATTTAATGTTGTTTTTGTTGTTGTTGGTGGTGGTGCTGTTGGTGCTGTTTGTGCTGTTGTTGCTGTCCCATTGTCGCCGTTGTTGCAATTTTGAACAATTTTGAAAGCTTGTCGGCCACAATGCCGTTATTTATGTGCATGTAGGTTTTGTTTTGTTCGTTACTTTGCTTGAAAAGGGTCCTTCGTTGGTTTTGTTCAGTTTTAGGTTCGGCCGATGATTAAAAGGCGCGTGTAAAAAATGGCTTTTTAATACAATGAAAAAAATAGGATCGTGTGGTTTCTGAGCTTGAAGGTTGCTCGTTGTGCATAAATTTATGACACAAAATAAAGCTCGATTGAGAAGTTGGAACTACAAATTCTTTTACAATCGCTGTGAAAAAGGATTACTCTCAGAATGAAAATATGTATTGAGAATATTTATGCATAATCTATCAAAGTTTTTCAATTACACTTCAGTGCTTTATCAGACAGCGAGTTAATTGAGTCGCATTTAATGAAGGATTCAGGTTGGTCCCAACTAGATAATGTCACTCTCGCGGTTAAACATGGGTTGAAGATGATCTTCGACGCGTTATGTGATAAAAGTAAACTAATCCATCTTTGATGCTAATCTAAGCTTAATTGGTATATTTTAAAAATAAACTGCAGCGTCTCTGTCTAAGGAATGTTTTAAAACATTACGAATTTATGGATGTGTATAGTGTGTGTTAACGAGGCAAATCAGTGAATTGCAACAACCGACCAACCAAACATGCAGCCATGAGTTTGACGCCGCCATGGCTTGATACATTTGCGGCTTCGGATGCCATCAACCTCAAAATGATTCGTGGTTGGCAATCGTGTGAGTTTCGCATGAATACATTCATTCAAATGCAGCCACAGACGCGAGCCGAGCCCACATATTACGTAAGCGGACAAGTGCACAACACACACACACACACACATGGGTATATATACAGAGATTCAGGCATACACAATTTTGTATCATGCATTATGCCGGCTTGGCCGACTTTTAAGCCGATTGTGAGTTTTCGCGCAATGCTCACTGATTATTTATTTGATTGTTTAGAATTGTGATCCGAATTGGGAATGGATTAGTATTGAGATTCAAATGAAATTAATTATTTAAAGTTATGCTGCACATTGAAATAAGGAAATTATGCAGAATGCACATTGAAAAAAAAACATTTCTGAACAAAAAATTTTATTTTATTATTTTGTTTTTATTTAGAATATCAACAATAATTCTGTCGATTATATAATATAACTTATAACAATTTAAACTAAACTTAAAAGATAAGAAAGCCTAACACAAAGTTGTACACTAACGTCTATTAATGCCTCCGACTCCTTGGGGGAATTTTATTTGCCAGTTGGCCAGCTATGCCCCGATTCACAGCCATATGTGGTCAGAGATATTATAGACCTAAAAAATTATACAAAAAGTAGATAGAGGAGGAAAATTAATTCTTTTTAAGAACTAATTAGAAAAAGTAAGAAGTAGAAAGAGAAAACTGAACTGCAGGCTACTTTCAACATTAACTAATCTTACTTAACAATTTGGTGAATATAGTATTTTTTGTTCAATATTGATTTCAATTTCTGAATAAAAACCACAATTTATATATATGTAATAAATACAATTTAATTCTGTATTGGACAATACATATACTATATAAGTACTATATAAGTAGTATTATATAAGTAGTATTATATAAGTAGTATTATATAAGTAGTATGGTCTACATAATATAATTAGTCGTTCAAAGAAACAGTTGAAAGATGTTTAGAAATGGAGAGTTAAAGAAGTGTTGCCTATTTTTAGGCGCCCCCTTAAAAGTTAAGCCAACAGCTCTTGGCGTTAACGCTACATGCATAAGTTGTATAATAATAAACTGTACGCGGCAGCAACAGAAACAGCAACAACAACAACAACAACAACGACTATGCACCACAACATGAACAATCAAAAAAGTGCTGCATTCAGTTAAACGTGCAGCAAAACATGCGGAAAGCAGTGAAAATCCTTGGTAATCATGGTGCACTGCTCGCTGGCAACATCAGCAGCAACAGCGACGGCAGGACTATCAACAGCAACAGCAACTGCAACAACAACGACAACAGCAACAACAACGACAGCAACAACAACAACTAAAGCTGCAATAGCAACACTAACACGCTGCCGTGTGGAAAATATTTATGAGCAGCGGTTTAACGCCAAATGCGTTTTATAAAATGCTTGGGCTCCAGTTGCCATCTGCAGTTCCACTTTTCCGCTTTGCCAGCAGGCATTGCGTTTTGGTAAGCGCGTAAATATCGTTGTATGTCTGTATGTCTGTATGTGAGTGTGTATCTCAGTGTGGAAGTGGTTGTGCTTGTGTGTGTGCGTTAAACAGTGCATTAAAGTGTTTATGCTTTGTTTACATGGCGTGCGTGTGTACTTTTTTCGGCACTTGTCTAAAGAGGGAGAGAGAGAGAGAGAGAGAGAGGGATTGGAATAGAGGGCCACGCCCTGCCACTAGCGGCCAATGCACCTGTCACTGCCTCCCTTCAACTTTTGCGCTTCTTCTCTTTCCACATAGCTTTCTGCTAAACATACACACTAGGGATGGACACGTGACGAAATCTGCTAAACCAGAAATCTACTCCAAAGAACAACAAATTTCTAATGGTGAAGAAAATCTTTTACTTTTAAAATATTAGACAAGCTTTAGGATGCTTGCAGTTGTAAGCAATAGCCGGTGAGAGACAATGAGAGACACTTGGAATTGTGGACTGTGTTAAGGAAAGGAATTCAAATATTGGTTTTGTTTGCTCCTTTCAGTAGCGTACATTCTTCGGGGATTGGGTGTACAAAGGTGTATAATTAAGCTATTGCTTTACTTCGCCATTGTCGTGGCTTTTCAGTTTACAGAAGAAGAAGCGCCTGCTGCGATTTTCACGATCACGCCAGTGGGCCCTGCCTGACACATCTTCCTCCTCTTCGCTTACGAATGCAGTATGCTAATTTCGCTCAACACATTTTATATTTATACGCTGACAACACCAGGCGACAAACTGCAGTCAGTTTACTGTTAAATGGACGTACTGCAGAGCAACAAAAGCGTTGTTGTTGTTGTTGTTGCTGGCACTGCTGTTGTTGTCAGCTCTGCACGTTCGCCTGCCACTGCTGTTGTTGTCATAATTAAAACGCGCTGCATAATTGCCAAACAATGGCACAATGGCTGACAGACAGAAAAGGCAAAGAGTCAGAATTTTGGGTGAAGGGGAGAGATGGAGGCTTTCGCCTATGGCGGTGCCGCGTCAGACAATCTGCCCCGCCAGCCAACAGTTCCAGTTCCACAGTCCACAGCCTAACAAAGTTGACAACATCAACGTTTTTTGCACATCGGCCTGGCCAAAACACATACTCGCATACAGAAACGCACACAGTTGTAGGTTGGGCCGGCGTTGCATTCAAAATGTTTTGCAATTTTTGGGCATAATTGGAAAACGGTGCATGCGAAAATATACAACAATGTTGCAACAGCCCTCATTGTGACAAAAATGGGGCCATTGTGCGAGAAAGGAAGCGAGTCCATATGATGGGAGTACATGCACGTAGAGAACTCCCTAATAGAGCTGAGTTTTTAATCAGTCTTGATTAGAACAAACGATAAACCAATTCACTAGATTTAATTTACTTTTGCACTAAACGAAATGCTATTAGTTTGTCATTTAGTTGAACACATAAAATAACAAGATAGTTGAATCTCCTTGTCTCCCTCAACGGACGTCAGCTTTCTATTTACTTAAATACTAATCACTTGTAAAGGCAAATTGTTTAAGAATGACATTTTATGACTCATTATTTAACAGCAATATGTAGTGTATAGTATAAATATTTCATGTATATTTGTAGTTCTAATCCTATTACCCATTTTGCCTTTTGTGATTTAGCAGCTGTGCCGAAGCAAATTGAAATAATAAATTGGCGAATGACGACTCGCTTAATACATATTCTTCTCATTTCGGTCAACTTATCGCTTCGATTGCGCGGTTGAGTTTTGGTTCGATTTCAAAAAGTGTATTATGGTTTTAAAAACTTGTTAGTTCAGTCTAGTGATGTAACTCTGTAACTCCGTTGTTTCACATCGGAAACGAAAATCGCCATGACAAACATCGATGCAGCGATGTATCGAAAAACTTAACATCAATCCATCGATTTTTCATAAAAATTTGTAATATAAAGCAAGAGATGAAAGCTAACAACGAGCGGGATCAACTCTCCTGTGCAATCAGTCTTCAGCCTTGATGGTTGCGGCGTGATTCGAACCAAAACCCCACATTGTGGGATTCCTGCTAGCTCGATAAGGATATACCAGGCCCCGAATATAATTGAAATGGGAATAATAACTGGCTTTGGCATGGTTAGCAGTTCTTTAACACTTTTTTTAACACAAGCCCTATCACAGTTTATTACTTGTGTATTTGCCGGGATTTCCCTGCTTATGAACATCCGTAACGTCGATATTTTTATAAAAATCGATCGAAACATCGAATCTAAAAAGATCCAGATAAAATCGAAAACAATCGCTTACGTTAAAACCGATACATCGATGCATATTCACATCACAGACTAGTTCAGTCTCTGTAGCTGAAATCTTAAAAAAAGGGCCATGCAGACGGGCTAAGCGGCTTTCTCATATTAGCTCTAAAGGAAATTAGCTTTAATTGCCGATGTCAGCTTCTACACTAATGCTAATGTATACACAATTACACACATGCCGGTAAGCACACGCACATCCATTTATCGCTACTTAATCCTTCACACACCATTTCAAAAGGTATCGCATCCTATCCTTGCTGCCCATTGCTTGGATAGTAGTCGCTGTTGTTGGTGTTGTTGGTGTTGTTGTTGCGGCAACAGACACTTATGCAAATCAGCTGATTGCTTTCTGTCCCTTCCCTTTTCTGGGCAACGACTTTCCCGTTGTTTTGTGTGGTTTCTCATTTATTTGCTTCCGTTTCGTTGTCCGCATTATTCTTGTTGCTGTTGTTGTTGTTGTTGCTCGAGCTGGAGCTGGAGCTGGAGTTTGTGACAGTTTCAGTTGCCTGGCGGCTTTGTCGGCGGCTCGTTAATGCAAATGGACGTGCCAAGAATGCAACGAATAGTACTAAACGTGTTGCCAAGGCATTCGCATTCACATTCACATTCCCATTCCCGTTCTCATTCACATTTTTCTCTCTGTCGGGCTTGTATTCGCCATTGTCTTTATTGCTAAGCGTTCCACGTGAAATGAAAATTGGGTTAACACATTAAGCTAGAAATATGTGCATGTCGACGGCAACGATGGCAACGACGGCGATGCTCTTCTCATCAGGTTGGCAATCGAATGGCGACAAAGGCGGAAATAAAATTGCTAAGCGAAAGCCATTTGAGCGCGCCTGCCTAAGGGACCGGTTCCGATGACTGTGCCATGTGGCTGCCTTCTCCTATCATTTGGCTTCTAACGTCTTTGCCAGGATGTGCGGACAGTGGGCGCGAAACCACGCTGCTCAGGCAGTGTCTGAATTAGTTCGATGGCCGAAATTAGAGTGTACCATTCAACATTAAGAATTAAATAGAGTTTAAGACTTTAAGCATAAATTCTGTAAAATTCAAAGGATGCTATTTTGTAAGCTTCAAGCTTAAAAGTTGTTCCTGTTTTGGGTAAATTGTGCAAAATACAAATAGGATATGTAATAAACCATCAGTCCCACCCTAAATCGACTCTTCATAAGCCAAGATACTATATATTTCAAGAATGTACATGTTTTAAAATATTTGGCCTTTTATCAAATTAGGGATATACTTTTAGGTGGTTGGAAGATATTATAAATTTAATTCAATAAATTATATAATTTGATTCGTCTTTTCTTCTTTAAAGAAAAGAGTATCTGTCTAATCGGAATTAGCAGCCTAGTCAGCATCTTCATTTGTTTTTCAGTGTACACTTTATATTTCGCGAAAATGAACTGCAAATATCTATATTTTTATGCATCTACTAAAAACAGCTCCCTTTTTTCTTGTAGTCATAATCAATTGTCAAAGTGCTTAAATTTGTAAAATTGTGCAAAGGACAAGATCTTCAATAATATCAAGGAAAGAATACATAACTATTTATATATTGAAATTTTAATTAGTATCCAATTAGTATCGTATCGGCTACTGCAGCAAAATATAAACAGAAACTCTGTTCTTGGATGAGGTACAAAATAATTTATGTTGACTGAATAGATCTTTTTTGATTAATAGCTACCCGAACTAAATACAATGTTATTGTCATCTTCGATCAAATCAAACATTATCAGCGACAACTTCAAGTAACTCTGATCATTTCAGCATAGCAGAAGCAAGAAGAAGAGGGAAAAGAATCCCCTCCTGTAGTTTGGGGGCTTAATACTGGAATGAAGTTATTCGCTAATACTTTCTTTTAGATTCAAGCGATGTGGTTGAAAATTGAAACAATAGTGGGGTATTATTTATTTAATTCATGCACGAAGCTTATTACTTAATGTAGCTTTGAAAATTATGACTATTTTTTTTTTCGTCACAGGCACAGCATTTACGATACTTTGAATTTATTTTCCATATTTAGCTTGAATCTATCGCTAGATATATCAGTTAAAAGACCTATTTCACCACTGTACCTGCCTTGCAGCCAATTCAGTTTTTGCATTCAATTTTTGCTGGCAATTTTTTAGGAGCAGCGTACACACACACACACACACACACACAGACACACACGTGCCCGTCAGTCTTTTATTTCATTTCGCTCTGGTGTGCGATGTCGTGGCCGCCTTTGTGCAACCGCACAACAATCATTTTTGCACCGCAAATTCATTTCCGTTTGCGCTCGTTTTTCTACCGCGTGTTTGTGTGAGTGTGTGTACTCGTATGTGTGTTTTTCCTGTGTGTGTGTGCGTATGTGTGTGCATCCACAACAATTGTGCACTAATTTCAGCCGATTTATACGCAGTGCTGCTGCACGGTGTAGCAACGACTTTTATGCCCAAAATGAAATTTCATGGCAATTTCATCAAGCGGTTCGGTTCCCTTGCCAGCTCGACCACATCCTTGCCTCTTTGTCGGCCTCTCCTGATTTGGCCTTTCGTGGCGTTGAGTTTAATCAGCCACTATCATTGTGGCACCTTCGACTTACGATGTTTAGCTTTAGCATCAGCAGAAAAGAAATACTGTTCTCTATTGCTAAGATAATGCATGAATTATGTATAAAACTATCTCACAATGATGTTCAGATTGTTAAGAAGACAGAATTGCAGAATTAAGTCCATCAACTCATACGTAGTCCGCAAATTGAATTCACAAAGGGCTTATGTTTAAAAACGAGCATTGCGGCACAATATTCGCATACGAGTATTGCAGCTTTGAACTGCACAGTCCTAGGATTATGAGTCACAAATCAATAAATATTTTGTTTTAAATATGCACCTACTCTATTGTCGCAATGAATGGACGCCACTTGAGGCGTTTGCCTTAATAAATCGCATTATTGCTTCAATTAATATTGCATCAATTAGCCAAATTGAGTTTTTGGCTTGACCAGCAAAGATGCACAAAAGTGCAGATTAAAATTTGCACAAGCTGGCCAATTCAAAGTCCTCGACATGCCTGAGATTCACTTCAATATTGATGAGTGCGTCTGGTTGAGGCTGGCAAATTAGAGATGATGGAACGGACATAATACGTACGGTATGTTTTATGCATGGCATTGAAAATGTGCAGGACGCAGGAGCATATTGAAAGGCTTGAGTCACTCAATTGTGTGGGCCTTTAATCATGCTTTCGAGTCCACCGAGTTTGGGGGCAGCTGGCCTAGGTAGATTGGAGGTGGACTAAAATTCTCTTTGGCATATCGCTTTGGGCGATAAAATCTTTGAATACGAAGAAGAATAGTGTGTTTTAACTTAATCTTTATAATTTTGTATTTATAAAATGGTTAACCTTTTGAAATAGTACTAAGCAACTAAGGAACTGAAAACCCGAACACTTCCATATAAGGGATCGCCGCGTTCTTAGCATGTACAAGAATAGTTGTAAAGGTTTGAAAGCACTTTGGAACCAGTTCGAGCAGAATCAACATAACATAACTCTTGTAAGCAAGCATTTCTGCGAGTCAGTGTGTGTGTCTTTCAGTATTGATGGCGCAGACTTGTGTTGGGCCATGGCAAAAGTCAAATGCCACCTGGCATTCACATTTTGCTTTTTGGCATTTGACAGCTTGGATATTTTCTGGGTGGTCAGCAAGCCAGTCCGGCCAGAAGAAAAACGTCGGTCAATAACGTGAAATTCAAACCGTCAATTCGTTGCATGCCAAAACACAAGCAGCATTTCCACAGACCAGACAGGGGGAAGGTGAAGGACTGCGAATGAATGGCAGCCAGCCAGCCAGCTGACCAGATAGTGTGTGCAGGTTTCAGCTTCTTTGCCTCTTCACAGCACAACAACAACGAACTGAATGCTGAAATGTTGACTTGGTGGTTTCGGTGTGGCGCACTGTGGTTCTTAAATAAATAAAATATTTTACAAAATCTTAATATTTCGTTAGGAAAAGATAATTTGGTAAAGGCACAACAACAGTCGTTTGTATATCAAAAATGGCAATTGTGTGTGTTTTTTTTCAACTGCCTTGTTTTTCTTGAAAGCTTGAAACTTTTAGCCGACTCTCTACCATATCTTCCGGAAGTATAGTGTTTGGGTTGGCGAAATATTCAATTCCATACAACAAACCGACACAAACCGAAAGTTAAGCTTAAGAGTTTAAATATTAAATTAGATATGACCCTAGCCTAGTACTTTAGATATAGTTGATCGATAGACTGAGCCACCTAATTGCCTAAAATTTAGACTCTAAATTGGAAATGTATACCAGATAAGAATGTTTCTGGTTTTGGGGCAACTCTTCTCTCTAAGAATGTCCAGATATTGCTCTTTCGAATTTTCGATATTGAGAAATTAGAGAATTAATTGTCAAAGCTTTCGAATGAGGTGAACATGATGTGAAGGAGCCGCTGGAGTTAAAATAAAAACGAATGCTGCTGCCGGCATAAGGACGAGCACATCCCGCTGCGCTTGAATAATTTTCAAAACGACATACATTTCCGGGTAATTCAATATGAGATACCTACTCGTATGCGGAAACCGAGATAGCGGCATTCTGCAAATACGGTGGAGATGCTAGCTGCATTGCCAGCTTATGCAAAAGCCAATGGCTTCGACATCGGCATTGGGATCGGTATTCACTCAGTCGGCAAGAAGCAATGTCAATCGGAAAACTTTGTCGGCACAAAAAATGGCAAAGCGAAAAATGCAAGAAACATAAGGCGGCAGATGCCTCAAATTGCTGGTGGATGGGAGGACGGGGGGGGGGGGGGGGGGGGGGGGGTGTACAATCGACAACTTTGGTTGATTTGCTTAGCAGTTGGTTGGTATTCAGAAAAGCCATTTACCGTTACGTCACATGTCTGCGACATCGACATCGACATAGCCAGTGCCGCTATCGACATTGCCGCCAGCTCCGTCCTGCTGCGCCTGGCACGGCTCCTGCCAACATCTATGCATCTCACCAATAACAAAAGCTGTCAAAGTGCGCACCAAAGCCAACTTCTTCTATTCATGCATCATGCAGTGAGGGGCACATGATGTCCTCGGCCCCTACCTCCGCGTCTGCTCCTGTCTACTTGCCGCCCTCTCCTATTCTTCGAGGCCAAGGAGTCGGCCCGCCAGCCCACAAAAGTAGCGCAAAGTTTGATGACGTGTGACATTGAAAGTTGACTGGCAATGGCAATGGCAGTGGCAGAGGTAGAGGCGGTGGCAGTCAGCCGGGCAGCCAACTCGGAAACCCGATGCAATGCAGAGCTGGAGATACTTGTAGTCAGCCAGTCGGTGAGGCTGGTAGTCGCATTTGTAAAGTGCCGCAATTTGCCATCTCGATTGCAAGCGGTGCGATATTGTGTGTGGGCAATGGGCCGGAGCAGGAAGAAATATTTGAAGGCTGAGCTGTGAGGCCCTGCCATTAATGAAAGGCTCCTGCCGGAGTGTAATGAATGATCTGCAAGCAGTATTGGGTGAATGAACGCTATTTCTAAGGAATACGAGTAAGTGCCTAAGCCTGGTGAGCAGGTGAACCAATTTGTTGAACAATTTGGCATTTTTTCACACTTTGTTCAAGCAGAACTTTTCGAATCTAACCGCTTAAGCATCATATTATACTGCACTTTTTTGAAAACCCAAACTGAATATCAACATCACAAGAAGGACTTTGGAACTAAAATTAAAGTGTGTATATAGGTAGGTGTTAAAAAATTTATTTACTTGGAAAAAAACTGTCATTATCATTTTTGTCTCACCCACACAAAGACTAAACTTTGTTTTGAAAAGTAAGTTGCTTCTCACATCCCATATGAGTTTCATTGGCTTCCATTAAATCTAGGAATCTAGGAAACAGAATCAGATACGATTGCGCTACATAACCTTTTGGTTGCCTGAACGTGTTCCTAAACATGACTATGATAGTTATATTTAACGCCTGTATTATTGATGACTTCATTGGGTTTCATTTGGAAAAGGGTTCCATCGATTCTAGGAAGGATAAACAAAATCGAATGCGATTGCGCTACTAAACTCTCTAGTAGGCTGAACGTGTTCCTAAACATGCCTATACTAGCTATAGTTAACACCTGTAATATTCTAAAATGACTTCATTGGGTTTTATTGGATTGCAAAAGGGTTCCATTAATTCTAGGAAGGATAAACAGAATCGGATACAATTCCGCTACTAAGCCCTCTAGTAGCCTGAACGTGTTTCTAATGCCTATGATAGTTATAGTTAACACCAGACTTAACTAGTAAGAATTCGGTCGACTCCAACATCGACTTATTCAAATATTTAGTTGTCTAGGAAAACTATAATCATAATTTTCACGAATTTGACTTAAAATGCGAATATACGAAAGACCTCCCGGTCTTCCCCTCTAAAACAAATTTAAGTACAAAAAGTAAAAAACGAAGGCCAAGGGCACATTGAGAATGGGAGCTTCAGTAGGTATTTACGGTGTGGTCATGGTACACTGACAGTGTGTTGGTGTGCGTGAATATCTGTGAGTGCTACCCCAAGTCGGCACCACATCTATTTTAACATAATTAAATTTGTTTTTATTGTTTGGCCGGCTCGAGGTCAGAGTAAGAAAAACCAATTTATTTAATTTTCTTTTCTTTTTCCGATATATTTCGGTTACGCCACGGTAACCGTCTTCGACGGTATGAGGAAGGAACTATGAGGAAGGTCACCAAAATACTCAACAATAATTAAATTTGGCTAAAGTACGAGCGCAGCAAAGTTTCTCCGTGCTGTGGGCGGGGAAAATGTGAGTCCTCCTGCTCGACTGCCACCATGCAACGTAGCCAGTTTTTGTTTCGCTCTTGTTGCTGCTTTTGGCAACTTAACGAATTCACTTTGACTTTGCATACATCATTCGCACACACAGGTATAAACACATGTACTAGCGAAAGAATATGTAAGTATGTACATATGTACTTGTACCTGCAACATTAAATCTATCCACCCCTAGGCGGCCACATGTGAGAGTGGGGTGGTGAGAGGTGAGAGGTGGGAGGTTGGGGCGGCTAGGTAGGGACACGGTCGTACGTTTTTCTACATACATTGTTCATGACGTTTCACATGCGCGTGTAATTAAATTTTTATTGTTCAAAATATTTATGAACATTACATTTAGTTGCTGCAAATCGTTTCTGTTTCTGCTTCGCCTTTCATATTTCCAGCAATTAAAGTTTTTCTGCGTTCAAATATGATTGCTGCAAAGAAGATATCAGCGGAACTTATTTATTTATTTATTCCCTTTTCTGTTTTCTGTTTTTTTTATATCCTATACCTGAAGGATAATTAGGCTATACTTGTATCAGGTTTGTGCAAACTATGAGGCATATGTATTCCTATATATACCTATATTCCTAGACTTTACTTCTTCCCAGCCCAGACGAGTTTATTTTGTTTTATTCTTTTCAGATACTACCCCTCAATACTGCCCATAAATCAACTCCAGCTACAACAACCAAATTTTCCACATAAACTAAATTAATCTTTCGTTTTCGGTTTATCCAAATCAGTCAATTCTAAGAAACAATTGTACTCTACTACTACACCCACAAACTGCAGTGTTCGCTCTTCTTCTTCTTCCTTTTTTTGCTTCTATTATTGTTTAAGTCTAGGATTTTTTACTGTGGGGCCTGCTAATGTGTTAGATCTTTGGCGACATAGTTGGCAAAAAAAGAACGATCGAAAGCTCCGAAATACTCTTCCGGATACAGAAAACTATCAGCTGTTTTATAAACCATATTAATAAATTGTTTTAGATCACATTCGTTTTTGGAGAAAAAATAAACCGTCGAACCGTTGCTGCGCTATGAGAAGGGTGCAGTTTATTTAAAAAACATGGAAATTGAAGATAGCCCGCAAACTACTAAGGAGGAACTGTTTGTGTACAGATTTCATTTTAATCTCGCACAATTATATTATTTTTTCGTTACAATTAAATTTGCGTTTTAGATTGTGTTCAGTATAGAGTCGTGACCTTTTTCCAGCTGCAACAAAGGATGCGGTTGTATATTTGTGGCTCTACTTGTATTAACACGAGCTGGCATTCAACTTGGTATGTTAGTGAACTGGCTTTAAAATTACAATTTTCCAATTATGTTTTTTGCAGAAATTTACTTTTTATTGAAATTGATAGAAAGACGGAGCCACATGCCAAGCTAATTGTACTAGGAGAACGAAAATATTTTGTCAAGCGCTTTTTCAAATTTATTTTGCAGCATTTCATACCACAGTGTTTCTCAAAAGTTCACAAGCACAAACATGCACATACACGTATATGATATGTACACAGTATATGCAAAAAGTGGACTGCCAACTTGTGTTAATATTAAATTACCAAAAACTATTTGCAATTTTCGCAAGTTTTGTACTATCTACGGTGTATTTAGTTTAGTGAAGACATGGGAAGTGATATGAGAGGGTAAAGAAGAGAGGGAGAGAAAGGAGTACTGCATTTTGGAGGACAGCATGTGGAGCAGCAAGCATGCCTTTGGCACAAATTCCTTGAGTTTGCTTACAAACACCCACATAAGTTTATTATGTCTGGGTTTGGTTCTGGTCGCTGCTTGGTTTCCAAACCGAAAAGTATCCAACATTTTAATATGTGTGTCAGTCAACCGCCGCACATTTGCATCGGTATAGGAAGAGGAAGTGTGTAAGGGACATTGTCTATGCTGAAAATAATAGACCCCCGAGCCCGACATTTGCAGTTAGCTGTAAGCATCTTTGCGGTTTTGTGCCCAGCAACAAAATGCACAATACATACATACTTTGTACATCCTCCGTAACCCCACTCCCATTCATTTGTCTTAGCTTGGTCGATGTCTGCCCGCAAGCCCTTGAAGTTTTCCACTTCAGCTTCAAGTTTGTGTGCCTGCTTCAAACTTTAACCTACACTGTCTTTGGGCTCTTGCCCATGCCCGAGTCCTCTCTCCCACATTCGCCCGCTTTCTTGCTGTTGCCGTTGCCGTTGTCTTTTCTTTTGGGGCACCTGCTGCGAAGTTTCGCTTTTTGTTTTTTTTGTCAGCGTTTCAAAAATCAAAGTTACTACGCATGGTAGCCGGCTGGCTGTTTTCGGCTTTCAACCTTCCTACACACATTTTCCTACTTAAATTAAATACAATGTGTGCGAAAAGTAAATTGAAGTTTGCTTTATGCGTTGCTTTTCACTCCTTTTTATATCTTTGCTGCTTTTTGGGGTTGCGCTTGAACATGTTAGGCAAATGCGTTGGGAAACTTACGGAAGTTGCCAGAGAGCTTGTCATTATTAAGGCAGTTGCTTTAAAGGGTTCGCATGGCTGGCTTGTCATTGCGGTTTAGTCACAGAACGTTGTTCCAAGGCTCTCAAAGGGAAAGCGTATTTCAGCAAGCAGTTCAGTTTAAATATTCTTCTTTGTATTTAAGTGGTTTTTGTTGTGTACGCAGTTCAGAAGATGAAAGATGAAAGTTATCTAGTTGTAGCACAAGTCTCTCAACTAACAGAACTGCAGCTATCCCATACACTGATACTGACTAACTAAAATAATCCCTTCAGGGCATTATTTGATTAATTAGTTTTCAAGGACCCTAATTAAATTCCACACATTGCATGTTTAAAAGAGGGAAAGAACACATACGGCTAATTAGTTCACTCTATGTTTTACATATGGCCCTAAAACTAGGAGTCTTCTCAACTCAGCACTTAAACTTTAAGTTTAACAGCAAAAGCATTGCTAATGCAAAAAGCAATAAAGTTGAGTGATTTAGTGCTCTGAGGTAATAAGAATAATCCTAGTTATGTAACTCTTGATCCACTAAGCAATAGAGCCGTTTAAATGCTGTTATCGCTGATAACTTTAAGTTCTGCGCCAAGCGTGCGGCTGAACATCAAAAGTGGCTGGGGACAAAGAAATGAAGCCGCTTTCATGCCGTACTGCCCCTCTTCAGACTGTGATAGCAATGCGCTCCAGTCCACTCGACGGGTGCAAAACAGAGCAACGGAAAAGGAACTTTCTTTCGCTCGCTTGCCTGTGCGGCAGCAGTCAAGTGAATATGCAACAACAACAACAACAACAACGGCAACAGCAAGAGGAGCCAGAGCAACAGAGATGAGAGCACAACAAAGCAGAATTAAAAGTGAAAAAGTAGGCGGCCGTGTTGGAGCAAAGCAGAGTAAGCAAATGGGTTGAGTGGTCGGCGATGCTGGCGCTGATGAGGGCAGCAGACCAATCTTGAGGGTGCGCCACCTTCCGTTTGTTTATGCAACTACGCGCCGACATCTGCTGCGGGCATTGCTTCTTAAATTTCACGTTTCGTCCATTTTAGCTAAAGGCCGATGTCGGCAGACGTGACTAAATGTACTCTACACTCACCTGGCACCGATGAGCAGGCTGTTGCCATCCTTGGTGACAAGCTTGAAGTGATCCACGGCACTTTCATTGCCCTGAAATTTTAGTATATCTTCGGGACCTGTAAGTAGAAGAAAAACAAAGAAAAAGTTTAAATTAAAATTTGTTGCAGCAGACAACAATGCGATTGAGGGAGGCTGGTAGGGTGAAAGTTGCGGTGCCTGCAAATGCCTAATTAGGCAATTAGGCGCGTAAAGAGAGACAAAAAGGACAACAAACGAAAAAAAAGACCAAATGCAAAAAGGAGAAAATGTGTGTTTTTGCCCGCACCTCGCCCTGATGATGTGCAGAAAAACAATGCAACTGACTGGATGTCGAGATGTCTGCGTCTGTTGGCTCTGTCTGTCAGTTGGTTGATATGCAAATGAGGCAGATGTGGAGTCAGAGACAGCAGACAGCTGCACAAAGGATTGCCCGTTTAGCAGCAGAAATAACACTGAAACAGACAACAGCAGCACCAGAAGCAACAACAAGCGGCAACAGCGAGCAGCGTAGCAGTAAAGTTTTTCTCATTTGTTTACTTTAGTTATTCGCATTTACTTTTTGTCGCCGCTTAGTGCTGATTGTCTGGGCAGCTGGGGGCTGCTACTGGTTGTCAGTTGCCATCGCTTTGGAGACTACCTATCGTAGACCCAGGGGTCGAGAAACACATACTTATGAAATTATAAAACCAGTTAATTTAATAAACATTTTCGGTCGCTTGTAGTGGCCTGCTTTGTAGCTTTGGATTATTTTTAATCATTATCACACACAGTTCATGAGCATACGAGTATAGTATATACGCTTTTAAAACATACATATATTTATTAAAATACATTATCTTAAGTTCAAATTTATTCTCTAAATTCAAATCTACGACTACATATCTCGGGACAACCGCCCCAACGTCCTCGATAGTATAGTGGTTAGTATCCCCGCCTGTCACGCGGGAGACCGGGGTTCAATTCCCCGTCGGGGAGGAAAAGGATATATTTTTATTTTTTTTTTAACACGACTGTTTTCTTTTGTTCAAAGAACGAATTCTATTTAAGATTTTATAATTCAAATAAAATGGTTCGCATTGCATAATAACGAAACAAAGTGATTTCATTTGGGGGGTCCATAACCAATATCATATTCAGTTGCTAACATTTCATTTATATTTAAATAAGAATGGAATGCAAATACCCGTACCACTCCTACTGGATGTAATTATTGAATTTTAGTACAAAATTCCAAGAACTACGAAAGTTATGGAGTTATCACTTATAGGGGGAGGTTGGGGTTGCATCAGAAAAACAAACTCAAACGCCTACTTTCTCGGTCTTGGATGAATTTGGATACTTTTGGTCATTTTAAATCTTCAACTTCTGAAACCCTTGTATTCAAAAAGGCAGTCGAATAGACGGACATCTCTAAATATACTCGTCTTGTCATCCTGATCAAGAATATTATATATACTTTGTTGGGTGCGTTATCTATAATCGCATTAAACTAGCACAGGGTATGATAAGTAAAAGGTATTATAAACATATGTTAAAAATTTTATCAACAAATAAAAAAGAGAACTCTCGCTCTCCCCGACGGGGAATTGAACCCCGGTCTCCCGCGTGACAGGCGGGGATACTAACCACTATACTATCGAGGACCATGTCCACCGTTCTTCACATTGTACTCAAATCTTAATTGCCCAAAAATATATACAGGTGCACAAACATTCAATTTATTTGATTAATGACGTCATTAAAAGCTTTTCGTGTTATCTGTGATGTTTAAAATGTACAATTTAAATTTTAATTGCTAGAGAAGCGGGCGACAACTTTTATGTTACATTTAAAATGAATTCATCAAAACTGACCCAATTATATACGTAAGTACTACATACATATGTACGTTTATTCGTGTATATGTATTTATAAGTTAGCTTTTGAAGAACTCTATTTGGCAACGAAGAAATCGTTGCTAGCCATATGTGGCGATCAGTACTTGCCGCAGTCGACGTTTGCCACGGTACGGCGTTGTCAGAGGCGGCAGAAGCGGCACGTGACTTGGAGTCTGACCTGAATATAATTATTTGCAACAATTTAGATGCTGAGTAAGGCAAGCCGTGACTACCTTATCTTATGATTGCCAATGTCTTGACTCAAATCAGATGAAAAAGATGCATTGGATACTATCAGCAACTGACTGGGCCATTAATTGAACACCAGTGCCGACTCAGCAGCAAATACTAGTTAGTAAGCTTAGATGTTATCGGACACGATCTACACATAATTTAAGAATAACAAAATTCCTTCGAGGTTATAGAAAAGGCTTTTCAAGTATTACGACCATGTAGGCCCCTTAAAGTTGTGAGCGCTGTCTAAGTAGAGGCGGCTTCCCGCCTATCCAACAAAGTTAGAAAGCCCAAAAATTGAAGCTAATATTTGTCTTACCTACATATACATGAGTACCCACGTACACAGGCACACACACACACACACGCACACAACTACTCGTATTAGCACATATATAGCCTGGCAAAGCAAACAACCAACAATTTCACAACCGAAAATCTAATATTTACCTTGACTTTCAAAAAGTATGCTACGCCAGAGTAAACAGCAACTCAAAACGCGCACCACTCGTGTATATTTGAACAAAGCGCAGCAGACCGGACGAGTCTGGACCGGACCGGATCGGAGCGGAGCATAAAAAACAAGCGAAAATAAAGAAGATGAGCCGTGAAAGGCAAACTGACAGGGTCTATCACTTTAATCAACTTCCGGCCATCCCTCGCCGGCACTACCGCTCGAAATTATGCAAATTTTACGAAAATAAAGTAAAATCCATCGCAGGAATCCAACAAATTCTGGCAGGACACCGCCTGTGACGGGGTCCGTATATGTGTGGTGTGTGCTTCGACTCACGGTGACTCCGGCGCTGAGAGACTTCGCATTGCGGTGACAACGACGATGACAATGACGACTACAACGTGTCCGTGTTTGACTTTGGCGTACATCGGAGAGCACCGAACGTGACAATGCAATGCCCAAGTGGCTTAACGGTCATCGTCATCGGCGACCGGTCCACCAGGCCACCGGGCAACAGAGCCGAGCTTCTCAGCATTTAAATATGAGTGGAGTACCCGGAAAAAAGACGTATATTTGTTGCATTTTACACACAAATTACAAAGCGAATAAGCTGATTATTAAATATTTCTTAATGAATTTTTCATTTGTGCTTGGGAACTACATTAAAGAATTTTCACTTCACAACACACGAGGCACCGAGCGAGCGAGCAACCGCAACTCTTCTCTACCACCGGAACAGGAAATATTTGCGCAACATCGGCGGTCAATGGTTGGCTGGCGCCCAACAGGGGGCGCGGAATTTTGCAACTGAGCTCAGAAAGGGCAAAGCCTGGGGATGGGGTGCGGGAAGCGGCATAAATCAAGCATTTCATAAATATGGCATGGCAAAGTACTATTGGCTGCTTGCCTATGAAGCACGCAGAGACCTCCCAGGGGGTGCGCAACGCTTGACTCTGTTTTGGCAATCATGGGCTTTACCCACATTATGGCGTGCGATTTAAGAGAGGCAGCAAAAAAGCTTTAAAGAAATCTACACGTATATGATTTAAAAATCCACGCCCACAGTTTATGCTGAACGGACACATTTAATTCCAAATTAAGAGTTTTTTTACAATTTCCTATTATAGATTTGAGACAGAGCTATGGACAAGTCCGACAACTAAATCAAGTGGCAAGGCAATTATCTGAAACTAATATGATTTTAGGGAAGGTGAACTGACCAGTTCATAATATTCTACACCTTGAAATTTGCAATATTCCATAATACAACGGATTTTAACATTCACGATGTTGAAACTTTGAGACACACCTAAAATTTTGAATCACGTGACACAACAAACTGCATGCCATACCTAGTACAGGGTCCATAAAAGCCATTACAAACCATAGCGTACAAAGGCACCACATAAAAATTATTGTCCAAAATCTGCAATAACAAAAGGCAAAAATAAAAAAAAAAAAAAAAAATAAGAGAAGCAAAAAGCAAAACAGGCAAACCGATGTGCGCAGCCGGAAAATAAAACGCAGCGATGCGTGAAAAACATTCCACGACTTCTGCAATGCCAATGGAGCCGGAGTGGCACCCAGGAAGTGACTAGCAGCGTCCTTTTGGACACTGCTGTGTCCTGCGTCCAATGGCGAAAAATCCCAGCAGAGATTTGCATTTAATTGAAATGAACGCCGAACGGCCGACGCCATCAAATGCTGGCACAGCCAAACAAAGCAAGCACCGAGGAATGGCAGGCACAAAGAGCAAGCGAAAAATCAGACAAAGGCAAATGGTAGAATCATTGGATGTTTCCAGGGCCGTGGCGCTGCTTGCTCGAAATGAAATCAGAAATGGCCGTTACTGGTAACGCTGTCTTATCTGCTGAGCTGTGAGTTGTGAGCTATGAGCTGTGGGCTATGGGCTGGTGGAGGTTCGAATACACGTAGCTTATCTGTTCTCTGCTCTCGCTGGAGGTCACATCGTATGCTGCAATGTTTGTTTGATTTGCTTTGTTTCGTATGGTTAGTTAATGGCTTGTTGTTCTCGCTCTTCCCAGCTCCACAATCTCAATCACAATCAGTAGCCTTGGCCTTTCACCCCCATACTCGTATACTCGCATTGCGAATTTTCTTTTGCTGCTGTTTGCTTCTTGATAGCGACGCTGGACATTGTCGTATTGGGTGTGGTCTGGAAAAAGCCGTCTTACCTTTATAGCTTGGCATTTATAAGGGCAGCATGTTGTGCGGTTTATTTGGTTTCGGCCTTTTCTGCTTAGCCATGTTATGACCATGCAAATGAAGTGATTATAAGGGACGCTTACAAGCACCGTCCTCCCCTTGATGGCTATAATTTGCGTAAATGTCTATAAAGCCAGCCGTGGTGAAAATGGCAAAACCATGCAGCACATAGTTGCAAGAAACAAACAGTTGAATTAAAATGATTATATTGTTTTTATTGTACATCCAAGTGTGTAATGCACATGTTTGTTTTAAGCGAACGATTATTAATCTGCATATCAGATTAGTTGATGGGTAAGAGCGCAGACAGTGTTCCTTATTAAATATACGAATTTAAACGCCATTAAACACGTCAATTCAATTCATATTTGATCGAAGAGTACATTCCTAACTATGTGGCTCTATTATTTGATTACAAATATGGTCAAACTAACTATAGGATACATTGTATTTGCTGCGCTTTGAAGTAAAAAAATGCAATATTGTTTCTTTGTTCTTTGAATATTCCTATTACTATATTTTTCCTTATTATTATTATAAATGGTTTTGAGAGTCCCAGAGGAAACCGAGCAAACAGCGAAAACATGCAAATTGGAGGAAATAACATTTATTGCTCCACAAAGTTCCTTTTTAGGTGAATACACATTTTCCAGCTATTAATAGCTGCGAGAGAGAGAGAGAGAGAGAGAGAGAGACATCGAGCTTCTCAAAACAGCTATCAACCGCAGGCTTCACCTCCTTTTTGCAGGCACATCTCTTTACCTTTTTAGAGCCAATTTATCAGCTTTGGTCTGGCATTTGAACTTTGACTTATTGTTTTTGATTGACAATTGTCTTGATGAACCAGCAAGTGCTGATATTTATTATTGATTTCCTTCGAATATAATAAATAAAAATAATGCCACGTGTACCGCAGATGATGCTGCCTTTCTTGTTCTTAGGTGTGAAGGGATGTTTCATCCATGTTTCATCCAAGGCTATGAACAAATGCAAAACCTCCCCAAGCATACTCAGGACGCTGTTGATGCTCCAGCATGAACAATTAACAATGTCGTTGCTAGTATTTTTACTTTATTTGCAGTAAAATAATAAATTCTATTAATCGTATTCCCAATGATAATTACTTCTAATACTCAAATATCCTCATCATCATTAAATATTCCATTTAATCAGATTATATTTCCATATGTGGAGTACGAATTATTTAAAATGGTTAAATGTTCGTGCAAATGAACCAGCAAGTCATAAATAAAACGTATTTGTGTAACCCATTTAAAATGTTATTTGAGATAATTGTACGGATATACATAGCATACTTTTATTAAATACCTGAAAATTGTTTACGCCATTTTATTGTCATTAAGAACGGCGCGACAACCAGAAGACAAATAGACAGAAGTTCTTCATCAGCTACAGCATTCGAGCGCCCAGTAGCACCAAAGAATACAAGATGGTGATGGAGCAGCAGTCGTGTGTAAAATAAATGCAAAATAATGCAATAATAATTAAAATTCGTCCGCCAGACGGCGACAGGACATGTACAGGATTGGTCCTAGGTGGCTGAGTGTTGCATTTATCCGGCATCGCATTTCCACTCTGGGCGTAAGTTGCGTTAATTGCTGCATAAATGGCATGTAGCTCATATCCTGTCACAAGCCGGGCTGTGGCTGGAGCGTGTGCCCAGGCCACAACAGGACAGAACAGCAGGACCCTGGACCCGGTCTGCTCTGGTCTTGTGTGGCGTTGTCTGGTCTGCCTGCCTGCCAGCCTGCCCGCCTGCCTGCCGTCTTACTCTTTATGCCTAAATGAATTAAAAGGCTTTTATCGGTTTCCTTTAACGCGCGACTATTAATTTCATTGAGCACGAAGCACGTACGACGCTTTTCAGTTGCTCTCCAGCTCCAGTCCACTTCTGCGGATGTTCCACTCGCCAGGTGGCATTCAAATGCGTAAAATATGTCTACGTTCAGCTGCGTATTTGGGCAACACATTTTCCATGCTAATATATGCAATTACTTCTTAATTGTAATCTCATTTAGCCCAACCATGCCCACTCCCTCTGAATTACCGCACACTGTTTGCATTTCGTTTTTTATTTTTATTTCGTGAACCACACAAAACCGCAAACACAATTGCCATTTATTAGTTGATTGCATTGAGTTGAAAATGCTTAAAAAATTGTTTTTTCTTGCAGTTGCTGACAGTTTGAATTATAATGCACATTGAGCCAATCGAATTCAATTTAATTGGCAACGATTTGAAATATTAATGATGTTTCATGTTACCGCAAAGCACAAAATTTAAATTGAAAACATTTCACTGCACCCGGCAAAGGCACGAGCGATTCCCAACCAAAAGGGGGACTATACAATGAGCACTAATTTGATTTTCTCAAAACGTTTACATTAGATTTACAAATTGGCTGAAAATATGCTATTCATTGCGAATACTTTTTTCTACGATACTTAATAAAGAGAGCCAATGAAATGGTCTGCGAGTAATGGTTTAGGGTCCGGGGTGAGCCGCGAGAGCATCAAATGGGTTCCTGAATAGGGACTCCTATGATTGTTAAATCGAAGGTTTCTGCAGTTTTTTGCTTAGCAGACAGATGGAAGCATCATTGCCCCATCGAGTATATATACTATACTCCTAATTACGGGACAACTCGATTTAGCCTTGATATGTTGATACTTTTCTAATCGCTAGGCGAGAGGAGAGTACATATTTACGTGTATTCCCTGTACCTGAAACACACTAGGGTATACCAGTTTAGTGCGAATGGAGGAGAAGGCGTGGCAGACTCCATAGAGTATAAATATTCCTGATCAGGATGACAAGAAGAGTCGATAGAGCGATGTCCATCTGTCTTTGTGATGCAAGTATCTCAGAAAGTATAAGAGCTAGGATAACCAAACTAGGTATTTTTTAAGAAGTGGTTACAGGGTATATAAGAGTTGGGCCTCAATTCTAACTTTTCATTCTTACTTTAACCAATTATTATACCCTGTACCCGTAGGGTAAAAAGGGTATATTAGGTTTGTGCAAAGTATGTAACATACAGAAGGAAGCATCTCCGACCCCATAAAGTATATATATTCTTGATCAGCATGACGAGAGAAATCGATCTAGACATGTCCGTCCGTCTGTCCGTCTGGATGAACGCGAAGATCTCAGAAACTATAAAAGCTAGAATAACCAAAGTTGGCATCCAGATTCTCCTAGGTCCGAGTAAGGACGAGTTTATTTTATTTTTTGGAATTTTCCCCCCCTTCCCACGCTGCAGAATTTTGTCAATAGCGTCCACATTTCAAATGCTACCTAAACCAAACTTTGCACACATAATTTATATATAATTGTCTACTGTTGTTCAAAATTTTATTCAATTCGGTCAATTCTAAGAAAAGTTATTAGCGAAACAAATTCTCGCCAGTACAACCCCCCAAACTGCAGCAACAAGTTCGCTCTTCTTCTTCCTCTTTTTGCTGCTGCGCATATAACTCAGTGACGGAAATTTACCTGGGTACAGGGTATTAAACTGTCGGGCTTGCTCGACTGTAGCGTTCTCTCTTGTTTTTAATTTTCTCTTATCTTGCAATAATAAACATCATCTCTAAAAATAGCATATTTAAAACGAACATTAAGGACTGCACCATCGATGTAAAACAAATCTATTTCCCCAAACCCGAAAACTCCAACTTTTCTCAAGTTTCTAATGCACATTGATGTAGCTTTTTTGGTCAAAGAGGCAGGCAACTTGAGTCTAAGTTCCACAACTCTTTACAAGCAGGTCGAAAAACAATAAGTAATTGTTCAACCATTTTTTCCAGAACTTACATGTGCTAATTAGTTCGGTTCTATTAGAAAAATTAATACTAATAATAAGGGGGTTTACGATATCCAGGCGTTCATCAAGACAGACAAATTAAGATGACTTTATCTAGTTTTTTGGTCATGTTTATCAAATATATATACGAGTTATCCGATTTTTTTTTTAGTTTGTGGCAAGCGAACTCGAACATAAAATGTACATAGATTTCAAAATATCGGTGGTGGTGCATTAAAGGAAAGTTAAATTTTACTTTTCATAATTAACAGACCACCGGCCAGCCATTAAATTCGAATTCTCGAAAGCTTTGTTATACTTATTAGGATTTATAGAAACGAATTGGTTGAAACTCAACAGTTAGGGGTATATCGAGTCATGTTGCTTTACAGATCGAAAATATATATATTTTTGTATATGTATGTATTCTTTCTTTTACCTGCAGAATATGGAATAGTAGTGGAGTAGGTCTCAAATAGTTTTAAATTCTTTTTCAACTTGTTTGATCATTTTAAACTTTTGGTTGAAACTCATCAGTTAGACAGGTAGGGCTATCTCGACTCATGTTGCTACACTGATCGAAAATGTATATTTTTTTGTATTTTTGTATATATATTCTTTCTTTTACCTGCAGAATATGGAATAGTAGTGGAGTAACTCTCAAATGATTTTAAATTCTTTTTCAACTTGTATGATCCTGTTAATCACTACGTGTAGGCTCTACTGTTTACCACCTGCAAATTTCTAGGTTTCTGACTCGGCAAGTCAGTACTGACATGCCTCGGTAACCCCTAGTTATATATGTGTGTGTGTGTGTTAGCTGAAGTCTGTGTGTATTTGGCTCTGTTCAGCCAGTGCACACCCGATACTTGCAAATGTGTGCCAAGCCATTTGCACGAGTGTCTGCGTGTGTTTACATAATCCGGAGCTTGCCGAGTGTGTTGTCCAGACACATTCGAATGGAGCGGAGGACAGAGCTGCTGAGTGGGGTAGCCGCAGCTACACGATTCAAGATAAGACGCTTTACATATGCCTAAACAAACAGAGACAGCATGGCTGTCAGGTGCACTCGCACACTCGCACACTCGCACACTCGCACACCCACACACCCACACACCCACACACCCAGACAGCTGGGGCAGTCATTCAGGCATGCACGAATGATTTGCAAACCGGGACAGACGTGCGTAGGCAACACAGGTGTGTGCACACTCAGATTCACAGAGACCCGCACGCGTCACTTAATACAATGACAATGATATGTGCCCCACAGAAATATGAGCACGCCCGAGCCGAAGGGGCAGATACATGAAAATACGAGTAGCCGTAGTAGGAGAGTGGGTGTCATTGTCAGAGCTAACAGTCTCGGTGAGTGTAACTGATCAAACGAAAGCACTATCCCCTGTTGTGGGGAGGGTGGCAGGCACGAGCTCTCAAATATTGGTGCCCATTAAGTTATACTTAAATGGATGCAGATTTATGCGATGCTCACACGGAAGAAACCGCACAAAACTCCAAATATTTCTCAATTATCAGCACCATAAAATAATTAATCTCGAAACAGTTGCTCACAATACAGTCTAAGAGCCAAACCAAACAACAGATAATTGCTAAGTCGAAATATTGATCTACTACTTGGCAGAGTCGGCAACCGTTTCTATAAAATCCTTCCTAACACTATGAGGTTGTTGTAGTTGAAATATGAAGATCAGGCCATATACTATCTGATTGACTCTGAACCTTTTCTGATATATTTACCAGAAAGGCGCTGCTGCCTTTGAGTTCAAATTTAGACCAGATCTACAGTTATGGCTACACAGATTACAGTTTAGAGTCCTCGTTCTTGTGGCTTTGCTGTCTAAATTTTGTTCGATGACATCCCTTATTTAAGGGTCTGAAAAATATGGATATTAGGCCACATGCCATCTGATTGACTCTGAACATTTTCTGACATATTTACTAGAAAGGCGATGCTACTTGAGTTCAAATTTAGATCAGATCTATAGTATGGTCACACAGATTACAGATTAGACTCCTCGTTCTTGTGGCTTTGCTGTCTAAATTTTGTTCGACGACATCCCCTATTTAAGGGTTTATAAAATATGGATAACAGGCCACATACCAACTGATTGACTCTGAACCTTTTTAGATATATTTACTAGAAAGGCGATGCTGCCTTTGAGTTCAAATTTAGACCAGATCTACAGTTATGGCTACACAGATTACAGATTAGACTCCTCGTTCTTGTGGCTTTGCTGTCGAAATTTTGTTCGATGACATGCCTTATTTAAGGGTCTGAAAAATATGGATATTAGGCCACATGCCATCTGATTGACTCTGAACATTTTCTGACATATTTACTAGAAAGGCGATGCTACTTGAGTTCAAATTTAGATCAGATCTATAGTATGGTCACACAGATTACAGATTAGACTCCTCGTTCTTGTGGCTTCGTTGTCTAAATTTTGTTCGACGACATCCCCTATTTAAGGGTTTATAAAATATGGATATCAGGCCACATACCAACTGATTGACTCTGAATCTTTTCTGATATATTTACTAGAAAGGCGATGCTACTTGAGTTCAAATTAAGAACAGATCTACAGTTATGGTCACACAGATTACAGATTAGGCTCCTCGTTCTTGTGGCTTCGTTGTCTAAATTTTGTTCGAGGATATCCCTTATTTAAGGGTCTAAAAGCTCAATCGTCTCAAATTTTCTCAAACAGTGGAAGTAATACATGTTAGTTATGCTAATGCTATCATATTTCTCCGAGTGTACGATTTCGGGGCACGTGTGTAAGCTTACTATACAAGTATGTACGTAGTCCGTTGGCTCTTCTTGTACCACCACTTGCTGACGATGATGACGATGATACTTTATTCGTGTTTAATGATGCCGTTTGCCTGTCAACCAGCCCGTCAACCTGCTTGTCTTAACTTGGCTTGGCTTAACTTGTAGCCCCGGTCCTGCTCCTTGCTCCACATGCTGCCCGACATCAGCATGTAGGTTATGTCGCTGCACGTCCGCTGGCTTTTCATCAGCTCGAAAGCAATGATTGCCTGCATGCCTGCAGCAGCTCGTCTATTGCTCCAATGACCCATAAAAGGGCCACTGGCACTGCACAGATGCTGGGCGAACATGCATTGTGGTCCACAAAAATAAAGTGTGCCATGTTAAGTCGGGTGTTGGCTGCAATAGCGAAACGACAAGCCGATAAACAACAGCTACTGAAATCGCCAATTCGAGTCAATCCTCGGTGAAGTGTGTCAGATTCTCTGTGTATACGTGTTTGGTTCATCATGGGAACAGAGCCATATTATTTAACGAGTGCTCTCATTCTATTAATTAACTCCTTATGGGTCATTTTTAATCTGTCCAATCTAACTAGCTTACGAACATGCAAACCACTTGGAGGAATGCTGAATGTGTGGAATGTTTATTGATTTAAATTTTACTCTTAAAGCATATTTCATACGATGCCACTTGAGAACCAATCACTTAATTATTTCTACACCAAATAAAACAATACCTACCAGCGTATATTTCCCAAGCCACTCAGCTGCTATTATTATTATTATCTGACATGTAATTTCTAAGATGCTTGTTCAGGCGCACAGCATGCGAATTTATGGCGCTACGCTTACTTGTAGCTTTCGGATCCTTCTATGCCTATACGTTTCGGTTGTCCTTTCTGCAAGCTCAGCGCTTTCCGCGGGTTCAACGACGCCGTCGACTTGGTTCTTATTTATTTAAAGGCAAAGCCGATGAAGCCGAAAGTCTTAAGTGGAAAATCGGTAAAAGGACGCAGAACGCGGCATCCACTGAATGCTTTCATAATTTGTGCGCCGAGACAAAACAAGGGGGTGAGAGCTTAGATGGCGGAGTTTACAAATGCAAGCACTCGTTGCGAAAGCACAAAAGATATAAAAAGAATACAAAGAAAATAAACTAAACTGAAAATAAAGATAATGATGAAAGAGCTCGCGGCTGCACAGCGCACAGCGCACACAAACATACACACATACATAGGTATATTTATTACTCCGTCTTTCTGTGTCGCCAATGTGGTGCTGTCGAATGGAATGGAAATTGAAAGTTACAGAACACGTAGTCTACTTTTCAGCGTTTTATTTTCGTACAAAGGGAATCTGGCGCCGCAGCCCATTCCATTGAGGATATACTTGTATTATGCCTATTTCATAATCATCTATATCACGTGTTTGTTTGTAATAAACTGAATGGGTAGCCATGGAGAAGTTTGTCGTCATTTGTCATTTCTACCAGGACAATGTGAAAATGTTGGAACACCCCAAATATATTTGTATTTTTGTATTAATAATAATTAATGTGCTAAGAATCTATCTCCGTTTGTTCAAAATACGAAAATGCCGCATTTTCTGTAAAACTAGAAATCATTTCGTGATCTGACACGTTCGGTCTCGAGAAAAAGCTGCCTCGATGCAAAGTTCTAAAACGATTACGTTAAATTGTGGAAAGAGTAGGGAATCAAACAGACAGGCGACCATCATACTCTCATGCTGATTACTTATGAAGATAAAATATTTGATCTACAATTTCTCCCAGTTAATATAGAAGTAATATATAAGAGATATTATTTCTAATGACTACCATCGACTTGTAATCGCATATAAATGAGGGTATTTCCGATTTAGCCGGCTACATCTGACATACTTATTAAGAAGAAGAAAATAATATTTAATGTCTTTCAGTTATATCCCGCATAGTAAGTTGTGTTCTGGAGCCCTATCCATTAAGTAGCAAAATGATGTAAGGGTGCATAAAAAATATACATTACCTAAGTCTATATATTTGTAATTTTTCGTTTAATATGTCCCCCAATAAAACCGAATACAAGTACGTACATATGTACTACCTAAAGGTTTCTCTCGTATTGAAATATATGTATGCGATCAAATAAATGCATTCATGCCCTGCTTCTATATACATATATACAATATATGCAGATGTATGCACATACTCTCCACGTCTATTGTTGCCTCCGGATCATGCTGTATTCGCAGACTGTTGTTTTATCATGTTCGCAATTTATGTGCTTGCTGCAACAAATAAAGCAAAATAACTTCAAATCGCACAATTGTTACAACGTCAAACAGACACAAAATAGCGGACAACAAAAAATGCAATAAAGGCAAAATCATTTGCGTTGGCATAAATTCACTTTTGGGTGGCACAAGCCACCCATGGGGCAACGCACCCCTAAAAGAAGAAAGAAAACAAGACAACAAGACATTTTTCAGGCAATCTAGTCCGCCCGTAAAATACGCTGTGCCCAGAAAAACTTCGGCTCCACGTTGCGCGCAAGCAGAAGGAAAAGGCACAGAAACGAACCCGCTGCTCAGCTGCTCTAAGGTGTTTCTTAAAAAACATTCATTAGTATAAGCAGATTCAGATGATTCGTGTGCCAGATCAAAACTAAATTTGAATTCCGGACAGCTATACTGTTACGGAAGAAAAGAGCATTGAAAATAAATAAACGACATGAAGACGTTCCGTCAAGACAAACAAACAAATAGATGGACATGGTTTCATACATTCACACTTAACTAGCATGCTCTGTTAGCATTCAGGTATAAGGTATTCAAATACCTAACAACATGTACAAGAACGCCGTAACCCAGATTCCAATGCCACAGTTCGCTCGCTGGCTGGCGCTGGCGCTGGCCCGGTGTTCGATATTTTTGTTTATAACATTTTTGTGCTAGCCCTTGGAGGCGTTGTAACTATTGCTGTTGCTGGCCGTGCTGGCAGGTGCATGACTCGAATGTGTCGTTTGCATTTCAACGCAGCTGCAAATGGCGTAAAATGAGAGGGCAAAGGAAAGAGAAACAACAAAAACGACAATAACAACGAAAACGACAAAATAGGAGGAAAAACTTTCATTGTTTGCAGCAAAGAAAGGGAAATATTTGCAACGCACTGTTTGTGCGTTTGTTCAGCTACGGTTTCAAACAAACCTACACTCCGCCCTCCCCTCCCCCCGATCCAGCCCACACCACAGCTTGGTCACATGTGCTTGTTTATGCATGTGTGAGTTGTGTGTGCGTGTGTGTGTGCGGGCTCCTAAATATTTTATGACTGTGTGCGTGCACCGCCACCGGTTTCATGTTCTCGGCATTCGCCCCCAAAATCCCCTCTAACTGTATTCTATGTTGCTAAACTTTATTGTTGTTGTTTTCTGCTGCTAGCTTCCGTTGCCCTTGCCGTTCCTGTTTCTGTTGCTGTTGCTGTTGCTATTTCTGTTATTCTTTCTCCTCGGCTGTTGCTTTACATGTACCCCTCTTTAAACTTGTTTTATTGCCTTGTTGTTGTTGTTGCCGCTCCCCAAATAGTACCCCCGGCCAATTTATTGAATTCGCAGTGTAACAGCAGCCAGCAAGCAACTTCATTTTCAGACAAAACTTTGTTAAGGTTCGCCATGTGTTCCGAAATGCCTTCAGACATTTTCAAATGCTGCGGGACTCGTCCCTCCCACCATCCTCCCACCATCTATGTTACTTCCAGCTTCCTCGCTCTTTTAAAAAATCGCACATACATACATATGTATATTTGCGTTCAATTGCAGTCAAGTTGTTTTTGCTTCTTCTGGCTTCTGTGTTTGTTTGCATTTGGTAAGTGTTGAAAATTTATTAGTTTTACGTCCCATTGTTTGCTTGACTTCTACATGGCTTTGATGTTTCAAAAACCAAATTTTTACATTCTTCTGCCTTTTTTGAAAGTTTGCTTTAGTTGGCGACTATGAGGATGTTCCCATCATCATCTTTAAAAGCACGGACATGGGTGGTCTTCTTGGACGGTATGTAGTGAAAAGCGGAACCAGAAATTGTCAAGACATTCCACCAATTTCACATTTTAAGATGCTTTCCATTTGAGTAGTAGTTTCAAAGTAAAACAAAAGAAAATCAGAAATATTGTAATGTCGCAGTCTTGCGTTCCACACAAAAATAATACTTGTATAACAAATTTAGTGCCGACATACTTTTGTTTTTACCAAGAGGTTGTCAATATTAATAAGTCACTGATACCTGTTCAATAATGGAATAAATCCAAAATCGCATAATGAAGCGAGATTATTCAATATGTGAATGAAATAACGGAATCTAATGAATCGAATTCAGTTTGAGTGAAACCCATATTTGTAATCCGACTTATTTCAATATATGAAATTTTCAAAAATGCTACATACATACATGTAGGTATTTATATTGGATGGTCATTTGTCTAACTTTAATTCTTTTCTATATTTACAATTTTACGAGCAACTCTACGCAAGCAATGAATTCTTTACAAGTATTGTCTTTTACTCTGTCAATCTTTTACCATCTTCTCTACTCAAAACATTCCCTTCTCACAATGACATAGAAACAAATAATTTAAAAGCTAAGAACTTATTAATTTCATTATGCAAAAAACAAAAATGTAAATTTACACAAACAAAAAAAAATCTTGTCAGAAGTGGGATTCGAACCCACGCCTACAGAAGTAGACTGCGACCTGAACGCAGCGCCTTAGACCACTCGGCCATCCTGACTCACGCCAGCTCGGTGAAAAAAACACAACAACACAATGCAGAACTGGTTTCTGATTCTCTAACGGCTATTGTTCTTATTCGTGTTCTTGTTCTCCTCTCTTTGGTTGTTGTTCTTGTTTAGTTTCGCATGCTTTCCGCGTCCGAGCAGTGAATGATAATGAACGGAAAATCCAGAAATAGCCCATGTGCAAAGCTTTAAAAATATTCTAGCAATAGTTTAGGCTGCGCAGAGACCGAGCGAGCTTCTCAACCATTTTTCAGAATTTAAAAATTGAACATAAACTAAAGCGACACACAAAAACAATGTTAAAGCGTAGATACAATGGCGGGTGCGAGTGCGATAGCAAATCAAAAGCAGAGAGCTTAGCCAAATGGGAAACATTGTTTTAAAACAATGGAATACATGGGGGAGCGGGAGTCCCACGAGCCGGAGCGTCGAGCTCCTCCAACCAACATGCAATAAAAGGCAAAAGTGGAATATGTGCCACACAGCGCTGAGCAGATGCCAACGTCATTTTTCGTCTCTACAACGAATTTACGAACAACTACATTTTATGTTTAAAACTCTACAAATTCACAGAAATACAATAGAAATACCTACAACAAAAATATTAAAATGTGCAACAAAAAAATACGCTTTTATCAGCGGAATTTCCATTTTTCGAAACTAAACGATAGATGAGAAAAGCATCAAAAGTGAATATTATTGGCCCATAAAATAATTTTAGGAAATTAGAAAATGATGTGAAATATTTATAAAAGAGCGGTGCATAGAAATGTCAGAATATAACAAAGAACTAATGCCTAAAAGAAAATATAAAATAACTTTGTAATAAAATTACATCTGGGGCATGAAATAGGGGAATGCATAAAGTTTTTAAAAATTGATTATTGAGCTAATGAAAAAATATTTCATGAAGAATTTCATCAAGAATTTATAAAATATAAAATAATTGATAATGATTGGAGAGGTAGATTATTGTTTTAGATAGATTATAGATGTATCTCAGTTTTAGTCCAGCACTTTATAAGGTTTCAAAACCAATGATAAAAGAGTTTTTTCCCAATGGAATTAAAGACATATCAGAAGCTATCTTAAATATTTAGAACGTTAAAAAAATGTTTCTATATATTTTATTAATTGGCTACATTTTAGCAATTCTGATTTCGATTATAATACATTTTATTGAAATCTTTTCAAATATGTGTTGAATTAGTTGCAGAGAGGATTGCAGAATGGATATTTACCTGCATATAAATAATATTTAATTTATAAATAGTACAATACTTGTATTAAGTTAGGTTCAAGTCATTAGAATTATAGGTTTTTTGTAAAACTTTTCCCGATAATCCCGCTGTCACAATTGTTGTTTAACCTTTTATATTTCTCCATTTAATTTAATTAAGTAGAAAAGGCTAAGCTGCCTGTACTCTTAACATTAGGATATCCTTACCTCACTTGTAAATTCATGATGTTTTTAGGAAAAGTGAATTAAATTAAATTTTCAAATATACCCACATGCCCAATGAAACTGAGAACGTAACTCTTTATAGGAAAGCTCGACTGTACAGATACGTGAGGGTCCACATACCTATATACTACATGTAGGTGTACAGCAGTACATATAGTATGCACAGCCCATGCGAGTCCACTTGAAACTTTTGCGCTATTGTGCCCACAGCGCCCTGCAGCATGTACTTGCTATTTTATATTTTTTCTGCTCCCAGATTCAGCGATTTTCTCCAGACTTTTTATGTTTCGGCATCGGTGAATCTGGCGAGGGCAGCCGCCGGGCTCTGCGCTAGAACTGCTAGTACAAAACAAAAGGCCTACTTCAAAAATCTAAAAAAAAAAAAGAAGAGGGAAGTACGAGTATGCAGCGTAGCAGGATGAAAATGAAAAGCTGTAAAAACTTCTCAAATATATAATTGCTGCTGCTTTTATAACTCCATTAAATTTATAAAGCAAAACTTTTCGTTTCCCCCCATTATAGGCGGCCACTTGTGACTGTGGGTGTGGGTATGGGTGTGAGCATTGGTGTGAATATGAGCGCTTATTGATTAATAGTTTTCATTGTATTTATGTAGAGCTGGTCCATTAATTTTTCATGTAAAATAAAAGAGCACTCAATTATGTGGGTCGGGCGTGTGCAAAAAATAAATATTGAAAAAAACACACACTCGCGCAAATAACAAATGGCGTTTTAAAGCATACTCGTACAATATTTGTAGCTGCAAGTGTGCTGCAATGTTCATGCATTTTTCAACAGCTTTCCAAATAAAGCTGCCACTTATTGCCGATTAAAGCTGCTGATCGCAAATGCTAGTGTTGGTGTTTTTGGTTCAAGTATTTGGGTTGAATTGCGAAAAGTAAGGAGTGTGGATTACTATTTTACAGCCATCTTTACACATTTTCTGTATTTATTCGTGTAGCATGGAAATTTTACTGCTTCAAAAATTGCATTTTTCTATATCAGTTGGACTCTAAATAGGTATTTACATTGGATTTAAATACGTGCAATAAATGAACCTATTAGTTGTCAGAAGAATGTTAGGCCTGATCCGATTATATAATATAAGCATGTAAGGGTTAATTATGTAGCAATTACCTTTCATGCGAAAAACAAGAAGGAAATGCCCGTATATTTACATTTATTTCTTACTAATGTAAGGATATTCTGCGCATTTAACAGACCACCTTATCCACAACTGAAATCTCAGCGGTACGAAGGGTTAGTTCGAACAGACAAAAGGGAGAAAAAAATCAAAAGAAAAGCCACTAACAACTACAACAAAAAGAACAACTGCTCTCTATCTCTCTCTCTCTCTCTGATATAAATGCGCAATTAATTTTCATAGGAAAACTCGCTGGCTAGCTTCCTGGATGGGTAGCTGGGAAAACGACGACCTACGTAGTTGCGCAATTCAATGGCAAAAATAATAACAAGCTGTTGCAAAGTTGCAGAAAATCGAGTTGCAAAAGAATATATTGCCAAAGTACACAAGGAACAGTCTACTTGCGAAAATAAAAAGTTGAAAAAGTGCGACTAGCAGAACAGACCAAAAAAGGCAAGCGCTGAAACAACATTCATGAATATAAAAAGAATATAACGCTTTTCAATAAAGAGGAGCGTGTGAAATATTTATTTATTTACAGCAGCGCAGAAAAATACAAAAAATTATTTATGCATGTACTTTGTAAACTTTTTTATTTAAATATTGAATGTTTTGCTTGCAAAAGGAGGGTCCTGTTTTATTTCTCTCCAGCGCTCTCCACTCCACTCCATTCCCCCCTCCTTCTTTGTGGGTGTGGCGCGCATAGAATTAAAAGTTTACAAAATTCTTTTAATTTGTTGTTTTGTGTGCGATTCTTAATTCATTTTTGCCGCTGCACAAAATGTGTGGCTCTTTCCACTCACGGCATGCGCAAATGAGCAAAGTTTCTTCAGTTTTTTGTGCAACTTCAGCGAAAAGCTGAAATATTTATTGCTTTTGAAATGCGGTTGCGCATAAATGTGCAACAACCAACTAGTTGGCCACGCCCCCAACCCACACAGACATGCCTGCCCCAACAACAACAGCAACATCAAACGAGGTCGGCAAAAGCTGCCCCTACGGCGCGGCCGCAACGGCACTGAAATGAAGAAATGAAATGAAAAATCCGCACATAATTGCAAACGCGTGAGAGATTTTTCAAATGGCCGAATTATGAAAATGAAATGAAAATGTTGCTCACGCTTTTCGTTACAACGTCAAGGCGCCTCATTTGTGTGGCCCGCGACTGCGTAAACGATTATTATTATTGTTGCCACCACAACACAGCAATGTGTCAACACATTTATTTTGATACAACACGATATAAAAGTTAGAAAAGAATTATGCTTTAAAGAGCTTGTGCTATAAGAATATGCATGGGCAAATGGTTATTTTTTCCGCCGCACAAAAAACATTTCGTTCTAGCTAGTTATAAGGAGTATTCATTAGGCCTCCCTTGGCGTTCTGTTTCATTTAAAATGTTTAACCAATCAGAAGAAAATTGTGTTTATTTCCAGAGATTATTACATTGAAGATGATAAAGCCTTTTAAGTTATACTTTTGCAAAGTTAGGCACAAAAATAATTTTATTTTGTATTTAGTGTGGCTTTTAGATTTCTGTTAGCGCCTTTTGACTTTTATTTAGACCCCTTTCAAAATGTCACAAGAAAACGACTATAGGTATCAAGGAAATGAGATGTTTCTCAAATGGCAAACATTTTTGGTTAGATCCTAGACTAAAGGAGGACATTCCATCGAGCTACTTTCGATTACACCGTTAAAGAGATGAGCAATTTTTATTAAAGTCAGATACATATATATTTATGCTTTGCATTTTAATTACTTATTTAATGTTGGCATTTTGATTAGATAGTGCACGATGCATTAAAAAAATAATGTATGCATGTGATCAATGAAAAAACTTCAAGAAATCCAACTCAGTACCATTTCAAGGCGAAATAGTGCGTCATTAAATTTTTTTTTTTTACTGATGAACTGCTTGATGTTAATATATGTGCATTGTTTGTAATTAGGGGCGTGGTTTTCTTATAATCCGTTTTCAAGTACGTCATTTGTTGAGAATTACTTTCGGAATGCTGGAAGAATCCGGTTTCTATAGTGCATTGTTTGCCACATACTGCCAATCTATGTACTTATAAATTGAAATAAAAACTGAAACGAGACATTTTCGTGTCGCTGCAAATAGCAGCAACAAATATATTGACGCATTATGCATGAGAAAGCTTATCAGCGCATATATGTGAAAGTCCATTGATAATACAGATTCATCTGAATTAGGACAAACTAAATTTGCTAAAGTCATTGCCAAAATTACACAATAGCTGGAATGGGACTGCAATTGAACGATGGCCTTATCACACCTGGCCCCACACGGCAACCTCCCTACGCTGATAAGCAGCTTGCAGAGCGTCTCGATGCTATTTTTGTAGACGTTTCAATACATACGTGTACGTGACCATAGGCTACGGTATTTTCTTTTCTTGTTGTCTGTGACTGATACGATGTGCAGATTTATTTCTGAACTGCTGCAACAGCAACAGCCGATGCCAGAAGGGCGATAGCGCAATGGGCCGGGGCCAGGGGATCTAGCGCCTAGTCGCCTAGCCGCCTATAAATGCTGGAGCTTCAGACACCAACAGCAACAGTCTTTAGGTATTGGCGCTTAGTGAGCTAACCAGCACCGGAGCAGTTGAGCAAGACAGGACACTCAAAGGAGGAAAGGAAGGACCAACATGAAGTTGACTATTGTGCTGCTGGCCCTTGTGGGCTGTGTGGTCACCTACAGCGTACCCACACCACAGGTTACAATCGCGAACAAGGAGTTCTTGCAAAGGCAAAAGTTTCTGTTCGAGATTGTGTACCGCGTCGAGGATCCCTTGATGTTCGAGGAATGGATCAAGATAGGCCAGAATTTGGTTGTTGACAAGGCACAGTACACTGTGAGTTCTAAAGGTGGTTGCTTGCATCTGAGACATGTGAACAAAGGGATTTCTATTTTTGCAGGAATTCGACTACTACATGGAGAAATTCTGGGAGTCCTACAAGCTGGGAGTGCTGCTGCCCAAGGAGGAATTCTTTGGTGCCCTCGTCAAGACTCATCACACGCAGGCCTGGGGTCTGTTCAATTTCTTCTACTACGCCAAGGACTGGGAAACATTCGCGCAGAATGTCGCCTGGGCTCGTATTCATGTGAACGAGGGCATGTTTGTCTACGCCTTGACTCTGGCTGTCATCCACAAGCCTGAATTCAAGGGCCTCATCTTGCCCATGATCTATGAAATCTTCCCACAGTACTTCTTCAACAGCAAATTCATCTATGAAGCTGAGAAATTCGACTATGATGTATACAGCAAGTTGATCCAGTACGAGAAGGAATACAAGGACATTCTGTACCACGATGTTAGCCAATACAGCGACAACTACTACTTCCAAACCAGGGACTGGAAGACATGGCAGTGGTATAAGATGATGGGACTTGGCGAGCACTGGTACGTTGAGGACAAATTCTTCCTCCGCGAGAACGTTGCTGAATTCAACAAGGACTCCAAGTGGCTGGATATCGTGCAAGGCATTAAGAAGTTCTACATGCCTGTGGACTACACGCGCGACATTGCTTTCTTCAACGACGAAACAAAACTGAGCTACTTCACCGAGGATTTGGGATGGAACGCATACTGGTACTACCTTAACATGGACTACGCCTTCTTCCTGGATGGCAACAAATTCGGCTTGAACAAGGATCGTCGCGGTGAATACTGGATCTACACGGTGCAACAGATCTTGGCTCGCTACTATCAGGAGCGTTTGGCCAACGGCTATGGCGAGATTCCAGAATTCTTCTGGTACAAGCAGATCGAATACGGCTACGATCCCCAGCTGATCTACTACAACGGTGTCGGCTACAGTTACCGCAAGAACTACTTCGAGTACGAGACATACGGCAACTTCGAAATGCTCAACCAGATCCAGAACTTCTTCAGCCGCTTGTACAATGTGCTCGAGACTGGCTACTACAAGACAGTGGATGGCACTGTCATCGATTTGCACAATGCTGCGTCTATTAATTACATTGGCAACTACATGCAAGGCAATGCTGATACCTTCGACAGATACTTCTTCAACTACTGGTACCTGCTGGCCCATATGTACTTCGCTGATGTGGACTACTACGATTTCGAGGTCTTCCCCAATGTGCTGCTTAACTTCGAGACCATGGCGCGCGATCCCTTCTTCTACACCTTCTACAAGAAGTTCACCGATGTGTTCTACCAATTCAAGTACTACCTGAAACCATACGCCCAGAAGGATCTGTACTACGAGGGCATCACCATCAAGGACGTCCAGGTTGAAAAACTAGTCACCTACTTCGATCTGGTTGACTTTGATGTCACCAATCTGCTCAACGATAAGATTACCTTTGTTGATGGCGAATTCGTCTGGGACAAGACTCTGTTGGCACGTCAGGCACGCCTCAACCACAAGCCTTTCAATTTCGAGTTCACCATCGAATCCAACAAGGTCCAGAAGGGTGTTGTACGAGTCTTCTTGGGTCCCAAATTCGACGAGTTCGGACGCGTCATTCCTCTGCAATACAACCGTGAGAACTTTGTTCAGATCGACAGCTTTGTCTATCCGTTCGTTGCAGGCAAGAACGTGATCAAGCGCAGCTCCAAGGACTTCGAACGTACTGCTGAGGATCGCATGACCTACACTGAGCTGTACAATTACGTGCTACTGGCCAGCGAAGGCAAATACGACTTCCCCTTGGACATCAGCGAGCCCCACAGTGCCTTCCCCGATCGCTTGGTCTTGCCTAAGGGCTCGGAACAGGGCTACCCCATGCAGTTCTACTTCTTCGTCAGCCCCTATGCCGAGGAATACGAGCAGTACTCCAACTTTGACTTCACCTATTCCGCCGGCATTGGCTCTGGAACCCGTTTCGTCGATAGCAAACCCTTCGGCTATCCCTTCGATCGCCCCATTGAGGAATACTCATTCTTTGTGCCCAACGGTTACTTCAAGGACGTCAAGGTCTACTACTACGACACCTTCGCCAAATACTTTGAGGGAAAGTACGAACACTTTGGAACATTTGATTACTCCATCGTGCATTGAAATTCTCAAAAATCAAGCAATATTTGTTTAAGCGAAATGCAGTAAAAAAAGTAAAAAAAAAACTACCAATAAAAACCCAAAAAGATAAAAACAAAGAAATGCCACTTTTCATTTGACGGAATCAACTCAACCACTCGGTTTGCTGCTCGATGGCTCATTCGTACCGCAAATGCGGGTAACAGTATTCTGATTGCATTCGAATTGAATTCGACCGCAAAAACTAATAATAGAACTCAAATGTTAAATGTGTGCCTCATAAATGTTCGCCTCATAACCCATACACATCGTTCTGATCGCCCGTTCGACTACAATGCCCAGTTGCCAGAGTCGCTACGCACATATCGCATATCGATTGCAATGCAAATGAAATTATAAGTGCGCCCGCTGTTCTCTTTGATGTCGGGCGACGTTTGGCAATCGCTTGAACCGAACACCAAACCCAATCACACGACTTAGGGACCGGCCCAGCACATTGCCGCCCTGTTATCTGAGCCGTTGCTGTTGCTGATGTGGCAAGCTGATTTGCAACGATAATTTGCCACGGCCAATTACATAAGGTAGGTATCACATTTGCATTTGCATTTGCATTTACTTTGCCATCGAATGCTTGCCATAATGTAGGCTTTGTTCGCCATGGATTGACGGATTATTTGATTCAGCCTAGTACTGATTATAGGCCGATCGAATTTCAAGTGTTTGCTGATGGTCCGACACTAACTAAACGATATGGTGTCTGGCCCTTTACTGACTAAAGTCGCACTTTGAATATTTTTGGACTAGATGATCATGCATTTAAGTTGATTTACAAGGCAGAGTCTCAAATCATCAACAAAACATTTCTAAAATGGCAATCCTTATATGCCAAAGCAAACCTAACTTCCAGCATTATTTGCCATGCGAATGGAACTTGCTCTTCTGCAGCATTTTCTTTCAATAACCAATCACTTGTCTAAGAAAATGAAACAGTGTCGCGCATTTGTAGAGCTTTGAGTTTGACTAAACCTGATATATATACTGTGAATATATTTTTCTTCTGAACAACATTTTATAAGTATGCTTAAAAAATGATTCATACTTGTATGTATTTGGTTTAAAGACCTGTGCCAGCAAGCGGGCAATATTTTATGCTATACTTTTTGCTCCAGTCTTTAGGGCAAAAGCCAAGGCAACTACAACGACGACGAGGACGAAGACGAGGACGACGACGCTAATCAGACGTTGCTCGTCAGCGCTCAGACACTCAGCTCAGCTCAGCTTAGTCAGCTATCTAGTCAGGCATCGTTGCAGGCAGCTAGTTGAGCATTTACTCGGCGTTGTGTCTACAATTTATTTCAGTCATTTTAATTGATTTCGTCGTCTTTCACTTGTGCAGAGGCGCCACAGAGTCCAAGCTAAGACGGAACGTCTTGTTATTTGTAACAATTAATATCCAATATCTGGCGCTGCTATCATTATTTTTTCTCTTTTTCCCTTGCACTAGTTGTTGTTGTTGTTGTTCAACTGTCTGAAGGGATATTTCGCTTTAACTACAAAAAACTGATGATATCAATGGACAACTACAGCGGCAGCAACAACATTAACAACAAGGGCATCAAAGGCAGCCTAAGTAGAAAGGAGTCAAACGAGCGTACACTCACAAAAAAAAGAAGGAAAAACTAAGAAAAACTGTGCTTGGTTGGGCTCGTGGGTGCTGGGCCAGGCCATTGATGCTGCATTTGACAGACCATTTATCATCGCACTAATTGTGTATCATTAAAAAAAGAAGCGGCAGGACTGGCAACAGCGGGAGAGGAGCAGAGCCAAGCGCAGCAAGGAGGCGGCTGCCGATGTTAATTCAAAGGAAAAACAGCTAGAGCCAAAGCCAGAGCCACAGCCACAGCCACATTGGTTTGAGAGTCGACGCCTTGTATATCGATGGGCACATGACAATGGCAGCAGCGCCAACAACGTTGACAGCCAAGCGACAACGACAACAACAAAAACAACAACAACAAGTACAGCCATGACAGTGATAGAAATCTGTGGCAAGCAGATTAAACGTGTTCCCAGTAAGTTGGTGGGTCGCTGAAAAGCCACTGCTGCCGCGGGAGGAATAAAGAGAGAAAGTTGCCTTTGTCAGCAGCAGCGGTTGTAGGAAAAGTCAGGCAGATTATCACCATTTTCCACCCACAGCCAAAACAAGCAAAAGGGTGTACAGTGGACTCAAAAATGCGAATGCTGAACTAATATCATAAGATATGTCTGTCCATTTATAATACTAGAGATGTTCGAATAAATACTGCAATCCAAGAAATCATTTTACATTTGTATTGAAGAGAGGTGGTGGTTCAAATAGACAGATAAATCAGACTTAGGCGAGATGTACGAGCAAGTTACATACAAGTAAATATCTATTTTCCCGATTGTAATATTTGCAGCTATAAATGCGATTTCATGAATATTGTTAAATGGAAACAGTTCGGAATTATAGGAGTTGAGAACAGCGATTAGAACTCCACCACCAGAGTTGGACGGTCCCTTCTATATGTAATGAACTTATTAACGAGATTTTCTTGATCAAAAACAGTATTATTAAGCCAGGTTTCAGTTAATACAATGACGTCGGATTCAAAAGAGGCACTATTCATGTAAAATGTACTTAGTTTTCCCAAAAGACTTCGGACGTTTTGGTAGTGTATAGAAGGGCATGTTAGTTTTTTGGCCTAAAGTTGGGAGTTCAATCCTTTGAAATTCTTTTTTAAACTTAATTGTTCTACGGCTGTTGTTTTTTTATTTAAGAAGGTGACTGTTTTGGATCCTTTGACACTTCTACTATCCAATTAGCACGACTGCAACATGAGATGCTGGACCGGCAAATCCTCTATCTCATAAAAAGTAAAGAAATACCAGCCGCCTCGAGACGTACGACTCACAAAAGTTTCAGTCGAAAGAACCAGATTATTTAGATATGTTACTATACTAATCTGGCAGTCAGATAACAAAATATGTAACTAAGAATTTAGTTTTCAGATTGCACTGCAGGTACTTTCGCCAGGTAATTTCGATTAAGGATTTACGCTGGATGATTAGTCCCTGGTGAAAGATTGAGATTACAAATTGGTAAGAATATTGTAGTTTTAGTATTTCCTGATGAAAAAGAAAACGAATTCACTGGAACTCAATACTGGCAGATAAAACAGCAATTTCAATTCCACCTCTATCTAGAACGATTAAAATGCAAGCACAAAAAAACTGCACGGATTGTTTCCCGATTTATGTTTTATTAAGATTCCGAATTTAAATGGAATTGAAGGCAAAGAAGAAAATGAGTATAAGTTTATATTCTACTCTAAGCTTTCTAAGTTCAAATTTCAGTCATCCATTTAGACGTATAGCCCACGGTATTTTGACGGCAACGACTTCGAACTAATGAGAAACGTGCGCCATGAATTGCGATAAATGGTTAACACAGCGGAATCGTTGATAGTCCATCGCCATCGTCGTCGTCGTCATCGTCATCGCTTCTGGTTCAGCCTGCGCCGTCAACGCACAAATACATAATAATAATAATAATAAAAATTCAATGCCTCCCCCTGGCAATGATGATGGATTACTCCGTCAACTCTCTCCGGCTCGGCGCTGGGGTGGTTGGGGGGAAATAGGCAATGCACATTGTGTGCCTGATGAAAATGTTAATGTCGTTGCCAATCACTTTATTAATCCGAGCAGCGCGGGCAAGTTTGATTTTGTCCGACCGGCCCCATGGCGGAAAATCGAAAACAATTAAGCGCGGCTTTCCACGAGTCCCGTGCTGATGAATCACTAAATTACATTGCGAATCTGCAATTGGGGCTAGCAAGTTGTCACGTAATACTTACTAATTAATATTGATAATTCAGCCCCCTTTCCTACGGCATGTAATGAGCTGGAACTTCCTCATTATACGAGTATCCTAGTTTCTGCTTAGCCAATGACTTTTTGATAGCAAACTCGCAAAAAAAAGAAGCCAGCATGGAAATTTGTTTTGCCAGCTTTTGCTCAACGCGTTAATACGAGTATCTGGAGCGCAAAACTAAATGATAATTGAATCTATGGAGTCAAAGATATTATTCTGAAAATGAAGTTTTGATGAGCACTGACGCCCCCGTTTTTGTGTGGTACGTGAAAGTTGATTTTGCTAATTCATGGCTTAGCATAATTATTCCCTAAATGTCTGAATAATAGTGGAATTCTTAATCTTTCAATCAGGAGGTTAAAGATAACAGTTTAGCAAAAAATAAATGGACTGAGGCCTCAGACGTGGTGATACACATTTGGACCACAAATCTCTTCTCATTACAAGCAACAAACCTGAACCTTGTTCGGAAATAAGTTTTGTGATCCACGTTTGAGAAAGGTTTTCATTTTAATATTAAATCAATGGGTCCTACAAAAATAGGATCTGATCTAAGTTATGTGATCCACGTTTGAGAAAGGTTTTAATTTTAATATTAAATCAATGGGTGCTACAGAAATAGCAATGATAGAAATAGAAATGATGTCTGCAAAAAAATATAAGGAAGAAAAGCTATTTAGGCTATTTATAATCATGTATATATGATTAGCTGCTCCAAATCGGCAAGACCGGCCATGTTGGATCTTTATGAGATAGCTTTCCTAAGAGTTCTGTAAATTAGAAAAAGTCTGAAAATCCGTTTTGATTATTAAGATATCGAAAACGAATTGATTTTGGCATGAATGATGGTGTCTGAAGCATCAGTGTCAGTTCTGAATGCAAAACAGGTGGAAAAAACGCTTTTGGGAAAGCATACTGGGGTACTGCAAGCTATTATGTACAAGTAAAGTTCGAGAGCCATTACAATTTTGTTGTCGATTGTTTCGTCATAAAATCAATATGGAAATAGAGACAATGTCTTCAAATTGTGTATAATCTGTACAGCTTATAATCTACCAAAGACTTGTACACATTCCACCACATTTGTAAGCCAATTGGATGAGAGACATCAAGAATCCAGCCACGCCATAGATAACAAGTAATTAGTTATGTTTAAGTGTTCATAAAATGAATGTGGAGGACGAGGAGAGTTTCTCGTAATTACCTCCCGCGCTACCGACTCGAGTCGGACTAAGTGTCGCAAATTAAAAGGCCATACACGTATCTACATCCACACATACGCAGAAGTCTATGTGTGATGGCGTCTAGGAATCAAGCCACAAACAACACTTGACAGTCAAACAAACAGGACTCAAGTTAAACACGCTCGTAAAATGCCAAAACAAATGTATAAAGCACGCGTGGTCCGTATGCCAAATGCAATTCATGGCTTCCATCTCCGACTCCGTCTATGGCCAGGACTGGCCGAGTTTAATGCCTGACCACACATGGAGCCGAAGCCATGGATCCTTTGCATCCTTCTGTTTGTGTGTTGGCCATAAAAACGAGCAATAAAAACATGAAATGTGATGTGTCTGTGTGTCTGTGTGTGTGTCTCTGCAGTTGTTGTTGTTGTTGTGTTTTTGTTCCTGGTCCTTGTGAGCGATGCAAAACAATTTCAAAAAACTGATAACGAAGGGAAGTTACAAATATTTAATGAAATCAGCAGCGGCAGCAGGAACAACAACAATGAGGCAGAGCAAGCATAACAAAATGCAATTGTTGCATTATTAATTTATATTATGCGCAATTGCTGAAGGTCCGTCGCACACATGCGGTCTGGAGTCGTCAGTCCTCAGTCCTCAGTTCCCAGTTCTCAGTTCTCTTTGTTGTTGCTACTCGTACATCCCGCTCATGCGGAAAATCGTGAATGAAATGAATTGAAAGTACGGACAGAGGGGCCGAAGCGACGAGCAAGGGCGCACTAACTACGTCTACAAGATAAGCACGTGTAACGGTTGCGCAGCGGAATCGTAAAAAAAAGGGACACGGAAAGCGGGCGCACACAATAAAGGACAGTTCACAGAGCAGGAGCGAGGAGGGAGGAGGGAGAAAATAGAGAGAGAGAGGGATGGCCTGAACAATGCAAAAACGTAAGCAATTTGCCATCAACTTTTTCGTGCCCTCCTCCCCTCTCTCTCTCTCTCACTCTCATTCTCTATCTACCGCTTAGTCTCACTCTCACTTCAGCTCTACCGTGCTTTGTGCTCCACAGAGTGCTGTGCGCCTGGTGAAAGGTGAAAGAAATGTGGTGATAAAAACAACAATTGAACACAGTTATGATTGAAGTGGAAGTAAAACACAAAAGAGACAGCAACCAGCACACGTCGAAGCCATCTCAATGGGAAACTATGCACCAGGGGGTTGCGCTGGATGTGTGTGTGTGTGGGCGCTCATCCCGATTGCGGGTTTCAGAACAGAGCCGAGCAGCCACCAACTACCATCCACCATCACCATCACCACACCATCACCATCACCACCAGGAAGCACCCTTGAGATGCTGACGCTGGTTTTTGTGTAATTTGTATCGATCGATTTAGACGTTTTCCAACTGTACACGATGAGAAAAAGTAATCCGTGCATGGATTAGCCAAAATGGCTGTAATTTGAAGGTGGTAGGAAAGTATCAACATCTACATAGACTTATGCGTATCATGCGAGCAGTCGTTACAAACAATTGACTTTTGACTTTGTGGTTTCACATTTACGCAACTCCGCCTGATGAAAGCAACTGAAGGATGAAAGCGATATGACGAAGTGGAAGCAGGTGGCTGTAAATTAAGGGTATCGGCGCTTTTGTCTTTCCAGATAGGAATGGACCAGACAGCCAACCCATCAGCTTAGATATTACTTCGATTACGTGTTTGAATGAAATCCGATCCGATTCAAATGTCTATTTCAATTTTCCCAAGCCATATTCATTTTGTACTTTTTTACTTTTCCCCAAAGAGTTCTTAAAAATCGCGATTAAAATAAATAAATAGTAATATTTTGTTCAAAGCAGTAGTTGAAGTGTTTCCGATTTTCAACACATTTTATATGAAATTCTTGGCCTAGTATTGGAAAGATAAAGGACTTTCCACCGAATAAATCATTGACTAATTGAAGTTGCAAAAAATAAACCTGAAATTTCTGTTATTTCTAAAGTTGGAGTAAATGTAGGGTTGACGTTAGAGCTCTTTACCTCAGCACAGAGCTAGTGCTATCTAAAAGCTCCCGTAATCGAACTGTAAGGAAAACATAATTTATGTGGAGTTAATTCCGATTTTATGTTCATCGGTTACTATTTAAGTTTATTGTTATCGAAAGGGAAAATTCTACAAGTAACTGTAGTTGTGGATTTCAATATTAATTTCAGACTGTGTTAAGAAAATAAAAGTATTATGTGATAATGTGAAAATAAATATAATGTTAAGCCTTTGCTTGTTGCGTGAACAATTTATATTTTCAAATTAAACTTTTCTAAAATGATTTCGTATAAAATATTAAAAACCTGGAAAAAATGTTGAATCAGAGGTCCAACTTTTTTTTGGAAACCATCCACAAGCAACATCAAATTAGGCAACAATTAAATCTGTTTGGCCATGTATACTATTACAAAAGCCTTTGCAATACACAGATATGTATCGAAGTATTATTGATTTCAGCATCTGCTGGAACAAATAGCAGCACCTTTTATCGTATTTTCGGATTAATTTCGCGCAGTGCATGTGCACAGGAAATGTAACTTGCCAACAATTATGGCATGTAAGCCTCCCACGTAAATTGCCTCCGAGAATGTGTGTGTGAGGTTGCGATCGAACTAAGTACACACCCACCAAGAGCTTTTCGCCTTTGGCAGCTCTGCATTGGGGGCAGGGTTACTATCCCGTTTCAGGCTGCTGGCTGATTGACAGCTCCATGAACGCTCCCAAATGGGGTTGGCGTTTTCATTACGTAGTTGCTGCTGCCTTTCCTGATGTTATTGTTGTTTGCCAGAAGCTACAGTGCGTGCAAAAAGTGAGCATACAGTCGACTGCGTGATTAGTGCTTGTTTCCAAAATTAATCTTTTGTTTTGAAAGGAATTGAGTGACTTTCACGAACGATTGGTTTTATAGCGTTTCAAATTAATTCAGCAATGTAATCATAACTGTTTTCTTCATAAAGTATGCAGTTGCAGTTCGATCTTCCAATTTCTATTGCATTTCTATTTCTATTTGATGCCATTAAATAAAATTGATCGGGACTAAAAGAAAGGCCTTTTTGGCTGACAACATGGGTCGTAATATGTTAGAGCTTGAAACAAGCCTTAATAAGGATTTCATCTTCTGATTTTCTTTGATAGATTTTATAGAAACCGATCGGTCAGACGTTTTATACCTTCCACCACCGACTCAGTGATTCTCCGCCTTTTAGATTTTAATTATATTTTTTTATTATTTTATTATTTAGGTATTTTAATTTAATTTTACTGGCCGTTTGGGAAATAAAATCTCTAGATATTTTTTAATTTCTATAGGCTTTAGTTTTATTCAGTTTAATTTTTCTATTGTATAGATTTTCTTTCTATATTGAAAGATTTGCTTGTCAATGAGATAAATAAATAATTATCGGTCAGATTAGTCTTATTGCATTCCAGGTATAGTACTCAGACAGACAGTTTCTGGGTCAGTTTCATTTAGAGATGTTTGGCAATTTCGAGCACAGTGTGCCTAGAATTTCTGTCTGCCTAGATCAAGGCATAATTATTTCTCTGAGTGCTGCTGGAGGAGTGTGTGTGGATCGTTCGAGGGTTTACAGGCAAAGCGGCCAGTGTTTGCATTTCCAACCAGCAACCAAAGCAGCTAAATTGCGGTTTACTATTTCAATGACCGCACTCCATATAGCGTATATGTACATAGGACAGTGTGCGTACGTGTGTGTGGTTCCACTATGGCTGGTCGAAATAATTGTTATTGTTACTTGAGCGCTGACGTTGACTGTGTAGTGCAGTGTAGTGGGCTCCAAACACGTTCAACCACCTCGCAAAACATTATAACGTTCTGCGGTAATGTGATTAACATTCGCCAAAGCTCCCTAATGACCAGCCTGTCGACCCTGGCAGTGCGTGTGCATCGGACCATCGGCCGTTGAAGTTGAATTTGCAGTGGGGAATGCGTCCTGTGGAGGACGCAGGAGGTAGTTTGCAGTTGACCATAGTATGTGGAGCCGTAAGCAAGCAATAAGCAAAGTTATTAAACTTATATATGAGCATTGATTGGCGTTTGTGGCGTTTCAATCGAGCGAACAATAAGCAGCATGTAAGAATGTGTATGTGTTCTTCTGCATGCTTGTGCAACGCTTCGTATGCGTAATGTGCCTGCATGCACATTTCCATTAAAAATAATTTCACTTGAGTTTCGTGTGCAGTGCAAAATGGTCGAGTAATTGCAAATTAAAAATTGCTTATTAAAGTAGATTTAACAAACGCCGCCAGACATATACAGACACATACAGATACACACATTCACAGAAAATCACAATATCCTGGATGGTCGTAAATCGCAAGCAATTGCGTTTATACTTACGTCTGCATTGGCTGTGTATGCATGTATATATGTAAATGTGTGTGTGTGTGCGTGCGTGTGTGTGTGTATGTGTAAAGCGTATAATTTGCTTGCCTGCTAGCCGGCCATATAAAATGGCATGGCATTTTGTACGTAATGGCCATTAATTAAAGTTGTAACAATGGCATTTCTTATTAGCCATCGTATACTTTTATGCTCAGCTGGTGTGCTGCGATTACGATAGAAATCGACCATATGGCCATATTGTGTTCTGATGTTCTATAACTAATTCAATTGCTTACTCAAGCACTGGCAGCTTGTAAATTGTGTGTGTATGTTCGTGTATGGATGAATTGTTTTGGCCATTCATTGATTGTGAATTTCGCATTTGTGTCAAATTTATTTACATACCTGCAAAGAGAGAAGAGATGGGGAAAATTGTATTATAATTATATTGTCAATTAACTTACTCTCATGTATGGGAAGTGCAAAAGGGCAATAAAACACAATTGAGAATTCGGGCTTTTATGTTTCAAATATGTAACTACAATGCTTTAAGCTGATTTAGTACATTCGATATTCGATACTCGGCAGTGCAAGCTTAATAAATACACATTCAAGCACTTTGAATAAATATGATGAGTTGCTTTATGAACCCAACTAAGGAATATACTTATGAACTTTTAAAGACTGTCAATACCTCTATGTTTGGTTTCTTGGCCAAAAGTAACATGTGTTTTCCAAGTAGATCGCATTTCCGTAACGTTAGGAATGAACAATTACGGGCTGCCTAGCATTGAGCGGCCTTTTAAAAAATGTAGAGTATTATCTGAATCAGCGTTAGTGGGGGAGCTGTATAAGAAGAAACTCTGCCTATTTCGAGATCCTCACGTTCAAACAAATGGACAGACCGTCTTATAGCGATACAAATATATACATTTTGTTAGGCCTGCCCCGCTTTCTTCTATGGACAATTCTAACAGCCAGATTTTATTCAAAGCAGAGGTGTTGTTGAAAACGCCCTCTTTTAACAATCCACAAAGTAAAGCTGAGCTTTCCATTCATCTTTATTTCTTGATTTTTAATCTTATTTTTTATTATTAAACGTAGGCATAGCCTTTTCAATGGTCTGGCAGAAAGTAGTCATCTGGCCAGCAAACTCAGTAATCTGTCATTATATCTGCTGGTTTATCCTCCAATCTGCTTTCAACGGTATGTAGATTGAGGTGTCGGTGAAGGGTGGAGCCGCACATACCAGGGGCAGTTTGTCATTTACCGTTCTTTAGTACCTGGATATGCTTTGATTTTTAGGTGATCCACCAGTGGTCTTAGATAGCTCTTTGTGCTCCTTCGAGTATAAGTTAGACTTTGACCGCATTTTGTGACCGTAGCTTATAGAGTCATTTTTATCAAGCCTACAAATGCTTAACGAATTTAATTTAAAAGAAAATATTTAAACGTGGTTTCCGCATAGCTCAGCATATTTACATCAAGCGTTGGGTTATTAAAGGTGCAGACCCCGCCTTTAAGCCTTTTCAATGTCTATGCACAGTGCAATTTTTTTCTTAAAGTTCAGCCGCACATTTTATCTTCAACACCATTCTGAAGTAAGCTCATCTGAAGCTTTAAGAATCTCAATCTCAAATTTAATACACTCACACACACAAAGCGTAAAGACCCCCCAAAAAAATTGCACTCAAAGACCCTGCTGTCAAATCAACGTATTGCGCCTCAAAGTATGCAATTTAAAATTTCGAGAAATATTCGTGCAACGCATCGTTGCGGGCGCCGCTGCTTAGATATAGTATAGCTGTGGTAGCTGCTGCTGCCAGCACTGGTACTTCAACTTCGACACGAACTGATTTATAAAGTTTACAAATGCGTGGCAAAAACCCCGGACTTGAGCTGACTGACTGACTGACTCACTTCGCTGTTTCGCTTGGCTTCACTTGCCTTGGCTTCGTTTGGCTGCCTGAAAAACGTATGCCACTTAACACGTACGCCGCATATTTTGCCACGCACTGGCAACACCACATCACCACACCCTTCCCCGCACCCGCACACATACGAGTTACTGGTAAGACCCTCATGACTTTTTGTCTGACTGTTTTTGTTTTACACTACAAAATTTTTGCTGATTTGGCAGTTTTTCACGAACGCGTTCGCACAGACCCCGCAGAGAAATTTATACGCCACACAGATGCCATGTACCATGTGCTTTGTTTGGCTGATCCTTGAATAATCAACAACAGGACGAATGGAAGCAGAAGCAGAAGTAGCAGCATCCACATCCACACATCCAACAGACGGCGTAGCGGACCCAAAAAAATGAGTCGAGCAAAGCCAACGTACGTTGCTCAAATATTAATGTTGACCCTCGACTACTCTTCCTCGTTAGCCAACCGCCGGGCTGACTCACCAGCTATCCGAGTACTACGAGCTCCAAGCAGGACTATGTGTGCGTAAACTATCTGTTGTGTGTGTGTGGGTGTGTCTCTGTTTGGAACGAAGCTTCTTCACATTTTTCTACGCGGCTCATCAAGATCGCAAACAGCTCCAGCATCATCATCATCAGCAGCAGCAACAAGCTCGAAGCCTAGTACTCGCAAAATAAGGCTAAAAAGGATAATCGAGCGCGACAGCAACAACCATTTTGCCGCACCCAGGCGCTTGAGCCAAGGCAATAGCAACACATTTTCACAAGCATAAGCATTGCACATTAGCGTCAGATTTGTCGGCCTTTTGCTCGCCCTACCGCTGTAAAATGTGGCAAGCCAAGGGCATAAAGAAGGCTGCAACGGTTGCTTGGTGGTAATGGTACGTCCCTAATAATAAATGAGTGCATTCGATATGAATTAACGCCTCTACGGTGTAGTTCTTTATCATTACCAAGGTGCCTATTATTTTCTCCAAATTGTGGACTTACCGAGACCGATTTAGGCTTAATTCCAGCCATCTTTTAGGGGCGAAACACTTAAAAAAAAGTAATCTACTTTTCTTTTGTTTCGTTTTTTGTATAGCAGAATGGAGATTGCCCGTTTACTTTAATTCTACTTGTATATGTAGAGGTTTGTGTTTCTTCAAATCTATGTTGTATTGCATATAATTAATTTTTTTTCTACCTTATTACAGTATTAGCATCTTTTATATCCCTTCAGAAATGTTTCTGAAATTTATATACGTGAGTGCTGCTGATCACAATTTCGTAGAGTTTTCCAAAACATTTTTGAAATATTTTAGGTTTTTTTTAATAATTTACTAATTACATACAAATTTTTGAATGTGTGTGTGACTTCTCAGAGTATTTCAATGCTCTATGTTGAATATATATTGAGCCTAATTTTAAACTGTTCGAAATCAAGCAGGGCACTCAAACCAAATAATTATTAGACTGCATACTATCTGCCTCCCTGCCACCCCATTTCAACATTATAGTTTAAATATAAAGTAACAGATAAGTATGTCTCTGAAACACTTTTGTTGCTGTGTATCTGTAGTGCAGAACGAATGAGATAGTTGGTGATTTAGTTCGACAAATTTCAAAAGTCGTTCTAAGAAAATTGAAACAAATTTTAATTAATATTAGTTGTGATTGTGCAACAAAAAAGTTCTCATCCAAAGAAAAAAACAAGTATTTCGTAAAGACGTTTTCGGTGATTTTTTATATCATAAAATACGAACTAATAATTTTAATTGCATTTTGTTTACTTAGTTTGATTCATTTAATTTTTAATTTATTAATTTTTTATTTACTTCTTTAAGCACTTTAAAACCATCTTTGCCAAATACCTGCTGGAAAATATTATAGATATAATACAATTTAGGCATTGTTTTTATTTCACACTTTTCAAACATTGCTTAAATGATGTTTTGTTTAATGTTTCATGTTCAGTCATTAGGGATACATCTTCATCACTTTATCTTTAATCATTTATATTGCATCGGTAAGCCAACTAATAAACCGCAATGCCATTTAATATAAAATAGCAGATGTACATTAACTTTTATGCGTGTATGTATGACAATTTATTTTAGTTGTAATTAAAGCCAATTGACGAGGAAATGTTGTATGGTACTGGCAACCGATTAGTGCCATTATTGCACAAATTTGAAATACATGATTTATTAGTTTCTAGTTACTTAATTATGCTAGTCTATTCTCGTTTTTCTTGCTTTTATAGTGTGCAAAACATGTCCTTAAATTAAGCAGAAGGACAATGAAGAAGTGGTTTGATGTATTTTATTGGCTTGCCAATTACAGTCCACTATGTTCACCGAAAACTTTCCAAACTTCCCGAAAGCGAACACACAAATCGGGCCAATCCTGGCAAGTATCAAACAACTTATTCAATAGCAAATGTATGCGAAAAAGCCAAGACGTGGAGAAACTTTTCCACCAGTGTTATTGTTGGCAGCAAAATGTTAAAAATGCCAACAATCCCATGGACGCCACTGGGGGACTGGGGGATATCTAAACAAGAAGAGTGGCAACAAACTGTGCGCAACTGTTGTGCAATCGTGTCAAATATTAAAACATGAAATAAATATTAAACGCGCACAGTCACAAGCACACACTCACACAAATACACTTCCAGCGAGCAAGACATAAATATGTAGACATGAGCACAATAAGTTGGAAAAAATATATAGTATGTAAGTAAGTATTTATGTATATGTGCAGTATTTTGTTGCAACAGCATGGCAGCAGCAGTGAACAGAAACAACGACGGCGACAACAACATTTGCGGCATAAAACACAGAGAAATCAGTATAAAAAACAACGGAAAACATAAAAAGAAACCAGAAGGCAACAGCAGAAATCAACACAAGCCAAGGCAGGGCACGGGAGTACGAGTATGCGCCACAAAAACTCCCTCTAATGGGCAACACAAAATGGCGAACAGCAGAAGAAAAGCTGAAGCAGAGCGCGGCAGTTGGCATCACAACAGCAACATCAACAGCAACATCAACAACAACAACAATGTGGACAACACACACATACTTATAATGCTAAATCTCAGCTGCAATGCGGCAGCTAAACAATGGAGGGAAATGAAGGTTAACGTACCACAAACTCTCCTTAAAGTTTGCCATCGATTTTCCTGGAAACATTTTCGCCAACAATTATGAATTTATTTATTTGCAAGCCTGCAGATAATTCGTGCAGTTTATCGGACGAGCACAGGCTAATTTATAAGCTACATAATTCATATGTTGCATGGAAATGAAAATGTACATTTAGGAATGAAAAGTCGTTCGATTTGATTCAAATTCTACAAGGACTTGGCACGCTTTGAATTTGAACAGGACTTTCTAAAGTATCCTTTTCTGCTGCTGCTTCATGATGATATGTGTCTGCGTTAGCTAGGAAATTCTATTATAGACATCACGACAATATATCATTACCAACGGGTGAATAGCAGTCGAGTTATCGCATACAACGTATGTGTGTGTGCTATCGATCAAAAAATGACAATCGAAATATAAAGTTCCGTTTTAAGCTCATTAAAACCTTTTTTAGAAATGTTTCAATTCATGAAACAAGCTTATGGTGATATTTGCTTATACTACATACATAGATAAGGCAGAGTCCACATATGATATACGCGATGTAAGAATAGTTATCATGACTTGAATAATGAAGAACACGTTGCGTCTGTTCTTGATTTGTTATACACAAAATGGTCTCATCGGTCGAAACTTTTAACTCACAATTTGACAAAATAATAATCTCCCGATTTGGCTCCATATAACTATTACTTTTACGGAAAACTTATTACTCGAAGGACGTTCAAGCCACTCGAAAGGCTCGTCGCACCTTTTTGAAAGACTGAAATACTCGTTTGAAATGCTTCTTTATCGTGCAAAACATTTAAGTGAGGCAGAAGGTGATCGTTTTGCAAAAAATATCAATTAAGTGTTGAATTAGATATGATATGCCATCTCAATTAATAAGAGTACAACACACTCTATTATATAGCTTCACAAACAAGGAATACAATTGGAGTCCAATTAATAGTTTCTAAAGGAGAAAGTCATCCAATCCGTCCTTTGGCAAAAGGTCTGATAATTTTAAGCTTCCCTCTTCTATTAAAATTCTACATCCGTAGATACACATGAGTTTATAATTTTCCCATTTCATTTCAGAAGATAATACTCTTCAGCCTCTTTAAAATATAACTAGTGAATTAAATTTAGGGTCATTTTTTTTTGAGTGCTTCCATTCGAATTATTGCCATTGTACTTAACGAGAAGGGAGCAGTATATTTGAAATATTTCTAAAGTTTCTAACGTTTTTATTACTTTTGCTCATTTCCTTGGCAGACCCGAGTACCGTTACCGCCTCCACACCCACACCCACACACTCACACACGCACAGCTGGCTTGAGCTGCGACGTCAGATTTAAGTGTTATTGCGGGCAATTTGATACTTTCGATTGAGCAACAACATTTGCCTGAGCGCTCAAGTGAAGCGTGCAGGTTTCCACCACTCCCAGCCCCTCCCCCCACCATCGACATAAGGCTGCACAAGCACGCAAAAATGGCTGCCCACACACACAGTCACACACACAGTCTGGCGCGTTCGTACTCACAGACAGAGATTCTTTGCGATGCGGCTATCGTCTTCAAAGTTTCCGCTGCTCTGCGAAAACAAGTTGAATATAAATGATGTTGTGTGAATTCAGCAACCGGTTGAAGTGGATGAGGCCCACTGATAAACATGGCTAAGAGCGCAGGAGAGGAAGGCGGAGCGACAAACCCTATATTCGTGCCTTTATCCGTGCATATGCGAGCGAGTGCCTGTGCTTATATGGTTATTTATTTGTATGTGCGGCAGTTAAGCTTCAGCATACATAACATATCCAATATAAATCGTTAGCCAACTTTGGCCAATAAAAAATAATGCATACAATCACAACGCCATTTGTATTAAACCATAGCCACTGTGTTTGCTTGAACTCCTTTAAAGGGTTGGCTTGTGCCAATTATTTTGGGTTAATCCGCCTTATCAAGTTGCTCCAACAGACATCGGAAACGTTTAGACTACTTACGTAAATAGCATGGCCTTGTCGCTTATTTTTTCTGATTTAAAGCTCCCCATAAATATTGTTAATAAATTGAAAGTCTGTTTACTTAAAATGTGTGTTAATTCAAAACTATAGTTGATATTCTAATATTTTCAAAACATGATCCCCCAATGAGATCATTTTAGGATATTTTCAACAACAACAGCTGATTCCTCAGTCTCAATATATATCATGAATTGCCAGTAACATGGCAGATGTCTGTCTCCTAAATAAATGGACTTATTCAATCCAAGTAAGGCAGGCAGCTGGGTATCTCACATTTGACCTAACATCTTACAGATGGCCTCTCTGGGCCTAACATCTCTCCCCTTCTGGGGATCTACCGCTTTCTAAATTCCTTACTATCCACTAAGCTTAATAAATGCTTTATTAACAGCTATTGGTTGCTTTATATGTAATTTTTGTATATTTTTATTTATATTCTCGGGAAAAACAAATATTTCATTCATTGAAACTGTTCCTTCCAGTTCCCTACACATACACAGATGCAAAAGATCCATTTACATTGGCGAGTCGAAAATTTAATGTTGTTTTGGGAATGCGACAGACAGGCAGACAGTAGGCTAACCGACCCGCCATCTATCACGAGCACGGTCTGGACCAAAAGTCAGACAACCCTTGTATGCATTAGCAATAAGTCTCATTACACTGCAATGTTCCGTGCATGGAATGGCGGCTGTGGCGACCCATTCAATCACGCTCTCACGCCCCAACGTTTTGGCATTAGACCCACACTCACACAGAGAGAGAGAGAGAGAGAGGAAGACCCACAAACTGACAAATTGCGAATACGTACGGGTATTCTGAGTGAATACTTGGCCAGGCAACCAACCGACCAGTCAGGCAACTGGCCCGTTTTTTAAAGGGTGCTTTTTAAGAGGTGAAGCATATCCAAGTCAAATAAACCACACAATTGAAACAGGCGGGCTTCTTTTCGTGTTCGGTTGATAGCTTAATGGCAGCTCTGAGGGTCAACTTCTCAATCATTTGAGACCCCCTCTCGGGTAAGCTTTCACGAATAAAATCTGACTCTTCTGCTTAGACTAGCAGATTATCATCATTAAACAGATCACGCTGTCTTTATCTTCTTGTTTCACGTTGAATTTCTTCGATCGTTCAATATACACTTTACATTATAAACTTATTTCGGTACTAAATTTTTATAATTCGCACAGTGATAATAGAGAAAGAGAGAGAGAGAAAGCAATAAATTGTTAGGCGTTGCCACATTATATCAATCTTCTCAAAAAAGAAATAAAGGGGCACCCTATATTTCCAGCTCATATCAGCGCCACTCGCTGGGAATTGGATTGCAGGCTATGCAGGCTAAAGCAAAGGCACAAAATTATTCGGGCTGCAGGAAAATGGATAAGTGGACAGGGACTTGGGGAATCGCATGTGCGGCTGGTAAGTAAAGTTTACGCGATGCCTTTCTACCTTTCTGTTGCATTTCCTGGAGTATAAGTCGAGGCCAAAGGCGAAGTCATCCTGGCAGTTATCTCAACCTTTCTGCCCTTTCTGCCTTCCTCAGCTAGATTAGTTCGCCACTGATAACGGCAGCCACATGATTCAACATCGTGTTGCAGCCAAGCGCATCCTTACACTGATTACAAACACCTCGGCATAATGCATTGAAACAAAATTCTGCGCGTTTAGAAGTTCTTAGCACACGTTTTCCGAAGCAAAGCCAATGAAGTCCTCTTTATTTCCTAATATTGTGGGATAAAAGAAATCCTTGAAATAAAACACCGGCTTTACTTTTCATCATAAAAATGTGTGCTGAAAACTTTAACTTAATTTTCCAATACAATTTCTAAACGTAAAAAGAATTTGCTATAAAAAGGACGTATCGGAGTATTCAAAAGTATTCAACCTTCGGCGCGCCGAGGACGTTTGGATTTATTTCTCGATGTTTTCTTTTACGAGCCAAAAACTTTTCACAGCTGTGCAAATTTTTAGTGATTCTACGCGTAGCGTCACGGAAAAGTTGAGTGAGTGGCGTGCGCGCAAATCGCTAATCAAGTTTTGCAATTTTTCAAAATGCATTTGACCCGCTGCCCCACCCCCGCCCCCTCCCCCTTCCACCATCGCATATGCCACGACCTGGCACTTTGTCGTCCGTCCGTCAGGCAGCGGGCAACGCAAACTAGGTTAGCGTGTAAGACCATTAAAGTTGCTATGCAGTTTGCAGTTTGCTGTGCTGGAGTTAATTAAGTTGCAGATTTTTTGCAGCATATAATCAGCGCACAAAGTTTTGGCATGTAATTGAAGCTTCAAGCTTTCACATTAGGCGAATCAAATAATAAAGGTTGATTGGATGGCCGATGAAGTGCTAAGAGGGCTTCTTCGTTTTTGTTTAAAGACTTTTGTAGCGATATTCGTAGATTGAGAGCCAAGTTTTGATTAAATGTCTTCTCTTCAGTCGGTTCGGTCTTAAAAACTCAATGATGTAGACTAGAGAAATATTCTTAAATCACTTATTTCAAAATTTCGCTTAGACCTACAATTTAAATAGTGGGAATTCAACCAGCACAAGTTGTAAATTTTACTATATCTATAGATTTATTTTAATACAAGAAATCGCAGAATAAGTGTACAGCGTTACTAATGAGCATAGTACGATATCTAGAGAGTTGAGCCTTGTGTATCCCTTATATAGAAGACACTCAGAAACTAGATGCCATACCTCATACAAAACAAATAGAAGGTAGAGCGTACATTTTTTTCAAAAGCCAAGCAACATTTTTAATGGGGAGCAGCTTATACAAACATTAAGACTTTAGGCAAATAAAGCATTGCAGGAGTTTTATTTTATTAGATACACATACAGTTAACGTCGATTGTCCAGGCTTCTACAGAGCTTCTGAGTGCCTGATTTTATCTCTATTATCCTTGATTGAGTTTATACCTCTTCTATATTTTACATATATATCATATATATGAAGACAAGTTCCGAGGAATTAAATACGGAAATGCTTCTACTGCCGGAGACTAGAAATGTTATATCTAATGTTATATCTGTACAGTTGTAGTTTTTTAAGAGCCACACGAACTACAAATGTATGACTTTTACTTGATGACCAATCAAAAGCTAAAGAGAAACGACGCACACCCTTAAACGAATTTTTCAAATATATGTATTTAATGGAATTGAAAAATATATAAATGCTATTATCATTAGCAATAGCATCAGATATAAAAACCCTATAGCTGACCGCTTTCAAATAATTACATAATTGGCACAATATCAAAAAGCGAATAAATAATGAATGTCTTTTTCTTTTTTACAGCTATTCTTTTCAAGATTTTAGAAATTTTAAAAGACGTGACATAAGAAAAGAAAAATTCAAAAATCTGTGACAAGTGAAATACATTTTCGAACAAAACCTTTTTGAAATTATTAGACAGTACTCGTGTTATTGGGAAATGTTTCCCTTATAATAATACGTACTCTATGATTAACAAAATAAGCACATAAGTTTCATATTTGAATAACTAATAATAATAAACGTATACTAAGTACATGTCTCATAATCTAGTAAATCTAGAAGGATTCAAATTATAATCATTAAGGCCAGGAATAAGATATTGTCTTTTTTGAGGCGCCTTTTATTGTGTAAAAGGCAGAAAGAGGCGTTGCTGCCAATATTAGCATTTCATGATTCTTTTTTTTTTTGCAAGTAAAATGTTCTTCGTGACACAGAGGTTTTATAAAGCCACAAAGCATTCTATCTTTGTTAATATCTTGAGAGTGACCACATTTTTATGAACTCTCTATATTTTATCCACGGCTGATATTTCAGGGGAAATACCCACATTCTTATTTGAAAACATTTTCCACAAGTAATTAAAGCAAACTCAAATACGAGTATTTAAGATTACATTACATGGATGTTTTTGATTCTGTATCGTGTACTTACTGCTATATCTAAACATTTTGTTTCGGACTTGGGGTAGCCCTATCAATATCTAACACATCGCTTTCTGTTTAAGTCACTCATGCCATAAGCCATTTAACAGTCCCCCATAAGATGCAGAGGCCACACATTCAACAAATCTAAGAGTGCGTTGGGCCCGTGCCGAGCCCGCGCCCGCACCCGAGCCCGAGCAAATATTCCACGTTTCCAGTAGTTTGTGTGCAATCTACTAAAGTGAACGGGACAGTAAGTACCGCAAAGCAAATGCCAAAAGAGAAAACGAGGAGCATGAATGCTGCTGAACAAGCAAAAATTTTATGACATGCCGTACAAGCTGGAGGGCGGACAGACGGGCGGACGGACGAGAGAGGAGGGCGTGCACGAAAACTGAAAAACGCAAACACAATTATAACAAGTGGGAAAAGGGAGCGCAAAAAATTACAACACACAGCCGACAAGAGGACAGCAAGAGCAACAACAGAGCAGAGCAGAGCAGAGGCAGACAGACCAGTGTGTTGACCAACAATGTTGGTCACAACATCTACAGGCACGCACATTCAAGCAAACAGCACACACACACACACACGTGTACAAATGTACGTGTGTGCACAGTCATGGGCAAGTAGCCCCACAACCACTAACAAGAACTAATATTTGACAGCTGCCTGCCTAGCATTCTTTTTTTCTTTTTTTGCCTTCATGGTACGACAAGGGCAGCTCTTCGCATAAACGTCAACGACGAGAATTGGGCTTTGCAACATTTTGGCCAAACGTTCAACGACTTTTGGCTGATTTTCTGCAAAAAGGCCAAAAGAGCAGCGGCAGAAGAAAAGACAGCCACCGAACCTTTGTGCAAAAGTCAAGTGGCCGTGGTTGGGCCACCGCTAAAAAATTGTTTTAAAAAACAAAAAATATTCCAATGTACACACAACACATGCTGCTCATTGCGATGGAAAATTCTGTATGAAAGCACAGCCACGGAAAATACACGTACATATGTACAAATATACAAACATATATACTCGTGCATATAGGGAGAGAGCCAGGGGCGAGGCGGTGCTAGTAGAACCATGCGTTGCAGAAAATTTGCAAGGCAAACAGGAAAACTTGAAAAAATATATATCAGAACACAATATTCATATGGACAATGGCAGACACACAAAAATGTTGCAGCATTCTAGGCGCCGTGCTAAATGGAGGTGCGAATGACAAACGAAAATTCAGCATTTTTTCTCGAGTTATGTACCAGCAAACCAAATTAGAGTTTCACAGTTAGCAGAGGACACAACATGTTTTCACACATTCCACTAACTGCACAAGTGCGATCTGATTTCGAACTGCATTTTCATAAACATTTATAGTTCACATTTCCCCACATCATTTCTATTTGCGAAGCAAAACAGAAGTTGTCCCAAAAGTGGTTTACTTTTCGCATAAATAGTGATAAAGTACATCAAAGGTCACACTTTAAAATTTCCTAAAAAGATATAAACGCACTTGCGAGGCAACTGGTTTCTAGACCAAGAAAAAGAAGACTTAAAAAGTATCATCTACAGCATCTCCCCACGAGATCCCTTGTGTCAAACATACTTATAATATAATATCATTAAATATATTCAGTATGTATCTAAAAATCTAAAAATATTGTAAATATTCCATTGTATGTATACATAGATTTAAGTAATATGATAAGCATATAATATATAATATAATACAGGGTGCGCCATCTTTTATGGCGGTATGTAAATATTGAATAACTTTGTCATTAGTGAACCGATTGACTTGAGTAGACCAGTGTTGAAAACCTCAGTTCATACTTGAAAATCGGTTGTTTATTTTCACAGATATACTGGTAGCAGAATAATAGTTTAATAGATTGTAAATAATTTTATTATAAAAAAATCAAATAAATAAATAGATAAAGATAACACAAATTAAATTAATTCTAGAAATTCAAATAAAAACTTCGGTTTATTCGATGTTTCAGTGGAATAAAAACAAGAAGATGAAAAGTTAAAAAGAATTTACAGAATACTACATACATACACACTTATTAACGTAAATCCAACAGAACTGCTAAGCAGCTACATGCTATAGGTTTTTATTTTCATTTCGAAAGTAAATACCCTGTACCCAAAGGGTAAATGCGGTATATTAGGTATGTGGAAAGTATGAAGTATAAGTACTATATATATGTTCCTACATATATCTGGATGAACGCCTGAATTTCGGAGCCGACTGAGCCTTCAGTGATAAAACTTGGTATGTATGTATGAGTTTATTTTATTTTCGTCCCTTTCTCCCACTCGAGTATTCTAATATATAATAATAATATATATTTGTTTACAATTTCATCAAAATCGGTTAATTTTAAGAAACTGTTTTAGCAATTATTTTAGTATTTTACTGTGGGGATTGCTCGACTGTCCAATTCACTCTTGTCTCAAGTTGGAAAAAGGAAATAGTTTGAGAAAGCAATTCAAACTTAAACTCATTGATTTTGGTCAGGACTCGAACGTTGAAGGAAGACCGCATAATCCTGCCGCTGTTTGCTTAAAATGAACCTACGTGTTCCATAAAAAACAAACGCCACGATCTTGCTTGATAATGCAACAGTCTTTACTTTCTTTGTAGCCGATCCATTTCCTGCAGTTTATTGCTTTGCATGTTCTCTTATCTTAGATATAATGTTAAACCCATGGCTATGAATCGGCTTTACTGTTGGCAAACATCACCAAAAACTTAATTGAAATAGCATCATGAAGCTGTTTTTGTCGCGTAATTTCAATTGGCAGACTACCAGTACCATTTTGTGGGATTCCTTAACCTGACATTCTTTCTGACATTATAGAAAAGTGTTGAACTGTTTTACTGACAGCATGCGGATGAGCTTTTGGCGAACTTACAGAGCGAGAATACATGCTTTCCCGAACCATCGTATGCATTGAGACAAAACGAAAGTAGATACTTATGTCTATACTATCACATTATTGTCGGTCCAAGTCAGAGTCAAGTTCACATCGAAACATCAATATTCTTGCAGTCCAACTATTTCGATTTTACGAAAAAAGATATTTATAAACTATACCACTACTATATTAACATAGGCGGCAATTGTTACTCTACTTAAATGTGTTACTTTAAACTACGGCCACGTATGCATGCGTTTTCAGAAATAACTTGATGAACCATAAAAACATGCTCGAGCCAAAAAGGAAAACAACAACAGCCTCGGATCAATACAACACACATCAAACAATTTTAAGCCCACTCCCACTCGAATTATAAGTGCTGTTATTTTAACCCTTTTTTGGGTGCTCATAGCGAAAGCCATTGCGGGAATACACTACAACTACAACGAACAGAAGCGAAACATCCCTGTCAAGGCCGCTTTAATCAGCAAATGGAAAAGGAAACATGTCGAATAATCGGGGGGAAATATCCAAGTAGTACAATGAAAATTCTGTATAATTTCAAAATGTATGCAAAGCCCAAAAGAGCAGCTAGGCTGAGGACGCAGACCAGCTCAGTTTGTTTGTTGGTTGGTTGGTTGGTTTGCACAATTCTTATCAGCAAGGAGCGAGCGCCACTCGTCGTCGTCGTCGTTGCTGTTATTGTTGTCGCTTAAAAAAAAAATCTAATTTGAAATAAATGAACTAAATATGCTTAACACGCGCACGCTCCCGCCGCACAATTGTTGTCATTGTCGTTGTCGAGCACGTTGTCCTCGACGTCCCCGTCGTCCTTGTGCAAGTCTTTTGGCTGTTTGCTCGTTGACTGGCGTCTGCACATTCGCATATGAAATAACTTTTGGTTAGGTTTTCACTTATTCTCCTCTGTTTTGTTTTATTTTTATATTCTTTATAATATTTTGAAGCGAAACAATTGTTGCCGCAAACGCAACAGCAACAGCAACCCCAAAGCCCACTTGATATACACATGGCTAGCATGGCTGATGATTACGGACGGGGTCCTAAGCACGGGTTTGGGCTTGGACCTGCGCGTGTCCTGTGCCCTGCCCGTGCCCACGCGGTGAGACACGCCCAAGACTCAACGACGTCGGCATAAGCGCATTTGCATGGAATTTTAATAAGGCAAAAATATTTTTTGATATTTGCGACGCCATGTTTATTTATGTTTCCTCCCTTTTCGCAAAACGGCTGACATACGTGTGCAGGATGTGAAGAGGAATAAAACCGACAGGCGTTGATGGCAGAGCGTGTGACACAAAATCAAATAATTTTAAGTTGTTGAAGTCGAAAAGCCAATTTCCTAATATGAATACCGTTTTGAAAAGGCTAACTTCTAAAACATTCTGTTAGGTGTGGACAGTATTCCTAAGAAAAATAAAATTATTTTGTTATATTTTGGTCATTTACTTGCAAAGGCACAAGATATTAAGAAAAATCTGCATTAAATCAATTTCCTGGAATTAAGCACTAATGCTATTTACAAAACAGTTAATCGTGCTACAGAAACCTAAGAAACCGAGAACATCAAATTGCGATTAGCATCAATGGGCGTAGCTGATTGCAAAACGATAAGTATTTGAAGAGGAGACTCAGCTTAGTCAGCAATCATTATCCAGCAATGCTCAAACATGTCTTACATGAAGATTAACAAATTAGTACGATGAATGGCACAGCTTTGCTAAGTGCCTTTGATGGCAGAGACAACAACAAACAAATTAGAGTTCGCCACAGGGTCGAGTCTGTCTAAAAGCTTGCCAAAACTAAGTCAAAAACCATAAACACACTCAAAACAAGATGCAGGGGCAAGGACAGAGGCAGATGCAGATGCAGATGCACCGACCATCTGGACATACGGCACCACAAACAGCTCTCATACTCGTCAATAACGTTGAAATTATGAGTAGTACCCTTGAGATATAGGTTATTATGCTCCCTCCACGTCCAACGACATGGCTGTCCACTTTGTTCTGGCCACTCGAATGGTTGTCCCGCATGGCTGGATGCTGTTGTTGCCGTTGTTGTTGTGCCTGCTGCACTACTCTATGCAATTTATGGTCAACAGAGTTGACAAAAATTATTTTGAAATATGGCAGACAGCAGAGTGCTTGCGCACACTCTTCCACAGAAAACAAACTACAGCACAAAAGGATGAAGAGTAAAGGCTAGAGAGTTTGTCTCTCTGGGGACATGTCCGAGCATGGAGTATGAGAGTGCCTGCGTCTGCATCTGCCAGTGTGTGGAAACTATTAGCTGTGCATGTTAGTTGGGGCAGAACAGCGGAAGCAAATGCTTAGTTGGAATTCCTCCTCGTTTTTTCCTTGTAGTGTAACAACTCTGACGAAACGTAAAATACTTACATGAGGAGCAACATGAACGCTGTTAGACAATGCTCGGAAGTGTGCTTTTTTAGTCAGTAAGTAAGGCAAGGTGCAGGTCAGTGGGGAAGGGAGCAGATAACTGGTCAGACAAATGTCCAGACAGTGCAAGTTTCTGTACGCTCGGCAGACAACAAGTTTCGTGTTCTTTTGTTTCTCCCGTTTTTGCTTGCTTTACAGTTGAATGACCATTGAACTCGTTGGCCGGGCTAACAAGCTTGCACTCGCGTCCCCGTTGCCTCCAATGAGAAGTCGACACAGCGCCGAAAATAACCACATGGAAAATAAATCTGAAACCATGTTACGGCATCATCCATCATCAAGGGCTCTTGCTTCAAAGTTCGACAATAGAAGGGAGTTCGGGTCGTTCACCAAAAACTCCATATAAACGTCAAATTAATACAAAAAATATTAATTAAATAATGCGAGTGCACTCCAGTTAACGCTGTAGTGCCCTCTGAACTCAAACAATTTATCATCTGAGCACAATGTCAGCTTCATTTCACAGATTTTAAAACATTTTGCAATGTTTACAAATAAATATATTGATTAAATATTAACTAACACGATAGATGTTGGTCCCAATTAAATTCTTCCTACTCTGTAGGTGAAGACTAAACAAGAAAGGAATGCTAAAGTCGAGCAGGCTCAACTCTTAAATACCCTGTACCACCCCACAAAAAAGTAATTAAATTAATTAATTAAATTTAATTAATTAACTAAATTAATTTAATTAATTAACTAAATTAAATATAAAATATTCCATGCATGCATACATACATTTACATTTACATCAGAATCGTGCCTTATGCGTGTTTGTGTACTTGTACATATGTATGTATGTGTGCATTGGGCCTGGTTATATGGCTATAACTTTCTTTCCGATCATTCTATCATAATGAGACTTGGTATACGGTTATATAATAACTAACCTAATGTGACTACCAAATTAAAATCGTTAATAGGGGGGGAGTGGGGGGGTGGATCAGAAAAAATGAACAAACTCGTCCTTTCTCGGTCTCAGGAGAATCTGTATACCAAGTTTGGTTATTCTAGCTCTTATACTTTCGGAGATCCTTGCGTTCATACAGACAGACAGACGGACAGACAGACGGACAGACAGACGGACAGACAGACGGACAGACAGACGGACAGACAGACGGACAGACGGACATGGCTATATCGACTCGGCTTGTCATGCTGATCAAGAATATATATACTTTGTGGGGTCTACCAAGCCTCCTTCTGTGTGTTCCATGTGCACTCGCACAAAACTAATATACCCTTGTACCCTTTGGGTACAGGGTATAAAAATATGGTTTATTTGTAACAGCCAGACTTTAGCACCTGGATTTGAAAACGGCTAAGCTCACCGCAAACAAACTTGGTCTACAAGTCCTCTAATTAATAGTCCAAACGATTTTATCCCCCCTTTATACATTACAAAATTTCGTCAATACTATGCTTGATTTCAAAACGGTTATGTTATGAACCTTCCCACTCCCGCACAAAATCAATCAAATTTGGCATCTAGATTCATTTATATTTGAGGAAGGACATATTTTGGATGCGCTCTTTCTCCTATATGACACTAATGTCGTTAATTTGTGACTCCAATTCCACAATTCATATATGGGGCTATATATTACTAAAATTTCCATACCTATATTTTAAATATAAATTTTAACAAATTTAAATCAATGCCTAACCCGAGTACAAGGTCTATTAAAGTTGGCAGGAGCGCAATTGTAATATTTTATATTTATTAAATAATATCATTTCTATGTTGATAGTCGATTTTGTTGTGTCTGCGGGACGGAAACAGTGACTGAAACAATAATTTACATGTTAAAATATGTTGTAAGAACGTATGTGTTCTTATGTTTGTTTAAGAAAAACTATTTATAGTATATAGTTTGTGTCAATATTTATTTGACGCAAAGCGCACATTTAGACCAATCTAAGCGCTAAAGAAGATAAGAAAAACAAAAGTTGATTGACAAGAAATAGTCACTAAACAAGAAAGGAATGCTAAAGTCGAGCAGGCTCAACTCTTAAATACCCTGTACCACCCCACAAAAAAATAAATAATTTTAATTTAATTAATGCGCAACGTGAAAAATGAACAAACTCGACCTTTATTGGGCTCTGGAGAATCTGTGTACTAAGTTTGGTTATTCTAGCTCTTATGCTTTCTGAGATCCTTGCGTTCATACAGACAGACGGACAGACAGACAGACGGACAGACGGACATGGCTATATCGACTCGGCTTGTCATGCTGATCAAGAATATACAGGGTGCGCCATCTTTTATGTCGGTATGTAAACATTGAATATCTTTAAAAATAAACAACCGATTTTCAAGTATGAGATATTTTTATTTAATTTGGTTCTGTACAATTTCTTGAACTGAGGTTTTCAACACTGATCTACTTAAGTCAATCGGTTCACTAATGACAAAGTTATTCAATATTTACATACCGACATAAAAGATGGCGCACCCTGTATATACTTTGTGGGGTCTGCCACGCCTGCTTCTGTGTGTTACATGTACACTCGCACAAAACTAATATACCCTTGTACCCTTTGGGTACAGAGTATAAAAATATATTTATTGACTCTATGCTCGGATATGTCAGGTGTTCAGATTTCTGTAAACAAGTATCATTTTTTCACAAGCACTGGCACACAGCAAATAAAAACCAATATGACATGAAAAACATTTATTTTTTCTTCTAATATGTACGCGTACGTGTAATTTGTAAGAAATTAGTTTGTGTTGTGAACATGATTGTGATTAAAGGTCGCACGAACGTGAAAACAAGCAGGAGAAAACAAAGCTTTACTAAACTTGGACTGATTACTTCATTGTGACGTAAACAGTGAATTTCAATTCAATTAAATTTCCCAATATGCTCTTATCCACAAATATACAGAGTATTTATAAATATACTGAGTTATTTTCGGTCTAAGGCGTTGCATACTTTTAGGAGCGGCGTGTATTTACATATGTCTTCCAATAAATATAAAGAAATATCCGTGACTGTGTGTGTGCCTACTTGTAAGTGTGTATAAGTGTGTGTGTGCGTATCAGTCTCAAAGAACGACAAATGTGCCATAAATTAGCATTAAGTGTTGTGGTGCGTGCTTGCGATCAAATGACGCTGATTTAATGGTTCGCTTTTATGGGTTTTATCGACATTTCACATTCAAACTTTCGATGGCTTGGATGGCAGTTGGACAGAACTACATATAGCGGTAAGGGAACATTGACCACGTTTTATTCCTTTTGTGCTGAATTTTGAAATAAAATTGCCAAGTCACAATAAAGTATTAAATATTTATATTGGCGCAGAAAGCTTTAAAGTAGACAAAATTGTTCGGCATAAAATGTACAAAAATACCAGCATTTCTAACTAAAAGCTCGCTCTACCTTTTTGCCAAAATATGTATATTATTAAAATTATTATTATTTTTTAAGATTTCGTCTGTAAAATATTTGTTGTCGTTCACTGTATTTTATGCAAATAAATTAGTTGCATAAATATTCAATACCAAAAAATAACACAGTGTACATATCATGTTAATAGCGTTTAATAGCAAACTGCTAAATGCAGAGACTCTCGCCCGACTCAGGCACATGCAAATATTTGCAATTCAGCAAACTAAATGCACATGCGATTACCCCAAACCAAACAGAATCAACACGCCCCTAGCCACACATAATATGTGAATCGCAAATTTCTACGCACCTGCTCCCCCAAAAGGCTGAACCGAAAAAGCGCATTAGAATTTCAGAGTTTGTTTTTTTTTCTCAATTACGCATGAATGGCTCGGTCGCGCATTTTAATATTTTTATATTCAAAAGCCCATTCATCAATCATGCAGCAGTCAAGAACTCAAGCACAGGCGGACATTCTTTTTTACTCATTCATCCATTGCAGTTGGACAAATAACAAATTAATACAAAAACATGGACAGAAATGGACAAACATACAACTAATAGAAATTGTGCATAGCGAAATATTTTCGAGACAAAAGGCATGCTCTCCTTTATATACCCCTTCTCTATTCTCTATTTCTTAGTCTGTCTTGCCCATCAGTTATAGGTGTGAATGCCATTGTGTTTGTGTGTTTGCTTAGATGCTGAGCATTTATATGCAAGTCTGTTCTGCCATTTGTTCATTTTCCAAAAAATAAAAGGCGAGAGCCTGACAAGTAAGATTTAAATATTTGAAAATTATTTTTGCACCAAATTCCACTCGAGTTGCATGTTAAGTGCAACAGCTGGCCAGACAAGCGACTTATCGCCTGCAATATGGTATGTCCATGTTCGAGATTGAACATTACATTTGAGTATTAAAAGATGAACAGAGCTTTCGAATGCACCGGCAGCCAGAGAAACAATTTGATGAATGTCCAAATAGTTAACAGTTTAGACGGCAAGAAATTCTTTTGTATGTTGAATCGATGCTGAGATGATTTCTTCTCAAAAATAACTGTATTTGCGCAAAGTTTAAAATCAATTTTCACTCAAAATAAAGTTCCATGTAGTGCACATTATATAAACATATACATATTTGTATAGCATGTAGGTATGTTGGTATATACCCTCCCGGCAAGTACATACAGTATATGCGTTCAAGCAAAACTTGTTTTGGCACTTATGGCCGCTGGCATTTTGGCAATGTCATGCAAAAACTCAATAAATTTTGCGCAAGCGATTTATCATGAGGTTGATTACGAAAATACAGACACAATCACATCCCAGACACACACACTCACACACACTCACACACACACAAACAAACATATATACGTGCATAATAATATAGCAATATTATAATAAACATAGCACAGGCACCCCAAAGAGCCCCATTGCCACTTTACAGGCCCCCAGGAACACCAACGATGCGCACATCCCCACCACAGACCCATCGGGCATATGTCGGGGCATTGATTTTATAGTTGTTGCAAAATAGCGTTGCCCAGACCATTGCTACCATACAAATGGATTGTAGCTAGTCATTGTGTCCCAGATACATGTGTTGCTACTCGCATGTATTGAATGAATCCATACACATACACATACACACATTCACAATCACAGTCACATGCAAAACAAAGCCTGGAGCTTGTTGGCAAATGAAGCCACTGGCGCGAAGTTAGCCTCAAAGGTTACAAACGAATTAACATAAATCGTAGCCTGATAATGGACAACAGGCTTTGATTTGGTCATGCAGAATGTTGTCGTGTAAAGAGGATGCTTTCCAATACATATTCAGATTTTCCATTATTTAATTTAGATCCGTTTTCTCGATAGCCAATTAAACACCCCCCCTGTGATGCCTGGAGGTATTAATTGCATTCCTTGCGCTCAGCTGGCTAAATTCAAAAGCAACAAAAATAATCGCCTATTTATGGAAACATACTTTGTGGAGTCTGCCACCGTTCCTAGTAAGCTTGTATACCCTTTTAGCCCTTGGATACATATTATTAAAATATGTATACGTACATTTAGTTTTGGTGCGGTCTAAAGAAGACAGTTCGAAGTACTTTGAGAAGTAGCTTTCAACCACGTTTAACCATACCAGAAATTATTTACTTATTGCATAGGGATCCACTGATCACTGATCCCAAATCGAACATAAAATCTCTCAGTGTAGGTGGAAAAATGGTGTAAGATAGCTTTTAAGCACCAAAAATTTATGTTTACTTCTCAAATAAGCTGGCAGTTTAGATTATGATTAGATTATAGATAGATTAAAATACTGATCATATTACAAAAGTAAAAAATAAAAATATATTTCAAGGCATATTATTATTCCTGTTCGAAAATGATAAAATCTAGACTCTGAACGGGCCAGTTCTTGTGGTACCTTTTTCTACTGCAGAATACTTATTACCCTATCAGATTATTTTCAAATAGGAATTCACGATAATTTAAAAAGTGAATGAATGAACTAACCGTTAAGGAAGAGCAAGAGATCAGCAGAATATTACTCATGCTATTGACAGAAATGCCTCCCCAGAAGATGAAAGTAAGTATATACGGGTATATCCAATTCTTCAATGCATAGTTCTTAAATGAACCTTGATCAGTCCACAAAAGCATTCTCCAAAACACCACTGGCCTAAGGTCTTTACTAAAAGCTTAACGTTTGAGCTTATTTATTAGTTACTATATAAACGAAATCTCTCTTGTGTATCGTTAATGAATCGTTCTTCTCTTACTTGTAGAATCATTTAATAACTTATTCCATTTATCAGTGGTACCTTGACCCGATAAACTTCAATTTCTAGAAATATCAATTACTTAACGCCGGTGTTGAACTTAGCAACAACTCGACAGTATTCTTATGAAACATCAAGATAACCGAACAAAAATCAAATAAATGTGATTTAGTTTGCGTGAAATCTGAATCACAGGCCCTGTCATAATACTTATGCCTGTCTGCTGTCATCATTATTAGAGGAATGAAAATACAGAAGGTATTAGACAAGATATTTTGCGTACGTGTTGCTGTCGATGTGCGCGTTGATTCGAGCCGAGTTTCTTGGCAGTTATTTAAGCAAAAGTCGATAGTGAGGAGAGGAAATTGTCAAACTAATAGTGTCAAATAAATAGATTCCCCTAGAGCTCCAGGCGAGCAAACAGTTGATTTTTGGCTATTTGTGAACGAGAATTGGATTACGAGGCGGTAGCCCGCCCGGTGGCTGGTAATACTAGCAAATGTGAATTGCAATGAATTTATTAAAATTCATGCTTGAATCGAATTTCACTTACAAGTACATAGTCGTACTATACAGTTTCATTGCTGACGTAATCGAATTTCATTTATATTTCTCTTGCATTTCCAATTTGCATATTTAGTTGTGCAGAAATTATATAGACAGACACACAGTCAAAATACTTAATATCCGGTTGGAATATGCATGCCTTGCTTATTAACTGCGCATTGTCCGCTTCCCGATGCTTTCTCAAAATTTAATTTACAGTCCAGAGACGGAGAGTTGGACCGACAGCATGCCAACAGATAGCCAGCATGCACTTGTCCGTTAGTCTCCCGGGCAGCAACATGAACTGCATTTCCGCCCGGCATATTGACCAATGGAAAAGTTTTCGGGCAAGTAAATTAATTAACTTTATTGTCTGTGCATGTTGGCGTGGACGTGTCCCCTTGACAATGGCATGTAATTTCATTAAAGACGCATCACAATACCATATAAGTACGATTATTTCGTTATCAATTTAATGAAAGCACACACACACACGCACACACACACACACACACACACACACACTCATCATCTTTGCATTTTAATAAGCTTGCGCCCAGCTTGTATTTTGCGCATATTCTCATTCAAATTCAAACATGTTTCTTTTAATTAACTATATTTTGAATTAATTTGAGCCGCCGTAATGCATTTGTCCCACTCAGAAAAAATTGCACAGTTCAAATAAATATTGATGATATGATGTTCAATTCAGTGTTCTAATATTTCGTATTTAAAACCAATATGAAGAACGTAATTTTAACTAAAAACATATTCAATTAAATATAAATATATAAAATGCATAAATATGCATAAAATTCAAAACTAAGTGTAAAGTGTCATGTTTAATTTAATGTTGAAAAGCATGTTAAATTTTAATAAGCGCCCTCTTCAAATAACAGTTAAATTTTCTACAGCTCATAGTAAATTGTAATATTTTACCCATCATTAATTTGATGTTTTTGTAGTTGATTTAAATATACTAGAAATATAGTATATTACATTTTAATATTTTTAATAATATTTATTATAAGTTCCTCACATTTAATATCAGCAGTGATCTAAGCTTTAACTAGCGACAAACGTCGATATTCAAAATATCAAAAAAGTTTCGTAAATTACTTTATTATGAAAATGTTCCATAAAATAAATATATAAATGTATTATGCATTTACAAATAAATACTGTTGTTAGAGTAGACAAAGAAGTGGAAAAAATATACTTTATCACTTGTGATTCAATATGTTACGGGACTTATAGAAATCGGCGAAATATAGTACATAAAACTGTCCTTTTTCGGACTTAGAAGAATCTGGATACCAAGCTTGGCTTTGCTAGCTGTTATAATTTCGCAGATCGTTTCGTTTATACAGGCAGACGGACGGACGGAGTTTTCTATATCGACTTGTTTCCCATCGAAACCAAGCATGTAAAAAGAATGGATCGACGGAGTTTTTGTTTCCACATCAACAAAAAAAAAAAAAAAATGAATCACATAATCGCAAGAATCTTATTTTCCTAACTAAAATCTTTAATAAGAAGCTTTCCTTGAATTTTTCGGCAACGTTTAAAGAACAACAACTTCAAGATAAATTTAATTAACTTTGACATAAGAAGTAAATGCGCCAATTTATGAATAAGTATATATTTCACCTTAAGATGCGAATTTAATTTAATTTAAATGGGAACATATGTATGATTGATTGATTGATTTCTTTAATGTAAGTCACACCGCTTACCAAATGATGTGAGATCTTCGAAAAATGTTAATTATTCAATTTGTCTGAATATGTAAGTAAAACTTTTCACCCTACGCGTGCTATAGCACCAAGTCCAACCTGAACTTAAATGATAACTTTGTAGAATTGACATTATTTATTTTATATTCCTGGGTGTTGGTCTAATAGCGAGAACACCGCTATAGAAAAAAGTCGGCATGATCAACACAGTATCAATATTTTCACCATAGAATGAGTTATGGGAAACGACAACTCTTCCGCGTTTGATTTCCTTGACGTAGTTCGCTATCAGTATAACATATTTTAAACACAGAAACAAGAATGCTGGCCGACTACTTGGCAATACTAGCTGTTATTATTGCTTTTGTAAAATGAAGTCCTCGTAATTTTAAAGGCGCTAAGAACACATCAGTGTTGCCAAATCAGTCCCCAACTGATACTGTCAAGTCGTATGCCATACTTATGTGTAGTTTGCATGTGACTTTCTTTATTCACAATTGTAGTAGAGTTTAAACTCTGAAATATGTTTAATATCTCCTACCCTTCACAGACTCAAATAACGCATATCAGGCGGCATTGATATCCATATTCGACATAATAAGTGTTCAACACCGCAGTCTTATAATCGTGTACATGAAATCAGTTCACAGCCCATATTGTGTTCCCAGCAGCCACACACTACCGAACTGATTGTGTTGTTGTGGCCTGCCGTGTTGTTTCAATTTGGAGGACTTCAGTGTGTATGTGTGTGTGGAGTCTGTGGTGTGTGTGTTAACTGAGTTTTAATTGCGCTTTTTGTCAGCTTTACACATCAACTATTTTTATATGCTCTTAATTGCAATGTTGAAACTTTTTAATGAATATTTAATGTTGATTACATAAATTAATGGACGAGCTCGATGTCATTTTTTGCACCCTTCCGTCGAGGATGTCGAGATAACTGGGCGTTAAACAATGAAAAACCTGTTGGAAGCTTCCTGCATGATATTCAGACTATAAAGCTACTTTTCCGGCGACAGGTAGAAATTCATTTGTATGCATTAAAAATTGATGCTCGAAAGTGGAAAAAGAGCGAATAAAATAAAATAAATTAAGAAGCTCCTAAGAATTTCAAGAAAACTGACTTGCAGAAGCTTGCATTAAAACGAAAAGTTGGCGAAAAAAATTGTAAATTCGTCGAGCAGCGCGTGTCCTTGGAGCAGCTCCTGCGCACAATAACCCAAGACGGAGTAATGACAAAAGGTATAAAATATAAATAAAAATGGCGTAAAAATGCTCTGCACACACTCCTACCATTGCCCGCCTCAACCCCATCCCCATTCCCTACCCATTGAATTACGGCATTGCTTAAACTTAATGCTGGTACATTTTTTGCATTTATCATTTTGGCAGCAGCACATTCCTCTCCCCACTCTCCTCTCCACAGCCCTCGTCCTGTTCCTTCATTCACCTTCCGCTTGATTTTCACGAATTACGCTTATCGCCGAACGTCACAAAAAACAAAATGTCCTGCAAAGTTTAAAAGAACTTGTAGCTTAGTTGGAATTCTATTTGCAGCAGAAATGCCGATACATCCAGAAAAGAATGCAAGGGCATTGATGATAAATTGATTTATGTTTGGCCAGACTTTACACTTCACCTTCTTCACTATTGACACTTTATCTCAAGGAACATTGCTGCGAATGAGCTAAGCATAATTACTCTTTTATGGCCCATTTGTATTTAAACATCTTTCATACCACAGTCCATTTGGCTTAATCCGAAACAGAACGACTCCTAGACGCACAGAAAGAGTTTAAGGCTAGCAGTTGTTTTAAAAACAATAATGGAATGGAAATTTGCGCGCACAACTCTTTAAGCCCCTGAGTTTAAGGCTCGCAGGTGTTCTAAAAACAATAACGAGATGGAAACTTGCGGACACAACTCTGTAAGCCCCTGTTCCCACCAGAAAAAAATTATATTTAATTATAAATATTAAAACTAATAAAACATATGTATAAAAATATTTTACTAATCTTCTCCAATTACATCAGCTTGAATTGAGTTTTTGTGTCTGGTTTTATGTTTTAAGACGATGTTCCAAGTCAAGAGCTGCTGCTAGTAGATATGGCATAAGGTACACCTTCCCTTAGAATTGACTAATCACAATGAAACTTGCCATGACGACTAACCAGATTTAAATGTCAGAATGGATGAGTTGGGTACAAATAATACCAAAAAGTACGAGAACTATAAAAAAATTGCTAATTTCCGAGGAAAAAGAGTGTGAGGGATGATGCATAAAAAAGACAAACTTGTCCTTTCTTGTACCCAGCTCTTGTGCTTTACTAGACCTTTGCGTATTTATGGGGCAGGCGAACGGACGGACACGGTTATATCGACTTGTCTCAACATACTGATCAAAAATACTAAATACTCGAAATTATACAATTCTTTGTGTTACATTCATCCGCATTAAACTAACTAGCCTTTAGATACAGGGTAAATCAATTTTAAAAATTTCCCAAAAAAAAAAGATAAGATACAACTTAACAGGCTACATATGCTTATGGCCTGCGATTTAACGCCACTAGACCCTTAAGGCGAATATCGAGCAAGCCATTGCTGAGAGCCGGAAACCTCCAGCAAGGTCTTAGAAAATGGCATTAACTGGATGCGCTCCTGAACGCAGTCTTTTGATTGAAATCGCATTTCATAAATAATGGATATGTTTGCTCTTTCTACAAAAGTAATAATACATCGCAAAATTACTTTTTTAAAAGAAGTCACAATGTATACAAGTATACATATGTCAATATACATACTCGTAGGTAGATATAATTTCAGTTCCTGTCTGATGTGGGCGTGGCAGCTTTCGCCACAGTTTTCTCATTGATTTGTCATAAATATTGCCAATAATTTCAGGCAAGACTGCGTTGCGTTTGCCACAGTTGTCATTACTGTTGCACTTTATTGTCGGGATTATGCAACATAACGCACGCATATTATGCACATTACTGTTATGTAAATTCTTGCCCCGACGGGCTTTACAAATGCACAATTCGGCGTGGCAGGCAGTGACATTTATTTTATTCTTTCCGATTTTATTTACGTTGATTTATTACCGTTTTTTGGTTTTTAACTGCGACAAATGTGTCGCATATTTCTCGACTATGTCCCACGACAGTCGCTCAATTTTAATGTAATAAATACGATTACATGTATTTTTTTAAAACATCCCATTAAATATGGTCAAGGTTCTTACTGCAGTTGTACATTTACTTTAATTTTCTTTTCTACCTTCTTGAAAAGTGTCCGCTTAAATGCAACTTATTTATGTTTATACATACTTATATACCATTAAATGGTTATTTCTAATTATTTGAAGTCTTTGAGTTTTGGATAAGCATCCAAGGTATTACCCTTTTCAACACTTTTAATATTCCAAAGCAATTACCTGAAAAAAGAGAAGAGAAGAAAGCATTAGTTTAAATGAGTTTTTATAGGAATATACACATTACGATATTTAAATGACTCAAAAAATGGATATAAAATATAATTTCTAAATATCAAAAACTGCTCTTCCAAATGCTGAAACAGAAAAGCCAACCCAAAGGCGTAATCATTGCAATAAGAGACCCCTCCCAATTGAGATCGACGAAGCGTTTGATGCAATATAGGAGTGCTGGAGCTGCATTTTATTTGAGGCCGACAGACTCAAAAGAGAAATGTATTGAGGGTTCACAAAAAGTAATGGCGACAAAGCAAGCAGCAAACGAGAGCCAAGGAAAAATTTGCTAGACAGCGGCATGAATTTAATGGCAGTCGGTTTTTCGGGCGTTTTCAACGACTTTTGTTGTTTTTCATGGCATTTTCCCGTTGCTGTAATTTGGAATGGTTGATAGTTTTTATGAGCCGTACTGCTGACAATGATGTTGTTAACGATGGGCGGAATTCTGCCGCAATCTGCTGATGTTGCACAAACAATTTGTGCTGCATTTCGTAATAGCGTTGCATACTTTCGGGCGTCTTTAGCACTAATTATGCGATACAATGCCTCAGGAGCTTTAATAGAGCACCTCTTTGCGGATTTGTTGCTGAGATAAATGAGTTCGGGTAAGGCAGGGCCAAACGTGCGCAATCATCAGCCAACAACGTCAACTGCGGTCGTCAGAATCTCGCAGCAGCTAGAGGAAGATTGTCTGAGGCAAAGCGGACAAAAGGCCCCGTGTTATATACATCGAAGGAAATGCTAACACAAAAGAGTGGTGAAAACCGACAGCCAAAAAGAAACAAGCACTTCACCGGCAGTGTCCTTGCCTCGTTATCTTCTTTACTCCTGTGAAGTGGTTTTTACGAGTCTATGCCTCAGAAGGGTAGACTTACCCAGTGCCAGTGCTTGTCACTATTTTATGAGCAAATTGTTTCATATTCCGCCAAAGATATTCAATTAGATTAGAAAATGGATTTTAACGTTCATAACAAAAGTTATAGCTTAAAAGATTCCAATACAGACGTCTATTTTAAAATGTTAAATTGTAATTGAGACTAAACACCAAATTGTATTTGTATTTAACTATAAGTTTAATTTAAGTTATAAATATAACAGTATAATTTAAAAAAACAAGACGTCTCTTTTAAATCAACAATTCAAATTGACAAATAATTTTTGCACAGTAATAATTTCTGTATATGGATTTACTTGTACTGTACAATTTTATTTGAAGTTATTGCACAAAATCCTTGTTTTTATTGTTTGTCATTGAATAATATTATCAAAATATTTGCAACTGGTACAACACCAGTATTAGAATATTCAGGCAAAATAATTTGAGAAGGGTATGTAATCTTCAACTCGTGACGACAATGTTTTATCCTTTTTTAAATGGCGGCTTGTCGCCATTTTGTGTTTAGAATTACAATAGCGTGGCCAAAAGCGTTTTGCGGCAACTTTGACGATGGCGCTTAAGTCACAGAGACCGTTGTAAATGTTGGCTTATAACGGCTATCTGTCTGCACTTACCTTCTTGTGTACATGTCTGTGTATGTGTGTGTGTGCACTACCGGCTGTCTGGAACGCCATTTTGTGGCAGGAAAAAAGGGACACTCACACACCATCGACCACCTTGCTCCGTGTGCATGTGTGGCCATAAAGTATGCAATAACATTTTATTGTAACAACTCGTTAAATGGGAGCAGAGAAGCAAGAACTGCAGGAGCAAACGGCTCTACGAAAAGGCAAGCTCTTCTCTTCCATTATTTCTCCTTTCTGGCCGCTGCTGTTTAGCATAAAATTTACGGCACCACGAACATTTGACGTTTACGTTTCTGTAGTCCCGTAAATCCTACTAATCAAATTTATTGCGCTCAACACACGACACAACGACCACCCACCCACACACACACACACACACTCTCTCTCATATCCACACACACAGACACACACACTTGGACAGAGTTCAACCGCACAGCCTGCCAGCGGCCAATGGGCAACGGCGACCAACTGCCTGTCGCCTCTCTTCAAATGCTTGGCAATATGCATATTAAATTTAATTAGAGCGTCGGTAAACATAAATTCAGCCACTGAAGTACAGCGCTTGACGTCTATTGCCTGCAATGCAGCAGCAACAACAGCAACAAAAAGCTCTGGCGTGGCAGAGGTTCCTTTGCCTCAGATGTTATGACCACCTGCGTTAATTCCACCTTTTGCACACAAAACAAATTTTGCTTTGCCTCGGGGCGGTCGCTTTGAGGCTTGACTGCTTCAGCTAAACTTAAGTCCGTTGTTTTATATTCGAAATATACTATACTTGTAGAAGGCAAGAGTACATAAAGGCTAGCCACATCGAATAACACATTAAAAAACACACACAAAGCAGAAACACTATTTCAAAAAGAAAGCATGAACAATATAAACAAATTTTATTTTAGAGAATTCACTTTGTGCTCCTTAAATGCCTTAACATTTCTCTTAAGTCAATCACTTTAATAAGCACAAGAGCCAATATTAAGCTAATTGTTTACCGCAACGTTCCGATTGATGAACCAAGTGTATGGTGGTGATTGTTTATGAGTGGGATACGCGGTTATAAATGGCCGATAACACATAACTGATGGCCCACATGTGGGCCAAGCAAAGCCTTGATCACCGAAGATTTAAGCGAAACTGGGCGCAAGTTTATCAATCATCAGCCAAAATCCCAATTTAAATTAATAGAAATGGAATTGAGCATTTCCAAAACATAAATTTATCGCATTTTGTGCAGCAAGATTTATTCCGCACAAGTTGATTAATAATTTATTTCCACTGTGCGTCTTTCTCCATTTCGGAAAAATGCATTACCCAATAAAAATATGTGGACGTAAAAGCCTTCCAGAAGGCCGTCTTGTACAATGCGCTAAAACACTCGTTTGGCATGCTTTAGACCCTGTATGGAGTGCAAATACGACTTTTTGAACAAACTAAATTGATTTTCGTTCGTTTTTTAAAAAGCCCTGTATACTTACGAAAACACGTATTTTAAATAAATAAATAATTTACCTAAATAGCTAATTGAAATAGAAACGGCCATATTGACTGGCAAGATACAGCAGCAACATACAGTTCAGTTCTCGCAATTTCATATTTCTTTTAAATAGATAATCTCAGAGCTATAAAAGTTCCGAATATTAAAAGGGTTTTCATCCATAGACAGTAAGAGTCCATTAAAAATTATCATCTTGTTATACGAAACATACAAAGTAAAACAACAATCATATATTTAATAGCGGAAATTCACAGGCATGAACCACCATGTGAAGGCTGACAATAAAAGCATTTTTGCTCCATAGTTATGCGCCACGAACTACATAGGTTCCGTAGCGTTTAATTTTGAAAAGAAATCATTTTTCCACCTTTGTGCAAATGTATGTAACACACAATATCTTAAAAAAGAAGCATTTCTTATACCACATCAAGGTTTGGATTTATTCGGTCTACCATTTATCCTTATGCGCATTAAAATCAACACATCCTTATGCTTTTTAGTGAAGGGAATGATTGTACAATTTGAAAATAAAGCTGTTGTGTGCCTAAAAGCATGGACTTGTGATTGCATTTTTAAAAATTTTTAAAAGTTATACTTCTTGGCAATGTCCCATGTCAGTCAGAAAACATGGCAAAGACTGCTTCGAGGGCCCGGAAGGGCAAACTTAACCATGGGAGGCAGAAGCATTAAAACAGTGTGTATATACTTACAAGTATACAGAGATGTGTATAGGAATTAATCGATTAATATTTCAATATTATAATTAAATAACCTATACTCATGAAATATGTCTGAGGCAATTTAACTTGAATATATTTGTAAGGATGTTAACAAGGGCAATTATTTGTTAATAAGTTATGAAAGCCCAAGAAACTGTTTAGATCAAATATTATTCTGTGGTCGTAACAAATGCCAGTGTTTTGTTGATCAAATGGGTCTTTCTGACAACCCCTTATAGAAGGTAAACGGCATGAAAGGGTATGCGCAGTGGTTCACCAACGTATTTTGTTTAGGAGGCTTTAGGTTATTTGACGGCGTTACAACAATTTAGAGAATGAGCGATTTAATTCTGTGCATCAGGAATCTATATTTAAAAAGTTAAATTCTGAGAAAAGGACATATTTCGAATTCCATAGCAGGTCGCAAAGGACCAAAAATTCGTTTGAGATCCGGCGCCACACCGAAATTAGAATCGCAACCCAACAACAAAGTGCCCGGATTTTAGGCTAATTTTGATTATTTTAGTGCCGCTTGTGGGGATTTATGTTAATTACCTCAAGCACAGGCATACACACATACATACACACATGAGAGTGTGTGTGCTCTTTTTTTTGTTTGTTACGCAACGTAGTCCGCTGCCGTACTCTGATAGAATTTTTGCGCATTTTACGCTCCTGCCGTACTCGCATGAATGTGACATTAATGAGCTCTTATATTATCCCAGAGGTCGAGACAGGACAGAAGGGCCGAAGCGCCCACACATACTGGCGACAATGCTGAGCCTCCGCATAAAGTTGATGATCATAATTTGTCCCTGAATTTGAATGCCGCATTCCGGTGTCGACCGTGCGATGCTCCGTGTGTTCATAATTAAATTGTTATTTAGACAAAAAGTTAAACTGAGTGCCCATTTAGAGGTTACAAAAGGTCGTCTCATTTCGATTTGCAGCAAAAAGGCAGCCCGATGAGCCCGACCGCACAAAGAGCAGAAAAGAGCAGCAAAGCGCAGCCCTCGTCGTTTTGGATTAAAAAATTACTTTATGCGAAAATGAAATCCCTTTTGTGGTTATGGCAGCCTTTTATCCACATTGCAGTGGGATACAAAGTGGCTTCGGGAAGTTCATAAAAATCGTGCACGTTACAGCCACAGGACGCTAGTAAAAGTTTTGATTTTCCAACAAAAGTTAAATATAATCCGCAAGGTAAGTCAGCTGCTCAAAAGTTGACGACTATAACTTGGCATTAATTTCATTAACATCAATGCTTGGTGTGGGAGGCTGTCCGGAAATAAAGCGAAGACTTAATTTGATTGTTTATTGTTTCTTTTTGGGTAATGGAAGTTATAAAAAATTTGTCCAGTACTTTATTAGGTGTCATAACAAAATGTGATGGCCAGTGTAATGAGAAGGATGGTGAGAGCAATAGGCGTCTTAAAAAAATACAAATTACAGCAATGTAGAGTTTTGAACACAATTTCAATGATGAATAATTAGAAGAAGCTCCCAATATGTATGGCATCAAGGTCATGTTTGCACTTTATTTGGATTTGTTTTGGTTTAATATTGGCCAGAGTTCTGCTGAGTCCAGTAAGAGATTTACAATTTCTCTTCATTTAATTTCTGTTTACCTTTGTTCAAATTATATATGTAGAACTAATATGTGAGCTTCAGCAGTCTCCCTGCCTGGTTAGCTGAACTGCTGAGAAGATATATTCCGGTTTATGTGATTGGATTCAGAATGTTGTCATGTGCACGTAATTTAAAAACTTCAGAAGCCTCCTAGAAATCAAATTTAAATTTCTTATTCAATCCTGAAGTTCTTCTGTCTTTCCAATAGCTATATCTTCCTCCAGGCGTAGTTTCTATAGCTAAAGAAACTTTAAACAAACTTCAACATATCTTTACGAGATGAACTGACTTAAAATGGCAGTTGTTGATACTCAAAACATTAGAAAAAAGCACTACTCCATCTTCTGTATACCTGTGTGTGGGCCCAATTGAAATATTTTTAAAGTGATTTGCCACAAGAGAGTTTTGAAGGACTGATCCGGACAACAGATCGAATCACTTAATAACCCAAGCGAGTGAGAGTGTTACTGCCACATATTGTGGAAATTATAAATATTTCAAAGCTTATTGTATCAACATCCTGTGGCGTTGTTTCTGGTGCCATATTTTGGTAGCGCGTTAATTTATGGCCATTTACAACATATCATTTGCATTTATGCCACTAATTTAAGTCGCATTCGCCTAATTAAGTTGCATTTGTCTGGCACAATGCCATCATCTCTTTGGATAATTATTGTCAACAAAAACACGATTTTATCTAAATCAATTTAATGAATGCCGCCCGCTGCCCAAACCTAAACAGTGTGATAAAACGAAAGCGCAAGAAGCATCCCGCATGGTGCAGCACCAAACACTCACACACACACACACGCACACACAAACACATACATAGCTAAAAATACAGAAAATGGTAGAAATACATACTCCCCTAAAAACAAATACAAGCTCAAAGCAGAGAGTCGAACAGGAGAACAGACAGCTCGACAGCACGACAGCCCGATAGGCAGGCGGCAGGCAGTTGGGCGGGGAGATGACGTCACAGATAGACAGACAGACGTAGATAAGAGAAGCCGAAACTCAAATTAAATTAAAATCTTTCAGTTTCAATTACGAGTTTTTGTCCCACTTCAATTCCAGCATACAAAACACAAATTGCATTCAAAATGCATTAAAAGCAATTTGCACGAGAATTTGCATAACAGTGGCAGCGGCAGCGGGAGTCGGAGCGGGAAAGACGCAAACGAGAGAGCTACAAATAAACACACATACTTACATACATACAAACATACAATACAGATACTGTTGCAGCGCCGTTGGAGGATAGCGTCGAAATTATACGCTATCAATTATAATGGAATGGAAATGGATGTGGCAAAAGGCAAGGTGAAGCCGTATGAGCCCAGATGAGGTGAGAATGGAGCATTCTTTGGGTTTGAGGATGCGATATCCTCCTAATGCCGCTCCTGGGTGCCGCTCGTGGTGGCAAGCCAACGGTGTGACAAATTGCATGTTGCATTGAAATTGCGCGCATGTGCTTACAAAAACAAAAGGCTGCAGATACAGGGACTCAGAGATCATTTGCCTTTCGGCTTTTGCCACACAGCTGCAGCTATACATTTACAAACACAAATTCCACATAAATACAACATGCACGTACATGGTTGCACACACACACACACAGACACACACACACACACGTATGCCTAAGTGATGCATATGGTTATGCCTGGGACGTCTGCCCGACTGTCAATTGGGTGGCATTGTATGGCGCACAAAGCGACGCCGGTGGTGGTGCTGATGATTTTGCTAAGTTGTTGTTCTGTTGCTGTTGTTGTTGTTGTTTTTGTTGCTGGTGGTAGACGAGTCGGGGTCGGGTTCGGGTTCGGGTTCGGGGTGGTGCGACACGCTTCAAAGGTGCAAGCGATTGCACTCAAGGCGTCAACCAGGCGCATGTTGCAACAGCCAGAGCGACAGACAAACAGCAGGTCGGACGGCTTGCAGTTTCTGAATCATGGGCAACAGTGGTTCTACAAGTATCTAAAATTTACAAACCTACATTTTTAATTCTTGATCATTGTGTTAAAAATGCATTTGTTTTGTAATAAACTCGTTGAGGAGAGAACATCTCGAGAAATAAAACACTGCATCAAAAGTAATGTTTCCCAAGAGATTACAAACATGCGCATTTAGGCGATGGTGATTATTAATAAGTATGTATACTATAATATACGAGTACATTCGTATCTGACTTTCTTAAGAAAAAGCGCAACTATGTCTATCAACAGTTTTAGGGCTTCATGAGAATTTCTTGTACCATTTGTAACTCATATTTCATCATTAGCCCCATTCACCAGCTACTATAGATTAGAGAGTACTTCCTTATAATTTCTGCACTTTATTTCAGACTCTGCTAAATGATATTATTTATTGCTTTGCTTTTGTTTCAAGCAGGGACTTAAATTTAGAATTTCTTCAACGAATTGTTTCTTCTCATTCAGACAACTTCTTTTCTCAAATTTTATTTTTATTTTTCTGCTGTTCACAGTAAATCTTTAACAAAACAGATGTTTTTGCATCACTGATGAACAATTATACGTAAACGATCTCAACTGTCGAGCCAATCCGATAGTTAAATACCCTTCTATGTCATATAGATTGTTGTACGTGGCAGTAGATGAGACACCTTAGTACCTCTATATCTTTCTTTGAATAACATTTAAAATCATAATAGAGAAGTGAACCTAAGCTTCAAACATTCAAAAAACGTGTACTGATCGAGAATATATTCTTTATGGGGTCAAAGTAACTTTCTTCTCATTCTCATTTGAATTCTCTAAATGAGGTCGAATTTGCTGCATTTTAAGGTTATGGCTGCCCCTTCACCATCCATAAACGGACTGTCACTTATTGAATCTTATGCAAACAATAACTGAAAAACTATTACCATTCATTGAACTCTCCAATCATCAATGACATTTAAAAAATTGCCATCTGAGTAGCGGGTCGGCAAAATCTGATGAGCTTGGGAGAACTTCGATTCTAAGTACTGCATAATGGCCAAGGTTGTGATACGATTTTTAACCAAAACAAATAACAATTGCACGCTAGAAAGCGCATACTGTGCGGCGTCTGTCCTTGTTCCCTGCCTCCGACCCGTTGTCAGACAGACAGCAACGATGGCGTCGAAGGTGCTGGGATTTCCAGTAATGTGTTGTACACGCTTTTGTCTTGCTGCCTTCCTCGTTGTCGTTGTCGTTGTTGTGTGTTGTGTGTTGATTGTGTGGTGGCGGCGACCCTTCATAGAGCATTGAATTATTGCTTGGTGCATGCTACAAATCAGCAACAAAGTTGCCACCGCTGCCAACATAAGGTGCGCAATGCCGTAAATATATTGGAAGTCGTTGCTAAAAGGGGGCTACTACCGATTGGTCTTTAAATTATGCTACCGACTGTTTGTTTGTGTAAGAGTAGAGCAAGGAACACAGGTTGAAACACACACTCATACAGTTACCCACATACTAGGACTACTAATCCAAATCACGGTTGTAAGTTATCTAAAAGGAATGGATGTCATGAACACAGATTTCCATTGCTGGCCTAAATCAATAAATTAAGATGTTAGCCTTTAAAGGACTAGTGCTAAGAGTTTAATGAATATGCAATAATACTTGTATGCTTTAAAGTAGAAGATGCGATTCAAGTTACTATACTCAATATTCTGGTGGCATACACGATAATGCGAGTACATGCTTTCGCACTTTCAGTGAAAAATTCCAAAGTTTTTAAAATTTTAAATCAAAAAACCATGTTTATGGTAATAGTCGTGTATCGGGAGAGAAAATTCAATACTGTATTTCCGTATTAACCTACTTGTACTTATGAATGCATAAGAGTTTGTTAACCAAAATGATCGCATTATCACAGTAGATTCTGTCAAATATGTGCCAAAATCTCATCGAACCCTACAGCAAGACTGTATTGAATGCTCACGTAACATTTGTCTTTCGTGTTGAATCCATAGAAATTTAACAGAAGTGAAACATGAATTTACCTTATTTCATTTCATTTATTCACAAAAAAAATTGGCTCATTTGTGTGTTCCTATTGTTAGTTAAAAAGAAGTTCAGGGTTAAAAGGTAAACCTTACTAGATCTAAAGTATAACAGAAGCGGATGAAAAATGTCATCAAAAACCCATTAATTTACTTTTAATTTGGATAACTTCTAATCACAAGTGCAAAATCAAATTTGTCGATTTAAAGATAGACTGAAAACATTACTTCGAAAGGTTACACCAATATCCAGCGAGTATGGAGTCCGATGCTGAATAAAACGAGTATACCTCTTTAGGGAAGAAAATCTCTTATAGAGGACTGATTTTCTGATACTTAACTATATTTGCAATATTCACTTTTTCAGCATGTACAAGTTTACAAGAAAAACTAGGTGATCATGCTTTCCCCCTTCATACAAGTAGCTGTATTCTTTTATTTACTTGTAGAGTAGAAGCATTTGGAGTTGGATTTGTGTTATGGCCAAGTTTTGGCATCAAGCCCGTTGTCTTCACAGTTCCTATTGTTCAACTTTTTATTTTTCGCATTTCACAAGTTTGTTCATAGAAAAATCTGTTAATTGGAGCGTAAAATTAGCTTTTCCATTGATTTGCTGCAGAAGATTTATTGTCCGAGGCAAAAAATGCTTTGCTTGCTTTACAACACTCTGTACAACAGCGAAAAGTTAAAGGTTGAATGGGATTGAAAGTTTAGGCAACAACTTTTTGCGTTGAAACTTTGCAGCAATATCGAGACTGCAATGTTCAGGTTTGGATGCAAATTGCACTCGAATTGATTAGCGCAGTAAAGCTGGAGCACTCATGCATTATTTAGATGGGGAAATATATATTTATATACATATATTAAATCCGGCGAAATAGCTATTATTTTGTTTGATTTTTCCCTTTGTTTCTTCATCGTTCGCCCACAGACCCAAACACAGTTTTTCATTATTTTAAAAGCGGATTACAAAATTTCTCACATGTGTGATTGCCCGATGGGTCCGTCGCTCTATGAACATGCACATGGAAATGCCTCCCAGCGAGATTGAATTAAAAAGGAATAAGAAGAAGAGGCAGCGATCCACCACCCACCCAGCAAATCAACCATGATGTATGGGCGCTCCCCCAACAAACACTCCCTGCCCCTCACCCCCATCCCACCCTCCCTGTGCCACACATTTGGCTGCCGGCGCGAGTGGTGCGACTCTGAAGTCCCAACGAAATGTGCAACTCGGCAACAAAATACAACTTTTTTGTTGCTAAGTATTATGTATTTCATTTTGGCATTGCCGCAAACACTCCAAATGCATTTGCCATTCCTAGTTTGTGTATTTTTTTTGGACTCGGAGCGGGGCATGGGACGAGGCGGGAAGCGGCGTGGGGAGCTTGGTGGAGGGCTTGGCGGGGCGCTAGCCGGAAGCGTAGATTTTAATGCATGCTCTTCCTTGCGAACTTCCTTTCGCTGATGCGAACGTAGACACATGTTTCGCGCTCCCCGGTGGTTGAGGTGGAGGTGGCGGTGGCGGTGGTTGGGCGTGTGCCACATATCAAACGTCAACATTACAAGCGTTTTGCCGTGTTTTATTCATGTAAACGACTCGCAATGCAGTTCTGCACCGCATTTTGTTTGCAAATTAAAACAAACTGTTGCGATAAATTGCACCAAAAAATAGGAGATAAAATTACAAAACAGGGAATGTTGCTGCTGATTGTAAGTACTTCACAGTTGCTAAGGATGTGCGGATTGTAGCTGGTGGGTGTTGACGTTGGCACACATTCCTTTTTAAGTTGACATACCCCCGGCAACAAATTTAAAGATGTCGACAGGGTATGATCCACTCAACAGGTTTCAAATGTTGATTGCTTGAATTAAAACGCCATTGTTGAATGATGTTTGAAACCATCTAGTCCATGTGAATGAAAAATAACGCGACAAAAATTAAGAAAAATAACACGACAAAAATGAAGAAAAAACCCTCCATTCCACTGTGTCAGAATAGACTGAAAAGAGTTAGGATATTCTAATAGATTTACTTTATATATAAAGTGCTCAAATACTATGGCCCATAGTTATGGGGGAAATAAATGTGCCAGCAATGTGAAAATTATTCAACAAACCGATCTAAAATCATTTAAATAACTGCTCCAGTATATTTACAACGAATAAATCTACAATTATTGTAGCACTCCAATAGTTTTCAATAAAAGAAAGAAAATTTTAGCAACATATTCCTTCAAATGAAGAATACCATTTATATAATTTGACTACTTATCGTGACAGAAAAAGAAAAAGTATAGTAAATAATACAGTAATTATACAATTTATTTATGCAAGGTAAGCATGTAAGGAAAGAACCTGTTTATAAAGTCAATTTTTACTAAATGTAGATTAAAGTTGCGCTTACTGAGCGACAGAGTAAAGAATGCCCAAATAGTTATGTAAAATTGTCAAATTGAAGAAAAAAAAACATCAGTTTTATTTCTTTTGAAAGTTAAGCTGTAAGACCATATCTCACAAACTTTGCAACAAATAATGGGAAATGGAAGGACCCTCACAGTTTATCTCGTCGTGCTGGTCATAAATATAAGCCCGCTTCTAGGTGTTTGGTAGATGGAATAAAGATTGGAAGATATGGAACATAAATTAATACTCTTATGGAAGTCAAATTTCATTGACAGTGCGTTGTTAGAAACTTAAAAATCAATTACACTTCCCACTTTATTTTGGTGATCACCCCTTTTAAACATTTTAAGTTAAATCTATGAACAATTCCAGCTCTCAGTCTTCTCTTCCTCACCCAGAAAGGCGAATTACCACATTTATTCGAAATATTGTTTTAATGCTTTGTTTATGGACCTGTGCCATAAACATTTGCTCAACTACGCTTGCGAATACTATAATATAAATAAATGTGCAGTTTTCGCTTTCAGCCTTCCCTCCCTCACCTAGAAGTGATTTCCACTCTCTAATGGTGTCGGAAAAGTGGCGCACTGCGTTCATTTGAGGATTAAATCTCTGTCGCATTGCAGCAAAACATTTGGTGCGAGCGTTCCTTGAATGTGCCACAAGTTGTAAGCGATAGAACGTAGTCGTCACTCCAGCGACGAAGGAATGCGGTGACAAATAGTTTTCCTTCCGAGTTGTTTCGCGCCTGCTCGCTATGATGGACGGATGAGCACATGCATCTGGCCAGGACTCGGGGAAGGGCAGAGAGTCTGCTGCGTAAGTTACACGTACAAGTACACGAACATGTGCGATTTTGTCACTTGCAGCTGGAAGTGCACGACACTCTAGACACGTCGCAAACGTTTGCTGCCGTGCATCTGTATCTTTACATTTGCAAAGCTGCGAATACGAAAAGACATCTGTAGGAAAAATGAGAGTGGCGGCAGCGACATGAAGCAAATACCTACTGGTAGGCAGAACGAGACTGGCATTTACATTGGCACACCTACCAAGCCAACCAAACAGCAGATACAAATGTATCTGCCGTCTGCCAGGCTTCATGCCTCTGTGCATCGCAGTGTGTGGCATGCAACGCCCCGAAACACTTCTCTGGCGCCGCTTTCCGAGGCAGACAGGCGGGAGTGTTAGTGTGCGAGTACGAGTGTGTTTACACTCAAAATTTAGTTTTATGGCAATGCGGTCTCTCGCTTGCATCTGCCTCAACGCCCCCTGCCGCACAGAGATTGTGTGTTTATGTCGGTGGGAAAGTGTGTGCCCACACTCATCGTTAAACTTTTTTGGTGTAGTGTAATTAGTCTTTTATATGCCATGTTTCCACTTCTCCCAAAAGTTTCTAGTTTTTATACCCTGTAGCAGAAGCGTGAAGAGGGCATATTAGGTTTGTGGACAGAATGAAGCAGGCAGAAGCAAGCATCTCCGACCCCACGAAGTGTATATTATGTACTTATTTCTAATCAGCACAACGGAGAAATCGATACAGCCACGTCTGTCTCTCCGTTTCTCGGAAACGGCTGAGTCCAAATTGACCAAACGTGGTAAGTGGATGCTCCTTATTCCCAGACATACGAGCCTATTTTATTTTTTGATTCCCCCCTTTTCTCACCCACTCCAGAACTTCGCAATACTGCCTACAGTTCTATATCTACATACGTCTAACTTTGCACATAAATTATTGTTTACTTCAGGACTTGTGTTTCAAGTCGATCAATTCTGAGAAAAATTATTAGCAAAACAATTTCCATTTCTACGCCCACCCCACGAATTTTGTTTCTGCATGTAACTCAGCGCCAGAAGTTTGTTTGGGTAGAGGGTATTTCACTGTCGGGCTTGCTGGACTGTAGTTTTCTAACTTTTTGTTTTTTTTTTTAAAACGCCTGCAATGTCCTGTGCGAGAAATGCAATTTATTTGATAGGATCGCACTGTGAGTGGCCTATTTAGCAAACACTTGATACTTAAATGTGTGCTAGCATGCTTCGAAGGAACTTTCGGCCGAGCTACAGAATACCTGTGAGATGGCTATACATCAGGGACCAATAAAACAGAATTATAAGGAGTGCAAAAATAACGCCGGAGCATCGGAGCAGGCTTATTGGCATACGCTCGATACAATTTTGTAGTATTTTAATGTACATTTCAACCATGTATGTTTAAATATAAATATGGACATTTAACAGGAAAATAAGGGGAGCCGCATATTTAAAGATATTCAAAGTATCACACAAATTTGGTTTTGATACACATTAAACTCATATTAAAATATTTACAATTCCAAAATTAATGCAGATTGAATTTGGCTTCCTGCTAACTCATAGCAGACATAGGTTTTATTTTAGGTATTTCTGCTTCAGTTATTTCTAGGCAGAGTAGCAGATACTTAGTCACCATGACGAGAAAAATCAGAAAAAAAAGAATGCCAGAACACCCACATTTTCCCTTCTTCTCCTTTAATTTTAAATGTGAAAAAAATCTACACATTGTTTTGAGGTGGATATTGAATTTTTCTAACTATTGACTCAATTTTGTTCTTTTGTTCGCTTTATTAAAGACCAATTAAATCGAATCGAAATGAAGGCTCACACAAATACTTCAACATTCTATCTACATTTATATTTAAGTTAGACAATTCATCTGCCTTACGCATCCATTCATGTGTGCAAGAAAAAATGCATTTGTATGTTCGCATACACATACAGTGAAAAGCGCTTATAACGAATAATAAGGAATCGGGGAAATGCGGTCGATATAAGCGATAGTCAGTGTAAGAGATATTCACACATAATTTCATGACTAAATACAGAGAGGCACATAAAGCTGCCTGGGGTAAGGAGAGTCTACTTTCCAAATGTATATATTTTATGGTGTCAGAGGTGGTTCTTTCTCCCTGTTACATACTCTGCATAAATCTGAAATAGCCTTCGGGTGCAGGGTATTAAAACGAAGTTCTTCATATATTACATTTAAAAGTGATTTAAAAAAGCAATTATAGTCGCTGTAAATAATACTATATGGATAAGCGATAGCATTTTATAGCAAGCACAACTAGTCATCCGAATTTCGTCGTTCCAGTCGATATTTCATTTTAAGCAGTGTTGTTATAGGCGATTTCAACTGTATGTACATACTACATGGATATATGTATACTCGTATAAGTATTAATTGACTGAGTTCATTTTCAAAATTGATTTCTAAATAGAGATACTGCTTTGGACAGTCTGTAACTGTAACAAGGCGGAAACGCACACATTGAACGAAGAAAGACAAAAGCCATGGATAGATACATAGATGCGAAGATAGTGTTGCACAACTGGATGTGATCACAAACAATGAAGCTCAAAAGTCAAATGGAATCGAGAGCTGATGCGCTTAAGCAAACTGTCAATAAACTCGCATTTGCACTTCATTTCACTTGAGTATAACTATCAGAAACATATAGTCTATATACACACACACTCCGTCTCTCTCTCTCTCTTTCTCTACATAAATATGTAACATAAAAATATTGTAGTAATTATTTTTCCAGTGCTCTGCGCACCCGCATGTCTACAATCAGGCATTGACGCCAAAGCTGGCAGCTGCAACAATGCCATACTTGCGAGTACGGAATGCCCATGGGAAGCTTCGGATGCTGGCTGGAGATATGTATTTCTGTTGTTATTGTCTGTGAGTGTGAGTGAGTGTGTGTGTGTGTGTGTATGTGTGTGTGTGTGGGGTGGAGTGGGGGATGGGGGCCAACACATAAATTGAAATACGCTGTGACGGAGCAATTGGTGTGAATTTGGTGTGAAAAATGAAAAGCATCCATAATCTAATTTTATCATTATCACAGTTGTCTGCGCTAAGTGACGTCACGTTGTTGCTGCTGCGTCTTGCAACAAGGAAACTGAGAAAACTGTAACGTGGCACGCTCAGTAAAGCAACAACAACGGACCGTTAGTTGCCATGGAGATGGCAAAATACAAACAACAACAGCAGCAACAACAACAACAAAACTAAATAAAAATAAAAACCTGTCAGCAAAATAAGAAAAGTGTATTATTGTGTAAGAAAAATCGCCTGGCACTTGGCTTCTATGAGTACAACAAAAACAGAGCAAAGGCAAAGGCAACGGCAACGGCGGCGGCAACAGCAAGTGCAGCTATTTCATGCTACTTTGATGTGACTTTTGTTTTTGTCAGCAACAGCATCACACACCATTGCCATGCTTAAGCGATGTCCTTGTGCTTATTGTGCCACCATGCAACGCTAGGCAGCTCGACTTGCCTCTTCCCCTCCCCGGATATCCCTCTAGCTCTGCCTCACAACTTAAGTGCAACTCTAACGTTGCGCAATGGAGATGTGGCAGCGGCAGCAGCAGATATAACACCAACAACAACAGCTGCATGGCACGACATTCCATTGTTGCGCTGACTATTTGAAAGACTTAATTCAGCGCTCACTTACAACAAACTCGCACACACACACACACACACACACACACATACATGCACCGAATCCATACCCACCCCCGTACGGCCCCCAAGCACAGACCCACATACTTGTACGCAATTGGATGTTGCCTCAACTTCAACCCCGGGACAAGTGCAACTAACTGTCTCCATTACGCATTGGTGTTACGGGCAGCGCCAACGCAAATGGCGACAATACAGTGGGTGCAAAAAGCTCTCGCACGTCTATGAGTATTTGCTCGTCAATTCGCGCATTTGTGCCGGCAGTCAACTTTTCACGATGTCTAAAAAGGTTAAGCTGCCACAAAAAGTGCTTGCAACGTGCCACAACTGCGAGATCGCCGAAAACTTTAATTTGATAAGCTCTTCAAATAAATTGGAGCAAGTAGTTTCGCTGAAAGTTCAATCACCTACGAGGGTATCACATCCTCCTCCGCCTATTCCCCATCGTTCTTCTTTATCTCCACTTTTGAATAGATTTAACCATTTCCTCTTTACACTTTACACTTTGACTTTGCATTTCGATTTATCCAGCAGGGAATTTTAAATTGAAGTGGCGAGGTCAACAAGACTACTACATTTTCCACAAGGCTTATTATACACTTATTATACACTGCTTGAAAAATGTTGGGAAACGCATTACGAATTACATCAACAAATGGAACACAATTTGTTCGACTGACAACGCAGTATTAAATAGTAGCTGGCGCTACAAAAAGTTCGCATCTGCAAATGCTTTTCAAAGAATAGAGAACGCTCCAGTAATTGCATTTTAAGCTACTAGGTCCTATTAAGTTAAAGGAAATTCATAATGAAATTCACAAATTGGAATAATTTTGTGTGCATTTAACAATTCCTGCATCAAGCCTTAAACACTTATTATTTCTTTGGCAGACAATAAGTTCATTTTGGAATCTTATTTCCAGTGCAGAGTGTTCTTGGTTTTGAATTAATTTAGACTTTATTACAAGAATAAGTTAAAGAATTTCCAAGTTGAACTTTGTTTAGTGTCGCTTTACTTTCTCCGGTTATACTTACAAATGAAATCAGAGAGATCAAGCAATGTTCTGTATTTCCCCCTTTCTTAAGAAATGAAGAAAATAGGTCCAACCAATATTGATGTACGTACCTGCAAAGAAAATAACAACAAGAAAATTAGTGAGAAAATTCAATGAATATAATTACGTAGGCGCATAAGCATATCAGTCCGAGTTCGAGTAACAATATCAAAAGCAAAACGAATGATTGTCGTCCAATCAAAACATTCAACAATCGGGCAGATACTCTTCATTCAAGGGTCAACATTGGGTGATGGACGTACACGGGAAAGAAGAAGAAGCAGAGCTCTCAAGTCAGTGCCCTGAAGCAATCAGCGCACAACACGCCCAATTACACTGAAGTCCATAGGAGAAAAGGTAAGAATGGACTGCAACCCAATAATTTACCACACAATGGGGGGTGGGGGTCGCAAAACAAAAACAACCGCTCAGGTAAATGGTAACCGTCAATTGTAAGCTATAATTACTTTCGGAACGAGCTAAGAAATCAATTATGCGCATAGAGCGCTATATAGATAAAGGCAAAGGGTCGCTTCTCGCACAAATTAAACGCATGAGGGCTCAGACCACAACAACACCAACAACAGCCGACAAACGAGAGAAATAAATGACCGCAACAAAGTGCGGCATGCAATGAACAAGGTTGACCTCGACCCTGCACCTTATTAGGGATAGTATGTACGCATATGTATGTAAGTATGTTTGTATGCATAACACGCCTATGTTGGCGCCGATAAAGAGCTGACTAGCAATTTACGCGCCATTAAGCAGCAGAATTATGCTCGTAATACATGAAGAATACTAGCAAATGCCAACATAATACTAAGTACTCGTACAAGCAAAACGAAAGTAAGCCGAACCAACCCAGCAGCAATGCCCGCCTCTGCTCTCGTATTAATTAAGTTTATGGAAATGGCAGGCGGCAGAAGACCTGAAGGGTTGAAAGGCCGGCAGCTTTACGGTGAAGTTCATTTTCTGCCATTTTCTCTAAAATATAACTTTCATTTGATATTCCCGGAAAGCTTTACAAATTAACATTTTTTCATAAGAAAGCCGTGTTATTAAATAATCGATCCTACGACAACTTTACCTATGCATACATACTATTTATATATATATATATAGGTGTATACCATATAATTTTAATTTAATTTTAAATGTTGTTACACAATTTTATACACAAATAAATGAAAACACACAGATAGAAAACATTCTCGTATGGGTCGTTAGACAGAATTATATTAAAAGGTAGCAACAATTGGCCAACAACGGCGCATAACGGAGTTCACTGTTAAAAATGTAGATGCCGAGCGAGCACGAGAAGGTCGAGTTCAAAATTATTTCATCATTTGATTCAATATTTTATAAGCATTAAATTCAAGTAACTGATGACAGCAATTAAATTTGAGTTCATGTATTTGAGATTATAATTTTAATTGAAAACAGATTGTTTACCTTCAAATTTGAATAACCTATTCGTTTTGTTAACAACCTAACTTTTTACATACATACATAATTCTTTTTTAGTTCCTCAAAAACACCGTACTTTTAGGCTTAGAGTGCATATCTTGTTTTCTTTTATAACTTGCTTGTGTAAATACACATTATTTATTTGATTTAATAATATTCTCAAAAAATCCTTGTTTTCCACTAATTTTAATAGGTTTTAGATATGTATATTGAACAATCACCTATTTTTTCACGGTTTTTTCTGGAACCAATCTACTGTGTTTATTTAGGTGTATTTTACTGTCGACATCACATCGTTGTATTATTGGACTCTCATTTGATTATCAGAAAGAGTGAGTAAGATGAGTAAGAGTGAGAATATGTTTTGCGGAATGACATTTCAAAAAGCCCAAGAACCCCAAATAACAATTTTCAAATTCTTAGTGATATATGAGGAAAGGAAAAAATAATTATAAAGCATTACCTTAACGCAATAAAGCTAATTCTGTTTTTACACGGTAGATTGGTTCCAGAAAAAGTCGTGTAAAAAAGACATTAATCATGTGTTATATTAAATCGTGCTAAATGGGATAATGTAGTGTAAACAAAAAATTAATTTTCTAAACCGTGTTAAATCAAAACCGTTTAAAAGAAGACCGTGTTAAAACAGAATTATGTGTTCTAGGTATTTTAATCATAACTCAATCGATCCTAAATGTGTGACCTCTGACAAAATCGACTCGATATTGAATTGTCCGTCTGTCCATTTGTATGGACACCAAGAGCTTTTGCATCAAAATAGCTATGGACACCGAATAAGGCATCCATTTTCCATTTTTTACTAGCCACTATATAACCTCATCACTTCGTACAGCTGGCATAGGACCGATTCGTGCTGGCGCGACTTTAGCGTTCTACTCGCTTATCAATAAATTATTGAACATTTGTGAACGGAGTCTGCAGATTTACACAAATCGTAGCATAAGCCTCTATATTAAATAGCCCATTCTCCAGTTACTCGCAGTCCGTGGCTGTTTACATGACTAATTGCTGTTTATTTGCACAACATTTATATTTCTTCTACTAAAGTGGCAAATCGATGAAAATAGGTAAACAAAACATCCGCCGTTTTCTTATCCCAGTTTTTGGGGTGGCTGACAATAAATATGTTCTGAGCATTCAGTTTCAGGGGCTGAACTATATCCATACATTCGATACATGCATACTCCTGGAGGCTTTCCAAAACACACGCAGACACACAAACCCACACACCTACTATCTACACATATGTACATGTACATATATTCATATGCTAGGCTAATATCCTCATGGTCGGCCTTTTGTTTATCTAAGTTAATTACAGCAAAACATTTTTAGGGTCGCTGGCAGCTGCGTGCGGGTGGTGCTTGGGTGGGTGAATGGCCCTTTGCAGAGCCCTGCTGATGTGCCACGATATAAGGACAGCGCCACTGTTTACGCATGTTCGGGCGCGGACAGTTCCGCTGATTAATTGCCGCTAAGCATACAAGCCGGCATTATTCGACATGCGTTGCTGTATAAAACGAATCTTTACATACGTACAAGTATAGTATATATACTATATACTAGCTGCGTTGTCTCATTTCCATAACATCAAATGAGCTGCAATGTTAAGCAGGCTGTTGTACGTTCCAACTTCCGGTGGCCGGAACATAGGTAACCAAACAAAGCTTTACTCCTAGATTTTTAAAAATACTTTCTTTAGAAAGTGGTTTTTTGTACCCTTCACTGGTAAGTGTAAATGTATAATTGTTTCGGGTTCTAAAAGCCAAACTCCCTTACTGGACACCTCTTTAATCCGAACACTCTCCGGCCAAGAGAGTTTTCACTGCATATCTTTTAGTTGCATTTTGTTCATTCAAATGGGAAAGTCCATCTGTCTGCTTTAATCAAAAGAGTGTGAGCTACGAAGCTGCCTTATGGTTCCGAATCAACATACCCTTACAGTTTACAGACTTAAAAGGAAATATTTAACTTGCCAGTTATTGACGAAATCATTGAAAGCATGTGAACAAAAACTGAGACACCATTTTTTTCTGGGCTTCAATGTCTCAATGTTTGTCAATATTTCGATATGTTGTTAGCGCGACTAGGGCTAAGCCTAATCCTGCTAGCAAACGAACGAACAATCAAACCATGGACTGTTTCATGCACCCCGGCCCCACCCAGTTTCTTGATTACATGAGCAACACAATCGAGAAGGAGACAGCTGCGCATTGCCTTCGACTCCGACAGCAACAAGAGGCGGCGGAGCAAATGTCAAGCTAACAAATCAATTGATAAACAACTGTGCGCCGTTGTTTCCCAATGCTTAATTTACTCAATAACAAAATTGTATGAATAGTTTCGGGTTAATTGAATAAGAAGGAACGACGCTGGCAGCTGATAGAGAAGGCACCGATATAACACTTCGAGCAGAAGCTAGAGGCGTTCGTCTGGTCTAGTGGCGAATAGCAAGCCAAGACACGCAACGTCCCACAACGGCGTCTAACTGGCGCACTCTGACCCCTAATCGTCAATTACACGCAATACTGGCAAAGCATGGCGATTGCTGCTGATGTGAAGAAGGAAAGGGCAGCGGAAGGGGAAGGGGAGGGGCTGTGGGGCGATGGGGCTGGCGGTCTGGTTGTGTTTGTTTCGAACAAACGATAGCGACAACACTGTCGTTGTCGACGACGTGGCGTTGTCTGCAGCCGGCAACGTCGCCGCCATGTCTTCCACTGCACTGCATCCACATCCACATCTACTCAAGAATAAAAAGAAATGGTCCGCCTGTCCGCACTCAAAAGCAACTCGGTGCAACGCCTGAATAATTTCCGCCTTTCGATGTGGATTGATTGCACAATGACGGAGTCGGAGCTGGACTCAAAGTCACGAGCACAAAGTATGCACAGCCAGAGCCCAGTTCCACACTCACCATAGAGTTCTATGTGGGCGAGTCCTGATCAAGAAGAACATTCACAACTTTCCCACACCAACAAGATAGTATGTATTGTGAACTCCTCCTCGACACCGTCCAGGGAATATGGTTATAAGGGAAAGCGCTCCCCAAATCTGCGCCATTCACACTCCGATTCGGTTCCAATGTAGATTGCTAAATATCTACTAAATTTTCGATCAAATAAACCTTCAAAATAGTTACATTTTGTGGAAACTACTATAACAAATATTCCCAATTTTATAAAAAGTTCTTATTGTGTTCGTTTAACATAGCAATTTGAATAGTATTTTTATAAAACTCTAGTAAAAATAATGGAATTTACTCGCAGCGCAGACAAATAATGTGAAACTGGTGAATTCTTGAGAACTCCAGCGCTAGTTATAAATATCTACATGAACTAGAATATGTTTTATCAGGAAAGAGGAATTTTACAAGTACGTGTACAAGTACGTGTGAAAAAAAGTCAACCTCATAATATATTGTCGGTTCAATAAACTCTCTGTGTCTATCAAATAGAATCCAAAATTGGTGCACCTATTTTAAGCGAATGCTTTATACTGTGGGGAGCGGACAGACAAGCCTTTATTTTGCCAAACATTCTGATTAAATATTTATATACATACAAACCAACCAAAACCAACACACCCATACACTTTACAGTTCCATACAATTTCTCCAGATTTGAAGGAGTAAATCTTTTGCATTAATAGTATATGTTTGTATATCGAGGCAAACAGAACTGTGGTTTTATTTCACTCACAATATGAAAGCCACGAGTAGTATTTTATTAGTTCCAACTAATTGCATGTTTCTTCAATCAGTCCTCGCATTTGAGTGTGGGTGTACGTCTTTAATAAACACTCTGTTTGACTCTCATTGTTTGCTGGTTTGTTAGTTTGCCAACTTACACAGATATATATATATATATGTACTTGTATTTGCCGATTCTGCGCTGCAGATTCAAAACCCATGTCCCAAGCGGAGCGACGTTGCCGCAAATTCCAGCGTCGCGTCGCACCTCGCCTTGCCGCGCCCTGCGTGCTTGCTCAATGAATAAAGAAACATACAAACAAACAAACATTTCGTATGCTTGACTGCATGTTTGCATGAATGAATAGCTGTTTGGTGCGAATGGCTGAATGAATTGTCGGTGGGCTGTATAAATCAACTTGGCGTTTATCTCAAAGCAAATAAGTCAACGAGACAGACGTAGCGACAAGACAGTAGTGAGTGCAAGGGTGAGTTCAAATGTGTTCGGCTAGTGAGAGTCGGTGACCGCTTCTCTGATGACATGTGCGATTTGATTCCCCTCCCCTACATAGCACAGACACTTAATAAACTGGAAGTTGCAAATTGCAGCAATATTGGGAAAGAATAAAAGCATTTCAGCACTTACTGCACCCATCGCTCTTAATGTACCCGTAATGCTATCAAACATTTTTCCCATACAGCATTTTATTCCAATTTACCAATTTTTATATTGATTTGTTTTCAAAACACGATACTTTTCTAATATACTAATTTAAATAGTATATAACTTGTTTGCAGAATTTTCAAATATTTTAACTTCCTCACTACGCCTTTCAGTCTTTCAGTTGGAAATACCTATAAAGAGTATTTTTACCTGAGGGAATTACTACATACTTGGTCTGTTCAAAAGAAAAGGCACTGTTTTCTTCGATTACAATGCATTGTACATCATGAGTTCTTACCAACAGGTTGTACGGTTAATAAGGAATACTACAAGAAAGTTATGGAACGTTTGCGTTCTGTTCTAAAAAAAGGTGAATTTTGAATTCCTTGTAAAACATTTATATTGATGAATAATTTATGCATCTTGTTTCCTTCAAAACAATGCCCCTCAGATATGATGCACTTATGCCATAGCACCAAATGCTCCCTGCGACTTTTTCCTATTCCCAAAACTGAAAGGAAAGCGTTTTGTCACAATTGATGAGATAAAATCAAAATCGAAGAACGAGCTGATGGCCATACCGAAGCCATACCGAAAAGCGCATTTCAGAAGTGCTCGAGGATTGGAAGAACCGCTGGCATAAGTGAATTATATGTGAGGGGGATTACTTTGAAGGGGACAAATGGATATTGATGAATAAATATATACTTATCAAAAAAAAAATCACAATTAAAAAAAAGCACCTTATTTTTAACAGACCAGGTAGTTTGATAAGATAATAAGTAACGCCTCCATTTCATCCGATATTAATGATTTTTCCATCGTTTTCAAAACTCTATATCTTGACATGTCAACTCTGAAAGGTGTTATAGCCATACCTGGTGTACCTACCTATGCTTTGCCCGCATATGTGGTTGGTTCCAAGCAACAGTATAGGCAGAAGTCCAATTAAAGAATGTCAATAAATGTAAGTACTACGTAGATGTTACCCTGACCCAATAAGACTTAGGCCGCTGAGCTATATGAACAGATATCAGCGGGTATATCAGAAGAAGAATAAGAAGCTAGGGCAGCGTAATACTGGCGTAAAATTGATTCGCTAATAACTTTTCCTCGTATATCATTTTTGGTAAAGGCAGTATAGAATATATATATAAAAATGTGTGGAATGTTTAGCTTATGTAGATGTGGTATTGAAAAATTCTGCAGAGCTGGTGGCCAAAAATGACAGATAAATAAAATTAAATTGCATTGTCGAGGGATTAAAAGAGTCTAAGTTGGGTTGATTTGGGTTCAGCCATTGCCTAATCTAGGCATTCCTCCAAATAGACGGATAAACGGACATAGCTAGACCGATGTGTCTCGTCATTGAAGATTTATGGAGCCAGAGATGATTCCTTATGCATCTTAAAAACTCTGCACAAACCTAATATAGCGTTTTACAACGAAGACATAGGGTTGAAAGAATGTTTTTTATTAATCAGAGTAACGTTTTAATAATAATTCACAACTTTTAATAAGTGAAGTAGGAGATGCTGAAAACAGTTCTGAAGTTACTGGCAGGTGGGGAAAGATTATGAGAACATTTTTTCTAAGCTTCCTGCAAATAAATATAATATTGTAAGGTTCCTTGTAGTGGCAGACCATTCAACACAAGATGAGCTACAACTATTGGTGGGTTCCTAACTTGAACGCACAAGTAAGCTCAAAGAACTATACATATAATTATTTGAATCCATTGTGAAGCTCATGTTGTATAATTGAAATATGATGATTTCGGTGCACACGGCTGGGTGCATTGTCAGCTGCAGAATAATCGCATACATATGTGAATATAATTCGCACTCACATGCACTCGCATATACTATACGTGTACATACATATATCGAGATAAAGACATACCGCAAAAGTCGTTGGCACATCGACGTCAGAAATAGGAGCAACAACAGCAACAGAGATGCATTTCAAAGCACAATGAAGATGTGGAATATTGATGAAGATGATGATGCGGACATGGGGCAAGACGTGTGGCGCCCCAAGACAAATGCAACAGTAGTAATTCATCAATTAAACGTAGCCTTTATAGAATTATCCCGCATTGCAACCACCGAGCAGACCCATTTGCCTGCAAATGCAAATACTGCACATTCCCAGGCGTTGCATTAGAGGACAGGAGTTGGAGACAGGCTTTTAGCCGAAGCCAGGGTTGTGGTGTCGTGCGTTCGCCAAACACTGCATCTGCATATCTGTTTCTGCAGATTGTATCTGCAAATGTGCGGCTTTGGCAATTTAGAAGCAAACTAATCGATAGTGAAGCATTTGCACGCAGACACAATGCACAAAATTGTTCCCAGTTTAGGGATCGGACTGCTTTCGTCTGTCCACTCTGGCTGGCACACACACGTGTCATAAAAGATTCACATTGTATGTCACAGTATGCAGCAGCAGCAGTAGCAGTAGCAGCAGCAGTAGCAGTGCAGCTTACTTTGCGGCAGGTGTCTGTCGTGTGTCCTGCTTTTAATGCGCTTTTGCATTTGCATTAAAAGCAGCCGCAAGAGCAGATGTCCAGCAATGGCCGGCCTGCCGCTGTACAATGGGATTCACAATTGGAATATAGAGTAGTATTAGGGAAGGTATTACTTAGGGTATTAGAGAAATGTATTTCTTGCTTTTTATAATTCCGTAATGGGAATGACAATCTGTTGCACAAAATCACACGTCGGCAATGTCGAGAGTACCGATATTTAAATTTCTAAAATAAATATTTAAGTAGACTTTAGAAAACCTATAGAGAAAATTCAAATTTAACAATTTATTTAAAGGCAACCGAATTGATTGAATATATGTATGTACAAGGTATTTAAGAGCCGGACCCGTTTTCTCTCTTGTTTTTAATAAAAATATCTATATACATGTAAGGATGAGTTTATAATAATGTTTAATCACATACCAAATTAGAGTTATAATAATGAATCGAATGAATTGAACAACTGTTAACAGAGAGGGTTGCAAAAATCAACTTAAAAATGTTAGACGACTTTATAAGCTACAGCCGACGTCTTGCTTCTGCCGAGTTTTTCACCGAGTGTGTCCGTATGCTGCCACCGGGTCGTTACTATCGCGATAACCCAGGGTTGCCAGCTGTCTTGTGTATTGCCACCTTACATACATATATATTTATTATACTATAATCGTATACAAAATCTCGTGTCACAATGTACAAACAGTGATAAACTCAGAAAGTACAGAACCGACTTTAGTCAAATTTTTCATGTACAAGTATATGGTGAAATTTGGTCTAACCTAAAACATAGGATAGTTCTATCTCAATTACTTATCGTTTGGGTACTTTAATCGCGAATTAAGTATTTTTCAGAAATTTATTCGTATTATTTCATCAATATGTTGTGGATTTGTACACCAAAAGTAAAACTAACAAAAAATGCAGACTGAAATAAAGCGCCGAGTAAGTCTTAATGAGTTCTTAAAGTGTTGAACGAGAGTGTGTGTGTTTCCCCGTAATAAGAAGTATTCAATAATAATTCTAAAAAGGCTGATAAAATACTAATTTACTAATTTAAAGCCGTAGGGTAAGTGGACTTTGCTCATTGGATTTTAAAGAAAATACGTTGAATGCATCTACTTAATGGCAAATACGATGATTCGTTCACAAGAAAGTTATATTTTGAAATGTGAAGTGTCGACAAAGTACAAAGTTTAGTGATTATTATATAAATTTAGTCTAAATAAGATCACAACAACATTTAATTGCACGAAATTCATAACATCACTAAATAGGCTATTGTTATTCCTATTCCTTATTCACTTGGATAACCATTTGCAACCTATCACTGAATTTATATTTTTGGTAGGTACAACATTTTTGAATGAACAATGAGCTGAATGAGCCTATCTCAGACGATATACGCGTCGCCAAACCAATTCCTTGAATTCATTGAGCAACTGGATGTCAAGCTTGTTTTTGAAGTTCATGTATTGTACGTCAAAAATGATTTAATCATATGAATGCTCAATATATTTCGGATTGTAAGAAGCGAGGCCTTAACTTTCTTCCAATCGAACTCAGCGGATCTCTCCTATACAGGGATCAAGATTAATTTAAGCGGAGAAGCAAACTTTAAGGGGGTAAGAGAAATCTCTAACTATTTATCGAAACCTTAGCTGCATTGAAAACATAAGATCCCCACCAAAATTATTTAGCGCGACTACCATTATGCCACTAGTCACAAATTTGCAATTCGCTCTACTGAAATATATAAACGAGTAAAATCTCTTAAAATATTTTACATTTGCTTTTTTCATTCAATACTAGATCTTAATTCCACTATAAACTTGTAAATAACATATTTATATCTCCAATGAAAAGATATTATTCAAAACTTCGGTTCTTTATACAAAGCTGGGCTTGAGCAATATTTTCATGACTTCGAAGGCAAATAAAGCACATTAAATAAATAAATAATATTTCCCATATACTTGGTATGTACTACCTATTCAGTCCTGCACATTCTACAGATTTACAACCGTCAGTTGGATTGCGTCCACTGTGAGGGACAGTATCTGGCAAAGCAACTGCTTCTGCACCACATTGCTTATTTAATGAGATTAACGTCCAAAGACAAATGTCATGCATGTTAACAGTAGCGCTTGGGCGGTTAAAAGCACACACACACACACACACACACACACACACACACACACAAACGTACACTCTTTGGCCAGGGTCCGGGCCGGGTCGCTCCTTCCCGATTGCGGTTGCACAGTTGGCAGCTTGTGCTGCCGATTGTGCAGCCATAAAAGGCAGAAAGAGCATTAAAATTCCAAAATGTTTTTGCCAGCCTACCGCAATATAAGCTGCAGCGGCAGCTTCAGAGCTACAGACAAAATGTCATCGCTTTTTGGTCATCGAGACTCTAACAACGGCAGCAGGAAAAGCGAAACCAACAACTACGAGCTGCAGAGGCAGAAACAGAAACATCAAAGCAAGCGAACCTCGTTACGATTTTAATAATAATGGCGTTTTGAATGACGTCGCTGTCAGCATAAGCTGGCAATGGGGCCCCATTTCAATGCAAATTCGCATTGGCATTCAACTTTCAAGCAAAAACTTAAGGCGAAGAATCCCAGCATCTAATGTCTTCGCAGAGCAGTTGGCAACAGCCTTGACCGCTTTGCTCTGCCCCGGTCGGTGAAAAGTGAAAAGTTGTCGCACGAAACGAACGGTAAGTGGGCGGCGAGTAAGGCGGCGACTATCAAATGTGAAAAGCATCCGTCTATAAAAGCTAACGAGCTGTGAATTATGCAAAAGGTCTCCAGCAATAAAAATTACGCGACTTTTTCTCTCAGCATTCTTGTAAAATGCCACGCGGCTGAGCACCGAGATTTACTTCAGCAAATTATGTTTACTTACAGTACGAACTTGTCCAAAAGGCATTCATAATTACAAATATATATGCATGTATGTACTTACATATATATAAGAGTACGTACGGGAAATTGCTCAGTTGAGACAAACATTTTATTGCTAGAAATGCAGGCAGGTAGAAAATGTTTAAAGCGTACCGAGAATTATTATTGAAAACGCCTTGATGGAACTTTCCCTTTACATGTTTAACCATTAAGGCTTTTCAGATTCCATAACTTCCAATCAGTAGAAGCCTCCAAACCTGTTCTGTCCAGATTACTCTGTGTCCCCTTTCTTGATATGGCATTTTGGTATTCGGTTACAATTCTGAAGTTTTCTTTCAAGTTATTGTAAACAAACAGTTTACTCTCTGCACAGAATAATTTACTTAATATGAACTCCCTAATAGACATACCTGAAACATTTAACAAATTTGCGAACCAAATGCCTGTCTGACCATAGCTTCAGACCTTCCCCGATTAGTCTTAAGATTGCATATTTCTTGGAGGGAATAATGAACAATGGGAGTAGGAAGCAACGTTTCCAGAATCGTAGCAGCGGACAATAAGAAAGGAAAATATCGGTGCAAAATACAACTAATTTATGATTTTATTTTAAAACTCCAGGTATAATGGTACATCTAATATGGTGATTACGGGAATCTTCAAAAATGTAAGTAGCTGTTCATTCGGCTTATAAAATCAGCGTAATTTTTTTTACCTTTCTCAATAATTAGTACGCATGTCGGACTATCTGTGCCTTCCACTTCTTAATAAGCTTTGGTCACAAATTAGTGTCAGTACATAAGAATCATAGACCTCGCAACGGAATCCGAGTCCATGACAAAAACTTATCCATGCACTTACTTGAACAACCTACTAAGCAGCTTAGGTCACAGCTCGTAAATGGCTTTTAAATCTAATCCACTTTAAACCTTTTCCTATCCCCACACAGACACGCCATCCGCTGCTAAACAGTACAAGAACCACATCAGGGCGTGTTATAGCACCGTCTTGCAGCGACAAATCATCAGTCACACACACAGCTACACACACATACACACACACATTGTGGCCATATTAAAAAGCTTTGGTGGCTGCGTTGCTGATTTGCCGATTGTCACAACGACATGCGTCTCAATAATTCATCAACACAGAAGGCGCCGGCTGGTGGAAGTGGATGTGGAAGTGGAAGTGAAAGATTTCAAAATGCGTTAGCGCTGGCATGTTCAGACGTATAGGTGTATATATGATGTGTGTGTGTGTGTGTGTGTGTGCGTGCGTATTAGGTATATTTTGGAGGCTTTCGACGCCTCGTCGACATTGCGGCAAATTGTGGTGCCTGGCGGTTTTCACGTCGTCGTCATTGCCGCAAAAACAACGTTTGACTGACAATGATGAATAAAAGGCGATAAATCTCAAGAGGAAAAGAAATAAGCTGTAGGAACTGTGCTCAGGATTTGCCAAAGAAAAAACTGTCGGCAAAGGGAAGAGAACGGAAAGAGACGAGCGGAAGAAGCCAAGACGGAAGACATTTGTTTTAAGTTGGTGTTCCTTGGCCAAACTTCGGGTAGCCCCTGTGCGCGATGACGTGCGCCGATTTGTGGCAAGCGAACACGTGGGGCTGTCACAGCTTGTCCTGAGGGCACCTTTAGAGACTTACCAGCCTTAAGCTATCGATTAGATCACTGTTGCCCACAAGACTTAAGGCAGTGCGGAACTTAACCAAGTAAAACAACTCTCTAAATTTCTAAACAATAAGTATATGGCATTTGGGAAAAGTTAATTAAATCAATTAAACAGTTTTCTTATTCCTCTTTCGGGTTGAAGATTTGCCATTTTTCTTGAAGAAAACCTAACAGCTACTAATTGGAATTGAGCTATGCTCTCATTTGTACTTTTAAAATTCTCTTTTTGCTCATTAATTCCTTTGACCCCAATGGGCTGTGAATGTCGACACAGGCATTACAAGATGGAAAACTTAATTCCTGCGAGTTTATATTTCAAAATTGATTTCAACCGTTTAATCCCCTAACAAGCTTAATTGAAAGGTTTATTCAAAACAAATACTGATCCAAAAATTGGTTCGAGCGAATGAAAAAATCAATTCAAATTGAAGATTATTTTGATATTTACAAACCACATGTTCCAAGCTGTTTTGCGTACCAACGTCATATTTTTACTCTAAAATTTCCTTATATTAATTTATACTTTGTTTAAGTCTTAAACATGGCATAATATAGCTCAGGGTCTTTCCCGAGGCAATAAATTCTACTGCCAGCATTGCCTATCGCCCGATGCCCATCACTAACATAACTTGCTTGGAGGCACATCGCAGCAGACTCGAATTTTGCGCCGCCTAACGCATTAACCCGAGGACCTAAGCCAACAGTTGAGTTGGCCGGGCAAAGCGCTCACGTGTTTGCTTGGCAACTAACCAACAAAATTGCCAAAATGAAAGCCAGCAAAAGTTTATACCCCACAGCCACAGCGACAACAACAAAGACAACAACAAAAGCAACAGCAAAAGCAACAACAAAAACGTACTAAAACCGATATCAGGGTACGGCAAGGCTACGTGGGCGCCATTGGCGCAGATCATTAGCGATGCTGCCGCAAAGTGACACAAACGATGGCTACGATGGTGGCAGAGACGCAGGAGGGGGCCAGGAGGCAGAAAACTTTGGGGTTTTGCTTTTGACAGCCAGCAGTAAATGAACTGGGAAATAAAAACGCAGTAAGTGCGCTGCATGAGCGGCCATAATGTCCACCGTTGTTGTTTCAGACAAACCCTGATTTATGTTTTAAAACAAGAGTGGCATAGAGAGGCGAACATTAAAAAGTTATTGCTTGCCAAGTGTTTATTATTTTAATGTCGCTTGGTTGGTTTCCAAGCGGTCCAAAAGTCCACTCAAAGCTTCGTTTTGCTAGCAACGTGCATTTAATTAATGACCCGATAGCTGACACCCAGAAAAGCTTCGACTAGTACTATACGCGTGTCATTTAACGCGGGATGCAGCTCAATCGGAAATCAGTAGCAGCAGCAACAGTTGTTGCCAACATGCACTTAACTGGGCCAACAACTGTCACGCGACCGAGACGCTGTCGGCGATGTCCGTGATACTCAGCCGCGCTATAAAAACAGGCGCCGTGGGTAGTGGTTGCTGCCTCTGCCTCTGCTGCAGCTGCTGCTGATGATGATGATGATGACGGGGGGAGGCGACTCTGCTTTAGAGGAAGGTCTGAGCAATTGAAATCGCACTCTGGTTGCGCCACACTCGTACAATGGAATTAATGAATGCAAGCAATTGAACGTGAAATCAAATATGAGAGCACATGTGTAGTCCCTGCCAGTGGAATTATATTTATGTGCCTATACTTCACTTCGTTGTATATACATCGGGGAATAATAGAAAACTAGTTTGTAATGTACTGGGTAGTTCAATTTACTTTACATCTTTAAAGATCCGCGATCTACATAACTATACAGCAGAGAAGATTATTATTTTTTTCCTTTAATAAATTATTTAATCTATGTACATTTAGGCGTTCAATTCCTCAAGGTATTTTGTATCCACTTAATAACGCCCTCACCAAGAATTGTATAATATGCATAATCCTTTATCCTTTATTAATATTTCTGATTCACAGCATTTAAGAGTTGAAAATGTTTGTACTTGTCTTCTTCTATCAGAAGTTCGTCATCATACATTTTAAATATCGTTAAGTATTACAGTAAATTTATCACTTTTCTTAAGTCCCAGAATATTTATTGGAAATGTGACAATCATCAATATACCCGACTGTCACATGCTTCTTGTCACATTTTGGTCATTTTAATTAGCTAATCGTTTAAGGTGAATTTAACTTTGGAATATACTTGTATATTATGTCGCTTGTCAATACAACTATTAACTCCACTTAACACATCATTTCGAACCCAGAGTAACTCGGTCTGTTTGCCACTTTTGAATTGGTAATGCAGCGCACAATAGGAACCACAAACAGATACAAAAACCAGCAACCACACACCCCCCACTAACCCTGCCAATGATGACAGATAGCAGATGGCAGATGGCAGACATACCGACGCATGCAAATGTTAACATGCACCTGCAGCGTCACCTTCGGCAACAACAGAAACAATGACGACAACTGTTCAGCAACTCATTTTCTTGTTAATTAATTTAATTAGAACATTTTCCCTACATTTCCACCACACGGTGGGTGGAGGACGGTGGGGCAAAGCAAAAATAAAAATGCACCGAACTCAAAACGTGCCGTGCCAGTGCAACCAGTTTCCACTTAACTCATGCCCAGGGATACGAAACGAAACGGCGAAACGGAGCCCAACCCAAAAAAGAAAACATCGCTCGAGTGAAACTTTTTTAATTGCATTCAATGTAACTGCCAACTATGAAGAGAACGATGACGATGGCGTTGCCAACTTGGCTTACTGACTGACTAGCAGGCAGTCAGCAGGCTGACAACTCCTGGCTGAGTTCCGCGCATTCCACGCCGTCATTTAATGACATTTTCATCAAGATCCCAACCACCCGCCCCCGCTTGCCGTTCTCCTGCTCATTATCATTATAATTGTCATGCTGATTTCTGTGCTCGTCCTCGTCCCCATCCCCGTCCCCGTCCCCGCTTGGGCCCCCAGCTGCAGGGCGCCAACTATTTACCAACATAGTTCTCCGTTCTTATATAGTTTCTCGATGGAGTATTTTGCATTTGTTTGTGCCGCAGCATGTAAAGTTTTTGGCAAAGTTTGCTTTTTTGTTGTTGTTCATATTGCGATTGCTCGAAAAGTCGCACACGTTCACAATAAAATCTCCATGTGACTCGGCTCCAAGGAGCGTGACAACATTTTTAATGAGCGTCTGTTAAGTGCAAGTGCAAATCTTCTCCACCTCCACCACCTCCTCCACATCCTCCTCCTACTTTATCTTTTTCTTCTTCTTCTGATATAATGAAGTGGGAATGCGCGTGTAAGTGTAGGAGAGACATGCATAATTACATTTCAATGGTTAATGTTAATCCACTCAAAGGCCGCTGAATGACACTTCAATGTTATTACTGTTGTTGTTTACAATTTAATGCCATGGGAGTGGACCGAAGACTAGCTGGTTCTTCCTGAACACACAGCTTCGGAGGGGGAGTCAAGTGAAATCTTATACAATTGAGATTTCCACATGTCAACACATGAGGTGCCTACTCATCAGACGTCCACACATCAGATATTTGATGCATCTAATTAAGGATAAGATAGTACACCCATTTTCCCACCCACACAGGTAAAAACTCACCCACTTACATATGTTTGGCTAATTGTTTTTAAGTTTTGTATAAATGTTTTAAAATTGTATTTTCGATAAGTTTCACAAAAACAAATTGATTTTTAATTTTACAATATTTTAACTTTACAAGCATTGCTATTTTCTTCGATAATGTAACATTCAAAAAAAATGAACTGGAAATCTTTTTGAAAACTGGGATACTTTTGAAAACAGATGATATTTTGAGTCTGAGAATCGCGGCTTGAGGGAATGGTATCTATTTTATATAATATTTGAATTTAATAATAGCTGCTAAGTTGACAGGTTTTTTGATAATCATGATCGCACATTTGTATTTCAAATATCAGCTTTAAAACGAATTGACCAGCAGTTTTTTGAATTACTTATCGTTAACTCTGGATGCTAATAAACTCATGATATGGAACATTGACTGGTAATCGTCTGTCTAAATAACATTTCAAAGTCTTAGATACATAAACATTACAAATTAAATGAATAAAAATAATGATTTTAAGTTTTAGTTGTATAAAAAATTGAATTCGACTGGCCAATCTTTTTGAAAACTGGGATACTTTTGAAAACAAATGAGATTTTAAATCTTTGCAACGATTGAAGACGAGCGCTTGGGAATTGGAATCGCGGCTTAAAGGAATGGTACCTATTCAAAATTAAATAGCTGCCGACTTGACAGGAGTTTTGATGTTCACGATCGCATGTCACAATTGTATTTAGAATATCAGCTTTGAAACGAATTGCCAAACAGTTTCTTCAATAATAAACACTATTTTAAAGTCTTAGATAAATATGCATTGCAATCTACACTCAGTAAAGTACCCCCACTTTACAAGCCCAAGCTTAGTTGGCTCTATCCGTATGCAATGCGATTCATTTCCACTGATCCAGTGATAATCTTAGGAAGTGTTCTGGGCTCCTCTCCATATCTATCGAAGCAATCGTTGTCACATACCCAACTGAAATGTCTGTGAACGAACAAAGCCCGCAAGACACTCACTTGGGCAGCCCGCCGACACAACAGAACACAACATGGCCCCGACACGGCAATATCGATAATCTTCCACGCAATTGAACATGCAATTTAACAACCTGGCCACCAAGCCATTGCGACGTCAAATTATGCGCACTTCCGCTGCAGCCAATTAGGCGAGCTTAACGGTGGTCAGTCTCAGCCTCAGTCGCCAGCCAGCCAGCCAGCCAGCCCAGACATTTAGAGTTACGAGTAGAAGGCACTCTCAGGGAGGCAGCTCCAAGCAGTTGCTTCCTGTGCCATTATTGTCGCTTGCAATACACATTCGAATATAGTAAGCTGCTGCTGGTCGGGCCACTTTTCCGGCATTCGTCGAAGTCGTCGCCTAAAAATAGCGCACTCGATGCGATGCGATGCGACGGCGACGTCATTAAAACTGTCTGCAACGTGTCGTATTTGGTGGCATAGCAAACATAACTGTTAATTGCCATTTCTGTGCCGCTGTGCCGCCACGCCACCGCCTGCTCATTTTCATATTTTGCCGCATGCGCCTCATTACAATTTAATTCACAATGTAATTGGCGCGAGTACGCTCAACAACAGCCAAGCAGCCATTTAAAGGAAGGCGCAAGATAAGTTTTTGTTAAGTTGACGGCAGCACTTGACACGCGTCTCACATCCACATCACAAAACTAACCCAACAAGACTACATACTTGGCAGCATACATATACATACATATGTACATATATAGGTATATAAATGTAGTTGTATGTATGTACATCGCATAAGTATGCGTTTTTGGTTAGCAGTCGGAAATGCGACAACTAAAAATATTGCGTCTGACATCAGTTGCTTGTTTCCCCTCTTGTCATTTGCATATTACTTTTATTCAAATTCCGTTTAAGTAGGCAGGCGAGCATGTGCAGGAAATTATGAATTCCAAATTTTTAATAGTGTTAAAGCTGTGACAACATGCTGGCAGCACTGCGCCAACTTAAGGGGCGGATTGGGATGCCACAACGAATTTCCAAATGTTTTTACTGCCGGCAACCAAGCGGCAGAAACTTACGAAGCCGACAATTAACATCAGCGAACAGGCAATTGTACCATAAGTACTTTGGGAAGCAAATATATCGACATGTACCTGTACTTGTATGTTCGAATGTGAACGAAGCAAGTGGCATTTTAATATTCCTTTTGACTTATTGAGGAAAAAATCAGATAAATAACCTGGTAAAATAACTAACTCAGATACCAAATAACTATCCACTGGCAACTGCAAAACCAGAGCGATCTATAGATCACATAAATAATCTGGTGAAATAATTATATGTCATCTAATACCGAAGTAACTATCCACTGGTAACTGCAGAAGCAACTAATATTACTTCCCATATTTTAAGCCCAAAAGTCGTCCAGGGAAATCAAATGATTGCAAAGCGATCTATAGTATCTTTATCTTATCTTATATATATTATATATCTTTATCTTTTTAGCAATTTATTGTCTACTAATAATCTTAATTTATCCCACAAATATTTTGGATGCACGGATGCAGTCGGCAGTTTAAAAAGGAAATGACTGTTATCTAAAATCTTCTCAGGCATTGTATTTATATATTTATATTTATTTTTATTTTAACAAAACATTGCCTGTCGACATAAGAAAATAATATAACAAGTAGAGAAGCTAAAGTCAGGTATCCCGACTTTGAAATACTCTGTACATATATGCAGTATAATTATGCGTATCTAGGAGTGTATCTGTGTGTTTGTGTGTGTCTGTGTGCCTGTGCAAAGCAGTAACAACAACAACAGCTGCGGTCACTGCTTGGTCATATATACACATATGGCTATAACTTCCTGTTTAATCGGCCTATTATTATGAAACTCGACACACGGACTCATAATCACTAAAGGGAGGTATTTTGAGAATTTCAATGAAAAATTCAAAGAATTAAGGGAGTTATGGATTGTGGGGGAGAGGGAGGGAAATTCCAAAATATACATTTTCTGCGTATTCACATAAGGCATCTGGGACTAAAATTTGGTGTCCCTAGGTCTTATAGTCTCCGAGATATAGGCGATTATACGAACGGAAAATCGGGAAAACCCACATAGGGGGAAGTGGGGGGGAAAACAAAAAAATAAAACAAACTCGTAAAGCGTACACACATAAGGCATCTTTGTGCAAAATTTGGTCTCTCTAGCTCTTATAGTCTCTGAGGTCCAGGTGTTCATACGGACGGACAGACTGACAGATAGGGCTAGATCGACTCGTGTTGTCAAGAATATATATACTTTGTGGGGTCTGCCACGCCTCCGTCTGCCTGTTACATTTTTCACCTCCCGCAAACCTAATATACTTCTGTACATTTTATGTGCTGAGTATAAAAAGTATATACTTTAAGTATCTACCTTATAAGGTAGGAAAGCCTAAGTGGGATAAAATCTAATCAAATCACAATATAGTACTATATAATAAACGCCTACCATTCGGGGGCGGAATATTATTTGCTTTTCGGCTAGTTCGGCTAGACTCGGTTGAATGGTTCTACTTCACATATTTACATATGTACATGTTTAATAAATGCCTTGCTATTTTCTACTCATTAATTGAAATTCATTTGTAATTTCATTAAATGTTTTAATATTTACAATGCCACTATGCTATGCAAATGCGACTCAAAAAGTATAAAGTACTTATTCTACATACGATAAGTAGCACAATCGAAGGCTAGATTCCCATTATCCAGATGTAGAAGGTATAATTAATACTTGGGTATTTTTTTAGAACATAAAGAATGATTGTGGAACGTGTTGTTTAAACATTAATTAAGTTCAACCTTTAAGTAAAACAATAGGTTACATACTTGTATCTTGGCATATTTTAACAGCACCACAGAATGTATGTAGCCTTAATTCCTGCTGGTTTTACTTATCCGTTTAGTGCTTTACAGGCCAGAGATAAAAATTATACAACCATGAACCGTCTATTTTTAAAGCATTTGCATGTAATATGCTCTGGGATTTACAAATCACAGCGATGTGCTACGAAATAAATCTAAAAGCACACCCGATCAATTACATCTACATACATACTCGTACATATGTATGTACATACATACATGTAAAGCCGGCCCGGCTCGGCTGTTGCTACTGTGCTGGATAAGAGTCAACGCCCCTGCGGCCGCTCACCCCCCTTCCAAGAGCTGCTCGCCCTTGCAGCGTGTGTGCAATTGGAACATTTCATGGATTAAACGCTTTCTTAATTGAGTGCTCATTTTCCGGTTAGGAAGTTTTATATGCCGAGAAAATAAATTACACACATGAGTGCAATTTGCTGGCAGGCACTGGCAAGAAGAAGAAAATCAGAAAAAGCCCAAACATGAAAACGCCAGCGCCGCCAGACGACCTGGGTCAACTGAACAATCAGCTCATAATGGCGTTAATCAAAAAGTTGAGCACGTCCATGTTCCCTCAGCTGCAGGACTTGCAGTTGTCGTTGCAGCTACACTTTCGATATTGCTGATACAGCAACTCCAATAGTCGTCGCTGATACAACCGTCGACTCGTCGCCTCGTAGCTCGCTTAACGGCAACTTTCGATGGTCCAGTACATAAACACACGCACGCACAGACGTGCACATACACGCACAAGCGTATTTCGTGTGGTAATGGCAGCCTCCAGATGCTGCACAGTGGTCGCAATTGCGAGTAAAATTGTGTAATTCGTAAACTCTATTGGGGAGGTGCGATTTAACCACCGAAACCAGTTTCACGGCGTCTAAGTCACCTGAACCATAAGCACCATTTAGCCCTTTCAACAAAAAATTTAATATTCAGCACAGTATAGTGTGTTTTTATACCCTGTACCCGTAGGGTAAAAAGAGTATATTAGGTTTGTGCAAAGTATGTAACATACAGAAGGAAGCATCTCCGACCCCATAAAGTATATATATTCTTGATCAGCATGACGAGAGAAATCGATCTAGACATGTCCGTCCGTCTGTCCGTCTGTCCGTCCGTCTGTCCGTCTGGATGAACGCGAGGATCTCAGAAACTATAAAAGCTAGAATAACCAAAGTTGGCATCCAGATTCTCCTAGGTCCGAGTAAGGACGAGTTTATTTTTTTTTTTTAATTTTCCCCCCCTTCCCCCGCTGCAGAATTTCGTCAATAGCGTCCACATTTCGAAAGCTACCTAAACCAAACTTTGCACACATCATTTATAAACATGAGAGAACGCTACAGTCGAGCAAGCCCGACAGTGTAATACCCTGTACCCAGGTAAACTTCCGTCACTGAGTTATATGCGCCCAAAGCAGCAGCAAAAAGAGAAAGAAGAAGAGCGAACTTGTTGCTGCAGCTTGGGGGGGTTGTACTGGCGAGAATTTGTTTCGCTAATAACTTTTCTTAGAATTGACAGAATTGGGGTACAGGGTATTACACTGTCGGGCTTGCTCGACTGTAGCGTTCTCTCTTGTTTTATTTGAAACCCAATTACGAAACCTCTTGAGCAGTGGAAGAACGCTACTAATTGCGAGATCCCCAAACAATGTACAAGGGTAGTGATCAAAAGCACTCCTGCAACTCCAGAGAAAGGAGTTCAAAACCATAATAATCCTACTCTCTGGCCACTGACTAGTAGCCAAGAAGCTGGGAATTACAACAAAAAGTAGATGCCGGAAATACAAAGACCTTGAAGTGATAGAAACGCTGGAAAAAAGAAGAGGCTTCATTTGACTCCACACCTTTGCAATTACTTCAACATTTGAATGTGATACTTTCTAGATACTTTATGGCAATAATGGCTGTGATTTCCATTTGTTTAGAATATATTATCCATTTTTAGAAAGGGAATTGTGAATGTTTTAAGCTGCATTAAAATATATATTTTTGATTTACATAATAGAACAATGAGAAGAATGAAAAAATATTTTTTTATGTATTTGCAAGAAACTTTCTTTAAAAAAAAAGGTTTTGTATTATTATAGTGTTTATATAGTTTTCAATGAAATTTTAGATAAATTGTTTGTACAATTTGAAGTCCAAGCTCTTCCAAAATAAATGATAAATACAATTCAGTGTTATTCAACAATTAATTGAAAATTGTGACAACTAGATTGGAGTTTGGAACTACTGTAAGGCGTTCGGTTAACAGCCAAGCCGTTATACATGAGTTCAATGGCTCGGTCTGCGGACCACCTCTCGCGCCTCATGGTCACCAGGGAAATTAGTAATACGATGCGCGCCCCACGCCAAGTGCAGGCTGCCCGCTGTGCTGCCCGGCACCTTCCTCCTAACTTCCTTGCCGTCACACGTTGCGTCTGCGACAAATGAGTTGCATGTCGCCATCCTGGCCATCGTCGTTCGACTCGTCCACATACTACTATACTTTGCCATTTTACTTATTCTCTTTGTCCTCTAGCTTTTTGTCTCTATAAATTTGCCACCGATCGTCCTGACTGGTGCTTGGCCAGTAATTGAAATGGCGTAACGACAAAAATTGAAGCGCATTTTTTTTTAGCAGCCTTAATGAAAAAGTTAAAGACCCAGTCAAAAACAAAACGCACAAAAAATAGAGGGTTTACAAAACTTTTAGCGAACAAGCTAAAAGTTAATATTGATAAATTGATTAAAAGTTTAATAATTTGCACATTTTTTTGTTTTGTTCCCCAAACGCTTCGGTGTTGCTGATTAGTTGGGACATCAAACTTATTGTCGTGTCGCAAAGTTTGTTCTGCTCACAAAAATTAAAAATTAATTGTCAAAGCGCGGCTATTGCGGAATCTGTTTTTGTTGTTATTTGTTGTTGTTTGTTGTTGATTGCTGTTGCAGCTTACTCTTGTCTACCTTCGAATGAAGGCCCGACCCCCTGCTTATCGGTAGACTGCCAATTGGTAGACGGCTGCGCTAATGCCGCGGCTATACGTGCCGAAATAGCTCAGTTGGGAGAGCGTTAGACTGAAGATCTAAAGGTCCCCGGTTCAATCCCGGGTTTCGGCAAATAATGCTTTTTGAATTTATTTCACTTTTAATGGTTTTTTATTTCAATTTTCAAATCTAGCACGAAAACTGTGGGAGGATTGCGATTTAAATTTTGTCCAGTTTCTTTATTCCTTGGCTATTGAGTTTGAAATATTTTTTAAGATATATCACGATTGTGCTGGAAGAGCTGTTTTTTTCTGATGCCATTCACGAGCCACTTTATTTCTGAATCGAAAATTAGCTTATTCCAGAGAACGCGTTGTCAATTTCAAGTAAAGCTCTGTTTTAGGGATTTTCCCGGTTACATTCAAAATCCAACTAACGGAATCTCGCCGATGTGGCCAAAAGCAAGCCGAAAAGCAATTACTTAGCCAACACACAAATGCAGGCAAGGAGAGTGTGCGCTGCACGTGTTAAAGTTCATTTAAAATCCATCAGAGAAAACTCGTAAAATCCTCTCGTTCTTGGTGACAATTTTCCTCCTTTTTTCCTTTTGCACTCATGCATAACAAGAAAATAAGGTTAATGTGCAAATTATGAATGCGCGGTGAGCTGAGAGAAGCAAGAGCAGCAGCAGAAGAGAATAGAGGAGGCGAGCAAATGAGCAGCCGCCCAGCAGTGGCTCGACCCCGACGACATTTGTGGCAAAGTAAAATGAAATTGCTGCCAGGGACAGCCCGAGGGAGATGGGGAGGCAGTGGGGGGCGGATGGTGCCGTTGCCTAGTAATGCATTCATATGCCATTGTTAGATGGCGAACACAAAAACAAATCAGCCCGCCTCCCCCCGCACTCTCACATATGCAAGCAATAGTGCCCCAGCGATCCCGCCCCCACCCAACGTAATGTTGCATTTGACAGCCGCAAGTGGTTGTCATTAGGTGAAGCAGGGCGACTAAGCGGCCATTTAAATGCACATTTCTTGGCAAGCTGGGTTATGCCATTGAAGGTCCTACCACTCTTCTATTACTCCAAAATTACCCCCATCAAGGAGCGTTCAAGCGTAGCTTTTGCATTTGGTGCGAAAGCATAGATCGACTATTATTTGAAGCGCAATTTTGGTTCAAGCCGTAAAAGGGTATTCAAAAATTGTTTGTGAAATTGGACCTCCCTCTGTCCGCCTGCAAGTCAAGGAATGCGGGCGAGCTAGATTATCCAATTTTTGTGTAAAGGTTCCACATGAAGTCCGTAAAGTGGATACAGGATTTGTCAGCATTTGTAAGGATTGGGCGCAGTCTTATCTTATTTGGTCCGGATATCAAAGCGAAATAGTCTATCATCAGTAATATCAGGACAAAGATTTCAAAGAAAAGTCATCACGCTTTGTATTCTCGCCCCATCGTAATGGCCATTTGAGGACAGTACTGAAAAAACTAAGCAGTTTGTATTGCTATTATATTATTTGAAGAGCAATTATATTGATATTCTTTTCCTTTGGTTCCGAATACATTTTTTTGTTCTTGTTGATTGTGTTATATTCTTATGGCCTTTCATCATCCTTACAATAGCCTAGTATCCTCCAGTTGGGCTAAACACTGGAACAATTGCTGAGTTCTGCTCTTGAGAAACCTAATTCTCATTATTAGCTTCGAAAAAAGATAGAGTGGATCGGGCAAATAAATACCTGCTCGCCAAGTTTCTTAATTTAAATTGTTGACTTCGATTGATCGACAGTATTACCTTTCTTGTTCTTGAATGCATTATTCAGATATGTGTTCTTTTTTCATCCATTATTGCATTCAACAGAATAATGGAACTGAAGAATGTATTGTGTTCGAATTCTTACTGAGTTTTTTACCTTTTGTTTTAATCATGTCTTCACCTAACCCCTACAATCGAAGAGGATCTGGTTCTCAATGTTTTGCCCAAATCCCGTATAGACTTTTGTTTATCCACATGGGCCTATTTCCTGTCCACTTTTTGGATGACTCTTAACAGAATACGTCTCTTAATACTAAATAATACAATTTTCGAGACTATTTACGCTGACTTTGAAGTGTTTCGAGGCAGCGAAGAAACTCTCACTTTAAACGAACATGTAGTCTTTCTGAGAGTACTTGTGACGTAGCGCCTAGGCTAGAGCAGAAGTCTACATCGGTAGAAGTAACAGATTGAATTTTAAGCTTAAAAAGTCGAGCTCGATAACAGGTCATTATTTGATTCTATTGACTGAATAATAAATGAAACATCAAGGCGAATAGATAATAAATTATTGTGAAATTCCAAGTTTGACATTATTTCATTCAGCAATGATATATGCATGTTAATATAAATATCAGAAATTGCAGGCCGACACTCTAACGTTTTTCTTAAGCTTTCTTTTATCTGTCAGTTAGTTATCAAACATTTTCTAGTTGACATTTCCAATTTCATTACAAGGTATAAGATCCTGCAGCAGCATGAACTTTTTCGCCATCCCCCAGACCAACCATCATAGCTTGGCTCTTACATTTGGGCCATTTGTTGTTGATGTTGTTGCTGTTATGTTATAGCGCTTATTCATATCTTTTGCATTTTCTTCACAAGTGACACATTCATTTGAATTACTTCCTGCACAGGCTACCCTGGGCTGGCCCAACCACCCAACCACCCGACCCCCTTTTGCAACCACCCCACAAAACGCTTGACTCCGTTTCTTTGGCTCATTTATAAGCAGCACATGTGCGCCTGATGTGACTTGTCTGAAAAGGCTCAGTTGAGTTGCCATTACCCAGCCCAGTTCACTGGCCCAACAAAGTGCAGCAGTAGAGGTCCATGTAGCCGCGAGGGTCGACAAATGGACTGAAATGGGGCTGGGGCTGGGGCTGGCGCTGGGTATGGGAGTGGGAATGGGTCTCGGAATGGGACTCCAAATGGGATTGGGACCGAGGGCGTGTCGTTCGCATTTAGTGTGTGCCAAATGCACATTTAATAACGTAATTTCTGAAGCGTGCAAAAGATATTTTTAGAATTTAGTTCTTTTTCACTTAGCCCGGCGCTCATCGCTCTTCGACTGTGACTGCGGCGGCGACTGCCGTTTCCAAGTGCTGCAACTTTCTGCTTCATCTTTTTCATTCGGCACAGAAAGGGGGAGAGGTAGGGAGAGAGAGAGACAGGGAGTGAGAGACGGGCATACACACTAATACACCTACTATTTGCGAGGCTAAGGCGAGGAGGCTCGACTTCGAATTCGACTCTTGGCGCTTGGCTCTTGGATCGCTAACGTTGCGACTGTCGCATACGTACGTGAGGACGTCGTACAACTTTTAAGCCAAATTTGCATATGTACGTTACTTCGGGGCAAACGATGATGATGACGTAGCAATGGACGATGGGAAGCGGATGGTGGATGGTGGATGGGTCGGATGGCTGAGAGAAACATTGTGTATTATCTATGAGTGTGTTCTCGTACGAGTATCTGTGTTTGTGTTTATGTATGTATGTGTATGTATGTATGTGTATGCATGTATGTGTATGTGTACTCGCATGTGCTTCTTCGTGGCTGTGTAAAAAGCTTCGCCACTTTTATGCAAATAATGTCTTCCAGGAATTTTTGTTATTTATAGTTAAGATAGCAAACGTGTGGATGCCTGATATCTAAGTGAGTGTATGTACTCGTACATCTACATATATACATATGTACATATGTACATATGTACGCGTATATGTGTTGATGGGCATTGCGCTCCTTCAAAAGTTATTGCTTCATTTCTTCAGCAAGTTTTTCACCTTGTAAGTGTAGGAGATACATAACAACATGTACATATGTATGTAGATGTATGAAAAACCTGTTCGTGTTTGCCGGCTCAAGTGTGTGAGTGTAACTGTGTGTGAGTGTGTGTGTGTGGAGTTTGTCTCGCAGTCAAATTATATTTCTGAGCTCATAAAAAGTTGCCATTAAAGTTTCTGGCAGTTGATTTCGATCCAAAAAATTTGTCATGTGCTTACACATATTATCTTGACGCCATTTTCTTTTATCACTTATGCATAATTTAAATTGACATTTTGCATTAGTTCTAATTTCGCTGTCATCCACCTAGCTTGACACTTGGTGCCTGATGCTTGACGATGATTGCCACCAATTGCCTAAATGAAACATAGATTATTTATTGCAATATGCTAGAGCCGGGATTTGGGATTACCAAACATATTTTTATCATTTTCTATTTGCTATTTTGTTTTTATTTAATTGTAAGCTCTGAAATTGTTTTATAGTGCAGTTTAGTTTATTTTTAGTGAATTGGTCACACTTGGCGCCTGTTTCCTAAAACTGATTGCCACCAAGTGCCTAAATAAAACATAGATTATTTATTGGAATATGCTAGTGCCGGGATTTGTGGATTATCAAACATATTTTTATCATTTAATATTCACAATTGTGTTTTTTATAACTGTAAGCTTTTAAATTGTTTTATAGTAGTTGGGTTAGTTTATCTTTAGTGAATACACTTCGTTGAGTTTTCTGTCATAAATATATGTCAAGAGTCGTTGGTTGTTGAATAGAAACTCACCTAATTCCACATAGAGTTTTGGTCGTATGTTCTCCTGCCAGGCACTTTGATTACCAATCACGTAGAGTGTCAGTAGTAGGAAGACTTGCATCCATCCACAGCAATGGGCGAAACGATTGCTCTGTGTTGAAGTTTGACGCAACATTTTGCGGCTTTTGTTATTGCTATTGATGCTGTTATTGTTGTTAATGCTGTGCAGCTTAGAAAATTGCGTAATTTTGTTTGCGGTATTGTGCAAATTTAAAATTTCTAGATTGCATATATTACTGTAAATTCCTTACTATACAATTTGTTTTGGTTGAAATTGAATTGTGTTCTTGGGTATTTGTTGCAGGAATATGCTTAAATTATTTAATTTCTTTTGTTTACGTACTATTTAAATGCAATTTTTATGGGATAGATTCGATTTTCATATTTTTTTATTTTTCCTTTAACAATTTTATTTTTTCTTTAACAAAGTTGATGAAATAGTTGAGTACCAGACCCAATATTATTTTAAGTTAGATTAACTTTTCGGCAACATACACAATCATTTCTGCAAATAGACAAAAAAAAAAAACAAAATATTAGTTAGTTAGTTGAAAAAACAAACCAAAATGCTTTAAAGGATATATGTATATGAATAATAGAGTATATAGATATAGTGATGTATTCATACGAGTATATGTATGTGTCTACAATTTCAGTTTAGTTCGTAGTGTGTGTGTTTAATTTTGCGTGCCTACTTTTAGGCACTTTAACACAATGCGCTCTTCATATGGCCATAGCGCTCTTTATCTAAACTAACCATCGGCAAAAGCGAAATATGAAAGCACCAAGTGACGCCCCAAGTGGGCCCTCGACTTTAACACACACACCATGCTTGAGTGCCCCTGCTCTGCGCTCATTGTTGACGTCATAATTAGAACGCCCCACACACTGCCCCCACTAACACTTGCGCCTGAAAAACAAATAGCGCTGCACTTTTTCAACCAACACACACACACACACATACACACACACATACACGCGCAATTACATACCAAAGACCACCCTGCGCAGATTTATGACGTGCCGTCACCCTGTACGACCTCCACACACACACACCCAACACCCTGTCATGTGCTACATTTCTTCTGTTCGTGCTACATTTTAATTCTCTCGGCGGGGGCGTATGTTGAAAAACTCATTAACTGCGCACGCTACTTGGCACCTTTTTGTTGTTGTTGCTGTTGCTGTTGTTGTTATTTTCTTTTTTCCCCAGTTTCTTTCAATTTGCGCTCGCTTGCTCACTCACTAGCTCGCCCATTCGCCTGCTTACTTGCTTACTGCTTTCTTCTCCTCCATTTTGTGGGCTAAGGTCGGCGCTGTCGGCAACTTATCTGCATAGCAGACATTTCTAGGCATTCTCCATAGGTAAAGAGGCATACATACATACAAATACATATATACATATATATAGATATGCGTGTGTGTGTATGTGCAAGTGCATGCGTGTGAGCACACACGATTGCACAATAAGCCGATTTGAAAAAGATTCCACATTAAATCGAGCACAAAATTTATGCCAGCGAAATTGGAAAAATGCAGAGTAGCGCAATGGAACATTACTCAACTTTATTAATTTTCCCAAGTGCGAAAAGTGGAAGCCACCCCAAATATTGCCATTTGGTATAACTACGATATAAGCTGCCATTTTTACACAGACACTGATAATACTTAGCTATTTTGAGCAACTTTTCAAACAGCAAAAAGTTTCAACTCTCAGATGAGGATGAGAAGAAAAGCCGGATCGTATCTTTTGATAAGCTTTTCAGCAGTAATAACAAGTTCAGAAGTGGAAGTATTTGTTTTATGAAAACATACTTCACTTCATTATATCTTTTATAAAAATAACTGTATACCGCAAAAAAATTGTAATGCAACCTGGCCCTTATTCATATCCCAGCTGTAAGAGAAGAGTCTGAATTTAGCTTTCAACAAGAGAGAATGCTACAGTCAAGCTAGTCCGATTTGGAAACAAATTGAAACAAAAGAAAATTGAGAATTCTTTATAGATTGTGCTTAGTTTAAGTATAATTTATAATGTGGACAGCATTGACGTAATCCAGTAGCATGGAGAGGGGGGAGAAGCTAAAAAGTAAAATAAACTCATGTTGTCTGGATGTTATAGGAGTCTACATAACAAGTTTAGTGCATTCACATTTTGGGGCATTATAAAATATAGTCATAATTAGCAAATGACTTTCCAGTATACTGATTGAATTTTATGTATTACAAGGACAAGTTGCTTTTAGAATAACCTATTCAATCAACTCAATGCTCTTATTACACTTCGAAAGGGGAGCTGGGAAATGATCCCTATTTAAAAAAAAAAAAAAAAAAACTTTTAGCTGATTTCTGTTTTAACTCTTCTGTTACTAAAATTGTCGTTTCGACAAGATTAAATGTTTTCATACATTAATATAAAGAAAATGTAGAGAACTTGAAAAGATATCTCTCAATTCCTTTACCAGATATATAATAAAGTGATTACACTGAGGTTCATGTGGAATGGAGGGAATGTCCGACAACAATTAAAGTTCGCTTCCAAGGGGTAAACAATTGCACCATTTTTCATGGGCATTTACTCTGGGCTAAGGGCTAAGCTTTCGGTCATAAGCCAAATAATTGCTAACCATTTCGAAATCCCCATAACAATGCAAAAATATTTTTGTGAAATTAGCATGAAATATAAATGCTGTTTGCAAGCTCAGCCCCCATGCATGCAAGCGGAATGAAAAATTTGAAGCGTTTAGCTCTGCAACCGAGCAAAAGCATACTAACATTTTAAGATTGGCCGGGAAACTGGCTTTCATGGCATCTAAAATAATTTAAGCACACATAGATGACAGCGAAAAATTAGCCACTGCACCCTACACCCTTTTTTTCCCGACTGAAGTGCACTGCCTTGGCTTTGAAAGAGAGCGAGTCGGCCGAATTCTGTATAACATGCCCAGCCCGCCCAGTCACAGGAAAAATGGCCACCAAAACAAACGTTTCGTGCATTCGCTGCAGGAATGTGTCAAGTGCGGTGTGCAAACCACACACACTCTCTCTCAAAAGTATGGCCACAGTCAGCAACTAAGCAGACGTTGCACATTGCGGCTTTGTTCAGGACAATTGTAATAAAAAATAAGAATGGCATGCTAGTGGTGTGAGCCCGGCTCCAAAAACCCCTAAAAACCACTTGAAAAAAAAACATGTCTTTTAATTTAATTAAATTACGTTTCTTAAACTAAAACTAATTAAGTACAAATAGTATACAATAGGAGTATATACATATACCTATTTAATGTGTGCAGCAATAGTAGAGCAGAAACAACAACTTACATAATTTCTTTTATAGTAGCCCTATCACAATGAGTCTTGAACTCCTACAGAATGAAAATTAGTTCAAAATTTCCAAGAGAGGTACGAGAGTTGTGGAAAGTAACTCATAACGGGGAAGGCTAATGCAATCTTTGTTCTATATTTATTTCAAAGGCTTTATTTATTCATTAAAATAAATTTCTCATTCAAAAAAAATCCCGCCCGGCTGCAATGCACATAGATATGTATGTACGCCTCTTTCAATCCTCGAAGCAGTCCTAAAATGCTTTGGAATGGGCTTTAGTTTTTCGATTCGGCTTGAATCTCCTCAATCATGTTTGGTCTTTTCAATTTATTAAATAGCCAGAAAACAAACTGAGCAAATACGGTAGTTGTAGAAAGAAAAACAATGAAAAATGGATTGAAAATTTGACACAGGTAGCAGTAAAAGTACTGCCAACTTAAAAAGTATTTGTCCCTATCGAATACCCGATTCGCGCACGTATCTCGCATTTCTTTTTCATAAAAATGCATTTTAAAAACAATGTCTTAAATAGGAATTTCTTAAAGTTACTGCCTAGTAGGCTAGCTCGTGTTCCTCCTATAAATTTCCTTTAATTAATCAATCAAATGTGCGACGGAAAGTTCTTTAAGCAAACGTATACTGGTTTCACATTTTGTTTGTTCTCATTTATGAAGTTGAACCATTTTAAAAGCTAATGTAATTCTTGATATCAAACTAATTCAAACGGCTGATGATGTCAATTTACAAGTAAATTGTAAATTCTTTGAGATGCGTGTTGAAATAATAACAATAGTAAAGAACAGCAAATTGAAGTATTGCATAGAATCGCCAGAAGAATATTCCCAAAATGATTTCGATACACATCTCACAATTCGTTCGCTCATTTCGGTGGCAGAATCCACCTTTTGATTCACAACTATGTATATCGAGAATCTCGATCTCCTTCAAATATGTAATTGTCGAAAAATGTGTATTCTCAGCAATAACAAAAACTGCGCTCAGCAATTTTTGTGAGTGTAGGAACTGAACATTTAATATACGAAAGATGTACCGCAATATTTTCGTAAGCATATGGGAACCTATGTATGTATGAAGTATGTACATATGTATGTGTCTATGTACGTGTGTATGTATTTTTATGCGTCAGTACGGATGTTTATTCGAGTGTGTTGGTGCCGTGCCTGCAATGAAAATATTTATGTTAAGAATCTTTGCGGGTTTTCACTGACTGTATTTCTTCATTTTGTTTCTTTTTTCGTGACTTGTTTGCCTTCTGTCTTGTGTGTCTGCATATCCTGCAGCAATTTTTTCGGCTTTGTTTTAGCTGCAGCCACAAGCAAAGTCTTTGTAGTCTTGTCCTAGTAAATGGGATTTGTGGCATGCGCCATCGCGTAAAGTTCTCATTTATTAGCCCGTCGTTGTCATACGTGCTTGTTGTTGTTGTTGCTGTTGTTGTTGTTGTCACGTTGCCAAAAATATTTTACAAATTTTAAGGCACATTTGAAGCAAGCGTATGTGTGCATGTGTTTGGTTCCTGGCACCAGGACAAACTGATTTATTCGCTTAGAACAACTTTATTTCCTTATCTGCCAAGTGTCCTTATTCATGTTCAGCTCCCCTCTTGTTTATCTCGGGCACTTCAGTAAATAATCATAATGGAATTTTTAAGGCTTTTTGGCAATTTAACATGTAACCTGTTAACGTTTCAGCTTTCGCAATGCTCGTCCGGCTCCAACCAGACATGGTTTGCATGAAATGTGGAAACATAATTGGAATTTATGCGTCAAATGCATTTAAGCCAAAGGTGGGGACCACCTCACCCATCCACAAATGTAGATGATGTATGTGAGTCGCCTGGCTGCTTTGATTAGTTGGCCAGTTCATCCATCCACACATGCAGTCTGTACTAAGTTCTTAGTTCGAATCAATTTCTCAGTTTCTTTAAAGAATACAAGCTTTTATTTGAAAACTTAGGTAACACCCAAGAAGGTTTAATGTATTGTCCCTCCACACTGCCCCACCATTAAAAAATTGTTTGTTTGCTTCTCACTTCTCGTGACTTATTTTTGTAAATAATAGTTAGTTGGATGTGTTTGCAGTACTCCTTGGATCCTCCTCGCTGCCCCACCGCTGTTTTCCTTTATAATTATTATTCCTGTTTGCTTTCCCCGATTGTTTTTGTTGTTGTTGTTGTTGTTGTTGCTGTTGCTATTGCTGTCACCGTTGTGGCAAGCAGCAGCTGTTCCCAGGCAGAGGAGGAGCGCCCAAAGCCCCTACATACAACTAACTACCTCCAGAGGCACCCTGCTGCCAAATGCTTTCTGTGCGGCGAAAGGACAAGGCGCTCGGCAGGCTTTTCTTTGCTTTCGCCATTTTGTTTGGCCTGGATTAGCATAATGCTATTTATTGTTGTGCCTTCGTTGCCATACTCATTCGCATTGTAGCCGGTTCACAGTTAATGTTGCCGCTGCTACTGGTGCTGCCACTTGCCAGCTACTTGCATTTCTTTTCTTTTGTGGCTATGTAAATAAATTTAAAACTTCCGCATTGCATTTGCTGCAACAACTGTGGCACAGCCCCTGAATGCGGACGGAATCTACCCTCGCCAGCGCCGTATTATTTCATCACTTCATATTTATTTATTTGTTTGCCTTTTTCGGTTATGTTTGTGCTGCGTGATGTTGCTGCTTTTTGTTGTAAACTTTTCGCTGATTCTGATTCTGCTGCTGATGCTGCGGCTGTGGCTATGGTTATGGCTATGGCTGCTCCCACCCCGTTGTTGGCTGTCGATTCTCATTAATAATTCCGTAAGAACTCGCAGCTCAAATATCCAATTTACACTTCATGAACATGTAAATTGAAGCACAGACAGCTCCGGAGCGAACAACAACTGTGTGTATAACATTTCTTTTGATTGCTTACAAAAATCTCCCGAAGACCAGAAACAGTCGTCTTTTATTCTCATGTACAGCTCCGGAAACAATAAACGTCTTGTGAGTTTCCAAAACTTAAAGCAATCCACTTTACTTCTGTTAAGTATCTTTTTAACATTTTCACTAAGCTTTCCACTTCGAAATAATGTTATCTGGCGAGTATATTGAAGCATGTGTACATAGGTCGCTTGTTAAACTCTGTTTTATTATTTGCATTTTCCGAACCAACAGTAGAGAAAGTGTTATGTGAAATTGTAATTAACAAGAACTAAAAATAATTTTGTTGTAGAATTAAATGTTGGGATATCGATTTCGATTTCTAAAGGGACCGAACCACAAATTGTCAGTTGCAAAATATTGAAAAAATTTTGAAAATGTTATTTATGACTTACTATGATTATTATGATTATCTTATGATTATCTTATAAAAGTATAAAACAAAGCAATTGGACAAAACATCCAAAGGATTCCAAATCGATGTTTACGGTCCGTACTCTATGATCTCTAATTCACGATGCACACCCTCAAGGAATGAAGCCTATTTAAAGTTGTTATTCTGAACATTTAAAAGCCCTACAATCAGGTCTAACATTTTTTAATTTTATTATCATTATTAAAAAGAATTTGTATCCTAGAAGGTGAATATTACTACTGATGGTTTTTTGAATTTTCTTTAAAAGTAATAGTTAAGAAATTATGTAAAATTGTTTACAATAACTTTCCAAATTTCTAAGGGAATGGTTGAGAATTATTTAAATTTATGTATATATTTCGATATTTTCTTAGACCATTTGATTTGTGTACACACCCACCGTATGGGGTCTATAATTTTAATCACTTATGTTCATAAGACAGACTATTATGCTATTAGCTTACAAAATATTTAACAATCGCTTCTATTAAGAGAAAGCACTTCTAAATGCCTCACTTACATAGGACAAGGCGCAGCTCGTAGTTTGTCTCTCAAACTTGTAAGTCATATTGAGATAAGGCCCATTACACAACAAAACACCCCAGGACCTTTTAGTAAAACTTAGCTTTCAGACACAATTCCCCAACTACATAAACCATATCAATGATTACAATTTGGGCTGCTACTGAGCTATAGGCAAGTGTAATTTATGAGATTTTAAACCAAACTAAACAAACTCAAATACACGTCAGTTGTTAAGCTTAGGCCAACGACCACAGTTCCTCCCAGTTCCATATGCAAATTCGAGGGATTAACAAATGGAAGAGCTGCTGAAGCCGCCGCTGAGAAGGTTTCCTGTCAACCATAAATCATGGAATCAAAGTGCCGCAGCGCTAAGCCCTTTTTGGAAGCGGAATAACACGTAGAGAATGAGCGAGGAATATGCTTGAAAAACGCCCAATAAAAAGGGGAAAACGTGTCAAGACGTAGCGGGGTATATTTTGAAACATGGGTTCAGACCGATTACAATTAAAGGTAATGGATAGCATTTGCACCACTCTGAAAATTACCCATGAAATCATGTTTTCTTTTTATAGCCTGTACCCAAAGGGTGAAAGGCTATACTAGTTTTGTGCGCATGTATGTAACACACAGAAGGAGGCGTGGCAGACCCCACAAAGTATATATATTCTTGATCAGGATGAGAAGCCGAGTCGATATAGCCTTGTCCGTCCGTCCGTCTGTCCGTCTGTCTGTCCGTCTGTCCGTCTGTCCGTATGAACGCAAGGATCTCAGAAAGTATAAGAGCTAGAATAACCAAACTTGGTTTCCATATTCTCCTAAGACCGAGAAAGTACGAGTTTGAGTTTTTTTTCGATGCACCCCCCCACTCCCCCGCAATTCGTGTTTTTTCTTATAACTTCCGTAATTCTTGGAATTTTGAAATCAATTTTGGTAGGTACATCCAGTTAGTACTAATGTGTCCGTGTGCCAAATTTCATCATGATAGGTCAATTCTGAAGAAAGTTATAGCCATAAGTAAAATCGCTGCTCATGCGCTGCCTCTGTCGGCAGCGCTGCCCGCAGCTGTTGTTGTTGTTGCTGCTTTGGTTCAACTTTGTGCTGCATACATACACGCATATAAACACGCATAGGTACGTGATGTAAATGTATGCTGTTAAAACTAAACATAAACATATATTCTAATTTAATTTAATTAATTAATTCATTAATTTTTTTTAATAATTTAATTTTTTTTTTAAATTTTTTTTTTTTTAATTTTTCTTTTTTTGTGGGCAGTACAGGCTATTTTACTGTCGGGCTTGCTCGACTGTAGCGTTCTATCTTGTTATCAATTGCTTTGAATTTTTCAAGCCTGGAATGCAGAAAGAAACCATCGAATTATTGGTGTGTTTTGGTTAAGAGAAGAAGGGGTCAACATATTTACAAAACTGCCAAAACATTTGTTTTTACATTTGTTTTATAATGAAGTAAAGAAGCAGAAACCCGATTTTATATCCGCAGCTGTAGCCTATAAAAATGCGAGACGATTCTTTCTGCCTATTACACGAACCTATTATACCTTTTTATCCGCTTTAGAGGGTATAAAAAGATTAAACTTGGGGAGTGTATTGTTAAAAACATATACGGATATACTATTCTCAGGTACCTTCATCTTATGTTCGATTACTGTAGTTCTTCGAACCTTTCGAAAATCTGTGTTAATATAGGACAACTACAGGACAGATGAAAGGACAAGTCAATGTCAACTCGACATATGTATATTCTGTAGGATCTGGAACACCTTCTTCTGGTTTCTCAGCTTTTTATTATAGCCCATGGTCCTTTTCTTTCTATTTTATTTTTATCTCGTAAAAGAATGAAAAGCTTAAAGGAATTATGTATTAAACATTAAATATGTTTTCCAAGCATTGCAAGCTGAGACGAAAAGGAGAGAAAGAGAGAGCATAAGAGAGGACGAGTACAATGTCCTAACCACAAATTAACAGCCACTTAACCCGCACATTAAAATAAGTAGATAAACATAAAAAAAAGTGTCTTCGCAAGCATGTGGGTCCGGCCATGTGCTGGCACGTAAATTCAACAGACGTACTAATTTTTTGACGAGGCCCAATAAATCACTGGAGGAACACACACACAGCACACACTTTTATGCGTCAATCAAGCCATTAATTAAATCGAACACAATCATATTTCACAAAATGTAGGTACATACGTACATGTTATATGTACTATACATACCTATAGTATTCGAGTAAGAGTCCCTGTTGACGAAGTGGCGCGGAGTGGAGACCCCGAAAGTATGGACAAACAAACTAAACGAAGCGCATAAAAGTAACCAAGAAAAGGCAAACAGTTTAAGAGGGTCATGAACGGCAAGGGGGACGCACATCCAAGTATGTATGTACATATAGAATATGTATACCCGGTACATTGTGTCACATCATAAATGTCACGGACACATTTTGTGCGTTTTAGTGCGACCATAAAAATTTGAAGAGTGCAAACAACAAACAAAATGAAATGAAACGCAAAGTGTAGCGCCAACAAATTTTTGAGTATGGTGCTTTGTGTTTGGGTCAACAGTCCAGTCCCAACAAGAGATACGTGGCATGACAATGCGAATGGAAAGAATAGTGGGGGAGGAGGCAGTGACTGCGTGTGCCACACTGACCATAAACTGATGCCAAACCGTGTCTGGAGGGGTGGAGCGTTGTGCAGCAGTCGCCAGACACCAGACGGCTGACGGCAGTCGGCAGCAGAAGTCATAAATCACTTAATCACATAATTAGAATGTATAAGAATTGATTTACGAGATTTTGAATGCGAATGCTGTTGCAATGTCGCGTGTTTACGATTATTTACTTACGCTCCATGGTGCAGCCTGGGGGGCATTTACTTTACTTGCCACCCCGTGATTATATAATTAATGCAGACTGCATGGTACTATGCAATTCGATTTTCGCCTTACAGCATGCAAATGAAATTAACAGAGGCAGTATGGGTGCGACATTCATACTTGTATAAAAGACACTCTGACACTATTTCAGTTGAAGAAGGATTTTTCTAAATAAAACCGATTGTATACTTAGTATTTAAATAATAATAAAGTATTCAACATTTCCAAAGAATATTCATTTCAATTGAGCGACTCTGGTTTTTTGCCATCCATTAATCTGGCAGGGATATTACGTACAAATATTTAGATATCTCCCGCTTTTCGTTCTCAAATGCGATACAGAGTTCAGTGCGCAATTACCAATCTAATGATCGATTTTTCTGATTGATTAGTTATCGAAAACAACTATGTGTTTTTATTTATAAATATTGTTAGCTTGATAGGCATGTCGATTTCAAATCTAATATTTCTTTTTCTTACGGTTCTTGCTCTTATCGGCAGGATGATGTCAATATTCTTAGCTTAATAACTTCTGCTAACAATTGATTTCCTATTCGGTTAAAGAAATCTACTGTTCACCAAGGTTCTTGTTTGTGACAAAAAATGAAAGACACTGATATACTATATTTTTAATGTTTAATGTTTCAGAATTGTATCGAAAGAACTAAGTCTACATGGTTCCATTATTAGTCAAATCGGTATTATATATTTAATTTATTTAAGATCTTCATTTTTAATATTCACAACGACATCCTTTCTGAATAATGTGTTAAAAAAAAAAAAAGGAAAAACTTCCCATTTTTCCCATTGTCGTAAGTTTTTCTAATGATTTCGAATAAAACACGAACAATAATTTGTATGCAAATTATTTACCTACTTGACTCCATACGGTCACACTTGCATATAATTTCCACACAAGCTTATAGAATCTCAAATATAAGTCACGAATTGACAATTTTCTAAAATACTTTAAGATATTTTTAATTGCATTTTTTAAACAATTTGTGGAATTGTAATTCTGTGAATGTTTGTACAGCTGCTCAAAACAACAACCAATTACGACATGGCTGTATTTTTACACGATTTACATTGTGACTAATTTTAGTAGAAAATACTTTTTATCATGTTAATGTAAAAAGTGCAGAGTCAGCTCTTTCAAAAACACACAACAACATTAGGCAGATGTCGCAAAATTCTGAAGAAATGGGCGTAAAGCCGATGATGCCATTTCAATGTAAACCAATAACAACTTCTACCGAAATTTCTTTTTCTTTTGAACTTATTTATCAAAACCAACTGTGAAGATAACACAGATGTGTGTACATATTATTTGCGTGTCTGGCAGTAGCTTTAAATGATCTGTTTTTTAAGGTGGCCTTTTCAATGATTTATAATTGTCTCTTGATATTTAAAAATATGCAATTACTAGCCGAGCCTTTATTGTTTCGGTGTCTTTTTCGCCAATCAGGGAATACAGCACGTCGGTGTCAAAAGTCAAGCTAAGTCGACAGCTTGTGACATTTTTCCCCCGAAACCCAGACAGGAGACAAATGTACGAGTACGCATACGCATATGTATGTACACATTCCGCCATTAACTTAGCGCCAGGCAGCTGGAACCGTTTCTACTGCTTCCCGAGCTAGTGACAATATTTTATTTTCCCTTTGGAAATATTAATTTAGTTCGAAGCAAAGGGGTTGTAGAAACCAGTTGAAAAAGGGTGCACCCTGTTAAACCAGATATAAAGTTGGTCACTTGCATGCTTTTCCATTGAATGCTTGTCGGTTTTATTAAAAATTAAAGCTTTTAACACAATTTTTTGTTTGTTTGTTTTTTTTTGTGCTGCACCTTCATTTTGTTTCTCGATTCTCTTCACTACAGCCACACGCCTTATCCAATTTTCATTATGCGCATTTTCTTTAATTCGTTTCCACTTTTTCCCTCACTCCAGCAGAAAAGCCATTTCCCAAGCAAATCAACACGCACGCACACGCGTGTGTTTCCTTATTCTTGCCTCTCTCTCCTGCTCTACCTCTCTCTCTCTCTCTCTCTCTCTCTCGCTCGCTCGCTTTCTTCTGCGCTGTGTGCTTCTCGTGCTTCCCTCTCTTTTAACACTCTTTTTTATTGCATCATAAATTTAATATTTTTATGTAATGTTTGTATAACGGTACGTTTTTACTACCCCTCGGCTCCACAACACGGCCTAGCGACGTGCCATGGCCATGCCCGAAATCTACAACATGCACGACTCGTTCTGTTCCCTTGGTCCCTTGTCTCCTTTCGTCCTGTCCTCCTGTCCTCCTGTCGCTCTTTTCACTATCGTCGTTCAGTGCATGGCAAAATTTCTTGCCTTGTAAGTGTCGCGTGTCCGTGCGCCAAGGGATTTTCTGTTAAGAAATCTGGGCGGTTGGGCGCAGGAGAGGAATCCAGAGGGGTGCCTTGTCGCTTGTCGTCATTTCGGAGCGCGTGTTTCGTGCGCATTTCTGTTGTCATTTCTCGCATACTTCGATTTTCGCTTCTTGCTCTCTTCCATCTTCCATCTTCCAGCTGCCTTATGCCGCATGTGACTGTGGAGCGGTGCAGGTTTTCAAGCCAATCATATTTGCCAATAACTTATGAGTGTTTCAATAATCCCAGCTCGGAAAAAGGAAAGCACGCACACACATGCACGATTTTGGGCGAATCGCCCGTTTGCATACGGGTATGTGACGCAATATTTGCATAGAAATTTCAATCGCTGACAATCATAAAACAATTCGACTGCGGTTCTGAAATAGCTGCTCGCCATAGTATCAGACCAAAGAATAACCTGTACTACAAGCGTGCTCAAAAGGCCAGACAATTGCTAAAAATCTAAGACTCGATTTAAAATCTGTGGAGTCTGGCGAAAGGCATACATATTTAAATACACATATGTGGCGAAGAATAAAAAACACTAGAAAATAAACTGATATATCTTATTAAAGAGCAAAAAAGTTACAGACGAATTGATAACCTTCTCCTTTTTTGAAGCCGGTTTAAAACTACCAACTATTTATAATAGTATGGGGGAAGTTCAATGAGCTCTTCAGACAGCTATGCCCCGATTTTCAAGCTAATTAATCGTCCATAATTGGACCTACAAGGGCTTTAGTAATTTTTTTTTAAAGCAAAAAAAATAAATGAGTGAAAAAGAAAGAGCTAACAAATACTGCTGATCCGAAAAATATTAAAATAAATGCGCCCTAAGAATCTAAAAGTCAAACATTCGATGCATATTGCATTTTAGGAAAATATTAAATACCAAAAGTACCTCGCTCAGCGCACCAGCTTCGATGTTTCAACTGAGATATACACGATATAAGTGATGATAAATATTAAACCCGTATACAAACCGAGAACTTTTTCCAAATATTTACAGCAATTACCTGCAAGAAAAAAACAAAAAATTTAAAAATGTGCATGAAGTAATTCTAAGTAAAAGAATATTTTACAATATTCCACCTCTCGGCGGAGTAACTTGTTAAAAAAGGTCTATTTCTATATTCTATCTGAGTATTCAATATAACGTAGCCATTTGAAATCATTTAAAATTATTCTGGCATACTAACGACGATATTGCCATTTTCGTAATGGCGCACGCCGGGAAATTGTATTGACTTAGGACATGCGTAACCGGAGCCCCCCATTCAGTAGTCAGTCGGTCGGTCTATCAGTCAGTTAACAACCCCAGGTAGCGTACAGCTTGCATACGAAATTACAATTCCCACGCCACATCCATCAGAGGGCAAATGTGTGAGTCAGTCAGTCTCTAACACAATCGTCAAACCCAGCTCGTAACTTAACCCCAACCTAACTCAACTGGCCGACGCTATTAACGATAAAAAATTGATTTTCAGCAGAGTGCTGGCACATCAATAAATCAGAAGGCACAAAGATCCATAACAGTGAGTAAGAAAGACCAACAACAGATCCAATAAAAGACTGCAGCAGAGGCGGATGCTTAAATTATCAATATAATGGTCATGGAGTGAATGCAGCGTCGATATAAAGACAAAGTACGTTTAAATAAATGCGTGCAAACAAAGCACAAAATTATGTGTGTTATTATTGAGCAGCAGAAGCTAAAGCTGCTTCTACAATGGATCACACAACGAATCCACGATGGGAGGCAGTGGAACTGTGGAGCAGTGAAGCTAAAGCAATCTCTTATCAGTTGCCAGAGTGTCCGCTGACTAGTTACAAAGGCAGCAACAGTCGCAGCAATAAAAGCCTCTTAGTATGCAAATCAAGAGACAACCGAAGCGGACACACCGCCGTTAAGTGAATCACGCGAAGCGCGCCCATACACTGGCCAAATGAATGGCAGCCTCAGCTTCATCTTCGCTGAAGTGTGCAGAGATGGACCAGTATCTTAAGACGCTGCTGCCCCACTCTGATAATTTATGCTGCAATAATTAAGCACCAGCAACCAAGGCAAGCCAAACCGAACCAGAACAACTGCTGGCCAGCCGAGAATGACAGCCGCATGTCGTTAGAGGGCGCAGATACGAGCGGACGGGACGGCAAACGCACTCGGCACGATGACACACAAGACAGTTTAGTGGACCCGGGACTGCATGCAGAGCAGATACACGTATGTATGTATGTGTGTGTGTGTGTGTGTGTGTGTGTGTGTGTGGCAGAGTCGACGACAATGACAGCGCAGCTTGACATTGGGTGTAGCAGAGGTGGTGGCGGGACGGGGCTGGAACAGAGCAAGAACAGGCAGTGGCCAACCACACCCGTACTCTGGCGTCCATCGTAACTCTTGGTCATGAGACCGAGCACTCTGTGGGGCCCAAAATACAGTGCCCACTCGAAAGAGTGAACACTTGATGGCATTCGGAAGAGTGCACAACTTTGTTCTTGCATTGAGTAGAATTTGAACAACGTGTAGGAGAATGGTGAAACGATGGGATGTACTAAGAAGTAAAGCTTTTTGTAACAGTTAGCAGAAAATACAGGGTGCGCCATCTTTTATGTCGCTATGTAAATATTGAATAACTTTGTCATTAGTGAACCGATTGACTTGAGTAGACCAGTGTTGAAAACCTCAGCTCATGAAATTGTACAGAACCAAATTAAATAAAACTATCTCATACTTGAAAATCGGTTGTTTATTTTCAAAGATATTCAATGTTTACATACCGACATAAAAGATGGCGCACCCTGTATATACTCGTATATATTATCGATCAAAGAAATGTTTACTAACTAGACTACACACTTATCTCCTCCATACGCAGATAAAATTTATACTATATAGCCTATGTTTATACCCCTTATCTTGGTGTAATTTATAACGTAGCTGCCATCGGAACGGTTGTTGCAACGATTTTGAGAGAGAGCGGCTTCTACTTTAGATCTAACAGTTGATCACGTTCTTATTATTCAGAGGCAAAAGATGTTGAGCGAAAATGCGAGTGTTGGAGGGACGCCTCATTCCAAAACTATATAGTCTCGAAGTCCACAATTAGTTGTAAATAAATACGAAAAAAGTTTATCAAAGTTTTAGCACAGTAGACAAAAAAAGAATCCTTCTTGGATCGCAACTCACAGAAAGGAGTGGATGACTATGAAGTAACTTTAGAAGACCAGCCTTTAGTCGCTAGTATGTTTTGAGAAACGACTAATGGACTATAATATGCACAACTTCACTTTTGTACTATTTTATAATACTATTCAATGGCAATTATTAAAGAAATACCTGTTAATGCTATCAATAAAGCAAGCTTTTTTGGCATAATGTACACCCTTTTCTCTAACCCTATTGTATCACAATTTGATCAGTATCTTCAAATATACTACAAATGGGCTTTTTTCAACCCCCATATCCATTATTCCAAACATTCCACTACAAAGAGTATTTGTTTAAAACATATTTATCTCTGTACTTATAAGAAGTTCTTATGTGCTAGTCACACTGAGTCCTCAGCTCATTTATGCATGTTATGTCCAGACTAGCTGTGTCCCGATTTACACTCACATTATTAGACTTTACAGATCAAATATTTATGATTACTGATAAATCAATTGAATATAAAGTTAAACTTTATTTAACTCAATTTGGAGTCCGAATACCAAACTACTTTTCAATTTTAAAATCTGGCATTATAGGATGTAAATAAATGTTTTCTCACTTGACTCCGATTTTTTCGTTTTCTCAAGGTCTTAAAATTAGCATCTAATAGGTATTTTCGAGAGTTTTTGATCAACAATCTTATAAACACTCTAGAAGATGCAACCCTAAGCTACCTACCATAAAATCGTACATAAATCAATAAGAAGACACTCCTCCTGAAATTGATGGTCATTAATAATTATAATACACGTTCTTAAATAATCATTAAAAAGTCTGGCGGGCTTTGTCGCAGTCAAGAACCAATGAACAACAAAATATGTTTCCTACCTCCTACCCAAATACCTAGCCACCTAACCACCCAGCCACCTACCACATTGCCAATTAGGTGGCTGGTGCAAAAGGGAATTTGCTATTAAGCTGCACAAATTCGGCCACTGTCAACTAGTGTGCTGAAAGTTTTTGTTAACTTAGTGACAGAAGCAAAATGTGCAAAACACAGTCGGTCGACTGACTGATGATGCAGCCAGTTGGTATTCAATGTTGCAGCGAAAAGTTGAGAGTTGCAAGTTGCAAGTTGACTTGATGTACTTAGTAGTTGCAGTAATTGAAATTTAGCTACAGAATGACATGGAGAGGTGGCTGCCACAAGCACGGCTAAATGAGGGACAGCCTTTTCGAATTGAATTGAGTTGAGTTGATAGTTGACTGACTGACTCGGGGGCAGTTGCATGGCTTTGATTGATGAAGACATTTTCCGTTTCGGCGACCACGCGCTATTCTCACTGCGTCCGCCCACATGCTGGGGCACTTGCTTCCTAGAGATGGGATCGTGACCAAATAGAAGGATTAACTAGGATTAACTGCTGAATGATGGGATGTCCGCAGCTGAAGGTATCGTGGGAGCTATAAGAGTCAAGTAAACTTTGTACTTCTCCTTCTATACTTTTGTTTGGTCCAAAAGCTTGTCAGGCAGTGTCCTAACTTGTTAGTTCAAATAGTAGGCGCAATTGGTCGACGGTTTGGTCGAGAGAAAATATGCAGTGGTGATCACTCGGTTAAGATTTTCACGAGATGCACACGGCCGTCCCTATTGGACCCTCCTATGTGGAATTGCACTTGACCACTGACACTGCGTTTCATTGCGGTTCGCTATTGCCATGTATTCTCCAATGGACTTGTCAACGACTTAAACACAGCGACGACCTCAGTCATCACAAAACAACATAGCAACAACAACAACAATAACAACAACAGCAAAAGAGAAACCAACTATGTTGCCATTACGCGCTCCCCACCACTCATTACCGGCAATGACACGAGTCTCGGGCACCCAACCGCAGTTCAAATGAATTTAATTGAAATTTCAAACTTGTCAAGAGCTCCGACTGGGCTCCATTGGCGCAGCGTCGGCGTCGGCGGCGATGGCAGCTTGAAATGCAACCGAAATGATACAAACGAAGACGCATGAGCTTCTCTATCTACTTCCCAACTTGCTCTCTGACTGTCTGTCTGTCTGTCTATCTGCCTGCCTGCCTGACTGGCTGGCTGGCCAGCTAGCTAGCTGACCAACATCGTCAGCGTTCCAGGGCAGTCAAGTGCTGCGAAATGTGAAAAAGTAAATAAGTTTTTGCCGGAGTCGTCGTTGCAACATCTGGCCAAAGCCAGCCAGAAGTGTCATCCAATGTACGTAACTTTTTAAAAGAAAAGTTTCCCATCTGCTGCAACTGCTTTCCTTTTGCGTTTTGTTCTGAGTGCCTACGTAGTAATACTTCGCTATAGTCAAAATTTTTACGACTTTGTATATTTCGAGTTATTTAATACGGATGCAATGCATTTCTGCTACTTTGCCGAAGACTTTGAAACTAAAGGCCAAAATAACTATGTATTTCTTATGCCATCTCCTTCTCCTACATCGTTCTCCCTCTCACACCCACTACGAGTGGGCCAGATTGTGTGCGCGGGTGGCCGTCCCCGTGGAGTGGAAACATTTTCCGACTCGACGGAGGTAGAGCAGTTGGTGTTGCAAGTTTTAAATTTCCGTTTTTGATTGCCATTTTAAAAATGATTACACGTTTGTTTAATTGCCTGAAATTGTATTTCATTTATATGCATATTTTTGCTTTATGTATTTATATATATTAAGATATATTCCGCGATAGAATTTGTATTTGGTCGTTTTGTTTTTAAAATAATAATAAAGATAAAATAATATCAATTACATTTGATTCCTTTTTGGAAGCTTGAATAGGCCTTGAAACCAGTTTAATATCTGTTATCCCCCAACTAAGATATAATAATATTAATTGGATCTTCACTTAGGTATTTCCTGACTCAAACATTAGCCCCTCCTGTACTTTTGTTCGCTTTAACTGTAACAATATTGAAAAAAATAGTATTTATTTTGAACTGCTCATTTAACTCTATACCACTTTATTTCTAACATACATATGTACGTACATACGTACTATTTTATAAATACACCTAATTCTGTTTTTACACGGTCTTTTTTACCCGATTTTGATTTAACACGGTTTGAAAAATAAAAATTTTATAAATGGTTAAACGACATTATTCCATTTAGCACGATTTAAAATAATATATGATCAATGTATTTTTTACGCCGTTTTTTCACGTCTTTTTCTGGATCCAATCTACCCTGTACAAACAGAATATACAGTATATACATATATAGTATATACATACAAGTATGAAGCTCATCAGAGTGAAAGAAGAGTTAATATAGCCATATTCGTCTGTCCGCAATAATCTCGGAACTAGAATAACCAAATATGGAATTCAGATTCTCCTTGGTTTTGGTTATTTATGCGTTAATTTGTATTTTGTGATCAGTTCGATAAAGATATACTATACTATACTAGTTATAGTATACCGTACCTTTTACGACAAGTTTCTTTGAACTGTTGAATCAATTCCGCAAGACAACCCAGATTTATGCAATATTTTAAAAATACATTCGTTTGTGTCAATTAAAATTAAAAGTACTCCAATAGTAGATCTTAAACGAATAACTATCAACTAATCTTGAAAAGCTTGACTTGAAGACACGAGATTTAATACTTTACGAAATCGTTGCGCACGCCTCCATTTAAGATTATACACAACAGAATAATTATATCATATAACCCAATTACTAATCAGTTAAAAGAGAATATTAATAAAGATTCTATAGAAATATACCTTTTCTGGGTTTTACTATATATACACTGGTCACAATAAGGGATATCACGTAACCCACTGAGAAGATGATATATTTACTTGACAGTATAGCTTTGTTTTAAATACACGCATAAACGTATTGTGTAGTTTTACAATATCTCTTTGGCAGACATTTTACTATTCCTAGTTTCAACATTTGAAAAGAATTAGCAATTATTCACTCAACGAATTCAAGGCACTTTGCGCTTCATTTGTGCAGGACCGCTTCCAAAGCTAATGTTAAATTTTCAATTGCAAAAAATAAATAAAATATCCCGCTGCGGGCTATTCACCTCAAATGTTTTCTTTTACATTGCTTGTTTTTTTAGTTTAATTTAATGCGGAAAACTGTTTTTCTCCCGTTTTTTCCCTCTAGTTTTTATTGCAGAATGTGATACTGATACGTAAAGTGCTTGTTGGCTATGGCCGGGTGTGAATATATTTTTAATTTGAAAAACCATAATTTATAATATCAATAAATGGCAAAGTGTGAGTGGCTGTCTACAAATACATAGAACAAGCTGGTAAGGGCGCCCATAAAAACATTCGACAAACTGCAGGAAAATTGTGTGCAGAATATAAAAAACAATTGCAAACATTGTATTTTTAATTGCTTGAAATTCGTGTTTTCTGTTATTGTTGTTGTTGCTGTAGTTGTTGTTGTTGTTGTTGTTTGTTTCGGTTTTACAGTTGTCTCTGTGTGAAATTCTTGTACAAATGTGGTTTCTCACCGCTTTTATTTTGTCCCCTGAATTTATATGACACGGTTTCCGCTCTTGCCATGTTGCAGCCCAACAAATTATTCGGTTTCCCATGTTTTGCTTTTTAATCACAAACATTCGCAAAATTGCTGTATCAAAAAATTATAAATATGAAAACTAAATTTCTCATCCAGAAATGTGAAATGAAAAAAATATGAAAAATGGATTATAATGGTATAGCAATATTCATAGAACAGGTTGGCAGTAAAAAAGCATTTTTTAAAATCATGTAACAGGAAATGTTTGTATTAATACACCGCGTGGATAAAGTCAATCAATAAATGATTACAAATAAACGGTTTGGTTACAACAATTTCCATTCTCTCAGCCTGGAAAATGTAGTTCGTAGAACTATCGGTGTCAGTGTTACAACAAATTCAATCATTCAAATACATCAAAAACGCTTTAGCTTCTCAATAAAGGGTAAAAAAAGCAGTTATCAAATTTAGTAATATACCCAAAGGGTAAGATGGTATACTAGATTAATGCGAATGAATGTAACAAGTCAAGGATTGGTTTAACGATAACATTGTTGTCAACAGTCTTGAACTGACTTAGTTCCGATTGGAAGCCTAAGAGAGGAATGGAGGCGTTGAGTTTGGGAAATTGTACAAAAAATGTGATATGAGATTCCGGTGGAATAATATTATCTATCATAATGCGATTCGTTTTGATTGTATGGCTTTGTTGAATTACTACATTTATTATTTTGACCAGCGATTTGTTTGATTTTTTCTTTTCTTGCTCCCACACTTACATTTGAATTAGAGTACGACAATGTTTAATAGTTTATCTAACAATGTGTACTGCATTTAAGTAAACTGAAATGGATTTGTTCTTTATATTACAAGTATTTAAAAAGTTCTTTGAGACTTTTGAGGAAATGCATAAACGTGTAAATATTGTGTTTCTTAATCAGTATGACAAGGGGAATCCATTTAGCCATGTTTGTTCGTTTGTCCGTTTGTATGAGCGCACAGATCTCAGGAAATATAGAACCTAGATTAAACAAACTAGGTACCATCATTCTTCTAAGTCGGAAATAGAACAAGTTTGTGTTTTTTTTTTCGTTGCTCCCATACACAAATTACACAAATTATAATTAATTGTATCCGGTTAGTGCTCATGGCAAGCATTCCACTCTTGTTTAATTTAATTTCGTTACTGATTCGTTCGTCTGATTGTTTTCAGTGTTTTTTTTTTTGCGCTACCCTAATCAACAAAGTGCTTCATGAGACAATAAATTCAATTCCATTCTACTAGGGTATGCAAATGAAATTAAAATAAATTGCAAATGTTTTTGCCAAATGATAATCCCAACATGCTGTGGTTTTACTGTGCAGTGCTGTCCTCCTTTCCACATCCCTGCCGCTGAAAGGCAGTGGACCATGACACGAGCCAGCAGTGGGACAGGGCTGGCGACCACTTCCACGTAATTTGTCATTTTCATTAACCGACTAGTTTGTGTTTCAACTTCAATTAGCCGTCGCCAATATGTAAATGTTTTTGTAAAGGGTGAATTGTTTTAACAACCTTACACTTTTTACAACGGTCGCATAAATAAATAAATATATAATAAGATGAATAGGATTTCCAAACAGGCGTTTATTCTCGCATGTTCAGCAATTGTCAGTTCATATTGTTGTTGTCTCTTGCGCAATTAACTTTACAGCCGGCTTTGTGTCGACCCGGGCCGGGCCCATTAAATACATTTTCAAAAAACCTTAATTATAATTTAATTAATATTTTAATTACACAGTCGGTGCGCTGCAGATTATTGAAGCGATTTTCGATTAAGTACAAATTTTAATTGCATTTCTTTTTAGAATTTACAGGCACATTACATTTTTCGCTTTTGGGCAAACAAAAATTGATTGCAATCGCAATGAAAAACGTTGCTGAATGCCATTTGAAAAGAAAAAAGCACATGGCATTTAATTCAAGCAGTTAAGAGGACATGTCTATTTATTTATTATCAGGTCGACAAGTACAAGTGGAAATTGTATGGACACGTATGTACTTGTATATACAATACTTCTTATGGTGCATTTAACTAATCGCTATAGTCAATGAATCTGCACAAATCTACATGCTGACTTGAGAAATGAAAAAATATATTACATACTATTAGAATGTACTCTTCAGAAACTGATAGCCTCCGAAACTTCATGTCGACAGCCACAATAAAAGCTCTTGTATTCATGTCCGCCGGAACACTATACCAAAAAATTATTTAAATTTCTCACTCACACCGTCCGACCACTTCACATTTTTCGTTTCACATTTCGATAATGAAATGTGTGCTCATTTGTGCAATTTCCATTAAGCCGTTGACGAAAACCCAGAAATGCAAAAAAAGATCAACTGCTCAATAAATATCTGTAGTGCCCTTCAATGGTGAAACGAGGCGCATTTCATTTGGTAATTGCTCAAGGCTTCATTAAAATTTAGAAGCAAAGGGTCCAGATGCAACCCCATTTATGAATAGGGTTTTTTTTTGTGGAACAACCACCAAAGCATACAGCAGTGATGAATGATTTTTTGGCTCGACATATTGCGTAAAGTGCACTCGTCGTGTTCGTCCTCGTCCTCGTCCTTGTCGGCGGCACAGAACTCGTATTGGGAAACTACAGCTGCTGGCAAATGGAAATGGAAATCCCTCCAACGCGTCGCAGCAGCATTGCGTGGCATTTAAAGCAGCGAGTTGTTCAATTTGCTTGCCCGTGTTGGCCAGCGCCTTGGGGCAAGACATCAAGGCATTATCAATGTGCAAGTTCCCCCATGCCCCCTCCCTCTCGCTTGCCCCATGCAACCCAAGTCCTTCGGCAAGTAATTTGAGTATAATTGAGTTAAGGCTAAAGCGCAAATGTCAATGCTGCAGAAACTAAGTTTCGCTGCAATTAAAATTCAAATTGAAAATGCAAATTTCTCTAAGTAGTACACACAAATATGGCATGGGTGGGCGGGGCACACCCCAGCTCTCACTCTCACTCCGCCCCCTTTTCCCATTTGTACTTGCATACGCGCCACTGCGACTAATGAAAGGACAATTTGTGTGCACAAGTTATAAAATTAACACTTAAATGCTTCCAGATGTCGGCATCGTCGTCTGCAGGCGAACGAGCAACTGTGTCAGCCAATCCGTCTGTCTGGGAGTGCGTATTAGTGTGAACATCAAAGTGTGGCACATGTTCGAACTCGACGGGAGCCACACGGTGCACTTGCCACGAAATGGAGCGTGTGTATGTCACTTCCCAGCAATAAAAATAAATTGTTTTCCACATTTCTTGAACGCACGTGTGCAATACTATTCATAGTTGTATATTGCTTTCATGGATACGCACATCGCCGAATGCGAAAAAGAATCGAAACCTAGAGGATTGCGGTTCCACGGTTTATATTCTATGAAACGCCCTCTGCACTCTATTAATGTACTTTCTTACGATTGTTTAGGTAACAGTAATGGCATGGGAGTTGGGAGTATCAAAAATTACCGATTGTCCTTTTCCGGATTTAGCAGAACCTGTAAGCCAAGTTAGCTCGTTTACTTCCTGGTATTTGTAAATATGGCCATAAAGACTCATCTCATCCTCCTGATCAAATAATCTTTGATGTGTCTGCAACACTTCCCTCTTTCCACCAACCTAGTAAACCTATTTATTCCTTGCGATCAGGGTTCGTTCGTAATACCCTTCCTACTATCTTATTAATGTACATGACAACAACAATGCTACTAACCATATGTCCATCTTTACTAAGCATTATTTAAATCTTTCAAATGTTCTTTCAAGGGTTTTACGTTTGATTCTATAGAATTAAATAGATTTTATATTTGTAATGTAACGGAACACATAAGTTTACAGTTGTTATTATCATTTTTGTAAACATCTGAACACATTTTTTTTTAGAAAAATTAAGAAATATACGAATTACTAAAAGCTTAGTAGGTACTACCCCTGCATTTATTATTGTATCACCGAAAAACCGTATCCCATATCTATTTTGAAGGTTAAATATATAATCTACTATTCCATCAATAAATATATGTACATATATATATAGGTAGTTTTCCCAACATAAAATAATTCTGTCCATGGAATAGATTTTTTCGGCTTTGCCCATATTTTAACAAAATGTTGAGTTTTCTGAATGAAGTTTCAACAAAAACGAAATTGGTATTTTTTAGTTATTATACCCTGTACCCGTAGGGTAAAAATGGTATATTAGGTTTGTGCAAAGTATGTAACATGCAGAAGGAAGCATCTCCGACCCCATAAAGTATATATATTCTGAATCAGCATGACGAGAGAAATCGATCTAGACATGTTCGTCCGTCCGTCCGTCCGTCTGGATGAAGGATCTCAGAAACTATAAAAGCTAGAATAACCAAAGTTGGCAACCAGATTCTCCTAGGTCCGAGAAAGGACGAGTTTATTTTATTTTTTGGAATTTTCCCCCCCTTCGCCCGCTACAGAATTTCGTCAATAGCGTCCACATTTCAAATGCTACCTAAACCAATAATTTATACACATAATTTATATATAATTGTCTACTGTTGTTCAATATTTTATTCAATCCGGTCAATTCTAAGAAAAGTTATTAGCAAAACAATTTCTCGCCAGTACAACCCCCCCCAAACTGCAGCAACAAGTTCGCTCTTCTTCTTCCTCTTTTTGCTGCTGCTATGGGCGCATATAACTCAGTGACTGAAGTTTACCTGGGCACAGGGTATTACACTGTCAGGCTTGCTCGACTGTAGCGTTCTCTCTTGTTTATAATACACACAATCTAACACACTATCAAACTTGGTTGACTCTACTTATATCATATAGCCGCCATAGGAAAGATATATAAACTAACTTCTAGTTCTATGAAAAAGTCGTTAGTAAAGGCGTTTATAAAATTGTCAATTAGGTAAATATAGAAAAATTATTTTCATAACTGTTCACTAGTGTTATAACAATCCCAGTCGCAGTAACAGTAGTCTTATCTAGTTCGTACATGCAAAATAGCAGGTATGGCTAACTTTAACGCGAATTTAGGAACTACTTACTATCTTTAAATGCTTTTTAGGCCCAGACAAAATAGTATAACAAAACTGCTTTCAAAATTAATTGAAAGACTATATAAAAAAAATTTATAAAAAAATTATTTTACATTACAAATTTATACAAAAAGAATGATTTTCTCAATTAAAATAAAAATAGTGTTCAATGTGAGAATATAATTATGTTTCTTCTTCTGCACCAATTAATGAGTTACAAATATGAACGAATGAAACATTTTCCGCCCAATTTTCCCCACACAGCACACACTTTTCGCATTCCCGGTCTTACCTTGTTAGCAAAATAAATAATTAAATGTATAAATATATCCTGATTTGCGGCACACAGTTGAAACCAGACCATCACTTTATCTGTTCATCAATAATGCCATCCATCATTCGCATATCTATCTATTCATCTACCAGAAAGATATCCACACAGAACGTGGACGTTGCCTTCACGCTCCTTTTCCATATCGCCGTCGATTTACACCCCCCTTACGCAAGCCGCCTATTGAAACATGCCCATATCCTATATATCCAAGCCCCCAGTCTAGTATCGAGAGGAGGCGACGGGTGGCAGGCGACATCGTGTTTATTGTTCAATTCGAACAGACGAACATAATTCGTTTTGGGTGTGGAAGCATTTGCGTGGCATTTAATGATGGTCGGCCACGCAAGGACAACCGAAACTTTGCTGCCTAATTGTTGATGGCCTAATAAACTGGGCCAAACTAAAGACAAATAAGCACTGCTAACAATAAGTACACACAACAAATTGAAACTCGGCCAGAAGGACAGCCAGTATGTTCATTTGCAGGCGGAATTATTGAATGAGTGTGTGTCTTACCTTTGGGAGGGCAGATCCACTCTTTTAATGCAAATTATAAAGAATGAAGGCAATGAGAATCTTCGGACACAGTCGGCTCTTCGGGAAACACAATGTGCGCACATTCCAGATTGCGAGATAAATATTAGACCTGCGTTATTTTGGGAACATGTTCACCCACTGGCTCTACACTTGCCTGGCCCTATTAGGTCTAAATGGCATTCCAGACACGTCGTTCGGCGTTTACAAATCCAATATTTCAAGGTCTGGCCTTTGCATGTTGTGCCATGATATCCAAAGGCCAGCTCTGGGTGTGCCGCCTGCCGTGTCAATGATAGCGTCATTAAATCAATCATTTTTGGTCAGTCAGCCACTTGCCTCTTAATTTGGCCAACAGCAACAACCTAGACACGGCCAAGTACAATGGCGACGCAGTCGTCTCAGGAGGCCTTTTGCCCGCCTCTGTGTGGCTTTTTGCCCGTCTCCTTTGCTTGCTCGTTTCTTTTTTAGCCCTCCGTCTTGGTTGACAAGTAAAAATGTTAATAATTAAACTAACGAAGCCTTCGTTTGCCACTTACACTTACTCATACATACTTGTATGTCTATGTAGGGATGTATGTGTCTGTCTGTATGAACACAACTCGTATGTAAAATAATCGCGAAAGAATTGTGTGTGACATAAATGATAATAAAACTTTTAGTTGGCCATCAATGAATCAATCTTCAGCTATAAATAAACATACTATAAATGTCGTAGCCCTTTTTTTTACTATTTCTTATCACGAAAATGTAAATCTATTTGATTACAACTCAATATGTATGAATACAACTTCATTTTATAAGTTAATTTCTTAATAATCGGACAACTATTACGTATATTTTCTATAAAAATTTTAATTTGAAATTAACACGTTTTAGTCTGCATATTGGTGCTTGTTGTAAACCAAGATCATTATTATTATTAAAATAAGTATTATCGTGTTGGCGAGACGAAAAGCCAAAGATTTTTTCAAGAATACCGAACTACGCTTCTTCTTTCTTCAGATTTCTCAGATTTTGTGAAATGGAATAACATTAAACGAATGCATTTTCGTAGACTTAATCCCTGTTAAAATGATATTTATTAAGACTGCATCGAAACTCAGTTTTTGGTGTCTAATTTAGTAACACCGAAGAGGAAGAATGGTTCAGCATGAAAAGACTAGTTCAAATCGTAATGTGCGAACATCAAGCCGTCCATCAATTGGTCGATTCAGAGTTTTAAAAGAATCCTCCATTAAATCGTATGGAGAAAAAAGTGATAAAACGACATAATTTTAAATTAAACAACAATTTAGCCAGCTTATAATTAGAAGGGAGAGCATAGCTGGCAGTCCAATTAGGAAAATGAGAGCTGAACACATTAACAAGTTTCAGTTGAGTGAGTTGGTTATCAGGAACAATATCAATAATACTACTTGTAATGCATTGGACGCAATTATCAGTAATTGCAAATGATAATAGTCGACGAAATATACAAATGAAGCCTACTTTAGATCTGACACGCCCATTTCTCATGGCTGTCCAATGGACACACCTACGTATTAGTATTAGGGTAATTGCCATCAAAGAGCGCTTGACTCATAAATTTACACGAATTGTACAACCTATGCACAATCAGGCAATAGTAGCAAAACCAATAAGCAGTTGCATAAAAATAACAATAATATTTTACAATGGACAGGGGCAATGGAGGCCATCGAGGCAATCAAGGCTTGTATCTTGATTAAAAACGCCCACGAGCTGGCGAAGCAATCGACTTTTTGTTTGTTCGTTGGCTTGGCAATAAATTCGAAAAGAGAACTGCATATAAAAAAGCAGTAACAAAAACAATAAATGGCTTATGTATGGATGGCTCGTAGGCCTAAATCCAAGTCACAGACGCCTATTTAGCGCCATAAAACGGGCCTCTCTCTCTCTCTCTGTCTCTGATATTGAATGCAAAATAATACATGAGTTTATTGAAATTTATTAGCATAAGCATGCATGGGAGGACTCAAAAAGAAAGTAGCTTATAGATACTAGTATGTAGCCAGCAAATACAATACACACGCACACACAAGCATACAAGTATGTAGATGCCATGAGTTGTCCGAAGGGCAAACTACGGGCAAGCGAAGGCCAGAGGCGACCAACGACTTTTTAGCATACTACAAGATGAAATCGTAGAAATTGAATTGAATCGAATGTTGGAATTGAATTGTGTTTGTTGTGCAGCGGAATGGCAAATGTCGAGCGATATGCGTAACTGGAGCGGGAGCCATCCAGCCAGCCAGCCAGCAGACCAGCCAACCAACAGGCAACTTATACAAATAAGCAAATAGAGGAGAAAAGACTTAAGACAAGTTGCTGGCCGTGCCCAAATGCAGACAAACTTAGACGAGCAATGTACACACAAGCACACGTGCATATACTTATGTACTATATACGAGTGTGTATATGTGTGTGTGTGTGTGTGTGTGTGTGAATCTTGAGTAGTGATAACTTTTTCACGACTTTTCCTTTGCCGCCAGCACCACCCGCTGCTACTTAGAGGCGCCTCGGCAATAGTAGGAGACTCCCGCACCTCCAAGAAGTTGAATGTAACTTTTGTTGCGCTTTTTCTTGCCTTTTCTTGGTTTTTCAGTTTCTGGTTCTGGTTCTGGTTCTGGCTTGTGCTGCCCAGACTTGTCTCCTCCCCTTTATTTGTATATCTTAAACGCGTTTTGCTGTATCTACTTAAGGCAGCTTAAACATTTGTGTAACATAATACAAAACATACGGGCTTCTTTGGGTATATTTAGATGCATAGCTTAGATAGATACGTGTCCAAACGAGAGCCCATGGAGCTGTCTTGGCCACTGGCCACTGGCTAGCCGTGGCAGTTCCGTTGCTATTGGTATTGCGGCTTTTCCCGACGTTGGTGTTGTTTCTATGCCACAGGGAGCGCACATTGGTTGTTGGTGGCACCCAGCTTTAATTTGCGGCATACGTATAGCAATAAGACCAACGATACGCTATTACTGTGGACTAATTGATAGAAACCGATACCTTTTGCAAAGAAACATAAAAGCTGAACAGCTTTAAACATCTATGTAGGTCCATATAGAAGGCAAAATTTGAAATTAACTTCATAATTTATGATCTCTTTAGAACAGGATTAATTGAGTTGATAGATCTAGTGTTTAGAAATATAAAGTAACAACATCCCTTATTTTTTGTACAATACGGAAGTGAACCCAAACAATTTCAATTTTTATGTGAAATCGACAAGAAGATCGTGCCCGCTTTTGCTAAGACTGGAGAACAATTTACTTGTATCTCTGCAGATGATAAAGTCGGTCGAGAAGATAATGGGTAGGATATTTTGTGAAATACAAGCATTATATTGATTTGGTGAACCACCAACAATGAGAGTGTTTTGAGACTTCAATAGAGAATGTGTCTTTTAGTCAAGAAAAATATATCCAAATGGATTGTTTCTCCTCCCGAACATGAGTTGGTGGAGGTTTTCGCTGGAATAGGAAACTATTTTGAGGGATTGAATACTATATGTGTTTGTCTACACTTTTGTAAATATAGTGGACAATGCAAAGTGACATTCTAGCTTTTATATCTGCTGTAATATGGATTTATTATACATTTGTCGAACTGAATATATCCTTGCATGTGCCAACGCCTCTAAGGACAAGTGTCCAAAATAATTTGAACCACTGTGCCCGACAGATTCGGATATTGGAATCTCTAATGTGACGTAGGACGTGCTCCATTTCGTGCGGCTGACGTCTCGTGTGCGCTCTTCTTTGGCTTTCTTTTTGCTTTTGTCAAACGCTAATGCGTTGTACAACACACAGACAGGCAATCTTTATTTGCGGCACGATGTGTCCTTTCGAGCACACTCTAGGGTAGAGGCAGAGGCAGAGCAGGCGCTTGGTGGTTCCACAAGTCGTCCTGATATTTGCCTACTGTCAAACGATACGCACGGCGGCACTTGACTGCGAGCGAGTCTCATTAGGATTGTCCAATGGCCGCACCCCAGTTAGGTAGAATGCATTTTGCGGAAGGCAGAGACAAACAGCAGGCAGCAGGGAGACGGATGACGGCAGGCGGTACGAAGGCAGGCAGAATTGTATCTTGCAAATGCCAGACGCACACATACACATACTCGTACGCGCACAGCCTGAATTTTCCAAATCGAAAAGAAGCAGGCGATAGTGGAACACACAGCAATTTCCATTTGAAATGTAAACAAAACATGTTGCCCGCACGTTTCGGACGCTCTGGGGAAAAAAGAGAAACAAAAGCATCGCCGCAATGCCCATTAAAGATGCAAACTGCAGATAAAAGCGTGTATCTGCGTATCTGTAAGAGCGCGCGTGTAGGCGCTGGCGAACGCAACACGAAAAAGGAATATTTACTGAGCGAACTGAAGGCTGACGAAGACCAGCCAGCCAGCCCGGTTATCGTATGTCTTTGGAACTGCTCTATCGCTTGGATTTCAAAGGTTTAATTGAACGGCTTTTCGGAATTTGATGCTCAGCTTGATTCTCACATCTTATTGCTCTAGTATCTAAATTAGTTCGTCGCTTTCACAGTTGACTGACTGCTCGGTTATGCAAATGCCGATATCTATCTTGGAGATAAACCCCATGATGTCGTGTATTTGAATTTGACAAATGCTCCCTGTCATCATTAACATTATTCAGCGATGGGTTCTCGTAGCTTAATCTTTTAATGGTTCCATTTTCAAACTAAGCTGCTCAAAATGCCAAGTGAACAACGCGCCTTTAGGCAATGATTAGCTCCTCTGCTCCTCCCTCTTTATCTCTGCCTCCCTTTTACACTTTTGTTGTTGTTACTGCTATGCTAATCCAATTCGGCATATTAGTCATGGAAATTAAAGATACGGATTGTGTTCGGCAGTAGCTATAAGATTTTACAACTTAATTTCGTGTCTGTGCACTGATAAGTTTCTGTATTTATTCAAAGGTCGTCCGACTAGGTTTGTAGGTGATTGCAGCCCAGAAAATAAACAAGAAATTTGAAATGGCTGTTATCGACATATTCTGACTTATAATCAATCTGATAATGGTCTGTGAAAATTCAATTTGCCACCACAATACACACTCGGAAATTGTGTACGAAATATAATAGTGTAGCCAAAACAAACTGCATAGCATCAAATACATCGAAAGCTTTTTATTATTGTTTTTAGGCAATTCAATTGAAAAACTGAAAAGGTTGCTGATTTAATGGGCTTTTTACCACAAAGCGGTCTTTTAAGTCGTTTGGAACATTAAAATGAAATCAAACAGTTCTTCAATTTCGTTCTGGTTCGGCAGATAAAATAATTGCATTAAACTGCATTTTGAATTTGAATTTTTCCACCACTTTTCCAATGATTTCAATGTAATTTTGTCATTCTATTCTATTCATTCAATAAGTCGATAGTTTTCCTAGAATCATGCATAATTGATGATAACGCTTGCATTCTCTATCTACATATGTATGTACATATGTATGCACATGTGGGGTTCTTCTATTTTGCTTTTTTGGAAACACTGACGATGACATTGATTGATGTGAAAACCTTTTTTACAAATTTGTATTGAAAGTTGAAAGAATACCCCAACACTTCTTAGGCCTATAATAATGTTTCACATCCGATGATATTAATAAAAGGTGCCATTAAACTCTCAGAACTAAAAGCTATGAAGAATGGGAATTACAAGTCGCAAAGTTGTATTAATCACTTAAGCTATCATTCTAAAAAATAAGCCATTCGATTGAAAATAACTTGCTTACCTTTTAAGTTGTCCAACGAATGTCCAATTGGGATGCCTATTTAATTGGCTGAGTTTTATTTGACGTTGCTGCTGATGCTTTGTTTTTGCGGCTGTCGAAGTTGAGACTCAGACGGCACAGCACATATTTCCAGTAGATCCATTTCGTTGGAACATTTGTTATGATGAATTGGATTTTGATTATGATCGATACAATTCTTGATCTCGACCGATCGCTTGTTGCATTCAAGTAAATTAAAGACACGTACACGAGACAACACCGAACAACACAAAACTTTTATCTTAATTTAATTTATGATGCGAATGTAGAACGCAAATAACAACAACGATTTAGACGACGACGACGACAAATATTGTACATATGTACAGAGTAAAAACACACACACGTTCCGAGAGAGGGGTTAAGGAGGAAGTATTAAGTAGACCTACACACGCACACACAAACGCGAATGTATGTACAAGTATATATGTATGTATTTATATATAAATTGAAATTATGCAGCCGACGAGCATGAAAACAAACCGAAATATGACACGCGCGAATGACAAAAAAGTATGCAATACAAATCTAATAAATTTGTGAATGCAGATTCTTTATTTCGACATTTGAAACACTTCACAATAGCTGTTATTTTGATTTTCGCTTGTGCTGCAGTTCGCTCCGAAACACTGAAAGAAAATTCACTCTTTTTCATTATTTTTTGTTAGATTAACACAAAAACACAACAACTTTTGCATTTATTATGCCAACATAATGACAACAATTTCGGCTGGAATTTCGGTTGGCAACGCGCAGCTCATGGGTAAAGGGCAACGGTTGCAGTGGCAGTGCCTGAGAGAAGCAGTGGCAGCAGCAACACCAGCAGCGACGGCGCCAGCACGATGCGAATGGACGAGCAAAGCAGAGAGAAAAACATACTGGCTGGGGGGTAGCAGACACAGCAGCGAGAGCATTGAGTAAAATTAACATACATATAAATGAGCGGCAGCTGTGAGGACACACTCACGTGTATTGTGTCTGCGTTTGTGTGCGTGCGGCCAATTCGAAACGCCACGAGAATGAAATGCAGCGAAACGAATGGCAGCCCAAAGTGAACACACAAAATACAATCAGGCGCTTCAAAATAAACAAAATATATGAACAGGATAATCACATGAAGTGTATCTGTGTGAGTGCATCTGTGTGTTCCAATGCCAAAACGTGCAGACGTTGCTCTATTTGGTTTTCTCTTTTGCTCTCTCTTTCTGCCAACGAAGTTGGAGCGGCTTTGGCAGGCAAGAGGTGTGCGCGCCAGGCGAAAAATCAATGAAAAATATGTGAAAAATTTACCGAAATTTTCTATATATTGTGCATATGCTGTTTTGTTGTGTCTTTGTGGTCATCATTTACCCAATTTAACAATTATTTCAAACTTTATTTTGTGAATATTTTCTATTTTTAATGCCAATTGATGCTTTATTATTGTTATTTATGAACACACTCGCATAATCAAAATCACACACACACACATATACAAGTAGAAGCAAGCACCCTCACTTTTATCGTTGAACAATGACACATTTTATTCAATGGGCAAACCACAATGCGACGAAATTTTACCCAAAGTATTGTTGTTAAACATTTAACAACTTTCGGCAATTGATTTGTTGTTGTCTGTCTTCGAGGACGAGCCCACGGAGAGAGACACGCATCATAAAAACACACGCGACTAACGGGTCCAATTCGGCCGGAGTTCCACTTGCGATTGAGAAAAGCGTCTGCGGCTTCTGCCCAGCAAGCGTGCGCTGTTCCAATGCCAATTCGTTGCGACTTCGCTCTCTTTCACTCTCTCTCACACATTCTCTCACTTTCTCTCTGGCGGATGAAAGGTGAGGGTGCACATGGCAGCTGTGGTAAGTTTTGGGTTGGCATGGAAATTCATGCAATATTTTGGTACAATTGTATCAATACACTTTTTTAAAGTTCTCCATATGCGCGATTTTCAAAGGCCTTAACTAAGTAGACAAAATATACATATGTTATCATAAGCACAACTATCATAAGTAGCTGGACACTTTCAGGACTAGTTCAGCAAGATGTGTTAACTGCTGTTGTACGAACTGGCATTAAACTCAACATTAAGAATAGCTTTAAATTTTGTTATCAGTGCAATCTTACAATATTACAGATTTTAACTATGCATTGAAAGGCATTTAAAAATGTATTAAATCCGTAAAATAAATAATTTAATTTTACAATTTTTACCAAGCCGCCAACTTTGCAAACACCTGGAAACTCTACGCATATTTTTTACTCTCACGCGCGCCCATTCCTAGCCTGCGCTCAATAAATGCGCTCTCTGTTTTTGCCGGCGGTACACACGTACATATGTATTGGTTTATTTATAATTAACACATAAGCATGTATGCAAGTTAAGCAAAAGTTTTCATCGTTGGAATAAATTAATTCGTTTTAGTCACTGTTACTACCGCATAATGTATAAGCCCGTTTATTTTTCAAAGCTGCCAGCGACCCAGTAAGTGTACAAATGTTGCAGCACAAACACACACGCAAGAAAACAGAATTGGCAGTGAAATGTGCAGCTTTTCAACCGAGTTTTAACCTTTACAATTATTTATTTATTATGTTTAGACGCTTTTTCTGTGGAAACTCTCTTGTTTTATTTGAGTAAAGGGGCACTTTGGAATGTTTCCAAATATCACAACAACCCGTAGCAAGAACGACGTACCACTACTAGTGTTGGCGAACAACACAGCACCGGGTTGCCGTATCTGCAAAACGAAAAAAACACGGGCGCCATCTACTGCTCATTACACAATTCTATTTCGTTTAAAATGTTGCAAATTATTAATCAACAAATTTAAATTGCTTATTTATACAGTTTAATGGTCTCTGTCAATGAAGGGACTTTTGCCAATTTTCTCCAAACTCAAACACTTTACAAATAAGCGATCCTCATCTCCTCTCATTCTTTATGATGTAAAGCTCATTTTTTCGTATAAAGATCATTTTTATCTAACTCGTCTGCGGATGATCTGAACTGTTTCTAGTTATTACCATTGCAACCTATGTTTACAGTTGAAGACCCTGCAGTTCTTTTTGATCCCGAATTGAATTTTGAATCTTCACAATCATTATGACAGAACGATTGATTGAATAAATTTCAAGGTTATTAGCATAAAATTTAATAATTGTCCTGCCTGGGATAGATCTTAAATAAAGACTAAAGAACCCAAACAAATCTTCACATCTCCAATATCAACGAAGCTGAGGGTGTTCTTGGTTTTATTAAACGTTGGTCCCAAGAATTCGATGACCCCTGTACGTCTACTTTATGCTAGCATGCTGCTCATGTATTTGGTGACTTCAATATAATATGCATCTGGACCGCATAGTGAAGGATAGGATATTTCGGAAGTAATAGGGTGTTTAGTTCGAAAGAATCTCCGACGCCATAAAGATATATGTACATTATAAATCAGCATGATGAGACGAATCGATATAGCCATGTCCGTCTGTTTGGATGAGCTCCTGGATTTCGTCTACTGTTGAGCCTACATTCACAAAACTTGGTATGTAGACTTTCCCAATATCCATGCAACTCGAGTTTATTTATTTATTTCTCTATTCTTCTAAGATCTATGGTTCGTTCTACACTTTTCTTAAAAAACGTCCGCAAAATAGATTAAGGTTCGCAATCGCTTTTGAATCGCTTCTTCAAAGCTTAGGATTATTGACTTGAGGAGGTTTTTCCAACACATTCGAATTTTTTCTTGTAGACATGTCTTTTGTGGGAGTGGGAAAGTGCAGGGTATTTAAGAGTTGAGCCTAATTGACTCCAGCACTCCTTTCTTGTTTTCGTTAATGTCTAGATATTGCATCTTATTCCTTTCAATTCCACTTCAACTTGGCATATATGGGAATATATAACACTTGCGTCATGTCCCTGCTTCGCACGGGTATTTTAAAATGTTTTAAAAGTTATACATTTTAATAACACACACACACATACACCCTTCTTTTTGCTAAAAAGAGAACAAATAAAAAAATAGTTTGGATAGTATTATTTAAAGGATTATTGTTCTTTTCTTAGATTTTCTGTTATTCTTTATTGATGTTGTATTTTATGGCAGGAAAATAAATTGATTTTCAGAAGCTCCGACCCGTAATAGGTCAACATATTGTTGGCCATAAGTAAAGCATTCCTTCCGTAGGTCGATTCCTACTAATTCGAAGGTCTGGCCTTGGGACTTGTTAATACTTAGTTAACGGGAAAGATGTTTTTACCGGAAATTAAAGCCATATAAATGATAAAATGAGATCATAATTGCTGGGCTGTTGATAATGGTTGCTAGACTTAAATTGTCCTGCAATTCCTCAATAAGCAGCCTCGTCCCATTGCACATGTTCGCAGGGTTTAAATTTCTCAAAAGCATGAGTGGAATTCCGATTTTAGGCTTCAATTCATGTGGCGGCTGTCCAGAGGGGTTTACTGATTATTGTATACTATATTATTCTACATTATTCGGTGTCGATGGATTTGCAATTTTTCATTTGGATGGGGACTGAATTTGAATAATATTGCCTTAATATTCAAAGTGGCATAATGTTTCTAATGTTTAATATTCTGAACTAACAGCCTAACCGGGGATAGTCAAGCTTCAGTGAAAGAATCCTTTAAATGGGTCGGAGCCTTTTCAATTCAAATAAACAAACAATGAAATCTTTCCTCTTTATAATATTAGTATACATATAGATATAGATAAATGTTACATGTATCGTTTGTAACTCAAATTAATATCAACTTTATTAAGCAAGAAGTGAACTCTCTTTAACAATAAATATATTCTCTGTATTTACAACTTGGAGTATTTTGCTGCGCGAGAAAATGCAGGCAATATACAAGGTGCTTTCCAAAGTAAACAGGACTTATTGAATCTAGCGCCCCCTGGTGGTGCTATCTATATGTCGACTGGTGCGTTAGAATCTGCTATTTTTATCGATTGTCCAGTGAGAATTTCATGACATTTCATCGATTGGAAGTGAAGTTATTGCGTTTAAAGTGTCAGTATGTTTCTGTTATCGGTGCGAAAATGAGCTTCGAACAAAGAGCCAGCATTAAATTTTGTTTTTAAAAATTGGTAAAACTTTTACCAAAACGTTTCAATTAATGGAACAAGTTTATGGCGATGATTGCCTATCCCGTAGCAGAGTGCACGAGTGGTTTCAACGTTTTCAAAGTGGTCGTGAGGACATAAATGACGATCAACATGTGGGCCAATCAAAATTCGTGATCACCGAAAATTCCATCGAAACTGTGCGTGAATTCATCAAAAATCAGCCGAAATCATCATTGAAATTGATGGAAATAGATTTGAACATCTCCAAAACATCGATTTATCGCATTTTGACCGAACATTTGGGCTTACGAAAGGTGTGTGGACTGGTTGTTCCGCACAAATTGACTGACGTCCAAAAATTGCTCAGAATCGATCGACGCTTGTAAGCGATTATTTGACTAAAAATCACATTTTAACCATTAACCACTCTCCGTATTCACCTGATATGGCACCGTGCGACTTCTACCTTTTCGGAAAAATGCATTTGCCCATGAAAGGAAAGCGTTATGCAGCTGTATTGAATCAGAAGGAGACTATTTTGAATAAAATAAATTGATTTTGCCGGAAAAAACCATTTGTTGTTTTTTTTTTAAGTCCTGTTTACTTTGGAACCCACCTTGTAGATATGTAGATAGATGGATAGATATAGTATATTGAACAAATCCCCCTTGGTTATAGATTTATGTGCATGCAGTATGTGTATCGCTAAGGTAAGTAATGTTGTGGACTAATCCATCTGCTTGCCCTCCTCGCGGTTTCGCTTGAAGGATACGGAGTGTATGAGCAAGGGCGGCAGGTTTCCGCGTAGCATTTGCAACCGCTTGCTCTTCTCCTTCTCGGGTCGACGCAGCTCGTCCTTGGAGGACGAAGAGGATGCATTCGATGTCATTATCGAGGCCATCGATGCAGAGCCGGGCAGCACTTCCGTGCTCTGCGTCAGGAGCATGGCCGAGCGCCTGAAATAGCGTGGCATCGAGTAGTCGTCCTGCGTGGCGCGCGCCGCATTCGCCGTCTGTATCGAGTAGAGGCTCTGCGAGACCCGGTACTTTTCGATGGTGGGCGTGTCCTCGTAGTTCTTGGGCAGGTTGCTAAACGAAATCGAGGGCACCTCCGGAGTCATGCTGATCTGGCTGCCGGTCCCGGTGATGGCAAAGATGTCCGTCTCACTCGCCGCTGGCCGGACATTGAAGTGCGGAACGCTCTTGGCCGATCGCAAGGTCCGTTTGGGCGTTGCAGTCACGCTGCCGGGGGCTGGCAGCAGATGGTGGCGTCTGTCGATGAGGCGCGGCCGCAAGATCACCTCCTCGGTGTCATCCTTCTCGTCCTCCTTCTCCTCCTCGGCAATGACTTCAAACTTTTTCGGTGACAGCGTCTGACTGCCCTCCGGCGAGGAGTCCGGTGCGAGGGTGAAGGTTATTCGCTTCTCGGGGACAACTACGTCGCCGGTCGCGTTCGCTTTTGTCGAGTCCGTGGCATCAGCTTGCAGACCAGCTGCGATTGTAAGAAATAGAATTTTTATTGGTTTTGTTCGAAAAACATGATATTCTTAAACTACAGCTAAATGGTCGATTTGTTGCCTAATCCATAAAAAAAAAGTACTATGTTCTAATTCTAAATCTTTCTTGATACATAAAAATGTGTAACTAAACATTTAACCCCAAGAATGACTTAGTTTCCCAAAGGGGGTTTGAGTCGGTGTTCCATTATTATTTGTGAATTCGGATTGTGGTTTACGAGTATAATAAGAATCGTGTGTGAATTTCAATTCGTTATTCATCATTGCACAAATAATATCATTTTAAATATATGAAATGAGTGACTCGGTAAATGGAAACAAGAAAGCCCAATGACTGCGATAATATAGTATGCGAAAGATCCAAGCTTGAAGGTAAAGTCGGAAGAGAGATTCAAACCCCGAACCAGGGAATCTTAACTGGAAAAACCCAAAACTCAGTGGTAGTCTCATAGATAGTCTCTCGTAAAAAAGGAGAGACATGGAACGGGAATACCTCTTGATAAGGACGGAATCGATATGCCTCTAGTTTCTTGCACGCTTCTGATCCAACAGTGCTGGGAAATGTGTGTTCGAGCAAAGCTAAGATGACTAACTCGGGACCATCCCAGGACAAGTACAACACTCTCAAAACTGAAGATCTAAATTTTCAGGAAGCACTGTCCGATAAGTAGACACATAGCTTAACATATTATCTAAAGATTTCTACCGTAGCTATTGGGCGGACAAAGAGGAGAAGAGGGTAGAACACTTAGCACCCATTGCTCTGAGCAACCATTTCTAAATAATCCCACAGTTGTACCTAAAAATTGACATTATGTGGTTAACACTAGTTCAGGTTATGTGGTTAACACTAGTTCGCTCTAGCCATTTCAGCCGAACCTCATCTATTATGTGGTCTTAAGAATTGAACAAGAATCTACATTGGAATTTTTCCTTTTGGTCTCAAAAAAAATTTGTTCTTGTTTAAATTTCCGCTTTCTTTAAGGTCTAAACATTTTCAAAATTAACAAAAAGTTACTCCAAATGTTGAATACTTATAATCAACATTAAAAAATGCTAATGCGGCTTTATATATAATCCATATATCTTTATATCTACTTGTGTTTATAATCTAATTATGAGCGTATTTATTTATGAACGTATTTTTGTAGCAAACCCTACAAGGTAAAAGTATTTTTCCAAGTCTCTCATTAACTGGAATGGTCATCCCAAGCTACTAGCTTATGCGAATCCTTCTTCAAGTTTTTCTATCGTGTAAAAACGAGGTTTTCAACATGTTAAAAGAGAAAAGGTAGCAAATTTTTAATCGTGTTAGACCGAGTTCGTATTAAAAGAGGTTGTGTTAAAGGGCCTAACATGTGGTCATTACGATTACACCATGGTTTGGCAATTCAGAATAGTTGGAGAACGAGGGGAGCTTTGAATGAAGAAAGATTTACTGAGCCTCATCTATTATGTGGTCTTACGGATTGAGCAAGAAGCTAGATTCGAAGTTTTACTTTAGTACTCAAAATTTGAGGCTCACAGCCCTATACTTGAAGTCCCAGCATCCTTTCCAACGAAGCCTCTCACATGTTCTGAGTAATTGTTTACTTTTTTAGGCCATAGAATTTTTGGTTACCTTATATGGGACCCAAAGCTTCCTTGTTTTCTACTGCTTTTGTAATAATGGCGCACATTAATCTAAAGGGCATAACCTGTTCATTATCAATTCAGAATAGTTGGAGAACGAGGCGAGTGTTGAATGAAGAAAGAATTACCGAGAATAGCTAGAAGAAGTGTATTCAAATTATCAGCAGGATGTCTGTTGTTCGATAAGTAGTTTGTATTGTCAAGATCACATTTTTGTACCAGAAGTGTCTGTTCATTACAATATAGTATTATTTATGTAAAGTGTATTTTTGAAGATTTTAAATTGCTGTCAGTTTCCCTTTTTCTGCTCATTTTTGCACTCAGCATGTGAGCAATGTGAGCAAATGAGCAGATTTGATGAGCAATTTTGCGAACCCTGCTGTTGACTGCCTTTAAGTCTTATGTTTCTATATAATTTGTACACTTGGGTTAATCGTGTTTCCCCATGAGTTGCATTTTGAACACTTTATGAGTTTAATCTTTGGCTCCAGGTATTCCCGTGCCATAAACTCCGTGTTCATTTGTTGTTTTCATTGCTCGTCAATTAGCAGCTCAGTGGGGCCCAATGATGGCAATCAGAGTGCTACCTTGCGATATATGAGATATGAGATATGGGCGCGGTGAATCAACTTATCTTATCATTATCATTATCCCTTTCGTTAGCGCGTGAGTGTTTGGTCTAGATTGCATACATGTTTGCCAAAAAGATATAGGAGAAGTTGATGGCAGATATGGCCTTTGCCTTCGCGGCACGAGGCGTACAATCGTTTGATTTATGCAGAAACTGAACGATCCAGACGACCAGACGACCTGACGACTGAAGTGAAGAACTGGTTGGAACTGGAAAATTAGACTTTGAACTAACCCAGATCTGGTCAATTTATTTGATCGAATCGCAAGTGTGAATTCAAATCAAAATCGCCAACGCTATCACTAAACCGTTGCTAACCACCAACCATGTCGACTTTAAATTAACAATTGTTTATCGTAGCATGCTATGAGTAAGCATTGACAGTTTTATGGGCACGTCTGATTTCTTTCGATTTTCCCCAAATGAGTGCTAATGGACGTCATGCGACTTCGAGTTACATATTAATCACAACAAATTGCCGCTTTCTGGGCAGTGTTCGAGTATCTCCGAAGTCATTACAGAAACGTGATGTGGACGCAAACAGCGACTTGTCGTCAAAGGGAAATAACAGTCGTTGTCCGATTATCTCATATACGAGTACATACTAGACAGTTATAGAGTAACTGAAAGTGTAGTAACAGTAACAGTCAATATAGAGGGCTTCTAAACCAATTCCTTAATGAAAATATGTTGACGGAGAGGTGGAGATCAAGAGACCACCTTTTTGACTGCGTGGTTGTCTGGAGATTAAGATGATATTCGACCCAATAACGTTAAATACGTATAATATGATATACAAGTATATATGTATGGCTGAGCTTCTTAAAGTCCATAAAGTAAACTGTTTAATGTTCTTCTACTGTAATGATCCCTTACTTCCCTCGTAAATGTATTTAGAGATCATTATGAATTGCTTATAGCTATTATTATATTTATTGTTCAGAATACTCTACCAAACATAAACAATATAAATAAGCTTTATGTATGATTTGAATTTCAAATTAGATTCTAGCGCTTCTGATCGAATCGAAAAAAAAATATGCTCTTAAAATAATCCATATTATTTTCTGGAAGATAAGTAAAGACTAGATTTATTACATAATATCTGAAATATCTGAGATTCCTAGCACCCTTTCCCAAAGTATATAATATTGAACCAAAGCATAGCAAGGTACATACTATAATTATTATGTGTAAAATATTCCAAAAAAAATATGCTCTTAAAATTTTTCAATTTCAATTCTGGAAGTTATTTTGTAAAGACTAGAATTATTACCTAAAATCTGAATTTCCTAGCACCCTTTTCTTAAGTATAGAATATAGAACCAAAGCATAGCAAAGTACATATATAGTTATTATGTGTATAATAGGCTTGTTCGATTTTTTCGTTTTCTAAAATGCACATAATTCCCCTTAAAATAGAACCCATTTTCCCAAAATCAATTAAGGGTACAAAAAAGTAATTATTTTTTGAAATAACGAAACGTTTTCCTTAAAATCTGATGGGTGGGTTAAAGTTTATCCTAAAATACGGAATACTCAAAAAACGATGGAATCCCGGACTTCCTTGAGTAGGAACTCGTTTGGAATCACGCCTCAACCATCATGACAGAAGCACGATTAAAAATCGTCAAAATGATCATAAAATTTAATAATTTTTCAACCTTGGGCAGATCTTAAAAAAGGATTATTTAAGAATCACAAAACAAACACAAATGTTAATGCTTAATTATTATCGAGTCGAATGAAAACATGTTCTCGAAAATAGGGAACCAGTTCGGACTCGGGAATACTAATTTGCAGACGAGTCAGAATTGTCATTACGAGTATAACAAACATATCATCTCACATATCATATCATCTCATTATTTGAAAAATGTCACCAATTGGCTAATTGTTGTAGGTATGCCAGGGCTGATGTAAGAATTGGAAATGGGAAAAGCAGTCAATGGAAATGGAGGTAAGAAACATTCGGAATATTTGTTCAAAGTTCAGTTGAAAATTATGTCATGGTCTAGACTAGCCAAAGCTTTCGGATTGGAGGTATTTATGATCCAGATTGTAGTACCAGAAATTCCACTTGGAATGCAATTTCCAAGCACCTACGCGGCTGGTCGAAAGCCAAGTTAGCGATATCGCAGAAAAGGCTAAAGCGAAGAACGAACTAAAACTACAAAAGAACAGACAAAGCAAACGCTTTCTTGTCAGTTTATCAGCGTTCAACATTTTTATGATTGTTTATCAGCCAAGACGCCAAATACATATTTGTACATACAACGTACATATGTACATATGTATTTATGTATATATGTATCTGGCGAGTATAAAGAACACTGATTTACGTGCCTGCCACTGAAAGCTAAACAAACCTGATACCAACGCTGATTAGCTCCAAAACGTTTTTCCCAACGCTAACGGTAAATTTTGGGCAAAACCTCCCCACCCCGAGTCGTTAACTTGTTTGGTTGTCATTAACAGATATTGCTCCAATTCTCTTCCGCTCAGAGCTCTGCAGAGGTGGGAATTGGCTAGGGGTTGTTGGCATATTTATTGCTAATTTGCTTATTAGATCCAAAAATTATTACAAATCAGCTTGTGGACAAAACAGCTATCGTGCTTTATCTTGCCGCGCATTCGAAGCGGAAGATAAGCCCGCCACTGTGACGCCAGCTTATAGGCTCCCTAGGCTCGTAGGTGGGTATACGAGTAGTTGGCTGCGGTGCTAAATATAGCGCCAAAGAGAGGCGATGCGGAAATAATGTACATAATGGAATGTTTGTCCTCATACAAGGTAATTAAATATACATTTTTATTTACACTGAACTCGAAATTCTTTGTTTATATCGAGCAGAAGGTAGTCCGAAGAATCCAAGATGGAATTTCTTCAAATACATTTAAAAACGTAGAATCGCCAAATCAAAGCCATAAAACAAAATATTTATAATCTAGAAATTCTGAAGAAAGTGGAGTTCACTTCTCGGAAGAAATCGCTACGGCCTTTAAAAGGAGAGGCGTGCGTTCTGGAGACCTCCGATTGCAGAACTCTTTGCAAATTATTTGCTTGTCTTTAGAACACGTTGTGTGAAGGAAGAATCTAAGAACAGAAATTTTCCAGAAAACCTCTTCCTTTCAAGTAAAGCCTTAAGTATCCACTGAATGATAATATTACGAGCTCATTTATCGAAAAAAAATTGAAGAAATCTACTAATCACTAGTATTTCATCATGTTTTCTTTGTACAAGCCAGAATCAAACAACATATTTTCAAGCATATTTGCCAAAAATAGTTTGCTTTCAAACAAAGTCACAATTTCAACTTCATCTCGCCAAGTCTTCTCTAGCAAGTAAGCTTCAAAAAACTGGAGAAAGATAAAATATAGCACTTATCTAGCGAAGTCGTCCCCAGAACTCGAGTAATCTCTTGACTTTTTCGCATGTTCCATAAGATTCTTTATATTTTTGACCAACGTATAGGTACATATGTAAGTATATAGGTATATTGAGAGCCTGGTGAATCGAGCCGTCGAGCTTGCTTATCAAATCAACCATTTGTTGCACTTTTCATTTGTTTAAATATGTGAATAATTCATATTTTCTCTTTCATTTCATATTGCTCGCATTAGAAATTAAATAATAATCGTATGCTTAATATATAGATATAGTATACCATATAAGTAGTAGGAACTACCCATTAAGGGGGTAGCTTCATAGAGCTAAAGCTAAAGCAGGTAATATAAATGTGCTCTGCAAAGAGCGCTCAATCAATTCTCACTCATTGCTATCGACACTTAACACTAATTAATCATATTAAGTCACATTTTGTGTTGTAGTCAGAAGCGTACAAATACAAGTATTAATACAAATTGAAATTGAAGTACAAATACCAATACAAGTGCATATAGTACTATATGTAAGCGCGTACAAAAGCACCAACCAAATGTTATCTTTGGCACAAATACTGCTTCAGATAGCCAACAGCCATATGCCAAAAGGCAAGGCCAAGAGCCAAGAGCCCAGAGGCAAAGTAGAAGAAGAAAAGGCGAACTTCAACTTCTTCGGCTTCAGTTCAAATAGAACTTGACCTTTTGCGCCGCGCCAGACACGACGCTGTTGCTGCGCGTGCTCTTACCACTAGTTCTATCACTAGGGCCCACAATGTGCGCCTCATTACCTTCCAAGCGGCGGATGAGACGCTCCTGCTCGCTGTTCGGGGAGTGAATGCCCGGCAAATAGGTCTTGGTGCTGATGCGGTTGAGCTTGGTGGGCTGGTGGTCCTGGAAGATCTGTGAATTGGCGAATACCGCCAGTATTTCGGGGCCCAGCATCGGCACATTTGTCTGCGTCTCGCGTCGATAGTCCTCCTCGTGTATCTTGCCACTGTTGATAAGAAAATAAAGTAAAATATATTAAGTGAAGGGTGCGAATTCCCACAGCAAACAGTCAGCCCACACGAGCTGGAGCCACCTTTTGTTGTCCAATCAGTATTATGATTGGAGCAAATGACTGACTGAACAATGCGCTTGTTTGTGGTAGCAATTAATACCTCATCAGGCCAGAGTTGCCACGTCGCAGTGGCTGATCGCAAATGGGCTGCGGTACAGTCAGCAAATTGTTGTTGTCCGCCGCCGTCGGATGCAAGCGGCCCACAATGATGCCGTTCTTCTTAGACGCCAAATAGTCCTCATCCTCCTCGGGATTGTAATTGGCTGCGCAAAACAAAGGAGAGAAACAGAGAAAGAGAGAGAGAGGGAGAGTGCGCGATGAAATGCCGAACGGTACTTAAGTTGCTGCGACAATCCTACGGTTGTGGTGAGAGGGCTCGCAAATCTCGCACCTGATGACGATGATAATGACACAGCGGCAGGTTGATAATGAGCTTATATTGCTTTTGAAGCAATTCGCGGAACTTTTCAAATTGAATGAGACGTTTGGGAGGCGTGCCAGAGATGCTACGAGACTCAATAGCAACTGAAGTCGTCTTTCATTCTTAGAAATGAATGTAAATATTTAGAGAAATACATATACATATGTATGTATTTACAAAGGCTTATGTATTTGAATCGGCTTGCAGTCTTGTAAACAATTAAAATTTATCTCTCAAAAAAAAAAAGAAGAATATTATTTGTTTTCATTTGGACTTATCGCCCTTTTCGCACATTCTGAAATGCCAATCCGCGCATTCCGTTCAAGATCTTTACACACATCATGCGTCATATTTTTTACCATATTCATGTTTGTGTGTGTACATACGAGTACATACATACATACAAACATACATCTGCACACGTATTCAACGCACGTCTGCCGCATACCTTATAGTGTGTCTGAACATCGGTAATAAAAGCTCGGCCAAGTGCGTCGCGAAAGAGTAAGAAACATCACATCAAAGCTTCAAAACTTACCAATTGATTCATCATAGCAGAAACGCTCTTCAAAGCAATTCCAGTACAAATCTTCCCAACAGCTGGAATAAGTGTTAACATTGAAAATATAAAGACAAAAACAAAATCGTTTACTTACTTTTGACAACAGCGGCACATTTTGTCGGCCTCTCTCTCCGAAAAATGAAATTACGGCAGACGCTCAGAAAAAGTTTAAGTCGGCAAAAAATCAAAATTCTTTGCCGGGGCACGCCTTTAAATTCTGACCGCTTTTTTTGCTTTGATTTATTTGCTAGCCTCTTTTATTCCGTTTGTTTACGCCTGCGACAAGTATCGAAGACATTAGATAGATATTTAATGTATTCGAAATGCGTGTGACTCTCGTTCGACAATTGTTTTGTGACGCGGCCACAGCTTTTATGATTCGAGTGGAGCGTGGATCGTGGAGCGTGCAGTCCGCTTGACTTTTTATCGGCGACTGAAGTGCCAAAGGTGTCTCGTGTGTGGTCGCCATGCTCTTAACTGTGTTTCAACCACAGCGATGGCGAAGCGCCAACACGAGACTGACACCGAGAGAGGGAGAGAGAATGAGAGTAACGGAGTCGCGTCAAGCTTGCTGAATGCGCTGACGCGTTGGGGGCCAATACTCGGCCGAACGACATGCGCGCAGTGCTTCGCAAGCTGAGCCGCAGTCGTAACATTTTTTTTTTAGAGAAGGTCGTTTGTTTGATCGATCGATCGTGCGTGATAAATGGTTGTCAGGTTTTGTTTCTTCGGGCCAAAAAGCTTGCGCTCTCCAGCTTGCCAAGTCGGCGACTCTCTTGCGCATTGCACTATGGGGCCTGTTACTGACACTTGTTATTTATTAGACACTATTTTGATCGGAATATTGGAAGTTACTGATTCCGATATGTTCAACATTCCCAAACAAGTAAACACTATTATATTAATTGCAAATATTGTAAAATCTTTTAAGCGCCTTTTGGAAATAAGCACAAACAGATGTTACCCAACGCCTTTGCTACGACCTTAGTTTTAGATATGACTTTAAATTTAAGGAATCCTTGCCTATCTTATGTAAACCTATTCAGAAATCCTTTCACACTCAGGAGGCAGCTTCCTATGCAGACATGTCCACTGCTATTATAATTTCTTTATAGATAATTTGAAATTCTTTGAAAACTATATTTGAAATACATTTTTTTTAAAATGCAAAACCACCAACCTAAAATTGTCTTTCCTTGAAAGCATACAGTATACAGCTGTTGAGAACTAATTAACAACGAGTAGAATTAAAGGGATTTTTAGACTCTCATATTAACTACAGTTGATCTAACGGTACTTATTTCTTTTTTGGCTATTCCTTCAGCAACGTTCAATTATTAATTTCGATTTTTAAGTTGAGTTGTGTGATTTTGCCGTGCCAACTAATTCGCAACGATTTCAAGAGAATGAAACCAAACTGAAGTTCCAAATTTGTTATTATTAATATTAACAAATCGAAAAAAGAAATGTTGATTTATTAAAAAGAATAGTATTTAAAGCGAACTGGAAAAAGTGTCGTGTTATTAAAAGCTGTCAAAGTATATTTAAATCCTATAAAAAATGTATAATCAGTTCCTGAAAGATCATTTTTGATCCACTGTACACGGCTCTTGTAATATAACACCTGCACAAATATAAACAAACTATCGGGAGAGCCGCTGTGTTACAAAATTTAAACTTTCTCAACTTTCATCATACACGGTCACACATGCGAGCACATTCCTAAATACATATGCATAAGAGCATAAGTATGTATATGTGTATGTTTGTATGTATTTAGTTCGCTGCTTTAATATTGAAGCGCATTTATTTAGCAATTTGTACGATAAGCGCACTTCAAAACAAAATAAAAACCGACAACAAAAACTCACAAAATGGGACACAAATGAATATAACACTATACCTACGTGCATACGTACATACAGACATACATACGTACATTGTGAGCATGTTTGTATGTACGTGATGCGTATGAGTGTTTCATTAATGCGAGGTTAGATCATGAAGTACCTGGCTAAGAGGTTTTACGAAACTGGCATTGTCTTACTTTTAAGATAATCTTGTTTTGCAGTTGTGCTTTATGTCGTTAAGTCCCATTAGTAACACTTGATCCTGGATTTACTATAATCTCATTTGAATTCGACATCGCACTGCTCCGGTCTCTTCAATCCCATGTCTTTCTTTCTTTCTTCCTAATGGCTATACTATTATGCTAAATTAACTTCAGTTTTATGGTTTCGGTCTGCAATTGTTGGGGACTTTGGAAATTGGCATATGTAAGAAGAAGAAAAATGTGTTTTCTTTTCCAATTTTTGTAATTTCTTCAATTTCAAAATATTTATCCGAATTTCTCAGTTTCAAATTTCAGGTAAGTTTACAACAACCGTTTTAACTAAACTATTTATGTTCAACTAATAGAACTGGGAATGAATTAAGATCTAAACCAGATCAAATATAACCATCCCTGTGAGTTGTACACCTAATTCTGTTTTTACATTTTTATACCCTGTACCCGTAGGGTAAAAAGGGTATATTAGGTTTGTGCAATGTATGTAACATGCAGAAGGAAGCATCTCCGACCCCATAAAGTATATATATTCTGAATCAGCATGACGAGAGAAATCGATCTAGACATGTCCGTCCGTCTGTCCGTCTGGATGAACGCAAGGATCTCAGAAACTATAAGAGCTAGAATAACCAAAGTTGGCATCCAGATTCTCCTAGGACCGAGAAAGGACGAGTTTATTTTATTTTTTGGAATTTTCCCCCCCTTTCCCCGCTACACTGTCGGGCTTGCTCGACTGTAGCGTTCTCTCTTGTTTTAAACAGTTCTTTTACACAACTTTTCTGGAACCAATCTACCGTGTAGAAACATCCAAACCTTAAAAAAACAACAGAATCTTTTTATCCAATATTTATTTACCTATCCTATCCTACCAATCTTTGATTATACGAATCCTTTTTTTTATACATATTTGGTTAAACATTTCCCTGCCTAATATGAAAAGAATATAGTGTGCCTTCATATACTATATGTAAGTGTATTCTCCAAATAACACATACAAGAAATTTATTGCCAACTGCTACTTAAATAACAGAATAATATGAATCGATAAACATGTCATGTCTGACTAGAAACAAAGATGCTGAAAACAATGCGGAGAATTCCCTTTTAAGGTCGGATTTCTATAAAACAGATGAATTACGTAAACTGTGCATATTAAAGCGCTTTGAAACACCTTGAGGCATTTCTTTGTTCAGATAGAAATGAGAATATCTCTTATCCGCATCTCGTATAACCAGAGATAAAGTTAAAATTTCCTCAATTTTCATTGGTAAAAAAAAAAAATGATTAAGAACATAATAACAATGAAGATTGTGATGAAAAGATATATATGTATATATTCGAATAACGCTATGAATATTATTCCAATTCAATTAATTAAAATTGACCATCGACAATTTTTCTTTGTCCCACCATTCGATCAAATGTTTTTTTGGGATAATTCCACCATGAGACCATGTATCAGGGCTAAATAACTCACACTTTCAGTGGCTTTAGTTGAAATTATTATAATTCAAATTAAAGAAGCTGCTATTTAGCAAAATTTGAGCAATCGGTAAAGGCATATACAAACAGCTAAAAAATCTCAACATTTCAAATAAAAATATACGATCTTTATAAGTATCTTTTATATCAAGGGTAAATTCGATAAATATTCATCAAAAGCCCCAAGAACGTAAGAAGATGACAGCACTACAAAAGCTATTTCCTACCTTCTTCGGATGTACGAGTATATGGTAATTTCTGAGCTGAGTCAAAAATTTTAAATTCATTCTCTCTGTGCAGCAGAGGTTCGTTTTTGTGCTTTGATAGTTCACTTATCACTTCTTTATAGCTTTGAGGCAGATAACGCAAGAATCGCAATTGGAAAAGCAAAACATACTTTTAGGCTATCATGGGTATTGCCAATTCAGACAATTTCAGACAATTCAGAAACCACCTAAAACACGGCCCATTTACCCAGCAATGGCTTTTGGGTGAATTGAGGTTAAAGTTCTAATAACTATTTGCTTAAAATGTGAGCACAGCGGTTAAAAACCAAATCATCAACGGCGAGTAAACATGACATTTGGAAAAGCTGTTTTTTTCCATCCCCGATTTTGCGTGTGTGTGTGTTGTTGTTGTTGTTGCCTAAAGTTTTTATGGGGCTTATCTGAATGTTATGTGACGGCTAAATTGATTTTTAATGAGCTGCAATTATAAATAAGTGCGAAAAAAAAGTATTCATATGTGCTCCCAATTGGGAAGGCTGTTATATAGACAGCTAATTACATACATACATACATACATACATACATACATACATACATACATACATACATACATACACATATACTTGTATAATATATAGGAAATAACGGAATTCATACAAATCGCTCAATTCTTGCACTTTATTCAGAACTGATGCCACTAAACGATTGTTTGGCAAAACTACAATCAATCAAATAATTGAAAGAGCTGCAGACGTTTATAAAATCGTCAGCAGGCAAAAGGTGGGTTTATCTCCAAGTGGCTTAGACGTAATCTTTCAGAACAGATAAGTATGTTTGTAGGGAGGTATGCACGTATTCGCATGTATAGTATATGATTGTCATTTAGGTGTGAAATGTTAGCTTTTGAAAACAAATATTGACATCTAGAAGAGGCCTAAAAAATGCGGGCCACAGCCATGGAATATTATGTTCCCCTACAGCCGAAAAATTTGATACTCAGCTGACTAACCCCTATCCATAGAATTAACAGTTGAGTTCAAAGTTCAACCAGAAGAACTTTATCAATTGCCTTCAATTTATCAACAGCACGAAAGAGTATTCACAAATTGAATACATTTTACAAGTCGGCCCATTCCAAATCTCGATCTCATCAGCAATGAATGTATGGGAGAGCTTTCCATGTAAATAAACGTTAGCTTCACAATGGAAAAAAGTAACAATTGAAAAGCATTCGAAACTCATTAAAGTTTGTTTGGCTCACGACCAGATGACGGCGCGTCGGCGAAAAGTGCGCAATAATTGAATGTCAATCAGTTTTATGTTCGTGTTTGTTGCTATTCGTGAATTAATCTTAGTTGACGTTGTTGCTGTTGTTGTTGTTGGTATTTTCGCTCTGTGTAGATGCAATTTGTTCGCGTTTACATGTTTCTTGCGTGAAACGCATTCGAACCGGCTTTCAACGTTATACAACGAGTTGTTTACCCTCAGCGAGGGTAGGGCGAGAAATTTGGCCAGCTAACGATTTTAGGATCTTGGTTTTGGTTTTGGACAGAGAAATGGAAGGAAAGGCTGTCACTTTTAAAACGCCCACTGTGAGAACAACAAAGAGAAGCAGTTAGAGAATAGAGCGGCAAACAGTACGAATACTTGTTTAGCTAAAGCGTTATGGAATATTTTCTAGCTTCATTTTTCCAGTTTTCAAGGTGCCTGACCCCGTGTTGTACTTGTATATATACATGTGTTCAGCGTAACGAGAAGAATCGATATGGACATGCCCGACTGTTCATCTGTCCGTCCGTATAAATGCCAAGAACTTTCGAACCGCAACAGCTAAAATGTAGACTTATCTTATTCATACTCAGGCGAGGTTTATCACAGCCTCTTAAGGCTATATATGTAGCTGCCATAGAAACGATCGATTTGAATCAGTTACTTTTTCTTTAAAGAGAGTCTAGCCTTATTCTAAACCATCTCATAAGCTCCTAACTTGGATAACTTAACAAAAATATATTTTCCTATAAAGGGAAATATTCACTATTAGTTCTTACGGGAGCTATTCACAGGATTTGATAAATCGTTAGTACATAATGCAGTACTTTAAAAAACTTGCAAACACAGAAATTGGTTCAACCTTTGGCTGCAGGGTATATAAATCGCGTGAATACAAAAATTCTCATAACATTAGATTGCCAATTTTTTAAATGTCTTCATCAAATTTTATTTCTTAGTTCTTCCTATCAAAAATTTTTCATAAATAACCAATCTACCACGAATTTTCTAAAATAAAAAAAAATTTTTTTTGAATATGTTTTTTTTTCGAATTTAAGTTGTATTACCCAAGTCTGCTATTGCCAGTCTTCATTTTATCAATAAAATCTACATTTACTTCCAAGTATGTATGTATATCCTTAAGGTTTTGTAACACTAAAGCGAGCCCCACAAAGAATATACACATATATTATATATATATATATACAGGGGGCGCCAAAAGTATACATACGATCCAATATTTTGCTACCTGGCCGAACTAAAGATATTTATTTATTTAGCTAATCTATTCTTATGGAAGAACATGAAAAATCATAAACTTATGATGTGTCGTTACAAAGATATAAACGGAAAACCATATTTTTTCCTTGACAAACGTGTACGTACGATTTCAATTGACCCTTTATTCTTCGAGCTGTACATCGCCAAAACAAAAGGTCGCCTTCAGTTATTAAAGCTCTTGATTTTGCTGGGTTCTAGAAATTATTTTGCATATTTATTCTTGATCATCATGACAAAACTTAGTCAGATAGGTATGTACACACATACAACTGTCCGTCTGTCTGCCTGTTTGAACGAAACGTTCTCCGAAAGTATCAGAGAGAGCTAGAATCAATTAACTTGGCTTGCAGATTCTTCTCCCGGAACCACAAGGTTATCTCTGACATTCTGTAATAACTTCCGTAACTCTTGGACTTTAAATTTTATGGAGCATATTTGCGCCATATGCCAAGTTTTATCTTAGTAACAAAACTGTAGAGGAACTTAGAGGCAGATCTGTTTGTTTATATTATTGTACTATTTTTTAAACTCAAATTTTTAACAAATGGTAAATTATAAGTTTAACAATTTATTCATACTTCTCTACTAAATATAGTGTATGTAAGAGTCGGACGTGACTGTAGCTCGAATCGACTCGACTTGTTTTATTTTTATTTTTGATTTGACAAAAAATCGCATGAAAGGGAACGAAGTATGAAAAACTTCCGCGCGTTAACAACAGCAACAACAATAACAAGCTCAAAATATAATCACTCATGCGATTCACGTGATATGGCGCTCGTATTGTTTCAGGCCAGACAGCCAAACATTGTACATACATATATATGTATAATAAAAATTAGATATTCCGAATTGACGTCTATTGGCTGTATGTAGACCGAAACTTATATACCCTATTAAAAATCTGTTCAATATAGAGAGTTGTGGAACCTAAATATCGCTGGACCTATAAAAATTAAGAAGATTTAACCATCTAGGAAACAATTTGAAACAAAAAGAATACAGATGAAACGATCTTTGAGTTTTCATATTTGATCAGCAAAGCTTTTTGAAACTTAGGAGATATTGTAGTGTACCCTCAAATCGGCCAAACTTTCCTATCTATAGTTGTTGCGTACTTGCAACAATAAGAAATCTCAACTCGATATATTTAGAATTCATAAAACGGGATCAGGCGCAGAGTAAACTGAAAAGTTATCTTCTTCTGCACCACAATATTCTTTTTCCTGTTTCTCACAAAGAAAATCTATCTACTCCACTACTCCCTATCATAACGACAACATTTCTCAGTAGACAATACGACTGTTATACCGTTATTAGCACTAAGGTTTCTCAAGCAAACACCTTTATTCATGCTGTCGCTCTGAATAAAAAGGCAGTACAGCCCAGTCACACCCTCATTTGTTTATAATTGTCAGCAGCACACATAGGGAGCTAAAAATTCTATTAATATTTTTAAGTTATAAGCATAAGCCACCACTAACTTATTAATCCTCGCGCGGAAGTGCTCGAGGTTGGGCTATTTTATATTTGTAAAAATGTATTGTTAAGGTGCTAATCTGAATGCACGGCTTCAATGCTCTGATTAAACAGAGAAAAAAATATATATATATTTTAAAGCATCATACTAGAGCTTTATATAATCAAGTATGAATAAAATGGAGGCCCATGCCATATCCCGCCTCAAAAAAAGGCTAAAAGCACACATCCACGAAGAGTCTAAAACCTAGCCTAATACGTCTCTAATACTCAAGCTTGTATATACATGTGGTCTAATTCAATTCACGTTAAGAGTTATGGTCAACAATGCAGGCCGATTCGTAGCTGGTACGGAAACGTTCCTAAACAAATAAAAATAATAAATTCATATACTAAAAGCTTACAAGAAAATTGCACACTTTTAGTAAATAAGGTATCAAATTTTCTTGTATTGAGCTCGGAATAATTTTATACTATACGTATATCATTTGATATAACCAAAATCTAGTGAAATTGATAGTTGTTTTTGTTAATCGCGAGATTATAGACAATAGAAGTAAAAATGAAGGAAGTTTTTTGGACTCTGTAGGATCAAACGACCAATTAGCCTATTCAATTTTTCATGGATTCTTCCTTTGACCATTGTCGCTATACTTCTATGTTATAATGATCCCACCAGGGAAATGTAAAAACGGTGCTGTTCGCAGAGCATTTTAGAGTCGGGTGCGCTGAACTGTGTCTTTAACGATTATGATTATAATGAAAAGTAGCTAGGGCTTTTTAATACATGCATATAGGTACTACTTGTATATACATACATTACATTATATTACATTCAAGTACAAAGTACATGCACAATAAATATGTATGTGTGTGGAAGTGCGCATCATTTAAAATTTATCAAGCATCTCTACTAGGAAATTGCCGCTCCCATGACAGAAAAGGTTGAAAACGAAACTGAATTGCAATGAGAAACAAGTTCAGGAAATCGTGCTTCCAAGGTACTTAAAATGCGGGAACCGAGCACGGCCTTTAAAGATACATTTAAAAAAGCCTCTTTATTGGAGCGATGTAAATAAATATTAATTCAATTGCATTCATTAAAATCTATTTTTCAGATTCACTATTAATTTCAAGCGTATATAAGTATAATAAATTATTTAACAGATCCATACATTTATTGTCTTTTATTTCTTTAAGCTTTAAAAAACTAGCTCTCTTTTATAAAGTTCAAATCATATCCGCTATATATATACACACATATTCTTATTCTTATATTTAAAAAACGGATTCAAACAAAAATCAACTTGACACAAGTTTCCTTTCATGGTGTAAGTAAGCACTGACAAGCTGGTTTGGAAAATTTGCATTCCAAAGGGGGAAAAAAGTTTCTTAATATATGCTAGAATCACATTTGTCATCGGATTGGCTTTAAACTTGGTTCATGATCCCTAGGAATGATTACAAAACAAACTCTAATCCGCATTGTTTGAGACTTTACTAATTTATTGAGGGCTAATTTATTGAGTGTTTCAATGTAGTACGTTTTCGCTATTCGGAGAAAAAAATAGTTTCAAATAAAGCTCAATATTACTGAATAGTAACTAAAGCAGGCACAACAAGAGAAAATGTTGAGCCCGACAGTGGAATACCCTCTACCCCAACAAAAACACGACGCTGTCGTATACGAAAGAAGAAAAAGAACAGCTACCCGCTGCTGCTACTTGTGGAATTGGAAGAATTTTGAAATAGAGGTAGAAAAGTGTATGTTATTTATTTGAAGAGTTTAGTTAATGAAGCTATTTAGCTATGGACAGTATTGGGAGGAGAGGGGAATCAAAAAATAAAACAAACTCGTCTTGCCTAGGGATTAGAAGACTCTACACACCAATTTTGGTTATTGGGGTGTTACCCATTCCTAAAATCCAGGCTCTTATCCATAATAAGTCTCTTTGTCTCCTAATGCTTACTAAGAATATAAGCATGTATGTTCTTCCTTCTGCCTGTTACATACTTTTCACAAACCCAATACACCCTTTTAACCTTTGTGCAAAGGGTATAAAAATCCGTAAGACGTATCAGTCGTTTCTCATAATTAACGAAGCGAATGATTGCTAACAAGTTGGCTAAAATAAGTACTGCACGAAAAAAGTATTTGCGTGTTTTATTGCTACTAAAATACTAATTTATAATGCCAACACGGCCCCCACACACGCGTGTCTACTTCGATTCCCACAATAAAAAGTAGAAAGCAAATTGACAATGCACCTTGAAAATTGAATACCCTTACAGCAGGTTCATTCGATGACTTTATATTTAATAATTGTATTAAATAAAAGTGTCTATTCGTACAACTCTGTAATTATACTCTGTACATGAAATGTACAAGAGTATATTAGGTTTGCGCGAGCTGAAAAATGTAACAGGCAGAAGGAGGCGTGGTAGAACCCACAAAGTATATATATTCTTGATCAGCATGAGAAGACGAATAGATTTAGCCCTGTCTGTCTGTCTGTCCGACTGTCCGTCTGTCCGTCCGTATGATCACCTAGATCTCAGAGACTATAAGAGCTAGAGACACCAAATTTTGCACAAAGATGCGTTATGTGTGTATTCTATACGAGTTTGTTTTATTTTTTTGATTTTCCCCCCCACTTCCCCCTATGTGGGTTTTCCCGATTTTCCATTCGTATAATCGCCTATATCTCGGAGACTATAAAACCTAGGAACACCAAATTTTAGTCCAAGATGCCTTGTGTGAATAAGCAGAAAATGTATATTTTGGAATTTCCCTCCCTCCCCCCTCTCCACCGCAAATGCGATTTTCTCTAACTCCCGTAATTCTTGGAATTTTGGCGTTGCCCAAGCGCTGCCCACGGCTGTTGTTGATGTTGCTGTTTAGTTGACTGCGAAAATGCTTACACAGACACAAATAGACGCACATAAACATACATACACTCACATAGACGCAATTGCTTTGTATATGTGCAATTATATACCCTTTACGTGAGTTCGAGAGAAAGGTAAAATCGATCAAATTTTTTTAAATTTTCTTATTTTTTTCTATAATTATTGTAAACATATGTACAGAGTATTTCAAAGTCGGGACACCCGACTTTTTTACTTTTTTTAGACTCCCTTTCTGTGAATAATAGCGCTCTTCGAGAGAGGTAATTGAAATTTACAGATAATCACCGGTTTATATTGAATCTAAACGTCACAAACACAATTTCGTATTTTAATTATATTTCTCACTTATCGAAGTCGTCAATCCATATTATTCTTATTAATTATTATTCCTATTATTCCTTAAGAAGTGGTTAAAATTTTGAATTTCAAGCATTAAAATCGTTGAAGAAACAAAAGAATCACATATATTTAAAACAGTTAATAATTCACTTATATTGAGATTTAATACTTTTTGTAAGTTCGTTAGTAAGAACATATTGAATATTTCATTTTGAACGGAATTTTCGGATATTATATTGCACATATTTAAATTTTTAAATATATATTTAAGCTGATGATGGAGGAAGTAAATAAAATCCGAAAATGAACAAAAATCTTATATCCCACTAGGGTAATTATTAATTTTTAAGCTTCTGAGGTACAGAAGGGTTAGGCAAAATAGAAACAATACACCCAATATTCAGTCCGTATCGCTCCAATCACACATCATTGCTCTTATTCAACATTAAACTCCGTATTCTTCTTTCTGCTGAAAGTGGTATTTTATTTCCCTCTAGAACTTTATGTTAATTAATTTATTTATATAGTTCTTAAACTCTATTTATCCTTAGCGGTGTCTGGGACCATTATATATAATATTTATGTCTATTGAATTTTTCAGCTCCTCACCAAAGTAAATCCACATATTTTCAAAGGTTAGGAACGATTTATTTAGGTCAATATTTTCTAACGAAGCCAGACAGATTAATCAGTTTTTTCTCAGCATCGCATAACTTTGACTCCGCCTGGCGATCACTGTTTTTACAGCTTAATTCGTTCGAAAAAACTCCGAACATTGGCATCAGACTGACCAAGAACGAAAGCAACAAGGTTTCAAAGCATGGCCAACAACATCAACTGACGACAATCAAGCGAAACTCGATTGCATTCGAGCCCGATCGCTTGCATAAAAACGCTTGATTTTGAACTGTCAATGCTTAAAGCAAAAAAGCAAAAAAAAAAAAAAAACAGTAAATAATGGGGCAACGCACGCTTGCCGGGCTTTAGACATGAGCCATGAACATGCACACGGTTATTGACATCGGACCAGTGGCCCAAATGCATCAATTCTGGGAGAGCGTGGTTGTTTTTTAAATTGCTGGAAGGCGCATTCATCGATGTACGGTAAATGTGTTAAGCCAATACATTGGCGCAGTGTAATTGTTGTTATTTATTTTAGACATTAGGTAAACAGCTATAATGGTTTAAATCAACACATGGAACTATGTAGTCGCACAGCGTTACTAATTCAGTTAATTATTGGGCTGAAATCCAAATAAAGTCATAAACGTGCCAAACTCATTTCAAATAGTCCATTGTTAGATTTTAAATTTATAGACTGACGACATTTACTTCGAAAACTAGAAATTAAGCTAGCGAATAAATCATTCCCCATTTCTTTTGAAATTTATTAGAAACGAACAAATTTGTTGTTTCCTTAAAAAGTATTCGCACGATTTATTTTCAAAACCTATAAATGTTTATTCAACACTAAAACTTTAGAAGGTTTTTATTATATGACAATTCTACTCTTAGTAGAACATTAAGGACCCCTGATCCTGTCTCATGTACTGGCCCCTCTCTACAAAAAACTTCGCCCTAGTCGTTCCTATGCAAGGTATATGAGCTAACAAGTATTTATGGTTAAGATATCCAAAATGTGATTCTAGAGAAAGGTATTTTTCTACTGAGCGGTCGTGCTGCAGATATATATATATATGTATATATCAATTAATAATAATTAGACTATTATTGCAAGTCTGCATGCCAAGTTTGAAGCGCTTAGCTGTTATCCGAGCACGATGAGGTATCATTGTCCAAAAGTAGGGACTGAGAAGCGGTCCAGCAGGCGTATACACATATGTACATCGATTAGTCTCATCATACTAATCATATATATACAAGTATATACCTATAGCGTTAGGTCTGACTGTCCATTACATACATTTGGCGTTTAGACTTTCAAGTATCTCATTTCATCCTTACACATAACTATAGACAATACTGGCTATGCGAAATCTCTAAATATAAAACAGTTTGTCCTGATTTGAAGCGGTTTTGGAAAATTCGAACTCCAAAGGGGGGAAAACGGGCTCCAACGCTTGTACTATGTATATATGTATGTTATTCGTTAAATATTATCGCTTCAATTGTATTGTTTTTTAGTGGAAACTCATTTAGCAGCGTACAGATGACATGTGAAGTATTAACAAATATTTAGCAGATCGTAAATGTGTATATATGTCATATACAAATCCGTTATCTTATTTGTCAAGTAATTGACTGCGACAAGGCAATAAGCCATAAAAGCTTTCTACCACCTAGCGAGACAATCAAAAGGCCTCCACCATATAGAAAAGATTGCTTTAAAGTGTCTATATATGTATGTAGGTGGATGTGTGTATATGTATATAGGTGTATGCACGTTATTGAAACCTTACTCAGCTCTATTGCTATAGTATCCAAATTCCCATGACATTAATGCGTGAAACAAAGTAATTGTCAGTTTTCGCAGGCATCATCGAATACATAATTCCAATGGCAATTTCAGTTCCGCGTACTTACAATAAAAATTCTCTTCTCAGTTCCTACTGACACATGCATAACAATGACGTCGGCTGACTGGGCGTATGAGTCATGGATAATATCCAATGGACAATTGAGTGACATGAGTGCTACTAATTCCAAAAGGAAATTCCTGAATACCCAATAAATTTCGATATGGTGGCTGTGGGTAACTAGCGTACTTGTTGGCGTTAGAGAAAGCTTTGGTGATTGTCGACCAATTCTTTATCAATTTGGCAGTGGTTTGACACTTGTTACAGTAATTTTGTTGATAACGGATTGTGTTCCGATTGCCGTCTCCCACCTTTCATCGAACGCCCTATAAGCTCAAGAACAAGTCCACCAGTGCTGAAAGCATTGTGGCCGACGGAAAACCGATTAGATATTGAACATAAAATTGGTTTTCTGGAAATTTGATATGCAGTTATAATGCAGGAGTTAGGGCATTAGGGGTTGGTATGGCACAGCTGCCTAACTATACACCAATCTATTCTAAATATAAAATACAGTGCTTGTTTAATTTATGTCGAATGCAATAAGATAGCCGTATAAGCTTCTCAATCTGCATTAAATAATGTAGAGGCCCATGACTAATCTAAACAACACGTCGAAATGCTGGAACCTTTTTTCATCTTCTCAACAAAGCTCACACCCATACGTACTCGCAGTTTATTCACAGCTTTTATGGCCGAGCCACATGACGGAGGAGTTCACATAAATCGCACATTCGAAATGGACTTGGCATTTGAATTGTAATTAAAGATAATTGCACGAGCACACACACAAAAACTATACATACATATATACTTTAAATGGTACATACATATGTACATAGTGCAGACATACATATGTATGTATGTATGTAGGTAGTGTAGAATTCAAGAAAATTGCAGATGATATCAGATTGACAGAGCTAGCCAGGGCTAGAGAGGGGCGCGCATGCGCAGTTATTGTTGAATGAATGGTGATTCGATAGCCGAAGAATTTACACAACTGACTAAATCTGAATATTCAAGCAACAGATTGTTCTTGGAAAAAAGCCCGCTCAGGGTCAACAACAGGTACTAAATATAGTACGTACAAACATTTGAAAACATTCATATACATATATGTACACACATATACATACATACATATGTGCGCCTTTGTGTGTGTGTGTGTGTTCAAGTGCGTTTTCAATTACAGGTTCTTAAACACCGTTGTTGTTGCTGTTTATATATTTATACACTTATACTATATAGTGTAGTATTTTTTATGTTTTTATTTTTTGTTGATCGCACAAAACGTTCACTTCGTTAATTTTTCTTTGTATGTTTCATTAACTTTGCACAACAAGCATATGGAAACAGGCACTGGGAATTTTTTCACGACTCCTTTAATGCGCCGTTGTTTTTTCTGCTTTCGATCAGCTGCCTCTTCACACAATCCACTCCATTTGCTTCCTCATGGAGTAATTTATAAACTTTTTAAAACGCTTTTTGGGCTACTATTTAACTTTATTACACATTTAATGATGTTTACTTTTCACGCACGAGGGTAACTTAAACAGGCTGCGCAACAACAGTTGAGCCAAAACGTCTTTTAAATACAAACAAAAAGCAGAAACCAAAACGAAACACAATTACCGTAAAAGCTTCGACACCGATCCGCGCACACGTTTGTCAAGTTCAACAATCGTCGGCTTACTGAAGTCGTCGCGCGTCGCTCGTCGGTCGTTGTTGTCGGCAGGTCGGAGTCAGCGTCGGAGTCGGTGTCGGTGTCCCGGCAATAAGAGCGTTAACAACAAAGGCGGCAGCAACTTAAAACACAAGCAACCCGACAACCCTGACAATAAAATTACACACTTGGCCATATATTCACGAACATGCTTGTGCGATTATACACACATACATACAAGTATATACATATAATCTTTATGCAATTTTAACGCCACAGATACATTCATGGCATGACATTCTTATTTATTTAATTAAAAAAATACATGTTGCTTAAGTTTTAAGAGTAAACTCGTTTTTTATTGTTTTTATTGTCTTATATTAAAAACAACCAACAACCACTCATATTTTCTGCATAACAGCTTCGTCTTGCCCTTTGGAAGTTTTGCCCTTAAAGATATTAAGATTTACCATAAATGCATGGACAATATAGTTTTTCGAGGGGAAGATATAACCTGGACGACCATTTTTTAAAGCCAACAGAGTTGAGTTATCTCGTACTGCTCAAAACAAGTATCTGCTTCGACTCCTTTGTTATCACAGTCGCACCAATCTAGTATCGCTTATGTGATATATTTATATTTTCTTTTAAGTTGTTACTGGCAGGCTTCTAGAATTACACTTTTTTTTCGCGTTAACACTGACACCACATGATCCCTTTAAAGAACCTTTCCTTTCGAGTTTGATGTCAACTGAAAAAGAAATCATGTTTCACCACGAATTTACGTTAACACTAATTTTTGCTTACACAATTCGTTATCCTACACTATCGTTATCCTATACAAGTGAACCAGTATTGTAGAAAATTGCAATAATGTTGTTAGTTTAAGAACTTGAAAAGTAAGTTGTGGCCCACTGAGAAAATAGGTTTAGTAAAATAGGACATATCTTCAACCTTATTCTCATCTTCATATAGTCATTATGCATTAAATCATAATTTGTGTTCATAAATTTCGACAAAAGAGTGAATTTAAGAAACGATTAATGTAAGCAGTATCCATATATTGATAAATCTTTGTAGTCATTAGTGGAGTTGTCTGACAGCTACATGGGACAGCATGGCAACTATATAATGTAGTGTAGTATAGTAACGTGGATGAACCTTCAAAACCCCCAACTCCCCCATTTTGTACAACTCTATAGTACTTGGGAGTACAGCATTCCTTTAGAGTCCACTTTGCTAAGTCCACTGCTAAGTTGTCTCCTAAATGCTTTATTTCTAAGGAACTTATAGCCATAAGTGTAATCTAAGTCATGCTCTTGTTGTTGTTGCTGCTCAGATCCGGATGCAAATTTATGCAATTAAAGAAGTATGTATAAATGCATATATACATATATATATATATGTATATACATATATACTATATTGTATAGTATATATGTATATATTAATAAATCTGAATGGGTATTATATATAATTTGTAATATGTCTGACTGACATTACTATGATATAATAGTAAGAAGAAAAGTTTCCTCCTATTATCAAAAACACAAAAGTACCAAATTTCATTTCGACATTGTAATAAACGCACAATTTATTCATCTAAAAGCAATTTATATTTAAACCAATAGCTTCTATGCTACCAATATAATACGTATAACTTAACAAAATTCCATCTACCATAACACTATCAATTACAAGTTTCGAGTATGATTATTATCAAATTATAATAAAATTTAATAAAGTGGTATCAGAGACATAAATTACATGACTTTTTATAACACTAGTCTCAACGGTAAACCATCAAATACGCCAGATTGTGCCAAAGAAAAGCTAATGGCAGGCGAGATAAGTAGATAAAACCATATTATATAGCGTCGCAGCACATACTGCATGATGTTTCTATCGCAGACTAATTCAAACATCATTCAGTTTTCAGAATGTTGCCACAAATTCACGGAAATTCATATCTTAATCATTTAAATTTTTAAAAGTTGCTTGCGGACAAATCACAAAACCGTAAAAAAAAAATTATCACACTAGGTTCAGAACTTTAACCCTACATCGCTGATCGTAGGAAAATGGCTAGCCTCCGTAATGATCCCAAGAGTCGACATTCGAACACAAACGGAACAAAAATAGACGCAAGCTTGATTGCAGTGTGTAAGTGGTTCATCATCTTCTAATGTGGGACTTATGCTTCAATTTAATAATATACTCACCGATGTCCTGGCACCCACAAGGCTTTATTCTCCAAAAGATTTACATCGAAGATAATGTGTTGGGTTATCGTTATTCGCCAAAACCGAAAACTCTGACAATCTGGCATATATAGATTATTTTTCCCGATTAATTGGTCCCCATGGTTGGAATAGAATAGAACACCTTTTAGAACAGCAGATCAGACCGTTTGATGGCAATTCCTCCATCCATGCTTTCGTAAGAATTTCCGCTACGGTGTGAACGCCGTTATCAACGGGTTAACTAGCATATTAGTTTAATGCGAAAGTATATAATATCTAGAAGGACGCTTCATATAGCCTAAAATTATAAGAGCTAGAGTAACCAAACTTGTGTGCATGTTTTCAGTGCACCTACTTGTCGATCAAAGAAAGCGTACGATTAAGTATCTTTTTGATGCACCCTCACTTTGTACAAATCTATAGTAGTAGTAGGAGTTAGGAATTGCTTTAGAGTCTACTTACCCATGTGCTAATATGTCTCCTAAATGCTTTATTTCTAAGGAACTTATAGCCATAAGTGTAATCTAAGTCTAGTCTAAGTCTTGTTGTTGTTGCTGCTCAGATCCTGATTCAAATTTATGCAATTAAAGAAGTATGTATAAATGCTATATGCATAGTATATATGTATATATTAATAAATATATAATAAATAGAAACATCACTATTACATCCTTCCATCAACACCCTCGAGCTCGGAGGATATTACTTTTTGAAGAAATTTGATTAAATTGATGGCCATTAAAAGCTGCTACACACACACATGCCATAAATGAATACATACAGGGTGCGCCATATTTTATGTCGGTATGTAAACACTGAATATCTTTGAAAATAAACAACCGATTTTCAAGTATGAGATATTTTTATTTAATTTGGTTCTATACAATTTCTTGAACTGAGGTTTTCAACACTGGTCTACTCAAGTCAATCGGTTCACTAATGGCAAAGCCATTCAATATCTACACACCGACATAAAAGATGGCGCACCTGTACATACATATGTATTTTACAAAATGCAGGATGGTTTTTTAAATGAAAGTATTTGGATTTCGGGAGTTGGTAACACAGAAATGTTTGCTTCGTTAACTGAAACAACAACTTTATTCCTCTATTTAGCCTTATTTTAAATACTTTAGCTATTTTTTGAAAACCATCAGTTCAAACACACACAGACATTCCAAATTTGTTATAATATCTGTATAAAGATAAATGATTGTATTAAATTGTATTATTGTATTATACATTTTCAATATACAATTAAGCCAGCAAGACAGCAAGCTAAAAATTGAGAAAAACAGTCTGATAGAAAAGTAAGTAATAACAAGTATAAGGGAAATAGCGCGATTAAATACCAAAGTTTATCTGCATCTACCAAACTAATAAAATACCATTTCTGAATTAATTTATTAATTTTGAAAAACTATTTAGCTTCTACGAGAGAGAACGAACGATTTTTTGCAATTTAAATTGGCGCCAATGTTAAGTTGCCTTTGCATAGAGATGGGCGAGTTGATGACATTTGCATTTGTAGCACTTTGATATATCGATAAGTATCGATACACATCGATTGAAATCGTGTACGCTTGAGATACACGATATTTCTTGCTCCACTATCGACCTATTTTCACTGAAAAAGTGGAGGAGCGCGACAGTTTTTTGTGAAAAGCGCACTGCATTATAGATTTATTTATACATATTTCGTTTACACACACACTTTGGCATATATGAAGCAAATGTGCGCAAAATGAAATTAACAATAAAGTCATGGACGGGAGTAGCATCTTGGCGTTGGATAGCGAATGATGAAAATTGCGGGATTTGCCGCATGTCCTTCGAGAGTACGTGCCCCGAGTGTGCGCTGCCCGGTGACGACTGTCCGCTTGTTTGGGGTGTTTGTTCGCATTGTTTTCACATGCATTGTATTGTCAAGTGGCTGAATTTGCAACCGTTGAACAAACAGTGTCCAATGTGCCGCCAAAGTTGGAAATTCAATATACACTAGAGCGATCAACAACAACAACAATAACAACAAAACAACGACAACGAGATCAAGAGCAGCAAAACGCAGCAAAAGCAAGAATCGAATCAAAGCAAAATCAGGAACAACAAAAGCAAGACCTGCCATTTGAGTGCAGAGCAGAGAGAAATAGCGGTAATAGGAATATACCAAATGATGGATAGTGAACAGCAGCAGCGCCAGCATTCGCTGGTTGGTCTCACAGGCCTGCCACCACTGCCAAAAAGCCTAAGTGCAGCTGCTGGCGGAAGCAGCAGCGTCCTTCTACACAGTGGCCTGCCACAAACTCGTTCGCACACCTCATCACCACTGCATCCAACGGTTGCTGGTGGCTCTGCCAGCGTTGCTGCACTAACAGCAGCCGCAGGGGATCTCTATTTGGGTCCATCCACCTCGGCAGCGGCCCGCAATCGCAACTACAATGGCCATGGGCAGCGTCATGGCAGCCTATCAAGTACACAGGAGTCGCTCAGCGATCGCGAGAGTGTGCACAGCCGTGCCTCCTCCACCCACAGCGGTTGTGGAGGCGGCGCAAGTCAGCAACACACGCCCACCAATAGTTCCGGGGCTGCCTCAAGCACCATTGACACCCAGCTGGCCATATTGCGACGTGAAATGTATGGACTGCGGCAACTAGACTTATCGCTGCTGTCCCAGCTGTGGGCGCTGAACGAATCCATACAGGGTTTTCGTGTGTTCCTCCAGGAGCAGGATGCACTGTCACCACCCTCACGCTCGCGTACGCCGTCAGATGCAAACTCGCTGTCTTCGGATGAAGACGATGGCTCTTATGAGCCCGTTGGTATAACCAAAGCGCGCGCGACGCCGGCAATTATGTCGACACTAGCTTCCCCGGCTACGAGTGTGCTGCCCAATAAGTTGGCAACAGGCTCAACCACCTCTCACGCATCGACCAGCTCGACATCTGGCACTTCGGGCTCATCATCGGCTGCCTCATCCATGGGCAAGCATCACCACCATTTGCAGCAGCAACAGCACCTGCATTTACAACAACGCCCTGCGCCGCCGCCAGCTCCTCCGGCACAGCACAAGGCGCACCCGCAGCTGCCGCGTATACTGCAACAGCGCATGCGGCATGCGCCACCACCACCACCGCCCACAAGATCCAAGGCTGGTGGCGCAAGCAGCAGCAGCAGCAACCAGAGCATCAGCAGTGTTACGCAGCAGCAGCAGCTGCATCACCAGCGGCCAGTATGACAAAATCCGTTCTTGGACTAAATCTAGTTTAGTCCAAGAACGAATAACGGCAACAAAATCAAGAGCTGGATAAGCAACAAACAAACAAACAAAATACGGCAGCAAATATTTATCAAAGGTCAATTGCACATTTCATAGGCGTCAATTTCGAGAGAGAGCGAAACAGAGAGAAAACAACATTACATTTAGCATGTTCATAATCCTCCTAAGTATATCCTGTATTATGCCCTATTGGCACCAGCTGTCGCTCTCTGACTCTCAAAGGAACCCAGGCTTGCACTTGCCATCTTCTCTACCCACTCTCAACTCCAGCGGAACGCGTGTTGTTCTTGGATATTAGAAATAATATGCTTTTCCAAACAAAATTATGTATTAACGATTAATATTTAACACGAAGAAGAAACACATTTGTATTCAATAATAATATTTAAGTAGCAAAGGATAAGATCCTCGGCAAAAAGCAAACAAAATTACATTGCGTGTGTTTATATATGCTATGCTATATTATAATTGTATATTTAACATTACATTAATATAAAAATTGCTTCTTGATCATAGAACAGAAAAGTGTTGCATCGAATATCGTATAAACGTGGCGTATTTTTTGTTCAAAACTACCTACTCATAAATACATACATACATATATAAGTCGTAGTCAGCGTAATATTTGTTAAATACTTGCTATTGATACTTTTGCGCATTACCTTGAAAACAATGTTCACTCATATTAACAACAACCAAAACTAAACTCTTGGCCTATAACACAAAAAAGAAAAAACCAAAACAAAAAAGCTATGTTTGTTGTTCTCGTCGTTATAATGAGCGTTTCGAAATGTGTTCACGCAGATAAATAGTTTTTATAAACAAAGTTATTGCGTTTGCGCGATATCTGAACATTTTATAATATTATGTATTTCTGTAGTAAACATACTTACCTTACCTATGTACATATATGTATGTACTATACATATATCTGCGCAAATTGTTGGCCTGTTTGCACCCATCTTTAGTCTTAGCAAAGAAATCAATATGTGGTTACGAACTATTTGGGAATGTGGATTCTCAACATACATATGTATCTCAATGAACTAGCTGATCTTAGTCCAATATTAATCCTAATAACCCCTAGCTGGAAAACTGCGCAGTTGCATGTAGAATCTTTAGGCAAGTTGGCGTTCTATAGATGAGCATTTCCGAGACATACACCTACATAAAGTTTTTAAATAAACATCTATATACATACGTACATAACAAATATACAACAAATTTTTAAACTAAATACAACGATGAATGAAACTATCTATGCAATATATCATTCATACATGCATACATACTCGTGTGTGTGTATGAAGGTCTAGTATTAGTACCGGAAAACGAAATCACACACATTTTTGCTAATATCAATTAACGAAGGACATACTACGAGGATATGTATGTCATGAACATTACAGTAGTAATATGGCGAAATGAAAGTTCATGTAATCCAGTAAACAAAATCAAATTTCACATTGTAGCCCACATTAGTTTTGAGCCTTTATATAGTTATTCGATCTCTAAATTTTCCCAAGCTGTATCCAGAAATAAACAATTCATAAATATGCATTGGCAGAAGAACTTTTGAAGTATTGAAACGGTCTTTATTTTTAAAGCAAGTCCGGAATAACTCGGATTAGGTGAAGCGATGCAGAATAATTCTGACTTATTGAAGATTACAAAATTATAACTATATAGGTATGTTAAAAATTTTCAGTATTTACGATTTTTGCGTGTACACTTAAATTTTTCAATTACCCTACACATGAAGCCTCTTTTATCTAAGCGATCAAAGCTATCCCGTGTTATTCGATAAACATGCATATTTCGTAGCATATATCAAAAATATTGTATACAATACTTATTGAATGCATTAACATAACGATATATTGAAAAACTTTTTGTATAAACGCTAGGAACAGGCTTGAAGAATGTGTGTGCATTTATTTTGATACACAGACATGTTAACATTTATATTATTGGCAATAGTTTTTAAATCAAACTAATTATTGAACTAACTGTATAATTGATTGATAAATTAACAAACGACGATGAAATATCATGATGTATCATGCAATGAAAAATGAAACGATGATCGGATCGATACAATAAATATCACTTTAAATATCACTCATTCGGTTTTATAATTTCGAATCCATTTGCACTGAGAATCAAACTTTATTTTGTGAAAGCTCTTCATAATGCATTCATAAATCTATCAGTTGACACCTTTTCCAGTTTTTTATATTTCGTAATTTCAGATTAATATTGAAATCAACAAGTTAAATGATATTCTACCTGTGGAGATAATAATGGTGTACTCATCAGGTAGGACAGTGGAAAATTTTTCTACATTCAATTTGGTTCTTTCAAATATGTCTTTATAAACAACAAGTTTTCGGTCAACCAATATTTCTGAGCACATAGTTTGTATCTTAATTATGTGGTATTATGTTCTGACCAATTTAATCTCAACATTATTATCTGTGTCCTTTAAAAAAGAAGCCTAGGATTAGCACACTAAACACAATATACACTTAAACTGTGTATGATAAGTAAATTCAAATAATTGCCAGATTATGAAATAAAAATATTGTGAGGGTGTTAAAAGGACATGAATACCAAATATTGCAATTCCAGCTCTTATATAGTAATTCCTAAGATCTTTGCAGTCATTCAGGCATAACATCATCATACTGATAAAAAAAAATGCATTTCCTCTGGGTCTTCCACTCCGCATTCTATTTTCTACTCACTAGAATTCCATTTTACGTTTATTTTTGCCATAAATTTGCTTTAAAACTAAAGACTGTTAAGATTTTATTGTCGGTCCCTTAGTTAGACCCCAAAAATGTTGTGCGGTAATGACTCGAATAGATTTATTTTGGAACAGGAGTTACTCATTTTATTCTTTAAACACTCGTAAACAGTAATCCTTTAATCGTATTAACTAGAGTCTTGAAGTTTACACAAAATCAAGATTTCACACAATCTTCTATGAGACCATTAGTTATCCTGTTCCCTCGTGATACAAATCAATAAAAAGCAGAGTGAGCTTCCACATCTTGTTTAGGCGATTGTTTTTGGTGTCAAGGACTCAGATCATATCTGAATCAGCTCCGATGTGGAATAGATATGTAGCCCCGAACCCATCACTTGTGCACACTTATTTGAAGAAACAGGCGATAATAAGGAGGTTACAGATCATCTCAACAAGGCAATTTAACAGATCATCGCGAGATGACACGTCTGCCCCAAATTTATAATATATAGGATTGTAATGTGAAAGCATATACTCGCAGCTATATTTAGAGTCCCAATGGTTTCTTAAATCAGAAAATGCTCAATGGCTTCATTTCGTGTTTTTTCGTTCGATTGAAATTAAAATACAGTTGATATGCGTTCTTTTATTTCTCGTACAAAAATTAAACAAATGTATTTCGAATGTAATTTCTGCAAAAACATTCTGTCAAGTACTTAATTATTAAAATCTATGAAATAGTCAGAGTCTTATTTGAATCATGTGCTGAAGGGTCCGCAGCAATCGCTTGGAATTTCTGTAAAAGAGAAATTAAACATTTAACACATTTATATTAAAAGTTTATTCCATACTCACTATTAGTATCAGGCCAGCCCAGGGGCACGTTAAGGCGGCTATTTTCTCGCTTCAACCATTGATACAGCGGATCAAAGTATTCCAAAAGGGCAGCGGGATTCATTTCGGATTCGCCAGTAAACTCAAGCAGCGCCTCCTTCCAATGCTTCGACTTTCCCAGCGAGAGGAACCGTTGAAAGGCTCTGCCGGCTTCTTTGCTGCCAAAGATGTCGCAGTTGTCAAGTGTAAGACGATTATCTCCTGGCACATACTGCCCAGCCAAACGACATAGTCCTTTATGAAACTGGAATTGGAAAATGTGGGCAGCAAAGTAGCGCAGATATTCCACATCCGCATCCACGTGGTACTTGGCAGTGGGATCGAAGTCGCTATTGGTACGCACTACGGGCGGTTCAACTCCACCAAATTCCGAGCGCATTTGCCAAAAAGCGCAGTTCCATTGAGACTCTTCGATCTCGCCCCGAAACACGGCATAGCGATACTTGTCCATGGTATACCCAAACGGTAGGAACGCAATTTTCGACAGCGCTTGCTTGAACAGCTCATTGATGCGACTGCGCTCATCGAGTCGGCCACTCGGGATCAGCCCGATGCTCTTCAGATGCTTGGCTGACATCACCGACAGTGCTACAACATCGCCGACAGCCTCGTGGAAGCCAGGATTGGGCGCGTCTCTGAATATTGCCGGCTGCTCCTCATACTGTAAATAGTATTGTATGTGTCCCAGCTCATGATGCACCACATACAGATAGTGCGTGGAGACTTCTGTGCACATTTTAATGCGCACATCGCTGTCCTGATACAGATCCCAAGCGGACGCATGGCACACTACTTCGCGGTCCTCGGGTCGCGTTAATAAACTCAAGTTCCAAAAGGTTGGCGGCAATGCGCGCATCCCCAGCGACTGAAAGAATTCATCACCCAGTTCGAACAACTTCCGGACGCCATACTCCTGCCGCTCCATCTCCGCCTGAACATCCACGAACTCGCGCTCTGGGTAGGGCGTGTATAGCTCAATGACTTCGTTCCAACTTTGTGCCCACATATTGCCTAGCAGATGCATTGGAATATTGCCCTCGGCGGGTACCACCTCACTGCCATAGTGCTGGCGGAGCCGATAGCGTACGTAGCCATGAATCTGGCGGTAGAACGGCAGGAGAGCCCTATATGTGGCATCTAGCTGACGTTCAAAGTCCGCATCTTCATAGAAATGGATCCAGTAATCGGCATATGAGCGGAAATCTGTAATAAAATGCAATTTCGAAATCTAGAGCCAATCACACACTACTAATCATTCGTAGCAAGCAATTAATTATTGCAGTCCCAAACTGAATTCAACATATAAACTGAATATGTAGCCGTTCCGGAATCGTTAATCAAAACAAAAAAAATCACAATCAAGTATAATAGTAATCAAAACCGATACTATGAATTTTCAAAAATCAGTGCTTAGTGCAGTTACTGGAACGGGTAAAATCTCAGTTATTCTGTGTGTGGACATATTTTATATCCAACTAGCGAAAAACCAAGTATTCAGTTTTTCTTGTATTCTTTATGAGAGTATACAAACTAAGTTTGAAGTTATTCGGTTGAAAATTGTAGATTTTTCATACAAACGTTGGAGTCCGTTTTCCCCCCTTTGGAGTTCGAATTTTCCAAAACCCCTTCTTACTGCTCACTTTCAATGTGAGTGGGATCTTTCTGCTTCCTAGCTCTTACCGTTTGGGCTGTGCGTTGTTTGCCAATCAGTCAGTCAGTCAGTCAGGACAAACTATTCTATATATTTTATATATATAGAGATTATCGAAATCGAACAGAACACAAAAACGTCTGTGCCGATTTTTACAGCAGTCTACAGATAGCCAGATAATTGACGTATAAAGATCAGCCATTAGGTCACTATTGCATATCATGCATACATATATACTTATCAGTCTCGCCCTACTCACCCTCTAGTTGCGCAGCTTTGCGAGTCAAGCGCACATACTTGGCAAAGTTGTCCCGCATCGGGGTGCCTGCTTTATCGTACCACTCGCGCCAATACCAGGCCAGCTCCTCCGCATCTCGACTGTTTGCCAGGCGCTCCTGCACATGCGGCTCTAAAGTGAGGGTACAATTGGTGCGATCGATGTAGGAGCAGACCGTGGTTGTGGCATAATTAGACTGCATGCTGGTTATCGCATTCTGTAGCTCTAAATAGTCATCCTCATCTAGAGCTTCCGCACCCAAATTGGACAGAAAACGTGCTTGTCTGCGAATAGTCGCATTCCCGCTGCTCTGATAGCCACCCTCTTTGATCGCCTTTGCCAGCAATTTGCTTTGCCTAGCATTCCGAGCCATCACCGCAACCATCTCTCGCCGATTATCCTCCGTCACATTAGTATTGTACACGTAGGCAGCCAAGTGCTCCTCCCGGCGACGCTGACGCAGCATCTCGTTTTCCTGCTCGAAGAAGCGCTGCACTTGCAGCGTTTCCCCCGCGCAGCTGGCGCTGGGCGCTGAGCATGTTTCGGGCGCTGCTCGAGCATTGGGCAGCAACACCACCAGCACCGCCAACAAGCAGCTACCTGCGATGAAGAAGTGCATGTTTTCTACACTTCACGTCTTTACGATCTCGCAGTTGAAATGGAAATGCGAGCCGATTTGATTACTGAGACGCGCTTATCGGCTGCTCAGCAGCAATCTGGAGCTCTGGGTTCGTAACTTTTGCACTTTGAATTCCTTTTACTTTGTCAATTAGTTTTGCTTTTGCATTTCATTTAATTCTACCAGTCGCTTGCTTTGTTTTGCTTCTGCTCTTCACGCTTTTGTCTTCGAGTCCATGCATTCCAAACATGTGTCGGCCATAAGGCACCGCTACTGCTGCTTTTATGCAACGAATGCGCGCGCATCAACACCAACACACATGCACACAAATACACGCACACACACACCGACTTATCAAGAGCAAAAATGTTGAGAGCGAAAGAGAACAATAAAAGAAATGTTGCACCTGCCGTTTAATCGTCGCTTTGCGCACGGTTTCATGTGTCTCGTGCGGCCGGTAATCAGAGGCTGTCAGCTGTTCAGCTGTTTGCAAATGGACGTCACCTTTATTGCATAGAAACTGTGTACATACATATTTATTTATTTATGTCAACAAACATTGACTGTCGACATAGGAAATATATAAAAATTATAAAAAGCATCTTAAAAGCTAGAAAAGCCTAAGAAGGAGAAATCTAATCAAATTACAATAATATCTAATTAACGCCTCCGACCCAGTGGGGAAATATTATATGCTCTTCGGCTAGATGTGCATTGTATATATGTACATACATATGTATGTACATACATTCACCTATTCATACATACATCTATACATACGTATGTACGTACATCTGCATGTACATATGTAAATATGTACATATATACTATGTTTATTTGTCTTTGCAAATCTAAACAATGAACTAGAAAACAAGAGAGAGAGCAAGCCCGACAGTGAAATACCCTGTACCCAGGTAAACTTCCGTCACTGAGGTATATGCGCCCATAGCAGCAGCAAAAAGAGGAAGAAGAAGAGCGAACTTGTTGCTGCAGTTTGGGGGGGTTGTACTGGCGAGAATTTGTTTTGCTAATAACTTTTCTTAGAATTGACCGAATTGAATAATTTTAAACAACAGTAGATAATTATATATAAATTATGTGTGCAAAGTTTGGTTTAGGTAGCATTTGAAATGTGGATGCTATTGACGAAATTCTGTAGCGGGGGAAGGGGGGAAAATTAAAAAAAAATAAATAAACTCGTCGTTTCTTGGACCTAGGAGAATCTGGATACCAACTTTGGTTGTTCCAGCTTTTATGCATAGTTTCTGAGATGCTTGCGTTCATCCAGACGGACGGACATGTCTAGATCGATTTCTCTCGTCGTGCTGATTCAGAATATATATACTTTATGGGGTCGGAGATGCTTCCTTCTGCATGTTACATACTTTGCACAAACTTAATATACCCTTTTTACTCTACGGGTACAGGGTATAAAAAGAATGAAACGCTAGATTTGCACCGAACTCTTGATATGCTTGTACGCACTTTTAAAAAAATAAGTAAATAAACAAATACGGTGAAAACTCCTTGGCCGGACACTCACGGTCGACAAATCTTTGGCCGCTTAAGGGGATACTTAAATACGTTATACACCGATCGAATCGAAAAAGTGTCCGTCGAAGACAGTGTCCGGATAAAAGAGGAGTGTCCATTAAGAGAGTTTACACTGTAAATATTAAATTAAATTAAAATTAAATTAATAAATTAAAACTAAGTCATACCCTCAAACCGAAGGTATGATCCACATATGATAACCAACTATGTATGCAAAACAAACTTTGTTGCACAAATCGCTACTTTGACAGCTAATCGAATATATGTATGTATGTACATATGTATGTACAAGGGCGTAGGCAGCTTTTACCAAAGGGGGGCGCCAAAAAATTTAAATTTTGATTAAATAATGCACGATGCATTTAAAAAATAATTTATGCATATGATCAATGAAGAAACTTCAACAAATCCAACTCAGTTCCATTCTAAGGCGAAATAGTGCGTTATAATAATGAACGTGTGGTCGACTTTGTATGGAACAGTTTTTTGTAGGGCAACGGCCCCCCTGCCACCCTCCCTGCCAACGCCCTTGTGTATGTATGTATTACATAGTAGCTTATCGTATATTTTTACACATGTATATTTGTACTACATATATATGAATTAGAAAGGGAACAACAAAAACTGATGCCAAGGGATTAGAGAGCTGCATCTGGAAGAAAGACAAACTTGTTCTGCTTCGAGCTTCGAAGAATACGAATACCAAGTTGATTCTAGCTCTTATGCTTTCCGTGATCCTTGCTTTCATTCAGGCAGACGGACATGTATGTAGATATACATGACTATATAGACAGATTTCGTCATAGATTTCCATATGAATGTATATTCGCGCTAAGACCCTTCTACCCTTTGGGTAGCTTTAGATTATTAGCATTTCATTGACATATCAGGACCTTTTAAGTCTGATATTTAAAACCTCGAAATGGTCGATACCTTGAGACGAATCGAAACCTTGCGGTTCACCATCTAATTCTTCAAGTATTTACTTCAATTTCAATCAAAACTGACTAGCCACTATATTATATAATTATCGGTTAAAAAGTGTATATTTCTTAAGTTAAGAGCTCCGAAGTTATTATACACTATTGTTATATATTTTATATGAACATTTAAATATATATTACATTTATAAATATGTATGTAGGTATGTAGAGTTGGTTAATAATAAAGCATCACATGACGTTCAATAAAAATCGTCTAATTTAGAGCATCTGCAATTTTGAATTCTCTGGTTAATGCCGTTGCAATTTTTATATCACTAATAAAAAATATTAAACTTCTTCGCCAACTTTATTATATCACTAAGTTTTTCCATAACTTCCGGTACTCCTTTGTTCTTCGACAAAACAGTGAAGTCGACATCTTTAAAATCATCTGGAATTGTTTTATTGTCGGCTTTTATAACCTTTGTCATAAATATAGCATGGGGAATTTGAATGGGCGCCACACGTTGTACTTCCGCCAGGAAACTGTAAATATATACATATATATGTGTATATTAAATATATATTTGGTTAAGCTTCCTTTTATGTCGCATTTGAGCTGATTATACAGACATTATGCTCAAATATTACATAATATACATATGTTTCTATGTTTATGAAAAACTCCATCATATCATATTTAACAAGAGAGAACGATACAGTCGAGCAAGCCCGACAGTAAAATAGCCTGTACTCTCCACAAAAAAAAAATTTTAATTATTAAAAAAAATTGAATTAATTAATTAATTAATTTAATTAAATTAGAAGATATGTATATGTCTAAATTATGAGTTCAAAATTCCAAGAATTATCGGAGTTAGGAAAAACACGAATTGCGGGGGAGTGGGGCGGTGTATCAGAAAAAAAAACACAAACTCGATCTGCCTAGGGCGTAGGGGAATCTGAATGCCAAGTTTGGTTATCCTAGCTATTGTAATTGCTAAGATCGTTGCGCTCATACAGACAGACGACGGTCGGACGGACATAGCTATATCGACTTGTCTTGTCATCCTGATAAATAATATATATACTTTGTGGGGTTTGCCACGCCTCCTTCTGTGTGTTACATACATTCGCACAAAACTAATATAGCTTTTTACCCTTTGGGTACAGGCTATAAAAATATAGTTATGATAAGCAGAGCTTTCCAGTCATTATGAGATTATATAAATTGTTTTACTTGATATTGTAAAGTACTTACGACTCGTAGCTATACTCATTTGTATCTATGACGCCTGCAATTTCTCGCAACGTCTGAATAAATACATTGTGGTATATTCTCAAAAAGTTATGATAATTCTGCTCCAGGACCGAAGTTTCCACACTCGACATAAACAAGAAGATCAGATCATGAACCAGCGACTCATATTGGGCGATTTGAAAATCAACAATTTTCAACTTAGTCGGCACCCCCACATCGTCTATAAATGATTGATTAGTTCTGGTGGCTATGATTGTTTGGTTTATGGGGATCCTTACCATATTTCACCATCATGTTATTGATCCACAAATCACCATGAACGATAGTCGTAAACGGACCATCATCCACATCTGCACTCTCTTGATAGGCATCAAAGAGTTCCTGCAATTCTTGGACTCTTTTAACATCAATTTCGTTATTATTAGTAATTGTATAGATATCGGCCAAATTTTCTTCATTCATAACATTCTTGGCCTCCGCACTCATGCTGGCATTCATATTGAACTTTTTGAAATATGGTCGCACGAATTTGTTATAGGTCTCCGGTTTTTTCAACCGTAAGGCAATGGGCAAAGCGTGAAACTTAGCCAAGTAGTGTAGGCTGAGAACCGTATGTGCTAAATCGTATGCTTTGTGTCGATTTCCAGGCCTATAGCCGCGAACCGTTAGGTTCTCCTGCACGAGTACTGCATCTCTATCTACAGTAGTTGCTTGCTCATCTAAGGAAATTCTCGAACCGTAGTAACGTGAAAACCCATCGAAAAGTTTCGAAGGCAGGACTCCAACCTCGAGCTGCAACTTTTCCAGCTCTGGTGCCAAATATTTATAGACGGCGTTCTCACTAATGCAAGTGCGTTCGGGCTGGAAGAGCTGCCAATACAGATCGTTGGTAAGCGGGGGCAGTTTCGCAATTAAAGGCAGTTCCTCTACGCTGCCATGGTCTCGGACGATTTTGGCATTGATAGCCAGCATAATACTTCCATAGTTATCGCCAGGTTTGGTTAAATAACGACTTTCGTAGAGGGATAACTCGGCTCCATCTACGTACGGTCCAATAATTCGGTCCAGGAACTTTATTTCGGGTACTCCGCTCATGATCTAATCAGCACCACTTGCTTACATCGACTGAATAATATTCATACCTAATCAAAACTTCCAGTCAACTTGTATACATTTTGCGATAATGACCTAAGTCATATCAAAATTGTGCCGCGAATCTTCAATTATATGTACATATACTCGTACTATATGTGTCGTTTTGCTATCATTGCGGTCCTTATCTGAATGACTTGCTTTTCGATGCACAAGTCTACATGAATTGATTTCTTTCGGTTAGAGCTAAACGTTAAACCCTTTCAATTGACTGCATACCCTACAAAATAGAATTTTTATTATAACTCTGGATACTATATTTGTTGAAATATATAGTGTTAATATATTTGCCCATTATGTGGCCTTAGGACCAGGGTTCGTAAAATGTGCTCACTACCTGCTGAGAAATTCTGCCGCGGGTATTAGTGGGTCGTTGACGGCAGAGCCCGCGGGTATCGTGGGTTGCTGCCGACAGCAGCAGAATGTCGCCTTAAAAAATATATACACACAAGCATACCAAACGAGCCCTCGGCTTCTGCAGCCCGGCTCGTACGACACTCTTCTGCTGTCGGCAGCGACCCACGGCCGACCCGCACGGCCCATGGCCTCTGCCAGACGGCTCAGACGACACTCTGCTTCAGTCGGCAGCGACTCATGGCGACCCGCGGCAAAATTTCTCGTGTGTCCGAATGAGCTTTGCTCGCATTTTACGAACCCTGCTTAAGACTTTGTTTTTGATAAGTGAAAAGCAACGATGCGACTTTTAAGTGATTAAATCTGTCTAATTGTGATGACTGAGTGCAACTGCCTATTGTTAAAAAAAAATCCTTTTACATTGTCGTTTTTTAAAAATATCAGTTTGTCGAGATAGTTTAATCTTATTTATATACCATTATTATTATTCACTTCGTCTTGTACATACCTCATTTTTGTGTATTTATTTTAATAATATATTTGTATAAATAATATAAATTGAAACATTTCTGAATCTTACTAAATTTACTATCCCCCTATATCTAATAAATTGGAAAACCATTATCCACTTTGTTGCTCCAAGCATGCAGTCCACCAATTACATCCCGTATCGAATGATCTGGATAGCGATTTCGCATGTGCTGAACAGCTATCTGTGAGTCATTTCCACGTCGGCAGAGCACAACAATCGGGAACTCTTTGCTCTCCAGCTGGCTGGAAAAGCGCTTCACATAACTATCGTCCAGGATCTCAGCCAATGGCATATTCACGGCACTGGGCAGCTGGCAAATCTCAAACTCTGCCGGTTGGCGCACATCTAGCAGCAGGTGCGGCGCAGACTGCAGCTCCTGATATTCGAACACGTTCAGCCGTTGCTCCGGCTCGAGCAGCTGCAACGGATTGTCCTTGTCGGTGGCGTGCATGCCACAAAATAGCTCATAGTCAATCAGGTCCCTAATAAGCGGTTCCGCAGAGCAAATATGACAATTGGGCCGCTTGGACCGTATTTTTATGTTACGAAACAAATTACTGAATCCATCATATATAAGTAGTCGACCAGCAAGCACTTCGCCAAGGCCCACAATCACCTTGATAGCCTCAAGCGCCTGCAATGCTCCAATAGTCCCGGTTATAGCGCCCAAAACGCCGCCGTCGCCGCAATTCGTCACAGCCTCGGGCGGCGGAGGCACGGGATAAATACACCTATAGCAAGGCCCATCAGCTCCATAATTGTACACAGTTAACTGGCCGTCCATCTTCAGGGCGCTTCCCGACACCAACGGCTTGCCCAGCATAACGCAGGCATCGTTCAGCAGATACCGAGTGGGAACATTGTCACTGCAATCGAGTATGACGTCATAGGCACGAAGTACGGAGAACGCGTTTAAACTGTTCAGCAACCGCGTATGGCACTTAATCTGGCAGCTTGAGTTTAGCTCCAGAAGTGCAATACGCGCCGAATCCACCTTTGACATGCCTTCCTTCTTTTCTGAATGCAGGGTTTGTCGGTGGAAATTATTGCGCTCCACTATATCGTAGTCAACCAGACCAAGTCTGCCACAGCCTGCTGCAGCCAAATACTGGGCAGCGGGACAGCCCAAGCCACCCATGCCCACAATAAGCACAGCGCTGTTTTTAAGCTTCAGCTGCCCCTGCACACCAAAACCGGGCAGTATAAGCTGGCGACTGAATCGGGCAATGTCATCATTCGTCAGATGGGTGTGTACCTCAGCCTTTTCTTCATGCTCCTGCTGCACAACCGCCGAGTCCGGATCATTGCCACTTTGTTGTGCGTGCAACTGCTCCAGGTCCTGCAATTGCTGTTCTTTGGTGTAAAGCGCAGCCCGCAATTTTGCAATCTCACTTCGCAGTTCTTCAATATCCTGTTTCTGCAAGCTCAAGTTATCCATTGAGAAAACTACGTTCAAGCAACCTGTGAGAACCTTTGATGCAATAGCGATGACAAAACATTAAATCAAAATCGGCACACAGTGGTGGAACCATCGCCCATCATTTATTTCTTTAAGATATTGCCAAATACCCGAATTCAACGAAGAATTAAATTGGTAGAATTGAATTTTTAATGAATGAATTTTAATATATTTATATTTTTTTAAATTTATAGATTTTTTTTGCACATTTTAAAATTGATTCTATTTGAAGAGTTTGTCTGGTTTTTATAATCGTTTACTTTTTAATGAATTAATTAATAAATATTTGAAAGCATAGATTTGATTTTTGATGGCTTGACGACATGGTGACATTAAGCTATAAACGTTAAATATCTTTAATATATTTGTGTACTTTTTCGACTATACAGAGACTATATTTGAAAAATTGGAAATCAAAATAAACCTTCGAAGTCAAACGCTGAACGCAGAGTATGGGTAAATAATAAGCATATTTACATATTTGTAAATCAGCTATTTGTGATGACCGTTTGTGGAAATGTTACTAATCTAAAATAACATGCAGGAATACCACCATTGTCTGATGTTACACGAAACTGACCCACTGTGCCGCGTTCTTATCGATGGGTCACAGCATTCGATAAATATCGGTATTTCTCGGCGTGCTCTTTCTGCGTGGTGTTTACAATTATCTAATCATAGCCGCACAATGTCCTGGTTAAGCGGAATATTGCAAAAGGTGTGCAGACCGGTTTCTGCTGCTGGAACCGTAAGCGTACGTCAGCTGTCGCATGCCGAACGCCGCGCTAATGGACCGACCGTGCGACGCTATGGCTACAAGGAAAAGCTGCTGCAAGGCGGTCTGCTCCCACATTTTGACAATGGACAGAAACTTCCAATGCCAACATACAGGCCTAAGAATGCATGGTCGCAGAAACGCGCTCTTTTTGGCCAAAACGATTACATAGACATCTTGGGCACTGAACGACTGCATCCAACGCGTGTGCTCTACTCTGTGCCCTCCTGGCTGCGTGGAGTTTCAGGCAACGAGTATCAGGTACTGTTGCGTAAACGGCGTATTCTCGAGAAGACTGTAGCACCTTTGGCACGACCCACCAAGTGGAAGCAGATGGAAAAGCGTATTCTTTACTTGTATAAATTCCTTAATCGTAAGACAAAGACGGGATACTCGAAGCAGTAATTCGCAGACACATGGGAACTGCGGCATATTGCTGAATAAAATGTGTTTGTTTTTTGTTGTATTTTAATTTGAATGTGTTGTCATTACTTATTCTAGCAGTATCCGTGCCTCCTCGCCATTGATAATGATCTTTTGGCCGTTGTACAGACAAAATTCGTGTTTAACATGTGCGAACAACAAGTCTGTGATCAGAAAAATTTGGCCGGTGGAAAAGGCCAAGGTAGCGCCAAAGTAGAAATTTGCATTGGCCGAGCCGGCGTATATCCAAAGATGCCAAAGGGCACCCATCATGACAAGCGTGATGAGAAAGAAGGCAAAGACCACAAATCCGTGTGACATATCTATACGAACACAATAAGAAGTGGGGCTTAGGTCTGAATTTCAAAAACTAGCATTCATCTACTTACATTTCCAGCAGCGTCGCCACAGTGGTAGCAATGACAAATAAAATCCTACATCGCCCAGACTTGGATATGCACGGAAAACGGCCATGAGAGCTATGAGCACTGTGGCCAGAAGCAACGGCTCCTTGCGCAACTTAACCGCCAATGGAACGAGATATAAAACGGTGGCATTGAGCTGGAATGTGATGAGGAACATGGTGCGAAAATGTTCAAACATTTCGGTAAAGAAGTACCAAAAAAGTCCAATATTTGGCTGCAAATCCCGAAAGTGAAAGCTGCAAATAGAAGAGGGACTCGATTAAATAGCAGTGCCAATTGACATATGTATATAGATTCAACATATAAATGTATGTATCGTGTGTACTCACATGAAACCTAACGTTCCATCCAAAAAATTCCAACTGTTCATGACCAAAAAGTTGGCCCCAGCCATGGCCATACAGCAGGCCACAAAGAGCGTGAATATGCTTACGCCCGCGCAAATGGAACGGCGTGCAAAAATCAGTAGCAGAGGCGCGATGAGCACGGCGGGATAGAGACTTCGAACGGTCTCAAAGGAGAGCAGTACCAGACAAAACAAGAGCTGGCGCTTCATTAGCGAATACAATAACAATGCGAGTATTAAATTACTAAATACTGTAGAAGTTAATCCGATGCAGTTCATCACAGTCAGAGGGTTGAACAGATATGCAATAAGAACAAGCTCCGCTATATCGTATTTATCATCCTCGGTGTACTGAAGCTCGCCAGTATCTTTGGCATAGTTTTTGAGCTCGGAGCGCTGTTGTTGTAATTTTTGTTGCACAAAATTTGAGCTCATTAAATGCAGAAGGGCAGCGGTGGACAAGTCCAGAAGAATGTAGAGTAATGGCAGGAACTCCGGGTAACTTGTGAAAATGGTGGACATGGCTCTGAGTAGCAATGGCGTCTCATGCACCAAATCACCACCATAGGGATCAATACCATGCTGCAACAAATAAACGCCTTCTTGCACTGAGCAGAAGGGTGTAGGCCATAAATCTGTGTGCATATGCATGTACATCAGAGCAATTTAACTTACTGCGTTTATATGAGTTTAAAGGCGTTGCAAATTCCACACGATTTGATATTAGACCGGCAAGTGGCGTGCGACTAAAATAAAGGCGCACGGCACCGCCCAAAATCAGCAACTTGTAACACCTAAGGTCCATCGTCAGCTCCCTTTTCGTATAATATTAAATAAACGCGTTTAATACACAATAAACATTCTTTTCTTTTTATTTGCAGGCGGCTGCCGCAGCAGCTGACGATAAGTGATAGTGGTGGCAGATCGAACCTATCGATAATAGCACTATATTAGCGATATATGCTAGCTAGAAAAAAGTGTAAGCTGCCATCACAAATTGTTGTTGTTTTGATGTGTTGCATTCGATTTACTTGCCTAAGACATTTTTAGTTTGTTTAAGATTTAAAAAATAGATTTGCAAAAAAATGAGTACCGCAAAAAAGAAAATAAAGAAACCTAACGTTTACAAGGAAGTTGCGGCCAGCTTTGAGCAACTTACTAAGCATGCAGAGCACTTTCTCAAGTTTGTTTATTAAAATCGATCACTTCCACGTGTTCGGAGTCAAAACTTAAGAGATACATATATGTATGTTTTATTTTTAGGCCGCAGCCGGAAAAGTGCAATGCCATAAAGGACCTCATACAACAAACATATGCTATCAGTATAAGCGGAGATGACGAAAACAAGAAGGAAATACTGCCGGAGCTTGTACTTGAAGATATGGACGAGGAACAAATTTGGCAGCAGTTGGAAATCCGCAATGAATTAGTTTTGGCTCAGCTGATCAAGCAAACTGCGGAGTTAACGGCTTTGAAGGAGCAGCATCTTGGCATTGAGTTGGAAGAGAATGAAGACGAGGAGCAGGAAGATGACGAGGAGGAAGAGGAGGAGAAGCAAGCCGAAGAAAAGGCACAAAAACTAAAATCAATGCCAGCTCCTGGAAAAGAAACAAAAACTAGCAAGAAGATTCGCAGTTCGGTAGTTGACGATGAGTTCTTCAAGTTGAATGAAATGAAGCAGTTTTTAGAACAAGAAGATGCTAAAGAAATGCGCAGACTCAAAAGCAAATCCCAAGTTGAAGATGTTGAGGGCGTCGACTTCTTTTCATCTGGTTGGGGAATGGGTGAATCTGATGATGAGGAAGAGGAGGGAAATGCAGACTATCGAACTTTCTTTGGCGAATCTCAACGGGAAACGCTAAGTCCGAGGGTCAAGCAACGGGACTTTTTCAACGAAGATGAAAGCGATGATGCAGACCCAGAAGCAGATGATTTAGAAAGTGAGGAAAGAACGACAGAAGTAGTTAGCACTGATGCAAAGAAACAGCAGCATATGCCAGATGATCAAACCAGTGAAATTGATGATGCCGATTTTGTGACTAGGTCAGGCATTGAACCAGCTGACGATTCCGAATGTGACGATAATGAGGACGACGACAATGATTCAAATAGTGATGACCATACTGACTCACAAGCCGCGCAGTCGTCCAACGATCTGCGTGAGGCACGTCTGATGCAGCGTATACGGGACTATGAGGAAATTGTGCTTGGAGAGAAACCTTGGCAACTGAAGGGCGAGGTACAGGCTGCAAATAGACCGCAAAATTCACTGCTTGAGGAAATACTTGAATTCGATTCGACAACACGACCAGCAGCGGCCATTACGGAGGAGGATAATAGAACCATCGAAGAAATGATAAAGCAACGCATTCGCGATCGCGCCTGGGACGATGTGGAGCGTACCGTACGACCTGTGCATACTCCACAGGAATATCGTAAGCAGTTGGTGCTCGATCAGGAGAAGTCTAAGGAGTCGCTGGCACAGGTCTACGAGAAAGAATATCAGCGCGAGTTGGACAAACTCGATCCAAATCGTCAGGCTGGCGACGAAAGCAACATTCCCGAGCCGAAAGAGCATCAGGAAATAAGACGTGCTCTACGTACGCTGTTTCTAAAACTGGATGCATTATCCAATTTTCATTTTACCCCCAAACCAGTTGCTCCCGAAATCAAAGTTGTCACTAATACTCCCGCCGTGCAAATGGAAGAAGTGGCACCGGTGGCCGTTAGTGATGCCAAGCTGCTAGCTCCAGAGGAAGTATATCGTGGTCCGAAGCATGCGCCGTTGGGAAAAGAGGAGCGGACGCGTACAGACAAGAATCGTGAACGACGCAAGAAGAAACAGAAGCAGCGAGCCATTAACGCAGCAGTGGAGGCACGGGAGCAAACACGAGCGAAGTTAGGCAAGGCGCCCACACAGCGCCACGCGAATGCTAAACTCCTCAAGAGCATTACCAAGAGCCGCAACGTGCAACAGGTGAGCAGATTATTTTTAAGGCGGACATGTACGATTTTACGATACTTTCCAAACTGCTTCATTAGCTTAGCACCAGGTTTTAAAATAGTCATTATCAAGACATATTGCCTTCTAGGCTTCCTAGAGTGTCTGTTACGATGATCTGATATTTGCAGAGCCGAAAACAATAAGTCTTTGGTTAGTTTAAGGTTGAAAATATAACCATTTTGAGAGGAATGTGTTTTAAATTGGTTAAATTGTTTGTTCTGACCATATTCTAAATTGTTCTGCAAAGGTATTTGCCCTTTCGCTTATAAAGAACAGATTTGAGTTGGTCTAATGTGTGTAAATCGAAAAACTGTTAGGAATTTAATATTATTGGTATTTGGTCATTCATAGGTCGAATTCATAAGGCTAATACTATTGTTGTGATTTTAATAAATTCGTCTTATATTCTTCTATAGATCACTAGCAGCAACGATCAGAGCGCGCTGAAATCGTCAAAGGCTTTCTTCAACAAACTCCAGGACACAACAGCTTCCACAGTTGTTAAAGGCAAAAAACGTCCTGAAAAGAATGCTGGCAGGGCGAATGCAAAAAAGCTAAAACTTTAACAATGTATAAGTATATACATACATATGTATTAAGTTTTCTCTTTCGGTTAACTGTTTTAATTACATTTACTTTGCCAATGCAAACATTTTTTCTATTCATCCAAAACTTTATACCGTGACGTCAAAACGTCGAGGTTCCAGTCACGTGCCGCTCAAATGATGACAGCCATTAAACATGCACACTCATACATATGTATGTATGTATGTACACACATATGCAGCAGGCGACAACTTTGGCTCACATTATCCTTGCACGTATTAGCCGAGCAAGCTGAAGCAGCGAAAATTTTGTAGAAAACTCTAATTTGGCACCATGGGCGCGCTGCCACGCGCAGCCTGTTTGGCTATTGTATTATGTACATATGTAGGTATACATATATGTATACTTGTACATCTGTAGAAGTGTCTACGTATGTTTGAGTGCGTGGGGGCCAAGGACACTTGGCGGCCCAGCATGTTATTAGGCGCGCGTGTCGACGCACTATTGGCTCTATTTTTACAATGTATTTGCTTAAAATAATAAAGCAGACGACTTTGATAGCAGGAATACTCAGTACCATATTGCTAACTCCTGCATTGAGTTTTCATAGTTTTAAACTGTGCGCCTACCTGTGACTTGGCAGCACTGTAACTTATATGGTCTCGATAGTTGGAACTTAATCGATAAAATTGTTGGCGCGATAGACGCACATACTAGTACCACATTTGCACGTGTTGTTTTGTTCCGCCGAGTTTCAATTCTTAAATTCAAAGCTCAGAAATGGTAAAAGTACAAAAACCCTTGCCTAAATCTCTAAGCAAACAGCATGAAGGCAAAGGCGTTACTAAGAAGAAGCAGAATGTGGACAAAGTTAAAGCGGCGCTGGCTACAGAATCGAAACCACCGGTAGCTTCCTCCTTGTTAAAAAAGAAGATAGTGAGCGCAAATAACCCCGTGGAAGTGTCGAAAAAGGCACCAACAAAGTCTGTCAAAACAACATTGCCTGCCAAACAAGCGGTTGAAAAAAAGGCGAAAGCCATTAAAAGACCACTAATTTTAGCACCACCAGAGTCGCCTTCGGCTACACCACCTATAAAAAAGAATGAAGTCCAGAAGAGTGCTAAACAGGCAAAAGCAACCACAAAACCACAGGTTTTGGCACCACCTGAGTCACCTGTCGTATTGAGTACCAAAAAGAATCAGAAGGCCACTAAACCAGCAAAGGTAAATAAGGAAGACAAGCCACTAAAGCAAGTGGAAACAGCAGATAAATCCGCAGCGTCCAAGCCTGCCAAAAATCAAACGAAGGCCGTTGCAGTCAAATCGCAGAATGTTGTTAAAAACGGAAGTGCAAAGAAGGCAAAAGAACTGAAGGAAGTCAAGCCACTAAAGCAAGTGGAAACAGCAAATAAATTCGTAGCGTCCAAGCCTGCCAAAAATCAGACGAAAGCCGTTGCAGTCAAATCGCAGAATGTTGTTAAAAACGAAAGTGCAAAGAAGGCAAAAGAACTGAAGGAAGTCAAGCCACTAAAGCAAGTGAAAACAGCAAATAAATCCGTAGTGTCCAAGCCTGCCAAAAATCAGACGAATGCAGTTGCAGTCAAATCGCAGAAAGTTGTTAAGAAGGCAAAAGAACTGACCAAGACAAAGAAACCAATTGTCGGCAAGAAAATTTACAAGGGTCGTTTTAATAAAAACAAAAAGGGTAGCAAAGTCAGCAAGGGAAGCAAGAAGATCGAAAAGAAAAACAAAGAGGAGCTTCAATACGATTTAAAACTTCTTGATATTGAACAATTTAATGAAATCGTCTGCAAATCAAAAGTGCAAGCCATTGTAGAGGCGCTGAAAACTCAAGCAGCCGCCGAGGTTCAAAAACAAAAGTCGACATCTATTTTCAGCGACTTTCGTTATCTGCTGCAAGTATGCAGCTTCAAAATAGCCAGCTGTCCGAAGCGGATGGTCAAGCTAAATCTGAATCATTCGCTGGTTGGTGAAAACGATGATGTAGCGCTCATTGTCACTGATTTGCAACGCGGAGCCCGCTTTGAATATGAGCCGACCAAGCAGCACTATGAGGACTTGTTGCGTGAGTTAGGTGTGGAGCAGCGCCTGAAGGTGGTGCCCTTCAATCAGCTGCGACAGGAGATGGGCACGTATGAGGCAAAGCGCAAATTCGTTAACAGCTATGATTATTTGCTCTGCGATGGACGTATCTCGGGTCACGCGACTGCATTCCTTGGCCAGGTAACTTAAAACGCATAACTACAATAATATTCCAATTATCACAATTTTTAATATTTAATTTATCAACGTTTTCTATTTTACAGTGTACGCAGAAGCCACGCAATGTGCTGCACGCCGTCCATCTGACCAAACCAGAAAATATAAAAGCAGAAATTACACGTGCCCTCAATCGCACTGCTTACAGACAATTAGAGAAGGGCGATTTAACTTCCATTCCGATTGGCAATCATGAACATAGTTCTGCGCAGCTAGCGGAGAATATTTTGCTTGTCACGGAGCAATTGAAACGCGTATATCCTGGTGGGTTGGCCAACGTACGATCGCTGTTTATTAAAATAGATATTGCGGGTACCTCCGCCCTGCCGCTGTATATAAGCATGTGCAGTCCCCCCGAGACACCGTATGTTGTGGGACCAAAGGAGCAGCGGATGTTAAAGATGAAGCAAGAAGCTAATGCAGTTCTAGGCAATTTTACACTCACTAAGGATGCCGAGTTCGTCAAGCTGAATAGTACGCAGAGAAAACGCAGAATTGAGTTGCAACAGAAACGCGCCGAGCTGTTGGCTGCTGAAAAGGACGATGAAGAAGACAACGCTGTGCCCTCAAAGAAGGCGCGCAGTGACCCTGCAACCCAAGTAAAAGGCACGACTGCAAACGAAAGCAATAAAAACGTCGAACAGTCTAAACAGAAGGAGGATGATGAAGAGGAAGACACAGATAGTAATGCCGACAATGTCGAGTTGGATTCCAGTGATCAAGAAGGCGATGACGACGACGAAGGTGAAGAAGTTGACGAAGATGAGGACTAGAAGAAGTAAGAAAAGGAATTTTCATTAAATTTGAAACATTCAACTTAGGATTGTATAAGTTTTAATATCCAATGCACTTCATAGCCATGATTAAAATATTTTTTACTGCATTAAGTAAACACATTTGATGAGAAATTTCTTGGGCGGTAAGCATCGCGGACGTGTGTGTCCATACAACGCATCGAAATTAATCCATAAAAATGAATAGATATGCATATATATCTATTGATATTGTTCTGCTACAAGGATGATAAAAACAAATGGTTTATGCACAATTTGCATTTACACGTAATTTTATGGCTATTGGAAACATGGCCCTGACATGCAAACTTGCATATTGTAGCATTTAATTCCAATGATTTTTTTAAACATTTATTAGCATACATACATAAATACAATGTAATGTAATGATTGTTCAAAATAATTTAATGGCTGTAACTTCTATTAATTTGAGCAACTTCTATAATTCTTGTAAAAATTTTAAACTTAAATTGTTCTTATTTACCGACGTTTAAGTGTCACAAAAACAGAACAATCCCGTGCCCCTTGAAGCTCTTAGTTTTGAAAATACTGGAAGAGTAAGATTGATAAATATTAATAAGCTATGCAGGCATGAACTAGGTAATACTACTATATTACACAAAATTATTACTGTTTTGTATTTAGGAGTTCCTCTCTATTAAACGCTTAATGCTCAAAAAAATGTCGCTTCAAGTCAAAGCAAATGCCAACAACCTTTGGCATGCTTTTGTGGCCATAAAACCAAAACTATGCACTAACTACTTGGCATTTGCGCCACGGGTGTTTCTCCAAAGTGAAATGCACTTTATGGGGGGATGCTTTGAGAAGAAGGATAATAAGACGATCAAAGCTTTATTCCCGCAGGCAATGCAGATACATACATACATACCTACATATATGCATGCCATAATAAGTGGTTACAGGGAAATGCTTTCCCTATTTGCATATGTTTGTATGCACAAAAAGCTCTACTACTTAATGGAGTCTACATAAACTTAAGGCGTGGAATTTGCTAACTTTAAGATTACCTTTTAAATGCTTTTGGGTTTTGGACAGTACAAGCTTTAATTATTCATCTGGCTTAGTAAATATTTTGGCTTGAATAATGGAATGAAATTGTCTTATAGAGATAACTTGATAAAATGTCCCTTTTAATTACACTAATAGAAACAAATATAGACTGCTAAAGTCCTGCGTCCCTGCCTCACTAAGTATGCAGGCTCTGCGAAGCCCACGAAAACAAGGTGCACTTCCCACTCTCTCATTTAAAATTATTGAAATTCAAGAATAAAGTCCTGTCGAATCGCATTTTTAGGGCCTATTAACCCAGGTGCCAAGTTTTACTTTAATTGCCCAACTTCAAAGAAAGTTAAAGCAATAAATGGAAGCTCCGCCCACGCTCTGGTAGCAGCTGTTGTTGTTGTTGTAATTTAGCTGAACAGCTCAAATGACAAATGCAATAAATTATTTGAATGAAAAAGTAAATTTAAAAGAGAATTTGTAAAATTATTTTTTAGCGACCTTGCTAATGCGCTAGAAAGTTTAGTTGATGTTGCAGACTTGAGTTCATTTACAAGTATGTTGTTCTAGTTGGTTGTCAAAACCATGAGCCAACTATAGACCTTGAACTAAAATATTTAATATTAAATTAAAGTATTGACTGAACCGGATACGAAGCGTTTTGTGTTGATTAAATGTCTGGTTTTCGACTGAACAATCTCCTGTTATCATTTTAGTAGAATACTTGTATGTATAAGATTTAATACATTTGGGCTGCGGGTATAATAATGAAGGAAGCATTACCCCTTATACTATATAACAGGAAAATAGTTCGCCTCTAAATGAAAATATAGTCAAAATATATAATAATTTCGATAAATAATTATGTACTTTTTGTACAACAATCACCGAAAGTCTTTAACTTGCAGAAGAAAGAGTGGAAGAAGCTATATGCCCATCTATCCAATTGTCTGTTTGGCTAACTAGTGCCGCGTCCAATTTTTATTAGGAGAGTGTAAGAGAGGGAAATAGGCTATATATAATTTTTAAAAACGACTATTAAATACATGAATATTGAAATAATGCACGCACTAAACAAATCAGACGAATTACAAAAATTTGTTCGGTTGTATAGTATAGCCTCACAAATAGACGCAAATTTTCGCTACGCTCTTCTTAGGCGGAACAGACGGAGAAATAATTGTTTATGGATTGTTAGTATTATACTAAATTTTTGGCAGTTGGCGCAGTTAGTTGGGGAATGGGCGAGGAACAAAGTTGTCGATAGTCGGTCACGCTTCTGAGATTAAAAATCACGTTTTGTTTAATGGACAAATGACGCTGACCACGTCGGAAATGGCCGAAAAAAACATAGCAATGCTTTTATCTGCCGCTTTATCATTAGCGGGTCGGGGAGTCGTCCTCATCGTTGTCGGCCCAATGCCTGTCACCGCCATAAAAAGTTGGCCCACAGCGACGCATTTTTGCAGCGCCCGCAATTGTAAGTCGGCAAATATTCATATAAATGTATGTATGTACGTACATATGTACTTACAAATGTATGTCAACACAGCCAGAGCCAGATATATATGTACATAGATTTGTGTATATACACATGTACACATACATATGTATGTATATGTATATGCGCATACAAATGTAGGTTGTTATCAGATCATAAAGAGCGCACTCAAATTTTATCCGTAGCGCCAAATTCTAATTAAGTAGGCGTAATTAGGAATCTGAACAAACGTGCTGATGATAAGACTAGCAAAATAAGTGTAAGTACTTATTATATACATACATACATATGTATGTACATATGTCTGGCTGTCTGACACATGTACAGATGTATAATTCTAGCCCAATATTAATGCTTTAACCAAACCATTTCAATGCGCATAATTATGAGTGGAGATGTGCCTGCCACCAACAATTGTGGACTACATTTAAATGTTCAACAGAAACCTTTAAATCAGCTTTAACTCAACTTCTTGAAACGCAAATGAATATTTTATCAACCGTCCGACATCGTTTGACTCACTTAGGTGCTATTTGGGAAAGCATACATTTTTCACAGCTAGCTCAATTTTGAGAGTTGGTGTTCCCTTTTGGTTTTCAGGACTGAAATGTACAACCGAGATAAAAGTAAGAATTATATGTTGCCTTTTTTTATTGATCAGTACGCTTAGAGTATGATTTGAAAGTTTACTCAACTTATAGTACGCTGGTAATGGGGCCTCTACAACATTATGTATTATTCATCTAAATACAAAATAATACACCTGAGAATATTATAGTCGAAAAAGTCCGACAGTGGAATACATGTTACAAACAAAATAACCGAATCAAAAAGAAAAAAAAATTAGCCTATTGTCCCGGGTTGTGGATTAGACGATTTCTTTTCTTAGTATTAACCGCAAGTCGGTTAATGATATTAGAATATTAAAAATTACACACGAATAAATTAGTTAATTTACGATTATCTTTGGAATTCAGTATTGACAGTATTGACTGAATTCTTTAATGGCGTGAAGAGGACGAAACGGTAAAAATTAAAAAAATCTAGTGATATGTAGGAATTGTTATATGTTGGTTTAGCCTTTTTTGAAATACGGGCGTTTTTCGATCGATTTATTTCTTCTCTCTAATAGATACATACTACATATATACTTTATAATACATACACTCTCTTTGTCATTCCTGTGCAGGGTAGAAAAACTATAACAAGTCAGGAGTAAAAAAATAAAAACATGAGTTGTCCCTTTTGTGATATATATAGTAAATATATATAGGAATGTATTATTATAGGTATTTATACACATACTCTTATAGTATAGCGTTGACGGCGTATATTGCCGATAAGCTTTGAATCATTACTATACTGGAACTGGTGCCGTTCACTACGCATAATTCAATATTTTTGTGTTTTCTTTGATCTTTAAAAAATTATGGAGAATATTGTAATTCGTACCCACGGCAGGTATTGTAATAATATAATATCGACTTGTTTTTAATAAAATGTCATTGCTTTAGCTTGAAGTGCAGGAGTTCAGCAAAGCAAGAGCACATTGTAGAACCTCTTAGGAATGCTGGCAACCAAGAAAAAAGGAATACGTCCACATAACTCTTCGCTGACTCGAATATACACATGCCTCGGAATCGAAAAATCAAAGTCGAATGCTAGAGTCAAGGATGCCTTAATCTTTTTCTTAGTATACCAAGTCTAAAGTCAAGTCATTTAAAATAATAAAATGTACGAGCACTGCGATTTTTTTTTTTTTGTTACGTCTCTAGAGCAGGAGCAGGATATATTTTTATTACTATTATATTTGTAGCTTCATTTTGACATCGTTTGAAAAGAGAAAATTTGAAAAAAAAATTGAAATTTAAAGAATATTTATATTTTTGCAATCAAAGAAAGAATTTTCTATTAATATTACTATGCAGCCAAAGTTTCTCTAAGAAAAATCACTGTATTCTTTTTGACTAAGATCTTGTGGCAGTATTTCTTTTCACGTTAAAAGGTCAGTCAGTTTTAAGTCAATTTTAAATCAATAAATGAATAAATGTTTTACGCATGCTGGCAAGTTGTTCCGTGCGAAATGAAGTCAAGTGGGCCTTCATTTTTTACCAAAAACTGCGAAGCTTTATGAGAAATTGACCCGTTCCTCTTTGAAAAGGGAATTTTTTAGCATTTTTTTTGATGTATTGGTTTCTAAAAAACAGCTGTATATTTACGTCTACACGACTTCTTTCGTTTTTCTGTGAATACTGCTGTTTATAGTGAGCTGCTAAAACTGAATCAAATTATTGGCTTTCTTTGATTTTTCAAAACATCAGTAATGCTTAATTCGGAAATGGGAAGAATGGCACGAAATAAGGGCTCGAATTGTGATAGGCGCCTTATTTAGATTAACATTTAGTCGACGGCTTTTGGATTGTGCTGTCAACTAATTGAAAATAATCATAGCGGGATAGCCGATAAGCTCGGCTGACGATTTTTTGCGATAATTATGCGTAATTGGTGATTGATAAACTGATACGATTCAGCCGTATTTCTGTTACCAATTTTGTTAATTCCGTTTCTGTTGCGGTTTACAGCTGTTAGCGTATTGTTTTAGCACGTAGCCGTCGCCTTCGGCCCACGTGTTGCACATAATTCGAGCAACACTCATATCGCACATACGCCATGTGGCCACGATGACTGCGCAAAATCGCGCAACAACGTCAATTGTCGTGGGCGTTCGTGTTCGTGTTCGTCGCTGGCTCGGCTCCTACCTTTCGGCACGATGCTGTTGCCGAGGGGGTGGCCCCCTCCAGCTCCAACTCCACATCTACACCGTTTCCGTTAGAATCTTTCGAATCGTCGGGGCCGCACCGTTAGGTACGAACTTCGCTTCGTATTCTGGCACATGCATATAAATCGCGTGCGCCTTTGACTGCCGATTTCACAAACGTTTTAGTTTCAAAGCGGTGCAGTTATCAGCGGAAATACCAAGTGGAGCGTAGGACCAACGTCGGTGAATCCCCTTCAGATTTTATAAAACTAAAAAGTGTCGACAAATTTCAATTTTGTTCACATTCCGTGTATATTTGCAGTGCAATCTTCTTTGCCAAAGACAAACTAAAGAGTGAAACATTAAAGTAACAAGTTGTTGAAAACGTCTCAGCAACAGATCCACTTCAGTTTTCAATTCGAAATATCGCTGTGTATTTGGTGAAAAGGTAAGTGTTTAGATGAAAACATGTTCAAAACCGAAATATTTTTAGCTATGGTTGATACTTTAATGCACCATTGAAGTGTTCTTTAAGCCGGCTCTAAGATGAAAATTAAATATTATATATTTTAAAGGACTACAATACTCATTTATGTACAATATATGATGAGAAACTTCACGATTTACGCGTATTTAAGCATAATTCAAAAGAAAATTCGTTACGCGACAAACGAATTTGTATTGCATTTATTTTATTTTTGATATAAAAAAAATTGTAAAAGTATTGTACTACGTTTCTGACAGCTAAATCTCGTTCTATAAATTGCATTTGTAAACGCTGAAAAACAAAATATTTTATATAAGTTTTCCCATTTGAATGCTAGGTTTATAGTTGAAGAATTAAACAGATGTAATCTGACAAAAGAACAACAACTCTGGCAATGGTTTTTATATTTTCTCATTACTTGATATTATATTTGAAAAATTAGATGACATTAAAAATATTCAATGTGTTTTCTGTGTATATGTTCTCAGTTCTTTACTTCATAGCGGTAAAGAAAAGATATAGATTGGTCAAATTATGTTTTAAAGACAGGCTTGGCAACCCCACTAGATCCAAAAACTTCCGTCGATAGTCTTACAGTCTTACAGAACAGTCTCATTCGGTTCAGATATGATTTTTGTATTTCAGAAAGCATATAATATAACTTTCAACCTCGTAAATTGCTATATCGTTGACTAATAAAAACTAATTATGTTTAGTGAAGAAATTTGTTGCTTTTTCTTCCCTTTTTAACCGACTTCAAAAAAGGAATAATGTATATATATATATTTTTTGTTTATATACAACAGAACTTATCTGAATATATCGAACATGCATTTAAACATTTTGTTTATAGTCTCTAAGTGTGTGCTAATAGTTTTCCTCTGCACGACATTTTATTAAAAACCGAGCATTTATCCTGCTTATTAAAATTTCACATTTTCATATTGCGAATAAAGCCGTCAAAGGCTTCTTCAGATATTGCCTTTGAACTGGCCAAACAATAAGCCATAAAAGGAGCAGCTCTAAGCAGCAACCTATTTAATTTAAGTCCTTGATGATCTTAGGCTCACATGTGTGCATAGTCTAGGATATTCTCTGTGTCTCATTGTCCTTTTTTTTTTTTGCAACGACACAACCTTTCTAGCCACAATGTGACCTTTTTCTGGCTCTTGCTTGTACGGGCATCATACAAAATATTCATTTTATGTCGCAAAACTCGAGTTGATTTTGTGCTTTCACCTTCGGCTTATAACTTTATTGCTGGCCATCCAAAATCTTCGGATTAGCGAACGCATTTGATGCTCCAATATGGGAGTTAGCGCCTCCTTCATGTGCTGGATGGGAGTAAATAAAAGCCACTGCAGCTTTTAAGCAAAGTTATGTTCATTTAAAATATGCACGCAAACCATTTAATAATTAAGGTCGACAAAATAACAATTAACTTACAAGAAATATGGCTATGTACGAGTATCTTGCATTGCCTTTTTTAAGCTAAATTTTCCGACATGTTTGTTTGCCGTAGACACAAGTCCGGGGATGAGAGTTGCAATAATCGTCCAAAGACTTGGACACTGTTGGCTGTTTTGCCGGAAACTTCAAATATTTCACATGTTGAATGTCTTACGGCAAAAGTTTCCATTATTAAGAGCAGAAACAGCTGAAATTAATTAAGGCAGCAGCAAAATTTCCCAAATGCTTATCAGTCGAAGAAAGTACTTGGCCCAAATTCTTGTTCTGCTCATCGTTGCGGACGAACGGCTTTGTGCCAAAACTTTGAATCAACAAATATGCATGCATGAGCATTCGGTTGACTCGGAAGGACTCACACACACATTATAGTCTGTACATTCATAAGTAAGTATGCTTCTGTTTATTCAATTTGGCGTTAAAATACCCACAGAAGCACAAAACTCAAAGTGTCACTCAATCCGTACGCACACATTTTATTAATGAGCAGTCGGTTTTTAATTTAAAAATATACATTCAAATTAAAATTGCATAATTGAAATTGGTATTAATCAAACCTGCTCCCGTTATGAATAATTGCAAAACTATGCAACCTGAAAGCAGTCGCGCCAAAGTGGCGGAAAAGCCGCTTCGCAATTAAAAGCGTTAGTCGGGCATTAAACGGTGGGCGGAAATAGAAACCAAAGAGAATTAAAATCAAACTACTCTGTTGAGCTAAGGATAGCTTCAGGGAGTGCTAAAATGATTTCAATTCGAATCATTAGCTTCCCTATATACATGTGTGTATATGAATAATCCGACCTGTACAAAACTCATTAGAGGCTTTAAAAGAGTGTAATGGGAGAGATTCTAAAAATAAAGACTCTTAGAAAAGGCTTAAAGCTTAAAATACGGGGTGCATTGAAATGTGTATAATTCGGCCAGACGGCACAAACATATATTCATCTTCAAAGCCCGAGTAATGTTTCTCACATATGCTGGCATATTTTATTATCGGCGTCGCAAAATTTCGACGAAACATTTCCAACCCAAAAAGAATAACTCCACAGTATACTTATATGTGTTAATTTTTTTCTACATAAAGGCACTGGATATTTCGAAATCGACTTTGCCTTTACTGCATATTTTATGTTGTGTGATTTATACAGTGCCGGCCTAGAAAGTTCAATGATTTTGTAAATATTAATTGGTCTTCCTGATATCAGAATGAATCTGCGCATAACTCGCTTAAACTTTGTTCTAAAGATTTAATGTTATTGCAGATAATGATTTAGGGAGAATAGGAAAATTCAGTGTCTTCAAGATTCAATTGATACACCATAGAGAATAGAAAAATTCAGTGTCTTCAGGATTCAATCGATACACCAACCAGGTACTAACTTCTTCAAACTATACCGTGCATGAGTCATTCTTATTTTACCTAATTTCTAGGGTGCTTTAATTAATCTTAAAAGAATCTTAAACTAAAATTAAAATAATATATTGATTGCTGCGATGGATTCACAAAAAAAAGCTTTGAAACAAATACTTGCTAGTATGTATTAATATTATGTTTTTCATATTACTGAAGTTCATTGTAAATATGCCGATTATATAGAAAAAAGTATGCATAATAAAAGCATAGAATAAAAGATAACGTTTTAATGCTACTTGAGTCTACCAAAAGAATTTGTTACCATTCTGACGAAATATAATATATTTTATATACTATATATAAATAAAAACAATTCATTTCCTGGTGGTGAACTCTCCTTGAATTACACTTCTGCAGTTCAGCTCAGTTTTTAAACTGCTGTCGTAAGGCCTCAACAGGATGATAATGGATTTATTTTCCCACTAATCATAGGTGGTGTAGGATAGAAGTTTAACAGCACAGTAGGTACGAATTGTAAATGTTCAATAGTGATGGATTCACTTCGAGGGTAGTCCACTGTGCCGAGGCACATCCTGTTGCTGTTGCATACCATACTTTAAGGTGGCGAGTCGCTAAGCTCTGTGGGCTTGGGCACAGGTGTGTGTTTTTCTTTGCTCACTTTTTTTTTGCTGGGAGGCGCTTGAAAAACTAAAAAACTTAATTGAAAAGCTGCCCCTCAGTTGTTGGTGTTGTATTTTTTGTTGTCGTGTTTTATGCTTGAAGAAAAACGAAGAGACCTAGCACTGGTTCGACAATGTGTAACATTTTTAATTGTCCCATTTTATTTTCTTTAAATTTGCACAAAGTAAATAACAACAGTGGAGGTGGGCGTAAGTGACCACTTGATTGGGGTCGGGTCTGGGGTCTGGGGTCTCTAAAATGATCTGAGCGGTGGCTGAACATGACAAGGGATTTGGAAATGCTGTCGGCGCTTCTTTTTGGTGCGCATCTTGAAACTTTTTCATAGTCAATTAATTCATAAACTTTTTTCATTGCTCGGAATTACCCGAACATCAATTAGAAAGCCCTTATTAGGGGAATGTGCAACAGTCGTCGAATTTAAGGTAGGCAAGCATTAAAGTATCGTGCCCCGAAGGTTTTTACTTTAGACTAAAACATGTACATAATACCAAAAGAGTTTGTAGTTTCCTCTTCTGCCCGTAATTAAATTTGCATATTTTTATTAATTAAATTGTTTCACGTTGTTTACCCGAACAAACTTTGCGGCGTGGCTTTGGGTTACTTGCTTGCACAATTTGATTGCCGTACACTCGAGCACATACACAGCTAGCTAATCACCATAGAGCCAGTTAGGGAGAGAGAACGGGGACGGGATTGGGTCAGGGTCGGGGACGGGGACTCTTACTTTTCGTTGCAAGTGTTAAAACAAACATACTCCCAGCTTTTCGTGGCATTAAATTTAAGGGCTGCAATTGTAATTTTGATGCTCGGCATGCGCTCCGAATCGTAAGAGTTCCCCAGGGCATGAATAAAATATGTTGATGGTTCTTTCATTAGCCAGTGGTTTTCGTTTGATACAGTTCTCATATTTTCATGACATAACACACAATTTTGTGCACTGACTTTTTCAAATGTATAAATTTTATTGCGGCACGATTGGCATTCAACATATTGTTATGTCCCACGATGAATGAAATTCTGAAGGACTCAGAGCTGCGCTGCCGAAAACTCAAATCGTTATTCATATATTTAAGTACATCAACAAATGCAGCCGCGATGTAGTTATGTGTTTTTAAGTATGGGTGAAACGTCGAGCGTGCCTTAGCAAACAGAGTCCACTTTTTTTGTAGCTTCTTATATAAACATAAATATAACAGCATTCATATCGATCTGAGTCCAATAACCAAAGCTATATCTGCCCTAAGCTCAGTCATTACTGCTGCTACTCACCATTCAGCTCCAGTCAGTATCAGCCCCGAGGTTTCATAGAATGGCTTTCCGTTGAGAACCCCTGACTACGAAGAGATTATCATCTGACTCAAAACATTGGCTGAAATATGCAACACGGAAACTTAGCAGGGCCCTGACATCAAAAATAATAATTCCTGTCGCCAATAAGCAACAGGTTTCAATTGTGAATTGTGATACACCTGCCCAAGACCAACATAGTAAATAGGGCCGCATAATGAAGAGAAGAGAATGTCTTTTCTTGCCTCCTACAACATTTTTTCCTGCCAAACTTACCGATTTCCTTTACTCGTAGTTGCTCTCTGTACCAAGCCGATTCGAATCTATCTGATTTGGAAACCATAATAAATATTTAGCAGATTAAACGATAAGAAAGGCGCTAGGTATGATCAAAGGACATTAGCTTGTACATACCATATAACAAACTATTTTTCTGCCATTTTGCGACATTTTTCATTCCATTCAATACTTATATACTTGTACATACATATCATATCATACATACATACATATCAGAGCCGTTGCAATACGTCCATTTTAACACAAAAGTATGAAACGAGAGAAGCGGTGGTACATCCTGTCGGATCCTTGCCTTAAAATATTGCTGTTTGTCGATGAGACTACAACCTCTACATAGGAAACATTTTTGGCTGACCACTTCTAACTGGCGCATCAATAGGATTCACAAATTGAAGATACATAAAATAAAAAATAAATGATTTTCCTTTTTGAATGCATAGTTATCTGTCATAGCAGATTTACAGGATAGAGATTTTTGACAAATAATAGCATTCATAAAACAATGGAAATCAATGTAGAATTTATGACATTTTCAATTTATAGTAAAATATTGCATTCCATTAAAAATTAGTCGGGTTACAAAAACAAAGCGAAGTCTTGTGCCACAGAGCCGCTTGAGAGTAGAAAAACTAAGGCACCAGGTATTAATTTATTATTATATATTATTTTAGTAGAAGTTACACCATTTATTAAACGTTTATGGACGTGTGCGTTTCTGTGTGTTCAATAAGTTCCTAAATCAAAGCAGAAGCATACTCTTTTACAGAGCTTGAGCAAAGATTTCCTAGTCGGAAGTATTTAAATAAAAACCGTTACAGGTGCGAAATTTGGTCTAATAACTATTTTCGTTTCCAACACTCTTTCATTCAGTTAAATAACCTGTTCACATTTTAATATTTTATTACTTAAAGTGATATTTAGATACTTTTAAACACTTTGTGTTTCCGGGTTGGCCTTTTCAATCTTCTTAGCTCCACACATTTGATCGATTCTTGTGACTATACCCATTGTAACGTAATTTGCAATTATATATAGCCAATTACCTTTTAAAAAAGTCATAAATGAGTGTTATAGCTCCGTTCCGTTTAAAAAATATATGTAAGTAGTTACATTACGTAATTGCATTTTATGGCGCCCTTGACAGCGAATCGTTTTCCAAGCACTGCTTGTAACCTTCTTTAATTTACACTGCGAAGGCCTGTTAGCACCAAATACATGGGTACATATGTATGTAAACTTATATACATACTTTTTAGCGGCCGTATTTGCATAAGTGTATGGGTATACTTGCATCTTTACTTAGAACGATTAAAGTCCGTATCCATTTGTAATCTGTATTTTCTTTTGTTTATACGAGTATATTTGAAATTTGCAAGTGAAATATTGTGAATATTGAAGATGAAATTCATAAACCGCTGGTTTCATAATATAGAGCGAAACTGGCTGTGTTCTTTCGGCCCAATATTGATATCAGAAATCTTGTAAATTGCAGTCAAACTTTTACCTTGTTAAGATGTTTTCTGCATCCAAATGGGACAACAGTATACTAGTTTAGTGGGAATGCATGTAACATATACTTGTATGTACATATATAGAATGATTCGTGGCAAATTCCACAAATAAAAAACAAACTGATCCTAATCTGTCTAGTGGTTTAACGTCGATATTGTTATTTGGAAATTAGCCGTGGACTTATAGCATAATAAAGTCTGTTTCTTACCTTTGATCCCATCAGAGAATTGTCCCTGTACATAAAATCCTTGATGACAAAACTCAAAAAGTGTACTGCTAAACATTTTTTGACGTCACGACTCTGAAAAGTTGCGTAAGTCGCTCATATGAAGCAGGGACTAGAACTGCGTCACTTAACTTTATACATATGTACATATGTACGTACATGTGTAACCAATACAAACACTCAAACACATAAACAACAGCGAAACAAAAGTGGCAAAATATTTAAATGAAACACAAACTATGCTTTTGGGAGGCAAGCTGTTGGAGGGAATACGTTGATGTAAAAGTTGTGGTTGAAAAGAAAGTTTTGCAAACGAATTTTCTTGCTTTGAGTTAATGTAGATTTTGGATTTTCATGAGTGCAACACAGTTGTTACTTTTGTGGGTATAGTACGTATGGTAGGGCGCTTCGTGTACCACATTGGCACACCCTGTGGCTCATTTCGAGCAAAAGGCATAAATACAGTTACGACGAGTACATACTTTTTTCAATGCACCCAAGATGGCGCTGATGCTAGCAGCCAGGGCAGGCGACGGCAGCTGCCAACAGACGACATATCGATGTCAATGTAGTTAGCACTGTTCCATCCCCACCCTTTCGCCGGCTTGCCTTTTCACCTATTGCCCTGCCTTTATGCCGCCCTCGAATGCCACAACCCGCACTTACTGGTGACGCTGTTTGTTTATGTTTTATGAGCATTGTTGCCACAACTTTTGCTTCAGCTGCATACATACAAACACTCCCTCACACACACACACACACACACACACACATTCAACAGTTTTCTCGACGTCGCGACGTCAACACTTTTCATTGAGTTTCTGTTTAAATGCAAATGTATTTCATTTTTCCATTTTCCTTCATTGCTTCTCTGATGTTCGCTTTCTGATTTCAAACATTGTGCAATAGTTTTCCATACGAGTGCCTTTTTCCTACTTTATAGGCTCCCGGATTCGTAGGTGAAAGCATTAACTGGTTGTATTAACTTTTGTAATGAACTCTTTAATGATGGAAATAATTACTTTTTTTCCTAACAGTAATGTAGGCAAGGGAATAAAATGACTACGAAACAGAAACAAGCCACTAAGTAGCATCAAAATTCAAATTTCCGGTGTCCTTTATGTATAGTGCCGGAAGGGGATTATTTTAATGGAAAATTATGTGTGGAAAATAAAAGTAAGTGCCTTTCAGACTGAAAATAAAAACATACAAAGTATTAGTACTACTTTATTCATTGCTTTATAACACACATATTGCCATTTTCCATATGCATACCTTTATGCTCGTCTGCAAATATTTGCACGCATTTTATGTTGCATTTTAGCAGCGCGAATTTTCGTCGCTGAACCACACCACAGGATAAACCAAATGCCAGTCCTCAGCGATAAGACGTGGCTCTGCCAGCATGCACTTGTATTCCCAGCTCGATTCCCCACTCGCCAAACAGACGTGCCCAGTGCCGTGTGGCAACAGCGCCTCGGGTTTTATGTGTGGCTTCGCATGTGTTTGTTTAAAGGAAGAAGGCTCGCAGCTGTCCTGCCCTTGTACGCCCTGCTGCCAACGAATTGTGCGTATGACAAAGTTTGCATTTTGTAATAAATTCGCTTAAAAAAAATATTTGAACATTTATGGTCGGCATTTAAATTAAATACTCTTGCTCATACCAATGACGCCACAAGAACTTCAAGCTTTTACTTTCTGCGCTGTGTCAACTGGAAGCGGCTGAGAAAAAGTTAAATAAAACATGGCGGCAGCAATTTGTGGCTTAAGAAAATATTTATTTTCGTTTAAAGACAAGCGCTCGCATCTTACAAAAGAGCATAAATACTCGCATATAATGATAATGGAAAAATAATGGCAGCCTTCAAATTACACAAATGGAAAATGTTACGTCAGCTGCGAGGAAGAATTTTCTAAGGGTATGTCGAGTATTATCTCCAGAAAGTGCATATACTTGTATGTACTATATTTCTGTGAAAATAAATCTATCCTAACGGTTTTTCACTTGTGGACTACTCCGAACCTCATTTGAATGTTACTAATATATTATTATTTATTTATCGTAACGGCCTTTCCCTTGTGGACCACACCGCACCTCATTTGTCCTAAGATCTGAATATTATTAATATACTATTTGAATAATTAAATTTCCGCCAACAAAAAAGAAACAATGTAGACAATGCATTTTATTTAAAAAACTGTAAGCACTACACTAATATTTAATGACGACTACCTAATGCGACTGGTTGGGGGAACTGAATTCGCTCTCAGACCAGCTAAGCTGGAATTAAATGTAGACCTTACCACAACCGGAATAGAACATATTCAAGGTTAATCTAAAAAAAAAAACATTTAGAAGGTAAAAGATGAGCAACCAAGAAATCTGGCCGCATCTGCAAACAGCTTAAACATTCTTAAAACTGACAATTTTTTGTTCTGTTTGTACATTTAATGCTCATATCATTCGCACAATCAACAAGCTGAAAAATGCTTAAAATCAACAATTCAAATCACCCGAGGCTAATTCATAAATTCTCAGCCTTAAATAAATACATAAACATTTCTCAACACCAGATTCCCAATAGGGATTACAAGAAAAAAGAACCTGTTGCCTCCATCTTCTTCGACAACGCCACCCAGTAGAGTACAATTACATGAATCTGTTGGCAACATTTTTGGCATAATTTTTCATCAATTTGAGCGCCAAAAACAATGTAGATAACAAGGCAACAAAATCGCAATGGAATCAAAGTGGTTGCGAAAACGAAGAGGAACTCGGGCGCAGAACAAAATAAAAGAATTCCTTGGGCCGCAATGAATTTTTAAGTACATAAATGTAAAAAGCATCAAGGTAGCTGCCATTTCTGCCATATCTGCCATTGCTACCTGCTCACGTCTACGTCGACTTATCTCCCATTCCACGACCCACGTCACTAGCTTAGGCCTAAACACACTGCCCGGCCTTCTTGGGCCATTTCCCAAAGGATGCTCCCCCGTTTTGGTTTTTGTGCGCTCGTGTTGTGTGCGAAGCTTTTAGCCTCGCAAAAGTTGGCCATGTTTTATGTGCTTTCTGGCCACTGCTTTTATGCTTCATTGTCTTCGCATGCCGCCGACGTACGGATACCTTGACAAAGTTTACCTCGCCCATGCCCATGCCCCTACCCACACCCACACCCACGCCCATATCCATTCCCATGCCCCATTTTCGACAAGTTGTGGGATACGGCTGTCGAGTTGGGTCAACAATTTTTCCACTGCTCTGGCATCTGAGCAATGCGTCGTTATGAAAATGATCACGATGATGTTTCCGTTGTGTTTGAATTGTTCATGCTTATGCTGCTGTTGTCAAGTCTCCTAAGGCAGTGGAAGTTTGGCGGACATGCACGAAACCTCCACGCTCCGGCGAACTTTAGCCTGCGAAACTTTTGACAGCTCATAACCCTAAGAAGTTGTAATTAACATTGGCGTTTAACGCATTGTCATTGCTCGGAGTCAAGAGTCCCAAAACCAATTAGCAAATGAATGTGGCGCTCTCAGCTAAATTAATGCAAACTCAAATAGGAACTTGACAACAAAGACTAGACAACTCGAGCAACATGAGCGCAGACGAATAATTCACAGATCGATGTCCCCAAAAATAGTAGGGGAGATAAAATGAAGAGCGATTTTAGTTTGCTCAACAATTCAATTGTTACATTTAACTGAGCTTTGCCAGGTGTAGCCACCAACTCAACACATTAATATGCATATTGCTGGTTCTGTAATCAGGAAACTCAAAAACCGCAGTTGGGAGAACGCACAATAGCAGTCCAAATTCCAAAAGAAAGGAATAACATACATAAGTAACTGGCCCGCAACTTCCGTCGCTAAATCCAGACATCCAAATCAATCTTACTGCTATTGCTTAACGTCTTGTTTGCTTAATTTGACAAACGAAATAATTTGATAAATACGTAAATGGCAGAAAAAGCCCAGCGTGTGGCGCAGAACCCCCATTCGCCAACTGCTAGAAGGCACAGTGGTTCAGTCCTTAAGTCTGTTAACTGAAAGAACTGAATACTTATTATTTATGCAGATTGATTAGCCATTTTATTAAAGCGAAATCTAAGCTTTTCATTTAAAAGTATAATTTACAGACTTGACTTACAACGTCTGCAAGATAATTTTTCAGAAGATCCATTACAAAAGTAAATCGAATCGATAATAGATTGCATAAAATTGTGTAGAAAACATGAGCAAAGGTAAGAATTAAAGGTATAAAGATTTGGACACAGCGACCAACCCTGGTGATTATTTCAAAGGTTGGCCGCCACTATTTTGAATCGCAGGACCACTGTGAATACTGCTGGAAGACCTAACGGAACTATACCCTATCCACATAGTCATATGATTTCAACAAAAATTCCACTTTATTAAGGCGTCGCTGGTGAGAAATTGTGAAGGTCTTGGAACAATAATTTATCTACACCGTATGGTCGAGATGATAATCGAGCGCCATTTCCAAACGTATTCCAATTTATATTCTTTCAATCAACAAAAACTTCATATTTTTATTTACGGATGAATATCTGAGTCGTATTGTAGACAACAAGATACTCAAAGTGACTGGCAACCGATACGGTACCTGGATAAAGAACTTATTTCAATTAAGCCCCAATGGAGCTGATTGACAGCCTGAAACTCTGGTGCAAAAAAATAGGTGCAAATTAGAAAAGCTTGAGGTACAAATGGACTTTTCGGAAGGATTTTAACGAGATGGCGAAAGTCATGACGTGACCAGATAAAGAGGACAAATGTTGAAATAGTGTATTGTTTCAAAATAAATAAAATACTATATGTAAAAAAGAAACCCAAAATATTGGACTGAATTGTGACGTGACTCCTTAATCGGAGAGTGGAAAAAAACGCTGCTCCACATTTACCTCAGCTCGGCACAAATCTGACGTGTCACACAATTAATATTATATTAATTAGTAAAAAGATACCTCGTGCTCCTAAGAAACAAAATCTAAAATGGAAGGTGCTTTAAAACGTAACTATATTTTGTAAGGCTTTTTATGCAGAACCGACTTCATTTGAAACAATTTTTATTCACGATATGAGCATAGCATGAACCACTGTGCAGTCGTTTCAGCATATCCAGCAACAACAGCAGACCCAACCATAACAACAACAACAACAATGACAACGTTGACTCTCACTAATTCAATAAGCATCCAATTACAACGAGGGACACCATTTCGTTGCGCGTCTCTTGCCGCTCCCGCTATCGCTGTTCCTCCCAGCTAGGAGGAGCCCGCCCAGTCCCGAGCTCTCGTCTTGGCAGCTGCCAAGCAACCACAATGCGAATGTATTTTAATTTTCTGTGCATATGAAAATGTAATGCCACTAAAGTGCGCCTAGAAGTGTAAATAATTTTCATAATTGTTTTCAGCTTGACATTCCGTATTAACGAATTTATGCGCCTTATCCTGCGGTCGTCCTTAGCATTAAAGCTAGCTCCAACAATTGCCTTAAAGTAGAGTGCTCTTGGAAGTCGAACAGCCACAACGACAACGAGGACTGCGACAAAGAGGATGAGGACGATGGCAATAAACATCAAAGCACATGAAGGATTTTGATTTTCGACAGCCATTTTCGTGACCTAAATTCAATTTGAGACATGCTGTTACTCCTGCTCTAAGTAGTTGTTGTTGTTTTCGGCCATGGGCACCATCTGAACAAATCATAAGTACGTTTTCAGTTACCAGCACCGCAGGTGGCTCGCGACAACAGCAACAACAATAGCAACGGCTCTGTACTACAAGAATGCCGTCGGGTCGGGCCAACAGTCAACAGGGAAAGAGCAAGCCAAGCCAAGCAAGCCAAGTTAGAACAGAACGGAACAAACTTAACAAACCAGCGAGGCACAGGAGGTGTGGGCTGTTCATAATCAGTGCAATGCAATTTTAATGTCTGCGACACTCGTGTTACACAGTCGCACCAACAACAGCAACAACAACAATACTGAAAACATCGGCTGCAAGGCTATTCGGTGTCAGGCTCTGGCTCTGTTCTCGGGGTGGCTGTGTGTCAAACGAATTTATATAAAGGCGATTCAACAGTCACTTAGACACACATGCTCGCTCCACACGTGCAAAACGTACGTAGACAATTCTCTTTTCACTGGTAGTGTACCAGGACCTCATTGGAGGGACCTGTGTGGTCTGGAATGTGCTGACTAAGTGCTTGATGTAGGCAAAATAGCATGACAATGTATCGCACATGCCTTCGTATGCAGATACTTATCTGAAGGGTCCGTTCAAGTGTCAAGTTATTTAAAACAAATATTATACAATGGCCCGTTTTTTGTCCTTTTTAAAGGACGCAAAAAATATATATATGTACATTTAAGGTTAAAAATTAAACTAATATCCGCTTTATCTGGAGCTTATGAAATATACATATGTAATAAAATGATCTCATTTATTCCGTGATATAAAAACTATTTACTGTAATACTCAGCTCACTATTACAGGTTCAATGCTCACAGTGATATAATTACATAAGAGATGCAAAGCAATGGGTTATATAATATTTAAGTCACTCTAAGCCTCCCAGTAGAGTGCAATATTGGTGCTTTAGGATAATCCATTTGGACATTCGGCAACAATCTCAACATGAGAATATTCTTTAGGCTCCCAGACCTCTGCAACAACAACAGACTCATACCTGCCTAGAATTAATCCCATGAAATATATGCATCCACACTGACAATTAGGTGACATTAAAGTCTCTTGCAATTTCGGCCACAGCTGGGATATGGGCGAGCTGTTTGTGTTTTAACCCCAATTGAGGCCCAATCCAAACAGCATTGTAAATGACTTGATAATGCAAGGGAACCCTGGCCTTCCTCCATTTCTTTGGCTTCTATTACAGCTTTGACCTCACCTTACTTTTAATGCATATTAAAATAGAGAATATTTTCATTAATTAGAATTTGCTTGAAGGGGTAATTGTAATTTCTAAAAAGTTATCATTTCCGAATCGTTTTTTCCTTATTGAAATTATTTATTTGGGACTAACTTAACAAACCCTTTTATATCGCCTCAAAGCTTTAAGAAAGTTTCGGAAGCAATGAAGCATTTCAAAGCTGGATTTGGAAAAGTCATCTAAATGGCATTGTAACTGCTGTAGTAACCGTAGTAATTATACTGGAACCAATATTATAATTTTGAGTTAGTTCCAACCACAGAATGGCATAAGGAAGGGCGGGTATTTAAAGACAATGGAAGCGAAAACTGTTTACTGAAAATATCCTATTGGAATCAAGATTTTATGCCTTGTGCCCGAGGAATGGTTAAATTTGGTCGTCCGTTTGTCTGTCTAAACGCAATAATACTATAGTATATGAAAGCTAGAGTCTCTAAGCTTGGTAAGCAGAGTATCATAAGTCTAGGAAGATAGGACAAGCTTAGTTTTTCTTCGAAGCAGCCCTCCAACTCCCTCCTCCGCTAAGCATTTGTGGTTAGAAGGGTACTTTTGCATGAAGATATACATATATCGGACAAGTATCAGAATTGAAATTTCAAAGGTAGGTATATATGTATTATTGCATTATTTGTTTTATCTACAGAGAAAGCAAATTAAAAAAGCACGCAACGCGGCCGAAGCTCCAAACAAGATTATTGATTCAAAATACATAAGTAGATACACGTAGCAGCGGCTTAGTAGAGTTTTAAGAAACACTTAACAGAGTAACTTTTGATTAATTAAATTAAAGTCAAGCAGCTAATAAAAACCATAGCGTCTGTGTCCAGGCTCGTTTCGCAGGCCGTTGCTTTTCAGCAGCGCACTAGTCTAAGGATTTGTACGGCACTATTTAATTAATCGCCTGACACTTGGCTGGCTGTGCGCATAAAGTGCGAATGACTGCATCGAGAAGAGCGCAGGCTAAATGCTGAGTGAGAAAAATCATGATTTGCGATTCTTGACTAAACTCGGGAAAGGCAGTGCACTGGCACTGGCACTGGCACTGGCACGCAATAAGCGGATATTTCACGCCAATGTGGCAAGCAGGATGCGATTCTCATTGGCAGTCAAGTGTGAGGAAGCGAAGGAAACTGCAGCTACTCGCAACTTAAGCCATATTGCGAGATGGCTCCTGCGAGTGTGTTGTGTGTGAGCATGGTTTTTATGCGTGGGTGCTTTTTTTAAAGGCAAATATTGATAAATAAAGCGTGAGATGAAATGCGCACGGACCGCAAAACACGAATACAAACAATTTCGTGTTTGTTTTTGCGCATTCGGATATTTGCATATTAATTTTTAAAATAACATTTTATTTGCATGCCTTGTATGCCAACCTGCTGCCTCTCTGGCATGCCACGCAGGAGAACAAACAAGAATCAATCGAAATTTGTTTACCCTTCAGTGCTTAGTCGGCGCGCATGGCGTATGCGTAATATTTACGTACTATTTACTCGTTATGGCTGCCCCTACATACAACCGGCTATAAATCAAATGTGAATTTGATTGATAAACGGTTGGACCCGCAAACAGATAGACACTCATAGCCCACACACATACGGATTGCGCTTCAGTAAACAGTCGTTGGCAAATCCGCATAATAACTGCGCAATGACCGCAATCATACGCACTGTGGTACGCGGGCAAGAGGCCACAAAAAATAAAATAATAAAAGAAAACCTAAATTGCTCAGTCTTGCGTCAACTTCGTTGATTACTTTATTTGTGCCACAGTCAGCTTTTGTCCCAGCAATGTCAGCACTCAGCACCCAAAGCGCTTATTGAATGCACGGCAAAGATAGAAAGAAGCTTCCACATGGAGTGGCCTTTTGGACATAGCAACCTGTGGCTGGTCTCTGACTAAAGAGCCAGCATTCGTGTAATAAAAGCAATCGCATACATTGATCTCGTTTTCTGGCACTGGCTGGATCTTAAATTTGTTCCCCATCCAAATCCAATTCGACATTAAACCTGCTTACTGAAATAGCTGGCCACCTGCCAAAGAAAGAATTTAAGTACGGAAGCTACTTAAATACATACTTACCCACACACATCCTCGCCAAATCGTTCAACGATTTCGCACATGGTCTGCGGCTCTGGACATCAAAGTGCCGAGTTCAGACGTGTAATTTGAGCGTTCATTAAGGATGGCGATGGTTTTCAGTAGCGTTTAATTAAATAATGTGATTACTGAAAATCTCTAATTGCACCGTGCTTGTCCAGAAAACAACGGCAAAAAATGACAGAATAGGTGAGACAAATACTTAACTTTAATGAGAGTTTTCAGCAAGCTTTTTATTTCTCTAGGACAATTTTTGATGCTTGCTCTATAAAAAGCAATTTGGGGCCTGATATAACTCTACGAACTCGCAGGAATCCCACAATGTAAATTTGTTCCAGAGTAGGCTCTGCTTCGAAAAGGGTTCAACCACCATTGCAGCAGCGAGATTTTTAAAAATTATAAATAAAATACAGCATTGAATTCTGTGTGGTCGCTTATAAAACCTTGAAAAACTGTCGAGCTATGGCGTGTTATTGTTACTTTTCTTACAATTTCAACATTAATAATTTACGCGAAATCTTTTAAAATAAGTATAAGTAACTTAATAAAAATTGACTAAGTGTTCAGTAGTCCTAAACTTTTTTTGAAATATTTTCAGCATCGATAGATTCCTTATTCCACACTCATTTCTTGTTCATCCCACAGCCTACTTTATTGAAATCAAAACTTTCACTGTTTACACGTTTGCAAAAGTATTTAGAAACATACAATATAAATATTTTCTTAATCGCCCCAAGACCTGCCTGTACATCCAAGTGTGGAATTTAAAAATTGATGCTAAGAATTGATTAAATTTGCAATATCTGTCTTAAACAGTGCGATTGGACCTTCTATAAAAGTTTTGTTAGATACAATATTAATAAATGAATCTCTAGAAATTTTTTCTGATTTAAAAATGAGTTGCCTTCTCTGGCTATTCCCTTTCGCGCTTTTTACATCGATTATGCTTTAACTAACTGTGTAATATTTGTACTTGCCTTTTCTGACCTGACCTGTTAAAATCTATTTTACAAGTATTCCCTTTAAAGTAAACAAAAAAATACAGACATCAATTTACGAAAATAGCTATAAAAATGGAACTTCGTTGGTCACAAGAGGAGAGAACAATGGTTTATTAATTTGGAAGCATCGACGCTATGCGTTTAGTTTAATGGCTGAATAGATGTTTTTCCCGAGTAAGTTTGTTTTTAAGCGACTAATTAATGTAACGTGGCATAAGTTATGAATTACCATTCCATTAATACTTAAATGACTAACAATTCATTTCAACATCGATTAAACTTAATTGGGTAACAATGCAATTCAAGGTAACACATTTAAAATTGAGAATCAGTACAATAATAAATTAAATATATAAAATATAATATTAATGATGTGAACTACTTTGTTGGTTGTGGAACGATATGCTTCGTGTTGTTGGCAAAATTGTCAAGACAAACGAAGTGCAGTGTTTTTAAAACAAAAGGAAATTTCTATTTCACAAAGCACAAAAGTTATTAAAATGATGTTGACAAATATTTTTTAAAATACAAACAGCATCAGCAGTGTCGCTGATTATAAATCGATGATTTCGGAGCATCAATTCTATAAATCGCTTAACGTACTGTCCATTAGTTGATGTCCTTCAACGCTTTCGCGATTTATTATGAACATTTGGGACCATTTATAATCATCTGTTTTTATTAAAGCCTTCTGCAACATTTTTAATGTTTCGGCTGAAGAAATTCCATTCTTTACACAAAATGTAGCCGAACTTCTTTTGTATAATTTCGGACAATTTAAAAATCGAAAAATTGTTTTTGATGTTCACAAAACATATGTCCAGATATGAATGCATTAATGAAAATGGAATGGAAATTTGGCACAACTGAGAGTGGTAGTGATACTTAAACTAAAGGTTTGTCCCTGTGAAAACACCTGCTTTTTTCAGGGTTTTAAGTCCGTGTAATATTCACACGCAGTATATAATGAAGGCGTTCATCCTGAATTATAATGTTGAATATTAAGAAATGAATTACTAATAAGTCGAATAGGGGAACTTTAAAACGCATCGATAATATACTTGGCTCCGTTTTCTCAGGTTTGTGGTTGTGCTTGTTTCGAGCAGTTGGGGTTTAACAAGCTGACCGATGATCTTGGGTACTGATCTCAAATGGGAACAGCCGTCACTCCATTATCCGTTATGGAAGGACTCTGTTAGTTACTTAATAGACTCGGTGTCAATTGAATCGCTACGTTATCAGAGTTTGGGTGTCGCGAAGAAGAATTTTTGGTGTGTCCTGTTAAAATCTATATGTCCCAATTGTTCTTTCCTATTTAGAAACAATCCTTTTAAATAAGCAAGAATTTTAATGATTAACCAAAAATAATGTGGAGTTAGGTTGACGAACTTAATTTTAAGAATGTTAGAATGTCAAACTGCCACGATAGATAGCGGTACACCTGTTAATAAAAAATAGTACAAAAAGATAAAAATTTCATAAAAAATAAAGAAAAGGAATGTTAGAATAAAGAAGTGTTTAAGCTTTAAGAAGCATCTGCAACTCAAACCAACAACTCCCAAAGTATCTACAAGTTGAATAGACGGGCACTCGATTCTTTGGAAATCGGTGTGAATTGTGTTCGGCGTCAAGAGAGGCAGACAGGAAGTGCTGGCAGGCGACAGGAGCGGCTGCTCATATTGCTTTTATCAGCAGGCTGAGATAGGGTCGTGGTGTAGGTATAGGATGACTTGTCAGCACGCAAATGACTTTGTGACACACGAATGGGCAGAACCGAGTGACCTGACAATTAACTGACTGACTGACTGCCAGTTAAACTAAATGGCTTGTAAACTGCTGAGCTGTCACCTCCGTACCTCAGCGCCATTTGCGTCGCCTATGTTGCTGCAATTCTGACAGTTAATGAATCCTTAAATGGAAAGTGCTGCACCTGACTGGCCTTTCTGCAGAGGGACGGGACTGTTGCAGCAAAACATCAATCGATTTTTATTGTTGCTCCTTACCGTTCGTCCATTAATGGGTTTATCTCTAAGGGGTTTTTAAATTGCTAGAGAGCCTTACTTTTAGTTCATCTTAGGCAACTTTATGCATTTGACTGCAACTTCTCAACTCACTTTCACGTTTCCTTTTCTTTTAGCAAGCCACATCATGATGCCAAGTCGATTTGCTTCCTGGAGCGCTTTGGCCTTTCTCATCATGTGCCTGCTGGCCATCTCAAGGACTACGGATGCTGCGCCCATGCCCAGGTAGTTGTACCTTCTCCAGATACTACCCTCTTCACAAACATACTAATTAATTTTTTTGCCTACACACTATTGGTAGACAAATATTTGCAAATGGCACTAAAATGTGGGGCTCGGGAAATATTGCTGGTTGAGTGTCCTTGACTAAGAGTGTGTGCTTAAAACACTTTGCATTTGAATGCTTTTATTTAGCATTCATAGTTCTCTGTAAATTGCGATTAAAGTTCCCTAATCAATGGTTGTGGTAAAGATATTTAAATTTATGTTATATATCATGGACTATTTTTGAAAGCTCATTATAATCCAAAAGTTGTGTTACGAACCACAAAATGAATAAGCGCCGTGCCTGACAATGAGCATGGACTCATTCCAAGAGCTAAAAGTTTCCACCAAGGGGCCTGTTAATGACTATGCGCACAGCAAGATCTAATTTTTATTCAAATTAAAAAATGTCAGAGAAATTTTAGACTGCGGGTGGAGCTAATTAGTTGCTGTCTGCTGATTAGCTTTGTTGAAATGGCAAACGGGCACAAATTTGCCGTCCAATTATTGTTGTGGCTATGACTGCAATTTAAACATCCAAACACACTATACCTTCGAATACAATATATATAGTAAGAGTATTTGTGCGTAGAGAAGCTAATTATTTATAAAAACTCTAATTTTCCGGCTGACTGCGAATCCCTCAAACAGCCAAAGCAATAATGGCGGCTATGGGGGCTACAACGAGCTGGAGGAAGTGCCCGATGACCTTTTGATGGAATTGATGACCCGCTTTGGTCGCACCATAATACGGGCACGCAATGATTTGGAAAAGTAAGCGCATCCCGTGTGGATAATAGCTCTATGTGTGCTCTGAATTGAATGGATTCCATCAAGTTATATAAATATTTCATTCCATGCTCCTCCTCTCATATTTCAGTTCTAAGCGGACTGTGGACTTTGGCTTGGCACGAGGCTATTCGGGCACCCAGGAAGCGAAGCATCGTATGGGTCTGGCAGCAGCTAACTTTCCTGGAGGACCAGGACGAAGGCGGCGTTCCGAAACTGATATCTAAATAAATCAATGACCAAAACGACTTATGCCAGCAGCGAAGTTTGAAAACAGAATTTCAACAATGAAATCCATTTGTGTTGTTTCCACGACAATTTAGTTCCATCAACTCAATTCTTATTTTACTTAAGATCATTTTGTTTGCTACCCATTGTATATATATATAAGATACAAAATTGTATTTACAGGGTACGTAACAGTACTGAAAACGTAACAAAACTAAAGTATTTCAAATATAAGCACGAAGAGGCGAAAACCTAAATAAAATTATTATGCTGTTGCTCCAAAGTTTAAACAAAGTTTATGCACTCTTTACGAATACGAACTCAAGCACACGTGTTCCTCTCTCTCTCGCTCGCTTAAAACGTTTAATAAATACTTATATAGTACTTTTAAAATACAAGTATTAAGCAAAATAAAATGCTTTAACAATATTTCACTAGTTGCGCAAAAAATCTCTTTTAGGTATGTACTCGTATATACAGTACTTGCATAAGTATTTGCACGCACACACACAACCTTACACGACAAAACAACAAACAAACAAACATACATAAGTGTAGTAATTTGGCTTTGACGGCTCCACAACACATTTTAAGTCCTAAGCCCAAAAAGTGTCCCAGATACTACAAAACTGACTACAATCCGAGACAATGTTTTTCACAACCACTGGACAACTTGTATAGAGTTAAGCTCCTCGGTTCCCCGATTATTAAGTAGATTTGAAAGTTTTGTAAATATATCAAGTATGCAAACATTATACTACCTACCTACATATGTATATTGAATAAGGGAAATATCCGAGTAAACAAAGTAATGTATTATTGTGTCTAAAAAGTCTTAAAGAAACGGATGCGATTAAATAAATTTACATTTAGAGAAACTTTAGGCCGGCGGCGTTTTAAATGGGAACAAGGATACCAAAGACTACATACACAACAACAATTACATTATACATATACATCCAAGTAAATACAAATGAAAATACAAATGTGCTATGCATTAATAGTGGTAACATGAAGGCCTGGGACAGAGCACAGCTCACAGCTCGCACACAACATTGGCATTCATCTTCAACAAATTAAATATAGCTACATGAATCCTTAGCCACGCATTAATCCTTGGGGTGCAGCAAACTCGCTTTTGAAGCCGCTCTCCCTTGCCCCTTAATACATGCATACATAAGTACATATGCGTGTGTGTAAGTGCATTCATCGATATTAGACAACGCCATTTATTACACACATACTCGTGTACGTGTTATTTATGTCCATCAGATAATTGTACCTAATGGAGCAATATTCCCATGAACTAGTGCATCGTAAAGAGCGAATGCTTGGCAATTACACTGAACAACAGCCGAAAGATAAGCCCAAGACTGTGACATTGATTTTAGAAGCGCAGTATATGCGAATAATCCTTTTTAAACCCTTCCAAAGGGCTGGGTCTGGTGTTTGTAACGCCCAGAATGGAACAAAATTTAGCAAATAAATGCAAAGAAGAAAGAGAGAAGCTAGTGGGGTGGAGTTGGCATGAAGATGACCCTCGGAATAGGGGATGAGGACGGAGCCAACTTCGAATGGACAAAGACGTAATGAGGGTGGAGGCTGAAAAATGAATAAATGGATACTCCAGATCTAAGCTGTGAAAGAGTGCAATACTTTCTTTTCAGTTGGGTTTCAAATGGATTCGATAGAGGTAGACCACCACCTGTAACGAAGTTTCTGCTGAAGCTTTTGATGGCGAAGGCATGGAAGGTTTTGCGTACCGGCTGTTGCGGAAATCCCATTTTATTGGCGGGCGGAAATATGGGATTGACATTGATAATCTGGAAATGACTGTTTCTTCTAATTACCGCTTTGAGCTCCGCAACCCTGCTAATAGCAATCGTGCTGTCAAAGGGAATATTTAAGGGCATAGCTCGTCTTGAAGACCCATTGATGTTGATGTTTAGCAATACATATTTGGTCGAAAAGATGAATACTGCAGACCATAATTTTGGGGTAGAAACAGCCAAGAAAAGTGAGGAATTGTTCAAGGTCTGGATGATGTCCATACATGGTGCCCACAAAGAATGTAATTTCGTTGCCGGAACAGTGTGAGGCTGCATCTTCGAGATGAAGAACTGAATAGGTACACAGAAAGGAAGTCTCCTTGCAAAAACACTGCTTTTGTATTTAACTTGATGAGGAGAGATAACCGGCCAATTACTTTTCCACACTCGGAATGGCCAGCGATGTCGCAGAACACAGCGCAGGTTCACTTGTGAATGGCTTGTGAGGCCCAATAATGAATCGTTAATGAGTTTCTGGTGTTTAGGCACTTGGGGATTATACCCGCCAGCTCTCAAGCCGCGAGAGATCAAACCTCTTCGTAGTTGCGATGGCGAAAAATTCAGGCTCACGATACTAAGAGCATCTTATCTTTGTCATTTATATTTCTAAAAATAATTGTGCAACTGAGTTTTCATATTAAAATATTTGTTCAACAACAACAAACCGTAAAATAAATGCTAAACGGCAAACAAATATCAATTAACGGTCAACTTTGGATTTGCTTTTACTCATCTTCTAACATAACGTCACGTCAGAAAAAGGAATTTATTCTCATTATCTTCTTACCTTGTTATCGCAAGTGCGTGAAAATGTGTAATTAAACAAAGCTTAATAGAGCATACGAATTGTAATGAAAAACTCGGTAATTAAATAATTATTTTTATACTGATTTTCCCGTCAGATGGTAAGTAATTTCTTTGCATGGTTGTTTGAAAATTGAGTTTCAACAACAATTCCGTGTGAAAAAGAAGAATGAAGGTGAAATAAAAGTCAGCCCGCCATTCGATCAGTGCTACAGATGCAAAAAAAACCTTAGAAGATGCGTACAATAAGGTACAAACTGATTTTCCGGTCGACCCAGATCGTTGATATCCTTTTAAGAAATATAGAACACGTCCATTATCCTAAAAAAAAAAAACAACTTATTAAAGCTGTTCGTCGAAATAATACATTATTCGTCGATGGAGAAAATAGTGCCAAAGCGTTTTATGCTCCTGACTGCTTCTGAGTCGAATGAATTACAAGTATATGAAAGAAAGAAAAATATTAATTACGTTAGCACCGCGACAACTTCACATTTATTTTAAAAGCAGAGCAGAATTGATAACATCATTTCCCTCAAGTTTTGAAAATTTACTGGATTCTGTCAAGTAAATGCATAAATTATGTAAAGGATGTGAAAAATCATTTGGTGCCTCCCATGTATTTTTCATAAAGGGATGAATCTATTAAGTGGAATATTGGCACAAGGTGGAAGACTGATCTATTGCACGAATTAGATGTTCTGTTCCCATTTTTATACCCTGTACCCGTAGGGTAAAAAGGGTATATTAGTCCAAGAGTTCTCACACAAATCTTGTTGACATTATGATATTGGGCATTTATGCCTAAGATAAGTTATGCCTACTGGATGTATCCCGTTTTAGACATATCATCTGATTTTTGCTCTTATATGTTTGTACTTTTCCTCTACCAAAGTCATTAGTTTCTTGACATTACTACTCTCTTCTGTTAAAAGTTTAAAGCCATTTGAATTTAAATTTAAATGTATTTTACAAATGTTACACTCGGATATATTATTTTCCTCATGAAAAGTAAAAGAAACTCCGTGGAATATAATTACGCCTACGACCCATCTTAACAACACGATAAGAATGACCAAAACAAATCAAACATCAATCCACCTAAGATTTTAACTAAAGATAAGCTTTTCTATAAATAGATTAATACAATACAAGATCGTAGTCAAATGTAAACACAGGAATAACGGCAATACGAATTCTTTAAACAACAATTTTAATGCGTTCATGAAGCCTTATCTAAAGTCGAGTTTCCCATTGCTTATGGGCATTTCGTACACATTTTCGTACACATATACTTACAACTCTTAGCTAGCCCTATAATTGGTGCTAAGGTTGATTTTGGGCAACTTTTAGTTTCCACGACAATTGTAAAAAACACGGTATTCGGGACAAATTTTATTGGGTTTCTTTTAATAACAGCTCCGATTTTAATGATTGATTTTGAGTTTTACTTTAAAAATTAACCAATAATCATTATTGATGATCAAAAAATAAAACTTATAAAATAATGATTTTGCTTTGAGTTTTGTTTTTTTTTGATCAAAAATATAACTCAAGCTGTAATTTTGTCTTTTTCATAAGGACTAAGGACAAAATTTATATATATCCTTAAACAGTGAGTCAATAATTAATTTTTAAATTAACAAAAAAGAATTAATTTTTTTTAAATTTTATTTTTATTTCATTAAATAACTTTAATTATTAATTGTTTAATTTTACAAAAATTTAGTTTTTGCAATGAGTCCGGCGTAAGGTTGCACCTTAAGATCCGATAATTGGTGTTAAGGGCAGAAAATGCTCTTTCGACACTGACTTGCGTTGCGGGAACAGAGTGCACAATGCATGGGGTTTTTCATGCTTTCTCTATAAATTTGAGAGAAGCCACGCGTTGGTAAAAATCCTTTACAGCGAGCTGCAGGGAATGTGCTGCACATTTTGTGGAGGCTATGGAATGTATATTTATAACTTTGCATCATCATCCAAATTATTATTATCATTCAACCATTTTTATAGCCTGTACCCAAAGGGTGAAAGGCTATACTAGTTTTGTGCGCATGTATGTAACACACAGAAGGAGGCGTGGCAGACCCCACAAAGTATATATATTCTTGATCAGGATGAGAAGACGAGTCGATATAGCCATGTCCGTCTGTCCGTCTGTCCGTCTGACCGTCTGTCCGTCTGTCTGTATGAGCGCAAGGATCTCAGTAAGTACAAGAGCTAGGATAACCAAAATTGGTATCAAAGTTCCTATAAGCCCTAGGCAGAACGAGTTTGTTTATTTTTTCTGATACACCCCCCCACTCCCCCGCAATTTGTATTTTTTCTTATAACTTCCGTAATTCTCGGAATTTAAAAATCAATTTTAGTAGGTACATCCAGTTAGTACTAATGTGTCCGTGTGCCAAATTTCATCATGATAGGTCAATTCTGAAGAAAGTTATAGCCATAAGTAAAATCGCTGCTCATGCGCTGCCTCTGTCGGCAGCGCTGCCCGCAGCTGTTGTTGTTGTTGCTGCTTTGGTTCAACTTTGTGCTGCATACATACACGCATATAAACACGCATAGGTACGTGATGTAAATGTATGCTGTTTAAACTGAACATAAACATGTATTCTAATTTAATTTAATTAATTATTTTAATTAATTAATTCATTCATTTTTTTTAATAATTTAATTTTTTTTAATTTTTTTTTTATTTTTAATTTTTCCTTTTTGTGGAGAGTACAGGCTATTTTACTGTCGGGCTTGCTCGACTGTAGCGTTCTATCTTGTTGATATTGAATTCAGTCAAAATAGAATTCACTTCGGCACATTCATATGTTTTTAGAGGTATGCGTTTTTATACTCTGTACATGAAATGTACAAGAGTATATTAGGTTTGCGGGAGCTGAAAAATGTAACAGGCAGAAGGAGGCGTGGCAGACCCCACAAAGTATATATATTCTTGATCAGCATGACGAGACGAGTCGATCTAGCCCTGTCTGTCTGTCTGTCCGTCTGTCCGTCCGTATGAACACCTGGATCTCAGAGACTATAAGAGATAGAGACACCAAATTTTGCACGAAGATGCGTTATGTGTGTATTCTATACGAGTTTGTTTTATTTTTTTGATTTTCCCCCCTACTTCCCCCCTATGGGGGTTTTCCCGATTTTCCATTCGTATAATCGCCAAATTTTAGTCCCAGATGCCTTATGTGAATACGCAGAAAATGTATATTTTGGAATTCCCCTCCCTCCCCCCTCTACCCCGCAAATCGTAACTCCCGTAATTCTTGGAATTTCTAACTAAAATTTTGGAAATACCCCCAGTTAGTTATTATGTGTCCGTATGCCAAATTTCATTATGATAGACCGATTTAACAAGAAGTTATAGCCATAAATATATTTGCTGATGCAGCGCTGCTGCAGCGCTGCTCAAGCGCTGCCCGCGGCTGTTGTTGATGTTGCTGTTTGGTTGACTGCGAAAATGCTTACACAGACACGAATTGATGCGCATAGGCATACATACACTCACACAGATGCAATTGCTATGTAAATGTGCAATTATACACCCTTTACGTGAGTTCGAATACCGAGAGAGGTAAAATCGATCAAATTTTTATTTTTTTTTTTCTTAATTTTTTTTATTTTTTATAATTATTGTAAACATATGTACAGAGTATTTCAAAGTCGGGACACCCGACTTTAGCTTTTTTACTTGTTTGAAGCTCAATTAGTCCAAGAGTCCTCACACAAATTTCGTTGCCATTGTAATATTGGGCATTTATGCCTCAAATTTCTCGATTTAATCTAGTGTATGTGTCCATTTTTAGGCATATCATTCTATTATGTAGAGATGCTACGGTTTTTGCTTTCATACGCTCGTACTTTTCCTCTACGGATGTCATTATATTTCTCGATGTCATCACTGGTATATCTAGGCCACCAAAAATATGTTCTGTTAAAACTTTACAACTTTTTGAGTTTAACACAGAAAATTACATTTTTTCGGTGGTCGCGAGATCCACTCATGCATCCTTAACCTCACTTGCGGACAGAGTAACTGAAAACTGAAAAGAACTCCGCGGAATACAATTACGCTTGCAACCCATTTTAACAACGCGATAAAAATGATCAAAACAAATTAAACATCAGCGCACCTAAGATTTTAACTAAAGATAAGCTTTTCTATAAATACAAGTAGATCAATACAGTGCAAGAGTGTACTCAAGTGTAAACACAGGAATAACGGGAATACGAATTCTTTTTTCATGTACCTATTTGAATGCGCTCATGAAGCCTTATCTAAAGCCGAGAGAACTTTGCATATTGAAGGTGATTGTTTTAAACGCTTTTTTGTAAAATTAAATAAAGAATGTATTCGTGTTTTAAATCCTTTTTGTAAAATTGAATAAATTATGTATTTGTGTACGTGGCAGTACAGTTTAAAGTCAAGGCAGCAAGAACAACAGCGGCTGCGGGCAGCGCTTGGGCAGAAATTACATTTAAGGCTATATCTTACTTCATAATTGACATATCATGATGAACATGGCGTTCGGACACATACTAAAAATTATTTATTTAATGAAATAAATATTTAATGATATTTAATTAATATTTAATGAAATAAAAATAAAATTAAAAAATTAAAATATTTTTAATTTAATTTAAAAATTAATTAATTATAATTAATTTTCGCCTGATTAAAGGATATATGTAAATTTTGTCCATAATCCTTATGAAACAGTAAAAATTTCAACTTCAGTTTTATTTTTTTTTATCAAAAATAAAAGCATAATCATTATTTTATAAGTTTTATTTTTTTGTTCATCAATAATGATTATTGGTTAATTTTTAAAGTAAAACTCAATTAAAGGATATATATAAATTTTGTCCATAATCCTTATGAAACAGCCAAAATTTCAACTTCAGTTTTATTTTTTTTATCAAAAATAAAAGCATAATCATTATTTTATAAGTTTTATTTTTTTGTTCATCAATAATGATTATTGGTTAATTTTTAAAGTAAAACTCAATTAAAGGATATATATAAATTTTGTCCATAATCCTTATGAAACAGCCAAAATTTCAACTTCAGTTTTATTTTTTTTATCAAAAATAAAAGCATAATCATTATTTTATAAGTTTTATTTTTTTGCTCATCAATAATGATTATTGGTTAATTTTTAAAGTAAAACTCAAAATGAGTCATTAAATGTGAGCGATTGCATAAAAATTTAAATTTATAAATCATGGTGAACATGCATAGATAATCTTAAAGGATATCTGTAAACTCCTCGTTTTTTCAAAGTTACTATGTATAAGTGAATGATTTTTTCGTTTAAAAAAAACTAAATAATCATTATTTGTGGTCCCTGGAATAAAATTCCTAAAAAAAAATTGGGAAGTCGCGCCTTTGAATTAAAATGTCTCGTAAGTAGTCCAATATAATACAAATTATTATATTATATTGGTGTTTTCCCGTGAATAAATTAGGACACGAAGAGCTATATGCAATCAACGCGCAGCACTAGAGAATTACACATTTCTACTCAGCTTACATATGTATTTGAAAAATAATGTACACATATCTCTACGAACGATTTATGCTTATATTTTAAACCAAAGGGTAATCAGTTTATTGCAAGTGTTGAGAGTTGCTGGACATTCCTTTCTAGTTTTATTTTATTTACATTTAATTCATAACATTTCAAAATGCATTACCGAATATTTAAAAGTTGATCCCGCTCCACTCTAACATTTGCAACTTAATTTCTTTTATTAAATTGGGTACACAAAAATGGAATTCTTGTTAGGTCGTCCGTGAAGGCTTAAATTACGTTTAAGGAACCTCTGAAGTACACAGGTTCTGTTTTTTGTTTTTAGAAAGGAGACCTGCCTTAAAGATTTATATAATTTTGAAATAAACAAAAAAGCAGCGGTTTAGACCCTGTCAAGCAAATGATCTATCATAGTAGATTAACTACTTGCTAAAATAGTTTTGAAAATATTTTGGATATCCGAAGACTTAAATAAAACGACACAATAAATTGGACCAATTGTTTTGTCAACATTTGCCTTTCGTAGGCACTGTTCCTGCTAAGGATTTGGGCTGCCCTTGAGGTCGGCAACAGTGGACGTAAATTCAATATCAACAAATCGTGCGCTCCAAATATTTGTCTTCACTGGATCGAATGTAACTTGCAACTTTGGATGCTTGAGCATAGTCAAGATCTGAAATGTTAAAGGATAATATCAACATAGAAAGGACTCAGTACAATTTGAATAGATAATAATAATTTCTTCAGCAAGAAGAATTTTTTGACTCACCCGTTCTTGGCTGATATCGCAGTTATGACAATTCAGTTGCAGAGGCGCTGATCGTTTGCTGAGAGTTGGTTCCAAGCACGCAACGCTCGACTCCAAGAACTCCTCATCCAATTTGGTATTGGATAAGTCCAAGACCTTCAATGCGTCAGATGCGGCTATTGCGTCCCACAGTTTTTTGGTGCTCGGCAATTGACGCATTTTCATTAAATACAACTCTTGTAAATTGGGCATCTTTTCGCAAATGCTGTGTAACTGATTTCCCCCTATGTCATCGTCATACAGAGCGAATCGGCGGAGGTTCAGCATGCGCAGCACGTTCTCGGCAACTTGACCATTTTTCCAGAAGCTATCGTTGAAAAGAAGCGCGTTCACTTTAAGGGGTTGCTGTTTTGAAATTTTCTTTAGCAAATATTCGCAGTAATCTCGCGTGTAAAAGGTCAGGCGACGAATTTTGGGCAGTCTCAGCAAATTGCGAAGGCAGTCCTCAACTAAATGGTGATCATCAACTACAAGCTCCTCCAGTGTTTTGCAAAGGGAAGCGGCAAAAATGCCTTCGTCCAGGCACACGTCATCCCCGTAGTAAAGGAGAGTGAGTTTGCGCAACGGCAGCTTGCTGAAAATTTCCTCAAACAAATCGGAATTCAAAAAGTCACAACGAATCAAATGCAGTTCCTGCAGCTTGCTCCAGCACCATAAATGGAGACCACTGGTACTGTTGCTCAAAGTCAGCTTTCTCAGGTTTGGGAACAGTTGCGTGAGTAGTAGCGTCTCCTCGTCGGCACAATCCTCGTTGTACATCGTTTGATAATCAAGAGTGTGCAGTTTGGGGAAACTATAGAACTCCCATTTTCTTAGAAGCCGGAAGGAGCAATTTTTTAGTTCCAATTCCTGAAGCGAGGCACTAGCACACTCCAGAAACTCGTGCATTCCTCGAGGATGGTTCGTCAAACGCTGCACCGTATCATCGAGTATCTTAACGCGACTTAAGCTTCGCCAATGATATTTAACAATCGAGTGTAATGTTTCTGAGACCTGAGCCAGTGCCAGGTGATCCCTTAACTCGAGGTGCTGCAAAATAGACAGCCAGCAAAATTCGTTTAGCATCTGGTCCATTGCATTCGTAGTTTTGCTTCAAACAAACACGTTTGAAAATGCGCGTCTTTGAAAGCCTATAAACGACCGGCTGTCAGCTGTTTACAAATAAACTATTTGTTTTTTACGCAAAGCAAATGACCGCCATATTGATGACGTCACTTACTCTGCCAGCTGTTGCTCTTTTTAGAATGGAACTGTTATCAGCTTTGAAAAAGATTGCATATACATATGTAGTTAGTAAAAGCAAAAAGTTCTCATAATTCTATCTCCTATATGATGGAAATACAGATTTGTAAGTTTGATAGGTCATCACTAATTATGAAAAAATGCTTTATCAGTTTTCTACTGAAATCATCTGTTGATGATTTTAACTTGATTTATTATTAACATAAGAATATAAATCTTTGGCTCAACTCGACTTAGAACTAAGTGGAATGAACGAGTCAAACATCATTACTTTGTTTGTTGTTCAAATCGTGAGCATTTGCTCGGCCATAAGAACTAATGAAGGTATTGCAATTCTTAGTTTTGAAAGCAGCGGAAATATTTACGCATACATTCTTTATTTCAATATTTGTACAAAGGCGCCTACACAAAAATTGGTTCGAAATATTACTACATTGAAATGGAGAAGAAACTAATGTGGTCCACGGCTTTAGAAAAGTGTCAAATATTAGGCGGGCATCTGGCCCATCTAGAAAGTGAAAAAGAGTTGGCTGCTATTAGTGAGCATTTGGACCAAGGGAAGTGGTACTGGGTGGATATTACCGATGTGAAGAGCGAAGGTGAATACGTTTCGTCAACAACAAACCGTCAAGCAAGTTTCTTCAGGTGGATGGATGGCGATCCAAATAATAAGAACAATAACGAACATTGTGTACATTTAATTTATTATAAGTCAAAATTTTTTATGAATGACCTTGCTTGCGATAGTACGATCTCATATATCTGTGAAATGGATTAAATCATTATCAAATTGTAATTAAACAGTAGAGTCTGTGTAACTCCAAAATGAATTTCGTTTAAACACATTATTGTTTATTTAACCAATGCATACAAAACTATTCTTTTGTTAAAACAGGACTACATTTTGCAATAAAAAACATTCCAATTCAATAATTTGTAAATAAAACTTAATCTATAGTATTTTAAATAAACATCTGCTGATTTTTCATGTTTTCAATAATACAGTATATGAATTTTAATGAGAATATGTATGGATGTGTTTTTAGTGCTTACGTCTGAACGTAGAAGCCATAAATTAAATAAATGTGTTGAATTACGTGTACTGAATTACGGAAGATCTCGTATGATTGGCACATGGTGGACGCGTTCGAAGCTACAACCTATAGTACAATAGTAAAAAATTTAATAATACTACAAAAATTTGTATGTTTTTAAATGATAGCTAAGGGTAAATTCTTTCTTAAGCTAATACAAATATTTACAGTCTTACTGTTATTGGCACAAAGTTGGTTGGATGCTCAGCCTGAAGTTGTCTTCTTTTAAAACGTGCATGTGGAATATATGCTTAACTACTTATTAAAACATATTTACTTTGACAATTCATGAATTGAAAGTTTGAAACTCATGTGATCATCGAACCAACTTGGCCTAGTTCTTATATAAGTTTAAACTAAACCTATCAAATATTGACGCCACCATTTGTTTGCCCATTCGAGGCAGCCCCGGCATTTGGCACGATTACAATGTTGTTGCTGGCCGGGTTGTTGGGACCCATTAACTCCATACATTGAAAGGGCACATGATAGCTGTGGCCCTTGTGCTCTACTATTAAATGGCCGCGTACGCTTGAGGCGCCAACCACAGTCACTGTCTCGCTTTTTTTCAATTGTTGCGCCTCGGCTGTTGTCGATGCTGGATTAGCAAGCGCATCCTCGGGAAAATTCATTTTCATGATGCGACTCTGGGGGTAGCCTAGCTTCGAATTGCCAGTGATGGTATAAGTGCGTGAGGGCGGAACGGGTGGTGGGCGCTCCTTAAAGTGGGAAAATAAAACAAAATGTTATGTAAAATTTGAATATATACGGTGGTCAATCCACTAAGAACGGATGACCACTTCCAGAAAGGAAGGAAAACAGTCTTCTCTCAGAAAAGTACTCCTTCTCCTTGCTTCTCCACCGGACAACTTGCTTGGCAACAAAACGTGATAGGCACCCATTGTACTATACAGCATCAATGACGGCAATGAACGATGTGTGCCACACTATTGTTACTTACCAAGTCTAATCCGAAAAGACTACATGTTTGCTGTATAATCTTCTGGTCACATTTCTCATGCGGGTCAGGCGGTGGGGTGCCGGCAATGGGCTGAGGTCGCGGTCTGGTCACTGTGCCGCAGAGGTTTGTCGATTTGGCCGACAAGCGCGTCATATTGGCTAAGAATGTGCGGAAGTCAAATGATGCAATTAATTTTTAAGCTATATAAAATTATTTACTGGTACATAGACTCTATCAATTCTAGATTATATTATGTTTATTGATTTATTCCCCTACACTTTCCAAGCAGATGGCTGCATCAACAGTGTTCCCCATTCGATTCGGAATGCCAGTTTTGCATAACTAATCTATTGGTAGCTATATACTATTTCAAATTTCATGCAAATCCAAACGGGTCTACATAACTGCCTCCTTCAAGCAGGAAAAGGACTCTTGTTTCTTCTATTTTTGGCTTTGTGTTTCGAACTTCTTGGTGCTCCTTAGCTGTTATGGTTCGAAAGTAATCGAAAAGGAAGAACGTGCATCTTTAATAATATTTCCCAATGTTCCTAAAATACTATTTTGTTAAATGCAGACCTCTGGCTTCGTTTTGACCGCACAACTGTACCTTCATTATGTAAGAAGAAGGATCGGCCTAGAAGTATATCCGAGTACTCACCTCCGTTGGGCGCTGACAAAGCGGTCATGGCTGCAATTGCCGCCTTTCCGTGGACTTGGCTGTGATTCGATTCTCTGCCTTCATTCAAGATGCCGCTGTGCGTGTGCTTAAACCCAGTGGTGCCCACCTTCTTGCGGAGCTGCCAGCCGCGCCATGTGGCCTGCATCAGTGTGGCGCTTTTGTGTCTGATCTCAGTGCGCAAATGCTCCAAGTGCTGGCGAATGCCTTCGCTAAGAAAGACATGCCGCTTGCCCGGTGCCCAGGATAGCGTCACCGAGCCATCCAACACGGGGGTCTGTTCTAAGGCGTATTGCAATATCAGATTGCAATCCTCCAAAGCTTTCTCCTCGCTGCGCCGCAGCAGGCGAAATGGTGCCAGCATACGATAACGTGCATTAAACTGTTTGAAGCGCATACGATGGGGAAAGCCGGAGGCCATCAGGTTCACGGTCTCCAGAACCTGCAAGGCGCGGACCTGACGAACCACTGTAGCGCGCTCAAAGTTTCCGACCAGCTCGGACCCGTTGCTGCGCAGGCAGCGGACAAAATGCGGCCGAGCATGCACCAACGTGCGCAGCAAATTGTCCAGCCGGGTATGAAAGTCCTGCGTCAAGGTAGAGACCGGCTCGTCACCATTGAGCAGATCTGAGTGTGATGTGGGCGAGATACGAAAGCTGAGACCACGCGGAGCTTGGGGTAGCGAGTATAGCGCCTTCAGCTCGGAGCCAAAGAGATGGGTGGCGAAGCCAAAGTTGCAGCTGTGCTTGTAGAATACAGCCACCATATCATCGGGCACCACGTCGCGATTCGTGTCAAGGAAGTCCGTGGTATCATACTCAACGCGGCCCGCAAAATGTCGGATAAGAAACATCCGGGGATCATGGGGCTCCGAAGTATGCTTTGTCTCCAGACGCGTCGAGCTGCGATGTTGCACCTTCAACTTGGTTACGTAGCTCTCGGCAGTACCTCGCACCGAGCACTCGGCGTCCAGCATGCTCAACAGTCCAGTGCGCAACGAAGATATCAAATCGATGAGTGGCACATTGTCCACATAGTCCACTTCTGTGTCACATACGATGCCCTCGTCGCGACACGATTCCACAGACGATTTGAAAATGTGCGTATTGTAGAAATGCTGCATGGTTTCGGCGCACAGGTTAATGCACAAATGCTCGAGCTGCGCATGCGGCGTCGGCTCCTCAAACCCAAACATATCCAGTATGCCAATGAAGCCGTCTGTAGCATGAGCCACAGCCCTGTTTAGAGCCGCCATTGACTTGGAGCCCGCATTGCCGCTACTCCCTCCGCCGCCAATCGTTGAGGCATGCTGGGAGGCCGCATCGGCCTGATTATGTACCGATTCATTCGAGTCGGAGCTGAGCGTGCCCAGCGTGGAGCCCAGACGCTTAAGACTATTGGCGCGCCGCACAATCGTGGCCACAGTTCGGCAGTAGAGGGCCTTGGCCAAACAATCCCGCGTCATGTTCGACATGTTGGCATCGCACACGGACTTTACAAGCTGACCTCGCGCATTATGCGTGCGGGTGGTTAGGCCCCGGAAAAGGGCCGCCGGCGGCACACCCAGTAAACTGGCCACCGAGTTCAGTTCTGTTTCACCCTTCACATCCACCTCGAGGCCCTGTAAAGAAATCGAATAAAAAGATGTTAATTAAACATGTAATAGTATTTATTATAATTGAATATTGAAACTCTTAAACTCGAATTTAAGTATTTTATACATTAATAACAATAGTACAGGGCATCTTTTTATGTTCCTCATTAATTTTTGTGCTTTATTTGCCTAAATTGTAAACTTTTGCTGAACAGCTTATTCTAAATAGGTCTTTGCTTTAGACAGTACTAAGAGTTACGATGGCTTTTAAAATTGATCAAAAGGAGCTGTTGTTTTCCCAGAAAGGACTTAGCTAGTTGCTCACGCTTTCGAAGTTCGAAGAACTGAGTTTGATTGACGTGCGATCTTGAAAACTAGTCAAGAGAGTGTCCGTTCAAAGCCGTGTTGCTTGAAAAGCCCTGATAGAGAGGCATCAGGCCAAAATATAGTATTTAATTTGATACATTTAAAATTACAGGAATCTATACTATTATTATAAAGAGGAAAGATTTCATTGTGTGTTTGTTTGTATGTTTGTTTGTTTGAATTGAAAAGGCTCGGAATCTACTGGACCGATTTAATGGACTCTTTTACTGTTGGGAAGCTACACTATCGACGGTTAACATGGGCTATATTATATTTGCAAAAAAGAATGGAAAACGCCAATAATGTAACCAAAGGTGTAAAAAAATTACATTAAAAAACTCCTGAATAGCATGCTGTCAGTTCATACTCATCCTCGAAACCTTTTCACTTTAAATATTAAGGCAATATTATTCAAAAGCCCCGAGCCAAATAAAAATTTAGAAATCGATCGACACCGTGATTAATATTGAAGACATTTAAATTCACTAAGCCCATCTGGACTTCCGCCACATGAATTGACAGTAAAATCCGGAATTGAAATCATGCTTTTGAGAAATTAAAGCCTTCCAAGCATGTGAAATTTAACAAAACATAAAAAAATGGTGTATGTGTGTTAAGTGTGTGTGTGTTATAAAAGGTATAATTTTTAAAATTTTTGTAAAAATACCCGTGCGAATCAGGGGCAGGACGCTAGTTTGAAATAAATATATAAAAACAAGATAGAACGCTACAGTCGAGCAAGCCCGACAGTAAAATAGCCTGTACTCTCCACAAAAAAAGAAAAATAAAAAAAAAAAATTAAAAAAAAAAATTAAATTATTAAAAACAAGATAGAACGCTACAGTCGAGCAAGCCCGACAGTAAAATAGCCTGTACTCTCCACAAAAAAAGAAAAATTAAAAAAAAAAAAATTTAAAAAAAAATTAAATTATTAAACAAAATTAATGAATTAATTAATTAAATTAAATTAGAATATATGTTTATGTTTAGTTTTAACAGCATACATTTACATCACGTACCTATGCGTGTTTATATGCGTGTATGTATGCAGCACAAAGTTGAACCAAAGCAGCAACAACAACAACAGCTGCGGGCAGCGCTGCCGACAGAGGCAGCGCATGAGCAGCGATTTTACTTATGGCTATAACTTTCTTCAGAATTGACCTATCATGATGATTTGGCACACGGACACATTAGTACTAACTGGATGTACCTACCAAAATTGATTTCAAAATTCCGAGAATTACGGAAGTTATAAGAAAAAACACAAATTGCGGGGGAGTGGGGGGGTGCATCGAAAAAAAACTCAAACTCGTACTTTCTCGGTCTTAGGAGAATATGGAAACCAAGTTTGGTTATTCTAGCTCTTATACTTTCTGAGATCCTTGCGTTCATACGGACAGACGGACAGACAGACGGACAGACGGACGGACGGACAAGGCTATATCGACTCGGCTTCTCATCCTGATCAAGAATATATATACTTTGTGGGGTCTGCCACGCCTCCTTCTGTGTGTTACATACATGCGCACAAAACTAGTATAGCCTTTCACCCTTTGGGTACAGGCTATAATGATTTTAAAAAGTGATTGCCCTAATGCCATTACTACTTGTTGCGCTAAAAACTACACTGAAAGGAATGTTCTATAAAAAGTGTCCGAATAAGAGCGGTTTAAGGATAGAAAAGGTGTCCGTTAGGAGAGTTTTTACTGTACTATATGCATATGGTCTCAGGAATTAATCAAATGAGTGAATTTAAAATTTGCAAAAGGATGGCACATTCTTGGACACAGCGCTAGGAAAGAGTGAGTGGTTTTCGATATGGCTAGAAGTTTGGATATAGCCGTGTCCGTCCGGCCGGGTGCCTGTCCGCACCTAGAACTGAAACAAAAGTACAGAGAAAGTTCTAATAGCTATCATAGGGACGATTGATGCAACAATAAATAGTTTGGTCAAGAAATTGGTGACTATACTCGTTCTGCTCATTTTCTATAGGGGTATACAGTGGCAACTCTCTTGGGCGGACACTCACGTTCAGCCAATTTTTGTCCGCCCAAGAGGAGTGTCCGCTTAAGGGGATACTTAAATACTTTATACACCGATCGAATGTTTTAGAAAAAGTGTCCGCCGAAGAGAGTGTCCGGATGAAAAGGGTGCATACATTTTTATTATAATGCAAAATAGAAACTATTTCTTGCTCAGCGCAATCAAAAATTGCTTGAGTTTGTCCAACATGGTGTATTATTCAGACGTAAATTACCCAGAAAGCCATCAACGCAAGAAATCTTTTTAGTAGTGCTAGTGCTAAGGAATCGGGGGAATCGAACTCAAGACACTTCGTGCGCGAGACCGACGCCTTACCAATCGCACCAAAGATACGCCGCACCATTGCTGTCAAAAAGTTTACATGTTTATTCAATGTTACTTTGGACATTTTGGTAGCATAGCATACTTTTGTGCGTGCGCACATATAAAAAGTTGCGCTAGGTGGCGGGCTGTTACTCTTGGATTTAAATATGTGTGCTTTCGCGCGAACTAAATGGCTGGTATATATTAACGGCATATTAATGTAGCAGATCTCTGTTTGTCTCAGTTGTGAGTAATATTTTTGGTTCTTTTAAATGCTCAGCAAACGTGGTTATCAGATTTATCTTCACAAAATTATATTAACCTCTGACCCGCTGAGTTTTATTCGCCGTGTTGCTTGATAAATCATGATCATGATCATATGTCCCAGAGGCCATCATATCACCATCAAATATAATATTTAATTTGGTACAATTTAAATTACAGAACTTTAAAATAATAATTACTATTTGTTGGGTAGCATTTATCATTTACTTACCCCTCCATCTATGAACTGAACGTTGCCGAGCAGGAGCACAGCGGCGAGCACTCGTACCACATCCAAGAAAGGTATGCCCAGGATGCCTAGACATGTCTTCCATGCCTGAAAACGAACAGAGTCCTCTACCTCGTTTCGGCCAGTATCATTAATCCCGGTCTGCAGGTAGCGCAAGTTCGCGGGCGAATAGCCCTCCAGATGCAACTTTTGGCGCTCCTCTCTATTCAAGCCGGCCAGCAGTTGATAAAATATATGATAGTTCTTTTCCTTGGGCAGCGGGCGTATGACACGGGTCTGATCCAGAAAATAGCAGTGTATCTTAGTGCGATACAGCGCGCCGTCCGTCACCTGCACCTCAATGAACTGGCCAATGCGACTTGACTCCGAATTAGTGGTCGTTTTGGCAGAGCCCAGAGAGCGGAGCACCTAGATTTATGAGCTTGAAACATTAATTTGTCTTAAAGTGTGAATATAATTTGAGTTACCGTAAAAGCTGCGGCCAAGTGCTTAAATGCATCTGTCTCAGGTCCTCCTCCCGCTATAGCAAATAGCTGACGCAGCAACAGCATGGAGCAATGCGTTTTACCAGCACCCGAAGTACCTGAAAGTATGATGGCTTGGGGATATCCTGTTTCCGCCTGCTGACGGACTGCCTCCTGCACAATCTTGTGCAGCTGTGGCGCGAGGGGCAGGGAACGCGTCGACGAGAGCGTCAAAGGATTGCCAATGTCCAGATAGGGGTTAATCGAGAGCAGTATGGGCCCGACATTCGTCTGTAAGATCAATATTTACTTTAGAAGACAATTGCAAGATGTATTTATACCCAACCGGTTTTTAAACAAGCAGCAAGAGTGGGAAGCTGCCTTGCCGCATACGCTGCAAATACCAGCTGGGAAAATAATGAAACGGCTCAGCTGCACACTCACAAGTTTAATGCAAGTTTACGTAACAATCGGGCAGACCAAAGGCTAATAATGAAATAATTACATTTTGTGGGCAACTCTATTGTGCACAAAACAGCACTACAATGATAACATTAAAATATCAATAAAGTAATCCCTCTCTTATTCCGGTTAGTTTTTATGTACAGCTGTCACTAAAGCGGCGAGGGTGTAGTTTTAAATTCGTTATAAGTAGCTATCTATCTATCTAGCTATCTATCTATCTATCTATCTATCTATCTATCTATCTATCTATCTATCTATCTATCTATCTATCTATCTATCTATCTATCTATCTATCTATCTATCTATCTATCTATCTATCTATCTATCTATCTATCTATCTATCTATCTATCTATCTATCTATCTATCTATCTATCTATCTATCTATCTATCTATCTATCTATCTATCTATCTATCTATCTATCTATCTATCTATCTATCTATCTATCTATCTATCTATCTATCTATCTATCTATCTATCTATCTATCTATCTATCTATCTATCTATCTATCTATCTATCTATCTATCTATCTATCTATCTATCTATCTATCTATCTATCTATCTATCTATCTATCTATCTATCTATCTATCTATCTATCTATCTATCTATCTATCTATCTATCTATCTATCTAATCTATCTATCTATCTATCTATCTATCTATCTATCTATCTATCTATCTATCTATCTATCTATCTATCTATCTATCTATCTATCTATCTATCTATCTATCCATCCATCCATCCATCCATCCATCTATCTATCTATCTATCTATCTATCTATCTATCTATATATCTATCTATCTATCCATCCATCTATCTATCTATCTAGCTATCTATCTATCTATCTATCTATCTATCTATCTATCTATCTATCTATCTATCTATCTATCTATCTATCTATCTATCTATCTATCTATCTAGCTATCTATCCATCCATCCATCCATCCATCTATCTATCTATCTATCTATCTATCTATCTATCTATCTATCTATCTATCTATCTATCTATCTATCTATCTATCTATCTATCTATCTATCTATCTATCTATCTATCTATCTATCTATCTATCTATCTATCTATCTATCTATCTATCTATCTATCTATATATCTATCTATCCATCCATCTATCTATCTATCTAGCTATCTATCTATCTAGCTATCTAGATATCTATCTATCTATCTATCTATCTATCTATCTATCTATCTATCTATCTATCTATCTATCTATCTATCTATCTATCTATCTATCTATCTATCTATCTATCTATCTATCTATCTATCTATCTATCTATCTATCTATCTATCTATCTAGCTATCTATCTAGCTATCTATCTATCCATCCATCCATCCATCCATCTATCTATCTATCTATCTATCTATCTATCTATCTATCTATCTATCTATCTATCTATCTATCTATCTATATATCTATCTATCCATCCATCTATCTATCTATCTAGCTATCTATCTATCTAGCTATCTAGATATCTATCTAGCTATCTATCTATCTAGCTATCTAGATATCTATCTAGCTATCTAGATATCTATCTAGCTATCTATCTATCTATCTATCTATATATATCTATCTATCTATCTATCTATCTATCTATCTATCTATCTAGCTATCTAGCTATCTAGCTATCTAGCTATCTAGCTATCTAGCTATCTATCTATATATCTATCTATCTATCTATCTATCTATCTATCTATCTATCTATCTATCTATCTATCTATCTACTTGCACAAATGAACCACTTGTTTTTCTTTCCGGCTGCATTGGGATACTTACAAAGTAGCGCTGCTCGTTGAAGCGGGCCTGGAGGGTGCGCATTACAGCATGTTCCGTTAGTGGTCCTGACAGGTGTATTAGATCCTCCATGTCCTGTGGCAGTCTGGTCGGACTTCTCTGCTGCATTTTGACGCCATTGTTATGATTCAGTCGGATGGCACCAAAACCAAATGGCAACGTCTTCACGCTGTGGCAAGGATTCACGTGCTTTGGCACGGGTATAAATGGCAACTGTTGATTATTTTGTGATCCTGCCGCTGTCGTTGCCGACGTCACCGCCGTGCGATTTGGCAGGGTATTGGAATTGTGCGACAGTGTGGAGGCCAGACCACCTCCGCTGCTGGCATGTGGCAATGTTGCAGTGGCGCCTGCGCCTAGACTCAGCAAATTCCCATTGCTATGCCCCAGTGAGGACTTCTCGTTAATCTGATGCGGCAAGGGGTGCGGTATGGATGTATTGCGGGCCGACACCACGGTGTTAAGGCTGGAGTTCGGCGGCAGTGTTTGGCAAAAGTTGTGCTGCAAGGGAATGGACACAGAAATTTGTTCAGAAAACCCTTGAACCATGGACATGGGCTGTAATCATTATACACATTTGTGTACTCCGAATACTAAACAAAAGTTATCACACTTAGTATATATAGTGCAAAATATAATTGTTATAATGCACATTTAGGTGAGGTTTGAATTTCAGCCATGATTTCTTACTTTTAAAGATAAGATGCGTAAGAGAATTTCAATGTTTTTGTATTCATGGTGAAACAATTATAAATGGAGATATATAAACGTATATGCCCAAAAATATGGGAACATGTGTCTCTTTGCATGGCACGCTGTTTATTATTAAAATACTGATTATGTTATGCGAACCAAAAAGCGATATCAAAAATCTCTTCATCGAGAACAGCAAGTCAAAGCAGTCAAATCTATATAGATTTGCATGAAATCCATGAGTATTGTTAACGACAATCGTTAAAAAAAAATAAGTTATAATTAAGGTAGAACACACGTATTTTAAATTTAAGACCCTTAGATGGGAATCTTTGCATTCATTCAATGAACCAATTCAATACGACATTTTCCTCACCTTAGCCAGTGAATGCTGTCCATTCCCGTTAACGTGTTGTTGGAGCGCATTGCCGGACAGGCCCGCTCCTGCTGTGCTTAGATTAAGATTCGGGCTGGACGCATGAAGATCAAAATTAGTTGCCTTGGGCCCGGAACTCCCCCCACTCCGGCTCCCAGCTGAATGCTGCTGTGTACCGTTGCTCGGAGCACGTGCGCCGACGTGCAAGCGATTGCGGAGTGTGACCAGCTCAGTACTTAGACTCTTGAGCCGCTGTTGCAGATGCACGGCCTCATTGGATGATGAAGCATCTGTGGGTTGGGGTTAGAAGAGGATCGGATTAAATAGTTATTAGTAAATCTAATTAGTAATTACTAATTACAAAGACAGCTCGTACTCCCAGCATCAAAAAGTCCTAGATTAGAAAGCCAAGGTTAATCAATTTTTGAGCTGAAAGGCCTTTCAAGTTATTTTCCCACAGAAATATTTCAAAACATGGTAGAGAATGCAATGAATTGAGCATTTTTAATATCATGTTCAGAAGCTTTTAGCAAACTTAAATTTTAACCATTTTAGCTGTACATTCGTATGGGACCGAGAATTTGTTGAGATCTAATATGTAAAGCGGAAATAATAAATTTGCATTGAAGGTGAGAATACACATTGGGCCTCTCTCTCAGCGCTTGAATCGAATGCAAGAGTTTTTGTCATAGCAACCAAATAACTCGACACCCCGGTCCAAATCCATATCAGAGGTATAGTTAGTGGGGAACACCACAGGTTGGCGTTCTGTGACCCAGTTTATTGGCTTTAGAAGCATTTGCACGCTATCATCCAGCTTAATGCCGCATTTGCCTTGGTGGAGGCGGAACCGGTCCGGCTTATGCAACTTGTTGTACGGATCCCGATAGTAGTCGCGATACTTCTGGGACTCCAAATAGAAGCTGTCTATCCGATCCAAGTCACCGTAGTCCACAAACGAGAGTCCGATTCGTGGAGCGAATCCCAGAATGGCCTTGCGTTGATTCACTGAGCTCTTCGACACTGTTAACATGTCAACTTCAGGCGCCACTATTGGAGCCATCTTCAGAGTTTGTGATTTTTGATATTTTGTGAATACTTTATGATATATGTATATACTGATGTGGCAGGGTAGAATAAAATAATTTAATGAATGTATACTGTTTCTCATCTGATTTGACATAGAATTAAATGCAAGCGTAGATTAAATATTAAAAACTCTTCATTATAGGTGAGCTATTCAGAGTAGCACGATTTCATTCAAATCTTTAACACACAAAGAAGGGGAGTGTTCAACTTTGTTCACAACTCGATGATGTACTTTTTCGATTGCATCAATTTACTTTGAATTTGTGTGTATCCTTATGTGTGCGGTAGACTACATTAGAATACTATATGTAGGTATGGTTAGGTTAGGTTGTAATGGCTGGGGTGGTTGTGCTTACCCTCCTACTTAATCTCTATATATAGTCTACCCTTAGCCACCCGGTGGTATTTAAAAATCGAATAAAGCTCACGAACTCTATGTTGGTTGCTTCAGAGTGGTCGTTTAGAAAAGGGTTCCCTAGAGTTAGTAGTCTACTTCCTCCTCTTCGTCTCTGCAGCTTCTGCAGAAGTCATTATATGGAATTCCCAGTCTCACAGCGTGTCTGCCAATCGGGCAGTGACCCGTGACCCGTGACCGCCCCCACCACTATTGAGATTTCGGTTAGCCTCAGCTTTATAAGCTGTTCTTCTCCTCTCCTTCAAGATGTCCTTCTTGTGTCAAGGACTGGCAAGGTGAGCCTTGCCCGAACACATGTGCTTGTGCTGGGGTTGCACTAAGCCGTTAGCTTGTCCTTTTTCAGACGTAGAACAACTGTACCGGTAAATAAGACTTCTTTTGACATATCTGGCTTTGTCACACTTGCAACAATGCTCTGGCCCAGGTGTGGCCGCCGACTAGAGTGTGCTGTAATTTATGTTAGGCACTCAAAAGGAACGAGCCAGTCAGATTACTCCAACAAGCGGATTAGTGGAAATTATTTAAATGCTCTCACAGGCAGCCTTTTTTTACGCCGCTCTCAAAACTTAACAAACAACTCCACTTTCTTTCCTATTCTACTATAAGTACACACTATCCTTACAGCTACACTTACAATACTACGCTTACTCTAACTTCTATCTTCGTCCTTCTGCTTTGTGAGTACACCTGAACCTGTCTGAACGCATAGACCTCGAAGAGTATAAGAGCTAGAACTATCAAACTTGGTATCCAGATTCTTCTAAAGGCGAGAAAGGACAATTATTTCTCTATTTTCTATGATTTCACTAATTCTATTCTTCAAATTTTGTAATTATATCCAGCTAGTAATTATGTGCCCGTATGTCAAGTTTCATCATTATAGGTCGATTATGAAGGAAGTTATAGCCAGAAAAGTAATCTCTGCCCAAGCTCCGTCCGCAGCTGTTGTTGTTGTTGCTGCCTTGACTTATTTCTGTTCTGCACACATACACGCATATAGATACGCAGAAACACACATTTAATATATTTTAAAATTTTACCTTGTAGCAGGCAGTAAGGATATATGGTTTCGAAAAAACATGTTTAGTTCCTTGGCTGTAAAACCATTTAATACACCATACAAGTGGCACTACTATAATCGGTTTTCAAATACATGAAAACAACACTCGAAACGCAGTCCTAATAGATTTTTAACCTATTTTAATAAAAACTATGTTTATGTTACAAATAGACTTATTTATCTACTTATGGATTTGATAAGGAGAGTATGCACTTTTTAAATTAAACTAGTGTCTAACTTTTCTAGTAGGATGAGTATGTACACAGGAACTCTGGCAGCCCTATTAGGTGTTTCCCCGATCTTGTGCCTGGAGCAATCCGCTCGAGCCGAGTCTCTTCCGAGTCAGAGAATAAATAAGACGTTCCTTTGTAAGTTTGCCTCGTGTTTCATTTACCGCCACATTCCCCTTCCAACCTTTTTAATTTCATTCAAAAAAATGACAAAAGTTTCTAATGAGTGTTTATGATTTTATTTATGAAAGCGCCAAATGTGTAAATAATTAAATGTTATCATTAATGGAGCCCAAAAAAAATACTCGAAACACGGTCGGAGCAGATTTTGTTGCTGTTTAAATTTAAGTGCCTGACTCTGCAGGACGAGAACATAAGCAAACCTACGGTGATATTTTCGATGCCTGCCAATACAATTTGTTTATCCATAATTTAAAAGCACAAGAAATGCCATTCACACCAATTAATTTGCCTCGCTTGACTAAATCGACAACAGTATTAGTCGCTTGGCTTGTGTTGCGGAAAATTAGCATAAAATGTTAATGAAGTAATTTAATAGAATAATTAAAACAAAGTGTGTAGACAACTGGGCAGCAGGTGCAAAGGAATACAAATTAAGAGAATAGAATGTTTTTAGATCAAAGGTTCAGCGCCCGACGATTTCTTGTGCATTTATTACTTATAAATGGAGACTTTGTGAAGAGTTTGGGAAGACAACATAAGTTGCTAAATAAGTAGCATTGAAGAATTCAAATACAGACTAATGCAGTTAAAAAGCTCGACATACTGAAATGGGAACGTTTAAGAGAAAAGCACGTCAATAAAAGCAATCCAAACTTTAATTGGTCAGTTATAAAACAAATTTCTTCGACACATGTACAACCACAACAACAACGAATACAAACCAATTCGATGCCCAAAGGCTTCGACCAATTGGCTCAGTGTTCAAAAAACCGATATCATTGATGAGAGGAAACCAGTTTTGTTTTAAAGCTTCAGCATCAACCACCACAGAACCGACCAAATATGAGTTTCTTTTTTCGTTTTCAGCTTGTAGAAAAAGTTCAACTCTAAATAAGCAGCCGCGACAGCAGCCCAGAATTTTCGTCGAAGCTGGCATCTGTGTGGAGCCTAACAAAGCACACCAACAACTTGGGCTCCAGAGAGTCAACAACGAAAAATACGCAAACAACAACAACAACAAGCTTGAACTAGCAGCCGCCACCTCCAGCGGCGTACTTACTTTGTTTAAAGCTCGATGTCGTGGGCCCCAAACTGGTCGTAAAAATTGAGATAGAGGCGGGCGGGAACGGACTAAGGCGACTGGCAAATGTTGCAAGTCGAGGTGGCGGTGGCAAGCAGCCGAGCCATCCACTGAAAGCAGCCTATCTTTTTTTTTGGCAACTAATATGGAATTGTGGATAAAAGTAGCCAGAACTGAAAGATCCACAAAACAGAATATTTTCCATCAGGACTAAAGTCTTTTGCAGGACATGAATAGCAGAATTTAGTATTTTCAAATGTCACTCAAGCAAAGGTCCTTAGTAAACGGAGCGAACGATGATACGCCCCTCAAGGCACGTTATGTGTGGATAAAAAACATATGTACAGCCAATATGGGATCAAAACAGAAGACTCAGGCAACAAACTTGCAAGCAGACAATAACAAATGTACACAAGTACGATACGATTATGAACGTGTATGAACGTTTTGAAATGTAATGTGCGCTTTGAAAATTACAAAATCGATGCCAAGTTACTTACCCTGCAACTTTTTCTCCGTCTCCCAAAATTTTTGCAATTCCGTGAAGTATTTATCCAGTATGAAGACTTTTGACAGGCCCAATGTGGCCATCGTTGATGAACATTTGTGGATTGGATGAGGCAAAGCGAAGCACCAGCGAAGAGTGCAGAACGCGAAACGAGTTTCAAACGATTCGAGATTTTTGGCGTGTTGTTCTTTGTTTTCGTATTTTTGCGATGTAGTGTATATGTATACTATAAAAAGGATGTCGGCGGCGACGACGACGACGACGACAACGACAGCAAAACGATTTTCTTATTTGAATAATTTCGAATACAGACACGGCCGCACGAACAAACAAACAGCCGATTATGAACAGGTTTTCCGCCAGGCGCTCTATCTATGGCATACAAGCTGAATTTCTACATACACACACAAATATCTATACATATATATGGATGTGAGTACATAAATATGTGTGTATGTGTGTATATATGTGAGAGCATGCATCGCTAGCAGACACAGAATTGGTATTGTTTGGTTCCAGGCTTTGCAACATTAAACAAATAATCAAAAGGGACGCAGTCCAGGGCCGATCTCCGTACACACTAAACAATCTGCTCTGTTTTCTTCCCTCGTACAACAATTTTGATTTTTGCTGCCTTTTTCTTTCTTCTGCCTTGCACGCGTCTGTAGACTTGCAGACTTTTGTATTTTGTTTTAGAAAAAACGAGTTACCAACTTCACCACTGCAGTCACAGAGACCAGAGACCAGACCACAACACGCAAAGTTGAAAATGTGGCCAGTGTAGATACTTAAAACGAACACAAACACACACACACACGCGGACCCTTGTAGATGGTAGTAGGCGAACGATGGATTTAATTGGCATTCAACATTCAGTTGATTCAACTTTAACAATTAAATTAAGTGCAAAATTTGCTTAAATGATTCTCATGTGTAACTCTCAATATGTTTGGGCTGCACATTCACAATAGCTCGATTAATCCTAAGACCACTGCTCGTCCGACAACAAGTTCCACACGCACTCAGCTCGCTTGCCAAACTGAAGCTGCGCCACTGATCGCCAGCACGAGCCAGAGCTGAGAGAGTGCGTCCTCTCTGGCTTTGGCTCTCGCTCTCGCACTCTCGCTCGCGCTCTCGCTCTCTTGTTTGTCGCTCCCTCAGACGCAGGTACATTTTCTTGCAAGTAAAAACTATTGGTATCCCCATGGCCCAAACACTTTGCAGGTCGCCTCTGCTTGACGATGTGCCTACATGGTATGTGTGTGTATAATGTACTTGTATACATATGTACATACACACATGCATGTATGTATCAGTGTGCAGTTGTATAAATATGAGGTCAAGTGTTTGAACTATGCGCTTCTCAGCGCTCAAGTTTGCTTTGGGCTCGGACTCTTTTTGTTGTTGGCTGAATCTTGTTTGATTATTCGCGTGTTAATTAGAGTTGATTATTTAGCAGCTCATGTGGCCGGCTGCTTAGTTACTACCCACAAATTGGTTGCCAAAGCTTCAATACATGCATACATATGTACATACATATAGTATAGGTTTCGCCCATGCAAATTATCATCATATTTATAATTCAATAATAAATATCAATTATATACGAAACGTTTTAAAGTACATATAGCTGAAAACAAGATCTGAATTTATGTATTAGCTCCAAATTTCGCGAAATATGTTGCTAAAATATGAAAAGGAACAACAGTAATAAATCTGTTCATAATCTATTTAATAGAATAATCTCTTTGAGGATGCACATGTATGAATCTTGTTGGCAATCTCGTTTCATTCGAAACCCAATATAGAAAGAGTACTCTTTCTTCTTGAAATAATGAATGCAGTGATGTCTTTTGTGACATCGCTCATTAAATGTAAAACACTGCTGGGTCCAAGCTGGAACTAAATTACATAAAGAAATAATTATCTTCTGTGAAACTTATAATTTTCAAATCACTTCATCTAAAGGGCTTCGATATTTTTCTGTTCAACAAATATATATTATTCAGAACTAAATATAAATAAATACTAAAACAATAACAAAATGTCATAAGTGGGTGAATCAAATTGAGAACAAACTTGGCGTTCCATCCTATGGGAGAAATTTAAAATTAAAATTCTACGAATTACAGAAGCGTCACCAAAATGTCTTTAGTGGATTGAAAAAACATACAGAAAGAAATAGGACAGACAGGCTGACATGGGCTGATCAATTGCATGCATGAGTTGGGTTGTTACTTGAAATGAACAATTTATTAATGTCAACTTTCTGAAACTCACTAAATTTAAATACAAAACTAACTGAATAAATGAAAAAAATACATATGGCTCAAACTAAATAGTTTCGACGTTCTTGTGCTACACCTCAACCACATTGTATTACAACTGAAAAGCATTTCTGTATCACATCTATTTTCAATTTGATCAGAAAAAGGGGCACTTGATTTTGTAGTGTAGTGTCTTATTTTCGTGCTTTGAATCCACTTCATGTTTTTTGTCTCTGTGGATTGTGTCCACGATAGGAATAAGACAATGCCGACGTGCACTGCTTGTTATTCAAAAGTAAATACACTGCTTGTATACACAGCACAGCTTGGGTTAACAGTAGGTTTATATAATAATAAAATAATGCAACGTTTAATTACGTCATCGTTAAAATCAGCTCAGAAATTGAATTAAATAATAATAAAGTTGCATTTCAATATAAATTACATAAATGAGAAGAAAGAAATTATGAAAGTGGAAACAAAGACAATAAATATTTGATTCAGAGCCCACTTGAATTGGAAGATAACATTGATGAAGACAGCTAAAGCATTTTATTCCAATGTTCAATCCAACTGAAATGGTCTCCGGAATACTTGTACTACTCTATTGGAAATTCTATATACAACCACGCAACATCGGAAACATCTAATCTCAGACAGAACTTCAACAAATGGGCCAACCGAGTACGGCAGCTGATTTATTTCAGATTCTGCAGTTTGGAGGCTGGGCAGCAAATCACGAGGCCATGAGGAATTAATGAAACAGAAGACATAAATGCAGCTACCGCTAAGTATTTCTAATTCTACATAATCATATCATCAATGGCAAACAAAAACAGATTTTACGTATCAGAACTTAGTATAACTTTCATATACATAGGGAATATAAAGGAGAGTTCACCTGTGTTATTGCCGGTTGCCAAATTGCAGGTCCTCCTACGCTTTGCAAAGGGCAGCGTATAGATGGCGGAGAACTTAGTGAATCGTTCTACAAAGGTACTCTTCTCTTCAGGCCGTAGAGGTGGCTGTGCTTGCGTAGGCTCGCTCAACTGTCCTTTATGGTCCTTTATATTTGGCGACGGCTTGCGTTGCTTTGGTGAGGGAGTGGCAGAACTGCACAATAAATAGTATCAAAAACGTAAAGAATTTTGAATCATTTTACATAAATTTGCAATGCCACCTACCTGACAGCCTTGTGGTATTGGCAAAAGAAATCGGGTCGCATGCGATGACGACACAGGAAATCTTCACAGAGACGGAGGACATCATCGCTACTACGGCTGCCCCCGCTGCTGTTTCCGCTGCTCTTACTATATCTATTTTCATACCTACTCAGCCCCTGGTGCCGCACACCCGGCCTGTGCAGAAACTTTGGTAAGGACGCACCCATGAAGTCGGGTATATTGTCAAAAAACTCAACGGTGCGCTCATAGTTGCTGCCACTGGCTGTGGAGCTCTTAGAGCGCGGCCGCCTGGGCTTGGCGCCAGCATGCTGGGAGGCACGACTCCTTTGCTCAATCTCCTGCGATGCAGTCAGCTGATGCGGGCCTCTGTCATATTCGGCATAGGTTTGGTCCGGCAGCAACATATCACCATCGTCGTCACGCGCGACCCATTAGGCGGGAAGCACCTGCAAATGTACGGGATTTCGGAAATCAATCCCGGCGTTTTAATTGCTTTTTAATCAAACATTAAATCACGATATAGGTATGTATGTACTTGTATGCTCGCACAGTGTGGCATTACGAATAACTTCTTGGAGGAAATCATTGGTTGTGTTACTCCCATCTTCAAACTATTGAGTTTGTTACTCATATTAAGAATCTGATATATAACATTTTTATTAGCGACAAATAACGCAATAAACGTAGAGTATCTGCAGGAAGTTGGCGCACTTACTCTTACAAATACAAATATTCCTACACATATCTCCACAAATATCCCACTGTGCGTCAGCCAGCGGCTTCCGCCTCTCGACGCGCATAAACCTGTCAGTTTATTGGCGCAAACGATTACCACGATTACCGTGACCATGACGAAGGTGACAGACAGAGACGCTAATGCCTTTTACTACTGCATGCGAAATTGTCTGTCCACATGTTCGCTGGCCTCCGTTCCAGAAATGTGAGACCGACCATGGAGGTGGTGGCGGTGGTGGCACCACCAAGGTGCCGGTCCAGCCCAGCTGCACCAGATAGATGATTTGCCAATCGAAATGAGACACAATATTTATGCCACACTTCTGGAGAGGCTGCCGGTGGTCCTCCAGCTGCACTCGCAGGCTGCCTGTTGGCCTGTTGGCAATTAGCTCAAATGATTGTCATAAAGTGTGGGGTTGTCGGGATGTGCAGATGTGCAGATGTGGTGACCAACCACGGCTGCCACGTTGTCTGCATTTTTCAATGTCAACGCAGCGGGCGGTGTCCCCTTACGCGATTACATAACATGGCCGAGTGCACTCAGTTGGCTCATAGAGCACTCGGCTCCTTTCAGAGGAGCACAAGAATATTTATGCTGTCGCGTTATCTAAGCGTAGTTTTCCACAGCAATAACATCAGTCTAGGAATATCCCTCCTCATTCGTAGACCCAGGCATTCAAGACTACTAAGCGCCGAAAAATTTTAAATTATAGTGCGGTCATATTAGGTTTCAGCGAGATATTTATATTCTCAGTGTTCACCGTCTTTACTCTTTACTTGTGTATAAATGAGCCTTCGCCTATTTTAGATTATCAGCAGCTGCTGAAACCCACAAATTCTGCTTATTAAAAGAATCTTACATCATTCCACGAGAGGCCCACGAGCCCAAAAACGTTATAAAAATATTCCAACTGAAATCCAATGTCCACCCCTGCGAAACCTTCAAAAAGAATTCTTAAGAGATTAGAAATCCAGATTCAGAAACGCAAGTTTAGATTTTTTTTTTTTTTTTTACAAATATTTGTAATTCTAAATGTTCGAGATATTCCTTTCAGAATCAACAAACTAAAATGCATTGAGGGTGAAAGGTTTTTAAGTCAATCGGACAACGCAAAACGCAACGCTTTTGGAATTCAGTGGTTAAATTAAATAAAAAAGAAGATTTAAATCAACTTTCGATTATACCGACGACATCCAAGCACATTATATTTCAATATTACAATTTACAGAACTTTGCGTTAAGCTGGACTCCATATTTGGAATAATTTAACCCAGCACTCTCTTCATAGACCTTTGTTGAAGTATAAATGCCTCAAATGTGAAATTTGTGACTGAGCTAATCTTATCCGAAATTCGTCCGTACTCCTATATTTTGGTGTAACTTTGAACTTTGATTGTTTTAAAAAATTTTATCTTTCTGTTTTGTCGTCACAAGGAAAGTTTTGTCTATCGATCTGTCTATGAATTTATAAAAACCATTACATCCACTTCTTAGCATCTTTGTTAACTTAGATACTCGTATTAATAGGACCCATGATCCATCGCTTTAATAAATTTGGACTACTTGGCTTGAAATTATCTCCCTTTATTTTTTTAGTGTCTAAAATTAAGCTGCAATCTTCATATATCCACTATCGCAAATATAGATGGCTAGGGATTAGGATGTGGCTACATTTCCTAAATAGGATTCCGCTTATTGGTAAGAAATCATTCGATATACATTTCCAGTGTATTGCACCAAGATCCGCTGTTTGTTTTTCTACTAATAAATGGGAAAAGTATAAAATATAAAGTATGTATTAAATGTTCTGAAACATCAGTTTATTGTAGGCTATGACTTGTTGTAATCATATGATATGTTGATATCATATGATCATAGGTATGCTGACTACTCTTTTTTTCCTGAGATATTAACTAGATATACATACATACTTGTATGTATGTACTTGTTGAAAACGAAGTGTAAAGAAAATTCTGATTTATTTTGTAACTCCTTTTTATTTGTATCTATTACAACTGTTACACGCGTTGAAATACAATACTTATAATAATACTTTTGTGTTTTTTTTTTTGAGTTTTTTTTTTGTTGTATTGTGTCCTGCAATAAATATATATAGAAATACAGAAGATTAATCTTAATTCATATAAGATGTGGGAACGACCATAATATGTTTTAGGGTACACATTACTTGTATACATATCACTGTCAGAAATTCCAATACTATCATATTCAACTAAAAATTCATCGTAGAGCATTTAAATTGTTAACTTAGCCCATGCTACCGAATCAAATTTCATACCTCAAATAGGCTATCTATCGCACATGAACAACAATTGCGAACAAGAAAACGAAGAGAATATACTACAATCTAATAAATGTACGAGATTTATCAGGGAGCGGCATCACATAAACGAAATAAACGAAATCTCATAAATATGCAATAGCCAGGAAATGTATCGCCAATTGGTCCTTGCTCTGACTTATGTATTTGCTCTGGCACTGAAGATAAACAGCTTGAACACGTACCTCAGATTACGTCGCTAAGAGGTCATAATCTTCATTTAAAAGCCACAACCATGCATGTGCATCGTGGGGATCACAAGCGATTTGGAAATGCAAAAAAAAAAAAAATAATAAAATAAATAAATAGCGTGGCATTAAATTATTATCAAATTAGTACAAAATACACTTAAAGAAAAACTGAATGAAACTACAAACTCTAGTACATATTTATTTATTAATATTTTAAATGATTGCTGAATTACATAGAAGTATGTACACCTTGGTTGTTTATAGTAATAGCCACATGGCATTAAGCTTGTAAACATATGTATGTACACTAAACGAAAAAACGGGTGTTTCCTACAAATTTCAATTGAGATTATTGTCAATATAACAAGTTTCTACATTTAATTTCGTTTTAATAGACTACAAACTACTAAAACCTAAAAACTACTAACCGTCCCGAACCTTTTCTGGTTCTTTATTCCCGTTACCCAAAGGGAAAAAGGGTATAATGCTCGGGGGCAAGCAAATTATTTTTTTGGTTCTACCTACTGTTGCTGCATTATTTTTGCGCATTTTCTCTCCATCAATATTTCTATTCATCATCTGTCTTTCTTATGTCGATATTTTTTACCGCTATTACAACAAATAGCTTGAAGCTTATTTTACTAGAGGGAAACAACGAGCTAGGACGAATATTAGAAAATAGTTGTATTATTACGTTCAATATGTTAAAATTTAATAACTCATAATTATAAGCGAATTAATTAAATTAATTAGATTGTGAAGATCCTTTAAAGTTTAAACTGTCTGTAAGGAGGACCCAATTCAATAGTCTAAGCACTGGTATTTCATTACAACCACAGTATAATTTATTTAAATAGTTTCTTACACTTTACATTACATCTTTAAACCCAATTTCTCATGCTTTTTTAATATCTTTAAAACAGTTCTTGAACTTTGCAAAACGTCTTTACAAACAGTTTGTTACAATTTTATAATATCTTTTCTGTTCGAACGCAAGAATCTTAGAAAGTACACCTAATTCTGTTTTTACACGGTGGATTCCAGAATGAACCGTGTAAAAAACGACATTGATCATATGCAAAAAGACGTGATTAGTTCCTTATCTCTAAAAAAATATATATGAAATTTTTAATTTTCAAGCCATCTTATATCAAAATCGTGTAAAAGAGAACGTGTAAAAACAGAATTAGGTGTATAAGACCTAGAATTATCATACTTGACATTCACATTCTCCAAAGCATCAATTACATTGATTTGCATCCGATTTTTGTGTCGATAATCTGGTGTGCAATGCAGATTTGCATAAAATGCAGTATGAATCTGAATCCCCACAACAACAGCTACTGGCAGAGAATACATTTTGGAATTTAACATACTTGTACTTTAAAGTTGTGATTTTAAGATATACCTTTTCTTTTCAATTTCGCCGATTTGGGTGCGATAGATATGAACTTTATGAATTTTGTTAGCTTAGTGGCTAGGAGAGTACAGGAAAATGCTGAAACTCGAAATAAAACGCCACCAATCCTCAGAAATAGCTGACAAAGATAAATACTCTTAAATGCATAATAATTACAAAATCTACAATAGAAAGCAACGACGTTCCCAGATTATGCCTTTGTCATTCAAAAAAAGTTTCACTCTCGATATTGGCGTTAAGGTAAACAATTCAATACTGTTTAGTATCGTATTCGCACTTTGTATATTTTTCAATTTCGTAACTACGTTGGGTAAGCCACTAAACGCATTCTCTACTCGATTCTCTACAGAGAAGCTGGCACAGCCATATAGGGGAATCGGGATACGCTTTACAGAAAAGCAAACATTACAATCAATTTTAGCCATCGAACAATTTTCTAGCCTACCACTGATTACATGGCATGACTGGAGTATTAAAGCTCCGCATCCTCGTCATCATTACCATTATCATCATCTTCATTATCATCTTGACCAACAATGCCTCGCTTGCTCTTTTGGCTTGGTACGTAGAAATTACATGATTTAACTTAATTTAATAAAGAGCCAAGGGCACAGCCAAGTTTCTGGCACTCAGCCTTGGACGGCATGTTCGTGGCTTGCTTTTGTGATTTACCGCGATTTTCCTGAGTCCAGCTCTGTCCGGCCCCCTCTGTCCCGCCCCTGTCCTGTGCTGATCCCACGAGCGTTGTACATACAAGTACAAAGTAAAAGGGCACACCACTCCTAATGCGCATGGCATCGATTACCTTGACGTCCATCAACGTGGTGGGCGCGTACACTTGGCAAGTTTTCCCATTTAGTTAGTGTTGTGGCTTGTCTGATTGGGCAGGTCCCCCCAGGATCTTGATTTGCCGCACTGCTGCACTTCTTTTTTACAGTGTAGGCATTTGTGCAGATCAAGAGATTTTGATTAATAGGTGGTTCTTTGTTGCGGTGGTCGCTTATTTTGTTGTTCACTTTTTTGCCAATGGCCTCCGGTTAGACATTGAGAAATATTTTCGCAAATCGACTCGACAGACGGAGCCGTAAAGCTCAATGAATATTGTTTGCCCTGTGCGTTGGAGTTCATCCTATTCCGGTTGTTAGTGATAGCATTCTTCCAGTTTGTGGTATACTACTACTACAAAGAGTCTTTCGGCTTTTAAATGGTCCTTGCTCCCTTTTGTCAACATTAGTAAACAAAACAATCCATAATTACAAATTCCTATGAAATTGTAAAATAAAACTCTAAATTCTAGTTCAAATACCATACTTTTCGAGCATTTTGTTTTGTATTTATAGTTTGTGCACAGCCATTGAATTAATTAATACTTCAGATTATGGTAAGGAAAAAATACAAAATTTGATGTTAACTTCGTAACAAACAAAACAGCCCTAAAAGTATTCCTAGACAGACAATTAATGTGCAGATAAATTACGCACGTTTGCCAACAATATTTACATATGTCGTAAATCTCTTTCAGTAGCTTTTGGTTTCTACTCCGAACGTTGGTTCCTATGGCAGCCATATACTACTTATATGGCATTAAGATAACACATCCCAACTTTTTAGTACACTCACACAAATTTTTGAATCAGGGTTAGGATTGTATTTTTCCGATAATAAAAATAAACTCCATGGTTACATAACAAAATAATAATACCAAACTTTAACTATATTAAATTATACATAAGAAAATAAAGATATGATATGATGTTTTCTTTAAAAAGCACAGGAAGTTTTCCAACTCAATACTCATAATACTTAAAGCACTACTTAAAGCCGCAAATTTTAACAAATAGGCGCAGCTATTAGAATCATAAAAACCGCGAGAATATCGATACGTTTATCATGAGGTTGTGAAGAGCAGGGAAAACAGAAACAGCTTGAAAAAAAAAACAATTTTTTGTCATTATTCTGTCCCTCTCTCTCTCTCTCAGTGTAGGCAGGGATCTCGCAGGGTATGAAGAGATGCCGTTATTTGTGCCTTAATTTAAGCTCTATAGGCTTGGGCAGGGTGACGACGAGTGAATAAATGAATACTGTTGACAAACAGTTTTATATATTTGTCTTTGTAGTGAGAATATTATAGAAGACACCCATAAAACAAAGCAATTAAAGGAAATAGTCTTCCTAGATACCTTGGTCGAGTTCAAAGAGAGAGTAAAACTGCTTTAGTTCCTCGGCAACATTATTATTCTAAGCTTAATACATACATAATCTCAAATAAGTACCTGTTTTCGAGTAATTTAAAATTTTTCCCTGCATTCCTCCGAACTGCTTCCTTTGTTACTGAGTTAACTCGAAAGCGTGCCTGCATAAAATATTTATTCTCACCTTGCTGGAAGGCTCTGGCACTACGGCTTAGATGGGGCAGCTATCTGATTACACAAGTATTTTTTGTGTAACAAGAAAAGCCGCTGCTTTACATATCTACATACATGTACTATACTATACACACATTAAACATTAATAGGAAACGACAACGGAAGCAGCACTTTCAACACCCAACACTGCTGTGCAAATTAATGTGGGAGTTTTTCATTTTGTATGCCATTGAACTGAAACCCTGCGAGCGTGTGAAAACTTTTAATCGGCACTGAATTGGCTTTGGGCCAAACAAGGCGATTGAGGCGTACCATAAATACCTCGGTATCTTTAAGAACATTTCTTATTCGTTGACGCGTGCAGTTCGCCATTTACTGCAATAGACCATTACCAGCAATTGAATGCCAGCACGTGGAAAAATTCTAGTATAGCCATTTATGTTGTATTTGGTCAGGTTGGTAGCGTCAGAAGGCACAATCAAACAATTACGAGTAATGGGCGTAAAATTTCTCATCGCATTTTTCTAACACTGCATTTTAAGTAGAAAACTACGAATAGTGTAAGTATATAGTAAGCTATATTTATTTATACAACATATTAAACTCCCCAGTCGCTACTGGCGTTCTCCATGCTCAGCTGCATACTCATGGATCAACATCAATCCATCTCCATAATCTCAATACAAATAAGTTGGTCCTTGCGAACCGAACTGTGTCTATAACTAAACTCAATTTTTCTTTTCGATTCCAGTGTAAACCTTTATCTGATTGCTGCACGAATTCCCTATTACTTATTGAAATGAAAATGACAATTTCAAGAATACAAATTTTCGATAAGAATGTCTTTGGTAGCTGGGCCTGTCAGTGTCAGTGCAGTGATTGCGGATAACACACGCAAATCCAATCGTAGTATGTGAGGGCATGTAAATGTACTTATATATACTTCTATAGTACATACACACATACATTTGTATGCATATAGTGTGCAATTCCTTATGCTGCACAATGGCCACGCATCCAAATCCATCGCCAAAAGGCACAACTTGTACCGATTGGAATAGATAGTTTGAACATTAAAAGTGGAGAATATTGGATCGGTGTATTGCAATGCGGATACTTAACACGATTTAAGACCTAGATTTTTTTATTTTGTGTACAATTTCTTATATTTTGCGATATTTAACTAATTGTTCTGTATGTAAAAGACTTTAAGTAATTTTGTGGGGGAGCTATGCTTCAATATTGGTTGGTCAATAAAATTGAGACTGCAATCTTTTTAAAAATATGTGAAGCGTTTCTTACGTGATTTCTAAATTCTGTGTGTAATGTATGGCCTAACTTTTCTTTGGATTATGTATATAAGAAAAGTGCGTGCAAATACCTTCGAACATTTCTTCATAAATAAAATAATCATCAAATTAACATTTCTGATTATCAGATAGTACATTTGGTTGATGGAAAACGATTCCGGACCACTGTGCGTTGGAGGGATCGCCGAAATGTCGACAGCACAGCTGCACTCCCACGACAAAATTCAAGATCTCATAATGGTAGGGGGCAGAGGCCAGGCACTGCCCAACAGTTGCATTACGAGTAAGGAAAAAAGAACATTAACTGCGAATCTTCCGAGCGATTGCCAGATCTGACTGTGCTCGCGTCTCCTAGCTGGCCAGGTCCAAATTGCATGCAGGAATTTATTATAAAGTTTTCACCATCACAATTTGTTTGCTCGAAGACTTGCCAGGCAAAATGAAAGAATTTCAATGTGCCAACAATGTTTGGTGTCGCAATCCACCAAGGAGGAGCTTGGCAATTTAAATAACTAAATAAATCTCTTGCAGCAGAACGAATTGGAAACATATCAATTGGTAATTATTTTGATAGTTCTCTCTCATCGTGGACTTGGTTGTCTTTTTGCATGCAAGGAGTGTAGAGGCTTCAAATATATTATAACATTTTTATTGGCATGCGAGTAAGTACTATTTACAGTATATGGCCGCACATTAAACAAAAAAATTAAAATTGAAAAGGCATCAAAACAGAAGTCCAAGGTTATTGCTGAACGATATTGTTGAAGCCGTATTTTAAACATACTATACATAGGTATTAAGCAGTAGAAGAAGAACAATTCTGTTTGAAAAGCTAGTTAAGAAGTCGTGCAGCTGCTAGTATTTAAATATTATAAAAATGATTGTACTATATAAGTGTGTACTTTATGCAACCCCTTTTGGACGGAACTGAAAAACTTCCCTGTCTAAGCTGCATACTCGTATCTGTATACCGTAGCACGAGATCCACCCACAGTTGACATAAATTCCCAAGGCACTCATCAACTACATAGTAAGTATAAGTAAAAAGAGACACTAACAACTAATTAACACTTCCATCAAGCTCCACGCCTACTGCAAGACGAAGCCCTCGACCCACCAGCCCACCAGCCCACCATCCCAACAGTCCGCCAGCCAGTCAACCCCTCCACCAATCCACAAGAGCGACTGAATTAATGAACGAATTAAGGTTTGCGTGACGACATGAAGTGAAGTCGACGTCATCGTCATCGTCATCGTGGACTGCCACCGCGGAGGCGCAACAGTTCCGTCGCGGCCGGCAGTGCCAGCCAGGCAGCAAACAAATGTCGTGCCAAAGAAATGCAATGCCTGCGCCTGGAACTGGAACTGGTTTTCCACTGGGTATGTTAAAAAGAGCGCAAAAAATGGACATAAATGTTTATGATACAGTAAGCGGATGATGCGACCGCAGACGACAACAACGACGATGATGGAAATCCAGCAGCAGCAGCAACAGCAACAGCAACAACAGCAGTAAACAAGCCAAGTGGAACGTGAACGTTATACACTATCCGTTTCTTCTTCTTTTTATGCATTTTTTTACATACATACATATATGTATATGGCAGAGGTAGCGCATTGTGCTCCCGTATCCGCGGAAACAGCTTCAGCAAAGAAAGTGAATTTCTACAGCTGATGGAAATCAAGCATACGAGTAACGGATGTGAATATGAGTTGGAAAAAGTATTGCAGATTTATGCATAACGCATAGGAGAAACTTTAAAATTATTCACTGTATCGAAAGCAGGGGGAAAACATCAGTGGTGTCAGGTGTTCTATTTCCATATGTCTGTGCTAATCCACGAAAAACTGATAGAAGACAAATTTTGCGACTGCTCGCTTAGCGTGAATTTTAACATGAGGTTGAGCCAAACGACCAAACTTCCATGCCGCAAGCCTTGGCGATGAAGAGATTCTTATCACCATGGAAGGCAGTCCATGTAGTGGCGAAGTTATCAGTATGAAATGGTCTGTAATAATATTCAGATTTATAAACAGTTAACCATAACTGAACTAAAGGAATTTCTGGAAATTTAATTTTTTGGTCCAGCGAATGTCCTTAGTAGTTGACGTTAGTTTTTTGAAATTCGCGTTTGATGCAGCGTCCAAATATCTATATATATGTATATATACATACGTCAAAATTCCAAAATTATAAATATGTACACGTATGTAAATATACGCAATTGAAAAATTATAAAAATCGTATTAATTAAGCTGTCTCCGGACGGCTGTAGACCGATTTGTTGCTCAGACATTTTTACATTTCATGTAAAAGCTGAAGAAAGTTTTTGGTATGAAGAGTAAGCTAATTTTAATAAAACTATAAATTTTTATTAAGACATTTTAAAACTGGTTAAAACAAAATTTAGTAATTTTTATACCCTGTACCCATAGTGTAAAAATGGTATATTAGGTTTGTGCAAAGTATGTAACATGCAGAAGGAAGCATCTCCGACCCCATAAAGTATATATATTCTGAATCAGCATGACGAGAGAAATCGATCTAGACATGTCCGTCCGTCCGTCCGTCCGTCTGGATGAATGCAAGGATCTCAGAAACTATAAAAGCTAGAATAACCAAAGTTGGCATCCAGATTCTCCTAGGTCCAAGAAAGGACGAGTTTATTTTTTTTTTAATTTCCCCCTTCCCCCGCTACTGAATTTCGTCAAACCAAACTTTGCCCACATCATGTATATATATTATCTACTGTTGTTTAATTTTATTCAATTCTGTCAATTCTAAGAAAAGTTATTAGCGAAACAAATTCTCTCCAGTACAACCCCCCCAAACTGGAGCAACAAGTTCGCTCTTCTTCTTCCTCTTTTTGCTGCTGCTATGGGCGCATATACCTCAGTGTCGAAAATTTACCTGGGTACAGGGTATTACACTGTCGGGCTTGCTCGACTGTAGCGTTCTCTCTTGTTCAATTTCGATTTATTCACATTTCTTCAAGCATTATGTATTTAGAGGTAACGGTATTTGAATATTAATAGTATAGACATCTTAGTCTTTTCTACTTAAATAAATACAAGTAAGATTGAGAAATATAAAAAGTTAAGCAACAATTGTGACAGTGAAAAGCGGAAAAAATTGTACAAAAAAATGTAGAAATTTATTCAAGTTATAGAATTCAGTTATAATACTACTTTTAATTTAGTTATAATAAGAGTGATTTTCGCCAACGATCCTATAGCAACAACAACATATATAGCATATAAGTCAAGGGATTAGGATTCAAAAGGATTGATATTTATACGAATATGCAAAAGACTGGCATGAGGGTCTTTATGCATTCCCCTTTAACTAGGGGATTACCACACCTACTTCTCTATGTTGCATCCATTTGAAATTTTTTTTATTCTCTATCCCTACACAATCAACATAGTTCATTGCATTTTATGGCCTCTGCTAGTGCAAATATCTGTTACCACAAGCTATCATGTGTAAATTTACATAGTACTTGTTTGCGGCTGTATTTACATACATATGTAGGAATGGGTATACATTCATACATATGTATGTACATTGTTTAACCAAGTTCATCCATCGATATTCATATGTCTGGCATATCGACCAGGTTTTACCTTTAAAATAAAAGTGGGCGGTTCCATGTCCCACATTTAAGAAATAGCCACTTAAAAAAGTCACTATTCATTAATTATGTGTCATATACGAACGAATTTCGGGACCTATTTATTTTGGAAAAAAACAAATTTGATACTTGCTGCGAAACCCAGGCCAACTCTTATATACCCTGTACCTACTCTTTATAAAAAAAAATTGTTTAAATTAACTATAATTTGATTATATTAATTATATTAAATATTCAATGCGTGTGTGTGATTCTCCACCTTTTAAATTTGTTTTATTTTTTTATTATTTAAGTATTTTAATTTGTTATTGTAATTAATTTGGCAAATAAAATTCCTCCACCGCGTCGGATTCGTTATTAGACATTTTTGTTATTCCTATAGGCTTTGTTTTTCTTTAGTTGTATGTAGTATAAGTTATGTACGGTTTTGATTTATTTTCTCACATCACTTTTTGGCGGTAATTGATATTGCATCCTCTCATTATAATGAGCCGCAAACATAAAAGTAAGACGGACCAATTAGCATTCAAATAAACCTGGACGATTTTTTATTAAAAAAAGGTGCAAGCCTTCGATCACTTTGAATTATTTGGGAATATTCGAAGTCATTTAAAATTTTAGTATTATATGATTCCACTCGAGTTTGTGTTGTAATAGGTGAATTATCCATAATTATTCTTTTTGCATTCCATGATATTTGCATACTATTCACAAACAATCATGAAACAAATCCATAAATGATTTACGTATACAGATTTAATAGAGATTTCTTCAATTAATGCTTAAACAAGTACCTATTTGTTTTGTATGTATGTAAATGTTAGAGCAATATTAAGCAATCGTCTACACACCAAGTTCCTATATACATACCTTCAAAATCTTTTCAGAAAGACAAAAGGTAGAACATAGTCATATCGACTATCGACTACATGCTGATCAATTAGAATATTTTTACACATAATACCCATCGTATATTTCCAACAATCTACTTATATTCCCTAGCCCTCTGGGTATTTACATTTTTTTGTAAATTTGTTTATTTCTTAATATCACAAACACTTTTACTCTTCGCAATTTATGTGCGTAACTTTGCTTAATTCTTGTCTGTAGTTAATATCCTTCAGTTGTTTTGTGGCACTTTCAACAGTCGCTGGAGCTGGACTTAATGCCCGCGTGTATATGATGGCCACAGCAGCTGAAAACAAGTATACAAGCCGAATGTGCAGAGAAATTCAAAGGATATATACCCACGATTATCCTTCGAGCATTGTATAACCACAACATAATTCTTGTAATCGACGCCGATGGCACGCATCAAGCCATCTGGCTTCGTTGCAACAAGAGGCAGCATGTGCAATACACGTTGCGTTACTAAAAATTGCTTGGACTGACAGTTTTCTTTTAAATAAGGCTCATAGCTTTCGGATTTCGCATATGTGAACCATCTCCCCGACAGCTGTGGGGAAAAACATTTAGGAATCACTTGACCATTTTAGGTGTAAGTATTATCATATTAACGGCATCCTTTTTAAGCGGCACACTCTTCACCGTAGAACATGACAGTTGTCCTTCAGTTGTAAGTAAGGAAAAGGCCAAGGTAGAAAATGTAAGTAAGCATATTTCTTGAGCACCCATGACGCTCGGAAACCTGGAATTCGACTAACAATAGTTGCAAAATTAATATTAAGTCATTAATATCTGAAACCGTGCGGAACAGATGCAATTAATGGCTTCATTTCCACTGCCCACGTAATTCAAGATACGTTTCCAATTTTAACGGAACTTATTGAAAAAAAAAAACAAAATTTTTCTGCAAACCCGATTTGCACTTCGCACGATCAAAAAGCATTTAAGATAATTAATTAATGATAAAAATGGAATTGTTTCCAATAATAGACTACAAATTTGAAATTCTTAGAGAAGTTTTATACTCTGTTTCCAAAGGGTATACTAGTGTAACATGAATGTATTTAACACCGAGAAGGCGTGGCACTCTCCACAAAATATATGTATTCTTAATCAATCTGACGAGGCGATGTAGCCAAGTCCGACTGGCGGTCCATTTATTCAGTAGTAGTATTATGTTCACCTCAGCATTCCATTCTTGTTCAATTGTTAAAGTTCTATGAAAATTTCAGAGATGCTACTCCCATTAATTTTGGGTGATCTTCGATGAATTTAGGCACAGGATTGGACGAAATCTGTGATGATTATTTTAAGTTCTTCCCCTTCCTTTTATTTTGAGTGGCAAAAGCAATCATCACCATAACTTTAAACAAATATTAATAATGCCTCTCTGTTTGTTTTATTTTCTAGTAGTAGTCTAGTACAAACTATCAATAATTGAAAGCACAACTAAAGGAGGAATGGCTCGTTGCTGCCACCTCAGATGGAAATTGAATGCGGTTCCACATTTCACACGTTGTTATATTTTTGACACGCCATTTCTTACTTCTTAAGATAAATAAATAATCACTTAACAAAGTTAAATACACATTTTTAAGACTAACAATTAAGGGAGGTATTGCGAAAGCAAGGGAGCGGGATTTATAAAATCTGATTTTCTCGGTTCTCGAGGGAAGCGAATGAGGCACAATAAATCGACGCATAGATTCTTGCAATCTAAAAGGAATACTGAGATATGAGCATACCTTGTCAAGACTATTAATACTTTGTGGTATTTTTCCCGCAAAACGAATAAAAAGAGGCTACTTAAGGAACCTAAACAGCATCACAGCCAAGATGGCACTTCAACTCAACGGCTTTTGTGCAACCTGCGATCAGTAGGCCTATGGCGTGTACACAGACTGCACTTTTTGGGATGCACAACGTGTTCATTTGACATGGCCATGGCCACACAGTTTCTGCTGCAGTCACACTCCACACACACTCACACACTGGTAGCACCATGACGCCAAATTCTGCAACTGCATAAGACTAATACACTATGTTTGGAAATAAGTAGGAGTACTACACATTTCAACACACAATGACCCAGCTGCCTTTTACGTATTCTAAATGCAGACTGTTTTTTGAACTGGTAGTGCAAAATGCGGCCAAATGACTGCACACTTACCCTTTGCTCAACTGTGTACAAAGTGCCAACGTCCATGGCTGTTCCGGACGGTTGTTCGATCCAACTGATATCGTTTTAATTTGCAAACGTATTATTTATAGCAGTTGGAGTCACATTTATTATTTATGACAAACTTAAATCCTTTACTTTTCTCATATTCTTCAGCACATCTCAAATTCACGAACATTTTTATTCACTTTTCCATCCCGACGCGTCGCGTAGGCCTCCAACCGGCTCCGGCAAAAGCTTAAACCAAACGCATGGAGCTCCGAAAGCAGTCTGCGCATGCGACACTGATATGTTGCAGGCTCAGGCTCCATGGAATGTTGCTTTCATGCAGCCAAGTTGCAGGCAACATGTTGGCATACTCAATAGGCATATGTATGTACATATACACGCATGTACATATGTATGTGTGTAAGTCTGTTGCATGATGTGCAGTTGTGTGGAAGTAGTATTTGCAGCCATCGAGCTTGAGTTGAAAATTTCTCTGGATGTTTGTCTTGTTGAAAATTTTTATTAGAACAAACCAACCCCGGATGGAATGTCATTTATATATTGTGCCATCTGTCAGGCCAATCTAAATCATTTTTTGCATTTACGTATTGTCGGTTATTGGATACAAAATTAGCATTCCCTGGCCTACAAAGATATGAGAAAATACAAAGCAATAAGGACTTCATAAAATATCAGTGTGAAAGGAGAATAAAAGCGATTGCTGATTTTTTAAAGCTCTCGCAATTCTAAGAAGTTTGTACCATGTTAATGCTTATTTGTCCCCATGTCAAGTTTGATCATGATAGGTCAATTGTAAAGGAAGTTGTTGCCATAAATCTAATCTCTGGCCATGCTCTTCCAGCAGCTGTGTTGCTTTTGTTGCTTTGATTGCAAAAAATTGTGGACACAAATCCGATGCAATTCACTTATTGGTACAACAATACTTAGATGTATTTAGAAATTAAAATAGTACTTGTATGTTTTTAAGAGCATATGTATGGTCTGTTTTACCCTTATTAAAAATGAGTATATGGCTATACTTTCGTTCAACTCTGATTGCACACAAAAGAATGAACATAAATTAACTGAAAATCTACAAATACATATATGTTTGAACATGTTTGAACATATGTTGGGCAGGATATTTGTGTTTTTCATTTTACAAATTTAATTGCTACTAAAACTTACAAGATTTGAACAAGGCACACCTGCACAAAATTCGCATATCATTATTGTTATTGTTCTACCCTGTACCTAAAAGCTACAAAAGTATTTAAGGTTTGAGGGAAGTTAAAAATATAGCAGACCGAATGACAAGGCGAGTCGATATAGCCCTACTCCCCTCAACTACATCCCATCAGTGCTTTTGTTTCTTCATGTTAAGTTTCATCAATAAATAAATGAAGGTTCGAAGTCGGCCACTCCTCCTTCTCTGTTACATACATTCACACAAACCAACTATATTCTTTTACCCCTTGGATACAGGTTATTAAAGTACATCTTTATAGTTGGATTTAAAATTTAAAGTTCATGTTTTCATTATTATTTTGATAACTAACTGGACCAAAAAGCAACACTACAAACTGAAGAACAAGACGTCTTTATAGCTACATACATACATATGTATGTGTTTTCACATTATCAGACTTTGATACCGACATACCGCGAATAACTGTCTAACCATCCCACAGCTGGTTAGCACAAAAGCTTTGCGCAGCTCAGAGTCTGTTGTGTATGTGTTGTTGACACAACAGTTATATTGCATATTCTTCGAACACTGGCCCATGTGGAGTATAAACAAACTAGGCATACGACTGTACAAATGCTCTTTACATATTGTTCAGTATGACCTTACAGCCCCAACAAACAAATCCACACATTGCAATATAGGAAAATACAAATTATGACGTAGTGTCTAGATATTACGCTAGAACCTTCACAAATACCTTTTTATTTATTTATTTTATTTATTTATATTTATGTCAACAAACATTGACTGTCGACATAGGTAAACTATATATACGCAAAAATTATATATAAAAAAACCGTATAAGCTAGGAAAGCCTGAGTAGGAGAAATCTAATGAAATCACAATAGTATCTAGTAAAACGCCTCCGATCGATTTTGAGCTTATAATCATCTTCTTTTAAAACTATAACATTCCAAAACTATCTTGTTCGTCACCTCTCCTTTTAAGGGATTGTTATTGTCGAATAATGTTGAGTAATCTCCGTATGTGTAAAAACAAGAATATATCCGCCAAGGGCGTAGGCAGCTTTTACCAAAGGGGGGGCCAAAATATTATAATTTTAATTAAATAATGCACGATGCATTTAAAAAATAACTAACGCGTATGATCAATGAAAAAACTTCAACAATTCCCACTCAGATCCATTTTAAGGCGAAATAATGCGTCATAATAAAAAACGTGTGGTCGACTTTATGTGGCAACATTTTTTCTAGGGGTGGCAACGGCCCCCCTCCTGCCAAGGCCCTTGATATCCGCTGATGCAAACAGCGTGAGCCTACACAGCATTAAATTAAAAATATCCGCTTCAGACATCTATCTTCTATCGTTCTTATGCAATTTGTTTCAGCTTTCCACGCGTTTTCCCCAACCATCCATAATTTGGTGTCTCCGTACCAGCAATTCATATGATGACAATACATATGTATGGGACAAGTACCAAGAATCTATGTAAATGAAATTTAAAATTGCGCTTCAACTAAGTAATACAGATCTATATTCGAATTAAAGCTGTGCCAAATAAATAGTTGATACGTACATATGTATATAAATATGCAATACGGACTATAGGATTATATGGATAGGAAATAAGTTAATAACAATATTCCAATTTTATCGGCGAATTTTATGAGTATTATTTGTTTGGACCGTATGAGTAGGATTAACCTCTCCCATCATAGAAAATGTTGTAAACAAGAATTAAGAAATAAGTTTTAACTATAAGCTAGAATTGAATAAATAAATAAACTTTATATGAAATTACCCCGCCATTACAAAAGGAAGCTTTTTTCAACAATGTAACCGTTTTTCTTACTGCTTCTATTCTTGATGCTCACAATTAAAATGCGATCTTTGACCTCTTAGCTTGGCGCCTATATACTACATTTGTCTTTAAACTTGTTTACATTTTTATTTTCCTTTTCCAGTTCTTATCAGCTGTTTGAGCTCTCAACGTGCAATGCAATGCGAGACGAGCTTTTGAACAACAGTGGAGCTTTCGCGCAATTACGGGAATCATAAAAAGCTCATTTAATTCAATAGTGGGTAACTGGCATTTGTTTGAAGCGGACACGCTTGCGGCGTGTTTTCGGTACTCCCTCGCGTTCGAATTTCTATTAATTTCCTTTTTAAGTTTCGTACTACATCGCCAAATTAAACGAGCATCAGTAAACTGTGAAAAGGCAAAAATTGCCGAGCAACACGCGACACTTGAGACGTCATTCTTGTTGTAGTTGTGTGCGTAGTCCTATGGTGACAGCAAAACGCCGGCTCCTTTTGACCGGCACTTCCACGGAAGTTAACGTAATTAGTGAGAAATCTGTGTGCCGCCAACATTTTGAGCCACAAAGCATTGGTGCGACCGTCCAATATTTTCGACATTTACCTCAAGTGCTATTGGCTACTAGAAAAAATTAATTAATAAGCAACAGCGACTACTGCGACATCATCGACATCCGCGGAACATCTGTACTTTTCCCTATTTTTTACTCGGTAATTGGATTCAAGTGCTTCTATCTGGATTGCATAAAAGCTTTTGTTTCGCTAAGAGCGGTTTCAATACTCGATGGCGTTTCAAAGGCTTGCATTTTCATTTAAAGCACGTTATTCTTTATGTCTTTATGGTTACGCTTACACTCTGTCCTTATTATGAGTTGTGTCGCATGTACACATGTAAATGTATGTACATATGTATGTATGTACATATGTATGTATGTACAAACATTCATCAACAACCCTCTGTACACACAAGTACCCGTAGCTTTTGGGTCACTTCTCCTGCTGCTCCTGCCAGCTTGTTTTGTTGTGTTATGGTTTTCCCCTCCCGGTTTCTTCCTGGGCCACTCGCACTCTAATTTTTTAACCTGTGTACTCACATACATATATGCATATTTATGTTTCTACTATAAGTATAATCGTTCATGGTCTTTGCGGTTGGTTGTTTCTTTCAAATGTGTACTGTAATTTCAAAGCTTAACAATTCCTGTATAATATATGCATGTGTAAATGTAGTATGTATTATTTACATACATACATATATATGTATGTTTGTACGTAGATTTGTTTGTGAGAGTCGCGTGCTAAACTCGTGTATCCCCAACACTTGTTTGTATGTATATGAATGTATGTTTGTACATATGTACATACATATATTATGAACATATGCAAACATCCATGCTGGACGTGCAGCTTTTGTTGTTGTTCCTGCTGTAGACAAGTACACTTACAGATATTTATGTACATATATGTATATGTATGTTTGTATGTACATACATATACACTTTAAATGTATACATATCTTTTAAATATGTGTATCTAAACGAGTCGAATGCTAAAGTTGCATGCGGCCTACTTTTTTTTTATCCTGTACTCAGCTTTGTACTTAATTTAGGTGAATGTTTGAAAAAAAATTTACAACTGTCAGTTAAAAAAAAATAAAAATAATAACTCGGCGTGGATGTTTAGATAATCTGAAGATTGTAGAATAAAAGCATTCTAATTGATAAATAGAAAAACTACAATTTCAAAAGTTTATTACTACGTACATACTTATATACATACTTATGTATGTAGTATGTAACAGTCTGCATGCCAAGTTGGTTGACTCTACGCCTTGTACTGTCGAAGATCCTTGTCTTTTACAGACAGACGGACGGACAGAGAAAGACATCATGCTGATCAAGTTACATAAACTGAGTGACTTCATAATAACCTCCTCCACTTGGGATACGAAGTACAACAATTGGTTTTAAGTAGTTATATTTACATGTGTGCATATAATAATAGAGTGTGCACGACTTTAACTTTAAAAAGTACTTTGAAACTGTTTCTCTGAGTACACAGCCCCCATTTATATGACGCTACCTAATGGGTCACATAATTCGAGTATATAGTACATACTCGTACAAACATACCTATGTATTTAACCTAACCTAACGCAATCTGAAATGACAATGTACAAGTAGAATAGTATTGCATGTGTATGAATGTATGTAAGTATGTATGTATGTATGTATGCATATAAACAGTATACACAATACGGCACCGTTTAAAGTCATTCGATTTTAAATTGTGCGATCATCAGATGTTTGCAACTGAGTCGAACTGGGGTCGCTGCTTTTCAGCTGATACTCGTCTACCACAAATTAGTCGCTAGCTAAAAATTGCTGCAGTTAATGACTTTGAACTTACAATGGAATGTCTTTTTAAAAGGTGCTACTCCTATGTACTTATGTATGTACATACATATTTGCTGGACTGGAACTTATTTGTGCTCGGCTTGACATAACACTATAATTGTTTGGGTTTGTTTTATAAGAATCATGCCATAGTCTTATCACCATGTTGAACATATGTATGTACATACATATGAATGCATGTATGTATGCACGTTTCGTTATTTAAATTCCACAGCACATATGGAGTGCGTCAGTTAGATGATTCCCGCAAATGATTATTGTTGGGAGGGGGACCGGAACGGTGGCTGGGTTACTGAAACCTTAAGTGGTTTATTAGAACCGGCGCGAGTTAAGCTTTTGTTTATTCAATTTCACTTGGGCATGATGCGATTACGTTTTCATTTTGTAATCGAAATCAAATTTCAGACATTATCAATTGAGCCCAATCGTTAATTAAAACCACTCGCATGTCCTAACTCAAAATGTTTTCCTTAATGTAACGCTATCTCTACATGTATTTGATCTTTCATTATTCTCGATAAAAAATAATACTTCATTGAGTACGTAAAACAATAGTGTGCGTAATATACGTTGTTATTGTAGGAACGAAAACAAAGCTATTAAAATATGGGCTGTCCATCATGGTCATTAAACAGGTCGTTTATACTCAATTGGGAAATGGAAGCTCGAAAATCACATTTTTTATCAGCAAGCAAATACTGGGTGGCTTCGATTACAATCAGCGTAACTGTTTACCACCTGAATACCTTTTGGCAAACTTTTCGCATTCCTCACTCACACCTTTGTAATTTATTTCGTTTGGTATTCATATTCAATTGACAAATTGCTATATTATCTGGGCAGAAGAACTATTGATTGAGCAATGTATATAGATAGATGCCGACACAAAAAGTGAAATTATTTCTTATTATGGTATAATCTAAATTTAATCTATATTTGATTCAACCACCAATTAACTTACTGTTTAGTTTCCAAGCAAACAAATAAACAACCATTTTTATTATTATCGCTTATAATCGTAGAAGCAATTTAAGATTAAGCCAGTTCATTGTTCGTGTTTACAGAACTTTAACCGATTAATGTTCAAACTTTAATCTCAATAAATTGTTGAAGTGACCAAAAATGTTTGAGCACCTATTGACGTTTATATTATGTACATACGTAAATATACTTTTGATATACTTGGAAACAAGCAACCACTCACGAAGAACTTTTAACTAACTATAGTGATTGTTGTTGACGGGTCAATGTAATCATGAACTTTTTGCGACTCTGTCATATATCTTATTTAAGAGTCAGAGCGAAGCTATCGCGTGCATTACGTTTAGAAAAGTTAAATAACTTTTTAGCACAAATGTACAAAGTCGACAGATCAGGTATTAAAAATTCTATTAATAAATCAAAACCCTTTTATAATATACGTTTATGCGTTGATGTCTGTGTATAGAGGAGGAGGGTTTAATGGCTCGATTTAGCTTCTTTCAAAAACTGCAAGCTTGATTATCAAGTGTTTTAATTCAAGCTGTTTTAATTTCCAAATTCCTTGCGGTTATACAGAAATACATATTTTCACAAACAAATTTGAAACAAATATACAAAAGAGAGGGTTTATTTTAAACGCTGAAAGAGATACATTGTTTTGGAGTGTATGTGAGGAGAATGGACCATATATGATCCGCATAAAGAGACTAATAGATGAAGGCACTATAGATAAAGTAATTTTAAAAAAATCGAGGAACGAAATTAAAGACCTTAGTAGAAAAGTATATAAAAAGTAGTAAGTACTTATAGAAGCTGTGACGCAGCCAATGATAACTTTTTAGCTTGGATGTATTTAAGAAATTTGTGGATCAAAGACAATTCTACTCGTAATAAGATCCGCTTACATTAATCGGAAGCTTGAAGCTTGTACTTAATAATGCCAAGGCCATATGATCCGGATGTGCAATTAAGTTTTGGTTAAAGAAAAATTCAATAACTGTTTGCGCTTGAATGCTACAACTAAGCGGTATTTTCTGTTGCGGAAAGTCATATAAGCAATTAGTTGTTCCTATAGAAAATCCAAAAATCATTAGCATTGGTACAATATTTAGAATTTACCGCCTCGTTACTCCTACAATATTTGCTGTATATATATTATTCAGGGTATTCATACAGTCGTGCAATTTTCTAATAAATTAAAAACTATGTGCAAATGATGTGAGGAAAGCGTTTTACTTAAAGATTTTGCTAAATTCGATGTGACGAAAGCCGTGACAATCGTTTTTAATGGTATTGTTATAGTTGTGACCAAAGAAGGTGGAAAGCACGGCTTAATGTGTTTGTTGAGTCTAAATAGATTCGCTATACTTAGATTACGTATGTATATTTACGAGTATATATTGAAAAATAAAATGCAGCTCAATCATTTTGCAGATTTTTTAAAGCAATTCAATTCTGTGTGAGCAAGAAATAAAATACCATAATAAATACACTTAGATCAAAAATACGAGTTTCGTTCTAAAATCAAGGTCTATCAGCGTGATTAGTGAAGTATGTGCGAAAATACTTGCGTTAAGCAGAAAATTGTGAATTTAAACCGATACAAAATCCTCTGTTAAAACATTTTTCTATTTAATAAGCCTTGAGTTTAAGATGGCTCGAGTCAAGTAAAAAGTTTTTATCCCTTTTAAAGGATATATTTCGTTTTGTTTGATATTTATATTATCCAGAAGAACACGTGGTAGAAACCACGTCATAGGATCATTAATTAGCATATCGTGCCGAATCGGTATAATGTGAAAACCAGTCGTTTCGGATCATACAACTGTCGTAGGAGCGCGGCGCTACAAATGACGTATATAATATCATAATAGGCGTAAACAGCAGTAAAATTATGAATCTGTGTTTTTGGACTCATCAAGAAACGATGGCAAACGGTCCAAAAACAATATTGGCGTTGAATAGTCAATAGTATATAAAATTCTATAAAAAACAATACATTATCGATCGTCCCCTGTGTGACAGTTGAAGAAAAAGATAGAAAACACTTTCTGGACACAATGCTTATGTGATCTCAGTGAGCTCCTGCTTATCCCTCTGGGCGTTCAACAAACACACACACACACACATATATGTACATACATTTAGAATACACTTTTTTTTACGTATTTGGCTCGCATTCGCTGGTCGATCAATTTGCGAAAAAACATCTCAACACTCTATTGCAGCAGAAAGTAAACTAACAATGCTTTCATGTTCTAGAAACCCGAAGCTATGGCCTGCTGCGAAGTAATAGGCCTTGCCTGCGTGATTGCCCTCATTACGAGCTTCTCCATAAAGGCGCCCTACCATGTGCGCATGATGTTCATATTCTTTGGGGCTGGCGCAGTTGTAATGCTCTGTGTGCCGTTTATGATCCTGAGACCGCGGGATTACCGCAACGCGCTGTAAGTTTCCAGATTTTCGAATGTGGATCTTTGCAATATTCATTATTTTTGCTTTTAGTGTGCCAGCCTGGTGCTTCCGTCAGCTGTGCAGGCTTGTGGGCATTACTATGGAGGTACGTGGACTGGAGAATGTGCGAAAGGATCATGGAAGCGTGGTGCTGATGAACCACCAGAGCGCACTGGACTTGTGTGTGTTAGCATACCTGTGGTAAGGGGAGTTTTTATTTAATTGGTATTTCTTTTAATTTGCTTATCCTTTTCATTTTGCTATTTCATCAATGCCAATTGGGACCTCGTTGGAATCCTTAAATTGTGAATGTGAATTTTCCCAGGCCTGTTATTGGACGAGCCACTGTTGTGTCCAAAAGGGAAATCCTGTATATACCGTTTTTCGGGCTTGGTGCCTGGCTCTGGGGTACTCTGTACATAAATCGCTCAAGCAAAACAGATTCCATAAATTCACTGCAGAAGGAGGCAATAGCGATACGTGAACGCAATTGCAAGATTCTGCTGTTTCCCGAGGGGACACGGAACAACAAGGATACGCTGCTGCCTTTCAAGAAAGGCTCCTTTCACATTGCACTGCAATCCAAATGCACGATACAACCAGTTGTTATATCAAAATATATTTTCACCGATCCAGGCAAAAACAATTTCCGACCAGGCCATGCCTTAATACACATACTGCCGGAGATATCCACCAAAAATTATGAAAAAGAGGATATGGTTCAGCTCATCGACGATTGTCGTTCAGTCATGCAATCGGAATATACGAAACTAAGTAAAGAAGCTCAGGCCTTAAAATCGAAGAAACTAACATAGAAGTTAGGTGAGGAAATGAAATACCTCAAATTTTACAAATTTTACACACAAAAAAGGACAACGGCCCATCGTTTCTATTAATAGGAATGTCGTTGGTTTTTTGTATTGTAAAAAGCGTGCTTTTTCTAAATTTGCGATATACCATTAACTATTTAAATAAATATATTTATGTCTAATTTTTAATTAAACAAAATGCCTGGTAGATAAATTAAAATACCTATAATAGGACTTATTTTATGAAAGAAAGCTTAGACTAACAGACAATTAAAGTTGACTTTTTAGAATAAAGCATAGAGGTGTGATTTATCACACTAAGATATATTTAGGTGAAATCCATTCGAGTTTTTACAATTAAAACCTGTTACTTATTACCGGGTACATGCACATGCACCAAAATGTTTGAATTTGTATATACTATATTGGAGAGTTATATAATTGCAAAATAAAAACCGCAAATATTACACAATAGGTCTTGGTTGATTTTTTTTAAATGTTAAAATAAACTCCACCCCGCCCCCCTGTTGAACACAAAAACCGAAGCTTATTATAAGATCTAAAGTCACGAAGCTTGGTGTCCAAGTTGTGAGACGTGGTATCTGCCGGATAGTAAGTCTTCCCCCACCGGGTCTGAGATTCCATTTTTTATTTTTGACCCTAATTTGTTTTATTTTTAAAAGTAGGTTTTAACTAATTTTAAGCTTACTTTCTCTGTCCAGTTTTAAATGTTCCCTTACCGAGTCGGAAGCGTTTATAGATATTGTAATTCCAGCTTATAAAACGTCTTTATAACTTTCCTTATGTCAACAGTCAATTTTTATTAACATAAAAATATAATAAATAAATAAAAAGTTAATTTTATATAAACAAGAAGATAATGCACTAACGGGAAGCAATTATCAAATTGGAATATACCTTCCTAGAATTACAGAAGTTGTGGAAAACTTTCTCAGGTGGACAATATGGCCACTAATTTGTTTGCATAATTTATACTTTCCTTTATACAGGCACCAAGTGGACATACGGACATGGCTATACACATAATTCTTTTTATACCCTGTACCCGTAGGGTAAAAAGGGTATATTAGGTTTGTGCAAAGTATGTAACATGCAGAAGGAAGCATCTCCGACCCCATAAAGTATATATATTCTGAATCAGCATGACGAGAGAAATCGATCTAGACATGTCCGTCCGTCTGGATGAACGCAAGGATCTCAGAAACTATAAAAGCTAGAATAACCAAAGTTGGCATCCAGATTATCCTAGGTCCGAGTAAGGACGAGTTTATTTTATTTTTTGGATAATTTCCCCCCTTCCCCCGCTACAGAATTTTGTCAATAGCGTCCACATTTCAAATGCTACCTAAACTAAACTTTGCACACATAATTTATATATAATTGTCTACTGTTGTTCAATTCGGTAAATTCTTAGAAAAGATATTACCAAAACAAATTCTCGCCAGTACAACCCCCACAAACTGCAGCAACAAGTTCGTTCTTCTTCTTCCTTTTTTTGCTGCTGCTATGGGCGCATATAACTCAGTGACGGAAGTTTACCTGGGTACAGGGTATTACACTGTAGGGCTTGCTCGACTGTAGCGTTCTCTCTTGTTTTTACAAGGTCTTCTTTTACACGGTTGTAAATAAAAAAATTTATATATGGTTACACCACATTATTCCATTTAGCACGATTTAAAATATCATATGATCAATGTCTTTTTTAGACCGTTTTCTTTCACACGACTTTTTCTGGAACGAATCTACCGTGTAAAAACAGAATTAGGTGTATTGACTCACTTGGTCTCTTGGGTCTGCCATGCCTCCTTCTATTTCTTACATACATACATATTTTTTTCGGTAGGTGTGCGTATAGGGTATTTAATATAATAATATAGTATCATCATTGTCCATTTTATATATAGGAGTATAGACTTTGGCGTTTAGACTTTGTAGTATACTCTTCCAACCTAGGGTATAAGAATCGAAAAACATCATGCATCATGCTAAAAAATAATCGATATATCGATGCTTCTCACATCGCTAAGCTGCAAGTTGGTGTTTGTTAATGCAGGTCAATTGGCGGCGATGGAGAGCCACAGGAGCACAGAAAATAGTGACGATCCACGAGCTGGAGCCGTGGAACTAGCACGAACGGAGAAACTGTATGATTTGGAAAGACTACTTACCTTTGGCGATGTACCATTTATTATAAAACGAGTGGAGCCAGAAGATTTTACTGTTAGTTACTCTGAAGTTGTGAGCAATATAAAAATGCTACTATTGACATTACGGAATCAAGTCCCAAGCGGTACTGGAATAGCATTTCGGATTTCACACCATACACCATCATCGTGCATTTTAATCTTAGCGTAAGTATGTAGAGATTTCTGGGAACAAAACCGCGGTTTAAATAGCTTTTAACAGCATTCTCAATCACAAGTGCCACTTCTTTGCAACGGACAAGATGATACTCTCCAAGAAATTGAAAGTACAACTATGCCGCGCTGGAATTGACTTTCTGATTGTCTGTGGTCACATGATAATGGGATCCGAATACTTTGAGCTCAAGGACACCTTTCTGATATTAAATGAGGAATACAAGTTGTTTAAGCTTAAACGCGGTGACGCCGAGGATCAAAATTTAATCTCACTGCCGGCAAACATGTGTTACACTATTACAACAACAGGCACGATTACTCCTTATTTTAATAGTTTAAACAGCTTTCCTAATCATTTTTAATCCAACCACTTTCAGGCACCACCAATGAGCCAAAGCTGATACACGTACCCTACGACTGCATTGCACCTAATATATTGGCGCTCAGGTTCGTGTCTGCAAATGCTAGGCATATTTAACCCTAGCTTACGTATGTTTTACAGTAAAAAGCTGAACGTGTCTATGGCTGACATAATTTATCTGGGCACACCGTGCACTTTTGATCCCTTTGTTGTGGAGTTTTTCCTGGCTCTGCAGAATGGGGCCGCTGTTTTTCTCAGTCCCTATTCAATGCGTGAATCGCCAACTCGGCTGCTCGAAGCACTACTTCCTTTAAACGTGACCGCGCCGGGTATTACTATTTTGCAGGCAACGCCATCATTGTTTCGTATGTTTGGCGCCGCCGCCATTCGGGATCGTATCCTAAACACCGGCACTACCTTAAGGTAGGTAGGTGCATGCATATCGTAGGAACAACCATCTACAATTACTTCCAAGAGTGCTACTTCTAGGTGGAGAACCTTTCCCATGCTACGAGGAACTCAAAAACTGGATGGACTCTAAAGTGGTTGCGCAAAAGCTTGTTTGCAATATATATGGCATTACGGAGATTTCCTGCTGGAGCAACTTGCATATACTGCAGTCGCTGGAAGCCCGTGTACCTCTAGGCTTGCCCATTGATTCTGACACCGTGCTTCGAATAGTTGACAAGCAAGGACGTGAGCTGCAAGGCGAGTGTTCGGGTGAACTGATGATAGGCAGTTCAACTCGGCGTTGTTACATACCTGAGACTGATGGGCAAGATAAAGCAGACTGCAGCACCTGTTGCTTCCGGGCAACTGGGGATTACGTGCACCGCTATGATGATGGTTCGATATGCTATGAAGATCGCACAAATGATGTGGTTAAGCGTATAGGCAAACGCATTAGTTTGGGTGAGTATTTGTAGAAGCCTTATTAAACGAAAGAGTCCAGTGCACTACGATGCGATTTAGTAATATGTACATAGAAATAATAGTTACATGTACGTAAATGATCAACTGAACAAAATTAATTGTTAATTTTAAGAATGATTGTCATTTGTAATTAGTTGTATTACAAGTATTATTGTGTTATCGTTCTCGCATGAGTTTCTTAATTACTTTTTAAGTACACATATATAAGTATTTTTAAAAATATACTTTTTATGTTTTACTTTTTCAGGGTTAATCAGTCGCAAAATACAAAAGTACTTAGATCACCAGGATTTGGCAGTCTGCTTGTGGCAACAAGATTTGCAAAAGCTTATATGTTGCATACGCACCGGAGAACTCAAGACAAAACTGCAGCAGCGCGTACAAACCCACAATATTCTATCCAAGCTTATGGCTTCAGAACAGCCAGATAGATTTGTTTATGTCCAGCAATTTCCTTGTAATACACATGGCAAACTGGATCGCAAGGCATTGCTCAATGAATGCGTACCACTGATGCAGCCTGCACAGAAGATATTGAAATCATTCCTGCACGATACCCTCAAGTATATGGGTCCAACGAAAGGAGGCAAGCACCCAAAGCATAAGAAACGGGAGCCACCCCATCTCGGATATGATATAAGTTTCCGTCAGGCGGGCGGAACTTCATTTCATGCCGTTACCTTGTCCCGTGAAATTGGGCTCCAAATGTGTGTCGACGATGAACAGCGTCATTTGTTTGAACAGCTACTAGACGACTCCGTTAGTATTCGTGAGGTGCTATGCTTTTTGGACAAAGTCAAAATAGTCTCTCACCATACGAAGCTGAAACCCATCGAGTCGGAAAGTACTACTGGTAGTAGCTGCTCCAACAAGCTTTCAATTACACGCATGGAATCGTCAGCGTTCAACTTAAAAGTGCAGTGGAAGGTGAACTTCAAAAAATGTGTGGACTCAGCCGTTGCTCAGTGGGATGATCGGTATATTTGTGTTGGTGCCCATTCAAAGCTGCTGTGTACGTTGGATGCACTCAGTGGTGCAGTAATTAGCAGCATTCGATTGCCCGATCGCATTGAATGCAAGGTGCGTTTTGTTAACGAACATCTAGCTATGGTGGGCTGCTATGATGGATATATCTATGGCTTTCAACCGCTGACGGGGGAGTTCTTGTGGAGCGTGGAGATCGGCGGTATGATTAAAGCACAACCACTTCTCACAGCTGATAAAACCCGCATAGTGGTGTGTAGCTATGCCAATGACTACAATGTCATGTGCTTGTCAGCAGATCGGCAATGTTTCCTTTGGTGCCTGCGTATTGGTGAGAAGCCAATTATTGCTGCACCTCTGGAGTTGCCCCTTAAGAAATCCCTAATAATTTGCACCCTCGACGGAACCTATGCCTGTATTGCTAGCGAAAACGGCAAGGTGCAATGGAAGGAAAAGTGTAAGGAGCCCTTCTTTGCTACACCAGTGCTGCTCGAGGACTGTCCTAACATTTTCCTGTGCGCCGAGGTGGCGGGGCGAGTACATGCCTGCGACACAAACAGTGGAAAAATTGTACGTATATTTTGCAAAATTGAAAACATTTAGAAGATGTAAAATCCAACAGCAACCACTTTACATATTACCCCAAGGTTATACTAGCTTGGTGCACATGTAACATACAGAATGAAACGTTGCAAACCCTCCCTCCGTCCGTATGAATGCGAGGATCTCTAAACGTATAAGAGATCAAAATTTCCAAACTTGGTATTGTTATTCCCCTAAGCCCTACGCTGTATAGACACATACCCAATTCAATTATACAATTTTAAATTTAAAAATGGAATGAAACGTTAATTCTTAACCTTTTTTTAAAGTTTGGGTAAGGTGTTTTGAATAGTTGATTTCACTTAATCATTCCATTGTTAAATCTGTTTAATTTTCGGATTTATCAAATACATTTTCTATTTAATCTAACATTCTCCACATTTGCAGTTGGCTAGCTACTCAGCAGGAGGTAACATCTTTTCGTCCTTGTTAGTCAAAGCGCCGGCAACACATTTGGATCACGCTTTTGTCCTATTTGGCTGCATCGACCAATTTCTGTACTGTCTGGAATGCAAGACGCACACAAGCGATCCAGCGGTCGAATTCGGATTGCGCTGGAAACTTGATGTTGGTGCTGCTATCTATGGCACGCCCACATTGCTTACACTGCAGCCGCTCTGCTTTTTGGTCTGCTGCTGCGCCACCGATGGACGCATCGTATTGGCGAATCTGAGCACAGGTCAAGTTCAGTACTCGGAGAAGTTGCCAGGCCAAATATTCAGCACGCCCTGTCATATTGAGGGTCAACAGTGGATTTATGTTGGTTGCCGTGATAACTTTTTGTACTGTCTGCGTACATAGACATGTTAATACCAAACTCGATCGTAAATATATGGACTTCTGAAGTTTTATACGTCTCTCTTACATTTCAGGTGTTATTTATTTGAAGCATGTACGAGTATGTATGTGTTTTGAAAATGAATAACTGTGTAAGGCATTATTTAAGCCTATCCAATAAATTTCTGTTCTATATTTTCAAAATGTGCAACAAGGTTTTATAAATTATAGATTAGTAAATAATTGAGCCAAAGCAGCAACAACACTTTTGGCTATAACTTCCTTCACATTTGACCTATAATGATGAAACTTAACATGAGGACTAAAATAATGTAATTGCCAAATTTGAAAAATTTAATTTAGAATTACGGGAGTTATGGAGCAGAAGGAAAACAATCTTAATCTGCATAACGCTTAGGGGACCCCAGAACTCGATCATTGAAATAAGAATGGGCAGTTCTTCCATTGATCTGCTCTTTATGAAGATATAATTTACCTCAATTCATTGATGGCTGGACTGTAGCCATTCTAGAGTATAGAAATTGAAGTTAACTAAAGAAAAAACAATTTTCTTATAATAAATTTCATTTATTTAATTACAATGATATAATGCAATTCAATTTGTGGTGTCTCTCAAAGCTGCTTTCTTAAAAACCTCCACTGCTTTGGCTCTATTTCGACTTATTTCTTCCAAATCACGTTGGCGCTGCGGTATTATTTCCTCGGTCGTTGGTAAACGTGGACATTTGGATGGCTTTGTGCTACTTGCGGCTTCTGTCGCTTCCTCTTCAGCTATGTTTGAGGACTCACGTTTACTATGCTTGCGGCGTGTTGCCTTGGACTTGGAAGCACTCTTGTTGACAGTCTCAGTTTCAACTGCCTCCCCGACAGAGTTTTGCATTTGTTTCTTTCGGGCTGCTTTTTTGGGTTTTTCTGGCGTCTCGGCACAAATTTTACCCGACATCTTGTCAATAGCCGTTTGCACCCGCTTGCTCACCTTGGGTTGTTGCACTCGAAGAGCACTTTTTGCTGTAAAATAATTGCGTATGGAGCTCTGCAGTTTCTTCTCATTGATTTTTTTCATGACCGGCATGAGTATATCATCAGTTTTACTTGTTGTCCAGCCAAATGTTTTGCGAGTGAATTCACGTATTGATTCAACATCGGGAGAACCCCAGCTGAACATATCCCGATTGTCGTCCACCTTCGGTGTAAGATAGGCCTCCACTACCTAAGATATAACAGATTCAACCAAAAATTGATTAAAACCCCAAATGTTGTAAAATAAAAAGAATGAATACACTTTTATCAATATCATATGTGAACATTGAAATAAAATTGATATTTTCACATTTGTCAAGAAGAAAAATACATCAGATAGTGTACAAACTTACCGCTGCGCTTGGAAAATCTTCGTGCATTTCAATATTCTTGAGCTTTTTACGTAGGGAGAGGCGTGCCGAGCTCCCCGGCTGCTTTTGAGCCTGCCACCAATCGCGAAATTTGTTTAGGGTCGAAAGTACCGACTGAACATCATTGGAGGCGGCTATAGTATCCCCACCAATTGGTGCCCCTGAGCTGCTTGAGAACGATGCAAGTATTTCCATAGCGGTAACAGCACCAATGCCGTGTATGCCTTAAAGAAGATTAGTTATATCTTCGAATGCCAGAGAAGCCAACTAACAACTTATCCTACCCGTTGTGTAATCGCTACCCACCAAGCACGCCAACTGTATGAGCTTGTTTCGATTGCAGTTAAAGATTTGTTCAATCTGATCCGCGCGAAACTCTAAAACATGCTTATGCTGGGCAAAAAAGTTCTTATAAACTGTTCGACCGCCAAATAACCAAATATCACTGTCATCCGTTATGGTTCCATTCGTTAATTCAACAGCGTTAAGAAATGCGCATTGAGCCTCCGCCTCCATAGGCGCAACTATGTATGGTATGCCGAATAGATGCAGGAGCTCTTGGCAATCTACAACCATCCGCTGCCCAATGGACATGCCCATGCGATCTTGACGATTCCGCTCAGTCTCTAATTTGCGCCGTTCCTGCGCCAATGTGTTAGCCATTGACTGCAATTCTTCTGCAGTGTTTTGCGATTTTAACGCTTCAGCAGCGTCTTGGAGCAGATCCTTTAAAAATTGAAAAACGTTTTATATGATTAAGAAATATATTTCTGAGTATAAGAATCTATTTAAGTAGAAAGAAAATTACGGTAAAGCACAATAAAAAAGAGGGAAAGCGAACTGGAATAGAAGCCAACTCTGTTCGAGTACTGTGGGGTCTCAATTATATAATAAAAATTTGAATGGATGTATTATAAATATATCACTATTTTTTATATTTTTATTTATTTTGTAAGCTAAGTCTGATGCAACAGACAGAAGGAAAGGGGTAGACCCCATGTTATTACGATCAGTATGACGAGAAGAAACTTTTGGAAACTAGAGACACCAAACTTGGGAACTTTTGTAAGTTTAAGTCTACTATAATCTGAAGTTTCGTACAAATCTTTTAGTTGATATTTAACTTACCATCGTATTCAGCGGTGTCGTAGGATCCAATTCTTCAGCGTCATGGAATAGGGATTTTGAAGCTTTGCTGCATTTTTTTGGTGGTGAGGCGGCTTCATCGCTGTGCTCTTCGGCAGCACGTTTACGTCCGGACGATTTAGGCGTTCGCTTAACAAAAAATGGTTTAGTAACTTTGGGAGTTGTAGGTGGAGATGTGTTTGCAGATGTACATTTATCGGGAGTTCGCTTTATCAAATACTTCGTTTCAAAATATTCACTAATTGATTTATTTTTTGGTGGTGTATTGATTGTTGTGGCGTTGCGAGTTTTTTGATTATCATCGCTATCAATGAGTTCAATAATTTCAGCATTGTGGGAACTGCCTTCTCCGCTCGCAAGTTCTGTGTCTTCGTCTGAAGAAATATTGATTATAGTTTTATGAGGTGGTTGAATAGCTTCTTGTTGGATATTTTTAACCTCGCCGGTCTTTCGCTTAATCTCATCGAGAATGGAGCTCAGTTCGTTGGCCGTTGAATCTGATTTCTGTTCGGTCAAGTCGACCAATGTTATATTTTTAACCTCATCGGTTTGCCTTTTTAAGTCAGCAAGTATGAGAGCGATATTGTTAGGTTTCGCTTCAGTTACAATTTTAGGTTTATCGACTTCATCATGTGCACTCACTTTATCGGTTTCATGATCACTTAACTTCCCAATCGATTTGTTGTCTTCTGCCAACACATCGGTTTTGCAATCTTCCTTATGCATCTCTACTGTAGATGTATTCACATTTTTATTAACTTGTTTAATTAATGCATTCTTCACGTCTGGGTTCGTGTTTTGATATTCTCCAGCATCTTTGTATGAAACTTTGAGATCCTTCGACTCAGAGGATGTGCAATTGTCGTTTTTATCTTCAAAAATATCAGCAAATAAATCATCAACAGCATGTGATTGCTCCTTAAGATCGACACAAATTTCAATACTTTGCTTGGCAACTGCATTTTCAAAGTTTTTTAAACTTTTGGGAACTTCTTCTAAGACTTCCTCCAAATCAGAGTCCGTATCTGTATCGATTTCAGTTACTTGTACGCATTCCTCATTTATGTGATCCGTCACTTCATCCACATTTTCTAATTTATCGTTAACAGTTGTAGCGTTAAATATGCCTTCCAAAATTTGCGTGTCACTTAATTGTGTCTTTTCCAAAATATTATCAACTTCATCCTCGTTCATGCCGCCGTATTCGATCATGTAGGCCCTCGCCGGTCCCTTAGCTGCATGACGCAATTGCTTACTTTGTTCGCGATTAAGCCTTAAATCCTGATCCGAATCATATTCGTAGTCCTTTTCGTCATACACTTTTTGAGTTTCTTCTAACGACAGCGCCATTGCCAATGCTAAATCAGAGTCATACTCGGTCATTGGTGGCTTATTCTCTGGTATGTTTTCCGTCTTATTCACAGCTTGCGCCGACGTGCATGGTAGTTCCTCGTCTTCATTTAAAATTTCTACCTTTGGCGGCTCTTTATCCTGCTCACTTTTTAATGTATTCTCCAACTTCGAATTTGCCAACTTCAAATTTTCCACCTTCGCATGTTCTACCTTCGTATTCTCCAGCTTTGTATTTTCCATCGCCTTTTTTTTAAGATCTCGTACAAGCAGAAAGCGCGTATGTTCATCTGAGCTAATTTGGCGCGTGTTCTGTTCAATTGCCGTGGGCGTTACAATGCCCTCATCATTGAAAAAATCGCATAGCTCAGCATAGGTGACCGTATGGCCGCCCATTTCCTGTTGTGCTTCCTCAAGACTCTCCTGCACTGCACGTCGTTTAAGCAGGCGCTTCATTTGAAAGGAGCAGAAATCATCGCTGCGAGCAGGCAGCTCATGCAGGCGACCCCATGAGGACTGTTTGCGTGTCTCCTTAATGTCTGTTAGTATTTCATGTCGTACATCAGCCGGTAAACTACGAAAATGTTGACTTCGCACATCAATAGCCTGCAAGCTTGAATTGTAAGCATGACGGGCAGTTGACTCATCGAACGAGCTATCTGAGGTAGTACTGGCATACTGATCAGAGGAGAAACTATTATTTACATCCGCCTCAACCTTATCCGTATCAGGCAGATCGGGTAACTTAAAAATGTCGTCATCGTCGTTTTTGACATTTTTGGTAGCCGGTCCACGCTTGACAGGTGACTTTAACAACAATTCTGCATTAGTGCCTAGAGCTTGTTGGACCACCTTCTCCTTAGCCAACGACTGCAACAGCAAGGCTTGGATACGATCGGCTTCATTACTAAGTTTACTGCGCTGTTGTTGGCGACGTGCCTATTGGAATGAAAGTAAATGTAACAGTCAATAAATATACTAATAAATAGTTCATCTCCATGCTACCTACAATAGTATCGCGCTTTAACTGTGGTACGCAACCATCGAATATAAAAACTGGACGCACACGATAGTATAGCAGTTTACACAGACGATGGAAAAGACCCAATAGATGAGCGTTATGCAATGCGGATCCTTTGCTGTCCTGAAAGCCCTTTATCACCTGATGCAGCCAAATTGATATATCTGCAAGTATTTAAAACAATTAATTAGTTGTTTCACAATCTGTGGAAATGTAAACCCACCCACAGCAAGAATTTTCCCTTCTAAAGTTTCAACAGGAACAGGCTTTCCACATGGCTCAATAAGTTTCCACAGGCCAGTAACACCCATTATTAGTTGTTAATAAAAACGTGGTAATAATACACATAAGTATTACATATAAATGTTCATGCAAATATAAAAAGACAAAACTGCATAACCGGCGTACTTTCAGCGTGAGAAGCAGAGATGAGCAATGTTTCGCTACTTTCAATGAAAATTTGTAGTGTCAACGCGAGAATCAGCGATGAGCAATGTTTCGATACTTTCAATAAAAGTATATGGTTGCCAAATTAGGATTTTGCGCCTCACTAAGGTTTTTCAAATGACGACCACGGAAAAATGATTTCTTAATTAAACATGATGAGTATATATACATGCCTATATATCTTACACATATTTTGTATGTAATGGCACTAACCATTCATTTCATACAACGAAAACGTCCCATCAAAATTGTGAGCGACAGCTCCCATAGCTGTTCGGGTATATGTTGTATGGTTAGTAGTAATGGCCATGTGCGCTAAGAATTAAAGCAGTACTTAAGCAGTGCTATGTAAGTGGTATGCTGTCATGAAAGCCATAAAATCTCTCGCCCGGCATCGACAATGTGCAAAAAACTTTGAAAAAGCAACCCAACTGATCTTCCGGATTCTCAAATACTCTTCATTTCGATATTTATTAATTTTGTCCAGCCATTTCGTTCTAGAATCAAACTGTAAGGCCTAGTTCAGTACCTTTTTTTGAAGACCGGGCCATTGAAATTGTGTTTGTCGGACCGATGGTGAGACAATAATCTAGCAAAAGCAACAACATACTGAAATATAGATTTCTATAACAAAAAAAAAAAGAAATGTAACAATTGCTGTCCTTATTTTTTGACCACACAGACTTTATTCATACCGACGTCCATATAAGTAGAATAACAAAATCATCGTCGTCGCAGTAAGTGTATTTAAGGTATCGCTCATCTCTAGAACTCAAATGTGAAAAATTATCTTAATGCTAGGTGTTACAAAAACAATCATGCTTATTCAAGTAAACTTTGAATTTAATACGTTATGGGGGTTTTATTATTTGCTGCCGTTTCTTTCATTATTCACTGGGAACCTCAGCAACTGCAGGGCCGCTGCTTATATCAGCATTAGCCTCCTTTTTGCTTGCCTTGCTCTCCTTTTTGTTTTTAACCATTTGACGATAGACTTCCAAATCTTGCTGCAGCGAAGGGACGAAACTTTCAAAGTCTAACTGGGTGAGGGTTTCCAGTATATCACGAGCAGTGATCGTCTTGTGGTTCTGCTGATGCGCCAAGGCCGTTGCGGATGAAGTCAAAAAAATCGCAAACACTGAAGCGGAGCGTGTTATGGCCGCACGGCCTTCCTTGCTCACATTCGCGCCGTCCGGTAGCGCATCTTTTATAAGGCGTGATATAACCGCATTCGGCAAGTTTAAATCTTCAATGCGTTCCACCATTTTTCAATAACTTATAAATGCGTTCAAAATTATTTATCTAGATCTCCCTGGTTTACAGATGCGATTCGCGAACTTATGCCCGCCTTAATGCAAACCAGAGCCAGTGTTGCACAACTGCTTTTTATTATTAGGGATGGGCGTGAGCGCTCATGATATTTGGGTTTTATAATATAGTACGATTTGTTGTGATTCTTTAATCGGTTTTAATTTCGTAAAATTTAGAAAATGTGACTAATTAAAAAAGCTACGATGTAAAAGAAAAACCTGAATCCCTTTTAAAAAAATGGTGCGTGAGTCGTTACTTACTTGAGAGCCATTCCCGTGACAATTAAAAGTGGCAAACTTTCATCTCTATTGTTGAACGCTGTATTTATTGAATTGTTGATCTAGCATATTTGGTAATATCTTACCAAAGAGCCCGCTTAAATGTGCAAGCAGCAGTTTGAATGTGACCTAAAACTATTCTTATCGAACCCCAAGTGATACAACCACGTGCGTGTGCCAAAACGGGCACGCGCACGCAGCACATGGAACATCAAGAGAAGCCGCAGTTGGAAACAGCCCGCAGTGCAACGCCGCCACCACAAAAGCGTAAACACTGCGAGTACCATGACCCCGATTATTATAACAATGTTTCATCGCCAGTACGACAACACTTATTGACGCCACCAATTACAGCTCCGGCTGAAAAGTATGTAAAGCTGGAGGAGGGTACTCTAGGCACTGGTTCAAATGCCCGCACGGATAGTACAGACCGTCCAAACCGTATGGCGGACATTTGTGAAATTGTACGCCGGGAGTTTCAAAAAGAATTGATTTTAAAGGAGCAACAGTTGGCAGAAATAGATGCGCGTCTCTTAAAGGCGCGTCAAATGCTCGATAAATTGCGCTATGAGGTGGTCAGCGAATACTATCGCAAGCAGGAAGTGTCGTTGACAGCAGGAGACGTACTAAAAGTGCGCGGTGACGATACACTATTTAGCAATGAACGTGCCGGCCCGCAACGTCCGCTGCATCCAGCTATTAAGAAGATTGTGGGTAAACGTCCCATTCCCGACCTCGCTGTGCCCGAACGCACAGCAGCGGTATTGGCAAAGGAGACCATACGCCTGCGAAATCCAGCTCATAGGAGAGCGGAGCGACGGCGACAGCAAAAAATACGTAAGCAGGGTATTGTGATCGATCATTCTCAAAATGGGCAGCAACAAGTGTTTCCAGCTCAGTTGCATATTAAATCGGAGTTAAATGATGACCAACCATGCACCAGCAAGCAGGCGCTGGAGCGTCAGCGAAGCCTAGATGTTTTAGAAACGGGTGTAACACCAGCCTTGAATGCATGTCGTCTTAACAATAAGCAAAAGTTTAGCTTTATAGTGGGAAACACCTCAAAATACATTGGTGCCGATTTGGGAATTGACGACACTAAGGTTGAAGGTGAACAAATATTGGCCTACAAATGGCTGGTCTATGTGCAGGGCAAGAATTTACCAGAGCCTGTTGATGCATACCTCAAGAAGGTGAGTATTTAAGAATCAATCCAACTCGACTATATCATTCGTTTCTTGTATAAGTTTTTGTAGTCTCTTTAGTTAAGATTCTTATATTCAGGTCATATAATTACATTTCTTAAACTACAACGAAAATAATCCCCATTGAATTTATCCTTGTTTAAAAAACTTCCCCAATTCATATTTTTTAGTGAAATGAAATCTCTGAAAATAGTTTCAACTCTTAAATTGCAGGTCCGGTTTCAACTGCATCACTCATATCGACCCAATGACATTGTGGATGTCCATACGCCTCCCTTCCAATTGTCACGAAGAGGCTGGGGCGAATTCCCCATTCGCATACAGCTTTACTTTCAAGAAAATCTGCAGCAAAAGCCTGTGCAGCTTATGCATACTATTGTGCTGGACAAGACTCGGTGCGGCCTGCATACCATGGGTGCTGAGACAACGGTTGAGGTTTGGTTGCGAGCCGCCCACACTCCAGGCACATCTAACATGATCACCAACCCTGAAGCTCCTCTATTGACGGACCAGGAGAACTGCAAACCTCGTACTATATCCATAACCCACAATAAGGAGGAGCTGGATGATAATCTTTTTGCTTGTTTAAGTAAAGCTGACCTGAGCGGTGATATTGAAAAAATTGAGCCTACAGTTGTTGTCTCCGAGCCCTTAACATGCAAGCTGAAGTTAGCAAGTCCACAAAACGATACACCGAAAATCAGTTTCAATGGTGCAACATCACAAGTATCGCGTCCCTCTGTTGTGTTTTTGCCTGTGAATGGAAGTGCTGATGAGTACAGCAACAGCAACAATGCAGAGTCTAAAGAACGCAAGCCAAACAAACATCTGCAGTTCTACAATAATGGTCATGGAATGAATAAAAAACCACTTAAAAATGTCTTCCAAAAGGCCGGAAAGCTTTACATTATCGATCCATTGCAATCTAAATTGAAGCAGGCGCAGCGACAACAGCAGTCGCTGCTAAAACCAAAGCCTAGTCTCCTAAAACCGTCGTCTTCGCCTCCTCCACCGCCGCAGCAGCTCTCCAAACATTGGCAAACACTGCAATCAATTCGCAATGATCATGGCTACGCAAACATGGCTCACATGAGTGTGGAAAGCATTCATGAGATAAGCAGCGGCCCATTTAAAACAAGTCGAGTTGAGGGCCAGGAGGGAGGTCCAAATAAGAGCTTACGCCTACAACAGCTATTTCTTGCTCTACCATTTGAAAGCATGCGTAGTGCCGTAGAATTTCTAATGCGTCGTTTGCCACTCGTAAGCAATTACAATGAATTTGCCTTTGTCAGCCCCACACTAGAAAGTTTCCAAAAACAGTCTGTGTTGCGTCAACGCTGCTTTGAATATTTGCGCGCCCGCTTAATCTTGAATTGCATGCGACAGCATATCCGATTAAAGCAATCGCATGCAACAATGCATGAGAAATATTGGAGTATCCGTGAGATTGTGAACTTTGCGCGCGTTCATGGGTATACCCCAGCCTTGAAGCAGTTTGCCATGAAAACATCGGAGCAGAAAGAACGGGAACATCAATTGTCGCAGCGTGTGCAGCAGCAATTAAAAGAGGAGCCCGAGCAACATGTGCTACCGTTCGCCAGTCTAACATCTAATGTGCGAATTACCAATTGGCTGACGCAGCAGTCAAAGCGTTGGCTTCACCATGCAAGTAAATTGTCTGAGGCACAGGAGCCCATCGATGTGGTTGGGGACGAAGAAGAAGCAAAGCCATGTAAATTGCAAAAATTACCTCCATCGTCTACCTGCAATTCAAATAATCGGCAACTGTTATATTTGCCGCCACCAGATAATTTGGAGAACGCCGCACAACTTGTTCATGACATGTGTAGAGATGTCGGCATTACTTTGGAAACAGAGCAAAGTGTTCCAGGTGTGGCACAGCCCTTGGCACTAACTTTGTTGGCACATGTGCTGCAGGTGTTTGTGGAAAAACTCGTGCGACGTTCGGTAGCCTCAAAGCTTCAAAAGCAGCATCAACTTCAGATGCAGCAGCAATGCAATACAATGAGTGCGCAGAAAGCTGTGCTGCCCTTGATGACAGTAGCCAACGTGGAGACCACATTGCTACCACACGACATTGGACGTGTAATTTCCCAGTGTGCTGACTTCGATTTTCTGGGCAACAGTAATCTCGGCGTGACGCATGTAGACTTGCAGTCGTAGCCAGAAAAGTCCTTTGTGCATTTGATTGCACGGCTTAACTGATAGTTCAAATTCCTCAGCTATTGTAACTAGTATTTAAGAAATATTTATTTTGTAAGACCGTACATACATACTATACGCTAAACTTAACATACATATTTATGAGATTCGTTTTTGGTACTACTGTCGAATTGTAGTCTACTGTGATCTATAGTAGAATATAAAATATGGGTTTCAGAATTTTTAATGTGTAAATAAACTAGTCTGAAAGTGTGAATGCATTTGGACGTTCATGTACTGGTACGAGTTTCATTAAATTACAATTTGTGCGATTACAATGCGTATACATGCACCAAAAGTGGAAGAGGCTCTACTAGAACGAATCTATGGGAAAATCCACACACATTGATATTACATATCAGCATGACGAACGTTTTGTTGAACTGCATCAACCATAATGCTGGCGATCCTTGGGAGCAAGTAATTTCACATGGTAGTCGACGTGAGTTGGTTGTCGTCCCAGTCTGGCACGTGATACTGCCAGATTGGAGGCGGTATTGGTATTGCTCAGTGGCTGACGTCGGAGCCACAAATTGATGCCGATCGAGATGATCAGGGTTACGTAGGAGCCAGGTGGAACTGGCTTTATTTCTTCAAGTAGTGCATTTGCCAGAATTGTGAGTTGTGCTTACTGCATCAACATGGTAACTTGGTCTGTCTTGGCGTTATTCGTAGTGACTGCTTACTAAACCTTGGTTGCCTTTCAGGTTCTGCTTGTCGATGGATACACAGCCCGAATCTGCTTCCAGTACATGTAACGTTAATGTATTGCATTCAGCTTTATTTATTTGCAAACCGTGGAGTGCACTATATTGTATCGTTACTTGCCTTCGGAGCGTTTCTTTTGTGTGATTTTGATCGTCCTTGATATGGGTATACCTTGAGCCCAGTGTTCAAAACAGCCCTTTGGTAATGTTTAAATAAATCCCTTGTTCGGATCTGCGTTGCCTGCCTCCTTTTATAGGTAGGTACCTATCGTGTGCCGCACCTGGATTTTATTTTTTTGATGTTCCTCCCCTTTCCCCGCTACAGAATTTCCTCATTGATGAACACGTTATCTATATACAATTATCGACTTTTGTTCAAAATTTGACCCAAATCAGTAAATCCGCAGAAAAGTTATCGAAACAATTTCACTCCAGTACTACGCTCACAAGCTGCAGCATCAAGTTCGTTTTTCTTCTTCGTTTTACTTCTGCTAGGGTGGGAGGGTTTTTTTTGCTGTCGGGCTTGCTCGGATTTTATATGGTTGTGCTGAGGCACTTCACAAAACACATACGTACAGATGCCTAATTTTGTTAAGATATCTTTAAAAAAGCACGTACTTTATTCTACTACCAAGTTAGTTGTATCTATGGGTAGCTCTTGTGGTTAAAATGTTCTCCGCGTTTATACGTACGATCAGGGGACATATCTACATCAAATTATATTAACCATGACGCCTCCTCCTATCTAAATACAAATTTATTGGGTATATTATTATATAAAAACAAATAATTGGGATGATTTGTAAGTAAAAATACATTTATTTCTTTTTGTGGTTTTGTGATGGTTTGGTTTAACAATAAACTATTTAACTAAATTTCTTGCTTAATGCTTCACTAACATAATGAAAACTTTAAATTGATTTAAAAACTTTATACAATTCAGAATGAAATATAGGACGAATACTTCAGTGCATACAAAAACTAGAACGTCTAATGTACAATTCTGTCTTCAAAAAAGGTTATAATGGTTTGCTCCTTAGTTAAAGTGAATACGAAATCCAATGCTTATATATAAAAACGTAATAAAATTGTACAACTTAATAAAAAAATTTTTTTTGTCGTGTATATAAATATTTTGTTTTCATGAGTGTAGAATCACAGCCTTTTAATAAACTAACACTAATGATCTTGGTGTGTTAGAATTTTCAAGTATTTTAAGTATTTTAAGTTGAATAACAAATTTATAATGGCTTTTCTTCTTAGTTTCTAAATTAAATCAATATTCAGATGCTGGTTTGATTTTGATATTACAGTAGGATGCATTATATATTTTTCTTTCGGGATAGTTGGCTATCAGGCACATTGACGTAGCCAACATTTGTGGCAGAAGGAAAGGAAGGGTTGTAAAAAATGATTTAAAAACATATAACTTTACAATTCCTGTAATTTTTCCTCAAATACCATCGTTCTTCCTCACCCATAGTCTAGGATTTTGGGAAAGCTTATACAAAAATAGCTTTAGTAACTTAATGAACACTGCTTTATTTTTTAAAGAGCAAATCAATAGTCATACATCGATCTAAATATTTATTTCTAATATACTTTCTACTTATTTGAAAATAATAAAAATAAGTTACAAATGTTTTGCGCAAAAACAAAAAAAAGAGGTTTGAATCGACTTATTTGCGGCAATTCTGGCAAAAAAGTTAATCCAAGTATAAATAGTGGAGTTGTGGGATTATTGTTATTGTTAGACTCATTGCAATCAAGGCAAGGTGTTACAGCATTTAAACTAACTTATTATTTTGTAATTAACAATAAATAGCTACGTTTTAGTTGTTGCAGACTGTCCTAACAATCCACGATTTAGCTAGCCGCGATGCATTGAACTATTTTTTTATACAAATTTATGAAGATATAAGTTACAAACAACGCAGGTTAAAACAAAACCTAAATACCATATACATAATGGATAATCTAATTAACTAATGTAATTGGGTGTCAAAGGCCACAAATTTATATTGAAAGCACATTTGTGTTGTGTGATTTGTGTGTTATATATTTGGCGCTGGATCAGGTAATCGTTGTTATAATCTGATTCTTAGACCCATAATCGGTGATTCTGTAAGTAGATCTACATTAATACACGACGGAAGCAAGCGTGGCAAGTACTTTAAGCCAAAAATCAACGCAATTTTAAATAAAAAGACACATTAATAACGTAAACAAAATATGTTATGTGTGCACTCACATACGTACAGTGCAAAACTAAAATCATTCATAATGGAAATCATTGAACGTGCAAAAGAGAAAAAGGAAGCAAATCTGACCATTGGTGGTTCTCTACGTATATATTTTGTGCCTTTTTACCTATAAATTGATGATGCTGACGTTGATCGGGACCAAGTAACTAACAAACCCTCACCTCTGCTGCTTTCGCGTTTACTTTGCAGTATGACTTTGGTGCTGTCATCAGGAAATATAGATGTGCGCACAGTGGTTAGGAGAAGGCTGCAAAAATGCAAAAAAAAAGTGTTTAATATTGAAGGAAGGCCGCTTGGAGGCAGTGATACGCACCGTGGCAGGACGGCTACAACTGTGGACAACAATATGACTAGCCAGTGCACTGCAGAGCCGAAACACATGAAGATTACCCAGTATGTTGAAGGCAGGCCAAAGCAATTGACGCACATTGAATTGTACACAATGGAGAACAAATAGAAGGATAATAAGCTAATCACTATGGATATGATATGCAGCACCGTCTGAAGTAGGAAAGAGAAATAGAAAAATTGATATGAATATGAATTGATTTGGATTGTCAGCAACAAAGTTGCATATATTTACTTACCCAGGAACGTATTTCAATCGCACCGTGCGCCAGATTGACGAACAAACAGGACGCCGTTATCGTTGTGCCAAATTCCCAAATGCCCACATCACTCTCCGAGTAAGCGCACAGCGCAACGAAAAAGATTACTAGACTTTGGTAAAGGGCATCTAAGAGAATCATCCAAAAATCGTGGGGTCTATAGACAAGGCCTAGGCGACCCTGCAATGTAAATATTGTAACAAATTAAGAGTGGAATTAGAGTTATGTTGTTGCGAATTGATGTTCTGTTGTGCATCCAACAACTTACATGTTTATAAAGATACGGATTCTTCAAAAGCAAATCTTCAGGCACGCGTTTATCATAGACACCAATAGCCAAAGGAGGCAGTGACGTGAATATCAAATTGTACAGCATTAAATACATCTGGTCCATCATAACAGAGCCAGAAAAGCCACAATACAATTGATACCAAAATATCAGAAAAACAAAGGCCTGCAATTATAAAATGCAGATAAAATGTAAACTATCTTCTCATTGGAGTTGTTGCTTTTAATTTGTATTCGAACAACTTTGCTCGATAACGTATGAGAGAAGCTTAAAATTATGAACCTACAGCATTTTTGTAGAAGAAATACAGAATCATGCGCGCCAATCGATCGTAGCACCAATAACCGTGTGAGAGCAGCAAACGCTCCAGATAGCGGAAACGTGAGAGCGTAAAATCAGCCGCCATCACAGCTTGCATCCCTTCTTGGCCAGAAATGCCAACGCCTACATCGGCCATTTGTATCATGGAAACATCATTCGCTCCATCACCAATGGCCAGAGTGCGCAAGTTCAACTCCTCCTTGACCACCTTAACCAGATAGGCTTTTTGTAGAGGTGTGGAACGACAGCAGAGAACAGAGGCGCAGCTTTTGGCAAGCTTGAGAAATGGACGAATCAATTTTGATCTGCAAAGAAACAAGACTATGTGCATAACTAGAAAAAAGTATGTATTTGCAAAACTCACTTGGGATCTAGAATGAAAGTCAGTGTCTTGCCATCCACCACCAGAGCGCGTTGTTTGTTATGCGACTCCAAATGATAGGCAGAGGACCTTTTGTCGCTGTTCCTATCATTTAAATAGAAATTAATGGCGGACTCAGCTGCATCACGGGAACGAGCCGAAAGTCTGAGGAAATAAGACATATAAGTGTGTGTCGCGCAGTCTATTTTTTAGGAAAAAGCTATTTACTTGACCAACTCCATCTGCTGCGTGAAGAGCTTGGCTGAGTAAGCTATGTTAATCGCCGTCTCAGGTTTGTCCCCAGTTAGCACCCACACAGATATGCCTGCGGACAGAAGCGAAGCTATGGTCTCTGGGACACCATCCTGTAGACGATCTTCAATGCCCGTGGCGCCCAAGAGCGTTAAATTGCTCTCTAGTGTGGCAAACGAGTCGCGTAAACGCCGTTCACGATTCTCCAGCGACATTTCTATCTCCTGATGGCGTGCCCACCAGTCTGTGTAGTCCGCGGCGTTCAAATTGCGCTTAGCCATTACAAGAATGCGAAGGCCCTCCCTTGCATACCGATCGAGCTGTTGTTGGGTTTGCTCGCGAAGAAGTTCTGCGGGAAAATTAAGAATAACATTTTAATTTGTATTTATACATATTTTTATCGCTTTTTTATAAAATGCATTAAGTGGACTGCAGATAGGACTGACACAGAAACCTGCACGCTGCTAGCTGTTTGTGTACTTATTCCGTATACACTCACCGCCCCCTAAACAGAAGCCTTCACCGTAAAATACATCAGATCGGACTCAGAGACGACAAGTGCAAATTTTTCGTAATCAAATTAAACGTAGTGTTGAAATAATTAGTGCAGAAGCATGAAACTCAAACGTAACCTCCTAAAAACGGTTATGGGATTAATATAATAGTGATACTAATGATGACTCTACAAAGTAATAGAGCGGAACTGGGTTTGGCTGAAGAAATAGAATACATTATGAAAATGTAAAATGTATACATACAATGAATCACGGTTTATAATATTTATCCGAATGAGAACATAACACGATCGGCCTATCCCATATACTATACATGTCATAGAAACAATATGACAACGGTTTTAAAGAAAAGATCTAGGATCCAATTTGCATATTGATTTGTAGTCAAAGATCTGATTTCTATTAAAATACACCACCTGCAAAATGTGTATTGGTTGCACCCATTGGGATGAGCAATGTGTCAATAAAAATGTATTCATTTTAAGAAGATGTTTACATTACATATCCTATCAAATTTTGAATTATTTATGGGAATGCTGATGTTGAAATACATAAAGTTGTATATGCTTTTTATTTGTTTTCGCACTCAGATAGTTTATAGACAATTTTAAGTACGAGATTTTGTTTACTTAAGATTTGGCGCATGAAAATTTTACCTTCGGGGCTGTTTTGCGCACAAGGCGCCAGTGCTGGCATTATGGAACTATCTGCGCCTTTTGTATACAACACTATTTCCTGGGTGCCTGTGCGCCGCACCACAATTGACATGCATTTGCGACTAGAATCAAATGGAAGAACCTTGAGTATATCGTACTCGACGCTAACGCTGGCATGCGGCATGTTGACTAAAATGTGGTTGGGACTGCGATTAAGTAGACAACAGTCGTAGCTGTACGCAGCGTTAACCAATGCCAGCTCATCGGGACTTTCGGCCTCGTAAAGCGGTCGTCCATCGGCGGTCCTATAAATGTTCTGTGCTTTGGCTTGACTGCAAATGAAACGGGAAATGGGCTGTTAATACCTATAAAGCTGGAGTAATGAATGCATATATAAATACTTGATTTTCAGTCGTTTCCCTTGTGTTTTGTTATTTAGGAATGTGGCTATACTGGAGAACTTGGAATTAATAGCTGCTTTAGCCCTTCCGGTCGGTGAAATGCTGTTCATCATGGCCTTGCTCTTCATCGGTGGCGATGGTGATTCCGAGTTCGGTGTAGACTCGGTGGAACTGCTGATCGGCGAGAGTGTGGGCTGATGGTTCTGTGTGGGCATGGCGAAGATCAAGTTTGGCGGCGGAGATGGTGTCACAGACCGTGATTCAGAGAGACGCATGTATCGGTCAACAGGTATGGATGCAATGTGATTGGGTTGCGGTGTGCTTGTGTTGTTACTGCTATTCAGATTCGCCACCTGACTCCGGGATACAGTCTTCACATGCTTGAGAATGCCGGGACTGTTGCCGCTCTGCTGCACTTCGATGATGCCGCTGGCATTCATAAGATCTCGATGAGGAGCCGCGCTTACAATTACCGTATTGCATATGGCCAGAACCATGAGGAATTCATGTATGCGCTGTGCATGCGGGGACAGGTAGCCTCCTGTCAAATGAGCCATGTCATTCTGAAGTGCATTGTTTGGCACCAAGGGTGGCGCTGGGGCGCCAGGTTTTGTATAAACCTTCTCCAGCTCCGAGGGGGGATGATTGTAGTCCGCGCCATTAACCACACAATGGCGAAAGATCATTTTGTTTTCGGTCAGTGTTCCGGTCTTATCCGAAAAAATGTGTTGGATTTGACCAAGCTCTTCGGTAATATTCATTGCACGGCACTCGGTTTGCTTGTTCGTGTCATTATCGTACAAATCGATGTTATTGTGTATATGATATACCTGTAGTATTTTGCAAAGCTCGATGGTCACATAGAGGGAGAGCGGGATCATTACTTGTAGTATGATAATGTACGTCCAAAACGTAAGCATGCCCTCGTAGGCAGCATTAACCGGAAACGGCAAATAAGGTACTGGAAAATTTACAAAGGAGCCTAGCCACATCGTGCAGCCGATGGCACCAACAACGCATAATATCAATAATATTATCACACACCTGTAAAGACACATACATAGGAGATGACATAAAACTATTGCAAGTAAGAAGTGCAAGAGCCGAGTGTGATTCCAAATGCGAAATGCTATATGTATAGGATGGTGAGCTACCAAAGTATTTCCTATGCTTACCATATCACATCTATATTCATTTGCTGTTCCACCTGGGAGCGTTTATATCTTGGACCACTATTATTCAACATTGACTTCGTTTCATGTCCCGCATATACAACAATGCCTTCAATGTAGTCAGTATTCTGAAAGAAAACAGATTATACAAGTATTAAACCTATTTCATCAACCCACTCACACATTCTTCTCACCTTAAGTCTGCTTTCTCTTAACAAAAGACACTCCGTAGATATGGGCACGCGCTCCCCAGATGGATGTATTAAGGCCCCATGGAATCTATATAGTTTTGTTGTTGGCGCATCCGCTTCCACGCGACTCGTAAATTTGCTAGGCAAAAAAATGCTCTGCATTTCCGCAAAGCCACGTACAACCTGCAATGTATGCGGCATTAAAGAATCGCAATGCCAGCACGTAGTCACATATAGATAGAAACAGCCATATGGACAAATGACATACCTCGCGTCGTTTTAAATTGGTTTCGCCATCCAAATCGCATGTGTCTATGTAACAGACCCCATGTGTCTCACTCGTGCGTAACAGCAAAATATCAGCAGGTACGGTCTCGTTATTAGATAAATGAACTATGTCCCCAACCCGCAAATCCTGCCACTTGGTTCTCTTATAGCGCTCCGTTTCCCTGTAAGACGAAAACATACCGGGAGTGTTACAAAACTTACTTTTCAATTCTTAGTCTAAAGTCTTAAATCTGAAAACATAACGCTTTGTGGGGCGACTCTTTGAGAAGCCCATTCTGATCTAAAAGTACTAATATACCAATAAGTAATGAGTAGTGCCATTACCAATAAGTAAAACATGATATGAGCTGACTTTTGAATTGTAGTAATTGATGGTTTCGGATTTTGGATGTGGATCTGGCAGTGGGCAATAATCGTTCTGCAGCCAGGTGCGGTGCAATTTCAGTCTCAAGAAGTAGATAGTGCTTGTCAAACGTCAGCTGTCGAAGTGTGTTGGCCTTCCTACTACTGAGTATAGTAATTGCTATCAGCTGTATCGGGCCTGTATTTAATTATTTACTATATGAAATGATTTCTGACACCACAAACACAGTAGCGTGCTAGTCGCTACGTGACCAACGGGAAGCATTTCAGCATTCGCACCAAGACAAATGTTTTTCCATTTGACTGTTCACGAAGAGATCGACGTTTGCGTGAGTTTTCGTTGTTGGTTGGTAAATAATTTAACAATCAACGTGCTCATCGTGCTCATCGTGCTCAGTTAAGGGCCCCTATATTTTGCATTTTTAAAAAACAAGCAGAGTCAAATACAACACACATACGTTGATGAATAGCGTGCGTGCGCGACTTTTTATATCCTGTACTCGGTCCCGTATTACTTCAATTTAGTTTTGAGTTTTTAAAATTCTAAATATTTTTTGGATGTTTTGTTAAGACTTAAATCTAACAAAATATATGCCCATATAAAGTATATGGTCGTAAAGTAATAATCAAAACGCTATCGTAGTATGTGTGGTCTTTGTAGTACCCTATGGAAAGTTAGCAACAAAAATGAGTGAACATGGACGTAGGCTACTTATCTGGCTATAAATTAAAAGGTTTTAAAGTTGTATTATTAAAATATAGCTTGGTTTTCTTCGCCATAGTCTCGAGCTGAAATCAACCAATCGTACATTTTGAGGCATTTTAAAAACATACTTGTAGAACCACCATGCTTGGCTAGCATCTTAATCAATACAAATGTTATTCTACAGTGTTAGTTTTCAGCCGATCTGATCTATGGCATCTTTATAAAATATTACATACACCCTGCATGTGGTTGCAATAATCTTGGTCCGTATATGGATAAGACTAGTCTACATGCCGCGTTTGATGTCATTTACTGTAATGGTTCAAAGGTTCTTGGAATATATCGAATCAATATAGATTGATGGTCGGACATGTTTATACAAGTATAGATTCGTCTCGGCAATTGGGGTTTGGAGTTTCTAGTATGCACTAAAATCTTAATACTGAAGTAAAAAGATCAAACGAATATATGTACTTAGAAAATGAAGATTTCATCGTTACTGCAAATGGGCAAACGATGTAGAGCTGACATTGAATATCAATCTTAACCCAGCTTACAAACAACATTGGCCAATTAAAATATTGCAGTAACATGCAAGAGCTGCAACAACAAAGCAGCTACAATAACAGACAGATGACGGCCACGTTGACAGACATACATAAATTTAAATACAATTATATAGAAACGGTTGCCAACGATTGCTCATGTATGTAATTGTGTTAGAACGTGCAATCTTCCTAATGACCCAATTAAAATGATGGCAAAGCTTTCACCGGACAAGAAAAGCGCAAACCCGTATATATTTTAACGTGCGCCCCATGTTGACAAAATGTCAAGGCATATGCGCTCGCGCCCTTCCGGCCAGGCCAACAGCACCAATCAGGTAGAAAGTAAACAAAGCCGCGGACATAACATGACCACCAACGCGCACACGAGCAGTCCTACGAGACAGGGTTATGTCGGTCGTTGGGCTACCACCCGATGTTTCTTGTTATGCCTTGACACGCAAGATACACCATTAAAAAAAAGACCATAACAATTTGCGCAAAAAGGCAACAAATGAACTTGAATAAAATGGAATTACCACTGTGTGCCCGTGACTTTTTTCATAAATATCTAAGCAGTATCTGTGGCGACGATGACTCAGAAGTTTCCAGACACGGACAGGCACGTTCAAAGGAAATTCAAAAGGGTGTGCTAATGGGGAGCTAAGCTATAGTGTTTTTAATTGATTGCAGTAACAATTAGGTGATACCGATTTAAAGAATCACGAAGGCTGAGTTACTAAGTAACTCTGAAATAGGTATGATTTTATCATTGATCTATTGGCATTGATGTTACCATTAATATCTATTCGCAACTATTAAATGGGCGCGCCAAGATCTGTGCATCCAAACACATAGTCAATCCGGAGAAGTGTAGTTGGTAATCTAATCTGTACCAATTGGAGCCCCTTATGCTCTCAAATTTTTCCGTTCTATAATATAGGTTATTCATACTTATAAGACAAGTGAATGATTCTTTTGATGCAACCCTCTTTCTACTTTATTAAATTCTTCGCTTTCAATTTACAGTAAAAGTTTCATCATTTCAGGACAAATAAATAATGAAATGCGCGATGATTTAATATCAAAAGCTTTTGAACGATTTGTAAAAGTTGATTACAGGAAGCGGTTCTACTTTTATACAAGTATGTAATTCTAATTCTTATAATTTTCCTCGTGCCTTGTTCGTATATTAAATGACTTACACATTTATAAATTGGCTTAATTGTATTAAAAACAAGGAAGGAATGCAAAAGTCGAGCAGGCTCAACTCTTAAATACCCTGTCATACGGACTCGTTATCACTAACTGGAGGTATGTATATACAAAATTCCAATAATTATGGAGTTACGGAAAAAACACGAATTGCGGGGCAGTGGGGGTGTATCAGAAAAAAACACCAACTCGTCCTTTCTCGGACTTAGGAGAATCTGGTTACCAAGTTTGGTTATTCTTGCTCTTGTACTTGCTGAGATCCTTGCGTTCATGCAGACGGACGGACAGACGAACATGGCTATATCGACTCGACTTGTCATCCTGATCAAGAATATATATACTTTGTGGGGTCTGCCACGCTTCCTTCTGCGTGTTGCATACATTCGCACAAAACTAGTATAGCTTTTTAACCTTTGGGTACAGGCTATAAAAACTAAAGCATGCCTTTCCTGGAATCTTTATGAATCTACATAGAATTTGGACGTTCCTTAATAGCATAGCAACAACTGAACCATTATAAACACAATTCCCTTCAGTGTACGAGTATCGAACTGAGCAAGTAACCCACATTGTTTGGGGCTCTATTAATGAGAAAAGAACCGCCTATAATAGAACAAGGGGGTGAACATGCGTATTTACATAGTGTGTGGAGACCTTGGCATAATTTGATTCATGTTTATTAGACGTATACGTTCGCACATACACACAAATAATGTATCGGCTTAACAGCTACAAACTGTTTTATTTCAACATAAAGCGTTACCATGGTCCCTGTGGTCCCTGTGGTGGCCAAAGCACCCGCATAATCTACTCGTATGACGCCGACTGTTACTCGTATTTTATAAAGATTGTTGCACGTTTGTTCAGCTGCACTGATCGAATTAAGCAATACCCAACCATATAATCGGTGTAGTACTGATAATCTGATAAGTATCTGAAGTCTGGAACTCAAGTACCAACATTATTATTTTCCCATATGTGCAGCTAAATAACGGATCGGATACAAACAAGAGAGAACGCTACAGTCGAGTAAGCCCGACAGTGAAATACCCTGTACCCAGCCAAACTTCCGGCACTTACTATATTACAATATGCGCCCCTAGCAGGAGCAATAAGAAGAGCGAACTCGTTTCTCTAATGACTTTTCTTAGAATTACCGGTTTGGATGAAATTTAAGAAAAAATAGGTAATAGATAGATTACGTGTGCCAAGTATGTAGGTTAAAAAATGTGGACAGTATTGACGAAATTCTGTAGCAGGGGAGGGCAGGGAAAATTAAAAATCTCTCGTCATGCTGATCAAGAATATATATTAATTATCGGAAATGATTCCTTCTGCATGTTACATACTCTTTACAAACCTAATATGCCCTTTTTACCCTACGGGTGCAGGGTATAAAAAAAATCTTCTTCCATAGGGACTAGGAAGAATATACAAAAAAAATTTAATCAATGTTTCTAAAGTTTATGCGTTTTCATCATAGGAAATCTATGCAGTTACAAAATGCGAAATGGGATCTAAGGAGATATACCCAGACCAAATAAAAGGACCCCGTTGTTTTTTTTACACAGGTTAGGTTTGTAACACCCAGAAGAAGGAATAGCAGACCATATATTATAGTAGATCATATATATAGAACATACACAATACGATAGGATCTTATGCATATGATGAAATGATTTGTTTTGAAAAATATGGTAGAACATACACAATATAGATTGGCGTATTGACATAAAAAAGTATGCCTGTTAATGTAAACGGATCTGCGACTCTCTACCTACATAATTTCGTCAATACTGTCCACAATGCCGAAGCGACAATCTAAATTTTGCACCCGTAAATAATATGTTATTATCTACCTCTATTTTATTCCGTCAAAATCGTTTGTTGGGTGCAGGTTATTTCATTCCCGAACTGCGTTGACCGTACTGTTCTCCCTTGTTTTAATAAACATGTAATTTGTATCCAAGCTTTGCGAATATTTTGTAATAGTGATTTTAATTTATTCTTTTTATACCATATATCCAAAAGTTAAAGGGCATTATCGTTATAAGATCGTTCAGCTTTTGTAACAACCAGAAGAAGACCGAGAAGACTCCAAAAGTATATAAATATTATTGATCAGCGTGACAAAACGAGGGTCCCAAAGGTATGCCCAGAGAGTGATCAATTTTGGTATGATTCCACATAAGTCTGTGGAAATCAAGCCGCTGTTTTTTCGAATAGTTATAACTATCAATAGACTTTCGATTACGAGTGGTGATAAGACCACAACCCCAGTAAACCTGAACGAAGTAATCATTATAATAAATGTTGAGCTTGCCAGTAAGGAAGAAATAGTGCACAAAAGAAAAGAAAGAAAAGGGGCGCCCATAGCCCGCAATCAATTCAATTGCTGTGCTTCATTAAGCTAGGCAAAGAGCAAGCATGAATCAATCATGCAAACATTATTGGGGCGTTGCGGCCCTAACTTGAGGCCGCTGAAGTGAAACAACAGTTTTACAACGTGGGTAGTCCCAAAAGTATCTGAACTGGCATTTAATCACTATACTAATACCATATCTAAGTATAAATGTTAAAGTTTTCAAATCGTCAATAGTGAAAACAAATCGTCATTAAGTGGAACACATTTGAAAAGATTCCGTTCAGGGAAACTATACCTTCGCGTACCGCGGTAAAGTATTGAGTTTAAACCAGACCGTATGATGTTGTTTTCAAAATCACGACTGAAATGGAGAGGAAAGATAAAAACTGCCAACTGAGATGTTAAATTTGTCATTCCTCCATAGCCGCAACCTGTATTTCATATTTATACCCTGTACCCAAAGAGTGAAAGGGTATACTGGTTTTGTGCGAATGTATGTAACACACAGAAGCAGGCGTGGCACACCCCACAAAGTATATATATTCTTGATCAGGATGACAAGACGAGTCGATATAGCCATGTCCGTCTGTCCGTCCGTCTGTATGAACGCAAGAATCCCAGAAAGTATAAGAGCTAGAATAGCCAAATTTGGTATCTAGATTCTCCTAGGTCCGAAAAAGAACGAGTTTGTGTTTTTTCAATCCCGTGGAGCAATATTTTCAATCAATAACATTCGCATTAAATAAACAAGTGTTTACTCTTTTGAAATTGTATCCTTTCTATATCAGCAATATACAATAGAGAGCAAATACTATGGGGGGTATAGGGACGAATCAGGCATCAGCGTGCTGATCGCGGACCAAGAACTTGTTGTCGTCCACTCTCTCTTCTGGGTGGTATACACTTACACACCCGACTTTTTTCTGTAAACGGTATGAAAAAAATGGTACTAGGCATTTTTAAAAGTGCTATACACAGTATATGGACTGACAGCAAGGTAATATGGAATCCTGGACTCATACTGGAGCAAAAATGTTCTTTCAATCATGTATTTGGCAGCATGCTGGATCTTTATTCAATTCATAAGTATAAGTCAATCAGTGATACGAAGGAACCCTTGTCTGCTTTATGAGATCCGCATGAGATTATTGAATTCGAATTTAGGCGATGAAATCAGGCCCAACTTGGTGTAAAGCTCGATGATAGATAGTACTACCCTCGCTGTAGGTGTCATATGCATTTCGATATGTATTGCCTGTGCACCGTAGCCTGTAATAAAAGACAGTTTTGCTGTGTAATTTACTGGTTGCACGCAATGCGACGCATTGAAGGTGAAACCGCCTACTTTGCAACAGTGGAGGCACTGGCAATTGACACACGTGCTCCGTGTGGCCACTCAATTCGCTCGGTTGCGTACCTAAATTAATAATTAATATCACAATTTCTCCCTTCGGCCTTTCTTGTGTGTTTGCCTGGCATACAAAGCTTCGATTTATGTCGGTCACATCGCTTCATTGTCGAGTTGTAGAATGTTGTCACAGGCCGTGTGTATAAAGAATTCACTCACACACACACACACACACACACATAAATATATACTATATGCATGTGTATGTACATACATATGTGAATATGAAAAAATACCCGAGCAGTCGTAATAACAGCTCGACAGTCAGTGAGGTCAACAATGCAACATGGCCAACAATATGAGTTTGTCTTCGTATTTCTGTCAATATGAATAAATAAATGCGTTGGCTGATTATGGCGCTCATTAGAGGGCATTAGACATTCATATACACACATAACACAACAGCATTTAATATTTACGTGCATTGGACATTCAGATTGTTCCAAAATGTTCACCTATTTAATTCGATTACTAATACTACACTTCAAACCGATTCACCCGTTTCCAAAGAATTTGCCCTTTTCTGACATACATAGGAGTAGATGTTGACTAATTCGGATGCTTTGGCTCATTTACGAATACCTCCAAAACCCATACAATGGTTAGGGTTCTATGGTTATCGGTTCAAGCGATGTCCAACACTCTGACTTTTGGGGTGGACGTATACCTGTTGTGACACCAAAATGTAAGTATACCAACTATTTGGGACGTAAGGGCTTAATTAGTGAGAGGGAGAAAAGACAAGTTTGTTGTTTCACCCAGGATTGGTGCCAGGGTTAAGGTAGATCATACTACTATATCATATACATAGTTGTTATAGCAACAATTGGAATGTGTTGTACGTCCATATAAATAAATTTCAATAGTATCAAAGGTATGCCACATGTTTAGCTAAGCAATTAAGCAATTATTTAATGCAAAAGTAGAGAGCCTATTCGACTAATACTTTTCGAATAAAATAAGTTTGTATAAAATAATAAAACCTATAAAGCAAATAAACAATAAACGCATTTAAACTAGTTGATCTGCTAATACAAGAAATGGCTTTATGTGTGATTTTTTAAGGAAATGAGGCAATTACAATGTCAAGAGTCAAGAGCCAAGCTTAGATTGCAGACATCGGAGCTTGTAAAGGTCGATAAGAATTTTGGCGCATGGGGTTTTCACCTAGACAATGTCTGGGCCCGCTCAATGGCAGTGACGGCATTGACAACTAACCGGTTTGCTCGAATAAATAAAGAAAAACACCCATACCCGCTTTAGAGTCGCTGTATTTGACCATTTTCAATGTCATGTTTTGTTATGTGTAAACTGGTTTGTTTCAATACTTTTGCAGAGCTTTGTGCCACGGACCCGATGTACTGTTACTAACATATTGCCTGGCCTCTAATAATATACTTATGTACATATATGATTTGTACTGCAAGCTCTTCACTTAATATTTAATCTCGATTTTATTTATCAATGAGTTATTAAGTGAATGTGCACACATGTGAGCTTCTGAACTTCCACGCACTGGGACTTTAAACAGCTGGCAGCAAGTCCTGAAAAAATGCAGACAAGTCTGGTAAAAAATTCATTGTCTTTGAATTCGTAAAGCAATGAAATGTTTTGTAAAACAAAACTTATCTAGAGTAGGTGAGAAGATGAGACTGGCTGTTATAGGACTGCTACTCGACAGCTACTGACAAAAATATATAGAGAATGTATACTATACACCATCATCGCCCACACAAAACTACTGGAGCGTGGACACAAGTTTAAATAAGTTAACCACTCAACCACCAGCTGCAAAATATGGTGTTGTTTTAGAAATGTAGACCCGCAAGGTGCAGAAAATCTTACGCATAAGTGGATGGAGGCCATTACATTAATAGATGATCGATTTAGCCATTCTCGATTTGTAACCAATTTCGGACTGCCTCCTTTCATGGGAGCAATGTGGCTTGAAAAGATCTTAGTTCTTGTAACAATCGAAAGGAGGCATCGTAAGTCCCACAACTCAGAAGAAGTTGGACATGGTCTCGGAGAGTAAACGAGTCATTACATTTGGAATGCAGGTTCCACTTAACCAATATGTTTGTAAGTTACTTAAAAACAAGAAATATGTGCGTACTTGTTTGAATATAAATAATGACAGCGGTTTTACTCTACTTGAATTTTTTCAAAACCACGTCTTCACCCGATCGGGTATAGGACGAAAAGTAAGTAACTTGCAATTGCGATAAAGGAACTTTCGTTTTGTTCAGCGGTTGATTCCATTCAATAGTTTGCCAACTTTCCAATTCTTTTAAATGTCACATCAAATATAGATTGCATTTTAAATTGTGGAGAAATGCAATTGTTTTAATCACTGTCTATGCATATTGTGTGAACCTAAGGTATGGACTGTGCCAGTGTTCATATTATATTGATGTACTCGCGCAACTGTATTGTGAGGCAGATAGCAGTAAGCTATACTATAACCATAAATGCAATGTTATCGGAGTCTTTATACGCGTATGAATATGCAACAGTATCGGGAGCGATAGATCCAACGAACAATTGCGCTGCGACTTTATTACTTATATAATTGTGCGACACTGCGCAAATGAAATACCCGTAGATAATAACAATAAGAGGAATTCGGGGACAGGGCAGGGGTCGACTGTGTAATATATTGCAATAGCAATATTGGCGCCAACAATGTAAATTCACAATATATTTAGCAAAATTGGATCATTATCAATAATGTGCTGGAGTGAAGTATTTCAATTCAGAATTCGTCGACAATTTATTACATTAAGTAAACAAGTTTGTCCCTTTATTTTATCTTCAACAATCGGTGACCTTACAGTTCCGCAATCAATGTTCGCAAAATGAGCTCAATACGAGCTCATTTTTATGCTCCTGCTCATGAGTTCATGAGTATAGTACTTATGTTAATTATTATCGTTTGTTTTTACAGCCCTTCGTACTCGCTTTGGGTTCAATGTGCTTTAAGTTAAATATTCTAAATCTGTTTCGCTTCTTAATTGCGCTTAAACATTTAGCACTTCAATGTGATTTTTTTTATGCGACTTACGAATGGAATTTTTGTACTCGTAACATGTAAAACCAAACGTAAAAGTTTATTACTACTGTATTATATTACTATTATTAGAAAAATATATTTCTGAGAGCACAACGACCAGCTCAATAGTTTTTACAATAACCGATTTTTAAGTACTAAATCAGGTTAAGATATACGACTATTCATAAACAATAGGCGCGCGCTTGAACCTTACTCAGAAATTAATAAGCAATTTATTAACAATTTATGGTCTAATTTTTAATTTGGAATTATTACAATTTCAATTTAAAAAACAATATGCATTTCATTTCATACATTCAAAGTGCGCAAAAACAACAAAAACAGTTTCCAGCAGAGCGTGGAAGTGAAGCAACATTTCATGGTTTTCATTAAGATACATATAACAGTGCATATGGGTAAGTATTCTCTTAAAGAGTTCCATTGCAATGAGATCGAAATTCGAAGAATTGTAGTAGGTTTATTAAAATGTCAGTGGCGGGATCATCGAAAAAGGAAAATGCTTAAACGTGCCTTGGATCCAAATGAATCTTAACACCGCATTTGGAGGTACAACCTCCATTTGATTCTTTTTATACCCTGTATCCGGGTATACGAATTTTGTTCGAATGTATGTATAACTCAGAAGGAGGTGTAGCAGGCCCCTAAAAATATTTATATCTATTACTGATCAGTATGACAAGCCAAGTCGATATACTTATAAAAATGAAAAGGTGCAGAATTATTTATATTGAGATAGTAGCCTTGCTTCATGCACCCTGCCGGAAGGCATTACGAACGCCGGCCTGAATACAGCGATTGCAATTACAATCATCGTCCGAAACCAGCTCCGGCCGCTTGTTGCAGCTAAAGGTGGAAAGGCGTTAGAAGAGTTTCTGCACTCTAGATTTAAATAAAAGACTTTAAACCAATCCAACGGTGTTGGACAAATTGCGATTTACGCTTTATTCCTACAACAGTATAAAAAAGTATAAAAAAGCTTACTGAATGATGGAATAATATTCACTATCGCTCTTTTCCACAAATGTTTGACCACCAATCAAGCGGCCTTCGGATAAGACTATGCGAGTTATCGCCAAATATTGAACCAAGTAGGCTAATGTAATGGAAACAGGCAACAGCAATGGCTCAAGTTCATTGGTAATCACACGAGGCATCAACAGCTGCAATAATGTGTCTAGCGGCCCGGCCAATGGCAGCGATACTGGAAGCCAGCCACACAATTGAATTACACACGTACTCCACACTCTGGCTGTGGCTGCGGCTGCGACTGTGGCTAGTGACTGATTGAGCCGACGTCTTTGTGGCAAACGCACGTGGAATGCAAGTAAATTGCCGCTGCGAGTGTGTAGGTTGGAAAGGGAAACAAACAAATAAACGGAACTGCTTGAAACAGTCGGCGACAAGAGAAAAGCACAGGGGCAGGGGCGCGGTGGGGAGAGCGCCGTCGACAATTCTGTCGCTTAAATGTGGGACAAACGCTTGGAGGCAACGCCAAAGCCCGCGAGTGGGGCAGAGAGAGAGACTTTCGGAGAAAGTTTTGCCAAGTTCGTTTTTATCTACCCAGTTGTTGTTGTGGCGGTTGCAGTAATTGTTGATTTTTGCTCTTATCGATTTCTAGAGCACGCTTTAAAACTAATCTTCACAATTCATAAATACATACTTCACATTTGTATGCACAGCTGGAGGTAAGAAAACAACTCTTTCATAAGATTTAGATGCTTGAAATAACATATTCCAGCACGTTTTCAAATGTAAAACGTTCGTGTTGAAAAATTGGCAATCAGAATTTAAAAAAATAAAAAAGGTAATGACTATTATAATTTTCGATATAAGATTAAGGAGCACTTCAAGGCGCCATTTTAAACATGCACAGTATCATCCGGCATTTTTGTTTCTTCATAAATTCGGTATTTCCAATTCCAATTCTGTTTTGATAAAGAATTACGAATTACGAATTCTTAAGAATGTTGTATTTTTGAATTTCTTTCGTGCGTGACCAATTTAAAAGATAAGCCTAACCCAATTGCTTTATGCTCTTTTATGCCGTACAATCTAAGTGCAAGATCTCTGGAATTTTACAAGCAGTTTGGTTCAAAGCGACAAAATTTGGAATTATTAAGTAGTACTCAGAACTGTATATTTTCAAAGCCCCGCAAAATAAATTTTTATACAAGTACGTAGTTTTTTTGTAGTTTTGTGAATATAAGAGTAAGAAGCACAACACTCTACCAACCCGAACTTGTTATTTTTTTCATATTTTCTTTTGTACTTGGGTATGTTTTGGGAGCTTATCACTAGACATCATTTCCCAATATAACAATAGGTATGTGAATTAATTGGCTAATAAACTCACCCATCGTACACACGACATGTCGTGTTATTGATTCGTTTATCGGATGCGCGTCGACGTCGGTCCTCGAAGAGGTCCTTAACTGCAGTTACGCCTAGCACAAAGAGCACCGGTATCATCGCAACCTCTTTCCCAAAAGCGTTTATGGCTGGCACCCAATTAAGCAGGACAATGAATATGAAATACAAATTGGCTACACGGTGGAATTGCTCCAAAAGATTCTTGGGTATAAACGAGAGCAGTGTGTATTTGGTGGTTCTTATTTTGTTGCCCACAAAATGTCCGTTGGGATGGTCCCGCTTTGGAGTCTTCGGCGGCACCATGTGGTTGGGCACCACAACTCGGTAGCTGCGTTCTTCGAACTTGTCGCTCTTATTGTAGCTGCACAACCCAATGCGTTTCCACCAAGGCGGTGCCTCTGTGCGCCGTAGCGTGTAAATGGATTCTGAGCGCGAAGCTTGTCGGGAGTGTCCGCGCCCTCCCGTACCCGACGTAGGTGCCGATGGTCCGAATTCCCTTTCGCGCTCCGGCTCATCTTTGTGTCCAGGCGGTAAAATAAAATCGGTTTTTGAACCAACACGACTATGGCCGCGACCCGATGGCGCCCCACTGCTCGGCGGTGAATCCGTAATTTGACCTTGAGAAAAGGCGCGTTGATGCCCCTTCATGGCCGATTTGATGGGCCGTCCACTGGCGCCCAGAATAGCACCACCACCATGACTAACAGAGCGGGCGTGTCCACGCGATCCCGGGATTGCCGCTGGACTTAGTGTGTGGGACATAGGACCTGCCATGTTGCCCGATATTATGGCAACGCCCGGTATACCCGGGCCGTTGGGCACGCTACCTATGAGAGAGCTTGTCAACTGATGTGTGCCAGGAAAGACATAGGTGCGTTCCGGCTCGCCGTCCGCCCTTGTTGAGACGTGCAACGACGTCGTCGTTGTCGGGGTCATCATCATGGCAGAGGCAGAGGCAGACGCTTCCTGTGTAAGTGGATTGCCAACACTGGCTAGATTCGGAGGAGCCGAGTGCTGTTGCTGCACTGCTAGAAACTTTCGCCTCAAGTCTTCGGTTGTTGCTGAAGGCATTTTCGCAATTCAACACCATTAGGTTATTGTCTGAGCTGTGGGGGGCTGGGTATTTCTTTTTTTCTGCTTGATATGGTATGGTGTAGGAGCAGTGGTTGAGACTTTATTTAGCGCTTGCTTTTCTGTTGCCTTCCCTCTTGTGAAACTGCAAGCCATTAGCACTTCACATCGTCAGTCTGCTTCGCGTCAGCCGTGACGCGTGTTTGCAGCTGCGCAGACCACTTGCCCATCCGCACATCTGAAACGAGGGACGGGGAACGCCATTTAGCAAGTAAAATAAAAAGGTAAGCTAAATGTATGCGATAAACTGATATAAAACGAGTAAAACGCTCAAGCAGAGCCAACACGACTCTGGCATGCCCTGTAGCCGCCCCTCTCCGACACAGCCCATTTTATAATGCTCTAGTTTTGATGAAGCTTCAGATTATTGTGAGGTACTTAAGCATTTTTATAATGAGGCTCCATGTGATTTGTAATAAACGTGCTCGGTGATAGATAACATGTACCAAGTTGTATCTACATGTGGGGATTCGGTTTGAATAAATGGCTTTCGTAATTGCATTAACAATCTTATAGACGGGTGTTCGCATCGCATTCATTCCCAAGTCCTACAAGTAATGCCAGCTCGCTCGATTCTGTTATTTGCAATTCGCACTCAATCAGCTCAAATTTTGATAAATACAGCTAAAAATAGCTTCATTTCCGGAACTCTGAAAAATGCAAAGCTACCGATTGGTTTGAATTATAAACATTGCGATAACTCAAATATACACGTACATGCTTTTAAGAACGGCCTTGACTTGAGACCAACACAATGTTTAAACTTAGGAAATACAGCGAATTTAGGCGGAAGGTTAAACGTGTTAATGTCCAATTGGTGTGAACGAAGTGAGCATAGCTTGACTAATTGTATCACACAATGATGAGAAAGCAAGCAACGCTTCTACTATAAGCGCGGAAATATCACCTTTGAGAAGCCAGAGTTAGCCCACAAAGAAGTCCTTGTAGATGGCAAGCGAACAACCTAGCGTGGACTTCTATAGACCATGTACCCACATGCAGTACGAACGCCCACTCCAATAACAATAATTGTCAGCAGTCGCGATGGTTATTTCAAATGTCAAGGCTTCAATAGACTAAACAATTGCAATTGAATGTTCAATATATTCGATCATATTTTTACAGAAACACGCAACTGCGCTACAAACTAAATAGCTAACTTTTGAAGCGTTCCTTCAATTTTTCTGGACAGCTAAATCGCCAACTTATTACCGTTGATTGGGCGTTTACTATTTTTTTAAAGTAATAGTAATTGTATAAGGATTTTCATTTATCATTTAAATATATGTATCTTGTGAATATGCATTTACATATATAGTACTTATATGGGCTGATTAATTAAAATAAAACCTTGGACTGAAGTTATGCGGCGGATAAAACCCAGGGTTCGCATTCTGCTTATCTTTATGCTCAAACTTGCGGGTAAAATGGGAAATTTACCCCATCACTAATTGGCTGCAATGACGTCGTTTCATTTTTCGGGGGCAGCTATGCAAGTACGACATACATATATACTCGGACATACAGACGTGTGCGGGATGTATGCAATGTGTACGATGCCACGATTGTGCGCCTACATTGTTATATGCTCGTTTGCTCACCCACGGGTGTGAGCAACCCACTTCTGAAATTGCTCACACCAATTTTATGGTCTGGTATTTAGTGTAAACAATACAATCGGACTGGCAAGACTTTTCTGCAACATTTTAGAACGTTAAATACTTGTGTAAATGCGGCTGATAGTGCAAATGCAATCTACCAATTTTGTCAATATACTAGTTTTGTGCGAATGTATGTAACACACAGAGAAGGAGGCGTAGCAGACCCCACAAAGTATATATATTCTTGATCAGCATGATGAGACGAGTCGATCTAGCCCTGTCTGTCTGTCTGCCCGTCTGTCCGTATGAACACCTGGATCTCAGAGACTATAAGAGCTAGACACAAAATTTTGCACAAAGATGCCTTATATGTGTAGGCTGTGCAAGTTTGTTTAATTTTTTTTTTTTGATTTTCCCCCACTTCCGCCCTATGTGGGTTTCCCCGCTTTTCCATTCGTATGATCACCTATATCTCGGACAGTATAAGAGCTAGGGACACCAAATTTTAGTCCCAGATGTCTTATGTGAATACGCGGAAAATGTGTTTTTTTTTTTAATTCCCCTTCACCCTCTCTCTCCCATGCAATTAGTGATTTTCCATAACTCCCGTATTTCTTGGACTTTTTCATTGAAATTCGGAAAATACCCTCAGTTAGTGATTATGAGTCTGTATGCTGAGTCGATTTAACAGGAAGTTATAGCCATATATGTATATATGACAGTGCCCGCAGCTGTTGTTACTACACGCATAATTATTCTACACATATGTACAGAGTATTTCACTTTAGCTTCTCTACTTGTTTTGTGAATCTATTGGTTACATACTATATACTTTACTGTACCAGAATCGACCCCAGAATATTAACACAAAAGTTATTCTACTTTCATTTAATCTGGTTCAGTCTTTGATGGCTTTGATAGCGATGCTTGATTCGTTGTTAAATTGTATTTTAGTGCTACATCTAATAGCTTTAATAACAAATTCGACCGGTTAGTCATCCTTTGTGTTTAAATTTAGTTGAAAAAGCTTAAAGAACATGCTTTCACATTTTAGTCATTCAACTAAAATATAATTCCTTTATGATAAATGATTAAATGTCAACCTATGGCGAGGTACGTGAACATAATAATACTACGATTGATTTCTGCATCGTTTCTCTGACAGCTATAATATTTTCGGCCTTCACCGTAGCCTGAGCGTAAGATTAATTCACTACTAAATTTTCTAATGTCAACCGAATTGAATTATTTATTTAATTATATAAATAACGTGAGCAACTTTTGGCTTAAAAACCTTTAGAATTGTGGAAATTTTTGATGAAATTCCGGTGGGCGGAGGGGAATGCATATCGTCTAGAGACTAGGACAGTCTGCATACCATGTTTGGTCAGACGTTTCAGAAATCCATGGTAAGGAAAGATAGCTTTGTCTTGCCACGCTGATCAAGAATATATATTCTCTAAATATTTTATAATACTCTTAGTAGAAAAGGTTTTATGAATACAAATGTCACACTATACACTGATGCTTCATTTAAATAGGAGCATTTTATCTAAGAGTTGCCTTAGGAACGAACGATGTAGAAATAACATCAAATGCCTAATACGATATCAAAAAATTTGGTAGCTATCGGTTTATTTAGATACCTGTTAGCCTTTAACAAAATGCTTGAATTAACAAATAAATGTGGCATTCAGCTCTTCAGTGTAAGATCAAGAATTACTTTTAAATAGAATACCGCATTTAGTGATGGAAATTAGGAATCAGAAAAGTGCTCTATACGGCATTACCCCATACCAAATTATCATTAGGGTTATCGAAAATTAATCTGTTGCCAATAAAACCCAAAAAGGGTCGTCATTGTAGAGTGCGTGTTTGAAGTACCTATTTATATAATTATTTTCGTTAAAAAGCACACTTGTTTTCATACATCAATGTACATGTGGAGATACATTAAATGAAACTAAAGCGTCATTAAAAGCATTGTGTATGTTTAAACGTTACAAAACATATCTCCCGCATTTGTGAGCGATTTGCCATACCAATAGACCAATTATTTAAAATGCTATGACATTTTACAATTGTTCCCTGGGGCTGAATAAAAGTGCCACCTGATGGCAAAGCTATTAGAACACGGTGGCGATCCCCCCCCAATGTTAAAAACCTTGTAGCGTGCCAGTAAAGTGTGGACATTTGATTGTATTTAAATTTGTTTAGAGCGGCAGGTCAGCCAACCACAAAATATATCTAAACAAACCATCATTGTCCGTCGTTAGTGAACGTCAAACAAAGATTAATATTCATTGCGCTTTCCAAGCCAGCAATAGAGTGTACCTTCGAGCATATAGTATGGTATAGTATACTATACTAGTTGTGGATTGCGGATTACGGCATATGTTTAAAGACTTCACTATTATGTTTCCCTCAATGGGTCAGTGATTCTCCATCTTTAGCTTCTAATTAAATTATTATCTTTTATTATTTACGTATTGAAATTTGTTATTTTAATGCAATCATACTTCTTCCTTATTTGTATTGTTTTTTCTATATCTTCATTTCTTCTTTGTTAAATAAAATTCCCCCACCCATTCGGATTCGTTATTTAGTAGAAGCAAAAAGAAGTAATATTCTATTGCTAACAGCTCTTCTTATAATTTATGGGGCAAGTTTTGTTCATAAAGATATGGAATTGTAGGGAAGGGAGGATACCCAAAGAATAAAATACACTCGTTTTGCCTAGGGATTACGAGAGCTTACATACCTAGATTGGTTGATGTGGGCTCAGCCGTTTCATAAATCCTGACGTTCATTCAGATGGACGGACGAAGGGACATGTCTTTATCGATTTAAATCCTCAATGTGATTAGAATTATAAATATATTATATACACTCTATGGAATCGGAAATGCTTCCTACTGTCTGTTACAAATTTTGCACAAACCATAGGTTGGCCGTTTTATATAGCCAAATGGCCAAGAACTAAGCAAAGTTTCAGGTTTAGTAATATTAAAACAGAGGTGATCGACTAGGTGAAGTTAATGGATGTGAGAATTGATACTTGAATCCACAAATAATCTACTGTCTAAAAAAATAGAAGGTGTTTCGAGTTATTGTTGTGGTCTTAATATCATCAAATTGTTATTACATTTGAAGGTGTCATTATTTTTTATTTTCGGCCATATTTTAAATGAAGAAATGATCAAAATGCATTCAATTGAAGTTTTAAATATACATGAAACATAAATAGTATACAAGGTGAATTGGCGGAAGTCTTTTCCCTGACACCAAATGTTGTTAATGGGGGGCCTGCATAGCTCAACGAGCTAATAGGAATCCCATAATGTGTGAGCATGATTACAAAATTACTTGTAGTTTTAAAAATTCTGTAAAAGTGGTCTCATATCTAATAAATGTCAATTTGTCGTATAATTGATGTAGATATTCTAAGCAACAACGTGTCGTATAACTCAGGAACTAGTACCTTTACTTATCAGCAAGCTACAAAATAAATTTTAATTTTTATAAATTAGTTAACTCTTCACTTGTTGTGCTTATCAATTTGTGTTCCGCTGTTTTTTTTTTTTTTTTTTTTTTTTTTTTTTTTGTATTTTCAAACACATATATAACAAGTAAAAAAAGATACAGTCGGGTGCCCCGACTTTGAAATACTCTGTATACAACTTTTAAAATATTAACAAAATTATAATTTTTTTAAAAAAGCAAAATTGGAATAAAAACAAATTGATGGCTCTGTGTGTCTATGCTTGGATTTGTGTGATTATGTATGCTGGCGGAGCTTGTGCAGAAATGACATTTATGGCTTTAACTTTCTTTAAAATTGGCGTATCACACCTAAGAATTAACCAGTCGAATTTGAATCAAAATTCCAAGATTTACGGGAGTTATGGAAAAATGGGGGTGTGAGGAGGAGCATCAAAAAAAATCTCGTACGAAATTTGATGGCTCAAGGTCTTATAATCTCTGAAACCATCTCACGGACAGACAGACAGACAGCGCTAGATCAACTCGTCTTGTCATGCTGATCAAAAATATATAGTACATATGTATGTTCTTCGAGGGATCTGCCACGCATCCTTCTGCATGTTAAATTTTGTACCTTTCAGGTACCGCCAAAGTTTGACAACAATTGTAATCGGGGCCCAGATTTTCGACACCGACACCAAAGAATGTACATACACGTATTTCTGAATATATGTATATGCAAAGCCTTGCAAATGCATCGCCGAAATTTCATATAAATACACGATTCCTATTTAGAATAGTTTTTGCTAATTTAGTTACTATGAGAAAACGGATTGAAAATAAATTAAATAAATGCTTCTAAAGGCAAACGAAATGCATAAAATAAAATAAAAGTGGCTTGCTGCGCTATCTACTTACTATTCAATCAATACTATATAGAAAGCTCCAAGTAATGTAATGTGCATGAAGATACTAAATAATGAGTTAATATGGTAATTAATAAAATGAATAATTTAACGGTATGTAAACATGTAATGGCCTACTATGGAAATTAAAAGAATTACTACGCTCCTTAAACTGATAAGGATTGAAGTGTTTGCGATTTAATGATTTCTGCAGAAGTTTTAGAGATGAGGAAGAGGAGGAAAGAGTAGAGCACGTTCTCTGGTATAATCCGGGCTAAGGCTCATAGCTGCAGGGAAATACTTGTACTAAAACAAATGAAACATAAAAACAAAAAATCGTTCATTTTATAAGAACGAGATACCGATTTGTGTATATTTTATTGTATCGTATGAAGTTATTCGTTCCGACGTCGAGGAAAGCCTTAGTTTATTGTCAAAAAAAGCGGATCTTCAAATAAATTGTTAACTTTTTATTTACTAGTTTTTTTTACGTAAACTACAGAGAACCAGTCATTGCTAAGTACTAAGCTTTATTTCCGGTCGATCGTTCTTATGGCAGCTATATGAAATAGTTCATGGAAAAGGTATGATGTAACTGACGAATACGGAAACAATACGATTTACGAAAAATAACTGGTAGCAGCGAAGAGGGGTTGCATTGCGTAGTTATATCGACTCGTCTCGGACATACTGATTGATATACATATGTATGTACATACTTATATCGTTTGTGGTGTTTGCTATGCTTCCCTATGTTTGTTACTTTCACACTAAACTATTTTATCCTTTACCCTTTACGCTTTGGGAACTTGATGTAAAAATTACCTCCCTTCAATGAATGAATCACCCCAAAGTCTAGAAACTCTTAGTGAAGGATCTATGGACTATTTAAGAAAATTATTATAATGTAAACAAAGTGGCAGTTACTAGTTCTCTCATTTGTACTAATGACCTAGTTCGTAGATCTAGCTCGTAAGATGAACTACGATAACTGCGTTATCGATATCAATCAATTACTATATACTCAGTTGTGCTTGTGTGGTCGCCAGAGGCGGACAGCAAACGGAGTTCATTTAGAAATACCTAACAGTGAATGTATAAATGTATATATTAAACAACATTGTAAAATAAGCACACAATTAATAAACTATATTACACTATATTACAATTCAGATGTGGGGTGAAGCCACAGCCCTCTGTTAAGTTAATGAAGTATACCGAAATTATAAAGCTAAATAAAGAAGAACTGTGCGCGTTGTTAACCGAAAGAGGTGTACGCTTAGATAACGGTGCCTCAATTTACCAACTGCGCACAGCGGTAAAAACAGTGATGGATGAGGAGAGGGAAAGAGCACAAACTGAATGCAAGACCCAGAATTTGGTAGAAATTACCTCTGTACAGCCGCATGAAATTAATATCGAGTCAAATCACGTTGAAGGCGAAATCAATGCAGACACAATTATGAAGAAATGTGGCGCCATGGTGGTATGCGACGACGCTTCGAAATTTTGCAACGCCGTTCAAACCGTGGAGGCGGCTGAGAAGCGTGATTTTGAAGAAGACAAAATGGCGGAGTTGCAGCGTGTTGAAGTAGGAATGAGTCACCTTTCTGTGGAATCAAGAGCGTCCAGTGTTGCTGAAATTTATCCTAGCCGTATCGATATAAAAGACTTGGAAGCGGTCGTGCAAGCATTCTCTGGCGATGATAATTTGCCCGTTCGTTTATGGATTGTCGAATTTGAGACTGCTTGTAGCATGCTTGGAGTGCCAGATGAACGTTTGTGGATCTATGCAAAGCGTTTATTGAGTGGATCGGCAAAGGAATATTTCCTCCATCAAGGAGCCATACCGTGGGGCGATTTACGTAAGCAGCTTATGGATGTATTTGGGGAGGAGTGCACGCGCTTGGAGATTGGCGAGCAGTTAAAAAAATGCAAGCAAGCTAAAGACGAATCGGCTTTTCATTATTTTATAAGAATGTGCAGTATTGCGCGTCAAGCCGATTTGGAAGATTGCGACGTCATCAAACACATTGTGTGTGGCTTGCGCGATGGAGTTGGTATTACGTCATCGTTGTTCTTTTGTCAGACCCTAAAAGAGCTACGTCAGAAAGTGATCCAGCTCGACAAAATCCGGCCGTTGGTGTTATTGAACGAAGCAGGCTCTACGAATAAAGCTACAGTACGTGAAGTCCGCTGCTACAACTGCCGTCAGATGGGTCACATATCGACTGAGTGTAAGAAGCCGAAACGTCCAATCGATGGATGTTTCACTTGCGGGGAGAGAGGCCATCAGCATCGGGACTGCCCGAAACGCCGTATGAAAGATACAGTTGCCGCTACTGCAGAGCTGGTAAAGGAAGAAGACGATGTGGCAGCCATACAATTAGTGAGTTTTTGTTTGTTAAGTAGTAAATGTGGATGCACAGATTCTACAACAATTCTTTCTCTTTTTGATACTGGCAGCCCAGTTAGTTTTATATATAAATCCGTAGTACCAAATGATTTTGTATTGGAAAATCCATTTATGAAGAAATATCATGGACTGGGAGGAACCCAACTTTCTGTTTGCGGACAAGTGAAATCCCGTATTAAATTTAATGGAAAATATTATGAAATTTTACTTTTAGTTATAGATAATGGTAGACTACCAACACAGTTAGTGCTTGGGAGAGATGCCCTCAGTATCCTCCAAGTTCGATTAATACAAAACAATGTTAAAGCTGTAAATCAGAATGTCATTAAATGTGAATATAAATCCTTCTGTGCATCCCTGTTTAAGAACATATCTAAAAATAATGTAGCCTGTAACAATTCAGTAATTAAGTTTGTAAAAAACAGTTATTTGTATAACCGTTGGTTGTTGGAGCTGCATGATGTATGTGCCGGAGTGGCGGCAATAGTGGACGAAAAGGTTGATGTTGGCTGCGAATTTGGTTTGAATAGAGCTGAACAGTGTAGAGATCTTATTTATAATAATTATATAAATTCTTGGAGTAATACAATGATTGAACCGATAGGAAAAATAAGCATCCGATTAACTAATAGTACCCCTTTTAGCTTTGGTCCGAGACGACTTTCATTTTATGAGAAGGGCAAAGTTTCAGAAATAATTGAGGAATTAATGGCATTAGGAGTAATTAGACCAAGTAATTCACCGTATGCATCTCCAATTGTACTCGTTAAAAAGAAATCCGGTGAAATACGTATGTGCGTTGATTATAGATGCTTAAATAAGCTAACAGTTCGTGATAATTTTCCTCTGCCGTTAATTGAGGACTGCCTAGAATATTTGGAAGGAAAGACATACTTTTCGGTGATTGACCTCAAAAGCGGATTTCACCAAATAGGAGTAAATGAAGATTCAATTAAGTATACAGCCTTTGTAACTCCACAGGGACAGTATGAGTATCTCAGAATGCCGTTTGGATTAAAAAATGGCCCCTCAGTTTTTCAAAGATTCATTTCAAACACTTTAAATGATTTAGTTCGAAACAATAAAATTGTGGTCTTTATGGATGATATTGTAGTGGCAACAACAAGTATAGCAGAACACTTTGATACACTGACTAAATTGCTTCGCCGGTTGAGTGAAAACAGATTAGAAATTAACTTTAAAAAGAGTAAATTTTTTAGGAAAACCATCGACTACTTAGGCTATAGTGTGAGCAGAAGTGGAGTCTTGCCGAACGACACCCATATACAAGCAATAAAAAATTATCCAATACCAACAAATGTACGAGAGTTGCACTCTTGTATAGGGTTGTTTTCATACTTTCGCCGTTTCGTCCAATCATTTGCAAGTATTTGTAAACCGCTAGTAGAATTATTAAAAAATAAGGGACCTTTTCCAATGCAGGGAACAGAAATGGCAGCATTTGAAAAATTAAAGGCTCTTTTGTCCACACCGCCAGTTCTTGCAATTTACAGCCCGAAACGGGAAACTGAACTTCATACGGATGCAAGTTCAAGAGGCTTTGGTGCGATATTGTTTCAGAAGCAGGATGATAATAGAATGCACCCAGTATATTTCTATTCTCTTAAGGCATCTGCAGATGAAGCACGAATGACCAGTTTTAAGCTTGAAACCTTAGCAATAATATATGCATTAAGGCGTTTCCGAGTTTATCTTGAACATAGACCGTTTAAAATTGTAACAGATTGTAACGCACTGGCCTGTACCCTAGAAAAAAAGGAGGTGAACCCACAAATAGGCCGATGGGTACTCGAATTACAAAACTACCCGATAGAATGTCTAGTACATCGGCCAGGAAGTAGTATGCCACATGTTGATGCCTTGAGTAGGCAGACTCAGTTTATTATAAACGATGATGAAAGATTGCCAGTAGAACCGTGTGTTTTGCCAAGTCAGGTAGATACCAAGCCTGGCCCCATGAATATTAGTAAGTCAGGTGTAGAGCTATTAAATGTTATTCAAAGTTTTGGAAGACATGTTGTCGAGCAGATAGAGGAAGGTAACCCGCTTGATAACCGGATAGAAAACCCGTTGGATAAACCGTTAGATAGGCCGGGGCAAAGTTTCGCGGTCAGTAATAGTGAAGAGAAGAATCCGTTAGAAAATAGCAATAATGAAATCGTTCATGGTACATATCCGTTAAAATGCGTAGATTCAGAGTGTGTTGGTGTAGTCGGTGCGAGTTCAGAGGATATGGATCTATTATTACAAACTGAGCAGATGAGAGACAAGGCTATTAATGAGTTAAGAGAAGAGTTAGAGAATCACCCTGTTGATAGTTATGCATTAATAGATGGAGCAGTTTATCGTGTAAACGCAAGTAATGAATTAGCGCTTTACGTTCCGTTAAGTATGCAGGAGCAGTTAATTAGAATGAGCCATGAGAAACTTGGACATTTAGCCGCCGAAAAATGCTATAACGATATGAAATCAAAGTACTGGTTCCCATTAATGAGGAGTAAAATAGAAGAGTTTGTAAGGAATTGTTTACGATGTATATTGCATTCTGTCCCGAAGACAGTAAACAACCGAACACTACACAGTATCCCAAAAGCACCTGTCCCTTTCGATACGATACATATAGACCATTTAGGCCCACTTCCTAGTATTAAATCAAAGCAAAAACACTTGTTGGTGGTGATAGACGCATTTACCAAATTCGTAAAATTATATCCAGTAAACTCGACGAGTACAAAGGAAGTTAACGCTTGTTTGAAAAAATACTTCGACTATTACAGTCGCCCCCGCCGAATAATTTCAGACCGCGGAAGTTGTTTCACGTCAATGGCTTTTACTGAGTTTTTGTCTGAACGAAATATTGGACATATTAAGGTAGCAACTGCTGCTCCTCAAGCAAATGGGCAGGTAGAACGGGTAAACCGCGTAATAACGCCTATGTTGGGAAAGTTGTCAAATCCGTTAAATCAAGAAGATTGGTACAAGTTAGTTAATAGGGTGGAATTCGCCATTAACAATTCGGTTCATAGCAGTACAAATAAAACCCCTAGTTTACTTTTATTCGGAGTTAATCAGAGAGGCGCCATGATAGATGATTTATCGGAATATCTAGAGGAAAAATTTACTACAAATAATCAAAATAATCTCGAAGAAATAAGACAAGAAGCTAGTCGAAAAATAACGCAGTCACAGGTTAGGAACGAAAAAATTAGTGTATTGAAAAACAAGCCGCCGTTAAGTTATAAGTGTGGAGATTACGTAGCCATTCGTAACGTTGATGTAACTACAGGCACATGCAAAAAGTTCGCTCCAAAGTACCGCGGGCCATATAAGATAAGCCGTGTTTTTGAAAATGATAGATATGAAGTTACTGATATAGATAATTGTCAATTAACACAAATACCATATAAAGGAATTTTAGAACCGGCCAGATTAAAACCTTGGACACAAATATTAAATAAGACAATTTCTGTATGTTTTTGACCGAGATCGAGGTCGATCTGTTTGTCAGGTTGGCCGAGTTGTAAACAAAGTGGCAGTTACTAGTTCTCTCATTTGTACTAATGACCTAGTTCGTAGATCTAGCTCGTAAGATGAACTACGATAACTGCGTTATCGATATCAATCAATTACTATATACTCAGTTGTGCTTGTGTGGTCGCCAGAGGCGGACAGCAAACGGAGTTCATTTAGAAATACCTAACAGTGAATGTATAAATGTATATATTAAACAACATTGTAAAATAAGCACACAATTAATAAACTATATTACACTATATTACAATAATTAACTTGTTCCTTCGTTTGTAGAGAGTACTGGATACTTGATAATAACTGGGACACAATTGTTTATATCCAGCCTCCGTAGCCTCTAATTTTCAATACTCAGCAAAAGAAGTCAGATGTGCTTGTCTTTTCATGCCGGCGAACGGCTGTGAAGTGTAGATGTGTGTGTGAGTGTGGGATTAGCGATTCTGTAACTAGACAGGTAAACCGCGATTTTAGGGGGGAGTTAGTGCGGTGCTGGGCTGCGGGCTGCGATTGTAGCATAACTGGTTCTTTGGAACTAACTAGACTTTGTATAGATTTCTTTCATCGTTTTTTTTTCACCCGACAGTTGACGTATGTATGTATGTATGTTGTTGTTCACTCCGTTTAAGCAAAAAAAAGTTAATTTAGTAAAAACTTGTTTGTTACTTACCCAGTAAACAATTAAGAGGTGTACTTTTCAAGATACTTAAATATTGTACGTTATTACAAATATTGAACTAAATTTTGCCGCACTTCTTGTAACAGATTTTCACAGTTTTTTGAATGCGTATTCAATACTACGCTATTAATATACACATAGAAAACGTAAACCAAATTTAGGCAATTCTGGCCATGGCAACAACAAAGAAGCGTTGCAATATAAAGCATCTATTTAGGTACATACTCATATGCATACATCCATACATGTGTATATACTTGTAGCGGCCACAAGATCAACAAATCTTTGCGAACTCAGAACACTAGAAATTGCAATCTTTAACGGATCCGACCATCGTTTAACAAAGCAAACGAATTTTTATTTTCTTCAATTGCTATTAATTTTATTCAATACAACTTTCAATTAACCAGCGATATTTTTCTTCAAGAGGTTTTCTCACTTCTCGCACCATATGTACATAGATAAATAAGTACATATGTATATACCTCAAATGCACTCACTTTTAGACTTTATTTCATGTCTTAATAAAAATGTAATATTAACCTGTTTTCATGAATTATTCACTTTACTGTTGAATCAGCATTAAAGCATATACACTGTGACGTGTTTTAGCACAACACTTACAAACTAAAACAATCTTATGTCGCGTTGCAATTGTTTTGTTAACCACGCAAAGGCCAGAAAAATACTAAAGTGAGAAATAACAAAGTGCCAACTTGGCAACAAAGAAGTAAACACAAGTTGATCCGGCAACTACATTTTGCAATAGGTGGACAGCACCTAGATTTGTATGGTCACACTACATTCGCTTTTCCCACAATTCAACTCTATTCAACGTTTTTATATCGAATAATATAATATTTAATATTTCGGCTATCGTTTATTCTGATTTATTAAAATTTGTCCAAAAACTTGCAATTTTTTGATATCACATCATATCTGGTAATATGTCCAAGCCACGAATAGAGTAACCCAACTATTTATGGCAATGACAGCTGAGGGTAGGGTAATTAAACAGATTTCGATTTAACGACCAATGTGTGTCTCGTCTCCATTTATTTAGGCATCTCAACGCTATATCATATTAGCGCTAGGCAATAAAGTTTGAATGTTTTTACCGTCAACTAACTTTTTGTCAGTATTTTTCAAAATCTTAATTTTACAACTAATACGAAAAAAAAATTGTGCAGCAGCTGACATATCGCCTCCCTGGCCTGTGTAGCTAAGCATCCCTGGTCAATGTAGTTATGCATCCCTGGGCGTAGTTACGAATGCCCCTGCGCGAATGAGAAGACAAAGCAGGAATACGATAATGACAAAGTCAAAGGCAAAGCCAGAGTGAAAATTAGCGCAAAGTGCGAAGAATAGGTAGAATTTTCTATTGGTTTCGGTGTGTTGGCAAAATTACGCCAATTATTAAGCATACGCGCAATTGCATTCGTGAAATATTTATAATACAACAAATAAAATAGTGAAGCTGCTTATTAATCAAATTTAAAATGAATGAAGAATACGACGCAATTGTGCTGGGCACCGGCCTGAAGGAGTGCATATTGAGTGGTATGCTGTCTGTTTCAGGCAAGAAAGTTCTGCATATTGATCGCAATAAATACTATGGCGGTGAATCGGCCTCCATTACACCGCTGGAGGAGCTGTTCCAGCGCTATGGACTCGAAGCACCAGGTGAAAGATTCGGGCGTGGTCGCGATTGGAATGTGGACTTAATTCCCAAGTTTTTGATGGCTAATGGACAGTTGGTGAAACTGCTGATACACACGGGCGTCACCCGTTATTTGGAGTTCAAGTCGATTGAGGGCAGTTACGTCTATAAGGGTGGAAAAATTGCCAAAGTGCCGGTTGACCAAAAGGAAGCACTGGCATCTGATCTCATGGGTGAGTAAACCAAATTTGCAGGTGTATTAGGGAAAGCTTAATAAAAACTTGCAATCTGGGAACAACTTTAGTGGCAGCCTTTTCATACATATGAATGTATGTATACATATGTATAAATGCATGTGTGTGTGTATGTATTGTACATACAAATCTTGCTTTATCCCCTATTTCTCGCTTTTCTCCATGTTTCTTTGTCTCGGTTTTACACAGTCGGCGAGACTCGTTCTCGTTGTTGGCTGCCGATGTTGTTGTTGCCACTGTGACACGTATTTGCTGGGCATTCTTATAGGGTGCTTTTTAAAATGGCAACTCCTCAGCAACAGTCAATATGGAAACCATCAGTACAGTGTATTAGCCACTACAAAATCCTAGGCTAGCTATAGTAAATATTTCCGAATTTTATCTGAACTTTATGTTTCGTTAGGCGGACCAACCAACATTAAAATAAGCTTCATTGTAAATCTATAAATGTAGTAAAAAAAAACACCCTATAACAATTTGTGTAAGTGGAAAGCGCCGTCAGTTTATGTGGTTGCGTACCCAGGTTCTTTTGATAGACTGACTGCCTTGCGATCAGCTATCCTTGATGCAGTGCCTATAACGATAGTAGCGGGTTCAATGAACGCTTGGAAAGATTACAAAAGTTTAAACTGTTTTAACCTTATTTACAGCACAATAAACAACTATTTGTCATTGCATTAGGTGGCAACGCTGCATATTTAAAGAAATTAACTGGCGCTCTGATTCATTTTTCATGTCGGTATTTAACTAGTCATTGTTTAAGCAATTGCGATTTTCATTTGCTCTACCTCTTCGATTTACGTTCTATTTATGATTAATGCTTGGCTAACAGCAAAAATTTTACTTTTAAATTTTTGGTAGCGTTATTCGTTGCCAACTTTATTTGCTGGCCATAAAAGCGAACGTGCTGTACAGCCAATGAACCCTTTCACTTTAACTTTCATGTTGAACCATTTTATACAGAGTATGTGGCGAAATGACGTCATGGTGGAGCGAGGGTGCCTTTTCGAATTCATATTTAAGGTGGTGCTCCCTGTTAGTGGTTATATTTGCAGGCATAAATTAAATAATGCAAAATTTGACTGCAATCCATTCTGACGCACTTCAGTTACTGAATAGATACATATGTATGTATGTGGATGATGTGTCTGTAGGTTCTCCTTTTCCTGGAAAGGGCGATACCACTTTATTAACATTAACCATCTTACTTTCTGTTCACAGGCATGTTCGAGAAGAGACGCTTTCGTAACTTCCTTATTTATGTGCAGGACTTTAGAGAGGATGATCCCAAGACTTGGAAAGATTTCGATCCAACCAAATCGAATATGCAAGGACTATACGATAAGTTCGGTCTGGACAAGAATACGCAAGACTTTACAGGCCATGCGCTGGCGCTATTCCGAGACGATGAGTACTTGAACGAGCCGGCTGTTAATACAATACGACGCATCAAATTGTATTCTGATTCACTGGCAAGATATGGAAAATCGCCTTACCTGTATCCGATGTACGGCCTTGGCGAACTGCCACAAGGTTTTGCACGATTGTCAGCTATTTATGGTGGCACATATATGCTGGATAAGCCCATTGATGAGATTGTACTCGGCGAGGGCGGAAAAGTGGTAGGCGTGCGCTCCGGCGATGAAATCGCCAAATGCAAGCAGGTCTATTGCGACCCCAGCTATGTGACCGATAAGGTAAGTAAAATATACATTAAACGAGAGCTGTGCCTTGATAAAATATTACTATAATTGGTTTTTTTTTCAGGTGCGCAAGCGCGGCAAGGTCATTCGTTGCATTTGTATTTTGGATCATCCAATAGCCAGCACTAAGGATGCTCTCTCCACTCAAATTATCATTCCACAGAAGCAAGTTGGTCGGAAATCCGATATCTATGTATCCCTTGTCAGTTCTACTCATCAAGTCGCCTCCAAGGGATGGTTTGTTGGCATGGTTTCGACAACTGTGGAAACTGAGAATCCGGAAATCGAAATTAAGCCCGGATTGGACTTGCTCGAGCCTATTGCACAAAAGTTTGTCACCATTTCCGATTATTTGGAACCCATTGATGATGGAGCTGATTCGCAAATTTTTATTTCCGAATCTTATGATGCTACTACGCATTTTGAGACCACATGTCTGGATGTTTTGAACATTTTCAAGCGTGGCACAGGCGAGACTTTTGATTTCTCAAAAATCAAACACGAGCTAGGCGATGAGGAGCAGTAAGCAACAACAGCAGTAAAAGTTACAATGAGCAGATTGATCATGGGGATGTGTGTTAAACATCATTTAATTAACAACAATTACAATTAATGGCTTCTGTCATCATTACTGCATGTTGTTGATGCGACCGTGGCTAAAACCAAAAGCGTTATAAAACCGAATAACAGCAAACAAAAAATTAAATACGCGTAAAAAGCTCTTGAAATTTGATTAAGATGTGAAAAATGATAGAAAACATTTGCTTGCTCGATAGAAATTTATACAAACATATTTGGATATGCTTAGAAAATACACCTGTATACAAATATACAACCTAAAAAGCACTAGTAAGTATTATTGTTTGTATGTATTATGTGAAAACTTTGTGCAACGTAATCAAATCCACATAATATTGCTTAATTGCGGTTCAGACAGATCACTATATTTGTTAATCTTTTAAAGGTTTCATAAGTTTCTCAAAATACAATTTTTTTATGAATACATTTCCTTGCAATTTGCTTAATGTTTAAAGACGGCGGACAAGTTGTGAACGTGGCCTGTCTGAACGGCAAGAAAAGCACCTAGAAATCTATAAAGACAGCATGTTAAGCGAAAATTGAAATCATTGTAGCAGTCACCACACAATCAACGTAACCCAAATTATATGTTGTGTTTAGCCACGAAAACCTCTGCTCTATGTGCTTGAACTTAATTGTATGCGATAGATATACATATACATACATTTATACTACACTCTGATTAGTTTGCTTGATTTTGGTTTGTGATGAAAAAAATAAAAGTAAAAAAAATATATATCCGCATACATATATACATACCTAAACCGCATACATAACAAATTTATGATAATGCAAATAATATTTGTAATCCAAAATTAAGCTGAAAAATGACGAAAATGTAAACATCACGAAAAGTCTAGAAAACTTTGGATTTCTGCATTTTCAGATTTACATTTTTAATAAAAATAAAAACCCGAAATAAAAGAAGATTGTGTCGCCAAAGCCAATGAATGTTTATGGGTGAAACGTGAGTTTATAGTGAGATATTTTTCAGATGATGATTTCCTGACTTAATGGTCTTCAATAAGTTGAAGTACCAATACAGGATGCCAAATGTGAGTGATATCGATGGCAGCTAAATATATACAATTTGTAACTGTCTTGTCTGCCAATCTTGGGAGTTCGGAAAGCATCAATCTGGAAATAATCTGGTTCAAAAGCTCTCAACCCTGTTGTTTGGGTTCATTTTAATTTAGTTTTCAGCTCGTTTTTGTGACACCGGCTACTATTTAAGTTGATTTCTATCAAAATATTTTCAAAATCAAAAACATCGATGAATTGGTATTGTTTTAGAGATATCGTTCTTTGTATGGATTTGGGGCTTTAGTTAGGGCAACAAATAAGGGTTTATGTGTTTTGCCGCAAATAATGTGGACTCAATGAACATGAACTACTAAGTATACCCATGTCCATACGATCTAAGTATGCAAAAGACAATATTTTCACTTATTTTACATTTGGTAATCCGTGGCCACCATTAGTTGCCGATGAATTTAATTCTTAAATCATATCTGTGGCATACTTATGTATATAGAAGATGAACATCGCGAATTGGATTCGTCTCGTCATGAAGATCATAAATGTAAATACCAATCATATAGTATGTGATCTACGAAGCTTCCTTATGGGTGTTACAATCTAACAAATCAAAAATAATTGTAGACTTTTAAATAAAAGGAATAAACGGCGGGGAAACTCAATTTGTTGGCTCCTGCTAATTTTAATATGGCTGCATGCCACTTTGGAGAGACTGTATAATTCAGGGCATCAGTAGATTATACTGAGAGACTGCTGTGCATGATCGCGATGTCAGGCTGTGTTATGAGGAGTGCTGCGACGGAATACTGTCTATATTAGCTTATTAAATTGGTTTGAGAATTTCGTTGATAAGGATCTTAACCCATTTGCATATTTCTCTCCCACAGGTACAGATACTTTCAAACCTTATTTAAAATCTTAGCAAAAGGCAAAGATAAATTTTATTTTATTCACAGATTTTTAGGTATGCGATATAATTAAATTCAAAACGCCAGCACTAAGGATGCTTTAAGCCGAAACAGCTTGCAAAAATCAAAAAATCGGTTATATGAATAATAGTAAATTTCCCAGAGAAAGAATAAGAGTACAAAAATCTTACGCTCAAAGGAATTATAGTTTACGAGATATGTGCACCCTTTTTATACTCTGTACATGAAATGTACAAGAGTATATTAGGTTTGCGGGAGCTGAAAAATGTAACAGGCAGAAGGAGACGTGGCAGACCCCACAAAGTATATATATTATTGATCAGCGTGACAAGACGAGTCGATCTAGCCCTGTCTGTCTGTCCGTCTGTCCGTCCGTATGAACACCTGGATCTCAGAGACTATAAGAGATAGAGACACCAAATTTTCCACAAAGATGCGTTATGTGTGTATTCTATACGAGTTTGTATATATATTTTATTTTTGGGAATTCCCCCCCCCCCCACCCATTCCACCGCTACAGAATTTCGTCAATACTGTCCACATCTCAAAAGCTACATAAGCCAAACTTTGCAATTTATATACAGTTATCTACTTTTGGTTTAAATTTGATCCAATTCGGTCAATTCTAAGAAAAGTTATTAGCGAAACAAATTCTCTCATATAACTCAGTGACGGAAGTTCACCTGGGTACAGGGTATTACACTGTCGGGCTTGCTCGACTGTAGCGTTCTCTCTTGTTGAATTTACAAAAGCAGCCCCTATGGTATTGTATTACCCGTACTACTTGTAAGCTTTGGTGTCTCTATCTCTTATAGTCTCTGAGATCCAGGTGTTCATACGGACGGACAGACGGACAGACAGGGCTAGATCGACTCGTCTCGTCATGCTGATCAAGAATATATATACTTTGTGGGGTCTGCCACGCCTCCTTCTGCCTGTTACATTTTTCAGCTCCCGCAAACCTAATATACTCTTGTACATTTCATATACAGAGTATAAAAACGTTGAACAGCAAGGCAGCTATGTGGCTGGAATTTGAACTTGGAATTTTGAACTAAAATTTGGTAGTCACATCCAGTTAGTGAATATATATCCGTGTTATATCTAGATTTATTATGATTACCAGATTTAGATTAGATTTAGATTTATTATTATATTTAATCAACCTTAAAAAGAAAGTTATAGCCATATAGCAGCTGTATTTGTTGCTGCTTTGACATACATAATTATGTAATGCATACATACAAGTATGGAATATTTTACATATATTTAATTTAATTAATTAATTAAATTAAAAAAAAAAATTTTTTTTGTGGGGTGGTACAGGGTATTTAGAGTTGAGTCTGCTCGACTTTAGCATTCCTTTCTTGTTTTATTATTATTTGAATTATTGGACTTGCTGCTGACTATGTGGTGTAGAAATCTAGTAAAATAAGCTGTTATTGTAATATAAAAGAAATTATGAAAGAGGAGGAAATACTCGTACAAATATGGGGTCTTTTTATATTTTGTTTTATTCTTTTTTTTTTATAAAAAATTATTTACTTATTATTAAACTAGTATTCTGCTTCCAATATGTCAGCTTAAGCTAGGTAAAGATTAAAGAGAATACAAAAATTGTTTATATTTTAAATGATTTAAATGTTTATATTTATATATCTATAGGACACACTTCGATCTATGTAAGTATATATACTTACAATGGAATATTTACAATATTATTAGGTTCTTAGATTAAATACGGATACGCCTAGATCTTTTCCAATGACTAGGGAGCGTTGCATATTTTTCAGATATGGGGTATAAACAGACACGTTGCACTGTGCTGCACTGCCAACCTTTGTGCCTACTTGAAGGCGCTGCCTTCTGTTTCCCGTTTCATGTACTTATGTACTCTCAGCTCCACATGCTTCATCCTCGTGTGAGGCAGTTGCGGCGGTAACACCTTGTTGTTGTTATTGTTATTGTTTGCTGCTTCTTTTGCCAAGAGCTTGTCAACAACTTTATTATCGCAGGCAGAAGCTGTCCCCTTTGCCACCCCGCGTGCCACTACACAAGCAAATTTAAATCAATTAAGTAATCTTATTGCTGCTGCTGCTCTTTACATTTTAGTGTTGCCTACTTCTAGGCGTCACACCAGCACACAACATACATATGTGTGTATGTGTGTGTGCACACACATGTATGTCAAGCGTTATAACTGTGCAAATTTCTCAACTCGCATGTGGGCGTGTTTGTGTTGCGAAACTTTTGCTTTATTTCATATTTTGGGCTGATTAATTAAATTGCTCCAATAGGAAGGGGTCCTCTAAAGTGTTTTTGCATGTGTGTGTGTGAACTTTGCTCGCCAAAAATGAAGAAAGAATGGTGGGGAACGATCGTTAGATATTAAATTAAATTTAATTTTATTATGTACATAGATACATATAAATATGTAACAAAATGTTGAACCCATGGAGGGCAGCCTATGTAGTGGCAATAGCATAAGCGGATTGTATGAGCACTACACTACTTGTACTAATACTACACTACTAATATTATAACTAATCTCGAGATGATCGATTTGTATATTGAAAAGCATTGAAACACATCATTTTAGAATTTATATTCAGGGGGCCACAATGGTTAACAAATCCTAATACTATTCTGTTTGTCTAGACATTGCTCAAGCATTAGACAATGTCTGGCTAGACGGTATAAAATGCAAAATATTCTTCTATCACTCAAAATCTTAAATCACGCAGTTTAATTTATTGAACATTTAATCTAACAACTTACATGGTGCAATCACTGTGAAAAATTTGTTTAGAAACATAAAACATACAGTACACATTGGCTTATTAGCTCCCGCTCTTTGATAAAATTTTAATACAAGTATAAAGATCTAAATTTCGTATATAATAATATAATTCCACTACTAAGCCAATCTGGTCTAACGTCTTGCTGCTATTCAACGAGTCTCACTGAAAATCCTGGGAATCATTACCTGAAAGGTACAAGAGTATATTAGGTTTGTGCAAAGTGAAAAATGTAGAAGGTATAAGGAGTTATGGCAGACCCCACAAAGTATATATATTTTGAATCAGAATTCTATCAACTCTATTAAATTTTATCCGTCTGTTTGAACGAAAGGATCTCAGAAAGTATAGGATAAACAAACTTGGTATTGTCTGTCTGTCTACTATTGCTTTAGATTTGAAACTTTAGAATTATGTTTTTAATATACACCTGATTCTGTTTATACACGGTCTTTTTTAGACAGTTTTGATTCAACAGGGCTGGAAATTAAAATTGTTTATATATTGAGCACGATTTAAAATAACATATGATCAATGTATTTTTTACACGGTTTTTTTTTACCGACTTTAGGCGCATGTATGTAAGTATATTAAAAAGGTGTACCGTACTCATATTTATTAGGATTTGTATACCATTCTGCAAAGCTATGCAGGAATTCAGAAACAATTTTACTTATTTATTTATGTCAACAACTAAGAAGGAGAAATCTAATCAAATTACAATAATATCTAATTAACGCCTCCGACCCGGTGGGGGAATATTATTTGCCCTTCGGCTAGCTATTCCCCGTGTCACAGCCAAGTGTGATCAGAGGCGTCAAAAGATCTACCGGTATAAAAAAAAGAAAAACGTAACAGAGAGAAGCTTAGAATTTCTTAAAAGTTAATTTTCGAAAGATAAAAAAGTGAAGAAATAAAACAGAATCAAGAAATTGATTTAGTATTGCACTTGATATGGATCCCAAATTTCGAACCAGTTCAAAAATTGCTAATTATTAATATATTTTTTACATATACATATAAGCCAAAAAATAAAAACTGCAACTCCCACAATTTCAAATTACTTGATTTTGTAACGCTATTATATTATAAATTAACTAATTAACTTCTCATAGTGACTGTGAAATTTGAACATTTCATACAAACTTTTACACTCAAATAGTGACTCTGTACTCTCGGCGAGAAATGCATTCCGAATCTCTTTATAAATGTTTGTAAGACTGATGATTAAGGAGCCACGACATATGGTGTGGGAAGTTGCGGTGAGAATGTAGATCCACAATACGCTTGGCTTTTACAGTGTGTACAACGACAAGTGGGGGCCCAATAGGTAGGTATAGGCTGTGGTAGGTAGTAACAGAAGAATCACAGACCACGAGGGAGCCTGAATCGATCCCAACCAAGAGGAGAAGGCGATCTAGCAATCTGGATGCAAGGTATGTAGCCAAAGCAAATAAAAAGGGAGACCCCAGCGGAACTGGTGGAACTCCAGGCGATATACCCCTTCTAAGTACTCTTCGGGTAAAGGGTATAATAATATTGGAGGCCAACCGCTAGGCTATGAATGCTAAGCGTGCGGCATGCAATTTTAAGAGAGTAACAGCAATGTTAAGCAAGGGATGGTGTATAACAGTTTTCTCTTAGCAGCGGCATACACGCAGGAGTAGCGTGTTAACATTTCATTTGAGTTCAACAGAGTAAGAGAAAGATTTTAGCATTCTATTAACATTTAACTATGCGTGTGGGTGTGAGGCTCACACTGTGAGCTGCGCATCCACTAACAAATACAAGCTATATGTATATGTATATAAAATTAAATTAATTAATTAATAATACTTATTGATATTTCTTGTATTCAAGATAATGGCTTCATTCAAGAATAATTTTCATGTCGCGTATGTTAAAATTTCGTAGAATTCCAGAAGTAAAGAGAAGTCACTTATTTCCTAATCCGCTTCAACATCCAGGAAAAAAATGATTCTTGTAAATTGTTCACACCATTCATACACATTTTACATTTTCGTAACTAATACGATTGGATTACATATTACGAACATAAAAAATGTAGACAATACAAGTTTACATACAATTACTCGTGTTGACAAAAAAGTCCTTTAATTACGCCGCCATTTGTTAATATGACCTACTCCACACGCCCCAAAATGCAAGCCGAGCAATTAAATATTTTCACTTCAGGGCGCGATTTACATCTTTTATTGTTAACAATGCAACTGCGCCCTTAGAACTCTGCCAAAGGCAAGCCAGCGCCAAAACAATTGTTGGCCAAGTTTAAAAGGGCTTGCCTTTTGTCGAAAATAAACAATATTAATTGGAAGTCGGAACACCTTAACCTGGTTGGGTTGTGCACCGTTTTAAAGCCAGCTAACAGTTAATTTAGAAAAATTGTGAATTAATTAATTTTTTAACTCATAGTGCAACGAAAGAGTACTGTACTAAACATTCAAATCATTTAAACAAATATTTCTTCATCAGTTTCTTATCCTTTGGCCTATAAAGTAATTAATGCAAAGTGCATCTAAGTAGACAGCGTTTTATATTGCCTTAGTTGAATATCAATTTGTTAGTTAAATATAGAAATTCATATGTTTTTGGATCTATTTAAATTCAGGATTAATGCAAATCACTCTTTTAGATGGTCCACAAAAACGCAAACAGTTGGAGTTGAGTTCGAAGCCTTAAAGTTGTTCGAATAGCTGTTTTGCTGTGGCTGCTTCGTGAGCGTATCGATATGCGTGGATCGAGACTCCTGGCCGAATACGTCTTGCCCATCTCCTTTATAAAGCGGAGCCCACTGCATGGCTCCAGAAGGCAAAGAAAAAGTAAGATGTTGCTCTCGTACTTTTAAATTTGAAAGTCTCCAAGGATAACGCCAAGTGGCAGCTCAGATTGGGCGGTCGCCTCTAATATCACTGGATACCATGTGTGAGAACCGGACGCAGAGGGGAACTGGTTTTGGCAATGGAAGTCGACCCCTCAGTCTCGAAGGTGTTGTGTGGCTGTCAATCCAGAAAGTCATGTCTATTTTTTGCTTTAAAACTAATTTGAGCAAAAACGGAATGGTAACCTTCAATACAATTTAACGTCGACTGGAGAATTTCAAATGTACCTTAGCTATTACATTAAATGTAGTTTGCCTGCTGACAATTTGTACTGCCATATTACGATCGCAATAGAAACCTTTACATATATTCTAAATTCCTTCGGTAGCCAATCTCAGCAATGGTTTATATTTAATTTAATGTTCGACAAGCTTCAAATTATGTAAAAACTGCAAGAATTCATTCTGTAGAATTTCGGAGGACGAACGTAATCCTTTGCTTAATGAAATATGTAAAATATATATATTTTTTCATTTTTGAAACCATTTATTAGATCGGAAACTTCTTGATCTTATAAATATTTGTAAATAGCGGGAGTCGTTTCTAGTTTGTAGGCGGACCGAAATCGGAACAGAAAATTTATAAATTGGGATTGGAGTATCAAGTATCTTTGCCTTTGTATGTTTTTCTTTTATGTTGTCTTATTAAATTTAACAGTTGTCCTTTACAGTCCAGACTGCTCTTAAAGTCTCTGAACACTGTTATTAAAAAAACAAGATTCGTGCTGGCACTCAAAAGTAGCCCAAAAGTAGGCAATAAATTGCTTTTATTGCGCTTGCCTTGGCTGAGGAGGTGTAAGCGGCGACTGTTATTGCAATTATAACATCACACATCCACATCCACATCGCGACTAACTGCGACACTCTGTAAATTACCAGGACCCATAAAATGGGGGTCACTTGATTGCTGTCACTGCCGATGCCATTAGTGTGATAATGTCCAATGCGAATTACCAAGCAATGCCGTTTTGTTCAGGTCAACCTGCAGCTTAAATTCGACGGTTAATTTATCATTTCAGTTAGAAATGTTGTGTTAAAAAACTAGTTTACTAAACACACACACACACAAACGCAGCTGCGAGCTGTGTTTACTTAGAAATTTTGCATTTTCAATATTATTTGGCTTGGGTTTTATTAGTGCAGTGTGTTCGTTGTCTATATGTCTTTTCGAAATACATAAGCATCGCAGACAAACACACCCACACACACACAAAGACATTCTCCATGTATGTGTATGTGTGTGTGTTCAGGTCGCATGCGGAAAAAGTTTGGCGGCGTTAACGTTATCTATGCAACGGCAGCTATATTTACTTGCCAATATGTGCTTTGCATCTAGGTATGTAAGTACGTGTACATACGTATAACATGTACATATAAATATACATACATATATATATAAATATATTATGATAGCTCCTTCAGTTGAACGAGAAATGCGCTCCTTTCAGGGTTATGTGTGCGTGTTTGCGCACGCATGTGAAAACGGATGAAGGTTTTAAGTTTTAATCCAATATTAAACGGAACATGGATAGAAAAGTCGCCTAATCTCACTAGATTCTATAACGAACTACACAAACATAGTACAATACCAAAATGAAATGAAAACATAAACAACAACATATGTAAATAAAACAGGAAATCTTAAGCCCGTAGTCTCGTAGTCTTTTCGTTACCGAGGTCCGGAATGCCCAAGTCAATTTCTACACAATGGTGTCATAAAAAGAAATTTTGAGCGCTCAACTTCTATACAATCTATGTTTGGGACTAGACTAAGAAACCATAACAGAACATGTATTTAAAAAATAAAATAAAAGGGCATTTTCTGGTGTGAACCAAATACACGTCTTTAAAAAAAATTATAACAAATCAAAAATCAATATGGTTTGGTCTGGCTTTTGATGTTGGTTACTGGTCACTATTTGGTATACTTGTAGATACATACCTAAAGTATGTTTGTATTTAATTCGTGATTTTTTCTCTGATTGCAGATTTAATGAATCGATGAAATCTGTATATTTTATTTATCAGTCCATCCTCGATAACACTGTTGTACCCTGTACCGGAAAGGTCTTTCTGTTTGTCTGTCTGTCAGGATGAACGCCTGGATTTTGGAAATGGTTTAGCTCATATCAAGCAAACTTAGTTATCTAGCCTCTGATAGTCCCTAGGCGACACGAGTCTATTTTATTTTCTTGATAATCCCGCCCCTTTTACCGCTTCAGAAAATCGTTAATATTGTCCACAATTAAAACATACGTAATCTATATACAATTCTTGATCAATATATCTATGAAATTAGATATCGGTAAATTCAATGAAAAGATATTAGCAAATCGATTTGAATCCAGTTCTACGCTCTCAAATTGCATCTAGGTCGCTCTTCTTCTTCTTATTCTTGTTTAGTAGCACAGCGGCGATTTTTTTGGAAACAGGGTATTCCACTGTCGGGCTGGCTCTATTGTAGCATTCTTCCTTGTTTTTTGTAGGAGTGAGATGGGGTATTTAAGGGTCGTGTCCGCTCCACTCTAGCAGTCTTTTAATTTTATCGATACCCGTAAATACGAACCCACAAGGGCGTAGCATTTCTTTAATTAAATCCATTTTTGGTTAACTTTCGTTTATCATGGATTGAACTTTAAATGCCCGCAAGGTACTAGCTGATGTCTTCTGCATTATCAAGGAGTTTAGTTATGCACGCAAATAAAATTTGACGATTTTGATTGTGGTTGATTATGTTTTTTTTCCTTAAAACCGTCTGCATTTAATAAGATTCGTATTCCGCACACATATCCAATAGTAGTGTTTTAAACTACAGCCTGCTATCCGGGCTATACGTTGATTCGATTGGGGTGCATTTTGCTCTCAACGCATCTGTCAGTTAGTTTGTGCTGATATTGTAGATCGTAGCTATTTTTTCCGGCCTTTGGTGCCCCACTTGCCATATGTGCGTATCACAGTTTGTTTGCATGGTTCGTAACTGTTTGTTGTTGTTGTAACTTTACCTTTTCGCGCTCGTAAAGCTGACGCCAAATGTCTTTGGCGTCAACCAATGCACGACCACACACCCATCATTTTTTATACCCTACATTTACGGGCTGAACGAGTAGTTGTGAAATGTTGAACGAGTATGTCGTACGGTCTCGGCTTCTTTATACACTATTCAATATTCGTAAACAACTTTTCATGTGCTTATAGAAATTTTGTTTTACGATGTAGTAGTAGAAGGTTTCGAAATCTGGTTTTATTTATTTATTGGTAATTACTTCCTAGTGCAACAAGTGGAGCTATTTACATGTTAAAGCTCAGTCGTTAAACAGAGTTTGTTTGTTTGTTTTTGTTCAAACTTATATTAAAAAATTAAAAAATGAATTAATGTAAAAGAAAAAGAAAATAATAATAATAAAAACAATAAATAAAAAGATAATATTCTAAACACATTTGGATTTTCATAATACTAAATTATTTATATGATAGTCTTACAGTAATAAATGAATAGTTATGAATCAGTTTAGTAATGCAAATGTAGTAAATATTTTTTTAGATTACATCGAATGGTGTAGCGTTTCCGATATTTTGTTTATGTTTATTCGCAGTTTGTTACAAATGCGAACAACATACATATTCCTTTGATACAAGTATGCTGGCTCCTTAGTGTTTATCAATTTTTGTAAAAATGATAGAACCCTAAAGATCCAAGACATAAGACTTAAGTCGAAAAGTCAATACGCATAGCTGGGAACATGATCAAAGCGTCTTAGATCGAAAACATAACGAGCGACACAATTGTATGCGACGTTTAGCTTTCGGAATGAATGTGCATCACAATTTGCATATACCTCAGCACCTCTTACAAAGCTAAACTCCCCTGCTCTTATTAATGAATGGCGGATTATTTTGAAAGGGTATGAAGCTATCGGAGCATTCAACAAACACATGCATAGAGGTAAGCTTTCTGCTTTTCCGAGTTTTCATATCGCTGGTATGTGATTTTTCTCGATTCGATTTTTTGGCTATCTGCGTAAAATATATATTTAGAGAAAAGGAAAATGGCAACACATTCGTGTGCTTCGCACACTTCACTCGCACAACATTACAAATACACGCACACACACACACACACATACTCGTATGCAGGTGTGCATGGGTAGATGTGTGTTTGAACGAGAACTGCACCTGCACCTGAGTTGAGTGTTATGCCGAAAAAGTTTTACCTTTCGCGCATATTGGTAATTTATTAGCATCTAAGGAAAGCAATGCGTAAATATTTTAAAAAACTTTTCTGTAAAATTTTATCGGTTTTATTTTATAAAACTTGTTGCTATTACGAGTATTGTTGTGAAAAAGTTTGATTGCGCTTCCTTGGTCCCTTGGCAAAATGGAATTTTATTTTGCATTAAATGCCTTAGAATATGTATACTTTATACACGTATGTATGTACATATGTATGTTTGTAACGGTGTTACACATTCGTACTTGAACATAAAATTCATTTCCGGTTCTTTTCGACGTCCGTTATATGTCAGGCGATGTCATCACCTCCAGCACCTCAGCATCTTTCCACTACATATGTACATATGTATGTATGTGTGAGTATTTATTATATATTATATAGCTACAAATGTTTGAGACATCCTCGTACATGAGCTTTGTTTGTTCCGAGTTCGAACTGAGAAGCCTCCTTCTGTCTGTTACATACTTAGCTTAAACCTTATATACCCTTTTAAAAATATATTTATTTCTTGCACATACATGTATATTATATTGGCACCCATACTTAGCTTAAACCTTATATACCCTTTTAAAAATATATTTATTTCTTGCACATATATGTATATTATATTGGCACCCATACCTAAGCAAACACATATAACTACTATAATTGCTTTGGTCGCGTATGCCTAATTAGTAGACTGTAATGTATTATTATCTAGATAATTAAATATAAATAACAGCCATAGCAAAAAAAGTTGCACTTTGTATTCGGTATTCTATTAAATTTGTCTATTTATTTTCGCTTTTGTTTATTTGGTTTTGTGTGCGAAATCGGTTGACCAGCCTGCAATTACTTGCCAACTAATTTACCGCCGACCCAACTTTCCTATATGTACATATATGCAGAGACGAGGAAAGCGTAAAAGTAACAAATCAAACGAGCGCTTTTGTAAATTACATTTGAATTATCCTGTTTTTTTACCCTGTCTTTGTGCTGTGTCCGTCTGCCTGTCTGTCTGGGCTTACACACACACATGTGTGCTTTTTATGCTGTTGCAAACGTCCTTTAAATCCAACTACAAGAACAACAACAACTGCATTTCGAAATGGCAAAGTGGATCAAACCGGCAAAGTTAATAAACACTTCGCTTTGGCTGTTGTTTTTGCCTCCGTTTTAGTGTCCGTTGCAATTTGTGTTTTGTTGCAAAGTGAAATTGAATGCGAACAGAAGGCACACGTACGCAAATACCCAAATACAAGTACACACATGTACATGTACTGGCCATGTAGCAAGTACTTCAATTTACGCGCTTTCCATTTCAATTAAAACAATTTGATGCGCATATTTGACGCCATAGTATGCGTGCCCTGCTAAGTAGGCTACGCCCTTTTTCCTCCACACACGTGTATTTGCATACACGGGAATGTATTCGTACGAGCTCGTTTGCATGTGTGCTTTCTGGTTAAAACACATACAGATGGGCTGCTAAGTGCGCCACCAAAATGCTCAATTATTTATGGCTATTTAGCGGCCACATGTCAACTAATTTCCAAATTAAGCGACGCTGTAGAAAGGGTTAGTGAGTTGGATGTGAGCAGAAAGAGCTAAAGGGAACTACTTATTTTAAGTGGGCATAACACTCTGCTATCTTCACTCGATGATCCACATCGGCACTACCATTTATTTTTCTAAAACATATCAACTTATTCGATTACATACATATATGTGTAGCAGGCCGTTACTCTAAGCACCGTAGAAAGTAAGGGTGTACACACTTTTATATACACATTGTTTAATACGCATTAGTGTACACACTGAGAGCATGCCCGCTCTCAGAGGTTCACAAGACATAAGTAATAAAGAGAACAACACTTTTTGATCGTTCCTTGTTCAAGACGGTTGTTACGTGAAGTGTCCTTGTTAAAAAAATACATACATACATATATATTTAAAACTAAACTAAACATGTATGCACAAATGTAGGAAAATTAAAAGCTTGTGTGTGTGATGTATAGATGTATCCTAAAGTGATTGTTATCTCCATGGAGAAATAGAGATAATAAAGCCACAAACAACTATTACAAACGTTGTTCCCCCATCGTTCCCATTGCAGCTAGAGATACATACCAATATGTAGGGAGCCGACATGTCTCTATCGATCCGTCTCATTGTATATACAAGATATGGGGTCTGTCATGGCTGCTACATATATTCCTTAGACTTTCTATTGTAGCATACCATTTGACCCATCGCATACAAATTATACAAATGAACGCAATAATTGTAGAAAAGCAGCTTTCGGCGCGGCGTAAACACACCCTCACGCGAAATTGTTGTTGGCCTATTAATGGCATTACTGATATGCTATAAGTTAATCCTAATTTAAATCAAATATTTAGTATACAAATTTGCAAATTGAAATCGAGTGATTAAGCCAAACAGGTGTAATGTGAATAATTAAATCAGCCATTGATGTGTGGTACGGTTATACAAATTGTATAATTTGTATGGAGCTGTAGGACCAAATCTGTTACAATATTAATCACTTTATAACTCCTGATTTATATACGCTCATATCAAAGTGAATTTTTAACATTAGATTTAAAGCTGATGAAACGTGATGTTTGAGCTGCACTACAAAAAATCGAACGGAATAAAACAGTCCATTAACTTGACTGAATTAGCACGACTGACCATTCAATTCTTGGACTGTGCCTTACGTATGAGGGAGTAGGTCGAATTAATCGAATACAGAGAAACTAGTATAGAGCATGGTACGAAAATAACACGTTTTGTACTCCCTCGCCCAAAATTCCCAAAAAGCGAAGCTTTTGAATTTAACTGTCTTATAAAAAGGTTCCTGTACCTTCCTGAAGATATTTACTAAGTATATATACATGGTAGGGTCTGCCCCGCCTCCTTCCGCCTCTTACATTTTTCCCTTTGAACAAATCTAATAAAACAAACTTTGTACATTTCATGTACAGGGTATAAATATAACTGGGCAACAAGTTAAGGGCAACCAACAATTCGACAATTCGTTGGAATTAAAAAAATATATCTGTCAAACAATATAAACAAGCTGGGAAGTAAATAAGTAAATAAGATCTATAAGATATGGCCTTCCATGTCTACTTATAAGAAGGTTTTATTAAATTAACCTCGATATAAGCACATAATTTGCATTCATATACTTTGCACCGTTTAAGGAACAAATAAAAATCTGCTTTCCATTATAAAGGATATTCGGTTCAAGTTCAATTCAATCTACTCGTAGTTGCAATACATTTTAACAAAAAGGTAGTTGGTATTATGTACAAATAAGTGAAATACTTCATGGTATGGTAGCAGGCTTCAAGTATCAATTGAAATTGGCTTTATCAGCACATTATATATCAGCATAAAATATAATTACAATTAACAGTAAAGGCAAACACATACATATGTATACTAATACTATAAATACAGACAAATACAAATTGCATTGTTGCATCCATTATATGTGACAAAAAAATTAACAAAATATTTAATGTTGTCTTCTAAAAGTTTCTGCAAACTTAAAGGAGAATCATTTTCATTTTTTCTTGGCTTCCCTATATTTCCACATACAGACCACGAAATAAGGCTTGCGAAATATCTCTTAAAAATAGCCGAAATATGTGTAATATACATATGTAAAGCTTAGTTTATGTGTCCTGGGAATTGTGGACAGAATTGACGGATATCTGAATGCTATTACTGAATACTGATTTACCAAGATTTAGAATATATAGTATTTAGAGGCAGACTCTGACACAAATTGTATCGCTTCAAATTTAAATTATTTATTTTGGTGAATGGAGCTTCTACGAGTATTTTTGTGTATATTGTGTATTGATATTATTTTGAACGCAAAACAAATCAACCGCCAATCTGTCCTTCTCGATTACTGCAGAAGTAGAAAACAGAGGAACATGTCTCCATTTTACAGACATTACAACATACACAGCCATTTAAGATAACATTTAGATTGAAGCCAGCGACCTACATGAATACGAGTATGCATTACAAAATCTGGATTTGCGGGTGGGCCTTAGCCCCTGCCTGATTAACAATGGAAACAAACTAAAAGTTGGCATTGTCAGCAATTTGTCTTTGACTTTCGCAACGTACTCCTATAAAGTTATCTTTTCAAAGTGTTGTTTTCTTTTTCATTGAATGACAGATGTGTGTAAGCCTTGCGAACTAGAGACGGGCGAGTGCTAGCTTTTTCGGCCCACCATAAGCAAAGGATTATCAAAATAAGTATATCCTAATTAAGCCACTTAAATGCAAACTCTAAAATATTCAAAATGAGAAATTTTATGCCAATTAATTTTATCACTATTTTACAGATTTTCACAAAGTACATTTCCATTGGATCAAGTCTATAATCAAAGGGCATTTTAACCACGAAGTCTTAAAGTTTATTTCATTTACATTTACTGTGCAATACAAAAATAAGTTTTAGATTCCATTTTCAAGACCTATTGGAAAAATGTTGGTGCTTTTGCTCAATGATTTAAAATGATAAACGAGTATACTGTTAAAGATGTGCCAGCCCGACTGTTGAATACCTTGCATACACCCTTTTCCCGCTACAGCCGGTCAACTAAGATAAATTCTGTCATAACTTCCCACTCCTATGACGGCTACATAATATAGTTCAGAGATTTTCTTAAACTTCTGATTCTGGTGGGGCCTTAAAAAATTGTGAAAACCTAATTCTCTATCGATACCAAAATAAACAGAAAACTTATATAGTAGGAGTGACTACTAAGAAGGAACCGTTAGTTCCTTTAGAAACTATATAATGAGATACTATACAAATCTCATATAAGTACAGCTTTCTCTAGACATCTCCATAAACAACAAAGTTTTCATACTAAGATTAATTTAACAACCGATCTGTCCTATGGAAGCTGCTATATAAAATAATGAGGGTCTTCTGCGTGTCATTTTTTTTTTTTTTGGCGTTTGGACTTTCAAGTATACATTTTAATCATTAGGGTAGAAGGTATAAGCTGAAAGAAAACGAAAAAAGAAAAACGTTTCTTTGAAAATAATTATAAGAAAGTATTCATTTATATCTCATTCGAGAGACTCCCTTTCATTAATATTTTTAATTACTGACGACAGTTTGTGATGCCTTTGTTAGTGTTTCTGTTACTGAGTATTTGTTATAAAATCTATTTTATTCGCAAGTATTGTGCTTAAAATATAATACTATAGTTGGATGGAATATTTTGGAATTTACTGATATGCCTGTACCATGTTTCATCGAATACTAGTAATCAGTTTTCTATTCTACAAGTATTTATCTTTATTCTCTTGTGACATATGTACATATTTTTGTTTTAAATTGGAAAACAACAATTAGAAACGGGCACACGATAAAGCACGATCCAAATCACGACCCATGCCCACCTCTACCGTTGTCCCGGGGAAGAAGAGAGTTCTCTGAAAAATCAACACAAACATTGCAGCAAGCTGAGGCGCAGTCAGACGTAAGACGCATTGCTAAAGTTTTTTGGATCCGCGCTCGAAATGACGTCTGAGCTGGGGGCCTGGTTCTGAAAAGAAAACGCAAATCAGGCTGTGTACTTATGTAATTATAGATTTTCGTTGCGTAAAATAAGAAAACCAAAAGAAATGTTGATAGCAAGAACATCTTAAATGCGCGCATGGCAATTTTTAGAGTAGAAATATTGCTGCAATGGTCTTGTAATATCTTTATTTATTTTTCTGTATTTGTTAAAATATCTTATACCACACGTTCTATACAAGATATACAAGTATTCGTACGCATGTTTCTATTGTGGAAGGCAAAAGAATGTAACACAAAATAAAATACTGACGGTGTGGCAGAATCGTAACAAATGTCTTATTCACTCGATCGTCGACTTAATCGCTGCTCGCAGGCTTGTATTACAAACGAGAGAGTATTTACCGTTACAGTAGTGAGAGACTGCGGCATGAGAGAGCCAACAGTGCTACCATATGGGTGAGGCCGCAGGCCTGCCACACTATTGCAAAGCAAAGCGATTATCTCTCTGTCTAATATCCATTGAAGAGACACTGCGTACTTTCTTTCCTTTAAATAATAATTGTAGTATGTACATATGTACATAATTGTATTCAATGGCTTATAAAATATTCTCTTTGATGTATTAGTTCACTCACTTAGCCATTTTTGAAGTGTTTAATTATAGATAGGGGAAACGAATTTTAAAAAGCTTCTTCAAAAATCAGAGCCCGAGCGGCTTCTATTTACGATTCAGGCAATTTTTTCCATCCAAAGTTGATGCCTTTTAAAATGTATTCTACTAAGGAGAGAAGAAAGAAAGGCGTATTTGTGGCACCTTTTGAAAATAATTCATCATCGAGTAATACTTATATCATTCAATGAAATGGCTTTGATAAAATCCGCCTTATGAGAAAGAAAAAAAACACTTCTAAAAGAAATCCTTAAAGATAACATATATGTACATACTTACGGTTTGACGAATCAAAACGCGATCACACAAAAATACCCTGACTGAGATCAGTACTGAACCGAGAAAATGCCTGTAATCCGAAACATTGGCTAGTACAAGGGTGGCAAGTGTTCCTCTCACTTCCGGTAGATGGCGCAGTAGGTCTGTTGTGCTGCTTTCTGCCCATCAAAGTAATTTTTACTCACGTTTTGTACATATGACATAGATGGGTAGATTAAAACCACCCTAGGGCCGAACTTTTTAATCCAGTCGGTGCATAGCTTCTTCAGTTTTTACGCTTTTTGCATTGCATTTTTATTTATATGTAAGAACAGTTACAAAATAACCAGAGGTGAGATGTGCTCCAAGTTTCACACGCTCCTCCCAAATGTCAATCCCACCTGTCCGCGGTACACTCTACTTTCGCTAACGACGCTCTGGAGTCCACTCTGGGGAAATGCAGTCACGACTTATCCCGCCTAGAGGAGAACTAGAAACCCCAGTAGCCGTACCCAGTAATAAGACACTCATCGCAAATTCCACGATTACTGAAACCAAAACAAGAACTAATAACAATCCCACTCATCCGATGACGACTTTTTGCATGAAAGCAAGGAATAGAATTGGAATATGAAATATTAGAAAGCTGATATGTACATACATATTTCACATTTCATATCAATTGCGATGCAGTTTGTTTTGGGTGAAATATATATTTTGAATATTATATTAGGGTGAACTATTTCTAATATGTGATTCTAATATGCGATTGATGTGATCCACGAAATAAAACAAAATTTCAGTGAAGTACGAGGGCGACGATTTTGATTTGATTTTCTGTTGTAGTATTGTATAAATACGAATATTATTCAGCTTGAATGCGAGCTATTCACTAAATAATTGTGTCAAAGAAGAATTGGGCACCTGCATTTTCTTTTCCCTTTTGAATCGTCATTGTTTCGACCAGATTGAAATTAAATTAGGCCCGGGCTGGTTTTGTCCAAAATATTCTACAAAAGTTTGTCACCTTTTTTGATGGTGGAACTGATACAAACATTTTATTTCCCACTCTTTTGACTCTATAATGCTTTTTAGAATCACTTGTTAGTTCCATAGGAAATATGGGTAAAGCAGTAGCTGTAGGCAAGAGTCCAATAAAAGTTGCCGAATCAGGATTATTGTATTACCGTGTTTGTCTAAATATCGCTTTTATTTCTGCTAGGTGTTGGAGGCAGCATTGAATCAACACGAGCAGCCGAAGGAAGCAAATGGAATTTAATTTCAGCAAATGCTGCTAAGTAGTACTGCGGTCGATTGGCAAGAATAATTCGGATGCGTCAAAAGAAGATTTATCCTTTAATACTCATTTGTCTGATTCAGTCCAGTGCTCAGTAGCTTGTGAAGCAAAACTTTTGCTTTCATGCCGGTTATGTCTTACTAGCATTTAAAAAGCTAAGATCCTGATGAGGAAATTGGAAACTCATTCAGTGAGTAGACCTGCGCCCTATTGTGGAAATAGTTAACTCTTTCGGAAACAAGAAATAGCTTCTAGAAAAGTACAAGGGAGTGAAAAAACTTTGGCTAATGCAAATAATGGGAGAACGCATGTTGCTAAATTAAAAAATAATATATAATTTATAAATAGAATTCAGCTCTCGTTAGTCGTATTTGAAGCATACATACGGGTACATATGAGTACATTTGGAGTGCAGCGCAAAAAATGTAATTCATATAAATTTTAGGAACAAATTTGAAAAATATGACTTGGCTCAGATTTGTTGGCTGAACTAAATTTCAATTTGCTTTGCTTATTTATTCTTAAGTTCATCGACAGTTCATTAAAATGCAGGGAGCGTTGGAGAGACATTCAAAAAGTTTTGCTCTGATCACATGACAGGCCAGCCACGGCAATTGAAGTGCGGCAAAAGTTTTTGCAACTACTTTAATAATTCTGTGCCCTCGTCTCTCTAAAAAAAAAAAAAACAAATGAGATACATATGAGAGAGTATGTATGTACTTGTCTTAATCTTTATCTTATAAGTATTAAAAACAACAATACACCTTAGTAAATCACAAATTAAAGCCATTGCTTTCTATCTTAATAAATTATTGAAACCCATAACATAATCGACACACACACATGCATATTTAATTGCGTATACGCGTGCCGGATATTCGCCAGCACTGCTTGATTTTACGGTAAACATTATGTGACTGCTTGCCTTGCCACACACAGATTGTGCATGGACATCAAAAACATCGAAAATAGCCTTTCCGGCTATGTTTCTATTTTACCAAGCAGTGCATATTGTAAAACATAGAAACGTAGAAAATTGAATCCACTGTTACTTCACAAATACATAGAACATTGCAACAATATGTTAAGAAAAAGCAGTACTGCTATAAAAGTTAGTATTTAATTGTGAATGCACGTAGAATTTTATTTTAGCATGACATTTTCTTAATGCAAATGATTTGGAAAAATCTTATTCTATTTATCCCTGATTTTATTCGTCATTTAAGCAGTACAAGCAGTGCATAGTGGACAAACGCGGAAAACTATATTATTATGCGCATAACATAGAACATAGAAATGGGGTACTTCGCCACGATATAAGCAGTGTCGCGTGTCTTGGCTACAAAATACACGAAAGGAAATACGGGGCTCACTACATTACACATTTCCGTGTTGATATGAACAGTTTTTGTATTGTTTAGCAGCATTCTCGACACTCACTCCACCCCGCTATTAGTGCTGTTTTGTAGCTCCCGTGATTTTTTATCTCCTTTAATTTGTCCCTCATATTAATTTCATCTGGAGAGGTCGACTTTTATAGCCAGGACTGTATTGCTGCTGCTTTGGTTGAGATCCGCACTGTACACAGAAGCATAGACTCAAACCAGGTGCAAATTCGTGCAACCACAGAAGTTCATCAATAAATGCTCCGACGGAAATTTTGCAAATGATTTGTTTATTTTTATTTGATTTATTTTTCTCTAAATAAAATGTTTATTTTATTACATTTATTGCTATTTTTGGAATCGCGTACTGGGTGCTTAAGGGCGGAGCCGCAAGACTCTAATATTGTTTGATTAATTTTAAAAAAAATGAAATGCGTAAAAAGAGTATTTCTGAACCGAAAACAGGTTACACCTAATTCTGTTTTTACACGGTAGATTGTGTAAAAGTCGTGTAAAGACCGTGTAAAAAAAGACATGGATCAAATGCAAAATGAATCGTGCCAAATGAAATAAAGCCGTGTAACCATATATAACATTTTTAATGTTCAAACCGTGTTAAATCAAAACCATGTAAAAACAGAATTAGGTGTATATTAAAAACGGACCATCAGCGCTTAGATTTGCTAATTTTCTTCGACTGCGACAGAGACAGAGTTTGAATGTGAGCCTTTCATCGAGAATGATATCCTCGTCAAGTACGCCTCTTTTCTCTTCTGCTGCACATCCTCGTTGAACCAGACAAATGGCACCTCGGAGCGTGTAACAGATATTCCTACAAGTACAGCCATTTCTGAGCCTGCCTTTAGTCTTATCCTAGAATAGGAGCTGTTAAACCTCCCTTATGCTTACCTTTTGTGCTAGTTCACGGACACTCTGATGCTCTCTTCAATTGAGCTTGAAAATTTTTATATTCTTTTAATATAATTTGTAGAATTTCAATTTTTTTCAATTTGACTGCAATGAAGCTTTATGTATATGATTTATATGCACTCTCAAAAGTTAATCCCAGTGATTCAGACACATTGAGGACAACCAACATATGGAGTGCGAAGGGCATTTCCAAACATCTTAAGAACTCATAGATAATAATAGATGTTTCGCAAATTAATGTGCTGCTGCTACTTTAATTAAAAACTCTATCCAATCACACTTATTCGTATAGAGAAGGTTCAACTAGGTGCTGCTTCGGCTTACAATATACACCTAATTCTAATTGTATATATGGTTTCATGACTTTATTCCATTTAGCACGGTTCAAAATAACATATGATCAATGTACTTTTTACACGACTGAATCGTGCTAAATGGAATAAAGTATATATAAAATTTTTAATTTTCAAACAGAATTAGGTGTATTGGGAAGATGAGACAAAGAGGCAACATTCTGTCTGCCGAGGCAAGCTTGAAATATTATGTGGAAAAGTCCTAATCCTTTTACGTATTTCAAGGGATCATGTGTTTTCCCAACCGCTGCCCAAAGAGATATCGCAGCTACTCAAAAAATCTACAAACCCTTCTGGAATTTCTATCTCTATAGTCAAGCTAAAGTAACAATTAAAGACTACACTGACCTGGACTCTGGTCATCTTTCTCTAATTCTCGTTCTGGACTTGGCAGCAATCGCCTTTTCTCCGCCCTTTAGAATGCTAGATAATTCTCTTAATCTCAGTATGGAGATCAGCGGGAGATATTTCCAACCATAAATACATACTTCTTCTGCGAGTAAGCTGCCCTTTAATAATGAGCTAAGCACCCTTCTTTTGAACAAAATGATACGCGAATCCCGCGATGGCAGAGGGCAGCAATTCTTATGGTGCACGGAGATAATTATCATTTGTTTATAATAATTATTAAGTTAACTCCATTTTAGGCTTGATTTCAAGACCTAAGTAGAGCTTTTTAGCTGCCTGAATTTCCCCAAAATGTTTGGCACGTTTTATGAAATCAACGGAGAAACCAACGCGATTGAACTCCTTTGAGTATTAATGGTCGAACACAATTGTTGCATGTTTTTAAATTTATTTATTTCATTTTTATTGAACGCTCAAATTATTGTTGTACAGATGTTTGTTCGTTGAATATCCATAACGGCGTTTTATTTAAAATAGTCGAATTTAAAAACTTAACGAAAACATGTATTGTATTAAAGTAGAGTATACTCGTATCATAACATATGACGAATACCATGTACCTTTTAATATTATTAGTTTCAAACGTTAAACGAAACGATATGCATTTTCTATCTGAATGTTCTTAGCCATATTATGTGCAGTCGCAATGGATATCTACAAGCCATTAAACTAGTCGTTTTCTTTTCTAACTTGAGACTTCTCTTCTCGTCTTCGAAAGGACAACAACTTAAGATCGATGTCATCAGCATGACGGGACGAGTCTCACAACAAACAAATATTATATATATATCTATATTTGAGGAGTTCATGGAATGGAGTTTACTAAATAGTGTTGCCTCCTCGACCCTAAAATTGGAGTTCGAGAAAACAGATGTTTACATAACGAATAAGTAGTTATTATAGAATTATAGCTCGAAATTGGAGAGAACAAGTTCATGGATAAGGATTAATTTACAGTTTATTGGTAATTTATTTTTTAAATATTCTACCTTAAGGCGGTGCTCATTTTATAGCATAATATGTCCGTTAAATACGAAAAAAGTGGACTCGTCTCGCCATGCTGATCCTGATTCTATATACTTGTATGTTTATAATCTTATATGCCAAAGGGCAGAGGGTAGACAAATAGTGTGCTGGGAACATTGTTGTTCGGTTATTTGGAAAGGAATTCGCAAAGGTAAACAGGTCAGGTGCAGGTTGTGGTGAAGGGTTTTTAAATACTTTCTTGTTGCTTAATTTATATATTTTGAATATGATATCCGTTGTGCGTCTTTATTTCCCTATTAATACTATTTGATAGTATTTGGTGCATTTGTTGACAAAGTCGAATTTTCTTAATGTACGGAGGAAAGGGTGAGGAGGAAAAGTGAAGGCTCGCTTATTCTACGTAACTAAAAAGAAAATATGGGTAAGAAATAAAGCAAATGACGCCACATTCTGTGATTATTCGAAACCAATCCTTTAAAGCGTACAAATGAAAATCCCATCGTCAAATAAAAACTCAAAAACTAAATGTTTATAAAGCACAAAATTGTATATTTCTTGTATCTCCTTTATGCTACAATATTGTATAATGTTTATATATAAGTAGTACTCGTATATACAAGCGCTTCTGTGTGTGTGTGTGTGTGTCTGTGTGTGTATTATTCTCGCATTGCATTGGTACTTAGTATAGATATCTATGTAACAGTAATGCTCGTTAGACTTTAAATTGTTTAGCTTGCTTTCGATCAGCGTGATCCTTCCTTTGCGTCAAACTATAATTTAAGTATAATACATTTTGTACAAATTGAAAATAAAATTAAAACTGATACAAACGCCGAAACATGGAACGCACGAGGAAAGTGTTTGGCCCAGACATCCTGCCACAGATACTCTATAATATCCGTATGTGTGCGGGCATATTGGTTTGGTCAACACGTACTATTACAATAAAGCATATAAAAAGGTAAGCCAGAGGCAGGTTTCAAGTTTAAAATCACGATATCATGTTTAGAACATCCCCCCCCTCTCTGGGGTGGAGGCGATACATAAGTCTGGTACAGCTTATATTCGTAGAGTTAGCGTTACTTGATCTCGATCTGTGTATATGTGTGTGTGTGTGTGTATTTATGTATGGGTTGTAAACAATATTAAGCCTATTTCCATAGTTAACTATCTTTGTTGCGCATGCCTTTAAGTAACTGTAAAAGTGTTTATCTTCTGTGTGTGTGTGTAAGTAATTTCACATTAGTGATGTTCACCGTTAAGTGTTTGTCGGCCGTTAAATCTCCACCTCCATCTCCACCTCCATCTCCACTTCAATCTCAATCTCCGTTCCCGTCCTTCCATTACTCTCCCAATCCTCCTTTACTTTCTACTATGTATAATAATTTAAAAAGTTGTGTCAGTTCGGTTTGAAGTAGTTCATAGGTCCAATCATTTATTTAAGCTATGGAAACTTATTAAGAGCTATCAGCTTAATTAGTTAGTACAGGTGTACGCAGACGCCCCATTGCCCAAATGCCCCAGATACTCGGGGATACTCGGCAACTCGCGTGGAGCCTTAGAATGTGATCAAGCGAGACTATCATACTAGCCCCATTTTCACTATTTTCGTGCAGTCACAGTCACCGATCGTTCAGTTAATAATTTCATTTCATTCTGGGCCGAATTCCCATTGTCTTTTATTCGTAATTCCTCTTCTTTCATTGCACATGTCAATTTTATAGTGAAAATCGGACTAAGCCGCTCGAGAACTAGCTCCGAACCCGAACCTCGACCGCACAATCCCATAAGTTATGTTTTTCAAGTAAACCACACTTAGTCCCGCCCCGCCGCAAGCCCACTAGCTTACAGCTGCACCTGGAAGGTTTGCGCCGGTGCCTTTGGTGGTGAGATGAACGGGTTCGTGCTGTGCCTGGGAAGCGCGGATGCTGGGGATGGTGCTTGTGGAAGTTTTGGAGACGCCAGTTGCTTGGCGGCTGCCACGTTGGCCGCCCATTCGGCATCGAAGGGATCAGATGCGTCGCCGCCGGGAGATTGAGATTCAGAATTGGAGCTGGCGCTGGCGCTGGCTCTGGCTGCGAAGGTCTGGGAGCGTCCCACATTGGCCAGATACGTGGGTCGTTTCGGTGGCGCCGGCACAGTGGGGGCTGTCGTCGCTGGCGATGTGCTGCGCACCACCTGGCCCAGCCACTGGTCGGCATTGGGCAGAGTGGCCAACTCCATGCCTTGCTCGGAGCGCGTGGGCGACGCCAAGGCCTGGGTCTGGTAATTGCAACTGTTTGGCGACACTCTGGCAATACGCGGCGTCACCTGCGCGGTTGGCGTGGCGCTGTACGAGACGACCTGTTGTTGCTTTTCGGCGGCAATGATGTTCTGATTAACGCTATGGTTGTTGTTGAAATTCAAATCGTCGCCGGTCGGAAGCAGGGCGTCGGTTTGCGAGAGCAGCGACAGACCCTGGCTCAGCTCCTGACACAACTGACTGACTGTGTCGGCGCCCAGCTCCCCGGACGACGACTTTCCCGGCGATGCCTCGGCTATGGGGGAGACGCTGCGAATCGGCGTATGCAGCGAGCTGCCGCCTCCAAAGGTACCGCCAGCGGCTGCCGCCAGGAACGCCTTCTGCCGATCAGCATTGGACGGAAGATCGTTGACGCGAAGCGACATTTGCCGCTTGAATGGCGACTGACTGCCAATGGTGCTCAGCCTAAATGAGCCTTGCCGCTCGAGCATATTGGGAGTTGCATGTGGCCGTTCGATGGCGAACGGATTGTACGGCTTTACGGCGGCGGCGGGCAGTGCGGGCGCATCCACACTGCGCTCGTTGCTGGCTACTGCCAGCCGTTCGGTCAGCGTCTGCTGTCGGAAGGATCCGGTGCGTGTGAAGGTCGAATTCTTGGTGTCGAATGTCATCGTGACGCCGCACTCCTTGTCGCGACGCTGCTTCCGCTCCAAGCAGACGGCGAATGCGCATCCGACGGCATGGGAGAGACGTTCGCCGGAATCGCGACAGGCCAGGAAGCCGTGACACATCCAACGACGGGTGGTGCCATCGCGACAAATGTAACTGAACCCGCGCTCAGTGTTGCGATCCGGCGCACAAAAACTGACCTTCTCAATGGTCTGATCTACAATAAGGCCCTTGGTTTCGTCATCGACTACGCGCAGCCCATCCCCACTCACATGGAGCAGACCACGCACGGGGCGTCGGCGAGAGTTCTGCAAGCAACAGATAATCACCATTAGTATTCTCTTTGGATCAAGAAATAGTCAAGTACAACTAGAAGGGAATATTGCACGGGGAGATTCCACAAGAAATTTCGAACAAGTATTGTTACGTTCCCCAATTTATATTTGAGATTAGCAATTGGAGTTAATCATCTTTTAAATTTGTTAATCAAAGATCTGACGAACGGGTTTTCCCTTCTCTTCTCTTGTGAGATTGTTAATGGACACTTACTCTGAGGACCTTGAGCGCCTCCTCGCACACCTGCATGCCACGGGACTCGAAAACCTCGACGCATCCCAAGTATTTGACCCCAAAGGAGCAGGTTGCCGAACGGACAGCCTCCTCATCGGCCTGCCATTGATGTGGCTTGGATGATTCGGGGACGCGATCCTTTCGGCGACGAAACGAGTCCCGAAACGAACGTCGCAGACGATCCATTTTCTTTGGTGATTTCTTGCTAAATCGAAATGAGGCCGACTTCTGCAATATATGTACGTATCAGAATCATTATAGTTGCAAATAGGCATTAACAAAAAAAATATTATTCAAGGGCTAATGAGATAGACAAGTGCTAGCAGAATAGATCAACCCCTGCATTGGTGGCTATTGTTGCTTTTGTTGTTTTTGTTGTCTTTGTTGCTTTTGCCACAAACCTACCCCATTCTTGACATCACCGAATTTTCCGCGTGTGAAGCCGCGCTCGAGTGGTTCGTGTGTGTGTGACGATGAGTTTCCCATGGCTGTGGCTGTGGCTGTGGCTCTGGCTGTGGCTTGCCTCCTCTACTTACTCTCTTCCTATGCCTCCTGCACCCTCTGGCTTATCCGTTCCGGCGCGATTAAAACGTGGCAATAACGGTTAAAATGCTGTCCTCCTTTCGAACAGACTGGCCATGTGCCTGGCTAAGGCGTCACCAAATATTTCACTCGAAACTGGGCCCCAAATGTCGTTCCTTTAATTTAATGCTCGATTCATTGATTTATTAATGGACTTGTTGCTCCAACAAATTCATTTCTTCATTGAATTTGAGCTATGTATGATAATTTATTATTTAATTGACAATTTGTTGTATGCTGCGTGTGATCTGAAATTGTGTAGAATTCGATGTGTTTGTCATACTCGTAGTACTCGCATGTGTGTATGCTTCCGAATCTGGCATCTTCTGATCAACAAATGTATGGATTCGTTTGTATATATGTATGTACATATGTGCAGTATATATGTATATATTTGTATGTAAAACACAACGCCCACTGAGTAATCGTTCAACGGCCCGTTACCAGAATTTAATTAATAATCTCGAAATAGATAAGATCGGACACGGAAGGCCATTGTGCAGTCCACAGGTATTTGAGCCTCGGACCTCTCTGATATATGTACATACCGAGCCCTCGCTTAACACGGGGGTTACGTTCCTAGAAAGCCTCGTGTTAAACGAAATCGTGTTCAACGAGACATGGACTCCACACAAAATATGGGGTTACGTTCCTAGATTTCGACAAATGCACGAACAAAACTTTTCCTTATTTAAATTTCTGGTGTTTCTAAGGTCCAAACATTTTCAAAATTAGCAAAAAGTTATTCCAAGTGTGGAGTATTATCATTACCAGATTAATCTTATTAAAACGGATAAAACGGAAAATATTTCTAAGTGCAAAAAATCTCGAAGCAGCTGGAAAGTGGCATTAGCATATATTTGAATTAAATGTAAGCCGTTTTCGTGCCAAATATGTATTTTTTTTGCTTGTGCTGGGCCTGTTGCTTGCAAAAGAAAGGTGTTTCCAATTATTTAATGGCTTTTGGCGGATTTTTGTAGCCAACCTTATAAGGAAAAGAATTTTGTCCAACTCTCTTATCAACTGGAATGGTCTTTCCAAGCTATCGCGAAAGAATGAAGTTTTCAGCGTGTTAAAAGAGAAAAGCTAGCAAATTTTTAAGCGAGTTACACCGAGTTCGTATTAAAAGAAGTCGTGTTAAGCGAGGGTTGTATAACGATTGCAATTGCTCTACAAATGTTCTACATTTTGATCTTAAATCATCATATGAGATGAAACTGTACGGGGAGTCTGGGGGTTGTCTGATTGGTGGCGCTTGAGAATATGGCTGGCATATCGTCTGGTTTATATAGTACAATACCATAATGCCCACAATGCTGGCATCCAAGGCTAAAAACGAGACTGGATTCTCACCGTAGACCAACGATCTGAGATTCCACTTAAATTTTTTATTTTCTTTTTTCCTATTTTTAAATAGCTATTAATTAATTTCTAAGCTTTTCTGTGTTAAGTTTTCTTTTTATATTGACGCCTCCGACCACACTTGGTTGTGAGGCGGGGTGAGCTTACAATATACGATTTGTTTTATATAGTTTGTATATACGTGTATTCTTCCTTTCCTATGTCGCAAGTCAAGTTGACTTAAATATAATTAAATAAAAATGCGAAAGTAAATAAAAGTAATGTAGCGGTTTTTAATATCACGATCTTTAGTTGCTGAAATCATTATTATTTTATACTTAGTATGCATCGTTTAAATGGGCCGAAAGATTGACTGTACATTTCTTATGAGGCACTGATTTTATAAATACATTTCCACATCAGCATCGCATATATTCAGCCTTATTTCCTTATCAATATGCGACGCCCCCATTTCTGTACTTCTCATATATTTATCCCACACATTAAAGTAATGATTGGTAATGATTGCCATGTGTATGTGACACATATTGAACTGGACCTCAAGTTACACAAGGGTACAAAAAGTGAGTTCTTTTTTCCCCTTGCCATATGCATTCAAACATTTTATTTGCTTCTTATATATATATATATAGATATGTCTAAGAGCAGATCACTTTATCATACAAGTATAACTGCCACAAGAACGGACTGGTTCCACATTCAGGGATATTTGTTTGAAAGACCATTGCGGAGCAATGTATCGGCACCATAAGGAATAACTCCTGAGCTCGTTTTTGTGTGAAATTTCATTTCCTTCACTACAAGTAACTAGTTTGGCACAGAAAACAAAATGTATCTTTTCAGATCAATATTCCAAGCTATTATCTGCTGTGAGGCCCCAGTTTGGGCTGAAAATGATCTACAGCCTTCTCTGGCACTTTTCCACTACAGATTAGCAACAAATAGCGAAAGTTGAATTGGATTCAATAATATATATTTGTACTCTACATACTTGCATATAAATTATATATTTTGTACAAATAATAAGTAGTTCAGTATTAAGTTAGGTTTCAGTCATAAAGCAAAAAACCCCAGACATTTTTTGTATATTTTTTCCCGCCTTAAACAGTCGATTGCTGTTTAACTTTTTAAATTTCTCCGTTTTGTTTAATTAAGTAGAAGAGGCTAAGCTGCCTGTATTCTTAACATTAAGATATTATTAATTTTTTTAAGGAAAGTGAATAAATTGAAATAAGTAGTTCACTGCTCGTTCGTTGTAGAATCTTCACAGCCTTATAGTTTCTTGTCAACATAGGATAGGTTTTTTATGCGTAGAAATTCGATTCGTCGATTAGTTCAAAGCATTTTCTGGCTGTCAAATAATTCATGGGCACACCTTCAGCCCGGCATGATAGCTTATCTTACTGTATAGGTTTCATGACAATGGGCCCAGTAGTTGGAACGCCTATATAGAACAGGCTGAACGGCAGACATTGATTTTGATATATATCAGATTATATAAGATTATATATCACTGTTCACGGAAACAAAAAGCGTTCCCCACCTCTCGCACATTGCGTAAAAAAGATAACCTTCGAAAAATGCAAACTAAATGCTTCGGTTTTCTTATCGCTGTACGAGCTCGAGCTCGACCGTCTCACGTAATTGTTTACACATTTATTTTACTTTATTTTTGCTTAGTGCTTTAATTTTTGTTGCTACGATGTGTCGCTCGGGCTGACAGTTTTGTGACTTTATCACATGTCTCATATTGCGGCAAACTCTAACCACTATGTTTATTTAACTTAATACGATAAATTGGACAGCAATGCAAAAATAAGAAAACATTCAAGTACCAACAAACAATGGGAGCCCAATTTGATAAGGATTTAGATGGATGGCTGGACGGATGGACGCATGGACGCATGGATGGGAGAACTTAATTGGACAAAAATAGTTGTGGTTGGGGCCTAAAGCCCATTTATGCGCGACACTAAGCCAAACATACAAAATACCGTAACTACTTGAAAGAAACCCGGAAAAAGAATATAAAATTCAAGAAGAGAGGCTATCAAGAAAGCTCAAAATAATTTCAAAAGTCTTTATTGTCTTTATTTTCAGATATCTCAATATATTAAATTGAAGAATCCTTTAAATCGGTCTAGTAGTTTGGGAGCCTTTTCAATTCAAATAAACAAATAAACAAACAAACAATCAAATCTTTCCTCTTTATAATATTAGTTTAATATATATCAATATAATTTATAAATCTCAATATATTTAATATATCAAAATAATGTAAAAAGTATTGTCTTTATTTCCAGACATCTCAATATATTTTATATGTCTCAATATATTTTATGTATCTTAATATATTTAATATATCTCAATATATTTTATAAATCTCAATACATTGAATATATTTGAGAAACGACTTTGTTCTCTGTCATTTTTATAATCTGTCGATTTGCTTAGCTTTTTCGGAACATGACATCAGACTAAGCTCCACACACATATTTGCATACGGGTATGCTAATTGTTTGGATTCAGTCAGTCAGTCAGTCAGTCAGTCACTTAGTCAGTCAGTCAATCTGAACTCTAAAACTAAAAACAACCCAAGACAAAGCTGTGACTAAGCCAAATCGAATTCAACTAGAATTAATCACTCAGAGTCAACGCCATGGCTATTGTGGTTTTTCGGCATTGCAATCAGAGTGCTGTGCTGGTAAGCAGCTTGCTTTCTTGATGACTCCAAAGCTACATACATACACGTACATACAAGTATGTACGTGTGTGTGTACAAATACCATATACTTACATATAACTGTACATTTTACAAAACCTGTTTGAGCACCTCTGTGCGCGTGGCCCGCTTGGCTTCGGCGTTGTAGGAGCCGCCTCAAAATTTGAAGCCCCTTTTTCGATCAAAATTCTTGGAACGTTTTCATGAATTGCTTTATCTTTGGGTTCAGGTTCTGATTCTGAATGCTGCTGGACTGCATATTTGTCATTTTTTTCAGCGAAGAGAGCCACTTGACTAATGGAACTAATATTTATTTTTTATTTATATACAGCTTAAAGGCAATTAAAATTGCAGATAAGCTATGCTGGCCTAAGCTATAGCGACCTGGCCTTACTTAAACATTTTTTGAATTATTATAATGAATTAGTTTTAAATACAAAAGTTGATGGAAGAGAACCACTTGAGTATGAAGTTTTCAATTTATTCACATTTCTTAAAAACATTATGAATTAACAACTGAGGTAAGCATATCTTAATGTTGAGAGTACAGGCAGCCTTTTCTACCTAATTAAACAAAATGGAAAAATCAAAATGGTTAACAACAATCGACAGTGTAAAGCGGGAAAAATTTTACAAAAAACCCATAAATAGTAATGAAATTAATATTTAAAAAACTAGATTTAAATTGTACTTGATGTAGTTAATTCAAATGCCTTCTTTTGTGACAAAACTTAATAATCCTTCTCAGTTTATTCTCATACCTATGTCATATACTGATGGATTCCAAGAGCTCCCGAAAAACACTCTAAAACAGCGTTCAATGCAATGGCGAAAGTCGACAAATGTGTTTGCATATTATCTTACCACACTGGCCATAGTCTTAGGGTATCCCCTAGGAATGATCAAACACATCACTTCAGGTGGATGACAAGCAGTTCTAATGGTAGTTTATTCAACCAAAAAACCAGAATCTTATCATACTGTCCAACAAACAAGATCACGAACATTAACATGAACATGTTTGCCAAAAGCAAACAACAAAAACGAGCGCTTTTTGCATACTTATGTATATTTTTCCATAGTAAGTAAATGGCTTCTAATAATCTCTGTCTGCATATAAATAAGGCAAGTCTGGAAGACAATGGAACGCACACTCCACATATTGCGATTGAAAGCATATAACTAGGCACTCACTAGGCATATCAGTTGTAGCCCTTCTCCACTTTCCTGATTCATCTCCAAAGTATTTCTGGGTGTTAGCTGAGAACTGAGCTTCGGAGAAGCAGACTTTCTAAATTGGCGCGTGGCTGTTGACATTTGCAGATCACGCATAAAATTCATGACTCGGCACTCCTCCCGGCAATTCAAAGATTATGACATGCGAGCATAATTAACCAGTGAATAATTGTAGTTCAGCAGAAAAGAGCAATAACCAATTAACCCCATAATAGGCTAAGACCACAAAAAGCAGCCAGATACATTCTTCTTGACCAGCAGTCGGTGTTAATGACGCTAAGCGCTTGCGTACACATTACGAGTATATAGCATCTATGTATATACTGTATATATGTGTATCTCTGAACATAGTAGTTATGTATCTTGAAGGTATTTCAATACACAATTTTATTGCATAACGGCAATCAACACTCACGCTTGGTCAACTATATAAGAGTGTATGTAAGTCGAAACCCACTGCAATTAAATTAGTGTGGAGCCCCAAATTGCTCGCCAACACTTGCTTCAAATCATCCGAGATGATTGTATATGGGTTCAAAGGTATGAAAAATATCTAGAAGTCTACGAGTTTGCGCTTGAAAACGGTCTCATACATTATAACATCCCCTTCTTGTGCCGGTTATATATTAAAAACCAATCGAATTACGCTTGCGGTACAGTTTCGAATTCCCTGCTAGTTAGTTATTCAACAAATAAAATAAACAAAACTGTTTTCGGCACTAAGATTGATTATCCTGTGGCAAGTATATGATAGCAGTGATAGAGCAGTGATTTGAAGTGTCAAGTCTTAGACGATATCTCTTTTTATTTAGACTTTCGAGGGTGCCCCTTAGGAGCATTTCTCGCTTGCTTGACAGAGATTCCCTAATTTTAAATTTTGATCTGTTTATTTTTTTAATTTATTTATTTTTCTGTTTCCTTTCTCTGATAAGAGTTCTTTTTATTTGGAAATTTTAAATTAATTTTATAACAACGTAAAATAAAATACAAGTTTTAAAATTAACAAAAGGGTATACAACTTCATATGAAAGAAAACTGTGCTATCATAAAAGGTGATATCGTCTAAGTTCACTATTTGTTTCGAAGACATGGCTTTGCTTTCCACTCTCTGCTGGTCAATGGCTCTCCTCCTTGAGGATAAGTCGCTGAAGGCTGTCTGGTGGTACTACAGAGCTGGGAAAGTCGCAAAATAACAAATAGAATGGGTCCGACACGAAATGAATTGGCATGTGTTTGCTCAGAGTTGAGCATTTTCAAACGGACTCGGTCGAAATTTCACACGGTTAGTGAACGAAGACGCGGAAAGGATACACATTTTATAACTTCCTTTTTGTTAACGCCATGGCGAGTACTTTTACATGAAAATTATAATTATGCCGCCATACGCTATGGCTTCTGTCTCCTAGGGGTACGGGTACGTGGCGGGTTTATCAACAACCACCAAGTTCGCATTCCCACTGCTACCTCTTCGTAGTTCTTTCACGAAGCCAGGTAATAACGCCGCTTACGTCATTCCGTTTTTGTTGTTGTTTTCTCTCTCAGCTGCTTACTACTTAGGTGGAGGGTTGCAGCAGAGAGCATTGGAATTTGTATGCGCTTAGTGTGTTGGCCGTGGGAACTTTTTGCCCAACATATGTACGAATGGATGTACACGAGAGTACAGGAAAGAGGTGCTTCGTTCTATGTTGCAGGCAGCTTTTGATGGCGATGCAATGCCAAGGATGCAGCTCCTTGTTCCTTGGGTAGCGGCGTCTATGTCTTAGGAGAGTTGAGAGGAACAGTCCAAACACTGATCGCATTACATCTCATTTGGTTAATTTGAAAGTGTACTTTTAATTGAAAGTGGCAGTAGTACCTTCGCCTCTTTATAAATAGATTCAAGACTGCCACAAGCAGCAAGTGTTTAAGCCAACAACAAATAGCGCTCAAATACTATATACTTTATAGTGTCAGCATATACGCGTATCAGCGCCGTCTGACAACCGTTCAGTTCGAGGAAGTGCGCAGAATAAATTAAGACTCTCAAAGGTTTAAGCAAATAATTAGATCAAATGCCGCATTCAAATCGCATTGCAGCTTAGTAGTTGACTGAAAAGCAGCGGCATTTCGCCCCGATGCGGCTGTCACCGACGCATTTAGTTGTCTTCATCCGTCTTCTGTCTTCTGTCTTCTGCTCAAGGAATTAAGCGACGTGATAATTAAGAGAGATAGAGATAGGAAAGCCATCTTAGCTAATGCAAAAGTAAAATAGAAGAAACTATCACGTATGGTAGCTGACTCGGACAAAAATAGATTTATTAGCAAACACAATATTTGCATGAGAAACACTGTTTCTTAAAGGTTCCAAATGTTCCTCATGGTGTATCTCGAACTTGTTTTGTAATCTCCACTACTGAAATTTTGTTATAGGAGTGTGGAGTTTCTATAGCAGCTATGTACCGATATAGATGGGTTTAAAGGTACTACATACTTCATACCTCGGTACTTTTGAGGTGTGAATAATTTATTGCAATTAAGGATATCAAAGCAAGCTTAGCAGAGCGGCTTCAAACATAATCAACAGTCAGTTGTGGGAATAAAACTGCACAGTCTTCCTTACTACAAGTATTATTTCTATTCCTTCAACAGAAATTCAGTAATTTGTTTATCACAGCCATTAACGAATGCAAAAACACGTGCAATGGAAGAAGACTTCCGAAATAAGCGGACGTATATATGTATGTATGTATGTACGTATGCACACTTAAGATATACTCTTATGAGCGTGTATGTGTATATGAATTGCGACGCATTTGTAGGTAACAGCGCGACGATGACATGGGCGTAGCGAGGGGGCAAGCTGGGCAGGTTCCCCCCCTTGTCTTTTCTTCTACTTCGTCAATTTCTAGAGATTTGTCTTAAAATTATTGTTTGCATTTGAAAAACTAGGCTTTGTACCAGCTTTATATGGCATGAGACTCTCAATTAATTATTATACCTCGTCCCAAAAGAGTACAACGGAGAACCTGAGGCTTGTAGGAGCATTTTGAGAAACAAATGCAGATGGTGCGGATTTTTTTTTTGAAAACTTTAATCGGTAAATGTGTTACAAAACGTTCTGATGTTTGTGATTCAATATTCAATATTTCTCTTGCATGCATTTTTTATTGGTTTAATTTATTTGCAATTTATATTTTGTTCTCCACAATATTATTTAATGGCTTGTCGGTCTTATATTGGAATAAAATTCGGAAACTCCTCTGTTTTGCTCCCATTTCTCCACATGACCTTCTATCGGCTTTTACGCTCATCATTTATTTTCTAACTCAAGAAATGTTAAAATATTGCGCTGTGTTCAACATAAGGCTAAACAAAGAGTAGCAGTGCCAAAAAAATCGAAATGAAATCCTGGCTACGCCCATGGCTGAGGGAGAGGACGTGCGACGCTTAAATTTGTACATCTGCTGCTGAAGAGACTCAGGCAGCCGGCCACGGTCCTCTCACAGACCCGATATTAATGCTGCTGATATGCATCGTGCATATGTATGTATATACAGTACATATAGACATGTGTGGCATTCTGGCTATGTATGGGTGGGTGCGACTGTTCTGAGAGTTATATGGCTAGCCATGTGTCAGGTAGATAGCGAAAAACACTTGACAAGGATTTGTTTAAGGATCGCCAACCAATGCTGCTCTAAGGCTTGTTTGTATCCTGGTACGCTTTAAAATGGACAAGAGCACAAGGAGCCAGACGGTACGGCATTTAACGAACAAATGCCCCATTACGCGCATCCTGATGTTCCCCAGCAGCATATCGAAGCTAATGCAAGTAGCAAGTATTGCTATTTATATACTTTATAAATTCTCTGTTATATTTATGCAAATTGTATGCCCTTTGCCTGAAGGGTACAAAAAATGCTTTATTAGTTTCCAGACAGAAGGAAGCATCTCCTACCCCATAAAGTAATTGTGCACTTGATTAGCATGCCCGTCCTTCTAACTGGGTAAGAAGTATCTGGATTTCGGAAATACTATATATTCTTAGAAGCTCATAATGCCTAAGCAGCAAGAGTTCTTTTCATTTTGTTAATTCAGTACCCCATTCCAAAGCAACATACGTAATTCAAGTCATTTATATCTCCCTAACCATAGGAAAGCTATTGTCGAAATAATTTTACAGTACAATGTCTGTCAATTTGTATCTTTGGAAACCTCCAGATGCCCGTAATTCAACTGCTTTCAAACGTCCCAAAGCTTAAAAGAGATACTAGACTGCTGCGAGTTTTTATAATCGAGTTGACAAATGTCGATCTATGTCTATACGTCAATTCATTTGTCTGCCCGTCCGTCTCTATGAATGGAATTATAAGAGCTTGAACTCTCAAAATTGGTCGGAACACTCTCCAGAGCTTGTGACTTTTGCAGAAATCTCTTTTCCTTCCGCTACACATGTTAATACTACTAGCAGGTCGATCTGTTTAAACAGCTAAAGCATCGGGGTTTCTTTTGACGGACTCGGATAATCTCGACAGTAATGAGTGTTTTTGTTTAAATAGCTTTTTGTTTCTAGATATTTTCAAATATATTGAATGCAGATGAAGTAGTATACAATTTTAAAGGAAAATAGTAGTAGTGGGGAGGTAGCGGGACAATAGAGGCAGTTTTTGTTGTTAGGTGCCATTAATGATATTTAACTTCAGTGCAGACAAAGTTAATTACTTAGTTTATTATTGTTATGACAGTGAAAGGTATATAGATATGGAAGAACCATTTTAATGATTCCTTGGCAACAAATAATTCAATATACGGTTGGTCTGATTTATCAATAAGCTTGATATCAAGAATCTCCAATAAAGTTGAACAATACTGTTTTTGGAGTTTCTACTTTTCTAGACTTTCGACTTTCCTTATGGAACGTTCAATGTTAACCTCAACTGTCTGTGTATAGATACTCGCATAGATATCTTTGCGAAGTAATGCCAAGTAATGCACGTACTACAAGTGTATGTACATATATTTTTTTCACTTTGACATGGACAAACAAACTTGTCTTTTCAGCGAGTTGTTGAGCTTTTTATCTGACATATTAATCGCAAGCAAAAGTATAACATTTGTCATTTAGTTTGCCGAGTAGATAGTAGACGAAAATACTTCCAAGTCGAAGGGAGCGTCGAACGGCTTAGTAAGCGGATCTGATTTTGAAATCCTCAGAGCTAGGTTCAAGGACACGTGGCAAACTTCATAAGCTTGATGTGCATCTTCTCTAAGTCAGAGAAAGGCAAATATGTTTTATCCGATAGAACCAATGTTCATTGGAATTAATAGCCAACCTTATTTCTTTCACAATCTCCAATCTCGACGATATGTCGTCGTATATTTAGTTGCTTGGAGGTGTCTGCTTTTAAAACATAATATGAAAAGGTATCCCTGTCAGTATAATTTATGTATTACGGATACTGGTATTATATGTGATCGATATATGACCGATTCGTGGCATTCCCATTCTGATTGCTTAGTTTCAACTGAACTGCTATTTCATCCTTTAGTTATACGCTCTACTAGAAGGAGCACCAACAACTGTTGACCCAAATTGGGTTTCTAGACTTGTCATATTTATATATAGATATTACAAGCCTCATATGGACTCTTTTTTATAGTACTTTGTAGAATAACTCTTCCTTTTATTACATCTCAACCAAATGTGGTTTTTATAATTTTTGTAAGATGCCTGAATATAATATACTCTTCAGTTGCATAGTTTCATCAAAATCGGTGTCATAGCAGCGATTGGGGAGGCACAGTCAATAAAGTTTTTGGAGGAGATGGACGGGTAGGCATTGCACCCGTTTAACCATCAAATGGAATGTAACCGCAAAATAAAAATTGTCTAACGAAGATTGACGCTAATTGTGTTATTTACTTATTCGTGTCAGGTTGGACATTTCTCCCAGAGCGCGCCGATCGAAAAATCCATTGACAACAGATATTAATCGAGCAAAGTTTGCCTTTGTAATATGGGGAGTATTTGCAAGTCGAAATTAAATGCATACGAGCACGCACACAAACAAACAATATCCAAAGCCAACGAAGCGTGTTTATTATAATTTCTAACAACGATCTGCTCTGTTTGTCACCATAATTTTTTTTGTTTTTCTGCCTTCGGGTTCCAATCAATTCGACTCTTGAATTCCCTGTTCCCATTAAAGGCATTTGTGTATATTGCAAAGGTTGAAATGAAACTTTCTTGAGAAAGGCACTAGAAAATGCTGACCATAGGCTGATTAATGAGGAACTGCTCTCTAACTTCTGAGAATGAAAGGAGATTAGAAAAGTGCTTGTTTCCTTCAAAAGATAAACACCTTTACCGCTTTAGCTTGGAGGGCTTAGGATAATCTGCAGACAGACTTATCAAAAATTTATACCCATTTTTGGGTCAGGCACACCTCGTTATGGGACAACCTCACTGTTTGAGTAAAGGGTATAAACTGACAAAATTATTGTTCATAGTACAGTGAACATATTTATATCGGCCTCCGTTTTGAATATTGAACAAACAATGCCACGAAATTGTGCTCGTTATTCCAAAAAAAAAAAAAAAAACAATTTCTTTCTCGAGCGCTTTTTATGGCATTATCATGCCTGAATGAAGTGCAATTTGATATTTTGTAAAGATTGCAGAGAAAAGTTACTGTCAAGCCAGGCCGCCAGTGAAATACCCTGAACCCGAAAAACACTTCCCCATTCATGTTATATGCGCTGTTTTAAGTCCGAATAGTAGAAGCAAAAATAACAACATTTCTTAGGATTAAAAGCTTTGGAAATTGATGATATAAAAAGAAGAAATAAAATAAATTCGTATTGACTAGGAATTACGGAAGCTTGCGTAATGTTAGTTGTGGTGGGCGCAGTCGTTTTAAAAACCTTGGCGTTCATCTAGAAGTTCGTTCGTGTGGACATGTCTAGATTCATTTTTCTTATGGAGCTGACAAAAAATATATTTTATGAGGTTTTGAATTTGCTGTTCGCAGGCAGGCATTAAGGCAAACGATTAGTGGAGCAGTTGGCGGCCAACGTACGTGCTAAGAGACCTCTTGGGATCATCAACAATGTTGCCTTCCTCTCGAGATGGGACCCATATTTGATGTAAATAGTAATTAGCCAGCTACAATGTGTTTTTGTTCTTGCATCGATTTTGATGCACACAATAAAATTCGCTGTAAGCCATTCTACTACCAAATCAATATAGTAACAGAAAACCAAGAAAACAACGGTGCGAGAAAGCATGCGAAAGGAAGCCCGATATGTGCCCAATACGTAGGAGTAAATACACATATGTTTGTATATATACTATATGAGCTATATGCATTTGCCACTTGTGGTTCTTAACAAGCTCATTGATAGCTGTAGATTATTTGAAAAACTCTGCAATTTCGGATAGTCTAGTATCCGACAATGCGGGCTGAATTACTGAACTTAATATTCTTTTGGATCTGACTTTGATTTTCCAGCACAAAAGTTTTAGTGGATGTATCTTTTGGAATTAAGCATATTAACATAAAGTATAGTTTCAAGAATCAATCATTTGTGAAACAACGATAACACCCACAACTATGTAATAGAATTAAATGTACGCGGGAGCTGAAAAGTATGAACGAGAAATGACTTCACGAGGGGGGAAATCCCTCCCTGTTTTTGGTGATCTCAAAATATTTATTATCTACATTGAACTTTAATGGGCAGTGGGAGGAGAAGAGCTTTTCTCGAATTACGAGTTTGCAAGAAATTAATAAGAATTTTCAATATATATTGACTTAATAAATTAGTCGTCTTTCAAAAGAGTAACAAAAATTTGCATACATAGAATCTTGTGGTCTGAACAGATACTTATTGAAATCCAATTACCACAACAGTCTTTCAACTGAGATAAGCTTTATATAGCACAGATCGTTCCTATTATTTAATACCGAATTTGGCGAATTAGCTGTTACTGTTAAAAAGTTGTGTGTTCATAAGGACGGACTGAGGGATATTCGTCTCATCATGTCGATAATATATATGCCCAATTCATGGGGTCTGTCACGTGTCTCTCTACATGCCAGATACATAGACTTCCTGGTGCAGTCGGTCGGCTCTGGCACCGCATTGGTAAAGTGTGTAAGAAGGTACTTGAAACAATATTTTTCCACTGGGTACTGGGTACTTTTCCGAGCTAACGGATTCAAGAGTGCTGAACAACTTAGGCACATTAGGATTTCAGTAAATTCGTTGGTCTTTAGTCAGGGCGCGGTTGAGAATACAACGATCCACTCAGTCCGGTCTGACCAGATTGTCATTGCCAAGTTCGTTACCAGAAGCATACCAGGTAGTAGTAGTTGCTAATGCTTTTAATCATCTGCGTTGCAGCATGAAAATGGAAAGGAAATTCCATGAAATGAGGAATTAGTGTTTGAAGTGGGGCTGAAGACGATCATCCCCTGCTCATGCCCCACACCTCTTGGATCTTGAGACTGTTGTTACTCATCTTTGTTCACCTTACTGCTCTTCGGCATCCACCAACTACGAGTAAGTGCAACAAGAACAAACGCTTACCAAACAGCCAGTCCTAAGCTAGCGGCTGCAAGACGAAGAATGCAGTTTGGTTCGAACAAACTATACATACATAAATCGAAAGGCAAGTGAGAAAAAGTTTGGTCTGAGCCGGTCTGGGCCGATCGGGGGTGTCCGGGACTGGCGGTGCTGGAAACTGGTTTTGTTTTCTGAAAGCCAGCACAGCATTTGGCCGATGACTGGCAGTGGCTTTTGATATTATTGCCTGTTTCTTGTGAAGCTTTTGTTCTTATGCTTTCTCGTTTTTTACGTTTTGCGATTACGTTTTACTGATTGGCAGTAGCCAGCGTTTCTCAGTACTTTTTACACACACTTGTACATATGCCAGTACAGTAGTATGTGTGTATGGTGAAGGTGAAGTCGTTGGTCTAAAGTGTTCATTCTGATTAAGCTTACATAGATACTGTGCACACACATGCATGGCTAGTATGATTCACTTGTGTATATAGTGGCATGGGGATGTTTAATTACTAAACCTGTACAAGAGGTGTTAAATAATTTCATTATTTTGCAATACCATTTTTGATAACAACAGAACTAAACTGAGGAAATGGGTATTACGTATTACGGCACTGTACATTTATTTTCAAACTTTAAGTGGAGCAAAGTCTTCAGATTAAACGTTTTGAAGTCCTTGACAGATAATACGGAAAGTACAAATTGCTTAGCAAGTAATGGAGAACTTACAAAAGGGGCCTTACATAGTACACACGAATTAGTACATACATACAAACTCTTATTTATGAGTTTGTCTGTATCTGATGACACATACTATTTGAATTTGGGCGCCTCTATCTATAAGAACTTTCCAACCTTACTACCTGTATTCTGGGTTTTTGGCGCCCAAACGTTAAATAAAATCGAAATATTTCATCAAAAAAGCATAGTTCAATGATTGTTTATAAATTGCACGAACAAAAGGTTGATTCAGGTTCTCATTAACCTATGCTACAGATACACAAGCATATATATGTGTGTGTAAATGCTAAATGTGAATTGTTATAGTCTCGCCAGTAGCTGAGGTAAGGCCTGGGACCCCAATCGCATTTGAGAACACTGACAAACAACCGGTTGGAATACCTGATGTCGCGAAATTATCGAAATACAAACCCAGTACTCAATCGATTTCGGCATGCAATTAAATTGGTTGTTAAACTTGAAAGTAAATGTACTTGTATAAAGGTTGATACATTTTTGTTTATTTATGCATCATTGCTGCCATTATACTGTACCATAAGGAAAAACAATGGAAACAACGAATTTATTTACTCGGGACTTGGTTCGTAATGCCGTTTTTTTAAAGCTTTTCAGGCTAGTAATGGATAATCATAATGCACAAAAAGCTGAAGATAATAATATCCTTTGTAGGTGTAAACAAGCGTCGAGAGATATGGCTGCATCTGTGTCTTGCAGTCGAATTAATAAATCATAATTAACACTTAATTGGTGTGCGTTTAATAGCTGAGTTTGCGTTACTTGAGCTGTTTTATTGGAATTGTGTATTACATACATATATATCCACATATACTCGCATGTATGTGTACAAGTATATACAACGATTTTACCATAGTTGTGTAGATACGCAGATGCCCATGTAATTCCCATGCGAATGTACATACGTGTGAGTTATCCAAATAAATCCGCAGAAACGATCGAAACGGCTTCTCAGTTTCAATAAAGTACTAATACTAGTATTACACTATTTTCGTTGTTGGTAGCTGGCTTTATTCACTCACAGGCCCGGCTTGGCGTGCCGCTTACCCCCTTCTACAAACAATAGAAACACACACAACCACAGCACAAACAATTGAAACGATAAAAGTGCGCCAGACCGACCCTGAAGACAGACATACATATAATATGTAGTTTAAGTACAAAAACCCCCAAAAAATGGAAAAAGTTTACGCGGACATTGGGTCGAAACGAAAGCGACTGCGAACTGGACGCGACGATTGGAACGGGAACGGTAGCGACGCGTCTGGCAAAGTAGCTTGCACGTTATAGCGGCTCGAGTTGCTCTACTGTACTGTGGGAAGCGCACATCATGGACTAGAACCGCAGCTCGAGTGGGCAAGCGCGCAAGAGAGCGACAGAAGACAGGGTAAGAGAGTAAAGCGTATGCATCAGACGACCATGTATCTGAATACATGCACACATACACGCATACGTGCTCTTGCGCTCTTGACTCACCGCATGCGTGTGTGTGGTAGTGGTAGTGGTAGAATATTTACTTAGTTTTGTGTAGTTGTTTTATTTACTACCAACAACGGCAGTTTGCTGCCAGTGACGACGATAAAATTTCGACGCTTTTGCCATCGTGTGCAGGTTGTAGATTGTTAGCTATAAGTTTCGTTTGACATACTTTCGTATACATATACATATGTATGTATATATTTACAATAAATTAAACAATACAATAGTTATTGGGTATTCAGAAAAAACATGCATTTGTGCGAAGTAGATACAAACCAGTTTCAAGTATTGACAATCTGTAAAATACAGTATATGACCGAATCTACATACATACATACATATGTATGTACTTGCATAAATACGAATGCAGTTAGTTACATACATATATGGTCTTTTCGATTGTATGCCTTTTTTATTATGTATATAAATTCTTCTTTAACTCTTAGGTTCATTTAGCGTTGATTTTCCAAGTATACCTCAGAAACATACAACAAAAGCAGTATTTGAATCACATGAAAACCAGTTGTTAGCTCTGCAGCTGTCATTTTTACATAGATACATACATATACTTGCACATATCCGCACATACATAAGTGTATGTGACGGCAAATACGTCCGAATGCATATGTATGAGTACACACATATGTGCGTTGTGTGGATGTAGATGTGAACCGAGTATTTTGCACTTGCATGAGATAAAGATAATTTGCTAAAGAGCACGACTCAATCTGCTAAGAGTGCGTCAAAGAGAGCTCCGCATATTACTCCATAGTTAAAGAGATTTTATCAATGGATTTTCATCTAATACTTCGATAGATATGTATCTTTGTCGCATTTTTAATCTGAATTAAAATGCAGTATCAGTAGCTGGCAAACTGATAACTAAACGCCGCAGTGAACACTTAAACCTAACATTTATTGTACTACCTGCCCAACCTAAATTTCGTGACAACAATGGGTAATGATCGATCGAGGTACACCGAGAGAATGAGTTAAGCTCCAAGCATGAAGACAAGGTCATTGTTTGACGAATGCGGAGAGCAGAGAGCGAAGAGTTACGCACATTCATTCGCACACATGGCATAGATATTTAGGTCTTATCTGAGTGTCCAAAAATTGGCTCTTAATCAAAGAGCGACTTGTAATATTTGTTGCAAAGCAGCATTTTCTAGGCAGCGCAAACAGGTAAAAATACAAATAAAGACGACGCGAATAAATTGAATTTCATACATTTGCGTGTACATGTATTGAATTACATACAAATGTATGTACATATGTACATGTGCTTGTAAATGCGTTTGTATACAAGTATTAGGTGATGATTAAAAATACAATTTCCTGTCTGCGAATTCAATAATGAATCTACAATTCTGCTATTTATAAATGTATATAATATTCATTATATATGCACATTTGTGCATTGTAGTGGAGTTCTAGAGACGTGGAAATTTTTCTACGTTTAAAAAACTCTGTACCCGCTGCAAACAAATGTTTTTCCTGTTCATTTTTTTGATCATTTTTTTAAAATATTTTTAAATAAACAAATAATTAAGCGCTTAATATGTAACAGTAACGTATGTACATATGTATGGAAAACCATTTATTGACATTATTGTAAAAGCAATTGCATTAATTTGCATGGGTTTGTGTCTGTGCTTTCGTGTGAGGTACAGAATTGAACCGAAGTATGTATAACCGTTTACCTTTTGGGTACAAGGTAAATCAAATCATATATGCATCTATTGTTGTACGAATGAATTAATTCCCAGCCGGTTTGTATACCTGCTTTTGTGTGCAATGCATAATTGAATCAAAACGCAACAACAACAACATCTGCGGGCAGGACATCGCCAGAGATTACATAACTATAACTATTCAAACTGACCTATCGCGATGAAACTTGACATGCTTATGTACATACTCGTATATTCCAATGTATAGTATAAATAAAAGGCCAATAAAACATCCTAAAATATGACAATTGCATTTCTGTATTTGGTATTTCTATGTTATTAGTTATTTATTATTTTAGGCAATCCTTTCTTTGTTTCTGTATTTTTGAAACTTTGCCTTAAAAAGTCAAGTACTAAAGCAACAGAGAGGTTTTGAAAATCTACGGGATTTTATCCAAGCTATACAAGCTTAGTATAAAACATTTTTTCAACGTTTTGTTCTTTTTAATGCCCTTATCTCTCCAATTTAAGCCTTTTTTCAATTTGAAATGTTGAAATTACTAAATTTGAATCTACCTATTCTATATAGAAGATATGTAGATATAGCAATTGCAATCGAAGACAATTTTCAAGACGTTTCCAATTTTCCTTTGTTCGTGTCACTATGTATATAGATCCGATATTTTGACCTGATTACAAGCAAATTCAAATATTTATTATTATAACTATAACTAATTCCTTCGTAAAGTGTTGTAATTATTGTTTTGTGTAAGTAGAACAGAAATGATTGAAATATACTCGCTGAATGCACTTGTTTCTCTCATTAAATAACAATTATTAAATATTGTGGCCGACTTACCTTAAATGTTAAGAAAAGCTTTGAATTGTGGCTGCAAAGGAAAAACGAAAGAAAACAGTTAGTTGACAACGTTGAAAACAAAAACAACTAGAAGAAGAGATAACGCTACAGTCGAGCAAGCCCGACAGTGAAATTTCAAAAAATAAAATAAACTCGTCCTTTCTCGGACCTAGGAGAATCTGGATGCCAACTTTGGTTATTTCAGCTTTTATAGTTTCTGAGATCCTTGCGTTCATCCAGACGGACGGACAGACAGACGGACATGTCTAGATTGATTCGTCTAGTCATGCTGAGCCTTCTGCATGTTATACCCTTTTTACCCTACGGGTACAGGGTATAATTATAGTGGAATGTAAAAGTTCTACACAGTTCTACTTATTTAAATAATAAACACATTACCACATGCTGCAAGAATTAAGGGAGTTGTGAAAAAATCTCTAATAGCGGGTGAGTGGGCGGGGGCATAAAAAATAAAAGAAACATGACCTGCTGTCACGCACGTCGCGGTCCCAAGGTGCGTGCAGTTATTTATTTCTATAATATTGGACACCAAAAGTAAAAGGGCGACCCCTCCATTCAATTGTACCAACTGTGTGATTTTATTTACAATAAAATTCGGATTCAAAGCCATCGGTGGCGACGATCTCCCGCCTACTTTCCTTGGCTGCCAAGCCTTCACTAAAAACATAATTTTCCTAAGCCCCTTTCAAATTCACCTACAAACTAGGCTTACCACTATTTCTCCTCCTTTCATAGCGCTACCCTGTGACGGGCACCAGGGCTTCGTTACACTGTTTAGGTCCGGGATAGGGGAATATTACTACCAAGTTTGATTAATCTTGCTCTTCCACTTTTGTTCAGACAGATGTTATGGACATATTTTCCTGCTTGGGTAAACTTCTTGTTATACCTCGAAACAATACAAAACCAACAACATTGTGCATTGGCACAAGACCTTTAGTTAAAAAGTTAATTCCGAATTTAATTAAAGTAACAATATTAAGTTGCAAAGCCGTAGGTGAAGTTGTGTTCATACCAGGTACTCCTATGATACTAACGTCAAGCGTCTCCAATTTCGAGTGCGTCTTGCCTTTGTCGCCCCAAGTCGCCGGGACAAGCTCTTCAAGTATCCAAAAGAAACTCGGAACAAAAGCAAAGTACGTGTACGTGTATATTCATATGTATGTGCGTCTTAAACGAGGGAACCTCAGGAAGTACAAGAACTAGAATAAGCAAACTTGGTAATTATATTCCCCTAAGCCCCCTTTTTCTTTGGTGCACTCCCCGCTATTAGGTTGTTTAACAAACTCCCGTAATTCTGGGAATTCCTCACTGAAATAATATTAAATTAACTAGACCTCGACGCGGATATAACCAAACCAATAATATTAGAAACGTTGGTAAAAATAAAGAAGCAAAAAACTACAAGTTGCAATCGATTTGAATATTGACAAATAAACGATCCGGGGAGTATATGAACAAAAAAAATTAAAAAAAAAAATAAACTCGTCCTTTCTTGGACTTAGGAGAATCTGGATGCCAACTTTGGTTATTCTGGCTTTTATAGTTTCTGAGATCCTTGCGTTCATCCAGACGGACAGACGGACGGACATGTCTAGATCGATTTCTCTCGTCATGATTCAGATTCAGAATATATATACTTTATGGGGTCGGAGATGCTTCCTTCTGCATGTTACATACTTTGCACAAACCTAATATACCCTTTTACCTTACGGGTACAGGGAATAAAAACGACAGTGAAAGCATTTTTAAGCTAACCAACAATGGATTTTATTTTTGCGAAAGCGAAATAAAATCGGTAAAGATCGGTAAAATATATCTAAATCGGTGTGAAAATCTTACTCTCAAAAAAATCAAAATTAGTTTAAATAAAGTTTAAAATTTTTTTAGTTTGCAACGAAAAACTCAATTGTTTCCTAATACTGCATCTTTCAGGTATTTTATTAGCTAAATTATGTGACGAATCAATCATGTTTTGAGTTAGGTGTGCAAAAGAAAAACTACGCTTTAGTACCTCGCCCATACTCTCAAAATTAAACGCTACATATTCGTTTACCTAACTTTAAACAAGAAAGGAATGCTAAAGTCGAGCAGGCTCAACTCTTAAATACCCTGTACCACCCCACAAAAAAGTAATTAAATTAATTAATTATTTTAATTAAATTAATTAACTAAATTAATTTAATTAATTAACTAAATTAAATATAAAATATTCCATGCATGCATACATACATTTACATCAGAATCGTGCCTTATGCGTGTTTGTGTACTTGTACATATGTATGTATGTGTGCATTGGGCCTGGTTATATGGCTATAACTTTCTTTCCGATCATTCTATCATAATGAAATATATGCGGATATATAATGACTAACCTAATGTGACAACCAAATTTTAGTTCAAAATTCCAAGAATTACGGGAGTTATAGAAAATCGTTAATAGGGGGGAGTGGGGGGATGGATCAGAAAAAATAAACAAACTCGTCGTTTCTCGGGCTCAGGAGAATCTGTATACCAAGTTTGGTTATTCTAGCTCTTATACTTTCGGAGATCCTTGCGTTCATACAGACAGACAGACGGACAGACAGACGGACAGACGGACAGACGGACAGACAGACATGGCTATATCGACTCGGCTTGTCATGCTGATCAAGAATATATATACTTTGTGGGGTCTACCAAGCCTCCTTCTGCGTGTTCCATGTGCACTCGCACAAAACTAATATACCCTTGTACCCTTTGGGTACAGGATATAAAAAAAAACTCATCCATCTTGAAAAAAGATTTGCAACTTCGCAAAAAATATAAATATATATAAGAAGAAGAATAATTTTCATTATGATTACCAAAATTTAGCTAAGGGATCCTATTTAGCCTAAATCTAATATTTTTCAACCCAAATTATGCGGAAAATTAGTCGCAGATTAATTATTAATTGCAGATTTTAAACACATTCGCCCCTTCCCTGAAATACATGTTCTTTGATCCACTAATTTATAAAAAAATAGGGAACTTGATAAGCAAAAGTAGTTTTGGTTGGTATATAGTACATACAGAGAAGGTATATATTGCCTACTTTTCACAGCAATGGGGCTCTGATGGATCTGCTTGTCAAAATATCTATAGGCACTCAATAGCCACGGGTGATAAAATCATACCAACTATTGTAAAATTTAAATTTTGATTAAATAATGCACGATGCGTTAAAATAATAATTTTTGCATATGATCAATAGAGAAACTTCAACAAATCCAACTCAGTTCCATTTTAATGCGAAATAATGCGCCATAATAATGAATCTGTGGTGGATTTCAGAGTGCGAAATTTTATTCCTAAAGATGTATGGGTTGGGGGTACGGCACCCGTGTTTATGATTAGAACATAATCGCTTCTTCCGTTGCTTTTTCACAACAACAACTTGAATGATAGTGGCATTTACAATTAAAAATTCATCCTGCTTAAGAACCGAGAGTTAGGTTTTGTCCGAAACCATCGAGTGGTAACTCCATTTACTAAAACCCGATATCGATGTAGAGCAATTCCGATAAGGGGATGGGACATCTGTTTTCAGTTTGTTAGTTTCACAAAACCATATGTCTTTGTCAAGCGACAGTTAGAGAATTTGCACCTTTACTTTCCGTATCTTTTTTTCGTATCACAACAACAGGAGTTCTTACACATAGCACTACAGAAACTAATAAAAGCGGATTTGCTGCTCATTAAATTCCCTGTCAATTACTGGAATGTACACCTGAGTTGTGGAAAACCCGTCTGGGGTCGGTCATGAGCGCATTTACAAACCAGCGTATTTACTACTAATACTACTACCAGTTTTCAAAATGTCTTTCGTTGCTTATTAATGCAAGCAATGGCAAGTCAAGTGGGAATCCTTTTGCCAACCAAGTACTTCCATTCAATACCAATCGTAGTAGACGTAAAATGCTCTTTGAACATTGCAATGCAATGGACAACAGTGGAACTTATACGCCTTGGGCGAGGCAGGGAAATTAGGAAATGAGAAACCAACTGAGTAAGGTTTTGTTTTGTTTGGTTACTTATTAATAGCATAAAGCACCTTAGCTAATTAAAAACAGCGATTGCGATTAAAACTTTGGTTCGGTAGTTACTAACAAGGACTATAATCGGTTCAGTATTTTGTTTGCAAAACTCGCCTTTATTTCACATTTTTGTATACAACGGGGTACGAGTCTATTTACAATTTCCCTTTCCCACTAGTCTAAACTGAAATCTCACTTTCTCTCTCTTTCTCTTATTTCATAGTGTTTACATTCGCCATCTCTGATCACATATGGCAGTGAAATCCATTAAAAAAAAAAATATAAAAAAAAGTTGAAAAGCTATTCTAGTCTATAGTGTGAAATCGTTATTTGAATATATTGCAATTCTGTTAGTTTTTTATCTTAAGTTTGTAATAATCTAGATCTAATATTATGCAACATTAATATTAATGCATCTTGCAGTAAAACTCAAGTGGCTGGATCAACATCCTATAGTGTATGACATTTCATAATTAATTTATTCTTGCTGACGCACCTATAACTTGCCTCTGATTCCAAGCCTTATTTGGAAATGATGTCAAATTTAAAACAGAAACAACAGATTGGCCGAGTTTCTGGCTGTTTTGTTGGCCGAAGATTCATGGTCGCCCACACGTGCCGTTCCATGTTTCGGTATTTTGCAGCCTTCACAGATATGCAAGCAACTGTTAAATCGTGTAGGCCTAATTAACATATTTGCGTGCTAATTATTTCCATGAAATATTCTAAAATGTATATTCGTACATACATATGTATCAAGAGGTGTATTAACGTACGGTTCATACTATTTCGAGTTTTCAAAGTTTTGCAAATCACAGTTATATCATTATTTTATCGCAGTAGGGGTGGGATTAATAGAGATTTTAAAATTATGATTGATTGCAACGCACGTACATATAAATTCACATGTATGAATCGAAGTACAATAAATGTATGTTTATATAATATACCTATTTGCTAGACTTTGTTTTTACACCCATGCAAAGGATGTTTTTCGTTTGATGTGATATTTGTAAAAAAAAAAAAAAATTGAATTATACATTGGAAAAAGAAAAGGGTATATTGCGTTTTGCTGAGGTCTTCGTATCGTCCGGAACGCGACATGTAGACCACAAGTTACACAAACATAGACACATAAATGATCCGAACCACGATATATCGATGTCCGACTCTCCCTCTGTCTTCGTCCATACAAACTTATTTCTCGGTTTTTTGTTTCGCGCTGAAATTGATTTGTCAAGACCTAGTAGGGCCATACGGCCATATACGACCACTCCATCATATACATAAATTCTGCTGCTTCATTTTTAAGGATACTATATTAATATATATATATATACTATATTAATATAATATATATATTAATGTATACTCGTATGTATGTACATTTGTGTGTATATTTATGAATTTAAAAGTTGATAACTACACTTGCAAAAGGATACACATAGTATGTATGTATTTATGTACATATGTAAAATCTGAGCAAATCTGAATCGGACATTCTATTTTTACTAATTGGAAGTGTGCAGAAGCGGAGGCACGATACGCTGAAATAATAATTTATGCATATGATCACAAGTTTTACACACTTGCATGTGTATGAACGCGTATACAAACGTATAAATTATACAGATGTATAATATACATACTTAGAGTAATATGAAACAATGAGTTGCAGGAACCAAAAAACAGAAAAAATGTGAGAATAACTAATTACAGATTTCTGCGTGTATAGAATGTACATATGTACATATGTATGTATGTATGTACACGTAAGTATGTGCATATACAATATATGTATGCATCATAAGTATATGCATGTACATATATCTGGCTTTAAATAACCTTTATAACGGTGTGCGGGCAAATGTATCCCCAACTATTAATCCGGTGCAACTCACCGACCATATGGCAAAGTTGAACGGGTGTTTCCTTGGCAATATGACGAAATGCAAATGCACAGAAAATTACAATCAACTGGCGTGCGGGACGAGGAGCGGCGGCAACCCTATAAATGGGAATGGGAAGCAGCGAAGTTGCTGTTGTTTGTGCTCCGTTTTGCTGCTGCTGTTTGTTGTAGCAATATATGTACATATATACATATGTACATATAGTGCATACATACATACAAAGTCACCAGTAGGAGCGAAAGTGACAAAAAAGAGCGCGAACGTAACGAAGTAAAAATCAATATTACGGCATTTATGTTTTTGTAGTTGCCAAAAAATGGTTTGTCCTAAATGGAGCAAATTTTGAGCAAAACACACGTGCACACGCCCCTACATATATACATATGTATGTATATACATACATACATAGATATATTAATGATGTAAAAGCTATGAATACAAATTATTGAAAGCTAATACGACACCAACTTACCTTCTTTTTAATGATTTCCGGTGGAGATAAATGTATATATGTATGTACAATATATTTTCCTTTTTGGAGTTGCGCGCTTCTGCGAGCTTTTGCAAGGCGAGCTTTAACCAATTTTGTTGCTACTTACTACAAAATAACCCAATCAACAACCATATTTAACAAAAATACATACATATGCATGTAGAGGTACAACAACAAGACTTTGACTTCACTTCAACACGGTTATTTAAATCTACTCTTGGAGCCACGACTTGTACTTGACAGCCTTTCATTTATAATTTAGTATGGTTGGGATTATTTTGCATCGCGAAGTTTTATTTTGGAGCGCTCAAATTTTAGGTAAGACCTCACATTCACGGATTGACACACACACACATAAGCATGGCAAGGCTGGCGTCGAACCACCAAACGACAAGTGCGACGCATATGACGCGAGCGCGCTCCGGCAACTGAAATGTGCAAAAGAAAATGTAGCAGCCGTCAGCAACATTTGGAGAGCGCCAGCTTTTTGGAGCCCAAGCCCCAGTACTGCGCCCGCGCACACACGATACAACACCAGCCAGCTATAGCCGTAGACTCACCGATGACAAACGAACTTGGAGCGCGTAAGCAGCGAGTGCTCTGAATTTTGTAACTGTTTTTTCTCTTTTTCCCTTTTGTTGCGGTTTGGTCTAAGACCCGAACAAAGCCTCTGTGTGTAATTAATCACCTGTAATAAGAGCCATGGATGGATTGTATAAATGTGTACATCTCTCTATGTACTAATGTACGACGCGTAGTGGCGTTGGCACTTTAATTTGAATTGCCAACTTTCAGACGTTGCTGCCAACTTGCTGTAAATGGTTTTCTATGAATGACCCCAAACACCGAAAAAGGAATATCGTAACCTTTGCAGACACTGTTATCACGCAACAGATAGTGCGCCAAAGAAAATACTTCCCAAGATTGCTCGTTATACCCTGCACTCAAAGGGTAAAAGGTTATACTTGTTTACTGCCAATATATGTAACACACAGAAGGAGGCGTTTCGGGCCCCACCCAGTATGTATACAGGGTGCGCCATCTTTTATGTCGGTATGCAAACATTGAATATCCTTGAAAATAAACAACCGATTTTCAAGTATGAGATATTTTTATTTAATTTGGTTCTGTACAATTTCTTGAACTGAGGTTTTCAACACTGGTCTACTCAAGTCAATCGGTTCACTAATGACAAAGTTATTCAATATCTACATACCGACATAAAAGATGGCGCACCCTGTATATATTCTTGTTCATGACAAGTCGAGTCAATATAACCATACCCGACCGTCCATATTAACGTAAGGATCTCAGAAAGTATTAGAGTTATAACAACCAAACTTGGTATGCTAAGTCCGTTGTTGATTTTTATAGTCTGCACCCAAACGGTAAAAGGCTATACATCTAATTCTGTTTTTACACGGTAGATTGGTTCCAGAAACAACAGTGTAAAAAGACATTGGTCATATACAAAAATAGGTGATTGGTTCCTTATCTCTAAAAAAATATATATGTATGCAATTTTTATACCCTGTACCCGTAGGGTAACAAGAGAGAACGCTAATTTAAAAAAAAAATAAACTCGTCCTTTCTCGGACCTTGGAGAATCTGGATGCCAACTTTGATTATTCTAGCTTTTATAGTTTCTGAGATCCTTGCGTTCATCCACACGGACAGACGGACGGACATGTCTAGATCGATTTCTCTCGTCATACTGATTCAGAATATATATACTTTATGGGGTCGGAGATGCTTCCTTCTTCATGTTACATACTTTGCACAAACCTAATATACCCTTTTTACCCTACGGGTACAGGCAATCTATATACAATAGTCTACTTTTGGTTTAAATTTGATCTAATTCGGTCAATTCTAAGAAAAGTTATTAGCGAAACAAATTCTGGCCAGTACAACCCCCCCAAACTGCAGCAACAAGATCGCTCTTCTTCTTCCTCTTTTTGCTGCTGCTTTGAGCGCATATAACTCAGTGACGGAAGTTTACCTGGGTACAGGGTATTACACTGTCGGGCTTGCTCGACTGTAGCGTTCTCTCTTGTTAATTTTCAAACCGTATAAAAACAGAATTAGGTGTACTAGTTTTGTGCGAATGTATGTAACACACAGAAGGAGGCGTGGCAGACCCCACAAAGTATGTATGTACATATACATATTCTTGATCAGGATGATAAGACGAGTCAATATAGCCATGTCCGTCTGTCTGTCTGTCTGTCAGTCTGTATGAACGCAAGGATCTCAGCTAGAAAAACCAAATTTGGCATCCAGATTCTCCTAAGTCCGAGAAAGGACGAGTTAGGGATTTATTGTAAAATTTTTAACCAACTTAAAATTTGGTAATTACATCCAGTTAGTGATTATGTGTAGGTAAGCCAAGTTTCATCATAATAGGTCAATTTTAAAAGAAGTTAAGGCCAAATACATATGTATTTAGTCTCTGGTTCAATTTTGTAATGCATGGCATACACGCATATAAACACGCAGAGACAAGATTCTGATGTAAATGTTTAATTTAATTTAATTAATTAACTGATAATGTTTTTAAATTTGTATTGTTTTAAATACAGAGTATTTTACCGTCGGGCTTTCTCGACTGTAGTGTTCTATCTTGTTAATTAATTTAATGTTATTTAAATTCATTTTTTAAATATTATTAAATATTATTTTTTAATTTTTTCTTTTTTGTGGGAGTGGGTACAGCGTATATGGGAGTTGAACCTGCTTGACTCTAGCATTCCTTTCTTGTTACAAATAAAAACTTATAAAAATGTATCTATTAATCCGAAAACATAAATAAGTATGAGTATATAATTAAGTAAAATACGTTTATTCAATGGATAAGCTTATTATACACAGTAATTTGATTAATTTCACCGCCAGTGCATATTTACATGAATACTTCGTACTACCCTTCAGTACCGCGCACTACTTGTGAACTAGTACGACAACCATTATTTAAAACACTAGCTAAAGATTGCACAATTTTTTTGGCCGATTTTTTACTATCAAATTATTTCCACTATACAAAAAACACATGAAAAATATGGAAAAATAGGGAAAAAGAAATTCAAAATAATGAAAATTTTAAATTTCGAATGCAATAAAACGTAAAAAAACTTGGTAAAAAATAAGAAGATTTGTGATCGTGGAACTAATATAAATTTGGTCCCGTGCGACATCGAGAGTGTAAAATTTAAGAATTTGAAATTATGTTTTCTTACATAAATGATAAATTTTTATATACTCGTATATACAAGTACATACGTGTACATACTTTAAAATGATTGAAATCTAGATGAATAACACCGGCTGCGAAAAAAATAAAGTGGCGTGCAAACGGTTAGAAAAATATGTAATTTTTCTAATGGGTGCTGCTCTCAGTTTGAAAATCAATTTATAGTATCAACTCCAGTTAATTTTCTAAAAAGAAGCTAAAATAGAATGGGAGCCGTATCTGGGGTCGGGGCAGTTATCAAAAGAACGTTATGGCAGATAAAGAAATCTAAAATCATTTTGTTTCGACAGTTCAGAACTGAAACTGCATTTTCTGAACTGTTATACCAAAACTATTTTTAAGAGACAATAATGCACAACGTTTTAAAATTAGTCGCATTAATATATATTGCCTCAGGTTTCGATAAAATCAGCGAACTGTTGGCCGGAAAAACAACTTATTTGCCCCGTTTGTCCCGTTGCCTAAAATCAACCTTAGCACTAAATATAGGGCTAGTAAAGAGTTATACTTGTAAGTTGAGCATATTAACACAATATTTTCATGCCCATATATATATAGGTATATATTCTCAACATTATATCTTCATAGCAATCTAGCTGATAAATTAACCGTAGCCATAAAATGGATGTATTTTTTCGTGATTCAAATTTGTCTGCAAAATTTTTGGTCCGTTCAGGATCTTAGGAGCTGCCTGCTTTGCACCCCCTCGCTACGGCCATGATGGCATCCATGTAAATAATTACTTTCTTCGCCAGCACAATTCACCTTAGCATTGCGTTGATATATTGATAGAATGTTGCCTTTTTAATCCAACGCTTAAGGTTGATCCTTTCTGTCAACAGGCCTTACCAAATTGTTTTCAAATATAGCACTGAAGTTCAGGGCGATCTGTTAACCCGTTAAAGGTAAAACGAAACTCAAGTCATCGACTCTTAGCTCAGCTGTGAAATTCCGTATAGTCATTGTCTATGCTTCGTAAGTGCTTGATGTCCAGGTTCACGGACTGTTATGTGTAAGTATTTTCCAACCGACTAAAACTCAATAATGCCAGCGGGATCTTCTTAATATCACTTATTTTCAATATGATCTACACATGTATGTGTTTTTCTACTCGTTTTTTACACCTTTTTTCTGGACCCAATTAATTAAATGTATATATACAAGTATTAAGTGTATATATTTTTTGAGTTCATCACATTCTACTGTTTTGGCTACATCTTCGACATCTGTTATCCACCGTTCCTTATTAGAATGACTTGTGCAAGTAAACGTCTTTCTCTTGTATAAATCTAAACAATGATATCTGAAAGTATCCTTGGCTACAAAAATTGAGTCATTATTTATGACTATAAAAATTAATTGCATTCAAAATCTAAGCTCTTGTGTGCACACTCAGCAATCCGCTTTTTTGACTGTTTTTTTCACTGCTTGGCTGGTGTTTGTCGGGACTTTCTCAGGTATGAGCTGCTTGCTTGGTTTTCGTCTGTACTTACGAACTGCTTATCGACCGTTACAGCACCACACAGCGATGAAGATTTGTAAAGAAATTTGATGTCGCAGCTGGGAAGCAAGCATTTTATTGCCTCTACGTCCTTCCCCTATAACAATGAGGGGCTGCTGTCTCATTTTTAAAGGGCAGCCTGTAGATCAACCTATATACGAGTACACTTTGAGTTATTTTGCTGAATCTGCGGCCTTGCCTTCATTAGTTCGCGGACATTGTTGCATCAACTCATACACGAGTTGTTGTTTACTTTCTGGTAAAAAATGTTGGCACCAAGGCCGAACCGGAATCGCGTATTACACTTCCGCACTTTTCTTGCACGCTCTTTTACCTTGGGTAAAGACATTTTTATATCAATCAATTCCAAATGAATCAAGGACGCACGGTGGACTTAAGCATCAGAAGAATGGGTTGGCAAAGGCCTTCAAAATGTCTGTCTAGTGCTTCACAGCCCACAGCATAGAAAAGGTCTTTGAAAATTTGTAACATGTCGATATCGTTCAGGGTTTTGGAATGTAATTTGTGGACTTCTGCAATATTTTGACTAGCCGGTAAAAATTGAGGCTTGTTCATTTGGTTAGATTCTAAATTGAGCTGACCAATAAAATAGGTGCGTGGGTTAAAACTTTAGCGGCAATAAGATAAGATATTATCTATGTTCAAGAATTGTTTTAAGGCTTCGATATCAAAGAAAAAGTTGCTAATTCATGACAACGTTGTTGGAACGGTCACAAAATTTCGTTACAAATGCCCTCAAAATGTTCTTACCTTCTTACGAATCAAAGATGAATTTGCTTGCTAAAGGCAAAGAATTTCATGTTATTGCTTTTCATGGCAAGGTACAAGTATTGGTCCAATACATCGGATTAATGGCAATATCAATAGATTTGTAGGCAAAGTTTTAAAATGGTACTTTTACTGAAATTTCAGCAGTCTTATGATCCAAAGCATTTATCAAGATTGGTGTGTAATGGATTCAAGAGCATAACTGGGACGTCCTTGAGTAGCCAATTCAATCTCTAGGGATTAGGTGTGGACCTACATCGGATGGATATCCCTCAAAGCCGGTTTGCTAGGTTTGTATGGAATATTCACCAAATTCTGTTTTTTACACGATTGGTTCCAGAAAAAGTCGTGAAAAAACCGTGTAAAACATTCAAAAATAGGTGATTGGTTCCTTGTCTCTAAAACCTGTTGAAATCTGTGAAAAAAACAAGGATTTATGTTTATTTTATTAAATCACATATATAATGTGCATAACGACCCATATAAGAATGTGTGTTTTTTTTTATTTATTTTCAATTTTCAAACCGTGTTAAAAAAAACCGGGTAAAAACAGAATTAGGTGTGTACAAGTTTAGTAAAATATTTGAATAGAAACTTATTGGAAATTGATATTATCTATGCTCGGAAAATTGGTTAAGGTGAGCCAGAATATTGGCGGGTATATATAATAACAGATGGAGTCCTAACTCTAACATTTCAGTGATATTTACTTGGTTTTTTAAACACATTTATTATTAGGATCATCCAAAATTTGCGTTTTTCATGAATTAATTTGAATGTAAAGTATGATGTTGAGGTAATTGAAGCATTTTATATTTAATTTTGAATATAAGGAATGTATATTTTGAAAACAATGTTGCTCCTTGAGGAATTATGAAGAAATAAACATTTTAGTAACAAAAAGTATAGTACGTTGTCATGACGACTATCTAAAAGAAAGGAAACCTATTCCATACGAGTATTAGTAGCGAGCTTGTTTGTTCAATAAATATCTGATTTAGTTTCAAACGTGCAAATGATTTGCACGACCTCATCGGAATTTGTGTAGAGATAGTAAATATATAAATAAATTGACATATGAAAAACTATTAGAGTTCCCATAGTGTGTAGTACTTAGTGGTTAACGTGAGATGTTTGTACAAAAAAGAAAGCTTGTCGAACATGTCCTGGCAATGCGCGGTGGAGGCGACTCCAGCAGCGACGAGGAGGAGGAGGACGAGGGAGACATTTTGCAGGTGAAAATATTGATAAAGTATGCCGAAGAATCGAAGTAATGTACAATTTAATGCAATGCAAGATTCTTAACTATGTACAGTACATGTATAACTGTCTCTTGATTTCATAGGCAGCAACAATTAAGCAAATGTAATACCTTTATATTAGCTCGTTGATTATGCAATAGTTGATCGAATTGTTACATTTGAAAAGTCAATATTAATTCTGTTTTCTTCTTACTGATTTAGTAAATGCGTTACATAACACAACTATTTGTTGTAGTTGGAAAATTTTTATAAATAAGGACATAACTAACATACAAACAAACAGCCTGTATCTCAAACGAACAATTAAATGTTTAAGTAATTAATGTGTTTTCATTTCTTTATAGCTGAGCAACAACATTGTTTGACGCATTTTTAAACTCCACTCTCTTTGCAGCAAAAACAAAAACAATTGTCACAACACTTTCCAAACATTTTCAGTTCTACAAGTAGATTAGATATAGAGATACGTATTTGTTTTTGGTTTTAGCTGCACCCAAATGACAAAACACGGTAAAGTAGTTCGACAGTACTTGTTGTGGCTTTTGTATTTTGCAATGTTGTTTGTATTTTCAACAACAAGTTCTGCCCGAATGAGACTATTTTTAAACTAACATATTTTTGGTCTTTCCTCTTTTGAATTTTGCTTATTGCTAAAAATTCCCAAATTGAATAAAAACGCAAACCAATAACACAAATAACAATTATAAACCAATAATAACTTGTACACCAATAATCGCAAATACTATTACATCATTCGAAATAAAATAAATAATACTCTACTGCACATGAAAACGTTTATTCACATGTTTTGAAACCCAAATGGACATGCGGGTGGTGTGAATAAAATTCATTTAATGGTCATCGGCATTCCGAATGTAAAACACTACCAATACTCGTATATATACTATATATACATATACATATATACATTCAAACCAAATCAATAAACTCTCAACGATATGGACACGGACGAGTCACAGCGACGACGGGAAGAATGCGAACGCAAGGCTCGGCGTGGGGAAATGGACCCCCGATTGGAGTTCACGTTCCAGCTGCTGATTGATGCCACACAACTGCCCAGGCACCAGCTCATGGATTACATATTTGAAGGGGACATGGTATCGTAAAGCTGTGCTCGCACACTCCATAAAATAGGGTTTCCTCCTAAAGTGCTCCTTGCTCTTTGCCAGCTGGACGAAATCAATCAGCTCTTCCTACCGAACATGAAGAACAAGCTGCTCTGGTTCTATCAGGAAGTGGACGGACAGGAGCCACAGCCAGTTCTGGACGCCAAGCCGGGCACATCGCGCTCGGGCATGGCATCAAGCAGCTCCAAGACACCGCAGGGTGGGTTCTCCTGCTCCTTCTTTGCTTTATTTCAAACAAATTTGATAAGAATTCATCCGCTTTTCATGCACTTGCAGGCGGTGCCTCGCCCAATGGATTGCCTTCACAAAAGCAAAAGAAATTGTTTCTCACGGATGGATGGACCTGCGCTTTCACCGGAGTGTGCATCTATATATTTCGCGTAAATACCTCCAAGCAGCTTCCCGAAGAAGGATTTCAGAAGGACCTGTGAGTTGAAAGTGCAATGTTTGTTTGTTTGTTTCAGCTTGGAGGAGAGTCCACCTAGTGGCGAAGACAGCGGGGGTTTGCGTTTCTAGAAGATCTCGTTCTAAGCGAAATCGTGTTAAACACAACATGTGGGGCTGTGTTCCTGTATTTAAACATATTATCTAAATTATCAAATAGTTAATTCAGTGTTAAATGTTTAACATTTACAAATTGGTATAAATGTCCCCACATAAGGGCCTTTTAAAACTTCAACATTTATCGTTAAACGTGTTTGTTTGTGCTTTTCTTCTCATATTCGAGGAGTGGATTAGAATATACGATTCCAAAATCCTGATTGAAGTATTTTTATGGTTAATCGATTTATGGTTGTTGATATCCTATTTTAAGTTGCTGGCTCCATTCACAACTACTTGTATTTCAACTAATAATACGTCATCGCTATCGATAGCCATGTCTTCGAATTCTACACCTTCAACCGCTGACCATAACTTCTTCCAACATCCGTTGGTTCCTTAAGATCTTTCAAAGTGAAAATAACCAATTCAAGGTAATATATTAAAGTATTTCTTCCAAGCGTGGAAGAAATTAACTTTTCACATTCTGATAGCATTAAATAGACCTAATTGAAATGGATATCAGATATATTTTTTCAGATATGTTATATTCCGGAGACAGATAAAAAGATAAGCTTTTAGAGGACGAAGAAAGTTTGTTTCAAAGCAGGGGGAAAGATCATTATAACTGAAGTAAGAAGGACGAAAATAATTTCATGTTGGTTGCAAAGAAGTGAGAAATTTAGAGGACAATCTTTCAAAATCCCTTTGTATGGGAACACAATATTAGGGACAATCCGGCGTAGTATGTTTTCTTAAATGTTATTTTGAGTCAAAATTGTAGTAGAGTGAAATTGGCAGACGGGCGAACAGACATCGATTCGTCTCGTCATGCTGGTTAAGAATATACAAGTTTATATTTTAGGCGGTTACATACTTTGCCCAAACCCAATATACCCTTTAAATCCTTTATGGGGCATAAAAAGTGGCTCCTCTAAATGAGGTTGAAGCATTAATTTTTGATTTCTTTCAGATACTGCGGTGTTATTGATGCGAAAAATATTGGCTTGGTTGCATCTATTGAGCGCATAGTCGAATATGTATTCATGCAGGCCTTGGCCTTTCCCAGTCTGGAGGCTGACGAGGAAGACGTCAGCTGCGGTCTCATCAAGGGTCAACTATTGCCTGGACTTCGATCGTTCTGTAGTGCTCTGCGAGTTTGTGAGCAAGTCTGTGACCATCATAATGTCTTCGATGACAAATGCGATATGTTCGAGAAGATAGATTTGATCGACGAAGTCAAGGATATGGCAAAAAATCAAGAATTCTGCGCGCAGCTCGAAGAGCGAGTAAATAACTGGATGAAAGGTATATTGAAAATACTGGGAGAGAGCGAGCAACTGCGAAAGGAGAACGACTATAGTGGGCCGCAGGACGAGCTGGAATATTGGAAAAAACGTGGAGCCCAATTCTCCCAGCTCTTGGCTCATTTGCAGGACAAGGAGGTGCAATTTACACTGCACTGCCTCTTCCTGGCTGGGTCCCGAGTGATGCGCTATTGGAAGGAAACTGACCGCAAGATCACCTTCTGCTACAATGAAGCGCGCGACAACTCGAAGTTTATTCAGGCCATGGAGACCTGCTGCCATTCTTTGTATTTGGACGATCCCGTCAGTATGAAGGAGTCCATACTGAGTCTCCTGCAAACTGTGCGCCTCATCTACAGTGTCTCGCAGTTCTACAACACTTCAGAACGGACTTCGGCGCTAATGGTGAAGGTGAGTGCGACGGTTGCATAGCTGGGCGATCAGATATCCTTGTTCCACAACAATTTTTGGTAGCAGAAAAAATGAATACGAAGAAGGTTAAATTTCCGTAAAAACGTTTCTAAAAAATAAAGAGAAAATGTGTTAAGTTAAACTGTATAGTGCTCCTGATATAGTGTGTAGATCTTGAAAAAGCAAATTATATCCTGATCCATTGGTTGTAGAAGTGATAAGTTAATTTTTGTTATATCACTCAAAAATAATTGATGGTTAATGTACATTTGGCTTTAAATGCATAGCTAGAAGACGGTTATCGCTATTGGTTTTCGAAGAAAAAGGCTAGAAACATGGCTAAAAGTAGGTAGAAAATAGCTCAAAAATGGGTCGATAACAGCTAGAAAACTTGCAACATGGCTATAAAATCCGATATAAATAGCAAGGAAGTCTAGAAAACTCATTATAAATGGTTAGAAAACCCAGCTAAAAATGGATAGAATATGAAGAAAATGACTGGAAACACCGCTATAAATAGTTACAAAACAAGCTAAAAAATTGATAGAAAATCCGCCGTTACTGCTAGTTGCCGATCCAGCATTCAAGAGCCTCAGAAAACGCAGTTCTTTTTCCATTACAAATATATCTTTAGTCCGCCGAAAATCACAAGAAACGAAGACTCCTACAAATCAAGACCTACCAGGTGGGTATAAATAAACAGAGGGTTAATCAACTGCTGCCTTTTACAATAAATAAGGTGCAGCGATTTGTTGGGGATATATGCCAAAGGAAGACCATCAATTATGCTTACATTTCAGATTGTACCGTTAGGCTTATGTTTACATTCATAATTTAAATGTTGTCAGCTGTTCTTCTACTTGCTGTTCACTTTAGTGCGTCTGTTACAGTGCTATTGGTTTCGTTACAGAAAAGGTTGCCGATCCAGCATTTAAAACCCTCACGTAGGAAGTTTTACTTCAATAGGATGTGTTATTCATACTCTTCGGATTAAGGGTATTAAAATATATAATATAGCAAAGCAAGTACAATACATTGTCCACCACAAATAATAGCTATCACTTGCGACAGACTTACCCTCTAGATTCCGTTTTTGAATTTGAATGTAAATAAAAGTTATGCCAACTTTCTTGCAGATCACAAATCAAATGATCGAAACTTGTAAATCGTATATCACCTGCCGGTGCAAGGAGACGATCTGGTCCCAGGATCGCAACTTGATTCGCACCAAATTGAGCAACTGCATCAAGTTGAATCATATATACCATGAAACCTATTACACCGTGCGGGGACAACCCTTTCTACCAGACCAGACACCCTTTGGATTTTCAGAAAATTTCGTTTTCGGTGCGGTACCTGATTGTTTAAATTTAAACTCTAATAGCTAATTATCTGAACTTTTTAGGCAAATTTGATACCTTTTGTGAGCGCTTGTCGAAGATAATAAATATGTTTAATCTGATCGACGACTACAATCACCTCTTTGAGCGACGCCTAGAAGGACTGTTGCTGGGCGAGGCTCTCGAGGAGGCCTCTAACCATTTTGAAGAGGCCAAGAAAGAGGTGACATCTAAGAAGTATGACTATCTGGATCATCGGAATATGGACTTCAACGACGATTTTGACCGCTTCATTAACAAAACTTGTACCCTTAAGGACACAATTGCCATGCTGATTGAAACGAACTTCGAATCTGTTTGGGAAACGCCTCAGTGCATTCGATTTCTTGGGCGCTTCGAAAAGGTGAGCGAATATTACTTGTACTTGTACTATTTATAGCACTTAACTAGGCTGCAAATCGAAAAATTGCACTACATTTTGTAGTCATATCTTTTACTGAAAAGTGTAAGCGTATTTCAATCACTATGCCTCCCATAGCTTTAGAGCTATCGTACGGAGATATTTTACGGGGACTTCTTTTTGACGGACAAATATACAAGTAATATGTCGAGTCCGACCATGCTAAAACGAGTTACTGTACGAAAAGTGTTGTTGGTAATAAATAAATTGGAACCACTCTGCTTTACGGTACGTAATCGTGGATGACCCAATAGGTACAGTAAAAGATCCAAAATGTGGTTTTAAAATCAGGCGGGTGGGTAAATGTTTTTATTTTCATGTTTTAAATATCAAGATATTGAGCTCCAAATGAGTTGTACAGAAGTTCAGTGGTATAGAGATCATTTAATTCCTTAGAGCAACATTTGAAGAATTTCAAAGGACCCTCAGTCTTGTTTACGAAAGTAGAGATGTGAGATGGTCCTATAAAAATGCCAGAGCTAACACTAAGAGCAGTAAAGGTCCAAATGGTTTAGGAAGCACCACCGCTGCATGTAGTTCAAGTCCTCTTCCATGATACAGATGATCTTTCTACGAGAGATAAGCCTTTCATTATCGGCATATATAAGTATGTGAGAATGTGACAAGATAAACGGACAAACGGATAATTCTATATCAACCCGTCTTCTCATACTGATCAATAATATAAATACTTTGTAGGGTCTGTCATGCCTCCGTCTGTGTGTTACATGTATCTCGCACTAAACTAGCATACCCTTTATCTTGGGGTGCAGGGTATTAAAATAAGAACGTGATCTGTCGTCAGTAAAACAATTTTAAATACAAGTGGAAAAACTAAGATCTAACAGATAAACAAACTCGATCTGCCTAGGGTATAGGGGAATGTGGATACCAAGTTTGGTAATCCTCTTGGTCTTTCCAAGGTTTTGCGTTCTTCCAGGCGGATGGACAAACAGGAGCTTGAAAAATATTAAAAGAGAAAGGGAGATTAAGCAAATGGTGGTTAGATTGTCGCGGAAGTCAAGGTTGTATCCCTGAGTCATTGAGGGCCAAGCTTGGACCATTGTGATCCCGTGTGCGCTGTTCCAATAACCGTCTACTCCTGGTATCCCTGCGTCGTCTGCACATATCTAAGATCCAACCAGAAGCCTGGATGAATTTAGATATTGGCTACTTAAAACTGTTGTTTGGTTCTAAGTAAGGCCGGTCACAGTACAGTGGGAGCGTTGCCTCATAACGGCAGTTCCGATTGAATCGTTGGGATAAAACTTAAGTCGTCGTTCCCAGTAATAGCCCTAAGCACAGCCGGGAAAACTCAAAGTACAGTACTAAGGTACTTTGAACTTGAAAGATAAACGTATTGAATGCGTTTTTTTTAAGAAAAATGAACATACAAGGTCTGTGAAGATGATAAATAACATTCTTTAGTGAAATTTCTGCTAAAATAAAACTTCAAAGGCAATAGTTGACATTATCACTAATAAAGTCTTCTATACCCATAGAAAGTGCTAAATACTAATACCAATCTTAGAAATAAATTGGACGCGATCACTCATCAAATCAAAGTTTGGATTTTTATAATATCACTTTAACTATATTTTGTAGCATTAATATTTTAATCTGCGTCTGATTATGATTGTTTTGTGTACTTCTGAGCTTTACTAGAAATTAACTTTAAGATAAAAGAACGCGCCAAGGCACATCACACAAACACATACACTTTTCATATATAATACTTATATTGTATCTGTTATTTCATCACAGGTGAGCGAAAAAATACCTTTGACAAAAATGGACGAGAAGTACATGCGTGTTATGCGCTATGCGGAAAAGGAGGTGGACCGTGTTTTAAAGACGTTCCGGAAGCAGCGGGACGATCCGCCGTTGGCGCGCAACTTCCCGCCTATCGCGGGGCGTATTCATTGGTGTCGGGCCTTGAACTTGCATATGAACGAGCTGGTGGACGCCGTCATGGACCATCCGGTGCTGAACAATTTGCCTATAGCCAGGGATCTGGATGCGCGCTTCAATAATGTGAAGACTGTGTTGCGGGAATATGAAGATGAAATTGTGACTATATGGTTGGACCAGGATGTAAGCGTTGCGGATGCGTGTTTGCTGCAGCCCCTTCTTTGTATGCAGGGGGATCGGCTTTTTGTCAATCTCCACCCCACTATTCCATTGCTTATACGAGAGGCAAAAATGCTGGCAAAGCTGAACATTGAGCTGCCGATTGTTGCGGCGACTCTAATGAGCCGACAGGAGCTCTTCATTACCATTCAAGACTCTTTAAATGTGAGCATGCCACTCCTTTGCTTAGATACTTTATAATACTTCCTTGTCCCACAGAGTCTTGTCAAAATGTTTCTTTCAACTGTCCGAGCTGTGAAACTGGAGGTACGACCATTATTTCTCCCTCAACTGGTTCGTTTGACAGCCATGCTCAATCCGGGACTGCAAAAAATAAACGTAAGTAAATATGGGATTAAACTAGCTAGTTATTTCCTAACCCAATCTGTTCTTTTAACAAGTGGACTAACCACAACTGGACGCAATTCTACGACCGGTGCAAGCAAGCTATTGAAAGCTTTGAAGTTCTGGTGGCCCGAGTTCATGATATTTACTCAAATCGCATACTTAACGTACTCATGTGGATGCAGGACGTATCGCTGCAGATACTACCAGGAGGTTCAGTTATTTATTTTTTCGACACGTTTATAGACTTATCTGATTTGTTCCATGATTCTCAGATGATGAGATTTGGACGGTGGACGAATTTCTGGAAAAGAGTGAAGAGTCATGCAGGTGAATTGATCTTTCTATCAACCAGATCACCCAGATGTTGTGCTTAAACATTTTTCCAGCAACATTGCTTATTGAATCACGGTTCAATGTGCAATAGTGACGTCACAAATAGTCCGCTTTATATTTTAATGCAATAGTTGCGAAGGGTAACGGTAAAGTCTTATAATGGAAAACTAACTCGATTCATTCATTCACAATTAATTTAAATTTAACACATATCGTATGAATATGTAATGCTCCAGTAGCATCAAATATAGTATTCATCGGGATTGCGTCAATGTCTGTTCATTTGAGTCTTAAATTTGAGTTCGAAATTCCAATAATTACGGAAGTTCTGAAATATCACTAATAGCGGGGGAGTGTGAGGGTGCATCAGAAAAAATAGCAAACCTGTCCTTTCTCAGGCTTTTAGCCCTTGAGTGCAGAATATAAAAATATCAAACACGTACTTAGATACTATCGGGGTTGGAAGGACATATTCTAACGATTGGCTCAATAGTCTGGACGACCAAAGAGCCAGGCATTCGTTTTATTTACAAAAATTACAATTAATCGTATTTTGCAAAATTTTACTTTGAAAAACAGAAAAGCTGCTATCGAACTTAATCGTAAGAGCCAGATGGTGTCAGAGGCGGTTGAAGAGATTTTAAGTCTGGTGGACAAAGCCACAGTTGTATTCAAGGAAATAGCTGGGAACGATGTGATTACATTATTTGATGGTGAGTACTACATTTCTGCAGAGGCCTAAAATATTCAAGCTAATAAATAAAATAAATTCATGATGACTGCGTGCTGTCATACTTATTAATTATGCTTCGAGTATAATTATTAATTTAAGTACATAAACAAAAATAAACTAATTAAGGTATATTCTTAAACCATTTTACTGTTAGTCAGAATTATTCCAACTCTTCCAAACAGCTAAATATACAGCCTCATTATGAAATATTTAAAAAATTGAGATGATAAAAGTGAAAAAGCTTAAGTCGACTTAAAAGTAGCCTGTACTTATGTGTAGAAGAATTATAGGATAAAATGAAGAAAATTGATAATAAAAATTTGCTATCAATTATACTATGCGGTCTATGCGTGTCTGTGCCTGTATGTGTTTGTGTGTGAGCAAGTCTGAGCAAGTGTGCAGTACAGAGTTGAGCAAAGCAGCAACAACAACAGCAGTCGTGGGCAAAGCTTGGGAAGAGATGACATATATTGCTATAACTTCCTTTACAAATTACATATCTCGATGAAACTTGACATACGCAATTGCGAAATTTAAAATTCCAAGAATTTTGGGAGTTATGGAAAATGACTAATAGTGGGAAGGTAGAGGAAAGGAGGCCAATTTTTAATACACTTCTACACACAAAGTATTTGTATTATTAGTATTTGTGGGCCAAATTCGGCGTTTCGAGCTCTTACACTGAGATATAGGTGCTCATACGGACGGACAGACAATTAGGGCTAAATAGGCTCGACTTATGCTAATATGAATATAAGTACAATACACATACATATATGTATTGTACTTCATGGGGTCTGCCTTCTTATGTCTGTTAGCTTTATAACTTTTCACAAACCCAATATAGCCTTATATCTTTCAGGTACAGAGCATTAATGCGACAAGGTTATTAATGAATTTGTGAGCTTTTCACACAAAAACCAAACCCCATGCAAACGTATACGTATGCAATATTGTATTCATACTAATTATTAATTAAAATTGAATTAATTTTGGCAATTTGCATATAGCTGAACAAACTGGTCGAAAAACGGATGACGCAACTGGTGGTGCTAATGCAACAGCTGCAGCGGCCAGCAGTTCCGGTGGCGGTGCCGGTGGTGGAGGAGGAGGAGGTGGTGGAGGAGGAGGACAGCAACAGGACTGGAGCATATTATGGTCCTGCTTTGAAAATCCTTTGATACTACTGACAACGACAGACAGCTTGCCGAAAGGAATGCAGGTATGCTGAGCAGAGTGTTGAAAGCCAATCGAAAAGGCAATGCCGCTCTATTCCGTCTTGGTTTCAGGACATGGTGTGTAATGCTGTCGTCGAAATGCGCCGATACTATAGTCGTAAGGTAATCGACGTACTGATTAAGGTAATACGCGCCGCATTGGACACAATTCGACGCCGCTTCATAGCCGACGAGAACGAAACAGCTACAAAGAAGCCGATTTTCGCACTCCATGCCAGTTTGCAGATCCCGAACGTCCTAATAAAGCCCAACTTGGACGAGCTGCAAGAAATTTTGGTAACAGCGGGCAAGAATATAACGGGAATTGCCAAGGGTGTGGCTCAATGGTCCAGCGGCAAAGATCCACCAGTGCGTAATCCATTTGGCATTTCAATATCTATATACTTGTATAACCAATAGCCATTAAAATATCATTCCATCTACAGCAAGTCTCCATGACGGTGCAACCGCGCACTGGGCGGAACCACAATGAGGGTAACAACAAGAATCGTAGGCGTAAGATCTATTGCCTAGCGTCGGAGGAGAAGCCACAGATGCCGCACATGCTCAAGTCGTTTTATTCGGCTATTATGGACAACAAAGAGGTGGCCAAAGCCTTCAACCAGTTGTCGAGCTGCACCAAAAACATCAAGCCCGATATGCAAACATATATCAAGCGCTGGAAACCATACCATTTCCTGTGGAAAAACGATCGCACAACGCGACAACTAATGGACTTCGGGCTGCAGGAATTTGAATCTACACTGCGTTGTCTCTCTGATTTGGATACAAACCTACTGATGGAGCCGGACGTGGAAATTTTTGGCCAGTGCATTGCTGTGTACAATGAAAGGCTCAAGTATGGTTTGGCGATCGAAATAAAATGTAAGTGAACGTTGTGTAAGTACGGATGGACGAGTATGTACCTCCTAGCAGGTCTCATTTCCATCAGCTCCCTACCCCATGTACCCATATAAAATGGTATGTATATACGTAATCATAAGCATAATTATCGTTGTCAGAGCAATTCACTTCTAGAATTAAAAGGTGTATAATTTGACAACAGAATTTGGTTCTGGTTTCCTCTCATGCGGCGCCTGCATCCATTTGATCCTACAATTTAGGACTATTCATGTTAACGTTAAGAATGAGCATGCCTAGCTTGCCTCCGAAATTTTTCTGAATTACTTGTGTAGCGTTGTTAGCTCAGGAAAAGGTTGAACCTAATAAACAACAATTTTAACAAAACATAAACCGACTTCAAACAATTCTACAAGTAACTCAAATTAATATGCGCTAAAAAGTAAACAAATAATTGTGTATTCTTCTACAATATTGTAGGTAGAATTATTGATATTTTTGGAGTCGGTGTCAGCCAAGGAAACACTACAATATACCTAGCAATAATAATATGAGAATACTTTAAGAAATATTTTTATCCCCTGTACCCGCAGGGTTAAAAGGGTATATTAGGTTTGTGCAGCATTGCGAGAGAAATCGATCTAGAAATGTCCGTCCGTCTGCCCGTCCGTCTGTCTGGATGAACGCAAGGATCACAGAAACTATAAAAGCTGGAACAACCAAAGTTGGTATGCATATTCTCCTAGGTCCGAGAAAGGACGAGTTTATTTTATTTTTTGAATTTCCCTCCCTTCCCCGCGATACAGAATTTCGTCAATACCGACCACATTTCAAAAGCTACCCTAACCAAACTTGGCACACATAATTTATACATAATAATAATAACAATAATCCATAATAATTGTTTCAAATTTCATCTAAATCGGTTAATTCGTTGCTTATCATACCAAAAATACTGTTAGGTCCTCTGCCGTGCTGGTAATGGGCTAGGATGGGCAATGGGTAGGGTTTATTATTTATTTTTAACTAAGAATCACGCCTAAAGAATTTAAATAGATGGTAGAAAGGGCCGTGAAAGCACGCAGCCGGAAATAAAAAAAAATACTTATAATAGAGGTACGTATCGAAAACTTTCGAACATTTTAAGAGTTAACCGATTGGAACTAATTGGGAAATCTGCAGCTGCTTGCCACCCTAATCCCGCCCGATCCAGCTTACAGTCAGTCACTTATTCTTTGTATACGATAACGAACACTGCTCCATAAAAAGCAAAATGATAAATACGTGATTTTTAAAAAAGTGTACAAGTCTTTTGTTTATTAAATTATTATTTTGCAGCATGCAATCACAAAATCGGACAGGCAATGAAGAAGAAGTATAAGAAGGAAATGGATTACGTCTATGCTGTCATAAACGAAATGGATCGTAAGCTGGATAGACCCATACGAGACCTGGACGATGTGCGTATGATAATGGAAACACTGGGAAAAATTCGCGAGCAAGAGGTTGATATGGAGTTACGGATTGATCCAATAGAAGTGAGTAAACATAATTAGGCAGGTATAGTTTAAATTAAATTGTACCTTTGCAGGAAGCTTTTAATATCCTCACGCGTTACGAAGTACAAGTCGATCGGGAACAATTCGACTTGGTGGATAATCTACGGATCACTTTCCAGAACCTGCTAGCTTGCGCCCTGAAGGCTCAAGTGAAACTACTGGAAATGCAACCGGCTTTCCAGGATGATTTGCGCACTAACTTGGACAATTTCAAGCTGGACAAAATATCCTACGTGACGGAGTATCGTACTGCAGGCCCCATGCAGGCCGGTTTGACACCACGGGAGGCCTCCGATCGGTTGATACTTTTCCAGAATCGTTTTGAAGGAATGTGGCGTCGCTTACAGACTTATCAAAGTGGCGAGGAACTCTTCGGTCTACCTCAAACAGACTATCCAGAGCTAGGTCAAATACGAAAAGAACTTAATTTGCTGCAAAAACTGTACAAGCTCTACAATGACGTGATTGATCGTGTCAGCAGCTACTATGATATTCCGTGGAGCGAAGTCGACATCGAAGAAATAAACAACGAGTTAATGGAGTTCCAAAACCGTTGTCGCAAACTACCGAAGGGCCTTAAAGAGTGGCCCGCTTTCCATGCTCTGAAGAAGACCATCGACGATTTTAACGATATGTGCCCCCTGTTGGAGTTGATGGCGAATAAAGCCATGAAACCACGCCATTGGCAAAGGATCATGGATGTTACTCGCTACATCTTCGAGTTCGACTCGGAGGGTTTCTCGCTTAAGAACATATTGGAGGCGCCGCTATTGAAGCATAAGGAGGACATCGAAGACATTTGCATAAGCGCGATGAAAGAGAAGGATATAGAGGCCAAGTTAAAGCAAGTGACAAACGAGTGGTCAGTCCACGAATTACAATTCATGAGCTTCAATAATCGTGGAGAGCTCTTATTGCGGGGCGACACCACTGCCGAAACGATCGGACAGCTGGAGGACAGCCTAATGGTACTTGGCTCTCTGCTTTCCAACCGATACAATGCACCGTTCCGCAAGCAGATACAACAGTGGGTTTACGATCTGTCCAACTCCAATGAAATACTAGAGCGGTGGCTTCTGGTGCAAAATATGTGGGTGTATCTGGAAGCCGTGTTTGTGGGTGGCGATATTGCGAAGCAACTGCCGAAGGAGGCGAAAAGGTTTTCGAAAATTGACAAGTCTTGGCAAAAGATAATGCAACGGGCGCATGAGACGCCGGGAGTGGTTGCTTGCTGTGTGGGTGACGACTTGCTAAAGCAATTGCTTCCCCATTTGCAAGAGCAGCTGGAGATATGTCAGAAATCCTTGAGTGGATACCTAGAACGCAAGCGCATGATGTTTCCACGCTTCTTCTTCGTGTCAGATCCAGCTCTACTCGAGATACTGGGCCAAGCTTCCGATTCGCACACCATACAAAATCACTTGCTCTCGATCTTCGATAATACGCGACACGTTAAGTTCCACGATATTGAGTATAATAAAATGATGGCGATTATATCGAGTGAGGGCGAAATGATTCAGTTAGACCGAGCGATCCGAGCTGAGGGTTCTGTCGAGACATGGCTAACTCAATTGCTGGTCACAGCACAGCAGTCACTGCATTCGATCATTCGTACCGCATATGCGACAATAAACGATCCAAATTTCACGCTATTGGGTTTTCTGGAAAAGGTTCCAGCTCAAATCGGGTTATTGGGTATACAAATGGTTTGGACGCGCGATGCAGAAATGGCGCTGATGCAGGCCAGGCATGAGAGGAAGGTCATGTCTGAGACAAACAATAAGTTTTTAGAAATGCTTAATACGCTTATAGATCAGACAACGCGGAATCTAACAAAAATGGAGCGAACGAATTTCGAAACCTTGATCACGATTCATGTCCACCAGCGCGATATTTTCGATATTTTGGTAAGTCCTCCCTCTTGTTTTGAATATGCTCGCATGGGCTTGGGTTCGATTTGTTTTTTTAACTTTCAGTGCCGCATGAACATCAAGTCGGCAAACGATTTCGAATGGCTGAAGCAGTGTCGTTTTTACTTCAAGGAAGATTTAGATAAGACTTGGATTTCCGTAACGGATGTTACGTTCACCTACCAAAATGAGTATCTGGGATGTACAGACCGTTTGGTCATCACACCTTTAACAGATCGGTGAGTGGATTATTGATACACTCGCACTCACTAAAAAATCCGACAGTAATTTAGTTAACATTAAACAAAAAAAATGATTCTTTTTTTAGTTTATTCATTCCCTATAATATAATGATTAATTTTGAGTTTTACTTTACAACTTTACTAATATTCATTATTTTTTAGCAAAAAAAAAACTAAATAATAAATTATAATAAATAAAAAAAAAAAATTTGAGAGAATGAAAATTAAAAATTTTAAATCATGGTGTAAATGCATAGATAATACTAAGAAATGATATTGGAAAATTCCTCGCTTTTTCAAAGTTACTAATGTTGAATGATTTTTTTGTTAAAAAAAAAAAACACTATTCGCTATCCCTGATTTAAAACGTAGCTTAAGTGTAAACAAGAGAGAACGCTACAGTCGAGCAAGCCCGACAGTGTAATACCCTGTACCCAGGTAAATTTCCGACACTGAGGTTTATGCTCCCATAGCAGCAGCAAAAAGAGGAAGAAGAAGAGCGAACTTGTTGCTGCAGTTTGGGGGGTTGTACTGGCGAAAATTTGTTTTGCTAATAACTTTTCTTAGAATTGACCGAATTGAATAAAACAAACAACAGTAGACAATTATATATAAATTATGTGTGCAAAGTTTGGTTTAGGTAGCATTTAAAATGTGGACGCTATTGACGAAATTCTGTAGCGGGGGAAGGGGGGGAAAATTCCAAAAAATAAAATAAACTCGTCCTTTCTCGGACCTAGGAGAATCTGGATGCCAACTTTGGTTATTCTAGCTTTTATAGTTTCTGAGATCCTCGCGTTCATCCAGACGGACAGACGGACGGACGGACGGACATGTCTAGATCGATTTCTCTCGTCATGCTGATTCAGAATATATATACTTTATGGGGTCGGAGATGCTTCCTTCTGCATGTTACATACTTTGCACAAACCTAATATACCCTTTTTACCCTACGGGTACAGGGTATAAAAAGGCGATTATGGGAAAATAATTTGCAAGCCCAACGAGCTGCAAAACAATCGGCTTGCTACAGGGAAATGCGTTCCGCCCGACTAAATTGCTGCAAAGAGAGGATAAATTGGTCGGCTGATGATTGGGCCAAAATAAACTTAATTGGTCCAGTTTCGGGAGTAATGGTGTGTTGAAATTGAATCTCGTTGTTTAATGTACAAAAACAAACTTAACGAGTGGAAAAACTAATGTCGACGGCCCTGACTTTGAAATGCTCTGCACATTAATGGACCCTAATGCTTTTTTAATACTACCATTTAGTCTGGGTACAAATATTTGATCTACAATATACAAGTACATATGTAGTTAAACTTTCGTTTGTTGTTGGTTTTCTCATCAATGTGCTTGTTTAATCCACAGCTGCTATATAACTCTGGCCCAGGCCTTAACACTGAGTATGGGGGGTGCGCCATGTGGCCCTGCTGGCACTGGAAAAACAGAAACAGTCAAAGACATGGGGAAAACGTTGGCTAAATACGTTGTTGTATTTAATTGCTCCGATCAAATGGATTACAGGTAATTATAATTTTGGTATTCATTATTATATTATACCCTGCAGGTTTGTGCGAGTGTATATGTATGTAACACACAGAATGACTCGCGGCAGACTCCACTAAATATTTATATTCAACATGACAAGACGAGTCGATTTAGAAATGTCAATTTCTCCGTATAAAAGGACAAATTTTTTTTATCTATTAGTGATTTTTCATAACTCCCGTATTTTTAGGAATTTTCAACTCAAATTTGACAATTACATCCATTTAGGGATTACGAGTCTTAGCTCAAAGGATGCACCGTGTTTAACCATCGTGTCCAACAGATAGATTGGCCTGTATGACGAGGATTTCGTAGGGGGTTGTTGGCCAGGCTCTGGCGAGAGAATTATCTCCAGTTTCCAGTTTTTCTTTGACGAAGGGCAAAGAGTGGTCCACCGCTTCCAGACTGTACTTCATTTGTTGTTTTACCTCTGGGAACGAGAGGACCTCGAAAATAACACGGGTTTCGAGCCTGTTTTCTTTCCAAAGGCTCCCTCGGGCACCGCAAGGCAATCCTCTCCCTCCATAAGAACTGGTACTGGGCCCTGATATCCTCAAAAGCTGTTATGAAAACACATCACGGCTCCAGGAGGTGGATAGGAAAAGTGCGCTACTGACAAAGGTCAAGTCCACGACTGATCCAAGACCAGGTCATTTTCATCTTCGAGACAGAATTTAATAATGGGATGTCAAGCTTCGCAAAGGTGTTCTAAGTGTTCTGCCTTAAGCATTCATTGCGGCACCTAACAGATCCTAAGCACTAAGCAGACCAGGATCGCGGAAACTTGCTTAGAGGAAAGCTCATCAAAATACACCCTCAGATGGTTGGTGCTGTTTGCTATTGCTCGTTTGATAGGGCGGATAGCGGCAATCCCGTCCCAGAGTGGTTACCAGGGCATATATGTGGCTTGTACACCTCAAAATTATAGATACACGTATGATCTAAGACATTCAAGCCCTATTAGCAGCTGGGAAATGTCCTTTATGTTTCCTTTGTTTTCCTTAGTTGTGGTCTTAGAACAATCTGGATACCAAGTTTGGTTCTTCTGGCACTTACACTATTTGAACTTTTGGGGTTCAGACGAATGGACAGACAGACGGACATTTCTATATCGAATTGTCTTGTCATACATATGGGCATTTCCTTCTTGGGGCCTCATTCTGTGTGTTACATGTACACTCACACTAAACTAGTAACCCTTTGGGTACAGGATATCAAAAGGTTCGTAAATGTAATGATGAATTTGGAAAAACCATAAATATATATGAAATTGTATAGCTCGATTTGAACCTTTTTTGCAAGGTATTACTTTTACCAGCAGATTAAAAATAATTCCAAGAGATAAGTTATATTAACAATAACTAAAGAGGCTCGTATAGCACTTATAACGATTCCAAAAACTTTAATGGATTCCATTTTCATTTTATGATTTTGTAGAGGTCTTGGTCGTATCTATAAGGGACTTGCCCAATCAGGAAGTTGGGGCTGCTTCGACGAGTTCAACCGCATTGAGTTGCCGGTTCTGTCAGTCGCCGCTCAGCAAGTGGCCGTCGTACTTACTGCTAAGAAGGAGAAGAAGAAAACGTTCCTTTTTACCGATGGAGATACTATTGAGATGAATCCTGAATTTGGAATTTTTATAACGATGGTGAGTGCATTTGCTTATGAAATACCTGAGACTTGCGAACAGGGAACAAGTGTTAGTGACAAAATGCATACATTTTGGGCTTTTGCGCAAGAACTTCCTCCTTTTCCCCACCCCCATGCTTTTAGTGATTTCCCATAACTCCCTTAGTTCTTTGAATTTTTTGATCAAGCCGGAAGTAAATACCAAACTTGATTAAAAAATTCAAAGAATTATGGGAGGTATGTGTTTAATCGTGATAGCCCTATTTGATAGCAACCTATAGCCATAATGTAAAATCTGCCGAAGCTCTGCCAGCAGCTATGTATTGCACACATATACTATACAAACTCACATACAGCCATCGGGTGTCCCGACTTTGAAATACTCTGTACATATGTTTAGAATAATTTTGGAAATTAAAAAAATTAAGAAAATTAAAAACGCCTCCTTCTGGCTGTTACATTTTCCACCTCCCGCAAACCTAATATACTCTGAACACAATTACACCTAATTCGGTATTTACACGATACACAAGAAAGTAATGCTAAAGTCGAGCAGGCTCAACTCTTAAATACCCTGTACCACCCCACCAAAAAAAAAAAAAAATATTAATAAATTTAATTAATTAATTAAATTACATTTACATTAGAATCGTGTCCATTCGTGTTGGTGTACTTGTACATATGTATGTATGTGTGCATTGGGCCTGGTTATATGGCTATAACTTTCTTTCTAATCACCCTATCATAATGAATAATGGTATACGGATATATAATCACTAACTGGATATATAGTTTGGTTATTCCAAGCTTGGTTATTCTAGCTCTTATACTTTCTGGGATCCTTGCGATCATACAGACAGACGAACATGGCTATATCGACTCGGCTTGTTATGCTGATCAAGAATATACATATATACTTTGTGGGGTCTTCCACGCCTCCTTCTGTTGTTCCATGTACACTCGCACAAAACTAACAAGATAGAACGCTACAGTCGAGCAAGTCCGACAGTGTAATACCCTGTACCCAGGTAAACTTCCGTTACTGAGTTATATGCGCCCATAGCAGCAGCAAAAAAAGGAAGAAGAAGAGCGAACTTGTTGCTGCAGTTTGGGGGGTTGTACTGGCGAGAATTTGTTTTGCTAATAACTTTTCTTAAATTTGACCGAATTAAATAAAATTTTAAAAAACAGTAGATAATTATATATATAATATAATTATGTGTGCAAAGTTTGGTTTAGGTAACATTTGAAATGTGGACGCTATTGACGAAATTCTGTAGCGGGCGAAAAATAAAAAAAATAAAATAAACTCGTCCTTTCTCGGACCTAGGAGAATCTGGATGCCAACTTTGGTTATTCTAGCTTTTATAGTTTCTGAGATCCTTGCGTTCATCCAGACGGACGGACAGACGGACGGACGGACAGACGGACGGACGGACGGACGGACGGACGGACGGACGGACGGACATGTCTAGATCAATTTCTCTCGTCATGCTGATTCAGAATATATATACTTTATGGGGTCGGAGATGCTTCCTTCTGTATGTTACATACTTTGCACAAACCTAATATACCCTTTTTACCCTACGGGTACAGGGTATAAAAAGTCGTGTAAAAAAAAGATATTAATATGCAAAATGAATTGTGCTAAATGGAATAAGGTCGAGTAATCATATATAAAATTTCTAGTTTTCAAACCGTGTTAAATTAAAACCGTGTAAAAAAGAACCGTGTAAAAACAGAATTGGGTGTACATCTATATTGATTAAATTAATTTGATTTAGAACAGTTTTTACATGCTGTTTAAGAGTTGGGCCTGCTCGACTCCCGCATTCCATTCTAAGTATATACATACATATATGCAAATTAAACTAATCGACCATATCTGTCATTACCAAACCGTTATGCATAACAGAGTCTGGATTCTGGACAAATACATATACTCGTATATACATACATCATTAATTTATAGATGAGCGCGCTCTTGGACACAACGATGTACTCGATACAAAATATTTGTCTTAATTAAATTTTTAAACGGTTGGTTTTCGCCACTAATTACGGTACTTATCGTGGCCCATTTAGTCGCCCAATAAATTATTATTTATGAATGCACACAATTTTCTTTTGAGAACAGAACGATCATAGCCATGAAGCTCGCCGCTCCGTTTTTATTTTTGCTGACCGTGGTCCTCGTTAAGAGCTATTCACGATTTACGAACATTAAGTGCAAGAACCTTGACCCGTCGTTCTCGAACTTTTCAAAGTGCGATCTTAAGGTCTTGGGTCGTGGCATTGTGGGATTGAATATGCAAATCGATTTGCTTAAATCCCCTATTTCAAACATTTTGGTAAGCACTGAAAATTAGAGAGGCGAATTTTGTTTAATAATAGTTTCCATGCTTTTGAAGGTTAACTTTAGCATTATGAAAAAATTAAATGGTTACCGTCCATTTTTGTATAATTTTACATTTGACTTCTGCGACTACCAAAAACGTAAAAACAGTTATCCGCTTTTTAGAATCATTCATATCTGTATTTTGAACGTATCGAATTTTGATCATACATGCCCCTATGACGTAAGTTCGCATTGAGTTTAATTATATGGAAACATAACCCCTCTTTTTTCCCAACAGCACAGCATCATCATCGACAATTTTGTAATTAAGGACGATATGTTCAAGTTGACGCCATATCCCAGCGGTTCATATCTTTATCAAATTACCATGATTGTCTATAATACTTGGCGCGCCGTGGTGTATATTTATTTTGATGTGAATGATGTGTAACACTTTATTACTAATTATAAGTGTACAACAAATTAAAGCGCAAAATTCAAAACGACCTTAAAAGTTATCTTCTAACAAGTTTGTCCTGTTTGCCCATCAACGGGGATGGAGATGCTTACTTCTGCCTGTTACTTACTTGTACTTTGCACAAACCTAATACACTTTTACCCTTTTTGCCTTCCGAGGCCAGGGTATCAAAAACTAAATACTCTGTTTTTTGATTGTTTATTTTTTACTCGAGGCCTGAAATATTCGTGTTTTTCAGTGGAAATTTGAGACTTTCGTGTCTATGTACATATTCAAGGTGCGTTCCAAAGTAAACAGGACTCTTTGAATCTAGCACCCCCTGGTGGCGCTATCTATATGTCGACTGGTGCGTTAGAATCTGCTATCTTTATCGATTGTCCAGTGAGAATTTCATGACATTTCATCGATTGGAAGTGAAGTTATTGCGTTTTAAGTGTCAGTATGTTTTTGTTATCGGTGCGAAAATGAGCTTCGAACAAAGAGCCAACATTAAATTTTGTTTTAAAATTGGTAAAACTTCTACCGAAACGTTTCAATTGCTGGAACAAGTTTATGGCGATGATTGCCTATCCCGTAGCAGAGTGCACGAGTGTTTTCAACGTTTTCAAAGGGGTCGTGAGCACATAATCAATCGAAATTCGCGATCACCGAAAGTTCCATCGAAACTGTGCGTCAGTTCATCAAAAATCAGCCGAAATCATCATTGAAATTGATGGAAATGGAATTAAACATCTCCGAAACATCGATTTATCACATTTTGACCGAACATTTGGGCTTACGAAAGGTGTGTGCACGGTTTGTTCCGCACAAATTGACTGACGACCAAAAATTGCTCTCATCGATCGACGCTGGTGACCGATTATTTGACCAAAAATCACATTTTAACCATTAACCACTCGCCGTATTCACCTGATATGGCACCGTATGACTTTTACCTTTTCGGAAAAATGCATTTGCCCATGAAAGGAAAGCGTTATGCAGACGTAGAGGCCATTCAAAAGGCTTGCACCGGCATACTGGCGGCCATACCGGCCAACGAGCTAAAACACTCGTCCGACATGCTTTTGGATCGTGCAAAAAGCTGTATTTAAGCAGAAGGAGACTATTTTGAATAAAATAAATTGAATTTGCCGAAAAAACCATTTGTTCTGTTTTTTTTAAAAAGTCCTGTTTACTTTGGAACACACCTTGTATTTTAGAAGCTTCAACTTCATCCTCAGCTTAGAGCCAAAAAGCTAAATTTATTTAAGTGCATTTTGTTATCATTGCCGTTACATTCTGCGAATATTATTATATTCATTGTTGCATTGTCCCAGATTTTGTAAACATTATGCATTATAGTTTTGGGACCAGCCCTATAATTTACAACCGGTTCCAGAGCAATTTGTTTGATTAGGCAAGTATTTGCAATGAGTTGGTTGAACAGTTTTCTTATGCGGGGTTGAGTAATTATATTTTTTTTTTTGGGAAGCGGGTTCTGTTTTTTAAAGATTTTAATTCTAAAACTGAGCAATTCTTTTTATGCAAAACTTAAATTAGTAATTTATAATTGTTAAGGTTTTAAAATCGGGGTTTATTGTAAATATGTAAACACCTTATGCTGTTACTTCCATATATATAACAACTATTTTAATTATTCATTGTACACAGAATCCAGGATATGCTGGTCGAAAGGAGCTACCAGAAAATTTGAAAATACAATTTCGCACGGTTGCCATGATGGTTCCGGACAGGCAAATCATTATACGGGTGAAGCTGGCCTCGTGTGGCTTTCTTGAGAATATCACGCTAGCCCGAAAGTTTTACACACTTTACAAATTGTGCGAGGAGCAATTAACCAAACAGGTGCATTATGATTTCGGACTTCGTAATATACTTTCTGTGCTGCGAACTTTAGGAGCCGCCAAGCGAAGAAACTCGAAGGATAGTGAGAGTACGATTGTAATGCGCGTCCTGCGAGACATGAATCTCTCCAAGCTGATTGATGACGATGAGCCACTTTTTATGTCGCTAGTGTCGGACTTGTTTCCAAATCAGGTTATATCGGACATATCGTAGTATATGTGGTTCATGCAACAAAGTCTCTTTAATTTATTCCAGACTCTTGAGAAAACCAACTACCACGAGCTAGAAGCAGCAATTTTGCACCAAACAAATGAATCTAGCCTGGTCTATCATCCTCCATGGGTTCTGAAACTAATCCAGCTGTACGAAACGCAAAACGTTCGCCACGGCATAATGACGCTGGGGCCGACTGGTGCAGGAAAAACCACTTGTATTCAAACACTTATGAAGGCAATGACCCAGATGGGTGATATCCATCGTGAGATGCGCATGAATCCGAAAGCAATAACAGCTGCACAGATGTTTGGCCGCCTGGATGTGGCCACTAATGACTGGACTGATGGTATTTTTTCAGCTCTTTGGAGAAAAACTCTCAAAGTTAAGAATGGCGAGCATGTCTGGCTGGTCCTGGACGGACCGGTGGACAGTATCTGGATAGAAAACTTGAACTCAGTTTTAGATGACAACAAGACGCTCACCTTGGCAAATGGAGATCGTCTGACTATGGCTCCAACTGTGAAAATCATTTTCGAGCCGCACAATATAGATAATGCCTCGCCGGCGACTGTTTCACGCAATGGAATGGTTTATATGAGCTCTTCGGGTCTAGACTCACGGCCAAGTAAGGAACAAGCAAGCTGTTATACCCTGTACCCGAACAGTCAAAGTAAACAGGCATATTACTTGTAGATGTAGAGTATGTAACAAATGTTATATATTCTAATCTTAATCCGTCTGTCTGGGTGAAAGCCTAGATTTCGGAAACGGCTGAGTCTACATAGACCATTTCATATAAAACAACATATATTCAATACTAGAGGAAGCTTGTTTTGGGTACAGGGTATTGTACTGTCGAGCTGGCTGGACTGTTACATTCCATCTAGTTTTAATCTCCATTTTATGCATCAATTTACGAATTTTGCAGTCGTTCAAGCTTGGCTAAAAAACCGTGCCCCCGGGGAGAAGTCAATTTTCTCAGAACTATTTGAGAATACATTCGTGGAAGTGTATAACTGGGGCGTGCAGAATGTGAAGCTGCAAATGCCAGTGCTTCAGTGCAATGTAGTGCAACAAATGCTGTTTGTATTGGAGGGGCTGATACCCGTGAAGAAGGAGGACGAGCAAGCCGTCAGTTTGTCAAGCAAGGAGAGTCACGATGGTATGTTTGCTGAGAACTAACCGCATTCCTCAGATTTCAGATCGCTGTGTGGCATTATAAATCGGAAGTAAACAGTAGTTTTAAGCAAATTGGTGAAAACCACAAATTACAATAAATTTGACATATTTTAGCAGCTAGGCGGTTAGAAGCACAAAAACCACTCGACGAAGTACGAAGGCATTCAATTAGCAGTCAGGTTGTTGGTAAGGTATAACATCCACATTGTCAAAAGTAATTTTCGTAAAAGTCTAAATGTGCTTCTATGTGTACGTACTACTTAATTAATATAAATGTCTAGCTTGGATTTCATAATGGTTTAACTATTCGATATCTTGCACCTGTATCTGTGTGCTTTTCTTTTAAATACAGTATAATTTGCTAAGCTGCCTCGATATTTAGCTGCATCGACGAGATAGCTGCGTGAAATTGGCTTTTAGCAGCATTGTGAGTTGATTTTGGACTTAATTGCCTCATGTCGGCAGTCAATTTTTGCCATTTTCTGTGAATATTACCATCTATAAAACGTTTTGTTAAATTAGCTCTTTAAATTCTGTGAGAATAGCAATGTTTCAGCAAGTGAATACATTCAGGACACACTATTAGAATTGATAAGGGACAACGATCCAGCCAATATTTTCAATGCTGATGAAACTGGCCTATTTTCGCTGTAAACTGTGGCAAATCCATAATTGAATTTTTGAAAACAATATCATTGCGATCCGTAGTGACGACGATGACGAAGTCGATGGAATTAACAGCCATTCTTTTAAAGAATCATGAAATAGGAGGACAAATTCTTTAATTTAAATTTTGATAAGGCTGAATTGAACAAATTATAGACTATTTGTAATTTGATATACTTATGTGGCTAAAGGTAATATTACTTTAGTTAATGACTCTTATGAAACGGCATTAAAATTGTACAAATTCGATTTAAAAAATAAAATTCTTCCAACTGCCTTTTTAGGATAGCTGCCTCAAAAGTCTGTGCAAAGTATTCGATCGGCTAATCAAATTATACTGTATACATTTTGATTTGTCTCCTTGTCTTTCGTAGTGACTTTCAATATAAACTAATCTCCCGCTTTCCCCTTCTTTGTGTCCACCTTGCTTCCATGTTAACAACTGTAGAAGATGTTCCAGACGAGATCGCTTTGGAGGAAAAAGAGGACACCTGCACACCTGAACACTTGCACCGCTTGTATATATTCGCGCTCGCCTGGGGCTTGGGCGGTTATCTCTCTACTAGCGATCGCGTCAAAATGAATCTGTTTGTTAAGGAATCGTTTCCTAATTTAGACTACGCTAAAGGTAGTGCTCAAGAAAATAGCATATTCGACTTTTTCGTTTCTCCAACGGGCATGTGGCAGTCATGGAAAACACTCGTCACTCCCTACATGTATCCGGAGCTTTCCACACCAGACTATTTGGGAATTTTGGTGCCTATTGTGGATAATGTGCGCATCGATTACCTAATAGGTACCATTGCCAACCAGGAGCGTGCCGTGATGGTGATCGGCGAACAGGGCACGGGCAAAACAGTCATTATGAAAAACTTTATGAAGAAAATGAATTTGGAAACATACATGGGCCGGTCATTTAACTTTTCTTCGGCTACAAGCCCATACCAGTTTCAACGTACAATTGAGAGCTATGTGGAGAAGCGTGTTGGAGTCACATTTGGGCCACCCGGTGGTCGCAAGTTGATTGTTTTTATTGATGACATCAATTTGCCCGAAATAAATGAGTGGGGAGATCAAATAACAAATGAGATTGTCCGCCAATCCATGGACATGAAGGGTTTCTATAGCCTGGAAAAACCGGGTGACTTTACAACTGTTGTAGACGTACAGTACGTAGCAGCAATGGGGTTACCGGGTGGAGGGCGCAACGATATACCATCGCGCCTGAAACGCCAGTTTTGTGTCTTTAACTGCAACATTCCCGACAATGACTCCACCGATAAGATATTCCGCGTCATTGGCGAAGGTCACTATAACGCCAAGCGTGGCTTTCTGCCCGAAGTTCGCAATCTCATCAAAAAATTGATTGTCGTGACACGACATCTGTGGCAGCGTACACGGGAAAAGTTGTTACCTACGCCTGCAAAGTTCCATTACGTGTTCAGCTTGCGCGATTTGTCACGTATCTGGCAAGGCATGGTTGGTACTTTATCCACAGTTATCACCTCGGAAAGCGTGCTCATGGCATTATGGAAGCATGAGTGTACTAGGGTATTTGCCGATCGATTTACCACGTTTCAGGACAAGGAGTGGTTCGGCTCAGAGCTGTCTTGTCTTGTTCGCGAAGAACTCAGTGAAGCCCATTCTCAAATGATAATTCCGAATCCGGTGTTTGTCGATTTTATGCGCGACGCACCAGAACCTACGGGCGAGGAAGGCGAAGATACCGATATGGAGCTGCCAAAAGTATACGAACCGGTGAACTCTCATGAAGTGCTCCGCGAGCGTCTCGTTATGTTCCTCGCCCAATTCAATGAAATGGTGCGAGGGTCTGGAATGGATTTGGTGTTCTTCCCGGATGCGATGCTGCACTTGGTGAAGATCTCCCGGATCATTCGGCATCCGAGAGGAAACGTCATGCTTGTCGGGGTCGGAGGTTCCGGAAAACAGTCGCTGACGAAATTGGCATCGTTTATAGCTGGCTACAAAACATTCCAAATTGCGTTGACGCGTTCGTACAATGTGGCCAATTTCCTGGAGGATCTAAAGCTGCTCTATCGAACCTGTGGTGTGCAGGGTAAGGGCACAACCTTCCTCTTCACTGATATGGATATTAAAGAAGAAGGTTTCCTGGAGTATTTGAATAACATACTCTCGAGCGGCGTCATATCAAATTTATTCTCGCGCGATGAGCAGGCCGAAATCGTGCAAGAGTTGACGCCGATCATGAAACGCGAAAATCAACGCAAAACAGCGACCCCGGAAAGTGTGATGGAATTTTTTTTGGCCCGAACTTGCACCAATCTACATGTGGCCTTTTGTTTTTCACCTGTTGGCGAGACTTTCCGAACCCGCCTCCTGAGGTTTCCAGCATTAGTGTCCGGATGCACTATAGACTGGCTGCATCCTTGGCCAAAAGATGCACTCGTTTCGGTTGCTAGACACTTTCTGAGTAACTTCGAGATTGAGTGTACACCGGCCATCAAAGAAGAACTTGTTAACGCACTTGGCTCCATTCAAGATATAGTCGCCGAAACATCTCATGAATACTTCCAACGTTTCCGTCGCGCCACGCACGTAACTCCCAAATCCTACCTAAACTTTATTTCGGGCTACAAAAATATTTATCAGCAGAAGCAGAAAGAACTGCGCGATGGTGTGGAAAAGATGGATACGGGCTTGGAGAAACTTAAGGAGGCTTCCGCCTCTGTTGAGATACTTAAAAAAGACTTAGTTGTGATGGAGGAAGAGCTTGTAGAGGCGTCTAAGAATGCAGAATCCGTATTAGTTGAGGTAACTGAGCGTGCAATGCAAGCGGAGATTGTCAAGAATCAGGTACTTATCGTAAAAGACAAAGCTGAGGCACTCGTCGCTTGTATCGCCCACGAAAAAGCACTTGCTGAAGAAAAACTAGAAGCTGCTAAGCCAGCACTCGAGGAGGCGGAGAACGCACTGAACACCATCAAGCCGGCGCATATTGCTACGGTCCGTAAGCTGGGAAGACCGCCGCATTTAATAATGCGGATAATGGACTGCGTGCTGATACTTTTTAAGCGAAAGCTGCACCCCTGTATACCTGATTCTGGCACTCCATGTCCCAAGCCGTCCTGGCAGGAATCATTGAAGGTTTGTTGGAGTCACTCTTCATGAACGATCTCTGTAATACTTTCGTCATATCTAGATGATGGCTAGTGCAACGTTCTTGCTTCAGCTACAAAACTATCCAAAAGATACAATTAACGACGAAATGATCGATTTACTCCAGCCATACTTTCGCATGGAGGACTACAACATGGATATGGCTCGTCGAGTTTGTGGAGATGTGGCGGGACTATTGTCCTGGACAAAGGCAATGGCTTTCTTTCACAGCGTCAATAAGGAAGTACTTCCACTTAAAGCTAACCTGACTTTGCAGGAAGCGCGTCTCAAGGTTAGTCTAATACAAATACTTTTCCTTTATATATGTATATTTGAATTTCTAAACGTGATCTAGCTTGCTATGGATGACCTGGCTGGAGCCGAAGAACAGCTTAGGGAGCGCGAGGTTGCTTTGCAGGCTGTAAAAGACCAATACGATAAAGCTGTAGGGGAAAAGCAAAGGCTAACCGATGCTGCAAACGTCTGCCTGCGGAAAATGACCGCGGCCACTGCATTAATAAACGGTTTGTCTGATGAGAAACACCGTTGGACTAACCAGAGTAAGGAATTTAAAATACAATTAGGAAAGTTGGTGGGTGATGTGCTTCTCGCCACTGGATTCCTTTCCTACTGTGGGCCCTACAACCAAGAGTTCCGCGCCAACCTAATCAAAACATGGATGGGAATTCTTAAACAGAAAAATATTCCTTTCACGACCGGACTCAACATTATTAAAATGCTCGTGGACTCATCCACAGTATCCGAGTGGACTCTTCAGGGCCTGCCCAATGATGAATTGTCTGTGCAAAATGCTCTAATAGCCACCAAGTCTAGTAGCTATCCACTACTGGTCGATCCCCAGACACAAGGCAAAATCTGGATCAAGTGCAAAGAGGACAAAAACGAACTACAAATTACTTCGTTGAATCATAAATACTTCCGTACACATCTCGAAGACTCATTGTCGCTGGGGAGACCTCTGCTAATTGAAGATGTAGGAATCGACTTGGATCCAGTGATTGATAACGTACTGGAGAAAAATTTTATCAAGTCCGGTAGCATAGAAAAAGTGCTTGTAGGCGACAAAGAGTGTGATGTCATGCCAGGTTTTATGCTGTATATCACAACAAAGCTGCCTAATCCGGCATTTAGTCCGGAGGTGAGTGCCAAGACATCGATTATAGATTTTACTGTGACAATGCGTGGCTTGGAGGACCAGCTCTTAGGCCGAGTCATTCTTATGGAGAAATCCGATTTGGAGGCCGAGCGTGTGGCTCTGTTCGAAACAGTGATGCAAAACCAACGTAACATGAAAGAACTGGAAGCGAATCTGTTGTACCGCTTGAGCTCATCTCAGGGCTCACTCGTGGACGACGAGGCACTCATTGAGGTTCTGCGGGTCACCAAAACCACAGCTGAGGAAGTCAACCAAAAACTGAAAATATCTGAAGTGACTGAACGTAAAATTATGAAAGCCCGTGAGGAATTTCGAGCTGTGGCGAAGCGTGGATCTATTCTATATTTCCTAATTGTCGAGATGAGCAATGTGAATGCCATGTATCAGAATTCACTCAAACAGTTTCTTGTCATTTTTAATAGCTCCATAACAAAATCGACCAAGTCCAGTGTGACTGAGGAACGCATTAATATCATATTGCGTTACCTTACGTACGAAGTCTACAAATTCACAAATCGCAGCCTCTACGAGCGCCATAAGCAGCTTTTTACACTTATGCTCGCTATAAAAATTGACTACCACAACGGCACCATCAGCCACGAAGAGTTTCTTGCATTCATTAAAGGAGGTGCTTCACTGGATCTGAACGCAGTGACTCCCAAGCCATTTCGCTGGATTCTGGACATAACATGGCTGAACTTGGTTGAAATTAGCAAACTGGATACCTTTTCTACGGTGTTGCAAGTGGTGCGTCCGAATAGAAGCTTGGGAGTGCTTTTGATTTTTCATCAGCTACATTTTCCAGATTGAGCTTAATGAGCGCGATTGGCGCACATGGTACGAGTGTGAGAAACCCGAGAACGAAGAGATACCTTGTGGATATCATGTGTTGCTTGATGGCTTTAGAAAACTTCTTCTCATACGTTCCTGGTGTCCAGATCGCACCATCTCACAGGCGAAGAAGTATATTGAAGGTACATATTCCGATCTCTTTGCTCTTAATTCATAATAAATATGTTTCCGATCCTATCATCCTAATAGAATCTCTTGGTCCTGAGTATAGCGAAATGCAAATATTGGACCTAGAGGCTACGTGGAGTGAGTCAGAACCACGAACACCCTTTGTCTGTCTCTTATCTATTGGATCGGACCCCACTACGCAAATAGGAGCCTTGGCCAAGCAGAAGGGCATAAGTAAGATCGAAAAAGGTGTAATATTCAATGATCGACATCGTTGTTGTAGTACTTAGGTCCGTATCAATGGGCCAGGGCCAGGAGTTTCACGCCCGCAAGATGATAATGGATTCCATGAGCAGTGGGGGCTGGGTACTACTGCAAAACGTTCACCTTTCCCTGCCTTTCTGTGCAGAGGTCATCGATATGCTGGTTGAAACGGATCACATAGATGATTCATTTCGAATGTGGGTTACCACAGAGCCCCACTCAGAGTTTCCCATAGGCCTCCTTCAGATGGCCTTAAAATTCACAAACGAACCTCCCCAGGGAATTCGGGCCAGTTTGAAGCGTAGCTATCAAGTATGTATGCAGGTCCTGGCTATTACTAACCTCAGCTTTCAATTCACGGAACTACTGTCATTAACAGTCATTCACGCAAGACTTTTTGGATTACACATCGGCATCGCAATGGCCGCCCTTGCTATACACTGTCGCCTTTTTACATACTATCGTACAAGAGCGTCGGAAATTCGGCCCACTCGGATGGAACATACCTTACGAGTTCAATCAGGCAGATTTTGCAGCGAGTGTGCAGTTTATACAAAATCATTTGGATGAAATGGACCCAAAGAAGGGCGTATCGTGGCAGACGCTCGTATATATGATTGGCGAGGTGCAGTATGGCGGACGAGTGACAGATGACTTCGACAAACGCCTATTAACAACGTTCACGTCTGTGTGGTTTTGCGAACAGCTGCTCTCCAGCTCATTTGAGTTCTACAAGGGCTACAAAGTACCAACCACAAAAAATCTGCATGGGTTCATTGATTACATTAACAGCCTCCCAGCTTACGACACACCTGAAGTGTTTGGGTTGCACTCAAATGCTGATATTACTTATCAGATCAATTCCGCCAAAGGTAAGTGCACCAACAAGGCGTAAGGTTCTTCCATCTGAACTAAAAAAGTAAGGCTTTCCCCTTTCCACATTACCAAGTAGTGGAATGTTCATTTTTTTGCAATACCCTCTAATCATTTATTTATTTCACATAATCCGTATATACATATTATAGCAGGCCGTTACTCTAATCACCGTAGAAAGTAAGGATGTATACACTTTTGTACTTAGTTTAATAAGCATTAGTGTACACACTGAGAGCATTCCCGCTCTCAGAAGTACACAAGACATAAGTAATAAAGAGAACAGCACTTTTTGATCGTTCCTTGTGCAAGACAGTTGTGTGAAGTGCTTTGTGTAAATAAATACTTACAAACATATATATTTAAAGACCTGACTTTACTACTAAAATATGTACCCAAAAAAAGATTTAGGTAGAGTATTTTTTTGTGTCTTTCATGGCATAGCAATCTTTTTAGCATGCTTTACATTAACATGTGTCTTGAACAAAGGACGATCAAACAATGGTTACCTTTGAGAGCGAGTCCACTCAAATTTAGAAATAAGGTAAAAAATCTAGTTTTTTGGGCAATTGTTGGTGGGCGGTGGCGAAGAACCAACTGGCAAGAAAAAACTCGTAAACGAAGGTGCTTACCATAATACTTTGAGAAAAACAAAAAAAAAATTAATAAATAAATGGAGAAAAGGCTTTGTTATAAAAACAGTTAGTTCCTTATTTAAAATAGGCATAGAAAAGTACCGTTGTTTTCCTACCTGCAACTGTATTATAATAATAAGACACCTGAGTGTTTTTATACCCTGTACCCAAAGGGTACAAGGGTATATTAGTTTTGTGCGAGTGCACATGGAACACACAGAAGGAGGCTTGGTAGACCCCACAAAGTATATATATTCTTGATCAGCATGACAAGCCGAGTCGATATAGCCATGTCCGTCTGTCCGTCTGTCTGTCCGTCTGTCTGTCCGTCTGTCTGTCCGTCTGTCTGTCTGTATGAACGCAAGGATCTCCGAAAGTATAAGAGCTAGAATAACCAAACTTGGTATACAGATTCTCCTGAGCCCGAGAAAGGACGAGTTTGTTCATTTTTTCTGATCCACCCCCCCCCCCACTCCCCCCCCCCTATTAACGATTTTCTATAACTCCCGTAATTCTTGGAATTTTGAACTAATTTGGTAGGTTAGTTAGGTTAGTGATTATATATCCGTATACCAAGTTTCATTATGATAGAATGATCGGAAAGAAAGTTATAGCCATATAACCAGGCCCAATGCACACATACATACATATGTACAAGTACACAAACACGCATAAGGCACGATTCTTATGTAAATGTAAATGTTTGTATGCATGGAATATTTTATATTTAATTTAGTTAATTAATTAAATTAATTTAATTTATTAATTTAATTACTTTTTTGTGGGGTGGTACAGGGTATTTAAGAGTTGAGCCTGCTCAACTTTAGCATTCCTTTCTTGTTTGCTTTAAATCAAAAAGTAATTTTTTACACATTTATTTTGTTTGTTTTAATGTGTAACGCCTCATTATATTTGAAGTAATGTATGGGAAATCTTTGAGCATATTCTATAACTTGATAACTATGGTCAATGTTTATAAAACGGCAAATGCGTCCATCTCATCCGAAAATGTAAATATTATAAAATATATTTGCCATACTGCCACACTGACGTGCAATACGGTATCCTTGCATTACTTTTTTGACCATAATAAGAAAAATTCAGATATTGGACAATTACACCCCTCCCTTTGCTTTCCAGGTATACTTGATACGATACTTAGCGTGCAACCTAAAGAGGGCGGTGGCGGAGGTGGCGAGACGCGAGAGAGTATTGTTTACCAACTGGCCGATGATATGCTGCGTAAGCTTCCTTCTCAGTATAATGCATATGAGGTACGTGAAAACCTTGGACGAATGGGAATTCTCCTGCCCATGAACATCTTTCTCCGGTAAGCGACTATTAAATCACAAATTAGTATTTAAAATAAATACGTAGGCTATCTGTATTCCCAGGCAAGAAATTGATCGCATGCAACGAGTCATCAAGCGTGTGCACTCGTGCCTGTGTGATTTAAAATTAGCCATAGACGGAACCATTGTGATGAGCCCAGCCTTGAAAGAGTCTCTGGATGCTATGTACGATGCACGCATACCCGAGTCCTGGATGAAGGTGCGTATATAAGGTTTCCACTTAAATCACACTAGTTTTATTAAAGGATTTATTCTATTGATTGCTTTGGATGAAATTTTAGACAAAAGTACAGAATTATATATGTATTATTACGTGTGGTTTGGTTTTGGTTTATGTAGCTGTAGAATTACGGACAGTATTGACGAAATTCTGTACCGGAGAAAGGGGGGAGAAATTACAAAAATTAAAATAAACTCGTATGCCCAGGGACTTCTGTCTGTTATATACATTGCACAAATTTTAATATTCCCTTTTTATCCTACGTGTACGTAGTACGGGGTTCAGAAAAAATGAACAAATTTGCCTATGGCTTAGGGAAAGCTGGATACCAAGGTTGGTAATTCTAGCTCTTATATTTTATAAGATCATTTACTATAGTTCATACAGATGAACATGGCTATATCGACTCGGCTTGTCATCCGGATTGAGAATAATACTGGGTGGGGTCCGAAACGCCTTCTTCTGTGTGTTACATACTTTTGCACAAAACTAGTATACCCTTTTACCCTTTGAGCACAGGGTAAAAAAATCATAATAAAACACATCCTCCTGTCCATCTGTCTGCTTCCATGCAGATTAGTCCCTTCGCTGTGAAGCTATTAGCGGAGGAGTACAGTTATGGGAGAATATATCTTCTACGCACCTAGAAAGTCAAAAGTATCAGTAAAAACGATTTTACGACTTTAGGCAAAATATTAAATTAAAAACTTTCATTTTCCAATGTAAAATAAATAGCACATTTATAGGAGTATGCACAGTGTTAAATATGGCTTATAGCTGATTAATTAAACTGTATTTTTAACAGATATCTTGGGAGTCAACTACGCTGGGTTTTTGGTACACGGAACTACTGGAGCGTAATGCCCAATTCCGCACATGGATCTCAACCGATCGACCGAAAGTAAGTCAAACAAAAAGGTACTCTGTAAATATGACATCTTAACATCTGGCTAAACTGATAAAGATCATAGAATGTTAGAAGCATGTTTTCATCCCAAATTGGGGAAACCATTAGTTTTAGATCTATCCAACTGAATCTTTGCTCAGACGGTTATATGTTGGGGCGGACTCTGTCAATGCGCTATATCATATCCGTTTTAGGTTAGATAGAAACAACACTATTTGAAAAATGGTCTTTTTGTAAAACTTTATTGCTTTCACTATTTATTACCACTATTATAACCACAAATACTACATTTGATATTTTAATGTCTTATATCGTAAAGCTTATGTACTTATATATTCATATTATTCTACTTGTATTTAGATATCATATATTTGCATTAAACTATTTCGTTGTTTTTACTCTTTTTGAGAATAGATCACTAGACGTTGATTATCAATTATGTATGGGCTTGTTGTCGGCATCGATCGCCTCAACACTCCCAATTCCTAACTTTATATACCATGTAGGTGATATCTAGCATAGAGCTCAGTGTCGGCAGTACCGGGGTCTCAGAAGCACCTAAAGATCAACGATTTAATTTGATTATTTCTGTTAGCTGATTATTGTCATGTTGTTAGTTGCATAGTTTTAGGCGCTATGGAGTTTAGTCAAGTAGAACTAGTCCCCAGATTTCACTCCAGGCAGAATTGGACCTTGTTACAATTTTTATGACCCCACAGTATGACATGCTCACACTTTTCTCTAAAATTTTATTATTATTGATTATCACCAGAAAGGCAGTCTGGGTCGATTGATTACATCTATAGGGAAATCCATGTGCTAACAATGTGGGCTTTTGTCAACAAGGGCAAAATCCTCAGAATTATTGCTGGAGCTACTTAATTAATATTCCATCATTATGAAGAAACGCATGCTACAGTAGAGGGAGGCTCAACTCCTCTGTCCTTGTGAGTGTCCTTCGCCTTCGGATACAAGCCATTCGAGCTTTTATACTTCATATAGATTTACTAACACTATGTCTCCAGCGACTTAACAAGTTCCAATCAGTTGGAATCACTAGACCGAATGGGCCAAAAAGAATGACTCCCGTATGAGTAAATATTCGGACATCGCCGTGCTTCGGTATAACATCAATTGAACGCATTATTGTTATACTCTTTTTAATTTGTGTGCCAATTAAAACTTATCACAAAACCCACGATTTGACTTAAAATGACGTCATGATATAGTATTAAAAGGGAGGAGGGGTTGGAGGGGTTGGTCGAGTTTTAATTTGAGGAAACATTTGTTTTATGTCAGCAACAAATCCAATTATTTATAACGACAATGCTGGATAGGCTTGTTCTGGATCCTTGAGAACGGAAAAGTTTAAAAATATACCTTTTACTTTGGCAAAGATCCTGTAAACAAAACAGTAAATTCTTTGTACGTGTACATATTTTCACTTTTGTTAGTAGTCTTTGCAATTTTATTGTGGTTATTATGTAAAAGCTGTCTTAATAGTAAATTAAGATCGGAAGATCACAGAAAAATCTATTAGGGTTGGCTGCACCCGAAATACATTTTAAAAAAATTAATTTTTGGTCTTTGCACAGAGCATTGAATATATTGACATTTTATTATGTTCCCTTTTTTTAATTTATAACAAAAGGTTTTCTGGATGACTGGCTTCTTTAATCCACAAGGTTTTTTGACTGCCATGAGACAAGTAAGTAAAAAATATACCCAAAATACTTATGTATCTTTATTTATTTATTATTACGTTCAATACGTTGTATTTATGTAGTAGTCAATAAGTATAAGTAAAAAATTTAAATAGTGTCAATTAACGCCACACATCGGATGCACATCCCCACTGCTTATGTGTTCTTGAGTTAAGTTTCATAATGATACGTCAATTGAATGGAATTTATAGCCATAACTTTAATCTCTCTCCATACTCTGCCCGCAGCTGTTGTTTGTTGTTTCAGCTTTGACTTAATTCTGTATTTTACACATACCCGTACATAAACACGCAAATACACTATTCTGATGTAAATGTATGCTTTTGAAACTGTACATAAACTTATGTATGTATGTATTGATTATTTTTATTTTAATCGTTAAAATTTTTTTTTTAATATTTTGTGGGTATTTTACTGTTTTTATTTATTAAAGTTAGGTCTGCATGGTAATACATATACATTAATACTTACCTATTTTTCATGCAACTATTTTCATGTTTGCAATTGCCAGGAGGTAACGCGAGCTCATAAAGGATGGGCTTTGGATTCTGTTGTGCTTCAAAATCAAATAACTCGATACAATAAGGAGGATATTACAGAGTATCCCACAGAGGGCGTTTACGTGAACGGACTGTTCCTAGAAGGTAAGGCCAATAGAACACAATGAATACCCAGAATACTTAAACAAACACAAATTTTACTTGTAAAATACATATTATATAGTACATACATATAATACATATTAATAAGTAGTAGTAAGACAAACCAGCAGGAGAAAACAGTATATTTTTAATGATATACAAGTACGTATGACTATAGATATGATATATATTAATACAACATATGTATGATAAGTATATATTAATACTAACCACAACCGTAGTGATATGGCGGGATTTTTTTATAGTTATATAGTAGATTTATATTTGTTTATATACATACAAATATACATAGTTCGTGTACTTCCTATGCGGCAGAGCCACGATTCAGAATGTGTTTATATCAAATCCAAGGTGCCAACTTAGATATGCAGATCCACTGGTAGCGGTGGTTGGTTTTGCGGAACCTCTATGAAATCCTGTTATTTATTAGATCCAATTTTAACGATATTTAAAGTGCATTTTAATCGCATAATTCATGTATTTTTACGTGAGAAGCTGTTTAGCCAAATTACTTTGAGCCTTTTTTTGTTGCCTGGAACGGTGGCACAATTATTTGGCCTTTGTGCGCATCCTTATCCGCTTGCCCTTCAACCTACGCATACGCTTTTTTTTTTATCTCATGCTGCTTCTGCTCTTGAAGACGGTCTGAGAATGAAAAGAATACTGCCATACGTAATATTGTTTACTACCCCTACCTTTGAATACTATCTATATGGAATCGCTTACTTAATGTATTCTTCAAAATCCTCATTGCTGATCGGATAGATACGCATCCTTTTTCAAAAAAAGAAAACATCACTATCTACTATGTTTTGTCGAATTACTTTGAACAACTGAAATATCGGGGCTATGTTGAGCTTTGTGCCATCACAACACGTCAGCCTCCGCGATACAACTACAACGTTTTTTAATTGAAATTGACGGAGCCCACAAATTAAGCTGTTCTTTGTCGGAAACATTTCAACCTGCTTCTAAAGTAAGGGGGGTTAGTGGATGAAAGTTAATACTCATATTCGAATACCGTCCTTATTTCCAAATCCACATAAATATAGCCTTCTATACGTAATATATACATATGTAATTCTCTACTTTAGTTTCAAGTTGCATCCAAATCGATCCATTTCAGAAAAGTTATAAGCGAAACAATTCCACTCCAAAGCTACGCCCACAAACTGCACCGTTAAATTCGCTCTTCTTCTTTTTGTTTCTATTATGGGCGCATACAACAAACCGTCGGAAGAGAATATTCTCTGTAGAATTCTCTCTTGTTCAGTTTGCACAAACTTAATAAAGTCTTGTACCATCAGAGTCTTGCGGTGCACCAGTGGTAATAAAATAGGTCGCTGTACTTACTTATTTTTCAATTTATTTGGAAGTTTGGTACAACGTCCACCACTTGCTGGTGACAGGTCAATAGACTTTGAATAACTATATAGCACGTCCGTCTCGAATGATAGCGCACAGAAAGTAATTGGAGTATGAAGATGATATCGCTAAAGACCCTCAGATCGCATACCTAATGAGAGAGACTTTTTTCCCTGTCACTTTGACAATTTAGTTCGCCATCATAAGCTACGTGGAATACCTCTGAGTGGTACGCCCCAATAGGTGATTTTTCCTTTCGTGGACTTTGTTAAAAAGAATACCCTTTCACTAGGGTGCTGTAATTTTTTTTACTGAAGTTGTTAAATTATGTGGGCACCTTTTGAACCAGACCTCTTCACATTATGGCCTCCATATGCTCCATTCGAGGTATAGAAGGTGGCTTGAGAGGAGCCTCTCTCCTGTCTATCTTATCAGACTGGTTAAATACCCTTTTTATTTGTATTTCCTTTATTAGTTATTTGGTTCCAAGGTATTTTTTTAATTATGAACATTTGGGGTCGGCGATGCTCTCTTCTGCTTATTTCACATATTGGCAAAAAACTATGAAATTTTTTCGAGGTTTAGAAACTTTCTGTTTCTTAACTTGCAATTTATATAAACATTTATGTACAGACACACTGAACAAAAATATACCTTTGAAATATCTTCATTAATGAACTTTAAACGTATACATTTTGTAGGAGCATCTTTGGATCGCCGCACTGGAAAATTAATCGAATCAAAAATGAAGGTACTGTATGAACAGATGCCGGTAATATATATATTTGCAATCAACACTACTGCGGGAAAGGATCCAAAATTATATGAGTGTCCTATTTATCGAAAACCACAGCGAACCGATTTAAAGTATGTAGGTTCAATCGATTTTGAGACAGATTTCAATCCGAAGCATTGGACTTTACGCGGTGTTGCCCTGCTCTGTGACATTAAATGAAATCTATTAACATTGTTAAGAGAACTAATCTTTTGGTTTTAAATGGTTAAAAATCGACGCAGGAATATTTAGGAACCAAATCTGTCGCAGGAATGCTTCAGAATAGTTTAGTAGCTTAATGTACTAAATATTGCAGTTAAATAGTTACATTTTAAAACACTTACTAGGCGAAAGTAAATAAAGTAGTGTAAAAGCGGAGAAAAAATGAAATTTATCTTCTTTGTGCCAAGCCAAGCGGCTTAACAATATATTGTTTTAACGTAAGTATATTAAGTACCTTTACTGGCAAATTTCACACACAGAAATGTCGGTGAATAGCCAGTAGCATGAGATGGCGCCGTGTGGACTGCCATTGGAAGTTCAGGCCCGGCTCAACGGAGAGCTGCTTCACAAAGCGACTCGTGAATTGCGATCCGAATTCCGAATATTCGTTCTTGTAGTGCCAACCTTAGCGCCGCTGTCGTCGCATTGAGCATCGTGTTTGGAGCACGGTAGTGGTGCGATGAAATCCGCGCACCCGACATCCCAGACTGTATCCTCCGGCTTGCCTGCTGCCTGGTTGGTGAAGCAGTCATAAGCCCAACCCTCAGTTGCAGCATTGGATTCTCAGCGCTTCTAAGTTCCAGTGTCTGTCACCGCTGTGCTTGCCTGTTTGACATAGGTCAGTAGTGTCATGAATTTGGATATATCCTTCTCTTTCTTCGTGGATAATTGTGAAAGGAAGCTCTCCAATATAAACAAACATAATCTTAAGCTCTCTCAAATGTACATAGTGCCATTGTATATAGTTCCATTGCGCCGTGGCCTCTTAAAAGTCACCTTGAGCACATATTGTACTTGTATATCATAAGCGTCACTTTCGATCTAACTTCTAGATATAAAGCTGTAAGGCAGCATTACTTTAGAGTTTTCAAGGTATAGTAGTTATTTCCTGGTCACATTTATGAAAGTGACCTTAAGGAATGCATATTGCTGATGTCACTGCTGCCCCATTATACTGACCGTAAAAAGCACGACCCTCTTTTACGATCACCCTTTCTGCCCGGCCGGAAGTGGTTGCACCTCACTTTCTTCGGCCGTATGGAACTTGCGGTTCTGCGTCCTACTCATTTTTTCGTAGTCTACGTGTTCTACGTGTTTCTGTTGAGCACAGCTGTGGGGGAGAACCTAGACCAGTAACCATACCCTTGTTGCCAAACTGCAGTTTGGTTTGGCGGACCCGCCAATTTTCCAATTAGGATTCTCGGATTTATGATAAATTATAATATCAACGTACAGCAAATTATTAAATGTTAATTTCTACTATTGCACATACTTTAATAAATTTGTAATACTTCAAAATTAAATTCAAACTAAGTTGCAAAACGCCTGGCATTAACTACGTAAATGGAATTAATTTGGGATAACGGACAACTGTTTTCATATTTGGGATAAGCGCATTGGTTAGATTGCTGTTGCTTCACTTCTTATCGAATCGGCAGAGCCGCATATCATCACCAACCGCTTCGAAATCCTCGGGATCGCGCCGGAACCGATATGTTCCCTTGTCTTTGTGCACAGTTTTCGGCAGCTGCACCTTGATGCCCTTGTACTCGAAGTGCGCCTCTCGCTCGTCGGGTACCATTAGGGCCTGCAAAGCCTTATACTCCTCATCGTTGCCAATTTCCACATGATTTTCTGTGGTGTTTTGAACGGTCGGACCACCCTCATCGTCCTCATTATAATCTGCCCAACCATCGATATCGACCGGGACGATGGGATTGCCGTCCTTGTCCAGAATGCTTGTGGCGCTATCGCAGCCGCCTCCAGTTACAACGCCATCCAATGATCCGCTTTCAGGTGCACCCGTCGTTGGCTCCGAAGCCTCTCCGTCTGAAGTCTGCGACGACTCTGGGGTGCTTGGCATCGATAACGATGAAAGCGACGAAGTGAAGTCGCGAGCGAATTCGATGTCATTGCGCGCCAGATCGCGTATGTCGATATCCTGTACTTTTATGCCACGATGCCCGCCACTGATCAATGGCAATGACGCTAATAATGGCATATTCGACTTGAAAGTCAGAGACAGCTTTACCGCATTTGTCGACACCTTCTTGCAAGCGTTGTAGCGAGGATATAGGATCGTAGGCAAGAGTCTTTTGCGAACTATGCACAAATTTCGAAACATTGTCGTGTTGTACGAGTTCCTAACAATGTTTTAGAAAACAATGAAATATTTAAAAATAGTACTTTAAAATAAGGCTCTTGTTGTGACGAAAGTTTGTAATACAATGAGAATTCTAGGCGAGAGAACACAAGCCGTTTTCGATGAAGTTTTTTTCAACGATGGCGATGTTCTGAATAGTTAAATAAAGTGACGATGTTACTTAACAATCTTTATAAGAAGTGGAAAAGCTTAAGTCGGGTGCGCCTAGCTTAAAATACTCTGTACCTATGTACTATATGTGTAGCAAATTCATAACTATTCAAAACAAGAGAGAACGTTACAGTCGAGCAAGCCCGCAGTGTAATACCCTGTACCCAGGTAAATTTCCGTCATTGAGTTATATGACCGAATTGAATAAAATTTTAAGCAACAGTAGATAATTATATATAGCATTTGAAATGTGGACGCTATTGACGAAATTCTGTAGCGGGGGAAGAAAGGGAAAATTAAAAAAAAAATAAACTCGTCCTTTCTCGGACCTAGGAGAATCTGGATGCCAACTTTGGTTATTCTAGCATTTATAGTTTCTGAGATCCTTGCGTTCATCCAGACGGACAGACGGACGGACATGTCTAGATCGCTTTCTCTCGTCATGCTGATTCAGAATATATATACTTTAGGGGGTCGGAGATGCTTCCTTCTGCATGTTACATACTTTGCACAAACCTAATACACCCTTTTTACCCTACGGGTACAGGGTATATAAATAACAAAATAGGAAGAACAACAACAATAACGAAATTGTGAAAAAAAAAATTCTTTTGATGGATTAAACGTACCTTTAAAACAAATAGTAAGGCAATGTCCTAAAACCATAACAAATAGGGCAGATATATGTATATGTATGTACTTCTAGATATATCCATACATACTTCCTAAGACTCTTGGTTTGTGTATAAGTATGTGTGCAGTACACAGTTGAGCCAAAGCAACAATAACAACAACAGCTGCTGGCAAGCTAGGGCAGAGATTACATTTACTGGTATACTTTCCTTTTAAAATGGCCTATCACGATGAAACTTTGCCTGTGCAATCTCGAACCCACAGAAAATATTATGCACTTCATTGGCACATGTCCAATTCCTGTTATTTAATCCTGTTGTTACAGGCTTTGGTCAAATATACTGTATTAATTACTCAATTTGAATTCAATTTTGTATTTGTTTGAAAATTCACCTAAAATGACAAGGGTATACGGTTTTGGTGGAATAAGTTTGTAGTATCCAAAAGGATATATTGTATGTACATGCATGAATCCAATTTACATTTATATCAGTTTAATAATACCTCTCATTCACAAAGAAAATGACATAGATTCGATATTATTTGAATAGCTTTTGGTACAAAAACTATTTTATTTATAAAGATATTGCAATCAAATTGAATATGGGGAATGAAACTTCTGAATTCGATTTCTGTGCAAATGATATCCATGAAAAAAAGCCAAGATGCAGTGTGTGTTCGGTAGCTATCATTGGCAGGTTCGTAAGATATACATATGTATACGCCAACTCTGCTTGGTAATACGGAACATTATTGACGAGCCAAGGCCAAAACCATCGTTGATGCAGCTTAAGGTTTTTTCCATAATGGACTTTTATGGCCGAGGCAAACAAATGGCGTCGACCAGCGCAATTAAAAACGTAATGGTCGATGGGCATATAAACATCGGTACATATGTATCTATACATGTACATATGTGTGGAGGTACAAGAGAAGTAGAATAACTTCATCTTATTCAAAATTGTATGTATGTACATATTTATGTTGTAGATGTACGAATGAAGTAAAATTGCCTTCATCTTATTCAAAATTTATGCAACATTTTTAATGCGCTTGCTTTTGGCTGAAGTTCCCACGGCGCGTGCCTTCCGTTTGCCTGTGCTGATCTGCTCCTGTTCGTCCTCCTCGTCCTCCATTTTCCCCGTACGCACTTGCCGATTTACTTTATAGGCCGCGCTCATGCGTTTAATATTCTCTTTGTGCACCACATCATGATTAACAATTCGATGAGGATAATCTTCCCCTAGCACACAGCCGTATTCTCTTTGCGCGCTCAAAGTTGCCTTCCAGGGTTCGTAGATGCAGCCTGATGGATATTTCGCCAATTCCGGCACATATTTGCGTATATAGTCGCCCGAGGGATCAGTTTTCTTGCCAAACGCCACTGGGCTATAGACGCGAAAGTATTGATGAAAGAAAGCAGAGGCTGAAAGCCACATCCAGTTGCCAGCGTTTAGTGCCCAGTCCTGGTCGAGTAGTAGCTGCTCAAAGACTCGTTGGCCCTCCTCCCAGCTTATCCATAAATCGCCTCGCGTCAGAAAGCACGCGACCGCATGTCGTGCCAAGTGATGTATCCAACCCTCTTGCCGCAACTGACGCATTATCGCATCAATGAATGGATAACCAGTGCGTCCGTGAGTCCATGCCTCCAGGTGCTCTGGTTTCTCTTGCCAGGGGATTTGCAATGAATAGGCATTACCCAACATTCGGTCAAAATTAGGATCAGCTGCAGCAACCGTATAGTAAAACTCTCGCCACATAAGCTGTCCAATGAGCGATACAGGTGGCTTGGAATGCTTTGGTTGCCTGGCCAGAATTTCCCTCAGTCGCTTATGCAGCACCCGAGAACTGAGGCAGCCAAACTTTAAATACGGGCTTAACACCGTGGTACTAGGTTCCAGCGAATTAGGTGCTGTCTTAGGCTTCTCGAAATTCGCAACCCAAAGCTCATCGCCTAGAGAGTCGGCCATGCGTCTCAACGCCTCCGTTTCTCCTGCATTCCAAAAAAATCAGACTAAATCGTTTTGAGGATACTCCTTAAACTTACCACCTGCAAACTTGTTGACTCCTAGCTCCTCGGGTCGTTTGACAAGCTCCTCAAGAGTGGGACAGTCGTATACATTAGCATCTTCTAATTCAAGCTCGTCTGCTGGCGGTTTCATATTCATTGTTAATACTTTAGGTCGCTCCAGCACAGCCGGTATTTTTAACTGATCTACAATGCTAAGAAATTTTTGGTATGTTATTGGCGCTTTGCCAAGATTTTTAGCTATGACCACTTCCGGATTGTAGATCGTATGGGAGCAGTGGATGTCTACTTTTACATCTGCAGTCCGTGCCAATTTCTGCACCGATGCATCGCGTTGTTGTGCGTAAGTCTCTATGTCAGATTCAAAGGTTAACAGCTCCACCTGCCAGCGCTTAAAGAGTTGAGGAAAAACTTCAATTGGCTTGCCGCGCACCACATACAGTCGCGACTTCAACTGACGCAATTGCTTGTCTAGATCAGCCAGAGTCTGTTGAAGAAAACGCCAGCGATTGGCACCGATTTGCATCCAATCCAAGATTCCCGGATCAAGTATAAAGATTGGTCGCACGTAGAACTTCTCTGGAGAAGCTCGAGCAGTTGAAAAAACACGCTCCAGAGCAGGATTGTCGTGCACACGAAGTCCTTTGCGGAACCAATGAACTAAGGTACGACGTTGTGATTCCATATTTAAGATCACCACGTGATAATGACAGTAACGGTTGTTGCTTTGTTTTTTTCTCACCAATTGGTAATTTATAATATGTGGAGTGCATTACTGCGCCTGCATGCATATGCGTCAAATTGGCAACTCGTAGTTAGCAACGATTTTGAAACAGCGGACGGAACAATACTCATTTTTTGTTTTTAATTCTCTTAACAGAGTATAGTTTGTGTTGGTTGAGTCCGTTTGACAAAATGACCATGAACTATATTTCAAAATTGCATTTGATATATTTGAAAATATTTAAATATCCATAACATACGCGATATATGTATGTATGTACTTTCAAAGGTACCTTCTTATGTATGTACTTATATATATCGAATAAAAGGGAATAGTTGCTTCTATCATTTCTCAAATTCTCATATATGGCACGTGTGGATTTCCCTAAAACTCTGTTCTATATTTTTTGTTTTCAATTTCAAGCACTGAAAGAAAATTATTTCCTCTCATTTGGTGAACCGTGCATGTTTGGAGATCTCTTAAATTTTTAGATATTTTAAAATATTTTTTGCAAATTAAATCCATATTCCAAATGTATCCATGTATCCAAATGTATTTTAATATTTTCAAACGTAAAATAATTTAAAATAAAAATTTCCGTTTGCTTACATTCCGTAGTTCCCAAAGGGTGTTTGCTATCGTTTTTATCTCACACATATCCTGCAAGTTATGTGTACACACTGATCAGCTGACTGTTCATGTCAACTTGATAAAAAATAATGGTAAGTCAGCTGCTGCAAGTGCGTAGAAATGCCGAAACGTAATTTTCATGCAGGTTGGCATTTTTAAAGAGATTTTGGTGCCCAGGCACCACATTAAATTAAACTGATTAATTTAGAAAATTTAGCAACAAATTGACGTCCGCAGCTTATGCTTTGCGGTTAGTACAATGATTTAACAATTCAGTTCATTGCTTGCACTGCAACAACAAACTTTTTTTCTGCGGGGCGCAGGAAAAAGGTTTTAAACAAATCAGTAAAAACCTGCACCAGTGCACTTAACTACACAAACACCAAAAAATGGATTTACTTGACTCAATACTCAATTCAATGGATGCGCCGCCTGCAACTAATGAACAACAAAAGACGCTGATCAAAAAGCAGCGCGAGATGATGGAGCGCATGCAAAACAAACAGAAAGAGGAGCTTCTGAGGTTTCGAAAATATGTAGAAGAGCGAATGGGACGCTTTTCTAAGGATGATCGCACCTATCTAGAGTTCCAGCCATTGGATAAGGTGCATCGCTCAGTCATACACGAGATAGCAGAGAATGGCGGCTTCATTGCCATGAGTTTTGGTCGCGAAGATGTGGACCGCCATTCGGTGGTGTACAAAAAAGAACACGCACCCAGCGAGGATGAGGTGACAGCTCGCCGAAATGGTGACGGCTGGAACGAGGACATTGCCAAAGAATATGCCGAGCGCCGAAGGGAGCGCTTGGAAACAGAGCAAAGCAATAAACGAACAGTAGCACCATTGGCAGCAGAAGGTGCAGCAGAAGCTGCGGATGTGAAGCCAACGACCAACTACAAAGCAAAATATGCACACTTGATTGGCGAATCGGCTGCACTGCAAGCGGCACGCAAAACAGAAACCAACCAAAGCTATGGATTTGTCCCCAGTAAGAACAAGAAAGACTTGCGGTCGATTGAGCAAACTCTAGCCGACATACAGGCCAAAAAGCGTTTGAAACTTCAACAGCAGCAGGAGGCGCTGGCTGTAGAAACAGAGCAGCCACAAACTGAGCATTGCACTGAACAACAATAATAGTATAGACATTTTTGTAAAGAAACTTGAAGACTATAATTTGTTGGAATTGAAGTTGTTGTGTGCGATAAGGATATTGGACTGCCATATATTGGAGTGCGCGAAGTGTAAAAATTATAATTGACTCTCAATTTTTTTTAATTATCCGAAAAATAGTTAACAGGAAAAGGACAAATTCATTACCCAATATGTACTATAAGCAATACGAACTTCGCATACGAATAGGTGCAAAGCAATGCAGGAATATGAAGTTTTATCACACGCAGTCCAATCCGCAATATATAAATACATATATGTATAAATAATTTGTATATATGTAGCTTCAATAAAGTACAAAGTTTTGAAAATTAGAGGGGCAACTTTTCCCGTTACCGCCATATGCACACACTGGTATTAAAATGTACGTTTACATCATGTACAAAAAAAAGACAATTCACTATGAATGGCCAAAAAAGAAGAAGATAATTTTTCAGAAACTAGCCGAGATACATAAGAAAAAACGGCAATGTATATCGATGGTTGTTTCAAATTGCCGATGCGTAGTTTATAATTTAAAATTTGTTTTCATACGACTACACGAAAACTTAAAAAGTTATACCAAAAATTACCTTAGTCTTTTCATTAACAATTCCATGACCAGCAGAACTTGCCTTTTGCGGGATACTATAAATGTAATTTACAAATAAAATCGCCGATGCATCTCACAAGAAATCAGAAAACATCGATATATTGTGTGTAAAACATTGCATCGATGTTTTTGTACATCCCTAGAAACAAGTCGCACGTGTTCGCTATAAGTTAGACGGAAACAGGCATGTTTTGTTCATTACGCCAACCCGGGGATGTTGCCCTAAACCCCAATTTAAGAATTGGTAAGAATTAAAATAGACTTAATTGCGCACCCATATATTGTATGAGGATACTAAGATAGGGACAGCTTATGTCTATGAATGATTTATCGAATTTTCTGACACCTATGTACTAGTGATATTTCGAAACCATTTCGAGCTGCAACTAATTTCTAAATCTTCTCCATTTTTACAGATCAAAATTCTTGAGAGAAAATGTGACTATATCTTGATCTTGGGAGAAATTTCAAAAATGCATATGGAGCCACATCTAAACTGATGGTAAGAATTAAAATAGATTTAATTTCACACCTATATATTGTATGATGATACTTAAGATAGGGACAACTGATGCCTATGAATGATTTATCAAATTTTCTGACACCTACATATGTATGTACTAGTGATATTCCGAAACCATTTCGAGCTGCAACTAATTTCTGAATCTTCACCATTTTTACAGATCAAAATTCTTGAGAGAAAATGTGACTATATCTTGATCTTGGGAGAAATTTCAAAAATGCATATCGAGCCACATCTAAACTGATGGTAAGAATTAAAATAGATTTAATTTCACACCTATATATTGTATGATGATACTTAAGATAGGGACAACTGATGCCTATGAATGATTTATCAAATTTTCTGACACCTACATATGTATGTACTAGTGATATTCCGAAACCATTTCGAGCTGCAACTAATTTCTGAATCTTCACCATTTTTACAGATCAAAATTCTTGAGAGAAAATGTGACTATATCTTGATCTTGGGAGAAATTTCAAAAATGCATATCGAGCCACATCTAAACTGATGGTAAGAATTAAAATAGCTTTAATTTCACACCTATGTATATATTGTATGAGGATACTAAGATAGGGACAACTGATGTCTATGAATGATTTATCGAATTTTCTGACACCTATGTACTAGTGACATTTCGAAACCATTTCGAACTGAAACTAATTTCTGAATCTTCTCCATTTTTACAGATCAAAATTCTTGAGAGAAAAACAGACTATATCTTGATCTTGGGAGCAATTTCATAAATGCATATGGAGCCACATCTAAACTGATGGTAAGAATTAAAATAGCTTTAATTTCACACTATATATTGTATGAGGATACTTAAGATAGGGACAACTGATGCCTATGAATGATTTATCGAATTTTCTGACACCTATGTACTAGTGATATTTCGAAACCATTTCGAGCTTCAACTAATTTCTGAATCTTCGCCATTTATACAGATCAAAATTCTTGAAAGAAAATGTGACTATATCTTGATCTTGGGAGAAATTTCAAAAATGCATATGGAGCCACATCTAAACTGATGGTAAAATTAAAATAGATTTAATTTCACACCTATATATTGTATGATGATACTTAAGATAGGGACAACTGATGTCTATGAAAGATTTATCGAATTTTCTGACACCTATGTACTAGTGACATTTTGAAACCATTTCGAGCTTCAACTAATTTCAGAATCTTCGCCATTTATACAGATCAATAATCTCAATGGTGCAATGCAGCGTACAACAAAGGCGAATGTAAGAAAGAAAAAGCATTAAACATCCTATACACTACATAGATATGGTGACTTAGACTTATTTATAATTATGTAATTGTTTTTCCACAAGTGATATTTTTAATAAATTTATTTATTTATGAAATGGGTGTAATTTTACAAGTATTTTTGTATGGTTGTGCATTGACATATATATGTATGCATGAACGATATATATTTGCACTAGTTCAAAGTATTTCGAGATGAAGATTTATAAGAACATCGGGCTCATAAACGTATTCAAATATGCAGAAGTTCTTAAAGAAAGTTGATGCACCGTGCTTTCTATAAGAGTTGAGTTCATTTAAAATAACAGCTTCTACCATTTCAGTGCTGGAAAATGCTGAAACATAGAAACATTTCAAACAGCTGTTCTTTATGGCCATGTTTTAGTTATCCCACACTTGTTATAACATTTTATTTGCAATATACAAAAACAGTATTTAGATGTATAATTAATTAAGCAAATAGCCGCAGTCTTTTTCACGGAAACCAAATCGATAAACGAGTTATATATGCTGCCCATGAAATCCAATTCTCGCCGCCGACAAAATGCCGTCAGTGCAGGCGCTGCTGGCGATAAAATTGACGGTTACAATAAAGTAGTTGGTGCTACCGAAACAGATGGATTTATTGATGAGCAATGGAGCAATGTAACCCCGGAGATAGAGGTGACACCTTGGAAAACAATAGTTATAATACTCACATTGTTCATTGCCGGAACGGTAAGAATTCATTAAATGAAGCACAACATTCACTTCCATTTGTTTTTGTTCTATATTTAGATTTGCATTGGATGTGCGGCCTTGGAGTGGTTCACTGATATGAACGGGGAAAGGGAGAGTAACGACCGCATTTTAGCAATGAGCGTAATTGGGTCTTTGATGATTATACCGGGCGGTTACTACTTCTATATTTTATCCTGCATTTTGCTACATAAAAGTGGCTACACTATGGACGATATTCGTCGATTGGGATAAATGCCACACAGGATGTATTAGTATGTACATTTTTGTAAAAATATTTTTGAGGATTTTTTTTCTTTAGTATATTTGAATTTTGTGTACCAAATGTTGTATACAATGCATACATAAGTATCTATATGTACAGAAATTGCATTTCCCAAAAACATATATGGATTGCACAAAGCTGCAAATCGAAGATCTCCATAACTAATAAAGAGAGATATAAAATCTCTATAATTAAAAAATGTTCCTTTGCATTGATGATAATTAGGCTTATATTATTATTACCCTTTGCACAACGGTGTACTAAATTAGGGCGAATGAATATAACCAATTCTTGAAATGGTGCTACCAAATATGACATTTACATCCAGCAAATGCTCGTGTCCTAACGTTAGGGGTCATCGTGATAGAAGGTCAATTCTAAAGTTATAGTCCAGTTACTATACATATAAGCACCAGACAAAAGCTCGATTGACGGTATATGATTTTTATTATTTGTATCTAATTAATTTTAATTTATTAAAATACATTTTTTTGAAGTGGCTGTTGAGTTTCTAAGAGTCGGGCCCGCACGACTCCATTTCTGTTTTAATACAGTAAATGCCTGCTGCATTTTGTATATATATGTATATATATATATTATGGCGATTTTCTCAATATATAAAGCATTATAACATCATTTTGAGCTTAATAATACACATACACACATAATGTAGCTTATATTTAAAACCATTGCTTTTCATTTTGCCATAAAGTTAAGTTTACATATATATATACATATGCATTTGGTTATTCCACTGCTATTGAAATATGCTATAAATGGATAAGTATTTACAACAGCTTGTTACATACACATTAATACAACAACATTTAACTATAGACATTAACAATTACTGCTGCTCAACAACGGTCACCTCAATAGGTGGTATAAATTTCCACACATGAGTCTGCTGTTCGTCATAGCTAGACTCCAACATTATGTTTAGATGTGGCTGTTGAGATGACGCCAACGTTTCTAATTGACCTAAATTAGTGGCGCCTGGACAAGAACGTGTTAGTAATGCTGCGTCATTTGTTGCGTTTGTAGATATCTGCGGTCTGCTGACGCATTCAATGCTCGTCTTGAAGCGTCCAGGCGTAAAGAATATCACAGAGCAGATGTGCTGCGTTTGCTCATGCTTCTCTAAAATCGGTATGGAAATTCTGCAAATTAAAAAAAGTTAATAGTTTTAAAGTAATGGTTAAATAGCACAAGTAGTAGTAGTCGAATATTTCCCTTAAGAATCTTGCAAAAAAAACAGGCAATGTAACAAATTTCTTTAAAGATTCCAAATCATCACTTACGTTGCTGTTTTAATTACTCTACATACCATTACATATATGTAGGTGTATTATTGAATTTTTCCCCTTCTAACTTTAACAAAAAGCTTAAACTGAAGCTCTTTAAATGTATAAATATATAAATCTCCAGCATATCGCGTTCTATTTACTATATACTTTACATTGGGAAGTAGAACAAACACTTTTTACACTTACATATTTGGTCCAGATATAGCCACCCGTGTCTCCAGATTATAGTTCTCAATGCCATTCAAATAATCTTGATAAAACTTGATGGTGAGCTCCAGGTTAGTCAATGGCTGCAGCGACTGATTGCACAATTTTATGCTCAACATGGAGTGTTGACCCACTACACAAACCACTTCACCATGCTGCTGCACGGGGGTATCTTGAAAGCTAATGACTGAGGGTGGGACTTACATTTAGTAAGAAAATACGCTATAGATATACATATATATACATACACCATTGTAATGGCGATACGGTGGTCAGATCAATCATGGCCTGAGTCAGCACAATGCCCCGCAATGAGGCAATACCTTGAATATCGGTGCCGGTCAAGAGCCAATTTATTTTGACACGCTCCGCTATGTGGGTCGAGCACAATTTGCTAAGCGCATCACTAAAGGAAAGCAACTGGGTACGAAAACAAAGCTCTGTTTGAAAGAAATGTGTTGTTAAAGAAAACCGATTTACATCAATATACATACATATATGGTACTATCAACTTACCACGCTCCATATTCTCAGCATACTCAGCTGCGCGTGCCGCACACACTTGTTCCAGCGAACAACGATCCACAGGGATTGGCACGCGACAGCTTTCTTTAGCCTCGATGAGTATATTTTTATTATGCGTGTAGTTGAGCGACATTTCTTGAGCGGTAAGATTAGAAATATCCAGAACTAAATAGAATTGCGATGCGCTGCAAAAAATAATGTATATTCCAAATATGAGATTTGGTTGCGATATTATAATACAATAATACTATACTTCACCGATATATGATATAGTGCATCGATTTTACAAAAACTTCGAGATATATTACAAAATTTTGTTTAGTGCTTAGTGACTTTATGACTGTTTCCACAAAAATTCAGGTCGTAGTTAGTTTTTAATAAACTGCGTATGGGAAACTTTTGGGTCCCTAGTTGTTATGGCTCACACGATTTCGGGGCTCATTCAAGATTACTAGATTTACATCCATTTCTTTACTTACATCTCTGCAGGTAGCACATCCCAACTGGTTATTTGCGCACTCGGTAATAGCTCCAAATTGAATGACACCGCACACTGGCGACAGTAGCCCGCAGTCAAGGCCTCGCCGCCAGAGTATTTGATCCGCAACTGTGCCTCAATATGTTGTGTATATTGTGAGCCAATGCTTGGAGGGCCCGTTCCACTTGCTGGCTGTAGACTTAATGTTGCCAGAGAGTGCTGAGCTGCGGACATGGTGGAACGAAAACTGGCACATTGTGGGTCAATACGACGATGCTGAGGTGAACTAACACGCGAGGGTAAGCTGGCATGACCCGATGTGGACAAGTTTGAGGAGTAATGCGTTAGTGAACTGGGGCCATATTCTCCCCCACCGGCAGCAGTGGAATGTAGCGAAGCGGCTGGTATTGGACACACGAAATCAGCCTCAGCATATATGTGCACCACAAAACTAATCGATGCTAACGGCGCTATAGGAAGTTTGTCCTAAAATTAGATTTTTTGTATTATCGTGCTAAGAGTACATTATCTTCGTCTGCACCCTTCATTGTGTCTTACAACCAAAAAGCCTTGGTTCAAGTTTCATCTCGATAGTTCTAAAACTGTGGCCTTGGATGACAAGACATAAAATCCAATCAATAAAGGCGAAGACGAAGATACTTCTTTAAATCGTTTTAACTCACTAACCTGCAAATCCTTTTCATCAATTCGAAAGATTTTCTTTTGCACCTCCTGATCGACATTGGAATTTATGTTGAGCTCGAAATGCTCTACTTGCAGTGTGCTGCTCTCATTGGTAATGGTTATGGTGCAACTAGCCGATTCACCATTGTAAAGTGTCAAACTGGCCGAGGTCACAACAATATCAGCACTATTCATGTTACTAAATGTTGCCGTTTGGGGCAACGATGTCTTTACATCAATGCGCGGCAGTGCGGGTATAACATCAACTAAAAAGTTTGGCGGAAAACTGCGTCCGCGCATATGCTTGAGTCTGCAATTAGATTTCACCCCCAATGTGTGTGTGCTATAGCCTTGGAGATCGAGCTGTCCAGTCTCAATCGGCGTACCATGCAGCGACACATTTGTTGGCACATGCGGTTGTAATATTATAGTCTGTGGCAATGATTCGAACACAACTCCATTGGTAAGCAGGCGCATGTCCGTGATGATCAATTCGAAAGGCAATGGATTGCGCAAGCGCACGCTAACTTCACTGAGGTCGTTTTGCACCCAATGGAACGCTGGGAAAGAGAAAAATAACAAATATATACATATGTATGAATGTATGTTAAAAGCATAAACACTTCAACATTTAACTCTCAATAGCAAAAGAAATACTTTTAATTTGAATGAAGTATTTCTAAATGTCCAACATTGTTTGATTGTAATTACCAATTTTATTCTTCTCCTTTTTTTTGTCCCTTCTATCCAAGGAATTAAGGTGTATGGGCGTAAACAAAAATGGACCGCTATCGGCTTTGGCAATCTTTATTCGCTGCGGTCGCAAATGCGCGGGCAAATCTTTGACCTGCAGCTCCATGCAGTAGGGTAAATCTGTAAGATTGGCGGGTGGTATCACAGTCCCGTTCTCCAGCACTAGCGGCACAGGCGAGCCTTCACATTGCGCGCTTAAGTTCTGCATTACACATGTATAGGGATTAACTTGTGTATTATTTGCTTATTAATTGCAAACTCACCTGCAGTTGTACAGCCATTTCGCTTTGCTCCGTTGATGACATGTTATCCCATTGCGTCTGCAACAAAAACGTCATGTGTCGCGTGGCCAAAGCTGAATGTCCCAAACGACGCGCCGCTGTTATCAGACTCTGCACCAAATCAATTTGCAATGCGGGCCAACCAGCTGCATTTTCGAGCACCTCCAGGGGATCGAGTGAAAGTAAATACCCCGTGAAGCTGCACAACATCAGGCGGTAGCTTTGATTCCAGTCGGGTGCCTGGCTTCCCTGTTGAACATGCTTTAGTGCCGCCAAACGTTGAAAGAATGCGGCCTTGCGTTGATAGCCTATTTGCTGATAGAGTTCCGTAATAATCTCGAAACGCTTGACACGCTCGGCCTCCGTCATGCTAAGGTTTATATAGAGAATATTTTGCAGAAACATGGCCACATCTAATGGACGATTCTGTTCAATGCAAACGCGTGTGGCTTTTAGAGCCGCCTCCGTTTCAATGATGGCCGCATGTCGATACTTGCTATAATTAATTATTGCCTTTCGATAATAGTTTGTAATCTCCTCCGCTTTGAGTATATTGCCTGGTAGTTCCCCATTGCGCTGTTGATGTCCAAAGGTAGCCGCCGATATGGTCGATGTTGAGGATGAGGATGTGGTCGGGGTGCCTGATGCAGATGAATTTGTAGTCAATATGGAAGATACTGATGAGCAGGAAGATGAATTGGATGTGATGCGTGTGTCCGCAACATTGTTGAGCATATTGTTGCTGATATTGTTGGCATCGGGAGTGTTTACTTTTTTAGTTGCATCGCTGGCCCTCCATTTTTCCGACATATTACGCAACGGTGAGGTGCCTGTGACCAGCATAAAGAACTAAAATCCCCTTTACACAGAAGAAATAAAAGCTTACCCGCTTCCTGCAGCGATGCATTCCGATGCAGTGTCTCCATCTCATGTAGTTGTGGATATAAGAGCATGGCCGAGGCAGAACATAACCCCTCTTCGCAAGCGCCAACCCACAACGAGTCACCCACAGAGCGCAGAGTTTCGTTGGCATTGTGGTATAAGCTCAGAGAGTCCTCCACCAAACCCGCTTGTAGTGACAAATCCGCCAAGTTTTTCATCACCCGACCTACGCAGCGTTTCCGATTATTGCGCGACTCCATGTCCAGACCGACAAAGTCACGTTTCTCGAAGGGCGCCAACAACAAACTGACTTTATCAGGTTTTTCCCTTGCGCGCTCCAAGCGACGGGATTCTAGCACCCAAAAAAGTGCATTTACAAAGTCACATATGCGCGGTTCGAGATCTGCACAGCTGTCCTGCTCACGATAAAAAAACGCCTGCGCCTTGAAATTCGATGGCGTTGTGTATTCATCTTGCAGGCGCGGCTTGGTTGGTGTCGAAACATCGTTACAGTGTTCGCCAATTGTCTCCAGCTCTTGTTGTTGCGCGTGAGCGTTTACAGTACCATCAACACCATCAGTATGATTTGACGCATCCGCTTCGGGGCCAACAAATATGGCACGAGTTTCGTACAAAGTGCTGCCATAGCGGACCTTAAGCGACTCGTGCTGACGACACAGCTCATTGAGCTCCGTTTGATTCTCAAACTTTCCAATCGTGATTAGACCCAGCACCCGTCGATGACTTTGAAAATCACCCCAGTCGTTGTGTTCCACTGGGTGATCATGTATATAGCGAACCCACACTGAACGCGTTGCGCCGCTTGAATCTATAACAGATCACAGAATTTTAAGTGAAAGTTTTCTTTATAACGATCCAATCCACACATACCATTTACTTTGATATTGTTGACACGTCGCACTTTTTCGAACGCACGCTGCAATGTGCGTGGCTTTGACGGCCCCACGCCCCGTAGCAGCACTAAAAGGCAGCCGTGATGTAGTGCCGTCTGCTCATAGTCTGGACGTGACATTACGGGCTCCACGCTACCATGGGACAGCATCAGTCCTACCGCGGCACGCATTTACAGAATTCCAATACCAAGGTATTAATTCACATTTCCCGTTCGCCGCTCCTTTATGGTAATCCCACAGAACATCAGTCTCCAGCACTTTGCCTGCTTTTGTGTCAATAAATATCCATTGTTTTCCGTGAATTCTAAAGGCAACGACTGCACGTAGGGAGCACACCACCCCTTTTCAGGCTGATGCTTTCACTACTACGAAGACAGTGATTTCACTTGAAACCGTCAGTGCAATGGCTGCTGTCTGTAACTCAAACGTTGGTGCACCCCAAATGCATGGGTAGTAAAATAAATTAAATTGAAGTATTATATAAATAAAGAAACCAACACAAAAACAGACAAGATAACTTTTTCAGTAAAGTGTCGTCCAATCAGTGCGCTTATTGTAGTTGGCAACGCGAGTTTTTTTTTGGAAACTGGTAACGCTGACGGTATTGCCACATTGGTCAGTTGCAGGTGCATTGCAATAAAGTGGCCACGCCAATGAACTTGGTGCGTTTATTCTTTTAAGTTTGTTTGTTATGTCCGCCTTTGCCAGTGCATCCCCTGTCGTTACGCCGGCTAGCCATCGGCTCAGGGTCAGATTCGACCGCGACAGGGGTGCGGCAGACCAACAATGAATTTATATTTTTTTATCAAACACACCTACTCATATTGTCGGCTGAGGGACGCCTGTGGAATTTGGGTGGAGTTGTGGCTACTTTGGTGTCATGTAGCCGCGTGGCCCTCCCTACCTTGAGCCGGTTTTGGCATTTTGTTGCCGGCTCCCTTCAACATGCTTGCTTTGGTTTCCCTTCTGCTCCGGGACTTTAGTCACCCCATCTCACCCCATAAATGGATTCTACTCCAGACTCATTTTCAAATTTTAAATTTTATTACAATAAAAATATATTCGGGTATTTAGGCCATTGAGTTTTGGGACGCTGCAGTTTGTTGGCTCTTTGTGCCTATTTATCTTATTCGATTTTCGAACCTCCTAACCTACCTATACTCGAGTATGTGGTTATGAGGGGTGTAATGATATGTAATGACAAGGAGATAAACAAAAAAAAAAAACTGCGCCGCTCCAATACACATTCCAACCTCTTTTGCTTATATTAGACTTTATACATTTTCTTTTACTTTTCTTTTTTTTTTATGTTCTTTTTTCTTAAGTATACATTTGAATTTTTGTTTACAATATGGTTACTTGTTTGGTGTTGTGTTTCTGTTTAATGTTTTATATTATGTTGTGAATGGTTTGGGCTATGTGTGTAACAGAAAATTGTTAATTGTTTTGTGTGTTGTTTTTTTGTTTTGTATTTTACATTATGTGGCTATGGGCGTGTGTGTATTACAATATGGTTAAATGTTTGGGTGTTGTGTTTCTGTTTAATGTTTTATATTATGTTGTGAATGGTTTGGGCTATGTGTGTAACAGAAAATTGTTAATTGTTTTGTGTGTTGTTTTTTTGTTTTGTATTTTACATTATGTGGCTATGGGATGAATGTGAGTCTGAGTGCTATGGAAATTCGGTGTGTGTTTGAATATGGTGTATGTGAACATGTATGGAGTGTATATAAAGGAGTGTGTGGTGTATATAAAATTTTGTGTTCTATGTTTGAGCGGAATATGTGTGAGTATTTAGTTGAATTTTGTGTTATATGCTGCACTGGTGTATGTGAGATGGCTATGTATATGTATGTAGGGTGTATATAAAATTTTGGTTCTATGTTTGAGCGGAATGTGTGTGAATATTTAGTATTTTAATGTTGAAGGGTACTTAGCCCAGACTTCCAGTTGCATGGAAATTGGCCTGACTTCCGCTAGGGCCGAGGTCCGGCCTAAGACCCAGTACTGCCGGTCGGTGCTGACCCGCGCACAGCGCACTTCCCAGAACGCCCGCAGTTACTGCTACTCCTATTACATATAGTAAGAAATTAGTCACTGGCACACTGGCCCCTTTTTAGACCCTTACCTCTGCCTATGAAGCCTCGCTGGTGTATATCCCAACCCTCCTGTCGTCACTCCGGTGTTTGAATATTGTCTTCCGCTTATTTTGTCTCTTTTTTTGTTTTTTCCCGCAATAGCACGTGTCTCTCGCTCACTGTCCACAATTGATTTTTCTTCTTCCCTAAGGCCACGACTTGCCATTCCCCCGGAATTGCTATTTTACCCACTTTGCAACCCTCCTAATTGGTAGCACTGGTCCTCACCCCTCACGCACGAGTACTTGTTATCGGCCCGCTCCAGCTGCCAATCGCGCGAGTTGCCACTCCTTTTGTCCGACGACATTTGTGGTTTCCCAATACTGCCGCGCCGCACATAACACCACACTCCGGTTTTATTTTGGTGCCAAACGGAAGAAACGGGAGTGAGAAGCGCCGCGGTTCTTTCTCTGCCCAACGTAGGCCACCGCCCACACCCTGAGATGGGTCTCTCGGTCTACCGACGAACAAAGCCGGGCCTTAGCTATTGCTTTAAATCTTTGGCGTGGAAGACTCCCAACCGACGCCCGTGCATGTCCTCCAACTCGTACAGGCTGTTGCCCACGCTGCTCCGGACACGGCATTTCACATACTTGTGGCACAGCTTCGCGTTCACGTTGTCCTTAAAACGACTGAGGACAAAGTTTCGCCTGTAAATCTCCTGGCCAGGTACGTACGCTACCATCCTCGCACGCTTATCGTATTGCCGTTTCGCCTTTTCATATGCCAGGTGGACACTCTGCTGTACCTCATCCCGCACTGCCTTCTGCTGATCCGATCTGGGCAACATGCGCAATTCCGCATCCTCCAGCGCCCCCAACTTGCGTGCCAGCTTGTAATCCTTCCCGCTGGTGAACATGTGCTGCCCAAACAAAACGAAATACGGGGACGTGCCGATGCTGCCATGGATAGCACTGCGTGCTGCACACTGCACGTCCGAGAGCTTCTCGTCCCACTTCGTGTGGTCGCCCTGTACATATGTCCTGATGGCCGCTAACACTGTCTGGTTCACGCGTTCCGCCGCATTCGCCTGTGGGGCATAGTTCGCCGTGCGTACGTGGGTGATGCTCAGCCCCTGCAGGAACCCCGTAAATTGGTTGGCCACAAATTGCTTACCGTTGTCGGTATGGACGGTTTCTGGGACTCCAAATGCCGAAAACACCTCCTCCTGCAGAAACCGGACCACTGCCGCCGCTGTTGCTTTTGGCATCGCTCGCAACCACACGAATTTGGACAGATGGTCAAGAACAACCAGAATGGTGGTATTCCCTCTCCTGGACCTCGGATACGGCCCTAGAAAATCCAGATGCAGCCTCTGCATTGGTCGGAGCGATACGGTTTCGGCGCCCATTACCGGCCTCGCTAATTGCGTGCTGTGCTTTGTTGCTTTGCACGTTTCACAGCCGGCAACGTACCTCCTCACCTGTGCCACCATCCCGGGCCAGAAAAAAAACTGCCTGAGCCGTTCTATGGTCCTCTTCATGCCCCCATGCATAGCCGCGTCGCTCTCATGGGCCTGCTGTATAAGGGCTGCGGACACAGGACGCGGTACCCAGAGCTTCCAGGAAAATTCCTCTCGCTCGGGCCGCGTGAACTGCGCCCGCTTATACAACAGCCCATCCTCCACGCGTAAATCCGGAAATAGCTCCGCGTTCTCCCGCACTTGCTTCAGCCGCTCGGTATACTCCGCACCTTCGAACTCGGTTGTCTCGAAATCAAAAAAATCAACTTCCTCCAGTTCGAAAGGCCGTGAGAGGGTATCGGCTACAATATTTTCCTTGCCTTTCCGATGCTCAATATTAAAGTCGAACCTCTGCAGGGCCAACGACCACCGCGCTAATCGACCGTCCAACTCCTTCAATGACATCAGCCACCGCAGGCTGGCGTGATCAGTCACCACCTTAAACGGCATCAATTCAACGTACGGCCGGAATCTTTCGACCGCTTTTACTGCAGCCAGGCATTCCTTCTCGGTGACACTATAGCTCAGCTGAGCGCCCCGAAGCTTCGCTGAAAAAAAAGCTATCGGCCTTTCGGCCCCGTCTGCATCGAGTTGGAACAAAACCGCTCCTATGCCCGCTTGGCTCGCGTCACATTGGATCACGAACGGCTTCCGAAAGTCTGGATGCACCAACACTGGCGCGCAGGTGAGTGCCCCTTTCAACTCCTGAAATGCCGCAACCGCTTCGCCCGATAATTGGAACTTTCCTTTCCCTTTCAGGCAGTCCGTTAACGGCGCGGAAATCGTGGAAAAATTCCGAATGAAACGCCTATACCAGCCAGCGGTCCCCAAGAATCGGCGGAGCTGCTTTGCGCTGGTCGGCAAGGAAATCGCCCGAATCGCCTCGACCTTCTCTGGATCCGTCCGCAACGCACCATCGCCAACCACAAACCCCAGATACTTCAAGTACTTGTAGCAGAACTTGGATTTTTTTAAGGAAATCGTCAAATTGGCTACTTTCAAAGCACTTGCCACGTCCAGCAGCACCTTGCAATGATCCTCAAACGTTCTGGATATTATGAGAAGGTCGTCCAGGTACACGAATACATGGCTTCTCAAACGCTGGGGAATCACCTTATCCATCACCCGGCAAAGGCGCTGCGCCGCATTGCACAACCCGAACGGCATGGCCTTAAATTGATACAGTGGCCTTCCTGGTATCGTAAACGCGGTGTACTGCCGGCTTTCCTGATCCAGTTCGATCTGCCAAAAAGCATGCTTTAGATCCAGGCTGCTGATGTAAATGGTATCCTCCACTCGGCTCAAGATCGACTCAATGCTCTGGAGTGGGTAAGCATCCTTCACCGTGAGCTGATTTAGCTTTCTCGCGTCTAAGCACAACCGGTTCTTTCCAGGCTTCCTCACCAAAGTCACTCGGTTGCTCCATGGACTCTCACTTGGCTCGATAACCCCTAGCCGAAGCATCTCGTCGACTTCTGCAAACAATAGCGCCTGCACTGCCGGCGACACGGGATAAAAACGCTCTTTCACTGGCAGTGCCCCCTCCGTCAACTGAATGTGGTGCTGCTCCACTGGCGTCCTACCCAGACCGTGCTCCTCGAAGGATCTGAATTGGGCCACGACTCGCTGTAACTTCTCCTGTTGCCACGCCTCTAAATCGTGTGGCTCCGTTGGCGTACTCTTTCCTAAGCGCTCCTCCTCCAACTCAGCCACGTGCTGTCCTTCGTCCACAGCCGGGATCACATTCGGAGCCAAACCGAACCTGCGCCAAAAATCCACGCCCAGATAAAGCGGTTGGCACAACGACGGGCAAACGTGGAATACCATTTCCGACTCTGTTCCGTTATACCTAACGCGCGCCATCACGCTGCCAATAATGCAATGTGGCGCGCCGCCGGCTGTCCTTACCGCGGATTTGTTTTCGCGTACCACCAAACCTAGTTTTCGGACCGACTCTATGGCACCACTTCCCAGCAAGCTCACCGACGCCCCGGTATCCAACAGACCGGTAAATTCTCTGCCTTCAATCGCTACCGTAGCATATGGGCGGCTGTCGGAACGACATGCAGAATTCACCGCGGCACACACCGCCTGGCGTTTCTGTCGGCGTTCGCGGTGTCTCCTACGCGCCCGCAAGGATGTCTTCGACGCCCCTCTCGCATCCGGTTCGTGCTGGCTACCAAATATGCGGTTCCTGGCTACTTCATAGTCGCGCTGACGCTGCTCCAAGGGTTTCCGCTGCGACCATACTTTCTTCGGTGGGACTGCCTGGTTGACTTTATATATCTGTGAGTAAATATGACTAACGGTACTATCCTTATCGCTACTAATTCCTATCCTAACTACTGTATCATCGGAGGTACGCGTTTCACCGTCTACCGAGAGTGCGACTCCTCCGGCTGCGTCGGACTCCTCTCCGAGTTTCCCGGACGGCATTTCGGGCATCTTGGCAGCACCACGCCTGGCTGTCCGCATTTGAAACAAAACATATTGCGCACCGCCGACTCGCAATCGAAATATGTATGCCCTGGTTGTGCACAATTCCAACACTTGAGATTCGAGCGGCTCCCACCAGTTTCATGTGGCCTATATACCGCCTCCAAATGCTCCAGTTGGCCGCCTTGTGTACCTTCTGCTACCACGTCCAGCTCGTGTACTCGATGCTGCTCTCGCTGCTGCCCGTAGTTGGTACTGGCTGAGGGCCGCGCCCAACGCGTTGCCAGCATCTTTTCGGCGTCTTGGCACTCCTCTCTCAGCTTCTGCAGATTAGTTATATTCATCGGATAGATGACCCTAGACACGGTGTCTTTAATATTTGTCTTTATCACCTTAATAAGGTCATAATCCGAAAATGGACACACCAACCGAGAACGCAACACCAGCATCGCCTGAATATACTCTTCTATGCTCTCGCCATGCCGCTGCTTCCGCTCCCTCAGCTCCTGCTCTCGTTCAAACTCCGATCTTCGAGTCTGAAATTGCTGCTGCAGCCCATATCGGAGATTCGGCCAGTCCGGCACGCCCGAGGTACGTATGTACATCCAATACCAATCTTTCGCTCTCCCGTTCACCAGGCAGTGGAAGTCTCGCAACACGTCGGCCCAGGGCACCTGATACAAGGACTGCAAATGCTCCAATCGAAATATAAACTCTGCCACCGGCATTCCTTTGGTTTCGCCATCAAATACAAGGCCCCACTTTCTGATGTGGACGACGTCGGGCCGGGAGTCTCCCATCGTGGTTCGCCTTAATGGCCTGTGCACGTCAGGGCCCAAATCGCGCATCCACGGATCGGCTGAGAACTGCCGCTGCTCCACATGTGCCCGCTGTTCTGCCTCTAAAGTTCGGTTGTCGACGAACAGGTGAGTCGGTGCTGCAGCTGCTGGTCTACTACTTACAAAATCTCTTTCTTTCTCTGCCGGCTCGTACCCGCCTAAGGCTGGCCGCTGCATTTGCGCGTGAGCTCGCTCTGGCCTGCCCACCGGCGCCTGTGCTACAGACGGAGGCGCGCTATGCGTTCTCTCCTGCCTCAGCGCTGCCACTGCCTCATTAATCTCGCGCATGAACGACAGCATGCTGGCCTGCATCGTCTCTCGAATGGCCTCTACTTCTGACGACAACGATGCGCGATACGTCTCGTGGGCCTGTGCTAATGCCACGTTGATCGCTGACCGAATTTCGCTTGGCAGCGCAGACTCGGCTCTGCCACCCTGCTCTTCACCGCCATAGTCACGCGCGCGTGCGCCGGTTGTTGCTCCGGAACTGTTCGGAAATTCATCCCCGAATCCTCGGAACGCTGCCTCGTTTACACTCGGCGGCGATGCGTCATCATGGAGTGCTTCTGCTGGCTTGCCCGCCTCACTCAATCCTACGTGAGGAGGAGAGTCCAAGTGAACCAATGGCCTATTTCTAATAAACTCCTGACTCCGCCTGACCTTCCGGGTAACATTCGGGTCAAGATTCATTTCTCAGTACCTTGTTAATCCAAACCAAAAAAAAACCACTGCTAGTACTCGGATCCGTACCCGCCGATTATAATATCAAAAAAAACTATATCTATATTATAAACGAGCAAACTCCGAATAAATAAATAGATCGGTCCACTCGTATGTATGTGTTTTCTTAAATGATAAGCGGGGATAATATCCTTAGCTAAGTACCCGTTGGATTATTTAATCCAATCAAATGCTTATGTATATATATATAGGAATACCATCAAACACACAACCAAAAAAAAGAATAAATAAATAAGAATAAATAAATAAGAATAAATAAATAAGAATAAATAAATAAGAATAAATAAATGAGAATAAATAAATGAGAATAAATAAATGTATACCAAAAGACTTAACAAAAAAAATACTAAGTGAAAAAAATTACTCCAAAAAAAAACAAACTAACGATAAGTTGAACTTCAAATTCCCGCCCTATGCACAGACCTGCTAATCTGTGCCAAAATACCCTGTCGATACTTATTAATATCGATGGTTCAGCCCAGGAACAGCTGTGCTTGACCGGGACCATTCACAATGGACTCCCCGTCTATTGATAATTTATTTGCTGCTACGCAAATAAATAAATAAAAGGTAATTAATACACTAACTGACAATAGCATAAATCAAAACAATCTTTCTTTACTCTCACAGGCTCAACACTAGACATGTAAGGGTGAGATGAGGATCCTCAGTATGACGCTGCACCACGGCACGCAGTCACTGTAGAAGGTAAACAACCAAAACAAACACATATGTATCGCACGCTTTACACCACCCAATTTCTTCCAGGCGCCTACTAAAAACTCAAATCTTGCTCGGGCTATGGCGAATTGCTGCTCCTATGCTCTGATACGTAGGGCAACGATGCTCCTTCCGCTTGGGACAGGACATGGACCTACTACGCAACCATTCATAAGAACTACCAAACAACCACAAAAAAAAACGGTAACTAACACAAAAAAAACATAAGGCAACTATACTATTCTTTACTTAACACCTGACAGACATTACTCTCTATCTTTCCAGCCTCAGAGCACCCTGTAGGGCAACAATGAGTGGGCACCAAGACTCCTCACGGACCTGCTACACTCGCTCCTTCGCTGCGCCTATTCTGCTGGTTACCAACCTACACCGCGCTGTAAGAAAGATGCAACTGCGGCAACGATGGGCTGAGCCCTAGTGAAGCTCACCCACGGACCTGGCAGTTGCACCGTTTCCCGCCGGCTCAGGGGCCGCCAGCAGCTATTGCTGTTGAAATTTACATGTAAACCTAAATAAAGAATACAAATCAACACAAAAAACAAACAACAAGACTCTGGCTTTTAACTTCGCTTCGAACTGGGGCAACATTTGCTAAAATGTAGACCCAGGTGTATTTATATTGGGCGCCATCTTGTTATGTCCGCCTTTGCCAGTGCATCCCCTGTCGTTACGCCGGCTAGCCATCGGCTCAGGGTCAGATTCGACCGCGACAGGGGTGCGGCAGACCAACAATGAATTTATATTTTTTTATCAAACACACCTACTCATATTGTCGGCTGAGGGACGCCTGTGGAATTTGGGTGGAGTTGTGGCTACTTTGGTGTCATGTAGCCGCGTGGCCCTCCCTACCTTGAGCCGGTTTTGGCATTTTGTTGCCGGCTCCCTTCAACATGCTTGCTTTGGTTTCCCTTCTGCTCCGGGACTTTAGTCACCCCATCTCACCCCATAAATGGATTCTACTCCAGACTCATTTTCAAATTTTAAATTTTATTACAATAAAAATATATTCGGGTATTTAGGCCATTGAGTTTTGGGACGCTGCAGTTTGTTGGCTCTTTGTGCCTATTTATCTTATTCGATTTTCGAACCTCCTAACCTACCTATACTCGAGTATGTGGTTATGAGGGGTGTAATGATATGTAATGACAAGGAGATAAACAAAAAAAAAAAACTGCGCCGCTCCAATACACATTCCAACCTCTTTTGCTTATATTAGACTTTATACATTTTCTTTTACTTTTCTTTTTTTTTTATGTTCTTTTTTCTTAAGTATACATTTGAATTTTTGTTTACAATATGGTTACTTGTTTGGTGTTGTGTTTCTGTTTAATGTTTTATATTATGTTGTGAATGGTTTGGGCTATGTGTGTAACAGAAAATTGTTAATTGTTTTGTGTGTTGTTTTTTTGTTTTGTATTTTACATTATGTGGCTATGGGATGAATGTGAGTCTGAGTGCTATGGAAATTCGGTGTGTGTTTGAATATGGTGTATGTGAACATGTATGGAGTGTATATAAAGGAGTGTGTGGTGTATATAAAATTTTGTGTTCTATGTTTGAGCGGAATATGTGTGAGTATTTAGTTGAATTTTGTGTTATATGCTGCACTGGTGTATGTGAGATGGCTATGTATATGTATGTAGGGTGTATATACAATTTTGGTTCTATGTTTGAGCGGAATGTGTGTGAATATTTAGTATTTTAATGTTGAAGGGTACTTAGCCCAGACTTCCAGTTGCATGGAAATTGGCCTGACTTCCGCTAGGGCCGAGGTCCGGCCTAAGACCCAGTACTGCCGGTCGGTGCTGACCCGCGCACAGCGCACTTCCCAGAACGCCCGCAGTTACTGCTACTCCTATTACATATAGTAAGAAATTAGTCACTGGCACACTGGCCCCTTTTTAGACCCTTACCTCTGCCTATGAAGCCTCGCTGGTGTATATCCCAACCCTCCTGTCGTCACTCCGGTGTTTGAATATTGTCTTCCGCTTATTTTGTCTCTTTTTTTGTTTTTTCCCGCAATAGCACGTGTCTCTCGCTCACTGTCCACAATTGATTTTTCTTCTTCCCTAAGGCCACGACTTGCCATTCCCCCGGAATTGCTATTTTACCCACTTTGCAACCCTCCTAATTGGTAGCACTGGTCCTCACCCCTCACGCACGAGTACTTGTTATCGGCCCGCTCCAGCTGCCAATCGCGCGAGTTGCCACTCCTTTTGTCCGACGACATTTGTGGTTTCCCAATACTGCCGCGCCGCACATAACATGTTTTAAGTTAAGCATTAGTAGAATTCAATTTTTAACAATGAACTTGCTTCCAAAAACTCGCGAGGAGTTTGGCAAAACAGACTATTGGAACGATTTCTTCAAAAAGCGCGGCGAATTCGAGTGGTGAGTGCTCCTATACCATCACCGCACATTTCCGTCAACAAATGGCACATTTATAATGTGATAACTTGTTTTGTAAGGTATGGCGAATACTTGGAGCTCTGCGATCACATTCATAAATATGTAAAGCCTGCAGACAAGGTCCTGATGTTGGGCTGCGGCAATTCCAAACTATCAATGGACATGTATGACGCCGGCTTTTGGTGTGTGTCGAAGTTTGATCAAACGCGGAAGCACTTGAAGTATTACAGTTATTATACATATGTAATTATAATGTTTTTTATATACAGCGATATTACCAATATTGATATCTCACCTGTTGCTGTCAAAAAGATGCTCGAAGTTAATATGCGCAAGCGCGCTGACATGAAATTCTTGCAAATGGATGCGACGGCCATGACCTTTGAGGTAATCTTCCATTTTCATTTGTTTTTAAATCAAAAATATATTGTTATTTTCTTAGGATGAGACATTTTCTGTCGAGCTGGACAAGGGGACACTGGATGCACTCTTTGTAGACGACTCAGATGCAACCAAAGCCATTGTAGAGCGCTACTTTAAAGAGATTCTACGGACCATGCGGTAGACGAATAATCAGAGATCTATTCTATTACGTATTAATATAATCTAGCTCTTCTAACAGGAATGGAGGTCGTTATGTGTGTGTATCATTGCTGCAGGAGCACATTATAAAATATCTGGTCGAGTACTTACCACAACATGGTTGCATGCTACGCATTGTACACTGCTCTGATTTGGATAGGGTGCACAAAAATAAAAACGGCGACGATGCCTTAACAATGCCGGTTTTTATAGTGGTTGCAACGAAATTTAAAAGTCACAGCCTTCCCATGCAGGTAAAAGGATAGCAAACCACAATCACATTTTTGTTTTAACCTATCACTCTCTTTCAGATTCTAGAATTTAGTCTTGACAATGACAAAATGCAACGTCTTGGAAGCGCCTCTGAGCTTATCAGTGCTGTCGATTCAGTTCAAAAAGTTGCTTTGGTTTGCAATGGCCTTGTGCGCTCAAACATTGCGGGTCACAACGAGGTAACGATGGACTTGCACAGACCCTCTGAGGAGACACCCCGCTACACCCTGCACATATTAGATCAACCGCCAGCCCGTGGATTGGGCAAATATGCAGCTTTTATAGTTCCACAAGGGCGAGAAATCGAATGGTTTTTTGCCACACCCGCCGGACGCAAGAAACTTCAAGCTTCAGCGAAGTTTCAACGCTTGGCAGTTGTTACACTACATCGTGATCAGATATACAGCTCGTTGGATGAGGTGAAAAAGGAGCTAGCCGAAAGCATACGACATTTGGCGCCAGCAGGACTGGTCGAACAAATACCATATTTATCGTTAGGAGCCGATGTGGGCAAACGTGAGACGTTGATTAGTGGCTTCTCTAACATATCTGGCGATTTTCGCATCGAGGAAGTGGAGTCCAATGGCAAAACCCTTCGTCGTTTAATATTTCTCAACAATCAATTTGTGGTGCAGTCCGAGGCGTTGGTCAAAACAGGTAAGCGTCATAAATTATGCCTAAGTAACCTTTCATTAAATATGTGATGTGCTTTAGTTACGCTCAAAAGTAAAAAGGAGCGGAAGAAGATTGATTTTGGATATTTGGCCTGCCAGCATCACGTTTTCATGTCTGTTGGCGTGCAGTTGGCTACCACGTTAAGAAACCCAAAGAAAGATATGCAGAAAGATGTTTTGGTGATTGGATTGGGTGGCGGTGGCTTGTGCAGTTTTTTACATGCGGCATTACCGTAAGTATAAGATATACTCTACGGAGCTAATTTTTATATTCATACATCTGCACAGGCAAACACGCATTACTGCTGTTGAAATCGATCCTATCATGCTAGAGGTTGCTGAACAATATTTCGATCTAAAGCAAGATAAACGCCTTCATGTCGTTATAGATGATGGTTTGGAGTTTGTGAAGCGTTGTTGCGATGAAGGTAACGGATTTACATTAAATTTGTATGTATTTTGTATTTCTAAAATGTAAATTCTGTTGTAGACATTCACTTCGATGCTGTTCTGTTTGACGTTGACAGCAAGGATCTATCCCTTGGCATGAGCTGTCCGCCGAAAAGTTTTATAGCCGATAATATATTGCAGCACATTTCACAGATTATTGGACCAAGGGGTTTATTCATGCTAAATCTTGTGTGTCGAGATGAAAATTTGCGTACAGAGGCGCTGAAGAATATTAAGGAAGTGTTCTCAGCAGTTTGTTGTTATAAGCTGGATGAGGACATCAATGAGATTGTCTACTGTGCAAACGACGAAAGGTGCAAAACCATCGATCAGTGGAAAAAACAAATGGGCACTGCTGGTCGTGGTCTAAACGCTGTTATCAAAGAACACAAACTCGCCACAGAAGATGTGCTGGAAGTAGCCGACTTTTTGGGCGAATTAAAAATTTAGTATGTAATACTCAGTTGTATATTGAACAGTTAAATAATAAAAACGGACGACATAAGAGTGTGTATGATAGTCATGGAGCATAAAATATTTGTTTGAATCTAAGCTTACGTACGTATCTTTTTAAACCCTGTACCCAGAGGGAAAAAATGTATACTTGTTTAGTCCGGATGAATTAGCACAGAAAATGATGCGTGGCAGACCCCACAAAGTGTAAATGTTCTTGATCATTGTCAAATCACAGAAAGTATAAGAGCTGAAATAACCAATCTCAGTATGCAGGTTTTCCTGGGTTCGAAAATGTAGTAAAAGTAATTTCCCATAGCTGCCGTACATCGTTCCTGATCAGCATGACAAGTCGAGTCGATCTGGCCCTGAATCTCAGAAGCTATAAAGGCCAGGTATATTATGTTTGTACGCGGTATGAATTTTTTCTGATGCACCCCCACTCCTCTGGTTTTGTGTTACCGGGTTCAAGGTATTTAAGAGTTAGACAGTTCAACACTAACATTCCTTTCTTGTTGTTATTTTTTGAAGTGGGTATTTAATTATCCGGCACACACAATGGTAGCATTATATTCTTGCCCACAATAGTTAAAAAACGTTGAATCAATCGTTTTTAATTTTAATAGCAATGGCATGGGTATAAATAATATCTTAACTAAAAAATACATTGTTTTATTATTTGTTTTAAATTATTTATTATTTGTTTTAAATAAGTTTAATTGCAGTTGATAAGATATAATATAAACTAAGCTTTAAACTGCGTGTATTTGCAATGTAATAATCATAACAAACTAGGTGGCAAACTTTCCAAATATTATATTTTGTACTTAAAAACTATTTTCGCTTAAATTAGGCAAATACATAGCAAGAAGTACATAAGTACTTGTAGGTACGTAGATACAAACCCATGAAGAGGCTTGGAATTTTAATAAGAATGAAGTGTGTTAACAATTGCTTTCATTTGTTATTGTTATTGCATTTCTTCTTGAAATAGATGCAGCAGGTGCAAAAATTCAAATAATATTTATAGTTATACATAATATATAATTTTACAGTCATTTGCATTTTACTGCAAAACAAAAGGAACTCTTAATGAAATGAATATCTTACGCGTTGTTATCAACAATTTAGCGCTCGAAATTTTGTCGTAAGAAGATAATTACATTCAATTTGTAAAATAAATCTGCCTAATCGTAAGTAACAACGGCACAATGATGAACACAGTTTTTGAAACACAAAGTGCAATTGATGGTACATGGTAGTTGAACACTGGGCAATAGGGTAGATGTTGGGGTACACTATACTTTTAAAAGACTTTACGAAATATATTATTGAAAGATCGTTGTTTCTTTTTCGTAGTGGATGATGTGGTACTGTCGCCGCTGCCGCTGCCTCCGCTGCTGTTGCCTCTACTTCCATGATTGCCATTCGAATGTCCAGTGGTTGTCGTATTACTCTCACCCGATGACATTATCGCCTCACCGAGAATGCGAAAAGAGTTATGATTTGAATGGAGTGGAAAATTAATTTCTGACAGCGATGAAGAGTCCAAGCTTGCATTCGGCGAAGTAGCCCCACCATTGGAGAAGAGTTTGAGCTGTTTCTGTTGTTGATGCTGTTGTTGTTTTTCCGACCGACGCAAGCGATACCATTCCCATGATGTAGCCTCGTGTGCCGAATGACTGTTTTTTAGCTTAACTCCCACGGAACTGCCATTGAAACTGCCACCCTTATTTTTATTCTTACTAAACGGTGACTTGAAAAATGCTGGCGATGAGAGGCGTCTGGACTTTTTCGAGGACTGTTCCTTGCATTGCGGCTGAGACTGCTTCATGTGACCGTCGACGGAGTCCACAATTTGATAGCCCGACGGGCCCCCTGGCATGAATTCATTGTACGCCAAGTCGCTGGTGGGTATGAAGTTTTCCAAATCATCGTCGTCCAGCATGAGACTTTCGTCGAAGTCGCTTTGCGTGCGCTCCTCTTCGTTTGCTGTGACGGATGTTAAGTCAGTGCTCTGTGTGTAGCAACCTGGAGCTGATTCCTGACGCTTGAGTGCCTGCTGTAACTTTTTTCTACCGGGTTTTCCGATTTGTTGCGATTTGTTACTCTTAAGCGTATCTGTTAAAAAGCAGAAAGTTATTAATAATTTAAAAGCCAACAACTTTCTATATATGTTCCTACAAATTGGAGTATGGTTGTTTTCATAATATATTTATCCAGCAAACCTATGCTTGGTTATCGGTTAGAAACATTTTAACCAAATATGGCAATACTCGTCTACTCGAAGAATACACTGCTATTTTTATCTAAAGTTTGTTTTTTAACAAACTATGTTTCTACACAACTTTTTAAAATGAGCTTTCAATATGATATTATAATAAATATTAAGTTTCTCCATTCAAATACTTTTTATAAATATTTTGTTTCTGTCCATTCTTGCTATTTATATACTTTTAAATTAAATAGCCAAACTTTTAATCTTGAAATTTAATACTTAGAAAGATCACGATATATTTGTACTTAAGCTACGAATATCTTTTCAAATCAGAAATCCAATTTGAACAATCTTGAACGAGTAGTCTATTTTTATTTATAAGATTACTGGAAACTGTTTGAAACTTACCCACATCGAAGAATTTGTCCAATTGCTCCACACACGATGTGGACGAGCTGTCGAGAGTGCTGTGCCAAGAGTGCTTAGCACCCTTGCGTTTGTGCAGGGACGCCCTGGCGCTGGCATTTAGCATGTTGGCTGTGATGTTGTTGTTGCTGCCATAGCAGACGGACACCTTTCTCTGGCGCTGTCCGTTGAGTTCTAGCGCTCCCTCGCGCTCCACTACAGAATGGCGACAATCTTTTAATATTAGCATCGCTTCCTCGCTGGGTCTTCTCTTTTTTGGTTCCATAGGCTCAGCGACTGGCATTTCTTCGTAGGATTTACGACGGCTCAGTTTTTGTTTGGCTACAGTTGTCGCAAGCGTTGCTGTAGGTTTTAGTTGTAAGGTCTGCCGGCGCAATTTTCGATAATAGACAGTGCCCAGGACTAGCATTAGGAATATGCATGTGCCCACTATAATGATGACCAGAATGCAGGCCTGAACCTGATAGGTGAGGGCTCGCACTTCTCCCGAAAGCTCGACACTTTGTTGTCGATACAGCTGCTCCTGTTCGATGAAGCGACGACTCTGATCCTCCAAAGTGCGCACTGTTAGCGATTGCTGCGTAAGCGTCTGCTGTAGCTCCTCTACTTGCTTCTTATAGCGACGCGAGAGCTCCTCCAGATATTGACCCGACAGCGACATATTTCGTTCGAGCGCCTGTGGAAGACAAAGCAATGAATTCGAGTCTGACGTGCCCGATTGGCGATAGTATAAGGCTGTTGGCTGTTGCGGGTGTAAGCCCACAAAAGTATGTATTCGTACATACATACACACAAATATGCATACGTGGGAGTAGCTCAATGACGTAGCGACCTTTGCGAAAAGCGCGCAAAATCAAATAACTGTTACAAGGATGTGGGCGCGTTGGGCTGGGCCACAACTATTGGCAAGTGGCAGGCGCTTGTAATGAGCGGACAACACGCAAGCTTCCTATAAACTACGTAGGCATGACTGCCGTCCCTTAAAACATGTTATCGTATGGGTGTGTGTTGTTGTTGAATGTCTGGTTGTGTATATAGTAGTTTGTAGCCCAGTTGTTTGTTAGTCACTGCTGACAACGATGGGCTTTGGAGCAACCACTCAATACTACACTCGTATTGAATACACTCAATAAAATAAGTAAATGTACAGAATATTAGTAGAAAATAGTTGAATTTGGAATCGCATAAAAATTAATATTCGAAATGCTTTCTCTCTATTTTTATATATATAAAAAAAAAAAACCGCAATCTATTATGCCATTATTCACACCCCTCAGTTCAAACTCTGTTAATATCCGCGTATTCACATAAGGCATCTTGGACTAAAAGTTGGTGTTCCTATGTCTTATAGTCTCCCAGATATAGGCGATTATACGAATGGAAAATCGTGAAAATCCCCATAGGGTACACACATAAGGCATCTTTGTGCAAAATTTGGTGTCTCTATCTCTTATAGTCTCTGAGATCCAGGTGTTCATACGGACGGACAGACGGGCAGACAGGGCTAGATCGACTCGTCTTGTCACCCTGATCAAGAATATATACCCTTTGTTGGGTCTGCCACGCCTCCTTCTGTCTGTTACATTTCTCACCTCCCGAAAACCTAATATACTGCTGTACATTTCATGTACAGAGTATAAAAATCTATCTCGATCGGAAAAGCGGTTTAAGGAGACTAAAAGGGACAAACCATCAAATATAATTCCATGTTTCATATGTAGTAGAATAGTTTCAATGTCTACCTGTCCTCTCACCCGTAGGAACGCAAGGATATTGTATAATTTTGGACTCAAAACCACTAAACTTAGTATATTCAACTAACCCTACGTTTTAGCTCGGTGCTTTGAAATAGAGCTATTTAAAAAAAGTAAACTTATCATTGCTGCGGATGCTGCTACTCACCTTAATGCGATTCGAGAGCCTAATGAAAACGCTCTCTGACTGCGCGCCATTTGTCAGCTTTTGTTGCAAATTGAGGCCGGCGCCTGTAGTACCGCTGCCAACCGCTGCCGTCCCGCCATTTCCATTGACAACAGCTGCAGCTGCTGCTGCCGCCCCACCGCCCGCTGTTATGGAAGCGACCGTGGTGGTTAACAAGTTATCAATGCTTTCCCAATTGTTTGGATTGTTGTCCTCGTAGCCACTGCCGCTTGTTTGTCCAGCCATTGGGTCAATACCTGATCCCAGGGGCTCGACAGCTGCTTGTGAAGCTGGTATGCTGGTTCCTGCTGTTGTTGCTGTCTCTGGCTCGCTACTTTCGGAAGGCGCTACCATAGGCGTTTCTGCTGCCATTTGCTCGTTGCTATTTGCGTATAGTTCCATCTTTTCCGTTTCCAGCGGCACATTAAAGATGTTCACATCTGCAGGTAAGGGCGTGGGTGTGACCTTAGTTGGTATGGTCGTTGCTGCTTCTGCCATAGGCGTGTCCTCGTTGGCTGCCACAGGTGGCTGCTGTAGTTGCTGTTGGGAAGCTGGCAACTTATCTTCTGCGATTGGCGTTGTTGGCTCCACTTGCTCCTGCGACTTCACAGGCACTTGCACCTCAGGAGACGATTCACTGAGGTTTCGCTCCGGTACATTGAGATTCGTTTGCTGCTGAGCCACTTGCATGTTCGAGTCCACATGCTCCTGCTTCAGCATTGGGGCGTGCTTACCTGGCTGCTCTGCCTCCAGTAACTTGCACATAGCACCAATGTATTCCGTAGGTAACATACTTAAATAATAACTCTGTTGTTTGGTCATCGCGCTAGTTTCCGACTCCAATTTCTGCGCCTCTAACCCAAATTCTTCGTTGCACACACGAGTCTGTTGCATGTGCTGACGCATTTGAGGCAACGCGAGCAGGACCTGCAGCTGCTGGAATTGACACGAGAGCAGGCTGTTGATGCGTTCCACCACGGTGCTGTTGCAACTGCCACAACTATAGATGCCGAAGGTAGGCGTTTGACAGACAAGGGGCTCACTGGTCCAACGAAAAGCCTTCGTGGGCTTGACCAGTACTTCGGCAGCTTTTTTCACCATTTGCATAACCGCGTCAGAGGCACTTTGAAATATATTATTGCTGCCTGTCTTGTGCGCTTGAACATGTTCCTGTGTGGCGAAATCATCATAGAAATCATCCAGCTCATCACTGTGCCGTATTTCCGTTTCAAAAGCCTCAAATTCCGAAGTGCCAAAAACACGAAACAGCGATACGGGACAAAAGTGTTCCTTGGAATAATGCGAGTGTATATCCACACGGACAAATTTGCCAAAGAGATGGGGATGCAGGTCGAAAGGCTGCACTGTGCGTTTATCCTCGGCCACGAACCGGCCTACATTGGACCAATCGCGTGTGGGAAATCGCTTTGAAACAGCCACCGTGAAGTTTTTTGGCGACGAACTGAATAACTCGAAGTTGGCCAGCTCCACCTTCTGCGCTTGGATGGCCTCACAGAGCTCCACAACAAACCAGATGCGACTGCCACACGTGCTTAGCATGTATTCATCGCTCGAGTGACTTAAGACGGCACCCGTGTTGGTAGCATCTCCATTTGAGGCAATGATCTTGGCCCCACAGTCCGGTGAAGCATAATTCTTCGCTCGCAGCTTAAGCGTAGGCTGCTTGCCGCTTCCACTGGCAGTCGCATTGCGTCGTTGCGTTGAGCTATTGACCACCTGCTGCTCCAGCTCCATGGCTTGCTCGCGACTAGCTTCCGCCTCCATCTGCTTCTGCGCCCACTCGGAGAAGACCGGCATCGGCACCTCCTCGGCGGTAATATTCGTTGCCAAAGTTTTGTTAATATTCGCTTCTGACGAAGAGCCGTCAGCACTGGCTGATTCTGTGGAGTTCACAACAACTGTGGCATTGGCTTCTGCGCCAAAAGTAGCCTCTAAACTTATACCTCCGCCAGGATCATTTATTTTGAGTACCTGATCATCTACGGGGGGGGAAAAAAAAACATTTAACGCTATGCCAAGCAAAACCTAAATAAGGGACTTACCCTTTTGCGCCGCCTCCTTGCCATTCTCGAAGATCTGCTGCTGCTCTTCACTTTTATTCCGCGGCTGATCACTCGCTGCTTCTTGAGTCTTGTCTAAAATAACCGCATCCATGCGATTCTTCACATGCTCCAGTGGCAGCTCTGTCACCGTCACGGTTGGTAACTCCGCTATGATCTCAGGGAAACTGCAAAGTAAACGAAACATTATTTGTTAGATATGTATATTAGAACCTAACATGTATGGTTTACAAAGAAAACATAATTTGATTTGATTTCAGGTGCCTTGAACTGAAGAAATACAATTAAATCACAATTAGGAACTAAGACTTTGATGGAAGGAATTCAGTAGCTTTAAAGCTTAATTTATTTCAACTTTCAGGATTATACAATTTATTTTCGGAGTGAGACGTAATGTGTAAAAAAGCAACCTAAATTGTCCCATCTCTGGAGTTCAAGTTACTGCATTGAGGTTTTACCAAGCTTAACCTTCAAGGTCAATCCATAGATTATTCAATTCTCTTTTGATCTATAGTATTCAGAAGGTTTGTTTTTATTTTTAGAGCCCTAATTTTTAAATTATGACAATATTTGGAGGCAAGGAAGAGGCTTCAACACTCATGAAAAAGTTGAAAATGTGAAATTTTAGAGATCAGATCAGCCAAACGTTTTGTTGGATGTAAAATAGACCTTCACTCAAATCTGACACGTTGTATTTTGAAATCTTTCTATTGCACTAAATAGAGCTCCTAATTGTGATCTTAAGGCTAACTTTTTATGTGCCTTGCATTTACATAATTAAAGTGTTTGTAAATTTTAATTTGTGTCGGTTTTCAAATATGGCCTTACGTAGTTAGATTTAGATTTTTTCTGGCTCACCTCATAAATACAGTTGATATGGCAATGATTTGTGAAAACCATATAATCCAGAAGAATATTAAAAACATGGTTAGATTTGTTTTTAATTTTTTCAACTCGCAACAAATGAATTTCATAACGCATTGCAGCATCATTTTGCTTTTAATCACTCGATGAATGCTACATTAACCAACATTTGGTCGAAATACAAAAACAAACAAAAACTTCTTTGATTGTACAACAGCTGTGAATTCATGATTGCCCAACTGATACGTCTTAAGGCATCATATAGTAATTCTATATTCGGAGGCTTAAAATCCATTTAAATGCAATCGGCCACGTAGCTAACACGCGTATTGTAGACACGGAAAAGCTCGAAACAGACACCATAAGAACAACTTCAACTGAAATGTCAACAAAAATTATCACCCGACGTTCAAAGCGACGGTTTTGCACCAAAAACAAAAAAATTCTGGAAAAACAGATGTTGCCAATGAAACAACAAGGCAACAATTAAATAAAAGGCGGCTCGCCGTCAGACTATAATATTGTACAATTTTAAATATAACAATAAAAGATCACACATACATACATATAGATATATATATACTCGTATATAGATATATTTATACTCTGTACATGAAATGTACAATATTACAATATTAGATATATTACGTTTGCGCGAGCTGAAACATTTAACAGGCAGAAGGAGGCGTGGCAGACCCCATAAAGTATATATATTCTTGACCTGCATGACAAGACGAGTCGATCTATGTCTGTCTGTCTGTCCGTCCGTGTGAACACCTGGATTTCAGAGACTATAACACGCATAATTATTCTACACATATGTACAGAGTATTTCAAAGTCGGGTCACCCGACTTTAGCTTCTCTACTTGTTTTATACATCATATACACATAACATATATGAATGTGACTGGGTAAATAACTTCTAAAAAACTAAATGTGACCCAATAAAAACCACGAATGGAAAGCTGGGGTTAGCAGGCCCAACTCAGGGAAAAAATGGTATATTAGGTTTGTAAAATATGTAACAGGCAGAAGGAAGTATCTGCGACCCCATAATGCATATATATTCTTAATCAGCATGACGAGAGAAATCGATCCGACTGAATGAACCCTTGGATTTCGAAAACCTCTGAGTGTACATTAACCAAACTTGGTAGATGCTCCCCTAGGCAACACGAGTTCTTTTTTTTCAAGTTCTCCCCGCTACAGAATTGTCCACATTACAAAAGCATCCACCAAATCGGTCAATTCTAAGAAAAGTTATTTGCGAACCAATTTCACTCCACTTCTATGCCCAAAACTTCTTTTTGGTTCTGCTAGGGGCGCATAGAACTCAGTGCTAAATGTTTGTCTGGGTACAGGGTACAAATTTCACTGTCGGGCTTGTCCGCCATGTTTCGCCTGTTTACATTTATATAATAATATCAACCTATAGAGAAATATGTTTATGTATTGTTTCAGCATCCATTTACATCGGGATTGTCTCTATGCGTGCCTATGTGCGTGTATGCGTGCAGAACAGAGTTGAGTAAAAGCAGCAACAACAAAAAGAGCTGCGGGCAGGAACTTGGATACCAAGGTTGGTCATTTTCGCTCTTGTACTTCCTAAGATCTTTTCAAAAATGAAGAATTCGACTTTAAACTATTTCATAACGGTTACATGAATATTTCCCTAATTTTTAACCCAATGGTATTGCAAATTTTAAGTCAGAGTTTGAGGTGTAAGTAATGTAAGTGATATTTCTTCAGATTGTGGTAGGTACATTTGCAGTATAGTAGTACTACAGTTCGTATAGCACCATTTTAGAACCCAAAAAGTGTAGTGAAGGCTTTAATTATTTGTTTGCTAACTGTTGAAAATAGAAAACAAGACCCCGATCATTTAAAAACTACTTAGATAAAAATGATTAAGCAAAAAAAATGCATAGATCTATTTAAATTGCGCGCATTACATATGTTCGATCAGGAAATGTACGAGATTGTTAAAAAAACCTACGCTATCTTCAGCATCGTTTCCATAAACAAATATACATACGTATCTAATATACTAGTACTGGCTTCTGCGTCTTTATACACAAAATAAATAAATATTAAGGTCCACTTGAAAAAGTAAACCTCGAAACAATTCGAAACATGGGCGACAATTTGTTTCAGCTGTTCTTTTTGTAAGAATGCTTGTAATATTTTAAGAAGATAATTGGCACGTTGACGAACAATTTTGACAGCACTTGTCAAAAAGAAAATGTAAAGCGCAACGTCCTACTTAAAATTTTTATTCGTATGCACGTTACATATATTCTTTATAAATCTGAATGTATGTATAAACAGTGCCGTACAATTTTATAAAAACAATTTTACCATCGCGAATTAAAAAGAATATTGAAAAATGGACTCTTCATATAAAATTAATGTGTATACTTGTAGTATACTTGTACATGATTTCAATGTCCCCTTTAAAGAATCTACCAATCTTCCTTCCACGCGTAAGTTAAACAAATATCTGTGGTACCCTAAGGGCTAACGAGTATTATTTAAAGCCTTCATCCACATTTTTTAGGCAAAAAAATATAAATTAACTGTATACTTGGTTTTTTGAATTTCAAATCTTACACCTTGGACCGCAAATATTGAGGGTTTTCCGTGGAAAAATTGGGGCACAAAAAGCTAAGTGCAATCAAGCGCAACAAGAGTTACGAAGCTGAAATTCAAGTTGAAGCTCAAGTTTTTATCTAGATACGTGAAGCGGTTTTGAAAAATGAGAATTCCGCGATTGACTTTAAATTGGTTGATTTACTCTGAGAAAGAATATACTTATAAAAAACTGAGTAGTATGTTTTTTGAAATTTTTTTCAAAGCATAGAAGAAATAAATATAAGAGTGTATGTACATGCACCTTCTTATGAATGTTCATACATACATGTATATATGCTGGTATGTTCATTTATATGTTATGCAGTTATATATATGTTGACTAAATATCTTTGTACAGCTTTTAATTCTAGAAATAACTTGCCTTGAATATCACTATCTAAAATACACAATATGAACATACACAGTAAATAATTATATACATAATTGCAGAGAAAAAATCGTAGCCCACCAAGGCGGGCAAGACTTACTAGCACAATTAAAAGTGCTAACTAAAAGTGATATTATAGCTTAAGTTAGGACAGATAGAATAACTGCCAGAGTCGACGCTCTACTTGTTTTCTTTCATACGAAACGTGTCAAGTCCAAACAATAATCTAAAACTATTTTTAAACTTGTATTTTTAAGAACAAAACAAGTGTGTATATTGTCAAAAATGTGTAAAAACAGTTCAATAGAAATTAAAATAAATAGAAAAAGAAGTGCTTTTGTACTTGTGCTAACAAAAACACATAATCAACAATTTCATAATGATGCAAATGTATTGATAATACTCGCATAGCTTTGCTTAGTCACTGACCGCGGTAAACAAATTTCAGATGGAAGACATAAATAAATCGCATTGGGTGAGTTGGAAAATGAGCGACCTGCATATTATTATGTCATGTTAGATTTGTTGTTAAAAAAATTAAAAAGCTGCGTGTTTTAAAATACGGAAAAATACGCATGGCTCACATCTTTCAGATTAAATAAAATTTTTGCGCACAAATCATGACGTAATTGGGGATTTTTGCCATTTAAATCAGATTATTTGCAAACATTTTAAGTACGTACACATGTTCAAATTAAAATGTTATTTAATGTTATAACCTGTACATGAAATATAGAAGGTATACTAATTTAGTATATGTTACACACAGAAGGAGGCGTGGCAGAGGACACTAACCAGTTGTAATTGAGAAATTAAAGCAAACAGTTCCAAGAACTACAGGACCTTTGGAGAAATCGCATATATAGTATGAAAAAAATAATAATAATAACACAAGGTCTCATACTTTCCAAGATATTTGCATTTATACAGACGGGCGGACATGGCACTATTGACAAGTCTTGTTATACTTATAAAAAATAAACTACTGTCGATATATGCACATGTAGGAGCGGGTTTTTCGGACAAAATCTTTTTAGTTTTATGTTGGCAGCACTCTGCCGTTGGAGACGAACCACAACCGAATCGTATAAAAGCATTAACTGATGAAAAATACGTTAAGCAAATCAAAATATTAGTGCTACAAAATCGTCGATTGGCAACTGCTAATGCTATTGGTTATGGTGTTTCTAATGGATCAGCTAACAGTAAATTTAGTAAATCTTAAAAGTCAAATCTTGATTGGTTTTAAAAACACTGCATCATGACAACTTCGCGACCACTTGGCCAACGACGAAACGCATTTCGTTCCACAGTCACCGAATTCGTCTGATTTAACCACGTGGGGCTGCTGGCTCCTTATAGGTTAGTAAGACCACTTCGGGGACACCGTTTTTACACGATTAAGGCGATTTAAGTAAAGTAAGACAATTCCAAAGAAGGATTTTTTGGTCTACACCGTGAATTGGAAATAATTAATCTTTCTACACCAGTTTATTTTGATCCAAATCGGTTCCAACGCAATAATACTAGTTTCTAATGCTATGTAAGGCCAAAAGTTTCAAGATTGGAGGCACTCAGTTACATATTTCCATATAATAATTTTTACCCTGACTATTCATTTGAACTACAAGCGCAATAACTGTAGGAGGTCTGTTTCGCTTCGAGTCCGTATTGCACACCCCATAGAAGACACCAATCCGATACAAATTTATGCAATTGAAATAGTACCTCAATGTACATATGAAGCAGGCAGGCGATAAGTTATATTATAAGTCATAGAATAATTGTATCATTTAATTTACATAGGATATAATACTTGTATTTATTGTAAGTATCTGTCCAAATGACACATTAAATGATGCGGTAGACATTTCACTAGGAATTAACTATCTTTGGATTTAAGAATGTATAGCTTGATATTTATAGAAAGAAACACAGAAGCGTTCGGACAAACACCGAGCAGACTTTCATAATGGTCTAAATCAAACTGAAAATGGGTAAACAAAAAACATGTCATACTGCCCTTAAAAAATCGTAAGAGCTCCGCAGTGTAAGCTTATGGAGATGAATTGAAATGCATATGACGTGCTGAAGCAAAAAAAATAAATAAATGAATAACAAAAGCATGTGCACTCATAAGATATTTTGTAATAGGGTAAGTAGTGCCGATAAAGAAATATATGGCACAAAGCACTCAACTACTGGTATGTGCAACAGCTACAACGCCGAAAGTTATAGCAGGAAGATATATGTGTAGGGAAAACTTGTCAAGACACGACACCTGACGCCTCTGCATCAGCATCAGCATTTCCATGTGCAGTGGTCGAAAGCAACTTGAGACGTCTGCGGATGCAGCCAAGTGCTTTAAGCCACAAAACTGGAGTGGAATCAGCTTGTTTGAAAAGTCACGAAAAATATGTTAAAATAAAGGGACAGCAGGACAAACACACAGACAGACAGACACACAACAAGTAACAATTAGCGGCGCTCGTATGCACAGTTTATTATATAATAAAAGATGAAAATAAAAATAAAAGCAAAAGAGTGTCGCTTGCTTTGATTTTAGGGCCGTTATGCTTTGGCTTTTCGCTAATTAACAACAAGAAATAAAAAAACACTATTTGCAACAAGTGCCAAAGTCGTAAATTGGATCATTTTAACGCCATAGTGCAATCCGTTCTGCCCGACTAATGGTGCCCACTGGAGCAGCCACCACTCACTACCTATACTACCCGAAAGTGTACTAAATTGTAAGTTCAGCTGTAGCCGAAACTGTGTCCAAAGCCTTAATGTGTTCAATTGGTTGTGCCTTAGAGAACACATCAGACAATTATACTTGGATTCCAGCCCACTCATCAATCCGCTCTCTGTTACCAATTTTCCTATGCAGAAACCCATGTAAATATGTTCGAGTATTCTAAAATAATTATTACGATTCATGTCAACGCCCACGGCTGATACTGCATACGAAAATCTCACAGCTGCCTGACATATTTATGACTTGTCTACCGAAAAATTGTCAGTGAATATAGCCATTGGCTGTGACTGGGACTGGGGCAACTATGGTCGCCTTCCTACAAGTTTGGCAGGAATTTCTGGCTTTTTGCATTTGAATAATTTAAAGGCTTGCACAGTATTTTCGTGCCTGCCGTCGCAAAGTCGTTCAGCAGCCCGTGCAAATACTTATATTTTGTATACGCATAAATATGTAAATCGTTATTTTATTATAATAAAAAGTGAAAAGGCACTTACACGACAGCTATCAGTATAAAGGCTGGGGGATGTCGTTTAAGGAAGGTGAGGCGTGAGGTGTAGAGAAATATTCGAGAATTCCGCTTAGATGAATTCTTGAATACATTTCGTATTCAAATATTTATAACAGTACAAACACAAATGAAGAGATTTCGGACAGATTGAACATGGAGAAAAAGAACTATATTTTATATAGAATATACCTTTAAGATTAGGGGTTATCAAGTTTAATCTTCTAAGTCTTCCAGTTCGTTGGAATTTCCTATAAATATATAGAGAAATAACCGAGAATTCCGCTTAGATGAATTCTTAAATAAACCGTTGAGACGAAATAGTGTGCGTCGCGGATAAGACCTTAGGGGTTATCAAGTTTCATCTTCTAAGTGCTCCAGTTAGTTGGAATTTCCTATAAATATATAGTATTAAACTATTATTCTTGATAATTCCCATTTTTTTTTCACTAATCTGTACCAATTCAGAGTTCTCACTGTAGCCTCAAAGTTAAAAATCTACGCATTATTCCTGTACAATTTATGTTCCACTTTGTACAACAAGCTTCTACTAGCAGAAGCAAAAGGAAGTAGAACGAATCCCCTCCTGCAGTTTGTGGGCATAGTACTGGAGTGAAATTGTTTCGCTAATAACTTTTCTTGTTTTAGATGCAATTTATGAATCTTTCGAAATTCTGGAGCGGGGGAGTGGGTATCACAAAACGAATTAAACTCGTGTTCCCTAGGGACTAGGGGAGTCTACATACCAAGTTCGACCATGTGGGCTCAGTCAATTCCAAACTCCCGGCGTTCATCCAGGCAGACGGACGGACATGCAGATGGACACATTTAGATCAAATTGTCTTGTCATACTGAGTAAGAATATATAAACTTTATGGGGTCGAATATTCTTCCATCCTCTTGTTACATACTCTGCACAAAGCTAATAGATCCTTTTTACCCAAAAAATAATACAATTATTAAAAACTCTTTTCATACATTCACATATGTGCCTGAATACATCACGCACCCGAATCAAAACAACAACAACAGCCGGCAGAGAATGGGCAGAAATTACATTTATGACAAAAACTTCCTTTACATGAGACAAACGGTCATGCCTAAATCGACTCGTCCTGTCAGATGCTATTCCTCCTTTTTGGTGTTATAAAAAAATTATAATTATTCATTTTCAGTGTGTGTTCTTCATTTAAGCATTTAGCATCTTGATGAAATCATTTTTTGGATCATTAATTGAAGTCCATATAAAGGAAATATTTTTTTGACACTTCTAAAATATCGTTTTTTAGCGAATCTTGCAATGTATAGAAATTGACTAAAAAGGACTAAGGACAACTAATTTATTTATTTACTAACTACTAGGATATTTTAAATGGCTCCACTAAATAATTTCAGACGCTACTTACGTTACTGTTTGTTTTAACTTGGACAATACTCATTTTATTTAATTGGCCATTAAGGAATATTTACGCACACTATTTGGCTACCTTTAACATTTTAAAAGATTTTTAATTTGTTACTTAAGCAGCCATTAAGAAAATAAATTATTTTGATACATTAACATATTGTTTTATGTGCTTTATGTGCGTTTTCTTATGATCGACTAATGTCAAATTTCTTGCTAGTGCGAGTACATATGTGGAGCACATTTGTATGTATTTGGAAACTCTTAAATCGTTTTAAAATGGAAAGAAGCAATCAGAGGCGGGTTTGTCAATGAAACCATTCGAAATCGAAATAGATGGACAAACTCAATTACATAGCTCCTAATGGTAGTTGGCCAGTTTGTTCAAGTCATAAATTAAGATCTACGAGTATAAGTATACAAGTAAGGCTTAGCACTGCTTACTATTAATAGCTAAAAGCAAAAAGCTCATATAAATATTTTCACATCAAACACACTTCAAGCGACAAAAAATAATTGCAATAAAGCGCCGCTCATATAATTTTTATTTATTAAATAACAAACATGCGAAACCACTTTAGCCCCAATGTGTGCCGTTCGACGTTTTGTCTCAATAAAGAGTTGAAGTAAGCAAAAGGATGAATACATAATTTGGCATGGCCAACTAAATAAAAGAGGACAAATAAATGAAACAAAATCGGCTTTTATGTATCTCTGAATGCAACAAGAAGGCGCAAGTGAGCGGATAAATAAGTCACAGCTGCTGTTGCCAATCAACACTACAAGGACATCGTTGAAGTCTTTAAGTCTTTAGCTTTTCATATTACATTTCGAATAGCGAACAAATTTAGGTGCACTGCGGGCACACATTCACACACACAATAAAATGTCAGGATATCACGAGCCTGGGCATATAGGATATGCTTTCTAATACGCGTTTGTTTTTATCGATCTCTGTTTAAGCGCCACCGAACAATCGACCGAGCTACCGCCACAGATACCGATCGACCGAGGCGTGCGACAAGCGATCTAGCGTACGCACGATCGCACGTCTGGAAATCGAAATGAGAACTGAACGTATTAAACTTTGGTAATTGTCGACCAAGTGTGCAAAAATTGCCGCCATATGCCTCATAGAGAGCGTCGCGCCGGCCCGCGCCGCGCATGACTCGCACACCACCAAACAAGAAAGCCCCCACACAGACACACACACACACACACACACACACACACACACACAGGTAGACCACAAGAAACATATACAAAGCCATAGCGACTGGAGAGTCTCGACATCGTCGTCGTCGTCGTCGTCGGCCATGCAATGAATGTGCACTTGCAGCAATGACTGCCACGATGGCCAACGACGACTGCAAATGCATTTTACCGGCAAACTTGTCGCACAGCTTGTTTACAGCTGTGGCTGTATTACTGAGTTACGTGTGTGTATGCGTGTCTAATGTGTGTTTGCGAAAAGCTAACGCCAATGCGAAGCTGCCTGCCCCATAGACGCTGGAAAACTCAAAAGAAGGCATATCAATAACAAGCCAATTTCATCTCCAGTTAACCGATTCTGATAACCTCTCAAATGGTTCTTTCTAAATGAGATAATTTGAGTTAAACTTCCTTGTACAATGCAACGATCAAGCTTCATCTAAGGACATGTTAAATGACCCCTACAATGCGCCGTACAAGGGAATTCAATGTTCAATCGTTATATCGGAATAATCGACGTGAAGTTCAATCTGGATGGTCCAGATTCGTTTTTGGTGAAAAGTGAATTTAATATACTACAGTATATAAATAGGTATGAAGGCCATAGACATCTTGAAGGCCATATTTAGTTCAATCTGGATAGCCCAGATTATAACCAATTCTATTACTAACACATTAGAGAGTGCGAAAGGCAACAAATTTTTATGAAGGTTCACTTATGGTGTGAGCCGTGCTTGAACATGAAACAAATTCTGATGAGCTTGAAAATATTTGTACACGTCCTGTGCCAATCGTTAGATTAAGTTGATGTCTTTAATTGCTAACTTTTTTTCGTCTAAAATCATGTTATACTACTATGAAAAAGTTTTCATATTCCATGAAATTTTAAATTTTACAAAAAGCGCAGATCTGCGCAGAGGTGCTCTTTAAGGCTTTATGTCAATGGAAGGCAGTTTAATACTTAAAAAAAAAAACTTAAAGTAGCTATTGTCCGATTTTGTATTTGAGCATATTAGATATAATAATAAAACAATGATTTGTTATTTGTCCCAATTACTTATTTCGTCTTAGCAAGTAAAGCTGCAAGGTAAAAAAGTCAAAAAATAATGCAATATAGTTCATACAACAAAAAATATGGCTTATATGACTTATTTATAGTATAAATGGAAAATCTCGCAAAGAGATCCAGCAGGGGGCGAAACCTTTTATTAAAAAACAGGAAAGGTATGCTCGAGCGGGCTCAATTCTTAAAACCTTGTACCCACCCCACACAAAAAATTTATTAACACATAAGTACTAACGGGATGTAGTCTCCATATTTGAGTTCCAAATTCCAAGAACTACGGGAGTGATGGGAAATCACTAATAGCGAGGTAGTGGGAAGTGCATCGAAAAAAAAACTCAAACTGGTACTTTCTCGGACTTAGAAGAATCTGGATACCAAATTTGGTTCTTCTAACCGTTATACTTTCTAAGATCCTTTGGGTACACGCTATAAACGTAACGTCGAATGGGCTCAACTCTTAAATACTCTATAACCACTACCACAAAAACAAAAAAGTATTATTTTAATTTTGTTTTTAAGTTGTATGCTTTTAAATGTATCCCTTATTAAATAAAACTTATAAAATCAAAAATAAATAAAATGTGTATGTATATGTGCAGCAAAAACAACATAAGCACTAACGGCATGTTATTGCCAAGATTCAAAGAACTAGGGAAGTTATGGAAAATCACTAATATTGGGACAGTGGAGGGTTAGAAGAACTTGAATTTTATTATTCTATCTCTTTTACTATGGGAGATCCTTGCGTTCATACGGACATGGCAATATCGTAATATCTTAATTTGGTATCTAGAAAGCCATATTTAAGTTATTTTAGAGCAAACGGGCATTTCTATATCAACTCGCCTTTTCATGCTGATTAAGAATACAAATATTTACTTGGGGGGTGTGACACGCCTCCTTCTGTGTATTAAATGTACACTCGCACAAAACTAATATAGGGTACAGCGTGTGAAAAGTGGTCTAATATTCACTTATACATATACGAATTCTTAAGTCACCGAAAGGGAATACATCTTACATTTTATTGGCAATACCCATCTTGTAGAGTATTAAAAACTACATTGCCATTCAAACACTTGCACTCTCTCAGTTGGAAGCTGGTGGGTAGGCAAGCCGGCCGGCCGATAGGTCTCCCTCGGGCGCACAGCTGCATGTCACAACAACAACAACAGCAACACCAACAACAAAAACAATGCGTGGTATTCGTCGTCGCATTGCTTCTTGGTGCTCCTGCGTGCTAGCGGAAATGGCTTAGCCCCCACACAATGGCTATACAATTTTGATTTGCCTGCAAACTGTGACAGGTTTATGTCTAAATCAGCGCGCTAGGACGCCTATTAGCATTAAGTAATCTCGGGCGTGGGTGGCTAACAAACAAACAAACATATAGACAAACCTACCGACTATAGTAAGTATGTACATGGTATTATGCAAATGTTCAGTTAAAAGTTTATTGTTCATGACATATTTATGGTATGTTATGCGCAGGAATAACCAAACAAATATTTAACTTAAACTTAAACATTGCACAAGTGCAACAGAAAGTGAAATTGTGGGGAGAGAAACACCAACGTGAATTGGCACAGCAATTGCGGCTTGCAACAAGTTGCAGCCAAAACAAATACAGCATATCAAACAATTTGCACAGATATCGACACTCAAACGGCAGCCGCCTGTATCATTGAGCGCTTTTGTTGTCATTTCGTTTGTTGTCGCTGTTTCTGTAATTTGTTAATCCAACTCCTTTGCCACTAGTTCGCTGCTGTGCCGACTCTGTCCAGACACAAAAAGGTTATATCGGGCCAAAAGAGTCTATCGAATGAAATGAACGTTACCGCTGAAGCAGTCGCCGCCAATAAAAGATAAACACTTGTAATGCGAAAGTGTTTTGATATTTGAAGGTGCGCGTGTGCGCGCTTACACAACGGGAAAAAGGCAACAACACAAAAAAGCATCACCTACAGTTAACGCGCACACACACACATATATAAATACACACACACACAAGTCGTTAAGTGGTAAACTAAGCAAGTGAGAGAGCAATCGAAAGATGGTGGTAAAGTAACCAACGCGACAGACACACAAGGAAAGTTGTTAAGCGGCCTCTGATTCTCCCAGAGGTGGTTAAAGTCGTCGCAGGAGTATCACCAACCAACCCAAGTTGCATGTTTCTGCACGCTCAACACCTAAATGGAACCGACAAAAACGAACTCATTTCCAATTAGAACCGGAGTCTTCTATTACGGGAATTGGCATCAGAACTTTACAAATGTTGTGTAAATAAATTATATTAATATGCTTCATTGAAAAATGTTGGGGTATAATTAATTCTTTCTTAATTTCTCAGTTCCTTTCTGAATGACAAGAAATTATCTTTCTCTTTTCCTTAGTAGGTGTAGAACTGATTCTGCATCGCACAATCCTTTTCAGGTTGTATGCTCATCTTATAATGAGTATTTTCACCTGCTCTCATCTAAACTGTCTCTTCCTTTAATAAAAGCCTCTCTTTTCAGCCATCTCCAGGATCGTCTGTGAGATGGGGCATAGCTTGCCGGACTGGCTAAAAAATCTTCCCCCATCGGGTCTGAGATACCAATTTTGTTCACTTTTTTTCTTTTTAAAATGAGCTTTTAAGTAATTTTAAGCTTCTCTCTCTGTTTAGTTTTTCTTTTTTTATAAAGGTAGATCTATTGACGCCTCTGACCACACTTGGCTGCGAGACGGGGCACAGCTAACCGAAGGGCAAATAATATTCTCCCACCGGGTCGGAGGCGTTAATTAGATATTATTGTTATTTGATTAGATTTATCCTTCTTAGGTTTTTCTAGCTTATAAGATGGTTTTTATAATTTTCATATATTTTCCTCATATTTAAAAAAATAAAATAAACTCGTTCTTTCTCGGACCTAGGAGAATCTTGAACCCAACTTTGGTTATTCTAGCTTTTATAGTTTCTGAGATCCTTGCGTTCATCCAGACAGACGGACGAACATGTTTAGATCGATTTCTCTCGACATGCTGATCAAGAATATATATACTTTGTGGGGTCGGATATGCTTCATTCTGCCTGTTACACACTTTGCACAAACCTAATATACCCGTAGGGTAAGGGTACAGGGCAATAAAATTGTCCTTTCTCGAGCTTATGATAATAATAATAATCTAGCTACCAAAACCAAACCCTACGAGATCTTTGCGTTAATACGGTCAGGCAGACAGACGAACATGTCTACATCGGCTTGACATACTGATTAAGTATATATTTACTTTGTTGGGTCTGCCATGCCTTCTTCTGTGTATTACATACATTTGCACAAAACAACTATGCTGTTTTAATTCACTATATTTCTTTGAAAGTTCGCCCAGAGTTTTCTAATAAGTTTTACTAAGTAAACGGATGTGTTATGTATTTAAAAATTTTTTTTACAATTTAATTAACATTTAAAATATGAAAAACATATAACACTTAAATAGGTTCATACAGTTTTAAAAGAACACAGTAACATCAATATTATGCCAAAGAAACATGAAACATGTAATTGCCAAATATCCTTAATTACTACAGACAGTCATACACACATAATTAAAATTTAAAACATTTAAAAAGGTTCCACACTCTTACGTACCTGAAAAAGAAATTATTTGAAAAGAAAAACTGCAGCAACATCCACATCCACTAATAGCCATAGTTCAAACAATTTTTCGCAGCTTAAAAAGTGGCCATATAGCAGCCACTTAAGTCAACTACAAGCTATGCCGTTGTTTACCACAAACAATTACTATTAATTTGTAAGTTTGTGAGACAAATACACATAACTCAAACTGCCGTAGACGACGATGATGATAACGATGAAGACAACACCTACGCCAAAGACTACATTTCAAACTTACTTTGCATGTGTCTGAGTATAAAGTTTGAGGCTTTTCGGTAGATAATCAGCTGCTGCTGCTGCTCTGCTCTGGTCTGGCCGTCTATTTCCAGTGAACTAACCACAATGAAATAAAAAATAAACATGAGAGAAAAATGCCGGCAACAACAGACAAACCGGCTTTTCTCAGCTTGCAACTGCAACAACAATACGCTTTCATAGGCTGCAAAAACATACATACGTGGACATATGTATGTATTTAAGTTGATCGCATAAATGAATGAAAATTTCATGTATGCGCTACATACTCGTATGTACATATGTACATACATATGTGCTTTAAAAATGGCAGGAATGCGCAATCACATGAAGTGAAGGCGTGCAACCAACCAACGCACAGAGGACACTGTGCTGGGGCTAATCAGAGACGTATGAACAACGATCGGTGATCAGGGATCAGCGATCAAATTGATTGACGAAAGTCATTGAGCGCACGCTCACAATCAATTAACTATTGGACGTTGAAATGGTGGCGATGGCGGTGATCAGCGTTTAGATAAGATCATCATTATGATGGGGGCTGCCGCTTTCCGATCATTGAGCGATCATTGACAGCATTTTGTTCATTCATTCACCGTTGTCAGTTCATTTTGAGCGTAATCCAAATGTGACACACACATGCACATGCTTGGATTTGCATGAGCTGGCGATGATGGCGATCCCGATAAACGGATGGCTAGGCAACAGCAACAGCGCCGTACACAATCAGACTCACAGTCTTGGGGTTTCTGGTCATGTCGATCATCAGCTTGATAGCGCTTGCATACACATCATGTTGTACATGATTATGGCTTTTTACCAAATTTGATTACAGTAACAAGATGATGATGCATTTCTATGCACATTTTTAAAAGCCTAACTTGTAAAAAAATTTAGACTAGGTAAACTAGTAACCGAAGCAGTTACACGCTTAAAAACTGTATTATATTTATAAATTTGTTGAAGCGATCCTTTTGATGTTATAGGGATTAAACTCAACCTCCTTTATTTATTAAGTAATACTGAACTTAACCCAAGCCAAAAGTTGTTTCTAGATTTCTTTATAATATTTATTTATATTTTCGAACTAATCATATAGGATCATATAATATCTGACGAATTTTTTTCTCCTGCATCCATGTTCAACGTTTCTCCTGATAGACATTTTACTATTTCTAGAATATAATTTTTATAAAATGTAAAAGCAAATAAAAAATAATTATCAAAATGATCAAAAGTATTTGAATATTTAGGTGGCTTGTACGTGGGAATATTAGTTTTGTACCGATTGACTTTCATGCTAACACAACGTGTCTAAACAAAATAAAAATGTTTAAGGAAACTAGGCTTAGATGATTTTCCTTTCTATCAAATTGAAATGTGACACTAAAGCATAAAACTCTATCTATGAAGAGTATAGAAAAGCGTATACGCAAAGTCCTTACACAGTTGCTGAAAGTGAAAGTGCCGTTAGCGTTGGCGGCAACCACGCTATCACTTGACGCATAAACATAAACATATGTATGTTTGAGTGTACGTAGTAAGTGAATTGGTCTGGACGGACGATCAGTCTGGTGCCTTATTCTGTCACGCCATTTAATTACGTACTATGAAAAATTAAGCATGCATAATTTATATGCCTGCCAATTTTATCGCATCAAAAAACGAAAGTACTGCACATTCATCGTACACTTCGTTGTCGGAATCGGCTCGGGCGATGTCTATGCCGCTGTCGCTGTCGTCCTCCTTGCAAAGTTTGACTGATAAAGCCATTAGCCAGGCCAGACAAACATGACATCAAATCAAACTCAAAAGTGAGCTCAATAAAAACCACAACTCGCACACGAAATCCCACTTTAATTTGCTCCCATTTAACACTTTTACCCAGACAACATATCGATAAGAAAAAAGTCGAGAAACTTTGTTGTGATATTAAGCATCGGGAAAATGCTGTGTACAGCCTTTAAAAGGATCAACGCGCCGTACTACTATTGGCATTGACGTTGGCGTATTGGCTCCCACAGCGTTCGAATAGTAAATAAAAAAGAAAATATCATTGACTACGTTTCGCTTTTGAATGAAATGGCCACCAATAGATAGGCCAGCTCCCTCGCAGATACACAGGCGGGATGGACATGCAGACAGAGAGAGAGAGATAGGAGAGAGAGGAGAGAGAGACAGAAATATAGACAGCAGGACAGTTGAACAGACGGAGAGGCATTTAGAAAGTACGCGCCGCTCACACGCCGCCGTTTAAAAGTTGAAAATAAATTGAAAAACTGTAAAGCAAATTACTGGCAAAAGGCATTGTGACAAGACATGGCGTGGGCGTCCTACAAAACTGTAAGGCTTATGGCTCTATGGTGTCGGCATTGCATGGAATTGCCTTAAATGATGTGCCACGCTCTTGGCACTTGCGAAAATTTATGATTTAAATATTTTACCATAGATCGATTTGTGTTTAAACATTTTCTTATTAGCCTACGGTTACGTATAAAATCCATATGTACATATGTGAATGGTATAAAATATTTTCATATAGGAAACTTAAACATTAACTACCTGTGCTTAGTAAAATAAAATGAGTAACACTTAAAGTATTATTAACGTGACATGTTGTAATATTAAAACGATTATTCGAGTCAAACTGCAGCAGTGGATTCGCTCTTTTAATTTTTGCTTCTGCTATGCGTATATATTACAACACCTCTGACAAAGTATAAGTTTCTTTGGGTACAGGGTATATCACCATCGGGCTAGCTAGATATAGTCTATTCTCTTGTTCAACCCTGTACTCAAAGGGAAAACTAGCGAATATATGTAGCACACAGGAGAAGGCGTAGCAGGCCCCACAAAGAATATATTATACTATTGTATAATATACTTGCATATACTATATATACTATAGCCACGTCTGTCCGCCTCTATAAACGAATGGATCTCAGGTACATCAAAATCAGGGTTCTTAAAACGCGAGCATATCACATTCATACTTGTTAGAAATTCAGCCGTGAGTCCTTTTCAGCAGTCAGACAGAGCCCGTGAGCAGTTATGAGCAGACGGCAGAAGCTGAGCGCTCGTTCGTGGCAGGAAGGCATAAGTACATACAAATGTGTATGTTTGTGTATATATTTATTTTAAGGCGAAATGTGCGCGATCCTTTTCATCCCTTTCATCGTCCACATCACACATACATACATATGTAACGAGCGCTCGGCCTCTGCCGCCTATACATTAACCTATGTATTGTATATGTACATATGTCTATAGGTACGTCTTCTATATATTTATCTTTCATTAGTTTTTATAGCCTGTACCCAAAGGGTGAAAGGCTATACTAGTTTTGTGCGCATGTATGTAACACACAGAAGGAGGCGTGGCAGACCCCACAAAGTATATATATTCTTGATCAGGATGAGAAGACGAGTCGATATAGCCATGTCCGTCTGTCCGTCTGACCGTCTGTCTGTATGAGCGCAAGGATCTCAGTAAGTACAAGAGCTAGGATAACCAAAATTGGTATCAAGGTTCCTATAAGCCCTAGGCAGAACGAGTTTGTTTATTTTTTCTGATACACCCCCCCCACTCCCCCGCAATTCGTATTTTTTCTTATAACTTCCGTAATTCTCGGAATCTAAAAATCAATTTTGGTAGGTACATCCATGCCAAATTTCATCATGATAGGTCAATTCTGAAGAAAGTTATAGCCATAAGTAAAATCGCTGCTCATGCGCTGCCTGCAGCTCTGTCGGCAGCGCTGCCCGCAGCTGTTGTTGTTGTTGCTGCTTTTGTTCAACTTTGTGCTGCATACATACACGCATATGAACACGCATAGGTACGTGATGTAAATGTATGCTGTTTAAACTGAACATAAACATGTATTCTAATTTAATTAAATTAATTATTTTAATTAATTAATTCATTAATTTTTTTTAATAATTTAATTTTTTTTTAAATTTTTTTTTTTTTTAATTTTTCTTTTTTGTGGAGAGTACAGGCTATTTTACTGTCGGGCTTGCTCGACTGTAGCGTTCTATCTTGTTTTATTTTTGAGAGTGGGTACAGGTAAATACAGGTAAAAAGATGGGCCAGTCCGACTTTAATAATCCAATCTTTTTCTCTTTTTTTGTGATAGTTGATATAGGGTATTTAATAGTTGGGCCCGCTTGACATAAGTATTCATTTCTCGTTTCATACTGAGATTGGTCATTGCCAATGTTATATTTGGGACATACAACAATTTGCGGTGCTAAGCTTACTGAATTCTATTGGATTGGATTACAAAATATACTTGTATATAATATAAATCATGAAATCAACCATGATACCATGACAAGAGTACCCAATAACATTTTACATATAAGACAAACTTTGCCCTGATTATCTCTTCTTCGTTAGAAGTGATCCGTAATAAACATTTGCTATCTGAGGATGGTGCATGATCATTAGGTATGGCCAATACCAATATTTGATTTCGTTCCAATATCCTTAAAAACAACGTGTTGGAAACTCTTTCTAAAAGATATCGTTACTACCAACTATTTGACACATATAGCTATAACACTACGGTACGTAAGGACGTAGTAGTTGAATCAGACAGATGGACAGACAAACGGATGCGCGATTTGGAGTTATCTCGTCATGGTTATCTTATACATACTTACTATTCTTCCGCCTTGGAGTTACAAACTAACCAAAATAACATACAAGTATTCTCATTCTTCAATGAAGATCTGTGAATCGGTACAAAAAAGTTGAAAATGAAAATACCCTATTTAAAATGTAATACAAAAGAAAAATGTCTAATAGAACATACGGCTACTTTAAGTTTTTAATTCCATCGCAGTACATATGTTTTGAAAGCTGATAAGCCTTAAATATAGTATGCGCTGAAGGCCAGAGGCAGCATAGACGCACCAGCTCTATATTAAAAAACTAAATGTATACATGGACTTGATAAAAGCAGGGAAATTTAGCAACAAAGCAACTGACGACTGTTCGCACAAAAATAGTGGCTGTAGACGTTCCAATACATAATGAGCTCTGTGGAATTTAGCATGACGTTGGCTTCTCACGTTCAAGTTCAAGATTGACTTTAAACACGCGACCAGCGAAGCACGTAGACTTTGAGCAGCTTTCATAATTTCACGCTGCAGTAACAAGGTTCTAATTGATAATAAAAACAAGAATGGAATACTAGTCGGCGGATCCGACTCTTAAAAACCCTGCACCAGCATCAAAACACATATGTAATATAGTAATTCAAATAAGTTGATACGTTGGTGGCAATGCTAAATAAGTATGCGATACAGAATTGGACCAAAGCAGCAGCTGCTGGCAGATCATAGGCAGAGACTATATTTATGGGTATATGGTTGATCTATCATGCCGAAGCTTGACATGGGGATAAATAAGCACTCATATTATGTAAGTGCCAACATATTGACTGGGTCCAAAATTCAAAACTACTGGAGCTATGGAAAATTAGGAAAAAACACAAACTTGTTCTGCTTAAGGCTTAGAATACGTTTGGTAATTCCAGCTCTTATACTCTTCGAGATCATTGCGTTCATACAGACGATGGTGAATCTGCCACTCTTCCTTCTGTGTGTTACATTCCAGCGCACTAAACCAACATACCCTTTGGGTGTAGGGTATAATAAATTCGATATAGAAATGTCCGGTGTGACGTTGCTCCTTATCAAGTCATGCGCTAGCACCACAATTGATGCTTAATCACACAGCTACATTTAAGTGCAATGTCAATTGCATTTTATGGAAATTTATTGTATGCAAATTCAACAGAATATCTTGGAAACTCACCTCTGTTCTGTCTGTTGTGGTTTTTGTGGCTGTTCCAGCGTTGACGGTGCAGTATCGCCTGCTGGCTTTGGTTGATTATTTGTATTAACAACTAAACTATCACTACACACTCGTTGAGCATTATCATAATACATATTAATATTATTTAATTGATTTTTTGGCACTTCGGCTGCTTCTGTTGCATCATTCACTTGCGCGTTCTGCTCATAAACAGCTGCGCCATAATTTTCACTATTAGGATTTACACTAATATCAGCGTAATTATCATTATTATTAATATGATCATGGTACACTGCTAATGGCAACGCATTTACATTTTCGCGCACCACTGACGTGTCTTTCGCCGCGTGTTGATTGGATTTTGCACTTATTCTCGGCGACGAAGGCGATATCTCTGGCCCTGTGCCATACTCCGTGACTTCGTTATCTTCTGCTTTATTTGCTGTCGTTGATGTTTCGATTGACACTTTTTTCAATTTTTTGTAATTTGGCAAGATCTCGACCTGTACCTCCGCAGCTTTTTCATTTTTCGGCGCCGCTGTGTCTAGATGTGCTGGCGCCGCGTTTACTGCTGGTTTCTCGATGGCACGTCTTGTTGCGCCATTGAATTTTTTTGCAGACGCATCTGCAGCTGCAACATTATCGTATAGCCAAAAGCAACAACTGCAAAGCAAAATGGCGAGATATTAGGAGAAATAATTGGTGAACGGTTTAAAATTATATTTTCTTCATATTTACTTACCTTAATACTAGATTTATGTACATAAAGCGCACTAAATGCATTCTAATGTGCATTGTTCTAAACGCGGATGAGTTCCGTTAATTACTAAACAATTTTTGCAATTACTAAAATAATGTTTAGCTCACACACGTACCCAGCGCTTGCTTCAATTGCAACTTTTAAAGAATTGCTGGAAACGCATGATGCCTTATTTCGTGTGCTATACTCGCAAATTTAGGTACTTAAACTAAATAAAAAATTAATAAATAAAAACGCGTTGCAAATTGCCATACGCGCAGAAATAACAAAATAACACATCAGACTAGCGATGACTTCTACACTAGAGCTGCAAAATGAATCGATGCAGAATCGATTTAATCGATGTTTAGCATTTTTGTTAAGCATCGATTTTATTTGTTGAGAATCGATTAATCGTGTAAATTTAAATGAACACATTTGTTTCAAGGTGACGCTGAGTGGCTAAGCGGTAAAAGTAAGTAAAATTAATAATTGCCAAATAAATCAAAACATTACATTTTCTTTTATATTTTTGATTAGATTGGTGTGTTGGTGGCTTGGAGAAGAGGAGGGAAACGGATAAATGGATAAATTTTTGAAATCAGGTAAGAATTTATGCCTCATTTAGTTAAGCAGTGAGGGGCACTCCGACATGTGACATATGTATGTATGTACAAGTATGTATGTATGTACAAGTATGTATGTATGTACACGTATATTTTATGCGCAAAACTGCACACATTTTTGTATATACATATGTGCAAAATAAATATGATTGTTACGCATGATTTTTGTTTTCTGTGCACATAAACGCAGCTTAGTTTTAATTAATTATTGCATTATTGTGTGTGTACTATTTACATTGATATATTTTTGTATGTAAACCCTTTAGCGGTACAACTATTTACATTTTTTATTTAATTTTGGTTTTTAGGTAATATCAAGGAAGTTGACGAGTCCGTGGAGCACAGTGGCAAGCGTAAGGGAAGGCAAAAGTCCGACATTTGGAACTACAGGCTGCCAGGGGGAAACTCTGCAAAATGCAAAACTTGTGGTTTGGATTATAGAACAGGTGGAAACACAACAATCTTGTTTAATCATCTATTGCGGGCTCATACGACTTTGTCCCATGAGTCGAAGCCTGTGGCGACCATAAAAACTTTCTTCAGTTCAAACAATTATTATGAAAACAATTCCGCGCATAAAAAGGAGCTTGACAAAGCATTAACCCGCATGATTGCCATTGATATGCAACCCTTTCGCATTGTTGAAGATCGTGGATTTCGTGATTTCGTTTATTACCTTAATCCAAGGTATATATTGCCCAGTAGGACAACTTTGAGAAACGTGCATCTACAAAATATGTACAACGAAATGAAAGAAAAACTTGTTCTGATTCTCAATAACGTAGAATACTGTGCCGTGACAACGGATAGTTGGACATCGCGGGCGAATGAATTTTATGTCACAGTTACTTGCCATTTCATAGACAAGAACTTTGTATTAAGAGAAGCTGTTTTATCAACGAACAAACTTGATATTGATACCGATCACACAAGTAATAACATAGCTGACTCTTTGCGTGCAGTACTGTTGGATTGGAATATTTTATATAAAACTTCTACTATTGTTACGGACAATGCAGCAAATATGATAAAAGCTTGTGAAATTCTGAAGAAAAGGCATTTGCCATGCTTAACCCAAACCTTGTAATTCAGGATGTATTGGCAAGCGGATTGTCACCTTTTTTAAAAGCAGTTCTATTGCATATGCAAAATTAAAAGCCGCTCAAAATGATGAAAACCCCCTTAGCCTAATACAGGAAGTACCCACGAGATGGAACAGCTCATTCAAGATGATGGAAAGAATTATAAAATTAAACAGTAACATTTCTTCTGTGCTTCTTAGTACTTTAAAAGCACCTCATCCATTGACTGCGGATGACATAAATATAATGAAGGACTTAGTTTGCTTGTTTATGCCCTTTGACACTGCAACCACCCGGGTCTCTTCGAGCAGCATAGTTACAATTTCCGAAATAATTCCGACTACAGTTGATCTATACCATCGCTTACACAATGCAAAACTGGCACTTAAGACAGCGGAAGGAATAAAAACCTACAACTCTTTGATAGATGGAGTTAATCGTCGCCTTGCACCTTTTGAAAATCGAAGCGTAGCTCAACTTGCAACGATTTTTGAACCAAGATTTAAAAAAGAAGGGTTCGGTTGTTCTTCCACCGCCGACGCAGCAGGTTTTTTGTTGCAAAATGAAATTGCAGCTTGTAGTTCATACGGAAATCCGACTCCCGACATCGAAGAGCCACCAACACATCCTGATTATCCAAGCACTAAAACATTGCAAATTTATGCATTTGTGCAGGACAAAATAGCACAAAAACAATCAAGAACCCCGCAAGCAGATGGTATAATATTAGTGAGACAATACTTAGAAAAACCTCACGAGTTGCAGGGCACACCACCATTGGAATACTGGAAGGTAATACTTGTGGCATCTAAAAAACTTAACTGCTAATTATATTTTTGCAAATTTCAGACACATGTGCATGAAATGCAACACTTTCAAAATTGCATCTTTAGTATTTGTGCATTCCAGCATGCTCCACTGCGTCTGAACGCATGTTCAGTAAGGCGGGATGCATCCTCTCTGACAGACGCGCCGCTTTAAAACCGTTTATTGTAGACTAGTTGCTGTTTACAAACAAAAACCAATGGCTAAATGAATAAAATTGATCTTATTAAAAATAAAATTTAATTTTTCTTCCTTAACGATTAATCGATTTTATTTTTGAAAAAATCGCGATTAATCGTAAAAGATCGATGCTGCCAACATCGATTATTTTGCAGCTCTATTCTACACTGATAGTGATTATCGATAGCGAGCAACAGCTGACTTGACGCAAGTACTTTGGCGGTGGCATCGATACTAATATTTAATGTTTGTCGTCTTGTTTTGTTTAAAAAGTGCAACTTATAACAAAAACACAGTTAAAATATATCCGAATCATGTCATTTTTACGTGGTTCACTTAACTATGTTTGGTGTACCACCAGCGTGCTCGGTAAAGGCGCTACCGGGTCTGTTTTTCAGGCAAGTTATTGTATTTCCTTATTGTAATTCCCAGCAAAGAAAGCCACTGAGAGCTTAGCCAGAAAAAAACTGAAGGTATTCACTTTCTTGCTATCAAGGGATCTATGTAAGACTCGCTTCTGAAACATTTAGGACACATTGCACGGGGAAAAAAAAAGCATCATATGTACAAAAGTGTTATGAATCACTTCACAGATTGCTTATTTCAATTTTTAAAGTTTAAAACATTTCACAAGCATAATATTGCGTAGTTTACTGCAGGCCAATAAAACTCTCTTAAGTACAGAATATCTACGATATTGGAAAGGATACAATCCATTCTAGTTGATTCTAAAACTATTTGTGTTTGTGACAGGAAATGTGTACGTGGTGCAATGGTGTATACATACATACATATGTATGTATGTTCAATTTGGAGAACTTGTTATAATTCGTTGGTTTTTGTAATAATTTATATCTTGTAGGGAGTTAACAAAACCACCGGGGAATCGGTGGCCGTGAAGACATTCAATCCCTATAGTCACATGCGACCGGCCGATGTGCAAATGCGCGAATTTGAGGCGTTGAAAAAAGTGAATCATGAGAACATTGTGAAGCTGTTGGCTATCGAAGAGGATCAAGAGGGTCGTGGAAAGGTAATTGTCATGGAGCTCTGCACTGGCGGCAGCTTGTTTAACATCTTGGATGATCCAGAAAACTCATATGGACTGCCAGAAAACGAGTTTTTGCTTGTGTTGGAACATCTGTGCGCTGGAATGAAGCACCTTCGTGATAATAAGCTGGTCCATCGTGACTTAAAACCAGGAAATATTATGAAGTTTATATCCGAAGATGGTCAAACCATATACAAGTTAACCGATTTTGGTGCAGCGCGTGAACTGGAGGATAACCAGCCATTTGCTTCGCTTTATGGCACAGAAGAATATCTGCATCCTGATCTTTATGAGCGCGCTGTGCTACGCAAGTCGATACAACGTTCCTTCACGGCGAATGTGGATCTATGGTCTATTGGGGTAACATTGTACCACGTAGCCACTGGCAATTTGCCTTTTAGGCCGTATGGAGGACGCAAAAATCGGGAGACCATGCATCAAATAACAACTAAGAAGGCATCGGGCGTTATTTCCGGAACGCAATTGTGTGAAAATGGTCCAATTGAATGGTCTACAACACTACCACCACACGCGCATTTGTCTCAGGGCCTTAAAACGCTTGTCACACCACTACTTGCTGGCCTATTGGAAGAAAACCGAGATAAAACGTGGTCTTTTGATCGTTTCTTCCATGAAGTGACATTAATATTGCGCAAACGCGTTATTCATGTATTTTACACCAATCGGACCACCTCTGTGGAAGTATTCTTAGAGCCTGACGAACAAATTGACAACTTTCGAGAACGCATATTTCTACAAACCGAAGTGCCGCTGGAAAAGCAAATCCTACTTTTCAACAATGAGCATCTGGAGAAGAAGGTTACGCCGCGCACTATTGGTGAGTAATTCATTAAAGAATTAAAATGGGACAGTGGACAGACTTAGTCCCTTCTTTAGGAACACATTAAATTAAATTATATTTCTATTACAATTTGTATTGCAGCCAAAGCATTTCCAGTGACAACCACAGAACAGCCCATATTCCTATACAGCAATGATGATAACAACGTGCAATTACCACAGCAATTGGATTTGCCGAAGTTTCCAGTGTTTCCTTCAAATGTGTCCGTCGAAAATGACGCAAGTTTAGCCAAAGTAAATTATTGTTTTCAACTTAATCCTTTTATACTAGGTAATAAATTACCTCTTTCCAGGCAGCTTGTAGTGTGGGTCATGAGTGCAAGCGACGGGTAGATATATTCACCACAATGGATATACTGATAAAGAAGGGTGTCGAACAGTTTATTGAGACATTAATAACGACCATATCGTTGCTCTTTAAGTAAGTTAAGCCCAAAACATTTCAACTCATTTATTGACATCAATTTAAATCACACAGAAAAACCAAAAGCTTTGATAATCTGTTAGGAACAGTTATTGATTATGCCGATGTGGTGCAAAGCATGACCAAAGTGGTAAGGTTTTTATAGTTTATATAGGTAGATATATTAAGAATAATTTGGTTTTGTAGACAAAAGGAGATCAGGAGCTGAGGGCCCTATTAAATGCTTTAGACGATGCAAAAAACGATTTTGACAGTGCTGCTGACGTTATCACCCAAATGCACAAACATTATGTTACTGAGGACACACTGAAGTGAGTTATAATTGTATCCGTGAGGCAATAATATTTATTTATACATATTTTCTAACCAGTGATCAGTGGACAACTTCCATGAGAGGGAAGAAATGCCCCTGCCGCACACGTGCCAGTGCGCAGGCCAAGTACTTGGTGGAACGTTTGCGGGATTCCTGGCAACATCTCTTACGCGATCGCGCCACACGCACGTTGACCTACAACGATGAACAGTTTCATGCGCTTGAGAAGATCAAGGTAGACCACAATGGCAAACGGATTAAGGCATTATTGCAGGACAATGTTAGTCCAGCCGTTGCCCAAATGGCTGAATGCTTGGCCGATTGGTATAAACTGGCCCAGACTGTATATCTGAAGACTCAAATATTGGAGAAGGATGTGCGCGATTGTGAACGCAAATTGCATACCATTCGTGATGAGCTTTATCACATTAAATCAGAGCTGAAGCTTGATATGGATACAAAAACTATTAACAACAACCAATTGGCCAAAATTGAGGAGCGAAATCGCCTGCGTATTATGAAGCAACAACAGCAGGAAGTCATGGCCGTCATGCGAAAGAATGGCGAGCTAATAACTTTGCTAAGCAAATTGGGGTTGGGAAATGATAGCAGCTAAGGTTTATCTTTGCTAAAACGTTCAAAACGTTAAATATATTTTTATCACCGCCTACATTTTTCCTTCGCTTACATTCCATTAAACATACTTGTATTCTATAGGAGCACTAAGTTGACTTATGATTTCAGGAGTGAGCTTAAGGTCTCAGGGAAAGTGGCGTTGCGAACCCCATAAAGTATGTACAAGTATAGTAGAACATACATATATTCTTAATCAGTGTGACGAATCAATATAGCTATGCTAGTTTGTCTGTATTAATGCAAGAGCTACCATAACCAAACGTTAAATACATGGGAGAAAAATTTTAAGGAACATAAGTTCGACATCCTCAGCAAACTCAATTTTTCGAGAATATGAGAAGATATATCTAAAGAGGTAGTTTAAAAAGGGTGTAAATGATAGAGGGTCACGATGTCTACCCTGAGACACACCAGAAGATATTTAATAGAGCTTATGCAAATAATTTACTGATGTTGGAGTTAACGATTTTTCAATTTGGCGAGCACCTACATTATGTACCAAGGAAGTAAATTCGAGCAAGTTGGCCCTGATTGACTGCCCTTTATGAAACCATGTTTCTTTTTTAATGTAAGCAGTACATTTGTGCATACAGGTTTAGCACATTTACATGCTTACAAATATATAAATGGCCTAACCTCGAGCACATGCGCGCGAGGATTAATAAGTAATTGTATTGAAAAACCCTTATCGTTGCCAGAAAGGAGTCCTCTTGCAAGCAAACTGTCTTTATATCTACTTGTGTGCCTTCCAATCTCCTCCTCCACGGTGAACAGGTTTAGGTCTCGGCGAGCAGGAGAGATAAAGAATTACAATTATTTTAATTACAACTTCAAATAATTAAGGTTGTAACAGAATAGATTTGCAATACTTTATTTATTTAAGACCAACATAATTAAAAAGAGTGCAGAAACAAGTGAGAGGTAAAACAGCCTGCGCCTTGTCATACATATGTATGTATATAATTTATATCATGTATCACATATATTAGGAGATAATTGTTTTCGTAATATGTCCACAATGAGAGTAAATGTTGATTCGTATTCTTTATTATCATACCTTTTACAATATTTGTATCTTGGTACCAAATACATATTTTATATATATTTTTGCTGTTAATTTAAATTCAAGCTCGATCCCTCAAAAGCAGGCTTGTATTCGTACTCATATATCGATAATTGCGTCCTCAATACTCGCTGTACTCGTCTCCCACCAACATTCAATATTTTTGTAAAAACAGTTTATGCCGGTAATTTTAATTGTCCATTATCTTTCATATAATTTACAATTTGGAGTGAAAATACGCCCACAAGATGGGCGTGCTAAGCGGAATCGCTCTAGTCATCGAATATATGGTGTTGCAACCAATTACCTTAATAATTGAGACCGTTGTATCCATTGTTTACTACTTTCTGTATGGGAGCTGGTTAGTCGGATTTTGTTTGGTTGAAGGTGGCACTTACATTTGGCGCTTCCTTTGCGACATTTTTGAAGTATTAGGTATTTTTGTCTCGGAAGCCTCGCGTTTCTGCTGCGAGCTGCGGGAAATTTTCTTCGAGGTAAGCGAGTACGTACAAGGAGGTACCTGCGATGGAATATTGCTGGTAGAAAAGACATTTAAAGCAACAGCCCAACATCTGCACAATTTTGTGCGTACAACTGAAGTGCACACTCGCTTGTGGGCGACTGCAGCCGGAGGGACTTTGAGCACTATTGGAAGATTTTTGTTTAATGTGCTTGTTGGGATTGGCAATTGTGTGCTGTGGCTATTGATGCTGGTTCCGCGAGCTGTTGCTGCTTTTCTGGACTATCTTTTATATGTACTAGAAACTGGCGTGCGGTTCCTTATTACACGAGGCGTTGAGTTGTTAAGCAGCGTGTTCCGGTTATCCATTGGCCTGGCTGTATTACTGTTACTATACATGTTCCGGGGATATTTATACCTATTTATAGCTTATGCGTTGCGGCAGATGTGCGTCAAATGTATGTCGAAAATTCGCAGTGCGTACTTTTGGATCGATGAAAACATTTTTGGTTGGTTGCAAAAATTAGAGATCCAACGAGGCAAGGCTTTGGATACATCAACTCGTGAAGGATGTGTAGTCTGCATGGACCGCAGCAGGTGCATAGTCATTTTACCTTGTCGTCATTTTTGTATGTGTAAGGAATGCTCTGAACAATTAATACATATTCCGAACTACGATCAGCAAGTTTGTCGTTGTCCCGTTTGCCGGCATAATATCGAAGGAATGATGTCGGTATATGTTTAAATAGTTTTCAAGTAAATACTTGTTTTAAGTTTCAGTTAAAATTAGTTAGTGTATATATTAGTCATTTGAATTACTATATAGTATGTACTGTCAATTATAGCTTTAGCTTTTACTTTACAATGAAATGATCTCAAAAATTATTTTTTGGGAAGATGTAAGAACGTACCTATAACTTTAAGACGAACATAGCTTCTATTAAATAGAATAGCTTTTCATTTTAAATATTACTAATAGACTACAGGACTCAAGGCATTTAATTTAAGTCGATTAAATTATATTTTTACTGACTTTTATATGCAAATGAAATGAACGTATGTAAATATAATAATCCAATTTCAAAGTTTAAATTTTGTAATATGAATAGTAGTTTCGCCATTTCTTTCTTGGCTGGCAATCCAAAATTACAGTGCGCCCAACCAATCTTACACTGTTCTGCCTAAATATTAAATTAGTGGTTAAATCATTCCCGTTGCACTCAAACTTAACATAGGCGCAGCCAATTAATTTTCCATCATCCGTGCGCCTATATACATTTACGGACTCCACAATTCCGCACAAGCTCTCACCAGTATCTAGTTTTGTTTGATCGACCTGACCATTAATACTTGCGTGTTGTCGACGACAAAATTTCCCAATTCGGTTTTTACGGGTATAAAAACTGTCTTCTTTCTTGAATGCTGTAAGAAAAGAAATAGAATATAATTTAAAATTATACGAACTAAGAAATTGTCTTCGTCTGTGCCGAAGCTAAATACTCTTCAATTTTCCGGTTTAGAGCTCCATTGTCATTTGTCAATGTCCGTACTAATTCATATATAGCAAAGTCTGTTCATATTATTTTCAATTGGACATCCATGGTTACAATTCGCGAACCACGACTCATGTAACACCATCCGATAAATACAGTTTGGCTTTTGTAAAAGAAGGTAATCAAAAAGTGGTTTCTGAAGGCTTTAAGCAAAGTGTCAATATGATGTAGGCCAGTGTGGGATAGTAATTGGAACAGACGGACGAAGTAGTCTGCCATTCTTTTTTCTTGGTGCTGGATACTTGCACGCCAAAAACAATGTGTATACAACATACATCGTCTAAATTTATAAATTACGAGATACTATAAGTTTTCAATTCAGAAAACTCTGTAGTGTCGTAATATAGTAATATAATAAGTGGAGAAGCTAAAGTAGGGTGTCCCGACTTTCAAATACTATATGAAATAGAATATTTATAGAAATTTAAAACAAAAATTGAAAATTAAGTATCAAAATTGTAATATTACAAAAAATTTTTTGATCGATTACGCCTCTTGGGTATTCGCACTACCGAATTGAATCAAATCAGCAACAACAACAACAGCTGCGGACAGAGCTAAGGCAGAAATTACATTTATGGTTATTACTTCCTTTCAAATTGACCTATCATGAAGAAACTTGGGACTTGGACACATAATCACTAAGGAAAATGGGAGGAAAGTTTTAAAGTACACATGTTCTGCGTATTCATATAAGACATCTTGGACTAAAATTTGGTGTCTCTATGGACGGACAGACCAGCAAGGCTAAATCGACTTGTCATGCTGATCATGAATATATAGACTGTGTGGGGTCGGTATATACCTCTCAAATGCATTGAAAACAGAAACAAAAAAAAACAAAAATGTTGTATTTTTAAGTTTTCTTTCGAATTGCGTTTATACATTTATTGCACCAAAAAATCCAAATATTTTTTATTACTCATAATTGTATTAGTTTTTTGAAACTGATATATTTATAAATGTTAAATGTTATTTTGCATATGTGGTACGTGTTAAGTAGTATGCAGGTGTAAACGAGAACTCGAACTCTCCATGAAGTTAGCTTGGCTATAGATTCCAAGGCCCATGTACATACATAAGTAAGTATATACTATATGTATGTATTTGAGATATTTTGTATGCTGAATGTATGTTTGTATATTATATAGGTAGATATATCGATGGTCACCATTTCGAATTTAAAGTGTGATGATGCGTACATATATATATATATATTTTATATCATCAATGATACATATGTATATGTAACTCTAGAACAAATTTGTTGGGGCTTTAATTAAAACGATTACGCGTATATATGTATGTTTATGTGTATATATGTATGAGCATTATATATGTATGTATATATACTTATGCAATTGATTTGCGAACGATAATGTGATTGCAACGCTTCCTTCGGCCTATGCTAAATGTTTTATGCATGTAGATAAGTAGTTATGTATAGTATAATGTAACATTTTTTCGCTTTAGTTTAACATTTCGCTAAAGAACTGTCATATCTTAGATTTTACTCCGATTGCAATGTATATAGTAAATAGTCAAACCAACATTAGCTACATAAATATGTATGTCTGTTTTTATGCAATATTTTCGTTATCTTTTGTTTTTAAATATATGCATGTATATGGGCTATAGAGGCATTAATAGTTGTTGTATGCAATAACAATTAAATGTACTTAATAACCATAGCAATTTCGTTATGTGTGTTTTTAAATTTTCTTTAAAGGCATTTGACAGTGTTAATATAAGTATTGATAGTACATATACTTACATATATATGTATATATATTGATATATATGTATATATATGTATGTAAATATATACATATATATATATATATATATATTACTAAATACAGTTTAAGGTAAATAGTCTAGCTGTAACAAGCATTAAACACACACAGAGCACAAACAAATGAGTATATAACAGAATTTGAAAAAGAAAATTAGTTTTCCATATTAATGCAATACATATAGCAGCTTGTTTGATTTACCTTGTCGGCAATTTCCCTATAAGTTTTTGTACATACGCACAATTATACCATATATATGTATATGTAATATTTTGAAATATAACTAAATCGGCGAACAATCTTAAATGTTTGTCAACAGAAATTAAACTATGGCAGTTGAGATAAGCGCTTAAATTAATAATAAATACACGTGTACTTTTAATCAAGCATGTGATAACATTTACCAATCCTATTTATGATTTCTTGTTGCTTTCTTTAAATTAAATTTTGTTGTTTCCTTATTAATGTTAATGGAATTATGCGTTAAGATTTGTTTCAGAGTTAAGATAATGGTCATCATGCTTAGTATTTAGTTAACAATTAATATTAAAGTGGGGTTCTTTGTTAATTTATGTTATAAATATATACAAATACATATATGTATATACGCGTTTTTTTGGAAAACACAGAAAACACCTATATTGTTTATATAGTACATATTTTTGTCTTAGGCGTTGTTTCACTTAAAAGAGAAAAAACATTTACTACGCTTTTATATGGTTGTAACACATTTAGATACAACAAAACTGTATTTGTAATCGCAATTTGATATATTATCCTTGTTTTCATTTCATATGCATATTATGTAATTCAATATCCGTTATATATGTATGTAACTTGATTTTTTGAATGACTCTTTGATTGATTACGTTTATGAACTAAAGTCACGCATTTGATTTAATACGTAGTATATATGAGCTATCTGAATATGTATCTATGTCACCTTCAGAATGATGTTTGGGACTTTTTACGTGTAGAAGTACCTTTAGACCTTTTTAACAGAGAATATATATATATATATTTTTTGGAAACTCTCCAACACTGCAGTTCAGCCCAACTAGAAACCTAGAATATCGAAAGCTCCCCTAACATAAAAACCGCAGAAAAAGAAATTGGGGCGATTAGACGATTAAATTCCTGCGAGTCAGTATCTTGTCTACCCTGTACCGACGCTTTCTGATCTCCATAGATCTACTAATATTAACAACTTTTTCTTTGTATAGTATGTACCTTAAACATGGGGTATCCAACGCCTTCTTGTGTCTATTACATACGTTTAGAATTTCTAGTATACGCATTAACAACTCAGGTACAGGGTATACAAAATGAGAACAGAAGAGAAATACTACAATAGAATCTTTCATTTAATCAAGTAGTGTAAAATTTTCGCTCTTCAATACCTTACAAATAAAATGTATTTGTATTTTTAATGCAATAACTTATTTACAGCTTACAGATACCGAGTTTGGATATAAAAAATTAATATGAATTTAAATATTGAAATTTAGTCGGATTGTTGGAATTGTAAATATAAGGAAGGGAATGTACCCAATTTTTTAAGGGCAGCCTAAAAATATGCAATGTTTAATGCAATGATCAAATCGTAAACGAAAATTTGGTATTTTCAGGAAAGCCCTTCCCATGGGTAAGGTCGGTCTATTGCGACAATATACTACGTTTTGGTATTCAAGGTCCACCGCTGGTATTTAAGAATTCTTCGTGCGATAAAAGGACGACTATAAAACTCAAAATATATGCATTATCGATTTCTGTGCAATCAAACGCAACCATTTACTGAACTATGTTATGCTTTATATGTATGTGTATCCTATGCATGTGTTTCTGTATCCTATTGCGTGCAGCGAACATGTGCAGCTTCACCTTGTTGACTACGCTTTAGATAAGCCGTGTATTAGCTGCTCCACTTTTAACTGAAGTATATAACCACATAAAGTCGTGGAAATTTGTGTGTTGCCTAAGTGAATAATCCGCTCCATGCTGCTTACGTGCCAAAGCCAATGGCTCGTTATACGTTTCCTAAAGGCCAAAAAATTCAAAACATGGAATTAGAAATGCGGTTGCATTTGTTTAGTTTAAATGGGAGTTCATTTATAAATATTTAAATACAAATAAATATATATGTATATATAAAAAAGTTGATTGTATCATTAACATACAAAAAATAAATACAATTCCTATAATTACACGTACGATGTATATACATAAATCAAAAGAAACTCATGACAAAATATTGACTAATAGCAAAAGTTGCAACAGTTGGATGTTATGAAAATTGACCTTTTAACTTAAAATCGAACAATTGCTATAAAACTAAATAATGGCTTTTAACAATCAGATAAACGTTGGAAGATATTGCAACAAATTCCTACTAAACTATAAGAGAGGGCCAGTGCTGCCAGCGAGCATAAAGTGGGCATGATCATAAGCATTAACAATAGGGTATATAAGTATAAACAAAAAATATCGCAATTAAAGAGAATACGGAATGTGAAAATAATAATAGAGAGCGTTTAACAAACTAAGCAGCGCCGTGTGATCGTTGTTGGTGTCGGGAGATTCGCTACTTTTGGCCATTCGTTGTTTTCGAAGCTGTCTTACCGGATGTCACAAATGGTCCTACATAATTGCTGGGGAATAAACCAGAGAGCCCATTTAATTCTCCTCGCCACCATTCTGGCTCATCACGACCCAAGACACTGATAATATCGTCCTTTTCAAAAGAGAGCTCATCATCGTTTTGTGCTTTGTACGGGTATAAAGCAATGACTTTGTCTACAACGAAAATATTAAGTATTAGATTTCCTTGAGCTTATTTTATTTACAAGCTTTTCTTACCCAAAATCTGTTCGGTCATTTCTATGCGACTTCCTGAGACTGGCGTATTACGTCCACTGTTGCGTCCTCCCTGCAAAACCTTCACGTATGTGGCCGGAAACCAACCAATTTGACGCCGTCGTCCCTTGGCCTGCAGCTCACCCTCCCACCAACCAGAATCGGTTTTTTTGCGAATCATAATCAACTGGCCTCGCGTCAACGACAATTGCTCAGTGCTTGTGGCCTCATAGGGAGCAATAACTTGTGCAATTTCCGAGCGCTTGGCACGCATACCCTGCAAGAAGTAAATAAAAGAAAAACGTTTTTAGGAAATTTTAGGGACTCAAAAATCTGCGACTTTTCAACTATTTACTGGTGTCATGGAAGAGGTGCGTGACATGGGCCGACTAAAGCTCTCGGCCGGCTCATTTTTGGATTGTGTATTTATTTGTGATACTTCGGTATCGAGATCTTCATTTGTACGTGTTTCCTCTGTGCTTTGCTGCAGTTTCTCCTCCACCTGTTGCGGCTGTTGCTGCTGCGGCTCTGGTAGCGATGTGTAAGCAGCGTTGCCATTCAACGTGGTGTCCTGATACCCATTGATTCCATCATATGAACATTAAAAGCGAGGGAGAGGTGACACATGAAAAGTATTTGATTAGTTGTTTGATGCTAAATGAAGGGTTAATAACGGTATAAAACTGTCAGTATACATAGCTATTAAAGCAGACATGTGTTGGAAACAACCGGTTCGGTGCAATATATAATATAGGTGCCATGGAATGATCGTAAATTAAATTGAGCTTGGAACGCTTAATGCTGCGTTATATGTTTCTATACCCTGTTACCAAAGGGTAGAAGGGTATACTAGTTTCGAGTGAATGTACGTAATACACAGAAAAAGGCGTGGCAAACCTTCAATAGTGTATATATTTTTTTCAGTATAACAAGACGAGTCGATTAAGCCATTATCAGTAGAATATATATACTTTGCAGTTTCTGCCAACTAGTATACCCTTTGGGTACAGGGTGTGAGAAGATAAATTTTAACGTTTTTCTGTTGGGAAATAACTATGGTTAGGTACATATAGGAAATGTTTATTTGGTGGGTGTAGGTATGTGTTCTCGTCTAAATGGGTTTTGAAAAAGTTCTTACAATTTAATTTCCGGTTTGTAAACTTTTTACAACCTTCTTACTCACCTGTTCGCTATAAGTAGATGGGACATCCGTTGCAGGCACAGACGTGCCAACATCCGCCTTTTGTACATAGTTAGAGGGAAACATTCCAGTACGATTGCCAATCGTGCCTGTCCACCATTCGCCTTCCTTTTTAATAACCATCACCATTTCACCGGCGCTAAAACTCAAATCACCTTCCTCGGCGGATTCATAAGGATATGCGGCTATGTAATATTCGATGTCGCCAGGAGCAGCTGATGCGCTTGTCAGCTCTGGCTCTGTTATAGCGCTATTGTCATTGTAGCTATCGGTGGCAGCTGGTAATATTTCAGGTTCTGCAGCTATAGCTGTAGCTACATTGCTGCTGCCATATTCGCCATCCAGCTTTTCTACGTAGGACTCGGGAAACCAGCCAGTGTGTCCATTTATTTCGCCGGCCAACCAACCCGGTTCGGCATTCTGTTCCAAAGGCACAAGTATGATGTCACCAGGAACAAAAGTAATCTCCTCTGCGTTGCGTGCGGTGAATTCGTACACCGCACGATACTTGGCAAAACCTTCCGGTGCCGGCCCACTGACATCAATGACAGCTACTGCTGTCACAGCACTCGAATCATTGGATAGTCCACTGTAGGAATCGATCGGAGCAGCCGCCGCAGTGTTGCTTGTATCTCCCCAGGCACTACTGCTGGTGCCCGTGTCCCAACCAGAGCTAACAGCCATCTCATTCTTGCGATTGTATTTCAATTCCAGAACTGAGGTGCGCTCCACGTCATACTCTTTGTAGAGTTCCTCGCATTTGGTAATGAGCGCAGAAAGTTCGCCCTTAACCTCAGCCATTTGCACATCATTAGAATTAATGTCTTCCTTTTTCGATTCAATTTCGCTGCGTATGTTGTCTACCTTGTCTTTAATTTGCTTGATCAGCAGCTGGAAAAGAAACAGAAATAATCAAAACTGCTTTTGATACCTTTGCTCTTTCCAGTATCACCTGCTTATGTGCAAAAGCTGCATTTAGTTGTTCCTGCTGTGCTGTTTCACCAGCAACTCCACTTGCCTTCGACTTGGCATCCCACTTAGCTCGCTCTTGTGTCAACTGCAATAGTTTCGCATTTTGCTCCTTGATGCGCGCCTTGAGCTGCGCCATTTCACTCATCGATGTGTCGCGCTGAGTGCGCATGCCATCAATGACAGACTTAACATTAGTCACACCGGCACGCGTATCGCAAATCTTTTGCGATAAATCCTTGATCTAAAAAAGTGTCAAATTAAACTACTAGTCTAGGGCTATACGGGCAGTGTGCTATCATTTACTTTTTCGTTCAATGTGCTTAGCTCAATGTTGAGCTGGGTGTTATGGGCTTTCTGCTTTAGTACGCGATCCTGCTCACGTTCCTTCTGTGCGTTCATTTCTGCAATACGTGCCTGCTCCCATTCCTGTTGGCGTTGCTTTTCCAGCTCTCTGAAAAACACAGTCGATATGGTTTAGCTATGTGTTATCCGGTAAGAGTTCCATTAAAAAAGGAACCATATTTTTCACTTTTTATGCAACTTTATTCCCCATTCCCAATAAATACATGTACTTGTAAATACTTACTTTCTCGCCGCCTCTTTGGCTTCCAATTCACGCTTGCGTTGTTCCTCCTTTTCCAATTCGATTTCTCGTTGCCGCTGTAATTGTCGTTCCAATTCCTCTTGTTGCTTACGTTCAGCTTCAAGGCGAGCCTTTTCACGCTTTTCAGCCTCCTCGCGTTCTTTTCGCTCTCGTTCCTCACGTTCCTTGCGCTGCTGATCTTCCATAACCTTTCGCCTGCGATCCAACTCAACTTTACCCTTTTCATAGTTCTCCTTGCGTTTGTCTTCAAAGGAAGCTGAAAAGAAATTTGTGAATTGTAGCTCCTTTCTTTAACTGTTATAGTGGAAGCTTACTTTGTGGCAAGCCCGCGGCCGGGTCAGAATCTATTACGCCACCCTGTGATGAAACCGAAGCATGCCGCGATGCCGGTTGTGAGCCTGGCCGCGAACTTACTCCGGAAACGGAACCGGGTCGGGACTTCATTTTACGTAAATTGGGCGGTATCCATTCCATTGGCAAGGTAACAGGTATTTTCTCACCGGCCATCGCTTTTTCACATAGAAACATGGCCAAAATGAACTCGTCGCAGCTCAAGCGACCGTCACCATCAATATCAGATAATGTCCAGATCTGTGCTAATGTAACTTGCGGTAATTTACTTTGGACCAATACGCTACGGGCCTGGGCGCCGGTCAAATATCCTGAGCGTGTGCGATCATTAACATTAAAGACCTGCGTGTATTTGCGCTTCTGTGCCGCTGGAACCGTCCACTCCGCTTGACTGTGTTCAAGATTTCTTATGTTAATAATTAATTAAATTGATTGTTTTTTATATAATTTAATTTTAAAAAAATAGCGTTTTTTGTCTCCTATTTTTATACCTGCATGCAAAGTACATCCTTTGTTAAACATACTTTTTATACTCATTTCCCAAAATGTAAAAGGTTATATTAGGTTTGTGAAAATGTATGCCAGGAAGAATCTCCAACAAGCATATTCTTTAACAGCAAGACGATACAAATCTATCTAGAAAGGCCGTATGTTCATAGATTGCGCACGGAAGTAATACCCCTCTAAGATGTGTAGTGAATAGCAGAATAAAAAGACATATGGATGGCATTGACTTTCGGACTTATTCGAATATAACATTATGTCTTGTTTTACCCAAACACCCTTAAAATTATGGCACCTTAATGATTTTGAACTTACGGTGATTCGATTGATGGTGCACGTTCCGATATAGACATATGACGACTAGGTGGATTACTATGCGGTGGAGTTGGCATAGCTGGGACCTTGGGCACATCGGCAACAATACCAGGTGGCGATACAATTGTTGCAGCAACGGGTACAGCCGGCGGTACACTTGGCACAACTGCCGGCACACTGGGCAAAGCAGCCACAGGCACTGATGCAGAGGTTGCAATGCTCTTGACCGTTTCGAGGGGACTCATGGAACTGGTTGAACCCCGTGGTGACATTGTTGGCGTTTGTCCAGGTGCTGTTAATGAGGCTATTAGGGTAGGCGGCAGCGCTTTCGGTACCTCCAAGCCGCGCAACTTTAAATTTATGAGTTTGCAAGCTATGCTGAACTCATTAATGTTCATCTTTCCATCTGAATCCGTGTCGGCCAATGCCCTTCAGTTGGAGAGGGATGACGGAAAAGACGATTGTAAGTGTGGGGAGAAGCAAATAATCAACTACGCTCGCTTTTCACAAAGCCAATGAACATGAGCTCATCAGAGTTGACGACTTCACAGCTTGGGTGAACTGATAAGCGTAGATGTGACTCATACTCACCAGATTTGGCCCAAGATCAGAGGCGGAAGTTGCGACTGTAAAAAGAATCCTTTTGCTTGTGCACCCGTTACGAAACCACCCTGCGGCTGCAGCGTTTTGAATTGTTCTTGATACTTGATCTTTTCACGCTGGGTAACAACCCACGGATCTACTGCTGGATTCATTTTGTTGCCTGTTTTTTTAGCCTATTTCAAATGAAGTGTCTCAAAGTGGTTTAGTCGTTGCTTCTATGTGAATGTAGGGGGTATCCAACTTTTTCGCAATGTGTGTGTGTTTTTTTCTTTCTTGTATACACTATCCCAGTTTTCGTTTACCAGACGTGCAAAGCGTGTGTATTTCTCGTAACAGCTGCGCCTCCGACTCCCCCACAAGCCTGTTCCAAAAAGTTGTGTGTTGTGTACGAGTGTTTTCTCGTTTAATGCGTTCTCTTCAGCCGCTGAGTACACATCAAATAGATGTCATGCTCCTCCACACGCTCGCAACTGGCTTTACGCTCTTTACTATGGCTGTTGAGTATTCGTTTGCTCCCACCACCCCACAATTTTCCACAATGGATTTTTAAAGTTCGCCTAAAAACAATGTTAAATATTATAAAGCAACCTGGACACTATTTATTTTCATATTTATATCAAATTAAAAATTAATTAATGATTTTTCTCGTTTTTCAGTTGTTTTTTATTTAAGAGGCGTATTTTACTGAACCGCGGCGCACAACATATCTTCATAACTAGATATGCACTTGCTCGACGTTTATATGCTGCGGGATTTATATATTCATAGCTGTAAAACTATCAGGAAGAAAACCGCATGCTTACTTTTCATTAGAACTTTTGTTATATATTTTTACGCGTAAACAACTAAAATCAAACTTTTCCAAATCTCACTTTCTGTGCAAATGTCATTCATTCCCAATCAATAGCGGCGTTGTTACCACTCTGGGCGAATTGGGGAAAAAGCGCTGCCAGATGATTATATGTAAAACAAAACAACGTTGATGTTTAAATTTTACAACAAATTATCATTAACTATATTTTGATCGATTTCAATTTAATAAAATAAGAATATCTTAGATAATTCTAAAGTAAATAATTTAAATAAATAAAATTTCCTACCATTGCCCTATGCTCACGCACAGCCCGATACATCGTATGATAAGCATCGATGCTCATTGCGCCACGCCAAAGTCAGTCTTCTCCCATCCCTAGCTAAATTTGTTCTTTTCTTACGAACACGTGCGGCGACTGGTAATAATCGTTTTGTATAACGAAGTTAAATATCTAATAAAATGTCGGAAACTTCAGAAGACGAACAGGAGCTACAATCAAATGACGATGAGGAAGAATTTAGTGGCGGGGAAGAAACGAATAATGAGATTGATGACGCGAATAATAAAGAAGCAGATGCAAGTAGTGACTCAGACGAAGAAGGTGAAGCTACCGCTAATCAAGAAGAGAAACTGACATGGGAACAACTTGTAAGTCCTTTACATTCCTAACGGCCTGGTGTTTTGCCTATAATGTTTACAACTCAAAGGGCCTGAACGAAACGCTTTGCAAGGCCTGCGAGGAGCTCAAATGGAAACAGCCATCGAAGATCCAACGAGAGGCCATACCAGTAGCTCTCGAAGGCAAGGATGTAATTGGCTTGGCGGAAACCGGTTCTGGCAAGACAGCAGCCTTCGCTTTACCCATATTGCATGCTCTTCTCGAAAATCCGCAACGTTACTTTGCTTTAGTGCTGACGCCCACACGCGAATTAGCCTTTCAAATTGGTGAACAGTTCGAGGCGTTGGGTAAGTGGGCTTATATATAAATGATATACTCGTATAAAAATTATAAATGCAATCACAATGATGTTAAACCCTGTTTTGATTTAGTGTTTTATGCAAAAGATGAAATTATTATTTTTTATTTCGTCACTACCTCTGAGTAAACTTATAACCCATAGCTTTGAAGCGTAAATTACACATACTTCAATAATTTTTGTGTGTTGTCTCCTTGTTCTAACATTCTCAGGCAGTGGCATTGGCATCAAGTGCTGCGTGGTCGTCGGCGGCATGGACATGGTTGCCCAGGGCCTACAGCTAGCCAAAAAACCACATGTTATTATAGCAACTCCAGGTCGTCTTGTTGATCATCTTGAGAATATGAAAGGATTTAACTTAAAAGCCATTAAATATTTGGTCATGGATGAAGCCGACCGCATACTTAATATGGATTTCGAAGTTGAACTCGACAAAATACTAAAAGTGCTACCACGAGAACGTAGGACATTCTTATTTAGCGCCACGATGACAAAGAAGGTGAAAAAGCTACAACGTGCTTCTCTAAAGGATCCCGTGAAGGTAGAAGTTTCAAACAAATATCAAACCGTCGACCAACTGCAACAGTACTATCTCTTCATACCGGTCAAATACAAGGATGTATATTTAGTACATATACTTAACGAATTAGCCGGCAATAGTTTTATGATATTCTGCAGCACGTGCAACAACGCGGTAAAGACGGCTCTAATGTTGCGTTCCCTTGGCTTTGCCGCTATACCATTACATGGGCAAATGTCGCAAAACAAGCGCCTAGCCGCGCTCAACAAATTCAAGTCGAAGAACCGGTCTATTCTAATATCGACAGATGTTGCTTCCAGAGGTTTGGATATTCCACACGTGGATGTTGTTTTAAATTTCGATATACCCACACATAGCAAGGACTACATACATCGAGTGGGACGAACCGCGCGTGCTGGCCGTTCTGGTAAGGCTATCACAATTGTCAGTCAATACGACATCGAACTGTATCAACGCATTGAACACTTGTTGGGCAAACAATTGCCGCTCTACAAGTGTGAAGAGGATGAAGTTATGGCACTGCAGGAACGCGTGGCTGAGGCGCAACGCACAGCAAAACTGGAGCTCAAAGATCTAGAAGAGAGCAAAGCGAGCAGGGGCAGGGGAAAACGTGGAACGATGGATCATGATGACTCCGAGAATTTTACAGGGGCAAGGAAACGCATGAAACCAATGGGAGGAAGTCAAAAAATGACTGGCAAAAAAAACTGGAACAAGAGCAAGACGAGAAAATAATAAATGCTAAGATGCTTAATTAAGTGTAGGACAGTAAAGAAATACAATTTTTATAAAATAAAGAGAATTATTTTAAACAGTATTACAGTGAGTTTTTCGTACATTTTGTAATATCAATTTTGATTCAATAAAATGCTAGAGTCGAGAGGGCTCTCAAATACCCAGAACCCACAAAAACAAAATTTTATATGTATTTTTTATATACATATATATTTTTTTAAATTAATAAAAAAAATATAACAGTCGTAGTTTTAATAGAATATTTTTACACCAATATTGTGTCAATATGTGCAGAACAGAGTTTAGCTAAAACAGCTGCGAAAAGAAATTACACTTATGGCTATAACTTCCTTTATATTTGAACTATCATGAGGACACATAAGCACTAGCGGGATGTAATTGGCAAATTTAGAATTACTAAGAATTATGGAAAGTCACTAATAGCGGGGCGTGGGTGAACGAGGAAAATTGTGAAATACACATGCTCTGCGTTTTCATATAAGGCATTAGCTTTTATAGTGTCCGAACAGCGTTACGGAAAATCCCCAAATGGGTGGAGTGGGGGCGCATCAAAAAATAAAACAAACCCGTACTGCGTACACACATAAGGCATCTGTCTGCAACATTTTGCGTCTCAATTTCTTATATTCTCTCATATCCAGCTGTTCACAGACAGAGCTAGATCGACTCGTCTTGTCATGCTGATCAAGAATATATATACTTGTGGGGTCTGCCACGCCTACTCTTGCATATTTCATGTACAGAGTACAAAAATTAACAATAACACGAATTTAGCGCATGGTCAAAAATTTTACATTTGGCCAACGATATAGAGACTTTTATTGAGAAACATAACGAACTATGTTATTTACAACTAATCTTATAGAGTCAACATTGTACCTTTTGAAGAAGGTATTTTAAACTCACACAAAAAATGTCCGTAATGTTAATGTTATTGTCGTTGTATTGTACGGTTACGCAAACTTACGAGGGTGTTTTTGTATTCATCCAAATATGTTTCGAATGGCAAGACCACTATCAGCTTCCAAACAGCACTCAGTATTAATGGAGTGTTTTTGCGCAAAGTATCTTGTATAATGTGGTTCAAAAAATCATGTGGTACTTTAAAGTTTGGATTATAAAATAGCTGCACTAGAGAATCAGTATAATCATACCAATTGGATGCAGCTAAAATCTTTAAAAGCTCATTTGACAAATCTGGAAACTGGACTGCTTCTGCCGGAAACCATAAATTGGTCATTAATATGGAAGTCGCAACATCAGGCGTCATTTCTTGGCACATACAAGCATAAATATGTTGAATTTGTGGTGCACATAATCTCCTATAGTTAGCACATGCTCCGACCATATGTATAAGATTTGATGCCATTTTTCTAGAACTAAAGATGTCGGCGAATAAATGAAAATAGTTCTGGAAGAAGAGTTTATTGCGTATAGTGTGCCTATAGGCAATAATTAAATCCAAATTGCCCATCCTGCTGAGTTTACTCATTACGTCACCCGGAAGACTAAGCGAATGATTACAATCGGCATTGCTGCATGCATTGTCTAAATTAATGTAGCATTTAACACCAAAAATTTCATGTACCCAATGTTTAAGCAAGGGCTGCATAATATTCCGAGAATGTGAATTGGGCGAAGGTGCTCGTGGTATGAAACTAAAAGGCTCAGTAACATTTGGTTGACAGACTGGCTGTACGACGTCCAGGCGGTAGGGTAGAGGAAAGACCGGAGCTGACTGTTCCACGTTGTTGAAACAATTTAGACGCCGATTATCTGATAATGTTTGCGGTTCTACTTGCTCGCAAGAATTTAAAGGTCGGTCTGATGCTGAAGCGAATGTAGAAATTCTTTTGTGTTTTGCATTTCTGCGTTTTGCATCATTAAAGGACGACTGCATATACAAGGCCTGCATGACAACGGGCTGCTCCCGAAGCGATGTAGATGTTTCCAGTGGCTTTCCTTCTTCTAAAGAAACTTTCTTGGGTATCCGAAAGTTTCCTGGCGAATTCTCTGCAGTTTTTTCAGCAGACTCTGACTGTTCCTGTTCTTGCTGTTCTGTTGCTACATATATTGCATTTAGAGGTCGCGGAATGGTTTTCTCTTTTGTGCTACTTTGTTTGTCCGCAAAGGTATCATCATCCATGCCATCCCAAGAAGTCGCTACCGATATTAAATCTTCGTCATCGTCATCATAGATTAGCGTATTATTCAATTCCGCATCTAGCTCAAGTGGCGTTTTCTCGTCGACAGCATTTAAGTTAGGCAATTTATCAAAAAATGCAGAAGTATTTGCAATTTCATTATCTATTTCACTTGGCGTCTTACTATTGAAATTCCGCAGACAACTATCAATTGGATCCCCATCAAAATTGTTTCCGTTTTTTTCGAAATTTTGCACGGCTTCTTTTAAAAACAGGTCGAGATTGGCGCCATTACAAGTCGGCTGGGCCGTCAACTCCATATCCTCATCCATAATGTCTTCCAGATTTCGGTTATTTTTTAATTGAATAAATTCTGTATTGTAATTAACAAAAATGTCCTCGGAGGAGGATGCGATGACTTCAGTAGTATCGGTTGCTATTTCCGTGCTCATCTTCTTATGCCCAAAGGGAATGCTCATGTCGATAGCTTGTGGTTGATTCTGACAGCCAATTGGCGTTTGAGCAACTGAAGCTTCTGATATACTGGTCAGATTAACTGCGAGCTGTGGCATGTGAGCTCTCTGTCCATTTATCTGTGGTGACAAAAGAATTTTATTAGGAGGCAAGAACTGCACATGAGATATAATAGAAGCCTTTACTCCGTTAGTATTGAGGTTCCGTTTCTTATTCAATGAAGACTTTAGCGATTTGGACACCTTTTCGGAGTGTGCTGCTACTACTGAAGTTGATTTCACATGTTTACGAGGTTGTATAATTGGTTGAATTTGTGGCTGTGATATTGTACCTATAGTTTGCCTTTGTCTACCCTTTAGAATACTCGTTTCCCGTTGTGGTATTTCAACCATTGGAGTAAGCTGCGTAATAGTGTTCGGGTTACGTTTTTGTTTGCGGTGTTTTTGCTCTTGTGGCTGTACTAAATTAACCCTTTCCCTTTCGCTTACTGACGGACGTTTGGAGCTCGTAGCAGATGCGGTCTGGCAGTCATAATTTTGAAGTTCAGTCATTGAGTTCGTATTCAGTTTTTGAGACAACTCAATCTTATCTTCACTTCTGCTTCGCCGTTTTTTTAAAAGTTGTTTCTTCTTTATTTCATCTCGTAACAAACTCAGTGGTTTGTCTTCCGAGGGAGAAATTATGGCACTACTATCTGAATGATCTATTATTCCGTTGCTTGTGTTTGTACATTCTGCTGAATAATTCGCATCAACCGGCGGTGCTATTTTGCAGTCCAGCTGCGACTGGCGACGTATATTTCTTGTTAATGATGTATTTGCAACGGGCGGCAATGTAAGGCTAGAATTTCCCTGCAGTTGCGACTGGCGACGTATATTTCTTGTTAATGATGTATTTGCAACGGGCGATAATGTAAGGCTAGAATTTCCCTGCAGTTGCGATTTTGGGACTGTCAATTGTTTTCGTGCCGCTCTCATGATCTTTGCTTTTTCGGCCTACATAAAAGTAAAAGGTTAAATAAGTCAAACTGTGTTCAATGTGTACATACCTACATACATATACATATGTATGCATTTTGACAAATTTTTTACCTTTGTAATGATAATTTTGGCCTCTCTTTGCAGCTCCCAATTACTCATTGCCTTGAACTGTTGATAGAACTCATCCATTATAACGCGCGGCGTGTTTTCGGGACATTTTTTCGACAAGCTTGCCGCGTCAGCAAACAACTTTTCAAAAAATCTTGGGTCCATTTTAAATACATATATTCACTGAAATAATGCAAAAATTGTGCTTTTCTCTTATTCTCTTTACACCGGAGTTTCTTGTGCGCGCAATGTTTGTATTCCGTTAGTACCAGGGCTAAGCAGATATCTTGAGAAAAACATTCGATATTTCGATAAAAAGCTGCGATGACCGTGACTGGTAATACCTTTCGTACAAATTGCACTTAAAAATGCAGTCAGGAAATAATAATGGACTCGTAGGTACATATGGGCCCAAATATGTACTTTAAATACGAATTTTTTATTTGTTGGTGTTTTCTCAAAAATACATAAAATCAATCTAATTATAAATTTCTACATAATAAAAGAAGTCGAAAGTCAAAAATTGTACTAAGTTTAAATATTTGCACAAAAACGCATTCGGCCAATTACATATGTTCCGCTTTTCAGTTGCCCATGCGCCATATGCACAGGGCTGAATCAAGTACATTGCACGTCAAAAAGTTCACATATGCCTTCGTCACTTTTTAGCACAAAATTAAAATCCTCCTGTGGTGGATTTAACTGCACAAGCGGCGGATTTTCTAAGATATTTAAAAACAAAAATTAATAACGCCTGGTTAACGATTCACAAGGAATTATATAGCCTACCTAAGTTTGGATCATCTGGATAAAATCTTCGGAGTGAATGACCAGCCAAATAGTTTTGAAATATGATTTTTGCAGTCAGCTCATTTTCAAGCGCCTTCATTTCATCTTTAAGCTCAGGGTTACAGGAGTACGTGTGCTCGTCTGTGATGACATTACCCGTTCCAGCCGGCGATGTATCACTAGATTGCGAGGACGTCGATGGCGATGGTGTGTCCATACGCCGATAGTCTAGCATTCCTCTTGCTTCGCTGGGCGTTGTTAAGCTTTTGCCTTGAGTTGTTACCAAACGTATGTCAATTGTGCTGCCATTGTCCAAGGAAACACGTAGCTTATCCTATCGTAAAGTTCAAAGATGAAATTGGATGTCTTAATTCTTATATTGGAATCTTACATCACTCCTCTGAATTTCCACTTCTTCGTCATTATTGGGTATTGTAAAAACAGAATTATCTCCATAGATCTTTAAAAGGTCATCACGTGTTAAATATGCATAGGACCGGTTGGTTGGATCTTGCATGATATATTGTAAGTTACGCTGCGCATATTCCAATTCGGTGTCCAGCTCCTCCTCCACCATTTTCAGTTTGCTTGTGCGTTGGCATGCCACTTCATATATCCTTCGGTCCCTTGAATTGTTGAACCCACCGCCACTGTAAACCAATTTCAAGCATAAGACCCAAAGAAATAGCACAAAAAGATTGCGTATAAGTAAACTTACCGCCAGCGAACAATTGAACAGTGGCGGCCTTTATCAATCAAGCCAATGCCCTCTAAAACATTGGTTATATCATAAATACGTCTTTTTTGCACATCTAATATTTTTGTTGCCTGCAATAATAGAGAAATTAATGTGTTCCCATATCACAACCCTTAATGCACATACCTCTTTCAAATCAATCGATCCACCATTCTCTTTCATCAACTCTACAAATTTCTGGGTCAGCAACACTAAAGAGCCTACAGAGCGTTGTGAGGGAGTTGCCAGCGCTTGTTCCTGCTGCGGTTGCTGTTCCTGCCCCCGGTCCAATTCCATGTAGTACGATTCGCAACGCTTTGCATTTGACACTACCACTTCCGCATGCTCGTGCTCTGCATCTGCATCATCTGGCGCACTGCTGCAAGTCGCCTCCGTGTTGGTGTTGTTAACAATACCTACAGATTTGCGTTTATACATTGTACGCACCTAAATGGGAGTCTATAAGCTATAATTGGTATATAATAAAGGTGCTCGAGTCAGTTTAGAGCGTGTTTAGACAGTGAAATAGTCGCGTATTTTTACAATAATTCTCAATTAAATACAAAAGTTGGCGCACACACAATTTTCCGCCATTTGTGTCACTTTTTTCATCCTCACTCTCACTCTGTTCAAGACGATGCCAGACCTTAAAATACTGACAGGGTGGCATTTTAGCACGTATTTTACAGCACTAAATTTAAATTGTCTGAGATTAATATATTATATTTAATTTTCTGCTATCGCCAAAAATAGTTTTAGATACAATTCGGAAAATGTATGCGAGGGGATGTTTTATTCTATATTAAAAAATCAGTTCAATATTTTGCGAAAAATATTCGTTAAACTTTGCTTAATTAAGCTTGGCGGGCGTGTCAGGTCAAGGATATTCCTTCTAACTAAACGAGGAGTTTACTGGAATATTCGTATTACTTCCATTTTGCAATATTCTTTGCTCATCTTTAAGGAATTCTTTTAAATTAAAAGCTGAGAATTCGATTGCACTTTACCAAAATCCAAAATCATAAGGTTTCAGTCAGGAGTCAACAAATCTTTGCTTCCTAAATTCCAACGCACCAAATTTTAATCGAGAAGTATTAAAATTTGTAAAAGAAATTAGTATTAAAAGCGTGTCATAAATGAATACAATGCCATACCCTCAAGCTCGCCTTTAAAGCCAACCCAAGCTCAAAAGGCAGTATGGTTCGGTTCAGCTTTTACTGATAAGCTTATGATTTTTGTAAAGCCTCATTAATGGCGCTAAATCAAAATCCATATTAACATAAATTAGTTTCTTCCAATTTAATTTTTGGTTTATAAACTGCTAGAATTTAGATTGTGAGATTTCGACTGCTCCTCAGTGCTCGTTGGATCTACAATTAGCTCAGGGTCCGCCCGCTGTAAATGCGCTGTTCGCTCTCGCAACTCTTTTAATTGCGTGTCACGAAGCACATCTAAAATTTTCCATTTTGCTTCAAAAAACAATTCATCGCTGGTTGCTTCTAAGTCCATTTTAATAACCTCGCATAGATTAGCAATATGCAAAGCTTTGTTAGTAGCCAAAAAATCGTTTTTAACTTGTAATTCGTAATTGCAGTAAGAATCATATGGCTCTGAAATTGTGGTCACGGTCGTGTTTGTGTCACAATGACCGTGAGATTCTATAATATTCGATATTTCAGCATTTGATTCCGGAAAAGCTTGCGTGTCTTCATGTTTTACTGTAATGTGCCTATACCATTTGGGAGTTTCTGGTGCCCGCTCCACTTCCTCATCAGCCTGTACAGTTTGTTCGCTGCCAGAATGCATGCGATTCGACTTCGAATCATCCTCAGTTTCATTAGAAACTCGATTGAGGAATGCGAAGTCAGGGTAATAGAAGAGCTTTGGTAGGTACAATTCATTGCCACCATCTACGATGGATTTTTGTATGCGTTTTGTTTCAAGCTCCCATCGATTTCGAAGCGAATGAACCTTCCTCTTGACCTGTACAACCGGTACGTTTTCGCCTAAGCCCAACGAGTTAGCAATGTTTTGCCATACATTTTCTTGAAACTCAGCACGTTTGTAGTCTGGGCAATTGGGGTTCCATAGGCATTCATTCTGGCGATATAACTCTATTAGTTTCACCACTGTATCCTTCTGAGCCAGCAGTGTGTGGATTTTCGGTCGCCGATAGCCCGTTATATTAAATGCGTTCTGGCGTCGATGCGGTCGCAATTCCGCATTGGAATCGCGGCGCGAGAAAATGCTCATCAAGCTTTGGCAGTTCTTTTTAACGGTCCCAACGAAACTGGAATTTGACATGACCTTCAACCCAAAATGATTGTGCAGTGCCGATGAGAGAACCTATAATTCACATTTACATGTTTGATTTTGAAAATGTTTGTGAAACGTGTTCTAAGTTTTACTAATTGTGCGAGCCCCAGTGGCTAATAAATCTCCTAAAAACTCCTATTGGACGCTGGGCGAGTTCGGCGTGTGCGCTGTTTATAATATGAATAATTTTTTTTTGCGTTTTTATACACAACGCATCGGGGTATATAGCTAACTCTTCTTTTAAGCTATTGCAAAAGGAATCCAAATTTGATTTTTCTGCTGTCAAAAGCTTTGATTCATTAACAGTTAACGCGGCCGGCAGCTTAGATATTTTTGCAACAGCCGATGATACGAAATTGCTGCTTGCAGGGCATATTTTCGTTTTAGATTTTTTGACAATTGTATCTATTGCATTAGCAATTGTGGGATTACTTTTAGTTTTTTGCACTTCTTCTTCCTATTAAAGTGGTATTGAAAAAATGCATTTGAAAGAATTTCATTATATTACCTCATCCTCTAGTAAAAACAAAAATTCATCAAGAAAGTCAAAAGTCGTATCAAACTTAATCCCCATTTTTTGATACGTTTGCATTCGTTGAAGCTCTTGCACAGCCTGATTTTGTAATAAATGTATTTCAAATTCAACGTCTGATTTGGTCACTTGCGAACCAAACTGATTGGCTATCCACGACCATAGGTTATCTTTCAAATCATGGTTACAATAGTCGGGATGATTTCTGTCCCAAAGGCACTCATGACCACTATAGAATCGTATCAATGTGATTACATTAGGTTTATGGGAAAAAATACTTTTTGAGATGGGCTCAAAGTCACGTTCGTATAGAAAATGGTTCTGATTTTTTCTTTGAGTCCGACGATGGGGACTAACCCTGTTCCTTGTTCTTTTCATCTTGCTGCAGAATTTTGTTTAACTATAAGCCAAATAAGTGAAATTTCCTGGCGTGCTTAGATTTAAATACCTTTATTTTCGATGAACTGTCGCGCCCATGTATCTATAAATGCATTATACAGCACTGCCATCTATCATTTTCGTTTGTTGTGTTCTCATATTTCGGCTGTGTGACAACGTGCAAGCACATCAGTAGGCTCAAATCGTACTGAAAAGAACAAATTTCTTTCTAATAAAACGTTTGAAATGTATGCCAAACACAATAAACCAAAACTTTCGCGGGGCGTGCTTGACATGAAATTCATGCAACGCACAAAAGCCAAGGTTGATAAGGAAGCCGATGACGAACAAGGCCGGGCACTTTATTCCAACGAAATCAGTGGGAATATGCTGAACAGCAATTCCAACTTTATTATAGAGCCTAGCTATTCCATCTGCGAAGGGCTTATTGATGGACGACTTAGTTTTCGTGGCATGAATCCAGAGTTGGAGCGCTTAATGGAGTTGGAGCAAGCAGAGAAACAAGTCAAAACGAAACAAGAACAGCCCAAGGAAGTCTCAGATGTGGAAATGGCTAAGTACATGCAAAGAAAATTCAACGGAAAAAATGATTTCAACAAAAGGAAGCCTAACGCAATATTGAACAATAAGGCCTTTAAACCAAAAAAGCAGAAGCATCATTTTATGAAACCGCGAGAAGACGATGATTCTGGAGAAGCAGAAGCATAATTACTGTCAACAATTTAATGGTGTATATTACAATAGATTTATAAGACTTCTATACAAGCTAACATACATTCATATAAAATGTAAAGTTAATATGATATCCGTTGCTTGACGGCCTGCAGGGCATAACACATTTGTGAGGAGTTTATCCAACGCCAAGTATTGCTCCAAAAGTCATATGTACTGCCATTGATCAGCACAGTGTGACAGTCCACTACATAGAATATAGGAATTAAAAAATATTTTCTTTGTTGATGAATTTGCTTTACTTGTATCCAATATTCGCTGGACATCCAAAGGCGATATCAGTTTATTCCAATGATGCGTGCCTATAGGTGCAATGTTTAGCAGATATTCCCCAAGAACCACGCCGCCCATCCACATGGGCAGGGTTTTGTTTAACGTCGTAATAAATATGGAGCCCCCCGGCTTCAGAGTGCGCACACATGCCTCCAGCAGTGCTGTTTTATCATCCACATGTTCCAATACTTCGGACACTATAACAGCATCATAGTGTTCGCAATTCGAGTTAGCGTGCTGTGCAATTGATTCCATTTTATACTCGACACGGGCACACAATTCCGGACTATGGTCAGACAAATGCTTGCGCGCTGCCTTTATCAGCTCTTCCCCTGGATCTAGGCCAATCACCGTGGCACCCAAACGTGCAAGTTGTTCACTCAATATGCCACCCCCGCATCCTACCTCAAGCAGTTGTTGTTTGCACAATACATTGGTGGTATTTATATAAGGGGCCTCGACACGACCGCGTGAAATAATTCCATCGCGTATGAAAGGAACTCTAGGTGTACTCCAAGATGTTAAAATAAAAGTGGTTAAGACGTGAAGCTCGAATCACCTGATTGCGTTTAGCGCATGCAATGCTGCCATTGGTCCATTAACATTCCACCAATCCTTAGACAAATTTTCATGGTGTTTCACTTCGCTTGCATTTTCTAAAGTGGTGTACTGCTGTTGGGCATTGGATACCTTGCGCACCACCACATTAACCGGAGTTGCCTTAAGATTCCTAAAATAGTTGCTGACTTTTATTATCCCGCAATGTTGCTTTCTTAGCCTTATTACCTGCTAGCAAGCAATGTACGCCGCCACATTTTTATAAAAGTATAATTTAACAGATACTCGAATGATCAAACAAAAGCTATTTGCCGATAACAGTGCTGTAAAGTGTTTTCTGCACTTTGCGGGTAACTTACATAGTACTTTGACGATGTTCATTCCGATTACCGGCGCACAAGAATAAAGTATTTGCAATAAAAAGATAAGAATTGTTTAAGATATTCCTGAAAATAATGCAACAAAAGTTACTGGAAGATGACGATGTTGAATATGCGTCGTACAGGCAACGAAACAATACTACCGCATTGCTTATGTTGCTACTGACTACTTCGTGTTTGCTGTTGTTCTGGACAGCATGCAGAGGGCAAAAGGAGGTGCTGTTAAGAACCGAAGCTATGCGCGATGACAACATATATAACTGCGATCTTCAGCTTGTTGAATCTATACCAATTGGCTTAAATTATTCAGCAAAGAGTCCTAAATTTTTAAGTACTTTTGATGCCTGGAAATTGCTGCTGGATAAAGCCAATAAATCACTTGATCTTGGATCTTTTTACTGGTCACTTCGCGGCGAAGATGTTAATTGTAACGACAGCAGTGCTGCGCTAGGAGAAGAAATATTTAGCCGCCTGCTTCAAAATGCTAATAACCAGGATAACATTAATATACGTATAGCACAAAGTGAACCATCTGACATCTCACCCAATTTGGATACAAAACTGCTCGCTAACTATGGTGCAGCAAAAGTGGTTTCTATAAATTTTCCCAAATACTTTGGCGGTGGTGTCCTGCACACAAAACTCTGGATTGTAGATAATCAGCATTTTTATTTAGGCAGCGCCAACATGGATTGGCGTTCTCTCACGCAAGTTAAGGAGCTTGGCGTGCTCGCACAGAATTGTCCGCAGTTGGCCAGTGATGTTGCAAAGATCTTCAAGGCATACTGGTATTTGGGCAGTGACACCAATGCACCCATACCACATAAATGGCCCTATGAGTATTCTACGAACTACAATGATCAACAACCTATGCACCTTAATCTGAATATGGCCTATGCCATGAATGGGTACATTTCGAATTCACCTCCACCATTGACAGCAGACGGACGTACGCACGATTTGGATGCTATAATAAAAACAATCGAGAATGCAATGGATTTCGTCTATATAGCCGTTATGGACTACTTTCCACTAATCATTTATGGCCCCAAACAACGTTTTTGGCCTTATATTGACAATGCTTTACGCGAGGCAGCTGTTGAGCGTGGTGTAGCAATCAAGATGCTTATTTCCTGGTGGAAACACTCCGATCCAAGTGAAGATAATTTTTTACGCTCGTTGCAGGATCTATCAATGGAAAGAAAACATGTTGATATACAAGTAGTAAGTGGTATATATAATTTTTATTTTTGAAAAGAACACTTTTAATGCTAGTCAATTTTAGCGTCGTTTTATTGTACCGATGGACCCTGACCAAGCGCGAATTCCCTTTGGGCGAGTAAATCATAACAAGTATATGGTGACGGATAGAATCGCCTACATTGGCACCTCCAACTGGTCGGGCGATTATTTCACAGACACTGCTGGAATAGCATTAGTATTGAAGGATACGTTGGCTAGTGCAAAAAACTCGCTGCGACAGGAATTGCAAAACATTTTCGAACGTGACTGGAATAGTCCCTATGCTCATAAATTTTCCTAAATCAAAATTTGAAAAATATACTGTAGTCCATTATAAATAATATGAATTGCTTAATAATAGTTATCATATCGCTTATAATTTATTTTAAAATTTTAGTGCTTCCAATAACCGTAATATAGTAATACCAAAACCACTTTACACAATTGATCTGGCAACGCTGCCAGTTGGTTAAACACGTGCGAATAGATCTATGTTAGTTTGGGCAGGCTACAATAATAATGAAAGTTACAGACAAAAAAGTAAAAATTATGCCTACAAATCCAGGTAACACAAAGCCAAAGCTTAAGCAGAAGAAAACTGCACGGTTGGCCAAATCTATGAAGTCCACACAGATGGCGTCGGTCGACGAGGGTAAAAAAAAAGCGACAACTTCGAAGAAAAAGTCTCTGAATAAAGCGGCGGCAAGCGTAAGCGAAGCTGTCATAAAGAATACCAAAAAAGATATAAAAACTAAAATTGAAAAACCAATACGGAAATCCAATAAGTCACACAAAAATAATTTGGCTGGATTAAAGGATCTAGATCCCGAATTCTATGATTTTCTCAAGAAGAATGACAAAGAGCTGCTTGAATTTAATTTGCTTGAAAGTGATGATGAAGACGACGACAATGAACACGCAGGCGGCGCTGTACAAGTTGAAAATGAGGATGAGGAAGATGATGGAAAATATCACGTGCCCAGTGATAATTTGGCAGTAGCCAGCGATGAGAGCGATTTCGATGATGACGCAAATGATGATGAGACAGGTGACACCGGCTCGCAGAAGATTACGCTGAACTTGCTGCGCCAATGGGAGACACAGTTGTCCAAACCGAATGTTTCAATTGACATTGTGCGCAAGGTTATCGATGCCTTTAATTCGGCACTGGCGAGCATAAGTGCGGATGGTTTTGATGGCGACGGACCTCAACGGGGCAATCGGGCTGGCCATAAAGTTGTAGGTGCCGCCACATTTAATGGAGTGATCCAGCTGTGTGTGCTGCACTTGCAGCCAGCTATTCTTAATGTGCTAGGTGTTAAACCGAACAGTACATTGCCGTTGCATAAGTACAAGAAATGGGTGAAGATTCGCGGTTGTTTGCGGTATTATTTGACTGATTTGATTCGTCTGGTTGAGCAAGTCTCCAGTGCAAACATTTTGAATGTGCTGCTTAAGCATCTGCATCAAATGGCCGGCATGGTGGCACCTTTTAATGCACTGGGCAAGACCATCCTAAAGCGATTGATTGTGCTCTGGTCGACAGGTGATGAAACGGTCCGCGTGCTCGCATTCTTATGCATTCTCAAGATTACACGGAAGCAACAGGTGAGTGAGAGCAAGATGAAACATTTAAAATGCATCCAATATACTGGGTTTGCATATTTCAGGTCACAATGTTGAATCATGTGCTGAAGGCCATGTATCTGGCCTATGTGCGGAATTCGAAGTTCGTCTCGCCGAACACCTTGCCCGGCATTAACTTTATGCGTCGATCACTGGTTGAAATGTTTGCTCTGGATTTGAATGTAAGCTATCAACACGCGTTTCTCTACATCCGACAATTGGCCATCCATTTAAGGAATGCCGTTATATTGAAGAAGAAGGATAGCTTCCAAGCGATTTATAATTGGCAATATATCAACTCATTATGTCTGTGGGCGGATTTATTGGGCGCTACAAGCAACAAGGCGCAATTGCAACCACTAGTCTATCCACTGGTCACTATTACAACTGGTGTCATACGCCTCATACCGACTGCTCAGTACTTCCCATTGCGTTTCCATTGCCTGCAGGCGCTTATTACATTGGCCACTGAGACAAATATTTATATACCTGTGCTCCCATTGATTATTGAAGTGCTGAAAAGTAACACATTTAATAAGAAGCATACTGCTGTCTCAATGCGTCCGGTGCAATTCACCTGTATATTGCGATTAAATAAGGCACAGCTATCCGAAAATGGTTTTCGGGATGAGGTCATTGATCAGGTGTGCACTTTGCTCCTTCAATATTTGGCACACGAGTCTGCATCATTGGCCTTTAGTGATTTGGTGGTGCCCACAGTCGTGGCTATCAAAGCTTATCTTAAAGAGTGTCGCAATCCGAACTACTCACGCAAGTTAAAGCAACTTCTGGACAAGATTCAAGAGAATGGACGCTTTATCGAGCAGGAGCGTAGTAAGAGCAATGTAACCATCGATTTGAAAGATGCCAAAGCGGTGCAGGCTTGGGAACAACAGGTTCGCAATAAGCGAACTCCTCTTGATATCTATTATGCGAGCTGGCAAAAAATGCACGAAACCAAGAAACGTCGCCAGGCAGCACAAACTGACGACATTAATGATGATTGTGGTGTGCCCAAGCTGAAACGTCCCGCAATGAACAAGAGTGCTCCCTTGCGCAATGAGCGTGGAGAAGTTGAATTGTTTCCCTCGGACTCTGAAGGAGAAATAACAGCCGATGAAACAGAACAAACGAAACCCCAACAGCAGAAGAAAAAGACCGAAAAGCCGGAGAAAAAGAAGAAGGAAAGCAAGAATGTGCTCTCCGCTGTGGAGCCAGAAGATGATTTGGACGATTCTGGCGCTGCTGTGGACATAGTTAAAGATTTAGATATGAATGAATGGTAAATGAAATACCGAAAATTAATAACTATAAATATATTTGATTTTTAATATTAATATAAGTCATAATTATTTTTTATTTTTCTGTTGGATCCTTTCCGGGCACAATTTCATACTCCTTATACTTTGGGTAGGTGCCAATGCTTTCACCTTCCACCTGTTTGGGTAATGCCTTATCGTCCTTGCCCTTGGCATATTGTGCATCCAATTCGGCCGCATTTCGTTTTTTCATGTCCATTATCTGTAGGTTTTTGACCAATTCTTCTCGTGTCGGGGGATCCACTCGACGCCCACGCAGCCACGCCTCCCACTCGGCCGTCAGTTCATTGTCAAAAGCGTCCTTATCTGCCGGTTCGAACCAGCGAGAAGCCTTGCGTTTTCCAATCGCTGGATTTGCCGGAATCTCGAAATATTTATTGCCAAAATAATCTTCACCAATGTAATTGCCACGGAACTGTCGCGGTCGAAGGGATTTACAAAAGTTTTTCCAAATAATGCCGAGAATATCACGCGACGGCTTGTTGGCCATAATTTATTTTGTTAGCTATTTTTTTGTGTATTTTCGTGAGTTTAAGGTTAGGTTGAAGCTTTGTTATGACATTATCAGCTGTAAAAAGGCAGTGTTGATTAATGTAAATTGGGTGCTTTGATGGCGGTTTAAATTTAAATTTGCAGATTTCGTTTCAGCGCTAAAGAATACGGGCTGTACCAGTCACGCATAAAGAGTTTGAAGAGGTCAGTACGTATTGTGCTTTCAATCAAGGTTGTGTCTGCTAAGACTAAACCAATGCCAGCGGAATGCATAAAAAACTCTCCCGTCCAGTTCGACGCGCCAATGTATGCAATTTTATCGCTGACCATAAAACTATTATGGCTGAAGCGTATTAACGGTATTTGTTCCAGCTCATCATTCACAGGCACAATAAAACGACGCTGTAATATAAAATAAGGAATGACTTGGATTAGGTCTATGGTACTGCATTTAAAATCTTTATATAAAATAGTAATGTTTATCTATATATCTGTGTCTCTATCCTTTACGATATACGACCAGTTCGTTGATTAATGAAATTGGTAAATATGACTTGCCAATTTTGTATACTTGTACTTACGATCTGTATATCCACATGCTGCATTACTTGGGAAAACTCCTGTAATGAGCGTAGAAAGTTATCTTCACTCGGGTGGGAATTTGGCCACCAGGATACAAGCATTTTTATTGCCACACCACGATCCACGGCTGCCCTGCGCAAAGCGTTATCAATTGGGGGCCAGAACTGAACGTTGGGACCATTGATAATAAGAGGGAAGTAGTCCATGACAGCAATATTGATAAATTCTGCTGCAGATTCGATAACATTTAATATGGCATCCAAATCGTGGGTGCGCCCTGTAGTTGTCAAAGCTACTGGCGTACTTGAAATGTAGGCTTGCATTGTGTAGTTTTTGTTAACATTCAAAAGCATGGGCCGACCCAACCTGTATCGCGTGTCAAATGTCCAATGCCATTGGCTGGGTATGGTCCCATCACCATTGCTGCCCAGCTCCCAGTACGCATTAAAAATCTTTCCCACATCGTGGGCCAAATGTGGACAATTCTGTGCCAGAACGCCCAGCTCTTTAACCTGCGTAAGAGAACGCCAATCCATATTTGCACTGCCCAAATAGAAGTGCTGACCGTCTACAATCCAAAGTTTCGCATTCAGCACGCCTGCATTAGGTAACTTAACAGCAACCACCTCGGCAGCATCATAGTTAGCTAATATTTTGGCATCTGCGTGCAAAATGCTCTCCTGGCTCTTGTTCATTGCGATGCGGATACGAAGCTTGGGCTTGCCCCCATCACCATTTGCAAGAAGGCGATGAAATATATGGTCACCCGGTTGGGTGCTGCTGTCATTTACATCGATGCCACGCAAAGTCCAATAAGGAGCAGCAATGTCAACCGTTAATTTCGCTTTGTCCAGCAGCAGTTTCCAGGCCTCATACGTGCCCATAAATTTTGGGCTGTTCTGCGTGTAACTCAGGCCAATCGGTAATGTTTCCACCAATTGTAGTTCACAGGGCAACGGCGCTGGCACAGCTTTGTTGTTGTCAGTGCCGTCACCAGCGTTGCGATGCAAGGTTTCCAAGGGCAATAGTAGCACAATCAGCACCAGTACAAATAATATGATTATGGGTATCATATAACTGTGGGCACAACAGAGTCCTTTATTCCGTTGACCATGCTGCGCTACATTAAAGCAATTTGGACGTCTGCAACATGCGTTTCTATCTTGATTGATAATTTCATCCGCTAGATGATTTCCAACCGGTTGATAATCCGTTGGAATTTCCATATCACTTTGTTCGAGTCGCTTCGACATTGACTCCAACTCGACTGTGGCTGCGTCCACCCATTTCGAAAAATGTTTACCCCCAACATAATGCCTAGCTGTTTAATTATTCTTACAGCTGTAGTTAATGGCCATTGACTCCACCCCACCAAGGCCTTGCAATCACTTTAAACACCCACGCAAACAAAAACAGAAGGACAGTGTTGATAAATTTTAGCCTGTTTCTATCGATTACACATAGCCCAATCGCCAGCATATGCAGTCAGTCTGTGTTAGAATCTTCCAGCCTGAGGAGGGCTGAAAATTTTAATGTACGGCGTATACATAGGCTTTTAGTTTAATTTCAGTTTTCGACCAAATTTTGTGAAGTGTTTATATAGAGGACACGTTCAAACAAATTCCGCGAAAATATGGCGTCGAGATTAATGAAGGCACAGGTAGGCCTTAATTTTGCTGCAGCTTTCATCAACGTAACAGTGTTTGCTCCACTGATGGCAGTTTTGTGCGACAAAAATCTTAACAAAGAATATTCATTGCTGTGCTGATACTGTGAGCTTCATTCACAACACAAAAACTCAAAAATTTGGAATTAAAACGAATGTACAGGACATTTGTTCACTTAATTGTCATTTTCTTCAAAGCATTTTCCTAACCTCAAACTAATTGAACAGTTGTTACCTAACCACCGAGAGGCAGTGGCCCCGGCCCCCCCAAATATTTATTTGTTCCTATTCTTTACAACAATTGATTCATCTAAAGTGTTCTATTGGATGTAGGCTTGTCTTAATGGGAGGATTAGCTGTAACAAGTAGTTTTTGTTTTCACACTTAGAATGGCTTTTTCAGAATTTGTACAAACATATTTCGTAACGAATTATTTAATGAGTAGACAGACACTGCTTCATAATAAACATCTTGCATAGCTTATCACTGACAGTTTTATGGAAAAAGTATTATTTAAGATAGCACCCGACTTGATAAAGACTACCGATTTTTTTTTTTACCCGAACCCAATTTTGTTAGACCTTTATAACCGTTTTTAAAGCTTACCGCCGTGGCTTGTAGTTAGTGTCATTTATCGTGGCGGATGCTAAATGAGGGTAACTCGTCATAATCCATACACCTGTCTGCTTATCAACAAATTTTCTAACAAGCTAATGACCCTTTACGCAGTTTATTTTGGTTAGGCACTTTTGTATCAGTGTGCTTATCACGTGCTACGTCTATTGTAAATACATATGTATGTAAATATATATGTATGTATGCATATACATATGTATGTTTAAATTTGCTGCACTTGCGCTTTTTTGTTGTACCCTTCACAAAGGGCATTTGATTGGCAACTATTTTGCATCGCCATCATTGCAGCGGGTCCTTTCAGAAGTGTTATGCCCTGATAATTCCTTCCCAGAACGAAAATCGTTATTGGCATAGTGCAGCACCGCTGATAACACTAGTCAATCAAGTAAATATTACGCGTGATATGTTAATCAAGCACTCAAATTCTTCACACATACTGAGTCGACATACTGTACTCGTATGCAAATATACATATACGATATATGTTTGTGCCAATAACACTGTAAAAAAATATTTTTTACGAACCTATATGGTAATATGTTGCGCAGTCTTTATACCGAAAAACACAATTAGTTTTTAAATTCATAATAATTGTGTAATGCCTAATTTATTCTGTTGCATTTTCAGAATATTTTACTTTTGAATAATATTAATAATTAATTAATGAGGTAGAGTTAATTAATTTGTCGTCATATACGATTTTCATTATTTTTGTAACACTTTTTGTTAACAATATTTCATAAAATACTAAACTGTATTATATTTTCGCAATAAAATTTTTTAGGTGTGCAAACTGGGCAAACATGCAGTTGATCCCATGGTGCGCCAATTTCATGCCTCCTGTTATACTGCTTCCAAGGTAGCGCTTTCCAAATTCGATACGGATGTCTACTTGCCCTACGAAAAGCTAAACCAGCGCTTGGATATTGTCCGTAGTCGCTTAAATCGCCCATTATCGCTTTCCGAGAAGGTACTCTACTCGCATTTGGATGATCCCAAAAACCAGGAAATTGTGCGCGGTACCTCCTATTTACGTCTACGTCCCGATCGCGTGGCTATGCAGGATGCCACCGCTCAAATGGCTTTGCTGCAGTTCATTTCGTCAGGTCTGAAGAAAGTTGCTGTGCCCTCGACCGTGCATTGTGATCACTTGATTGAGGCACAAATCGGCGGTGTAAAGGACTTGGCGCGTGCCAAGGATCTAAACCGCGAGGTTTACGAATTCTTGGCCAGCACCTGCGCCAAGTATGGCTTGGGTTTCTGGAAACCTGGTAGCGGCATCATTCATCAGATCATTCTGGAGAACTATGCCTTCCCCGGCCTATTGATGATTGGCACGGACTCGCACACTCCCAACGGTGGTGGTTTAGGTGGCTTGTGTATTGGTGTTGGTGGTGCCGATGCCGTAGATGTTATGGCTGATATTCCATGGGAGTTGAAGTGCCCCAAGGTCATTGGTGTTAATCTTACTGGCAAGATCAGTGGCTGGACTTCGCCCAAGGATGTAATCCTAAAGGTTGCCGACATATTGACTGTAAAGGGCGGTACTGGTGCCATTATTGAGTATCATGGCAAAGGTGTGGACTCCATTTCTTGTACCGGAATGGCCACTATTTGTAATATGGGTGCTGAGATTGGTGCCACAACATCTTTGTTCCCCTTCAATCAACGCATGGCCGATTACTTGAAGTCCACAGGACGTGGCGGCATTGCTGCTGAGGCCCAAAAGTACCAAACAAAAATATTAAGCGCTGATGGCAATTGCGAATATGACCAACTGATTGAAATCAATTTGGATACGTTGGAACCACATGTGAATGGTCCATTTACCCCCGATTTGGCTCATCCTATTAGCAAATTGGGTGAAAATTCAAAGAAGAATGGGTATCCCATGGATATTAAGGTTGGTCTGATTGGCTCCTGCACTAATTCATCTTACGAGGATATGGGTCGCTGTGCCAGCATTGCCAATGATGCCATGAGTCATGGCCTTAAATCGAAGATTCCCTTCAATGTTACTCCCGGCTCGGAGCAAATTCGTGCCACCATTGAACGCGATGGCATCTCTCAAGTATTCGATAAGTTTGGCGGAACTGTGCTGGCTAACGCTTGTGGTCCTTGCATTGGTCAGTGGGATCGTCAAGACGTTAAGAAGGGCGACAAGAATACCATTGTCACATCGTACAATCGAAACTTCACGGGCCGCAACGATGCCAATCCCGCCACGCACTGCTTTGTCACCAGCCCTGAAATGGTCACAGCTTTGTCAATTGCAGGTCGTTTGGACTTCAACCCACTCACAGATGAGTTGACTGGCTCCGATGGCAAAAAGTTTAAACTTAAGGCACCCTTTGGCGATGAGTTGCCCTCCAAGGGTTTCGATCCTGGCCAGGATACGTACACTGCTCCCCCTCCTGTAAGTAAAGATCATCCAATAGAAAAAGATATACGGCAATGGTAACGCATTTCTATCATCACAGAGCGGCGAGAAACTAAAAGTTGTAGTCGATCCAAAATCACAGCGCCTGCAGCTCTTGGAACCCTTCGACAAGTGGGATGGCAAAGATCTGAAGGACTTGACTGTGCTTATTAAGGTCAAAGGCAAGTGCACCACTGATCACATCTCAGCTGCCGGTCCTTGGTTGAAATATCGCGGTCATTTGGATAACATCTCAAACAATATGTTTATTGGTGCCACCAACTACGAAAACAACGAGATGAATAAGATCAAGAACCAGCGTACTGGTGACTGGAATGGCGTTCCCGAAGTGGCCCGCGACTACAAAGCCAATAATATCAAGTGGGTGGCTGTCGGTGATGACAACTACGGCGAGGGTTCGTCTCGCGAGCACGCCGCACTGGAACCCCGACATCTTGGTGGACGCGCCATTATTGTAAAGTCGTTTGCACGCATCCATGAAACTAACTTGAAGAAGCAGGGTCTGCTACCGTTGACTTTTGCAAATCCTTCCGATTACGACAAGGTACGAATTGAGAAAAAGCACTGATAATATATTAATGACATTACTACATGACTACATTTGCAGATCCAACCTACAAGTAAAATATCTCTGCTTGGTCTGAAAGGCTTGGCCCCCGGCAAACCCGTCGATTGCGAAGTGAAGAACGGCGACAAAGTTGACAAAATCAAGCTGAATCATACATTGAATGAGCAGCAAATCGCATGGTTCCAGGCCGGCAGCGCATTGAACCGCATGAAGGAGTTGGCCAAATAAATACGCTATATTTACTTAGTCCCTGAACCAATCCCCGCCTCCCACATACACAAAAACACTAACACTAACGACTTAAACGCAAGCAATCATTTATGGTATTGTTATTCAATTTTTTCGAATTGTTTTTGATTTTATGAAGAGTGTAAAGTGCTTATTATTATTATTATGGAATGTAAAGTTTTAAAAAAGAAGATGGCACGAAATTGTGAATGTTTTATATACATGCATATAAATTATATACTTTACGTATTTTAATTGTGTAATCTATTTTTATTTGTGAATTTTTCGGTTTTATCCACTGGCTGTCATATACAAAACTCAAACTCATGCTGCTGACGATGATGTGCGAATAAAAATTATAGTAAAGGTGAAAACACTGTATTTTTCATGTACCATTTAAAATAGCTCAAATAGCTCCCCTGCTCTTTTATGGTAAACCCCAAGTAAATGTTGAAGTTATTGTCAAATAAAAGTAAACATTGATTATTGAATAAATAGGAACTTAAAAACTACATTTGAAATCGTAATAAGTCATAGAGATAATTATGTACGGTGCATGAGGCTAAATGCAGAGCCCCTAAACAGTAGCCCCTAAAACTGCTGTCAACATCCAAATTAAAATCAAAATTCTAAAAAAAAATATTACAAAATTTATACCAAACAAAATGGACCAGGAGCCGCAAAGCATCATTTTATTTCCGACCACCGAAATACTGGCATCAACGCACAGAATGAGACGTTACATAAAACTTATCGACCTCTATGAGAAGCATGAGTGTTTATGGAATCAGTTCTCAAAAGATTTCTTTAACTTCGAGTTAAGAAATAAAATATGGTCAGAAATTGCAGAGCAAATGAAAAAAAACTCATCACCAGATACATGGAAATGTATTTTACATTCCTTGCGCTACAATGTAGAGATAGAACGTTTGCGTGAGCAGGAGGCGTCCTTCTATAACATGCGAGTCGAGTTGGCGCCAAAATTAGTTTATGCCGAAAAGTTTAAGTTTTTGAAACGGATGTATATGGGCGGACATGCGACAATGAAAGTGCCAGTAAGTACAATAAATGGGACACAATTTTGATACTACTATCAACTTTTTGATTTTTCTCATACATATAAATGTATTTTGGAATTTATTATTTGAATTCTCGTAACGATCCAATGAACTCCATTTTAAATAATGCTTGAGAATTGTTTCGGACAAAGCAAAATGAACGCAGAATTTTGTCCCATTCCGAATTGTATTGTTCTCCATGTTAACTTAAAAATAATTGAAATATATGTATGTCCTAGCATGTATTAGTTCGCAGACCAGCGGTGGGTAATGGGGAAATCCTGAATCGCAAGAAGGAAGTACGTGAATCCTACTACACTAGCAAGTTGAAATCGTTAGAATCTTTGCGCAATTCCCGATCAAGTTTACTTTGCTTAACCCCTGAGACCTATCGCAAACTGAATATGTCCAGTGCTGACGTGGCGGCATAGATCTAGAGGCTGCCTAAGAGATTTATAACTTCTTTTTAGCGCATTTGGTAATATATTTTTTCATTTTATTATGTTTTTATCATTTATCTTTTGTTTTTGCCATTTAAATATAGTAAAACTTTTTATAACAATTCATAATTTTAGCTTACAATATTTTCGTGTTCCTATTTTAATTTTAATTTTGCAAACACACATGCCTTTTTTCGAAAACACTTTCTTTTGCGAATATACAACTTTCAGAACTTGGTTTTGTTTTTTGTTTTATGTATATATATATATTTTGTTGTTGTTGTGTATAACTAAAAAATGCGTAAAATATAATTTTTTTATTCGCTTTCGGGTTGTGATTTCCAATTCCTTTTCATAAAAGGAACAAAACGAAATACGCCTTATGAATTTTAATTTTGTATAATATATATTTAGCATATTTGTTGCCTTATGGGTTTTTCATTTGTTATTTCAAAACGTTAGCAACTGTGCAACCCCACAGTGCACACACAATAGATCTGTACGTTCATATACATGCATATATATAAACCTGAATTATTTTAAAAGCGGCACTAATTTTACATACATATCGATCCAATAATTTGAGCTTTCCTTGGCTAGCGCTACCTTATGGGTGCCACAATAGGCTGCCGCTCAATGCTCGTGTAAAGCGACACCCACTATTGTCCCATGCGTTTATATCTATGGATGTCGTCGTCATCACCATCGGCTTGCATGCATTTTATTGTTGTTGTTATCTGTTTGAAATGGCTGTTGATTATTTTGGTTTGAGCGCATCATTCCCATTCTGTGGTGCCGGGCGGTTTTGCGGTTAAATCGTATAGTACCCTCGAGATTCCATCCAATTTGGATATATCCCTCACTATTTGATTAAGGACCTGAAACGGAACGACGGTGTAAATATTGATGTTGCTGCTTATTTAAGTTATTTCGTTTACATAGAAAATAGGATCGTTGGCAACAGTGCATGTTATGTAGACGATTATAGGATACAAATGCGAAAAATTATATGAAAAACAAGAATCTTCGTAAGCTTCGACTTCCATAGCTTATATACCGTTCTCACTTATCAATTTCATTTAAACTCATCCTTTCTGATAGTTACAAGAAACCAAATAAAATTTGTTTATATTGTAGTAAAACCGAAGAATCTAGTTTGCGTTATAACAGAGGCAGATATGATTATATCATTTATATATCTCTAACATTGAATCTGCTACGCCACCTATGGGTGTAATAAACATCGTAGCCCCTAACAGGTGGTTCATATGGTTTTCTAAAATTCTAAATTCTCGCTTGACTTACTTGCAATGGCAGTTGCACAGAACCAGGCACAGCTGGCACACCAGTCATGAAATCATTTGTTATAAAGGGACGCAACACCACGGATCTTCGACACGACGGCGTACGATTTATTGGATCACGATCAAAATGTACTGGTATAAGCACAACAGGCATCTGTGAAATTTTACGATACAGACCAGCTTGCATAATAATCTGTAATTAAAAAATGTATTTAAATTAATATCGATACAGGTAACAAAATATTTACTAAATCGAAACTTATAAAAAATTCAATTTGTTATATTGTTTTAATAGTGGTGTCAAAAAATGTCGAGATGGTCCCTAGATTAATATTAGGGGAAGCAGATAAAACAGCAAAAATACGAAACTCACCTCATTGGCAATTGCATCCGCTTGGCGTAGCTGCGCCAACACCACAGTATTGAGTGTCGTATGCGTTATATCGGTTACCAGATACTGCACGGGATCACCGAAGATATAGCAAACTCTATTTACATTGTGTAAAATGCGCGGTATGATTTTCGCTAAGAATAACAGATCCGTCCAATTGGGTTCCTGACTCGTTGATAGACCAACAACATAGCTGTAGGTGCGCTTATCACCTATGTGTGAATTATAACGAATAACTAATTGTTTGCAATAATAGGCAAGCTTACTCTTACCTTGCACACCCACCGAGCGCACAGGCAGCAATGTGGCTTGGATTTGTGTATTTGTTGAAATGCGTATGAGTTCCTTTTGTTCGGCTTCATTGGTAGCGCCCGTAACACGATTGATGAGTGCATGATTTTTCTGTAGTTTGTTTTTGTAGTCCACTATTACACGAACTATGACCTATCGGGATGAAAATATTAGTATAAAACTTGAGGTCATGCATCAGACCTTTGTGTACAACATACCTGTGTTTCTGAATAGTCTTTCTCCATGTAAGCCTCCTCAGCACAAAGTACTCGAATTGCTAGACCAGGTCCCGGAAATGGTTGCCTTTCTACTAGCTCCGCTGGTAAGCCCAAATCATTGCCAAGATCCCGTACTTCGTCCTTATGGAAATCGCACAGTGGCTCGACAACGCGCCCTGCATTCCGCAGTTCTCTGAAAAACGAAATTATAAAGCGCTTGCTAAACTCTTACATGATGTCGATTATCGAGCCATTATTGCAAGGTACCGACATTTGGGAACACTAAAGACAGTGCCAAGTACTTCATATTACCTTATCAGATCTGTGTCATTGTGATGCGTCTTGATCGTTTCGGCATTCATGCTAACCATATTTGAGGCGGACTCTATTAGATCGGGTCGTAGGGTACCCTGAGCCAGCAAAACCTCTTCGGGTTTCAATTTTAGCTCGGCTACCACATCATTGGTCACTTTTACGAATATATCACCAATTATCTTGCGTTTTTCTTCGGGGTTGTATGTCTGGCATAGCATGGGCGTTTCAACCACCGAATACTGTCCAGGCCTTTTCACTTGCGTGGTGCCTTTGAGGAACGTGTAGCTTTCTTTACGAACTATCAAATCTATGCCAATTTCTCGCAAGGAACGCTCCACCTTTTCACTTTCGTTTTTTCGCATGAAACCTATAATGTGTACGAATAATTTACTGAATTGAAATTGAAAAATTTTTATATATTTTACCATTATCCACATGCACCGCTATAATTTGGCCAGGATGTAAGGCGCGTCTTAAAAGCGCAGCACACACACTGGAATCGACGCCGCCGCTGACCAGCAACTGTTATAACAAAATATAATTTCGCATTAAGACTGTACTGTTTCTCAGGTTAAATGGCTAAGTGGTTAAAATAACGTTCCAATAGATTATGTTCAAGTTGCACTTTAGAACTTTTGAAAAATAAGAGCTATTGAGATCTGACATTAAAAAATTGGGTATTTAAAAGTAATGCATTCACATTAACAAATTAAATGCAAGTATAATATACTATATGTATCTGACAGACCAGATAATGCTATACCAACACACAGTACAGAAAATTTTAAAATTCAAGAATATCATATCCAAATTATAGTTTTAAAGGATATCAAAATAAAATAAGTACGTGAAGGAGAAGGCTCTTATATGTTAACAGAGACACTTTTCAATTAAGGCTAACCTCAATAGGAGGAAACAAATATTCTTTATTTTATTTAACTTACCAGTACTTTATTGTTGCCCACTTTCTCTCTAATATAGCGTATGCATTCCTCTTTTCGACTACCCATGGTAAAATTCGGCGTCAATTCACAGATATCATAGAGAAAATTCGATAGCATCTGTTTTCCATTGATTGTTAAGTCGACTTCCGGATGGAATTGTACACCATAAATGCGCAGCACTTCATTATAAATGGCGGTGACAATTCGATTCGTTGACCAGCCCCCTACTTTAAGTTTTTCACCAACACGCTCTACACTATCGCCATGTGTAAGTAACACGGATTGAGTGCGACTGAGGCGGCTGTGGAAATGTATATATGAAATAAATATATTTAATGCATGTTTATAAAGTAATTAAGTAAAGTTTGAGATTGTGTTATTATAATATCATGCCATGTGTAGCTCAATTTTTAGACTTCACTAAATTGAAGTGCTCGTGGCATGTTGTGTTTTCTCTAGCAGCATTGTATCAGTGCTCAGATAAGCTTATCAGCTAACCACTTTCTTTTTACTGCCAAGGATTCAAACTATAATATGCCTAAGTTTTCTAGATATTGTCTTAGAGTCATTTAAATCAGAACTAACAGAAAGGGGTATTCGTTTCGACTCTAAAGACATTAGTTTAAATCATTTGTTTATAAATGTAAACAATCTCATAATTGAAACATATCGAAATTGAAATTAGCCTTTGACCTCACCTGAACAACGGACACGATGTTTCAATTTCTATGCTTTGCTGACCATCCTCGCGTACATCCGTCTTGAGTACGGTTCCGCCGAATTCCTTATTAATCAGCTGCATGCCATAGCAAATGCCTAGCATAGGTATTTTCAGCTTAAATAAGTCGGGATCATAAGAGGGCGCATCTTCGGCATATACTGAGTTGGGTCCGCCGGAAATTATGATTCCGCGATAGCCATGATCGCGTATCGTCGATGCTGGCGTATCTAGAGGCAGGATATCCGATTCAACGAGCAATTCACGCACTTTACGATCGATAACCTGTCGGAGAATGCGATTTGTGAATATTGTAATTGTGCTTTTGGATATCACAACTTACCTTGCCGTACTGTGCACCAGCATCGAGTATAACAATTTTATCGTGTCGCAGACCATTTTCTGCTGTTGTTAGAAATAGATTTGAAGACATATCTTTATCGTTGCAGCACTGAAACAAACAAAACAGTTTTAAAGCAATATTAACAAAATTAAATGCATTGTACTTCAAATGCGGGTTTGGCTAATCCAATACTAGCAACGCCACCCATAAAGCGTTTATTGGGCTGTCTTGACTTGACTGTAAACCATGTGGGTAGATGTACAAGACTAACCACATTGCGCGATGTTTAAGGCATATTTATTGCTAGTAAGCAAAATACCCAGCTTTGGTGTAGTAATTGTAGCTTATGTTTCAGGGTCAAGAGTTGGCAAAGATAACTGATGCGTTAAGCCAGAATCCACTAACTAAGGAGTTTTCGGGTTTTTTTTTTTGTTTTTTTAATTGAAGACCAAGTTTATTTTGTAAATTTATAAAATATGAGAATTTTGAATACATGTATCCTCAGGTTACCAAGATTCCTAAAGGATAATTCGGAAAATATCATTTTATGCACTTGGGCTTCGTATATATTGGATAAAGCGGATCTGTAATAAGCATAAAAAGCATTGCCAATAATATCATACTTTTGTGCATGTAGGGAGCTCGATTTGTCAGCAACAACAAGAACGTACCGGCAATACTTTGAAGAACACACGTAGAAACATTCAACATGCAGAGAAGCGAGGCAGGCAGCGCGTTCTTTATAGTACAAGTAGTTTGGTTTGGATTGTCGTTTGCAAGTGTGTGGTTGAAACGGATTAGGCAGATTGCACGTGCGTGTGTGTTTGAGTGTTTGTTGTTTTTGTGTTTTACAGCGACACCACCACGTATAGTCTCTCGTATCGACAATTCTACGATAGACAACAAACATTACTTTTTTTGTTTTTGATTATTTGATCAGCATCATGTTTTAAAGGTAAATGCACGCATGAGCAACAAATTGCGAAAAGGTTAAAAGGCGACGCCTATGAACTTTCTGTGTGGCACAATGACATGAATATACATATATATTTTTTGTGTCGATGAGTGGGTGGTGCGTAGCAGCATGTGTGTGTTGGCTTCCGTATGCGAAACCGGCAGCGTTATCGAGTTTACAAAGAGTTCACTCCGCACACTTATTTTTTCGCAATATAAATAATTTGCTGTAAGTAATAGTAAGGGCTGCTTGGAAGAGGCGGGCGGATAATGCAACCGGCTGCTGAATAAGACAGATGACATGCAGAATGCAAAAGCAAAGCGTGTGGGTAAGGAAAAAGCAGGCAAATAAGAGGTTGACAGTCATCAGCAGGCCAAATGAAAATTCAAAACACACGCAGAGATGAAAATGTCGAGCCATGAAAATGAGCAAAGAAAAGTGCAGAAAAAACAACACGAATTGCAATTGCCTTAGTGCTGGCGAATGTGGCAACTCTATATTCCATTTCGAACCTGGCTAGCGCATTGGGTCAATTATTGGGCTGCTGGCCCTGCAATTTGGGGCTCTGTTGGTTAAATAGGGGCATGTACTTGTAGGTAAGGCGTGATGTAAGCAATTCTTGATTTCGAGAAAAACATTGCACTCACTTTAGCTTTGAGGTTGATAAAGCCACAATAAAAATATCAATGCTGTCCGCATTAAAGGTTATCAACAAAACAGCAACAGCAACATCAACAAAAACAACACAAACGCGTGTAATTTAATATGCGCCTTATGAACACACGTGGAACATTAATATGTATGTATGTAAGCGTATGTATCTAGGCCATTGTTATAGCTCCAGCTTCTAACCACAAAATGGGTATGATTTCACTAATACAATATTGTTCAACTAATTGTATTTTTACGCACTTTTATATGTGCATGTGTGGGTGCTGGTGTTGGGCAAAACGCCTCCGCGCACACCCCATTATAGCAAGTTGTATGTTGGTGGCAAAGCGGTGATAGCCATTTTTTGCTGCAGCAACTTACCGTGCGCAGTAGTGGAGCCTTAAAGTCGTAGTAATAATAGTAAAAAACTTTATGCTTATACACTAAGTTTGCTTCCGTATTTTGATGGCTTGTACTCGAAACTGAATTTGCACTTTTTTTATGAATCTGCCATCAGCAGAGCAGCGCGTCCGGCGCGAGTACGATATTTGCAAATTTTCGATCGCTTTGATGATTGCAAAACGTTGCGCGTGTTTTCTTTTGGTGAGATGGGTTTTTGGTTTATTTCGGGCGGCACGTAAGCGACAATTTAGCACTATTTAGCTATTTATTTTTACGCTGCCACTACTTTCTGCAATCTTTTCGTGAAATAATGCCGAAAGATGTCATATTCACGCTAGTGATGAACGACAGTCACAAACGCTTATCGATTGTCACAATTGTGTGCGCAGCCCTGTAGGCCAGTGCTATAGAATTTTAGAAAATGGGAGTGATGTTTTTTTAACACTGGACGGCTGGCCCGCCAAAAGTATATTTATTGTTCCCGCCTGGATTCTCTCGAATATTGTATTAAGTTAACAGAACGATTGAAAATAAAAAGTAATGAGTGCAGGTGCCAACGTATCACAGAGTGAACTTTCAATAGATGATGAAGCTGAGATATTGGCGCTGGAGAAGTTGTTGGGCAGCGTGGAGGAGGACCACAATGCCACTAATGCAGGAGCGTCAACCACTGCTTCAAATGGACGATCACAAAGTGGCAAGAAAACACCTACGATTGAGACTGCAGTGCCACTTTTACGAGAAGATAGTAATTTCGCACAGGCTTTTAGTTATGAGGTAAACGTTAAGCCTAAAAAAGCTGTGGCAAAGCCATCGGAACCAGAACTTGATTCGTCTGACGATGAGGAAGTGAAGAACTTCTTGGAAAGAAAATACAATGAGTATGGCAGCGATATAAATAAAAAATTAAAACAGCAGCGAGATAGTGAACATGAGTCTAAAGTCACACGGGAGGTGAATGCGGCCTTAAAAACAACAAAATTCGCGGAGTCCACGCCACAAGCAGAGGCGAAACATATAAAAAACCCACACAATCCTATTAAGAGACAGGCATGGACAAGCAACTCGTTCCTAAAAGTTGCTCCTACATCCACAGACGTTGTGGCACCCAGCTTAAGTCAGCACCAAACACCACAAGCAGCGATATATACTGATCCCGTTTTTGGGTTGCGTATGATCAACCCACTGATTTCAAGCTCGCTGCTGCAAGAGCGTATGTCTGGTCGTAAGGCGGTACCGTTTAGTGGCGTCCCTTTTCACATAGAACGCGGAGATCTCTCCAAAGACTGGGTTATAGCCGGGGTATTAGTGAGCAAGCAACCGGTGCGCAATACAAAGAAAGGCGATGCCTACTCCACATGGCGCATGTCCGATTTGCGCGGCGAGATGAAGACGATTTCGCTTTTTCTCTTCAGAGATGCGCACAAATCCTTATGGAAGACCGCAGAAGGTGTGTGTGTGGCCGTTCTAAATCCTACGATATTTGAGAGGCGCTCAGGTAGCAGCGACGTGGCATGCCTGTCCATAGACACATCGCAAAAGGTAATGATACTCGGCCAGTCAAAGGATCTCGGCATGTGTCGTGCGCAAAAAAAGAATGGTGACAAATGCACTTCGATTGTGAACCTTTCCGAGTGCGATTATTGTGTGTTCCATGTGAAGCAGGAGTATGGCAAGATGTCCAGGCGTTCGGAGCTACAGTCAGCTACGGCGGGGCGAGGCCTAAATGAGCTACGCAACAAGGTGTTGGGTAAGAAACTAATCAGCTTGTGTATTTGGCCAATCCAACACTAAAACCACTTATCCTTTCAGGCAAAAGCGAGGTATTTTATGGCGGCCAATCTTTCTCAGCAGTGCCGGCACGCAAAAGTGCCAAGCTGATTGGAAAAGAACGCGATCGTTTAAGCAAACTGGCCGGTTATGATGTCTCGCCCTTTGCCCACACAGCGAATCATGTTTCAAAACCTAAAATACATACACCCGATGCAGTTCCTTATGCATCTCGCACGGGTCCCACGTCTCGGGTGGCGGGCAATGTGGAGGCTTCAAGCAAACAGCGGCATCAAGATTTGGAACGGTTAAAAATACTGCGTGCTGAGAATGAGCGTTTTATGGAAGCAGTCAGCACTCAGAACACAACCAGTACACCAAGCAAGATAGAGGCTGAAAAGAACACTGGCGATATTCCCAGCACTCCCAGCACTCCAAGCGTAGCTGTGCCTGAAAAGTTTAAGAACCGTGGGTTCTCCTTTGATACCAGCCTTACACCGAAATTATCCGGCAGCGAGAATTTTAGCTTGGACTTTAATATTAGTGCACGACAGGCACAGAGTGCCAAACAAAAAGCGGCAGCCCTCCTCAAGAAAAAACCTCTGGCTAAGCTAAATCCCAACTCTACGCGCGGCTCGCAGGACGGCAAACGACGCGCCATCGATGAGCTGAATGACCAATTCAACAATAGCGCCAAGCGTCAAAAACTCGAGGAGGACGAACGTGAGCAAATGCGCAAGTCACGCATTGAACGCATCATGGCGGCCACATCGACGCATTCAAATTTGGTGGAAATGCGTGAGCAGGAAGCACAATCGGAGTACTTCCATAAGCTGGAACGCAAAGAGGCCATGGAGGAAAAAATGTTAGGCACATTTAAGATGCCTTGCAAGGCGGTCATTTGCCAGCGTTGCAAATACACGGCTTTCTCAGCTGCCGACCGTTGCAAGGAGGAGAAGCATCCGCTCAAGGTGGTAGATGCTCAGAAACGATTCTTTCAATGCAGGGACTGCGGCAATCGTACTACGACAGTCTTTAAGTTGCCCAAACAGAGCTGCAGCAGCTGTAAGGGTTCTCGCTGGGAACGCACCGCAATGATACGTGAGCGCAAGGTGCTCTCCGGACGGGAGTCGCTCTCAATACGCGGTGATGAGGAAACCTTTATGGGCAGCGTAGCAAGCAGTGCGAATTTAAACTTGCTAGTGCCAGAAGAGGAGTAGATCACAATTTTCATTGGGTGAGCCTTTTATAGTAATATATTTGCCTATAATTTCTTGTTTCACACCATCCCCTAAACACTAAGGCGGCCGACTTAAGTGTTGAAATCGATTGGAAAGACAAATTGATCAGAATGATCGTTGTTCCAAATTGTTCCAAATAACGAACCCGTTGTTGTTTAATATTAGGTTGTAAAAAATATTAAACGCAATAATAAAGTTCCACATTAGAAGTATATAAATATATATTTACAGTCGTAAACACGTACAAATGTATTGTTTTCGAAATTTAAAAAACGTGTCTTTTTTGTTTTTACATAATTATATAAGTACAAAGCCCATAAAAACTACAATTAGATTTAAATATATTGTTTTGACTAAATATGTATACGCCATTGTCTGTTGATTTAGTGCTGATTATATAGAATGCTTGACAAAATGAAGCGCGTTTTAATTAAGTGCACGTACTTGTATTTCAAAGAAATCAACAAAATTCGTTTGTTTTAATACTTTAGAAAAGTATTGCTTATGAGAAATATTCCAAAATTGGAAAACTCTTCAAAATATGCAAGCTCAATAGAAAGAAACGTTTTTATATAATTGGTCCAATAGAGCTAAAAGAAGCTCACAGTATTGTTTACAAATTTCTAAAAAATGCTGCATTCACGGACGATTTATTTCATATCGTTTCTAAATTAACAGACCCTAATCAAACCATTTTCGATATTTTTGGTATAGAACAACAAATTGGTCCAAAGAAAACTATATAAATTTTAACGAAAAATGATCGAACTGGAATGCTTAAACGAAATGTTCGAAATCTAAAGAGTCGTACATGAAAGCTTAAGCTAAATTAACTTGTCCTTTAATAGGTTTTAGGCTTATTGCGTTGAAGCATATGGCATGACAATTTTTGGTGTACGTTAAGTTGTAGCTTAGTGAAGTCTTAAGAATACTATGAATTTAAAAATAAATATTTATACGTCAGTGTAATTTACTTACAAATTAAATAGAATATTCACTTATTGCAAGTACAGAGTATTCGATTTAATTTTCTTCTTTTTGGCATCAACATATGTATTAAAAACATTAAAACTAAAACTAATTAACATACAATTTGAACTAAAAAACAGAACAGCAATCACAAACAGAATTAAGAACTAACGTACAGTTCTGGGAATGATGACAAGATTAAACGGCGTCCTCAGCCTGCCTCTGCTCGTGCGAATGTTCGGGCTCTTTGAGGTTTAATAGGCTGGAGAATCGAAATGAGATAGTTTTGGAAAGGTGCTTTTCAAAGTCTCTGTTATCCAGATTGTCTGGTATTAGTGTGTTGTTTGCCATGTCAAGATAAGACCGCCCGCGTTTAACGGGAACCGCATAATGGGGCAAGGCGGAACCGCTTGTCATGTTGCTATAACTAGGTGTACAGCTTGACTTTCGTATATTTAGCGGAAAGCGCAAATCGTTCTCATAGCGCAATATTTGCTCTGTGGTTTTTGCCTCGATAAGTGGACGTGGGAGATCGTAGCCAGGCGGTGGTTGAAACTCTGATCCAAAAGTGGTGGACTGTGTCCGGCTGTACGATAAATCGTGCGTATCGTATGTAATCTTTGGGGGGCACCACAGGTGATCCAGTGAGTCTGGTTCGCCCAGTTCTTGGCTATAGCCGTTTGGCATGAGAGCAGCCTCGTCGCCACAATAGACCGGATTCGAAACGGCATTGGTTTCCAGCTCAATGTATTTGGCATTGTTGCCCAAAAGTTTTTCAAACTCGGAAGCCAAGTATTTGAATGAGGGACGCGTATTTGGTTCATCTGTCCAGCAAGTTCGCACTATGGAGTATATTGCATCCGAACAGTTCTCTGGGCGTTCCATGCGGTAGCCCGTCTTCAGCAGATGATAGAGATTCTGCGGAGGTATGCCTGGATAGGGTGACGCGCCCAATGTGATTAGCTCCCAGCAGAGGACGCCAAAAGCCCAGACATCGGATTTGGTGGTGTACACATGATCAGCCAGCGACTCCGGTGCCATCCACTGAAAATACACATAACGATAAGGGAAGATTAGTTACAAGTAAAGTCCCCTTGGACACTCCAGACTCATTCTCTACCCCAATATGGGCTACAAACTTTATTTTTATAGCTGACTTCAAATGTAAAATGTTTCGGAAGCCGTATTAATAAAATAACAAGTGGAAATAGACATTTGCAGCTTACTTTGACTGGAACACGATCCCGCGATCGCTTCAAGTAGGCGTCATCCTCATAAACATCGCGCGTCAAACCAAAATCAGAAATCTTACAAATCTTTCCATCGGCCAGAAGGACATTACGCGCGGCCAGATCGCGGTGCACCAGCTGTAAAAAAAACTAGAATTAGTAAAGCATCCTTATTTGTTATCGCTAATGATGAACTAATGATTGATCGATTGTCACTGACCTTTATCTCAGTTAAATAGGCCATGCCTTTGCAAATTTGCCAGGCAAATGTGAGCATATCCTTTGCTGTAACTGGCTCGACCCCGTCCGTAAAGTCTACACCGGCGCACTCGATCTTGCGACTGAGGCGCAAGTAACTTCTCAGCGAACCATGACGCGCGTATTCAATTATAAGCAATGGAGTCTCCGTCTGCGTGCAAGCTCCCAATAGTTTGATCACATTTGGGTGCGAAACTTCCTGGAGCAGCTGAAACTCAGACAGCAGCGCCATATACTCCACTGAGTTGGCCCCTTTCTTTAACATCTTCACGGCCACTGTCGTCACTCCCGAGAGCCCGGCAATCTCTGTGGCATATCCTTTAACCACCTTGCCAAACTCGCCCTCGCCAAGCACGGTGTCCAGCTCAAGATGCGCGCGCGGGAATTCCCACTTGGTATCGTTGGACTCGAACTTGAAACCACCCTCTAGCGGCATCAATGGTAGATCGCCGTTTTTTGTGTCGCAGGCATCCGCATCGGGAGGCAGAACCTTCTTGGAGGCCGGCGTTTGTGACTGCTTTCCCAAACCGCGATGCAGCATATTGCGACGAGTGAAGAGTAAGCAAAGCACAAGAACCAAAAAGATTACAGGGCAACTGATGGCAATTAAGATACAGGACTTGTCACACTCGAACCCAGCCACAGTGACCACTGACAAGACATCGTTCTGTGGGTCAGCACTGAGGGTGGGTAAAAGGCTGCCGGCCAAGACGCCGTTCTCTAACTCCATATTCGTTTCGTTTTTGCGCTTTCGTGTACGTTTGAGTTTTTCCTCCGCCAATGGGGCACACGAGCATTTGCCATTGTCCTCGCATATGCACGTTCCAGAGCCAGAGAGTATGCCCCGCTTGTTTTCGTTGCTTGTATGCGGTCCCACAATGCGATCAGCGGGCGTGCAATCCTGCGGGCAGGCGTACGGGTTCAGTTGCTCCAAGGCATCGCAAACATGATCGGGGCAATAGCGTACATCCGGCACACAGGAGCCGTAGTTGCGGCCAAACATGGCCAAGCTAGAGCCACGCCAAGCACATCCTCCACCATTGGTGGCTAAGCCACAGAATTTTCCACACTGACTCTGATATTTCACCTGTGCACAGGTCTGAGTGCGGGATTTAATTTTTAGCTCACAGCTCGCATTCAGTGGACGGCCCTCCACCAAATGGATATTAATGACAAAGGCTCTCGTCTGCATGTCCTGCCATGTGACATTCAAAAAATAAACCGTCTCGGGTGCATGTTCAAGAGCCAATGGATCCTTTACATACACAATTCCTCCGACTGTGGTAATCCCAAAGGCACCACTCCGGTCCTCTTCAATGCCAAATTGCACGCTGCGCATCCGCAGCAAGTCGAGGAAGCTTTCGGGCTGTGCCACGCGATAGAACGCGGCAGCTGCTCTATGCACAAATACATCCTTCTCATAGTCGATACCAATGGGTTGCATGCCACCGCCCTCCGTATGCATCGTTTCCGAGACACTATCGAAGATTCTGCTTTGCTTGCGTGCCCGTAGGGCCAAGGCAACGGGCAACTGATCCGCCTCGTGAACCTTCTCCACGTCCACATGCAGGCATATATAAGCTGTAGCTTTATTTGTGGCATTCGCACGTCTATCGATTGTCTTGTCGCTGGCCTCCAGGGTAAAGCAGTAGGGGGTTTCCCGCAATATACCGTTTCGGGAAAATCTTAGTTCTGCGTGCGAGATTGGATAAGGGAAGACCTCATCATTAATGATTACATGCCATAAATTAAGTTAAGGTTCTACTCGGGAGATAACTATATATTTTCTACTTACGGCAACTTACGATGGTATGCGGGCGTCCAGTATGATCAGCTTCATAGGCGCTACAGTCTGGCTGAACCAGTCCCTTGCTATCGTTGTAAATGGCATAAGTCAAGTGGCCATTGGCCACCATGGTGTCTTTGTCCAAATATATGATTTTCTCACCAACTGCCTCGTGCTGTGTGGGTGTTAAGATGGAAGAATTTTCATTACAATTTCATCGTCATTAACTGACCAATGTTAATTAAATGTGCATTAGCCCCCCTGCCCCTGAGGAGCTCTCATCCCACATGTTAAACAATTTCAGACGAAACTGCAGCAGTCCATATGGTCTCTGAGGACCTGTGCTTGGTCATTAGCATTTCAATTATAGACAAGGTCAGGCAGGGCTTAAAGGCACGGCAAACCACAACCAACACCTTAGGGAGTGTGCTCCCATTTTCGCAGTTGTTGTTGCTGCTGCTATTTAGTTACCGGATCTGTTTATATGAGTCCCAGGTGGACGAAGACTTCAACAAGTTTTACAACATGCTCCATAAAACTTGACTCTTGGTCGGCCTTGGATTGGGCTTAAATTTACATGGGAAGAATTTGAATCCTGCAAATGGTTCAGGTGCAGTCAAAGTACAAGTATGCTAAATATATAGACTTGTAGTGTTATGAGAAAGCCCTTGCTTTTAAATGTCCGTAAGGTTACCCGTTACAGGTAAGAAGTTTCTTTCAAAGCTTTCCGGATTGGTCAACATGTTTCGTTGCCACTCATTGTGATCTATGCCGGGGAGTCAAATTTTAATTGTTGTGTCAACTCAAAAGGTGAGCGACCCTTGTACTACACACCCTTCTAATTATTGTGGCATACCTACATAATAGCACACACTTATTTGTGTAGCATCTACCGACATTAATTTGAATGTGTGTACATACTAGCACTATTTGAATAAGAATCGTTACAATTTGTTAATACGGAGTTTTAGTGCCTTTTAATTCTAACGGGCAACAGACTAATTACTTACTTCAAGCAACTAAACTGAAAACATTCTCCCCAAAGTCATTACAGCTAAGTGACACAATTTTTGCAGCTGTTCCCTATCCTTTGGGATAGGCTTGGTGGTCGTTGCGACCCAAACATGACAACATAATTTGAGTCACAGTCAAAATTAAAGTTATCCGGGAAACAACTTTAAGAGTCAGTCCTTAAGACTCCCATGCCAGTCCAGGCTCAAATCATAAAAGTCCATAAGCGTTACGCGTTTTTAATGACAGCATACGCAAAGTCTATCTATTAGTGTTGGACCCAACCCCGTACCCCATCTATGCCACACTTTTCATGGCCGACTTTGTAATGGCCAAATAATGGCTCTAGACGACGCGACGAGGGTGCTCGCCGCTTTGTTAAGGTAACTCACAGCCGTCCGCGACTTGATTGCGTGTTGTCCTTGCGTTTATCATGGACACATTCAATAAACGAAACTGGATTCGGCGACGCACCCAGTTTCCTTGTCAGACAGCCAGTAGACGATTGTCTGCAACCAGTCAAGTGGTGGTGGCTCAAAAATACATATTATAGACTGCCTGGCGGCATTTCCGGCTAAGACGTGTGCTGGGAAAGTCTCAACGAAGCTACTTTTGTAGTCTTTAAATTACTTTTCAAATAGAAAAATATTGCTAATATGCTAGATAGATAGTTCCAGTAGAAACTGGTTTGTTTTTAGTTAAACTGCAAGCTGAGGGCTTCTTACTACAAGGATTTGAATCACAACTATAATTGATGAAGAACTGGCAGAGACTAGATTTCTTATGCTTCTCTCCCTCTCTCTAGATTTCCAAATTTGGCAATTGTATATGTATATAAGTTTTCCCTGGTTCTACTGATTGATTAAAGGTATTAAATTAAATTAAAATTAAATTATTATTTCCAAGAAAAGGTTCAACAGCTTTAGTAGTTTTGTAAACTTCAATTAGCCAAAAACAAAGCTAAAGTCGGATAAATATACATATGTATATATTTAAAAAATTAAAAATAAATCGAATAATGAAATAAATTTGCACAGCACACATACTCATATAAAGCATCTGTGTGCAAAATTTGGTTCTCTGGTCAAACAGACAGACGGACAGATAGACAGATAGGGCTAGATCGGCTCGCCTTGTTGTGCTCATCAAGAATATATCTACTTCGTGGGGTCTGCTACGTCTCCTTTTGCCTGTTATATTTTTCACTGTGTGCAGAATTAATATTCTCTTGTACCTTTCAGGTATTTCTATTTCAACAAATTTGTAATAATGTGTTTAAACGTATTTAATTTTCAATCTTTTAATTAAAATATTATAAGAAAATAAATGTATCAAAAAGCCGCTTTAAGGCATTGTCAATTATGAAAGATGGTCTCGTTGACTTTGAATCTCAGTGAATGGATAGTGTTTTCTTAGGCTTCAATGGTAAATATTGAGTTTGGAAAATGCTATGTTCTTGTTTGTGTTTCATATTCAACAATTACTTAATTTAAGCCATGTATATGGGAAATGGGTTGACATTTTGGAAAATTATACGACATTTAGCTTTATTGATAATTATTTATTATTGTTACATTTTGGTTATACTAAAAAGCTTGTCAGATTGAACTACAAGTACTTCCATACACAGCTTCGGTCGACGCTAGATTTTTGTATATGTTGTTTAAAATGTTGATTTCGGCACTTTAATTGAAACACTTAAAGTTCATTTGTATGTATGCAGGGGCGTGCGCAGGGGGGTCCAAAAGAATAAATTTCGCAATATGAAGTCCACCACAAATTCATTATGATGGCGCACCCTTTCGTCTTAAAATGGAACTAAGTTGGACTTGAAGTTTTTTTTTATTGATCATATGTATTCATTATTATTTGAACGTATCGTCCAATTTTTCATCAACATTTTCATTAAAGTTAGACAATAGAGAACTGAAGCCATATACAAAGTTAATTTACATAAAATATTTACATATATAGACACCGAATTAAAAGAGATTGTTTGTCATAAATTTAAGTTGCAGTTCAATTGTATTTTGACAAAATTCATTCTCAGGCTTATCCGTCCAGGTTTATATCACGGTACTAAGCTTTATATGTTTAGGTAGGTTTAGGCTCAGCTGCCCCTAAGTCATACTTGTATATCCTAATGTTATCATGTATTCGTTATGGTGATATAACTGTAGAAGTAGAAGTGACTAAAAGGGACAGACGGAAGGAAATGTGAGTATCGCTGTTCGAACATCGGATTCGGCTAGTCATGCCTATCATATACCAGTCATTCTTTGTTTTAGGTGTTGCACACCCATTTCAAGGCAGGGAATAAAAAGCAGTTGCCTTTTCCCTCTGCTTACCTCTTTAAAGTAGGGCTGGTCCAAATAAAAATTGAGTTGCGCGCCCTTCTCCTGTAGTTGCGGCCCATTATCGTTTCGATCGAGGAGTGTTACATTATAGGTGCGCACAAATTCGCGTTGTTCTTGGGTCGAGAGTCGTACTTTGCAGCTGATGCGGGTCTGCAGTTGTCCGCCGTGCGCAAATATGCCATTGAACTCATCATGATCCAGCGGCTGTTTGGTGTAGAGAAGGTTCTGCTTCAGCGCAAAGTAGGAGCTGCCCGTGGTCAATGCGTATTTGACCTCCATGTGGGGGCACAAGTATTTGGCCGCTCTCGAGTTCAAGGCGCCTATAAGCACCGGCTGAAAGGGCATTCCATTGACCCGATCAGATTCGGCTATAGTGTAATGTGCACTACTCCAAAAGCAAATGTGCTCCAATTCTGCACAATAATCGGGAAGCGATTGAGGTTCCAATTCCAAGGTCAGGTGCGCCACCTGCATTAGCTCGCCATCTGTATCTTGGTTGCGTGGAAAGGCAGTAATCACGTATTTGGCGCTTTGATTAAGCGGCTTATAGTCCGTGCGCATGTAAACCTCTCCGGAGCTGCCGTTGATACGCAGCAACTGATTCTCTTCCAAGCTGTATATGTAGTCCTTGGCCACCGCATTGTCGGCGACGGTCAGCACGTGAACGCATGCCAGAGGGATCTTTGAGAAAATGCTTTCCGATTCCTCGTTCAGCGGTAACTTGAATTTTACCGAAGTAGTCGGAAAGTAAACATCAAAGGCTGCCGGGAGAAAAGGTTTATAAAATTTAGCATTACTCTAAACGTCAATTAAGTGGAAATCAAACAAGCACACCTCTACAAGTATCTACAATTGTTATAGAGGTGTATGTAGGTATACATATATATTTATGCATACAAATATAGCATATATATCTTACTAATCTAACATAGTTAATAGTAAGCCAAGACCCTAGGCCTGAACATATGGTTCTTAATAAAAGCTATGCCCGTCTTTATGAGTGCACGGATTTCAGGATTTATAGGAGTTTGAATAAGTTAAGTACATAACCATATATACATTATATGATTTGTTTTATTTATATATGTATATCTATATTATTATAAAGAAGAAAGATTTTATTGTTATACCCTGTACCCAAAGGGTACAAGGGTATATTAGTTTTGTGCGAGTGCACATGGAACACACAGAAGGAGGCTTGGTAGACCCCACAAAGTATATATATTCTTGATCAGCATGACAAGCCGAGTCGATATAGCCATGTCCGTCTGTCCGTCTGTCCGTCTGTCTGTCCGTCTGTCCGTCTGTCTGTCTGTATGAACGCAAGGATCTCCGAAAGTATAAGAGCTAGAATAACCAAACTTGGTATACAGATTCTCCTGAGACCGAGAAAGGACGAGTTTGTTAATTTTTTCTGATCTGCCCCCCCACTCCCCCCCTATTACTGATTTTCTATAACTCCCGTAATTCTTGGAATTTTGAGCTAAAATTTGGTAGTCACATTAGGTTAGTGATTATATATCCGTATACCAACTTTCATTATGATAAAATGATCGGAAAGAAAGTTATAGCCATATAACCAGGCCCAATGCACACATACATACATATGTACAAGTACACAAACACGCATAAGGCACGATTCTGATGTAAATGTAAATGTATGTATGCATGCATGGAATATTTTATATTTAATTAGTTAATATTTAGTTAATTAATTAAATTAATTTAGTTAATTAATTTAATTAAATTAATTAATTAATTAAATTACTTTTTTATGGGGTGGTACAGGGTATTTAAGAGTTGAGCCTGCTCGACTTTAGCATTCCTTTCTTGTTTTTTTTTTTGTTTATTTGTATAATTAAATAGGCTCCGAAACTACTGGACCGATTTAAAGGATTCTTTCACTGTTGGGAAGTTACGCTATCCCCGGTTAACATAGGCTATGTTATATTTGCAAAAAAGATAGAGATCCTTATGAAAACGCCAATAATGTAGACCAAGGTGTAAACAAATTACCTAAAAAATATCGTGAACAGGATGCTGTTAGTTCAGAATCATTCTCGAAAAATTATATCATTTTAAATATTAATGCAATATTATTTAAAAGTCCCCAGCCAAATAAAAAATTAACAAGTAAAAAAGCTAAAGTCGGGTGTCCCGACTTTGAAATACTCTGTACATATGTTTACAATAATTATAGAAAATAAAAAAATTAAGAAAATAAAAAAAAAAATTGATCGATTTTACCTCTCTCGGTATTCGAACTCACGTAAAGGGTGTATAATTGCACATTTACATAGCAATTGCGTCTGTGTGAGTGTATGTATGCCTATGCGCATCTATTCGTGTCTGTGTAAGCATTTTCGCAGTCAACCAAACAGCAACATCAACAACAGCCGCGGGCAGCGCTTGAGCAGCGCTGCAGCAGCGCTGCATCAGCAAATATATTTATGGCTATAACTTCTTGTTAAATCGGTCTATCATAATGAAATTTGACATACGGACACATAATAACCAACTGGGGGTATTTCCAAAATTTTAGTTCGAAATTCCAAGAATTACGGGAGTTACGATTTGCGGGGTAGAGGGGGGAGGGAGGGGAATTCCAAAATATACATTTTCTGCGTATTCACATAAGGCATCTGGGACTAAAATTTGGTGTTCCTAGGTCTTATAGTCTCCGAGATATAGGCGATTATACGAATGGAAAATCGGGAAAACCCCCATAGGGGGGAAGTGGGGGGGAAAATCAAAAAAATAAAACAAACTCGTATAGAATACACACATAACGCATCTTTGTGCAAAATTTGGTGTCTCTATCTCTTATAGTCTCTGAGATCCAGGTGTTCATACGGACGGACAGACGGACAGACAGACAGACAGGGCTAGATCGACTCGTCTCGTCATGCTGATCAAGAATATATATACTTTGTGGGGTCTGCCACGCCTCCTTCTGCCTGTTACATTTTTCAGCTCCCACAAACCTAATATACTCTTGTACATTTCATGTACAGAGTATAAAAATCCATCGACACTGTGACTACACAGGAATTTTTAAATTCACTTAGCTCTTCTGGACTATCGCCACATGAATTGAAGTTATCAATCGGAATTTCAATCCTGCTTCTGAGAAATTAAAGCCCTCCGAGCATGTGCAATGGGACAAGGCTGCTTGTTAAGGAATTGCAGGACAATTTAAGTGTAGCAACCATTATCAACTGATCCCAGTTAATCCCATTTAAACGGCGTCAATTTCTGGTAAAAATATCTTTCGTGTTGACTTTTAACAAGTCCCAAGGCCTGCGAATTAGTAGGGATCGACCTACGAAAGGAATGTTTTACTCATGGCTAACTGAGAAGCTCCGACTCAATATTTGAAATACTCTGTACAAATGTGTAGAGTAATTATGCGTGTATGTGTGTGTTTGTGTGTGCCTGAGCAAAGCAGTAACAACAACAACATCTGCGGGCACTATTTGGCCTTATGTACATATATGGCTATAACTTCCTGTTAAAAGAAAATTGGCATTTGGACTTATAATAACTAAATGGAGGTATTTGCCAAGTTTGAGTTCGAAATTGCAAGAATTACGGGAGTTACGATTTGCGGTGGAGACGGGGAGGGAGGGAAATTCCAAAATATACATTTTCTGCGTATTCACATAAGGCATCTGGGACTAAAATTTGGTGTTCCTAGGTCTTATAGTCTCCGAGATATAGGCGATTATACGAATGGAAAATCGTGAAACCCCCATAGGGGGTAAGTGGTGGGGAAAATCAAAAAAATTAAACAAACTTGCACAGCGTACACACATAAGGCATCTTTGTGCAAAATTTGGTGTCTCTAGCTCTTATAGTCTCTGAGATCCAGGTGTTCATACGGATAGACGGACAGACAGACAGAGCTAGATCGACTCGTCTCGTCATGCTGATCAAGAATATATATACTTTGTGGGGTCTGCCACGCCTCCTTCTGCCTGTTACATTTTCAGCTCCCGCAAACCTAATATACTCTTGTACATTTTATGTACAGAGTATAATAACAAGAAATCTAAAAAAGAACAAAAAATTCATTGCAAATTTTTAGTAACTCTTAGCAAAAAGAAGGGTGTGTGTTATATAATTTGTAATTTTGAAATTTGTTTATAACACCCGTGCGAAGCAGGGGCGGCGTTAGGTTTAACTTTTTATTTATGGCACGTCAGGACATCCTAGGGCTTAGCCCATCGTACTTTGGTCTGATTGGGTCAACAAACTGCTGGAGATTTACGAGTCTGCGGCATGTACTTGTGGCGGCCACAAGTGGTTGACACAATGGCACACACACTTGAAGGATATTCTTGTGGATTTACGGACATGGAGACACTGATTGCACAATAGAATGTGGGTGAAGGGTCAATTAGTTGACGCACCACATTAAAGAGCTATTTTGGCCCGGCAGGCAGCACCCCCTGCGCATTTTATTTGTTTGTCTTTTTGGGGTGGCAGGATTTGTTTATACGAGTATTCTATGCTGGACTCATCATAATTATCATTTCATACAATTAGTTTAATAAGTCCGCTCTGACCCCAATAGCACGGGCTTATGCGGTGCGAGTCCCACTCCCCTTCCCGAATCAATTCATTCGCAAAGCCAACCCAACACGGACTATGAGTAATTTGATAAGAAATCGATGGGGCTGCGCTGTGCTAATAACGCTCATTGCTGGCCTTTTGTTGCTGGGTCGGGCAACGACGAACACCCAGATATGGACACATATTCATCGCAAGCGATATGTAAATATAATATAGAAATTTACGAGCATGCATTTGATATTAGCATATACAAGTATTTGCGTTATCAAGTGGCCCCCGCCCCCCTAATAAAGTGTGGGCGGCATCATTATGTATCGATTTACTGATAAGCAGACCCTGCCTGAAAAATAAAACAAAACTCACGACTTATTGCTAACAATAGTTCAGCACTACGCACAACTTTATGCTATGGAAATTTTATGGTAAAAAGTTGAGGGCTGATAAAGGATAAGGGGTTATTACCGATGCGTTCTTCAGTGAATCGGAAATAGGTTAAAAGAAGATGTGGGTGAAATACTTTATATTTTCATATTCCGAGCTAAATTATTTGGTTTGCTGGGACTCAGCCTAACACATCATATTTGCAATCCAGCCAGCAATCTCCTAATTAACACCAAAATATAATCAGAGACGTTTAAAGACCTAACAAATGAAACCCAAACAAAACGACTTGAAGAGCAGTAAATAAAAGAGCAAAACTTAATAGCTTTGTTGTGCTTTGCAATTCAAGAAAATGTTTAGGCAAGATAACTCTGCCTAATCCTGCACACCTAATATAAATAATGCGTGGGGTTTTCTTTATAGTATTTTGCGCGATGATTCGTCATAGTAGTTTGTTCAAAGCAATAACATGAATCATAAGGTTGAGTTCCCAAACTGTTGGTGCAAAGGTTAGGAGAGGTGTGAGGAGTGATTCGTAGGGAGTGAAGTAAGTTTACTCTTGATCTAGACGAGATAAATCGATCTAGCCATGTACATCCATCGTTCTCTCTTCGACTACGCAGATAGCTGAACCGACAGAGACCACTCTTGGTATGAGGGCTCTCCGAGTCCATAAAAAACAACATTTTATGCCAGTCCCTCCAAACTTTCAACAGCTTCTTCTTCTTTTTGCCTCTTTTTTTATTTTAGATACGAGATATTTCTTGATGATTTGATTATATCAGGTCAAGTAATGACACGTTAAATAACAAGAGCATACCACTAATGCCAGCTTGACGTGTGCTAGAGTTTAGGAAAACCTCCATTTGGTTTTAAAATGTCCAGTTTGTCGACTAGATGTACATATCATTAAACTATATATTCATGATTCAATATACAAGTATTGATAAAATTCGTTTAATATCTTCACTTTATTTGGAGGAAATGTAAATGTTGTCAAATTAGTTTGAAAACAAGTATACGCATTACATAGCACCAGGAAGTGGGATTAGCCCCAGAAACGGGACATTGATTGTCTGCCTCATTATGCCAAAGCAGGTCGCTCGCGACATAAAGGCGACTGGCGCCACCATTTAGCATACACGCAACATATTAAAGAGAGAAATAGTTCATATATCCACCATGTTTATAAAAGACACTTACATATAGTATAAACACATTCACAAAAGCTTTCACATTTTTCATTGAAAACGCTGACAACATTGGAGACTTCTTGTGGAATCGTCGGATAGCGCACAAAGTGGAATTTTAAAGCGACAAACTACTAGCAAGGGCGCCAAGGACACACGCATTGGGCGCCATTGCTTCAGTTGTCTCCTAGTTATTTGAAAATCTATTATAAATGCGTGCCGGCATGTGTGTAAGGTCTATGGTTGCTTTTCCACCCACATTGGAGCTATCTCATATTTTTATCACAATTTTTTCGCATGCCTGAGCGTCAGCAATTGTAATGAGCGCATTTATAATTTATAATATCCACCACATCCTACGGCATGCCTGACTTTATTATCATTGTTATATGCAGTTAAGTGCAAATATGTCGCATCGCATATGGCCAGGCATTATCTACATTATCTACGCACTGTTTGTTCTATTAACAATGTCGAAAACCAGGACTGGGGAGGGGGCAGAGGTGAAGGACAAGCCGATAATTGAGTTCCCCGTTTGATAGAAAATGGAAGGAAGGGGCTTAGGCGGTGTTCTAAGGCTTTGCCGTAATTATGACAGGTATTTACTTGGCGGCCGTATTATGCATCCAATTAGCGTTTTTGTTTTGTTTGCTCGTTTTACGCTTTTTCTGACTGATGTTTGTTCGCTCGTGGTGTAGATGCTTGTGCTCGTACGTATAGTACAAGTATAAGTATGAACATATATATATGTATATATATAAAGAGAGGCCATGCCAATAAAGTGTAGGAAAGAGGCATTTAAAGTTTTCTGTCAAAATGTATCTGCCGATTCTGCGGGCCTCTACGGATGTTTGTTTAAGTGTTGTCTGCTTTTGGGCGCTCCGATTTCTTTCAATCAAAATGCGCTTAAGAGCTGCATTGAAATATTCAAAACTAATGTTACTGGTATAAATGACGATATTGAAATACAATTTCAGAATTTGTATTCAGAATAGGTTCACCACAATAGCGATTTAATGCGGTTCAAATTACAATTTGTAATGAAGGAATGTGGAACGTTGAAGATATGTGGATTTCTATGATTTAATTCAATTCTCAAATACCCTGCTCACAAAAAGAAAATAATTGTTTTATACTCTCTACATGAAATAGCTACACACATAAGGCATCTTTGTGCACAATGTGGTGTCTCTATCTCTTATGGTCTTTGAGATCTAGGCGATCATACGGACAGACAGACAGTGCTAGATCGACGCATCTTGTAATACTGACCAGGAATATACGTATTTTTAAGGTCTGCCACGCCTACTTCTACCTGTTAAATTTTTCACTTTTCACAAACCTAATAGACTTTTGTACCTTTATACAGAGTATAAAAACGAAGACAAAGCATTGGTGAGCTTGGTACAACAATTCAAAAGTTAATTCAAATCAATTTACAAATTTTTTCTCTGCATGAATGAAAATGAACGATATAAAAACTAATATTGTTTAGAGTTTGAAAATACCGAAAACCCTGCCAGTCGTCACATTCACAAAACAAGAACAATTTCTAAAAGTCCTAGTGTAATAAAATTTTAAGACAGAAAAACAACAAGCCTTTTGATGCCTAAGCCTAATAATCGAAGCTGCTTTAAAGTTCTAAAAAAAGACAATTCAAATCACCCTACAAAATACCTAAAGCAAGCACTCTTTTTGATTTGCTAATCACCTTTTTACAAGTATATTCATTTGAACATACCCTCAACTTGACCCTCAAGCTCATTCATTAAAAACGCCCTGGGGACACATACTACGAGTACATACCCGTAGGACTCTTGCAATGTTGGCAGAAAGCTAAAGCGCGCCATAAATGTGGAGATATAAGACACAAGCCATTAAAAACCGCAGGACAACGTCACAGGCAACTATGTATTAGGTAATTTATCAGGCAGGACAATTAAAAGAAGGAAACGCAACAAGGCGGCCCCTAAAAAAATTGACTGACAGATGATAGAAGGCCGGCATAGTGTCAGCGACGGAAGCGCACAAACTAAAACGCTTTGATAGGTGATTGTGGGGTGATCGGGATGATTAGAGGTCCGGCATGGGTGAGCGCTAATGACAGCATTGTCAACAAATGGCGACCCAAAACGCTTGGAGGCAACGAACCGGTAGACAGCCATTAGCCATTTGTGGGCCCAGGCGCCCTGTACCTGAACTTGAGCGAATGACGCGCAGCGGGCGGTAACTGGAAACTGAAACTGTAAAAGAGAGGTGCGGCCCTTCTAAATGTCAACTAGTTTTTACTGGGCGCACAACTAATTAATCTGCTGAAATTAATTGGTTTTGCATCGAATTAGGTCGTCAGTTGTTTGCTTCCACTGCCCAGGCTGTTAAACTTTGTTTCCTGACCTGCTCATCCCTTCCCATCCCTTTATCCTTCCTCCATGCGTGGTCATTTCTCTGTGACTCATTTTGAACATTTGAAAAGTTTTCAGTGTCTCATTCAGCATCTCGCATTATTTTTGTCTGTTGTCGTTGCTGTGTAATGAGAAATTTGTCTTTGTCAGTCCTCTGCTAGTACTTTACTATACCTTGCAGGATAAAAGAGTATAGTGATTTAGCTAGGGCGTTTGTAACGGTATACTATGTTTTAATATTTGCTTGATCAAATTATTTGTTCTTGGTTTTATTTATTTCTTTGTCTTTGAGAAATCTGTAAATTAATTATTATTTGGAGCAAAACTAATTTTAAGTATTAAGGAATTATTTTCAACTTTACAAAGACTTATTTTAAGAATAATCATGTGACAATAAATTGCAATTGAAATTTGAAAAAATATTTTAAAAAAATAGCTTGGGAAGCTTAAGAAGATAACTTTATAAAAAAAACATACAATACAATATTAGACGACGAGCAATTAGAGCAGCGGACAGAAAAAAGAATCCCCACAAACTCGACTGGGTTCTTGATTTTTAAAAGGGAATCCATCCATTGCTTTAATCAACGTTTATATAATTGAAATAAATTATTTTGACATAATTCGCTGGGTGTTGCTTTAAATCAAAAGTTGAACAAACTCACATTATTAGAGTCTTGTTTCGCATTAATATAGTTTTAAAGCGTATATCAAAATAAGTGTTTCGAGAAATAGTTTTTCCTATTTCCCTATGTTTCTCCTGCAATGTCTGCAGCATTGTTTTTTTCATTACTCATACGCCCCATATAATGTCGCATTCAGCTAGCCTTTGCGCTTTGTTTTCCTTGGCTCTGTGACACATGTGTTGGTTGGCTGTTTGTCCGCCTGGTTGCATGACTGGATGAAGAGATGACTGCATGACTACATGACTGCTGTTGGCATTGGCAAATGTGTGCAGAAAAACCGTTTTGCCTTATTGTTTGACGCACTTCCCCGGAGAATCTTATTATGAAATTTGTTCCGTTCGAACCACCCATTGCCTCCACCACACTTTCACTACGAAGCGGTGAACAATCGTTTCTTATTGTTTTTGCCTTTATTATTTCATTGTTTTATTTTTTCCTATTTCCTGCTGGCCGTGAAACTTTTTGTTTGTGCCAAAGCAGATTCAATAAAAACCCGGAGCTTATCTCCAGACAGCGACAAGTGCTTTAAACTACAGTACCGACTTGTTTCGTTTGAAGTGCTGCTGAAATTCAAATTGCAACTTTGCCCATAACGAGCAAATCAGCATAATGACAAAACACGCCGCATGAAATGAACTTGAAAGACTTTGTCTATATTCCACACAGACACCCCCACAGAGTCCGTATACAATGCAGTGCCTTTTTTAGGTGTTCCTCCATATACGAGTACTTATGTATCTCCATTTACGCGCACATCCCACACTCAGATAGAAATTCGTACTACATACTCGTAGCTCTGAGGCTCGTTTTTTGTCCTAAACTGTATTTTCGGCCCTGTCACCACCAGCTGTTAACGTATTGCTCTTGTTTCCACTTCCACCAATTGTTGCCACTTGCCACATTTGTCACAGTCAAACAACGCCTTTTCCACGTATAGTTGGGTTGGCATTACTCGTATTTATGCTAATTACCGTTAATTAATAACGCTTACATATCATTTCTAGGTGCTTGCTGCATTTACTCTACATCCGGAAAGGGTGGATCAACATTTGTATTTTATCTCATAGATGGGTATGAGATAATATGAAAGGAAACATTTTTAGAAAAATTCGATTCTATTTAAGTAATCGAATGATCGAATGAACCAATTAAATTTGGAGGATCCTTCGAATAGAGCTCCTGAAACTCGATAAAAAACTAATTTTTTATGGTAATCAGTGGTCAGTCTCTTGGTTGAACTATATTCGCTGCAAAAGTCAAACCTTCTGTGGCATAGATATGTATTCACAGGTAATGAAGGGTTCTGGTGAATCAGCTTTTTTATTAAATCTTTATTGGCAAAATGTTTATTATTTTTTCTAAAATGTGGGTAGAGGATAGCGCAATAACTGGAAAGGAAAAAGTATAAACATGTGTTTATGTGGAACATGTTGGCTCTATATCTCTTCAAAAGCTAGTCGCATATAACATTTATCGACAAAATAATCCGCAGATTAGTAATTTTGTAGGTCTTCGTTTTTACCGATAAAGGAGCCGACGCCAAACTAGAACAGCTGTTATTAAATACTATACAGATACGCGTATATAAATCTGATCTACCCAAACATTCTATACACATGATAACCAAACATTTTCGCACAAATGCCAAACATTTGCAGCAGCCACTTAATTAAAGTCGTGAGATCGCTTCGAGCCGTTGGAATGTGGAATAAATGAGGGGTCCAGCCATGCGCACACACACACCTATTCGTTTAATTGATTTCACATTTCGCACGAGGTTCGTGATGACTGTCCGAATTTTAGGGAGCAGTCAGTCCAGTCTGCTAGGGAAGAATTTTGCGAACACATATTCAATTTATATTTGTACCTTTAACCTGACTGACAGAATGACAGACAGTCTGGCACTCTGGCAGACTGGCAGACCTTTGCAGCGTCATGCAGTGCGTTCAACTTGGAAATGCAAATACACGCGAACATTCAGTCCGTTCGAATCAATATAAATAGAGATAAAGGCCGATGTAGTGGCGGTGGCATATGCGCAGCAATAGGTCCGTCCCCAGCAAAAGGTCAACTGTCCAGGGCTCCGAGCTAAGCTGAGCTGTGGCTGTGCCTCACCATTCTGATGGTCTGGCCAACCCCCAAGGCTGCGGCAGTTACAAGTAAATTTGATATGTCTGTGTGTTGAAATAATTTTGGGCGTGTGCGCTTGCACGTCACATACGAACATGATGAAGCGCCCGCGGCTATCTGTCAGTCGTCAGTTGTCCGGCCGACCAGCTTGCCGGGCGCACTAACTGACTGAGTGACGACTGTCAACTCTGGTCGCGGCCCCGACCGAACAGCTGTGCATATCGGTTACTAATACATATGTCGAGCTGTCGGGCAATAGCATCGGACAGAGTTCACACCTGTAGTGAGCTATAAAAAGCGCGTGTGTGCCCTGCTTTTATAGAACTTTGGTCATAACAACACCAAAAAACAATTATTAGCCATCCGCATATCATTATCCATATCCACATCCACATCTACTATTGATGTTTCGATGGAGGGGAATGCGCATTGCGTACTCCATAAATAGCCACATAAAAGAGCCCGGCCGCTTCTCATGATCATAAAAGGGTTAGCTATCGCAGTTGCAGGCTGTGGTTGTTGCTTCCATGCCTCTGCCCCATTTGCTTCAACTGCATGTGCCGCGGCAGAGCTGCCTATCAATGAGATTTTTCTAGTGCCACTCTACGCAAATTAGTGTAATTGCTTTTTATTACCGTTTATTTGGTTAAGGAGAGTTGGAACCAGCACCTATGCTGGGGTTTTTTTGTTGGAAATGTATTGAACACAGCCTTCAATTAGGCGGTAAAGGAATCAGACTCGGCTAGGGGTAGCCTTAAGGCAACAGGTTCTGCTTCTAAAGCACACAAATTTCATAGTTCTGAATAAGGTTTATACCTTACACATGTATTTATTTGTATTACTATTGTAAGTACAAGTATGTACTTATATTTGTAGCAGAGACAATATAACCAAGGCATATCATTAATATCAAAATGTCCTGTGAAGCGTAGCCAGCTCATTAGGAGTTAGCATTTCTAAACATACCCATGAGTAGTAGGATCAACGGAAATCGCCGTTAGCTACACAAAATCTGGGTAATTAAGTGTACAGCTTGTTTATATAAAATATATAACCTTTAAGGATATTCCTTAGGCTCATAATTATTGAAGATTTTACAAATGTTGATTTTAAAAGTATTTTACTATTAAATAAGCCCAGGTTCTTCTGAGTTTATCAACAAGCGATTAAAAAACAATTGTTAAATGAAGTCATTTACCTCAAGCGATTTTCTTGGACTTCTTTTTACAGTCACATATTTATGTATATGTATTAGGTATTAATAATGTATCATTTAAAAGAGATTTTAATTATAAACAGTCACAGTCAACGTTTGATCCGTACGGACATCAATAAAATTTGTGCCAAAACATAAGTACCCAAAAGGGAATTTTTATGATTGTCTTCTTTTAATTTAAGGAAAGTTTTTTGCTATTAAAAATTGGTTAAGTTTAGAAGATAAGAAATTGTACACCCCCTTAACCCTTTGGGGTAAAATAGCTAATCTGACATGGGTTAAAAAAATGATTTAAAAAAAAAATTGTTTCCCGAAAAAATTTCCTTCTTTCATGTCACATAATATTATTACAAATGTCATACTGAAAATTAGGGATATGTGTCTTTAGTTGTATTTTAAGATCTTAATGGTAAGTTCATAAATGTCAAGTCAAATTTGTAAAGGAATTTTTTCTGAGTGTAGCTATTTCTATGCTCATATTTATCACTTATTTATTTATCACCTTTGTCATGTTCGACAGTCTGGTAATATCTTGTTTAAAGACATTGTTGGAATTTTGCAAAGCACATTTTTTCCAGAGCTTAAGATTGTTGATAGCAACGAGTTAGCCTAACTAAAACGAACAAGTGTGAAATGCCAAATATAAGTAGAATCTTCAGATTTGTTTGCACGTACATATGTATATGTAAAACTAAACCTAAACTAAACCTGGTATCTGGACCCCTTTTGCCTCGGAGAAGTTTCCGCTGCCCAAAAAATCTCAATTGTTTCATAACAACTTCCTTAATGGTGAATATGTAATTGATACATATGTTTAATTTTAAAACAGTTAAAAGGTTGTTAAACTTTATATTTGTGTCGACAAAATGTCGGGTGATTAGTCAATATTTATTACTTATTTATTATTATGTAATTTTGTAATCTAATTTTTGGTGTAATTGGCTCTTAAAGTGCTACACAACACAATTAATGCTAATTTAATTTCTTACTTTAAACACAATATCTTAAATGCTCTACAATGATAAGTTGTGCCCCGCTCCGTTAAGGTGGGGGCAGAAAGTGTTAAGATACTTATGAACATAGGTATGAACGTAGGTATATTTGTATGTGTATGTATAAAATTTACAATTGCAGTCGCACTTACCTAAACAGCTGTTCCTCTCTAACCTGACACTTGTGCCAACAATAATGGCGACCAGAATAACGGTAATGATTGAAAATGTCATTCTCTTTGCTGGCGCTTTGTCTCAGTGTCTGCAAAAGTTTCGTAGGCAGTTGTTGTCTCTCACTCGCTCCTCTTCTTAGCTGCGTTGCTGGTATTGTTATCAAGCGTCTGTGGTGTTGTGTTTAATTGTTGCTGTTGTTGTGGTTGTTGTTTGCCCAGCCACTCAGCAAATTGTTTGCTCTCCTCTACAATTTATACTTTTAATTCTATTGACAATTATGCTGTCGCACTTTGTTCGCCCGTTCACGTTCACGTTCACATTTTTTCTTCAGTTTGTTTTGGTTGTAGTTGTTAGTGTTACTGTTGTTCTTTATTATTTTTATTTTTAAGCAATTAGTTGCACGTTGGCCTCTTCAGCTGCGCTTAATTACTTCGATCACAAATTGATAAGCAACATTTATCAATTAATGTGCAAAAAGAATAGGGGGAGCAAAATACTAATAATAAATGACTAACCTTTACTAGACACAAAACAGATACATCATACAGCCCCAAAATTTTGAGCGCCATGGCGCCGGCTGGTCTTGTTTTTATTGATAGTAGCGCCTGGGCTTTCAAAAAACAACTAGAAGAAGAATGTCGCCATCTTCGGCTCAATTTGTCATTCACTTAATGCCCCACAATGTTCACCAGAGCCAAGGGACTCATCGAACGCTTTTTGAATATATGAACATATTGCAATTAAAAGGTTGAATTGTCAATGTTGTCACTCCTTGAGTCTTGAATTACACAACTGTGTATGTCATTGTTATGTTTTCAATGCCATTTGTAGTGTTGAAATGCGTATTATTCTAATTATTTTGCTCAAGTGTGATCACATTGCAAAGCGGTATTATATTTTATATTCGGTTTTTTGCATCTTTAATTGGCCAAGCCCCTAAATAGTTTTTTGCCAACTCACTTTATGTCGAGACTGATTTAACGTCCAATTGTTTTTAAAATGGAAATGATTATGAATTGAACAAATTCAATTGTGGGCATAATTGTTCAAACGTTTATCGAGTTTTTTTCTTCAACTTAACACTGATGAACCCGAATTTTTGTATTTGCAAAGAGCAGTGCTGATTGAAACGATTTCCTCAATAATTGATACATAGTACTTATTCGGCCAGCAGATGCGGACAAAAGTGCGGAAATCTGAATAGTAGTGGCATTTTTAAATGAATTGGCTTTACTATACTAACACACATATTCTGCCTATTCACTTTTTGGGAGGGAATTAAGACTCTTAGAATTTTACTTTTTGGGAAGCTTTGGTAGACATGTGTTTGTTAATCAGTGTACTTTTTATTATTGCACGCCAAATATCTTAAAGATCTTATCACATGCATTACGTTGCTCGTTTGAAATATAATAATTTGTATAAATATTTTTAATTTTGGACTGCTCAAAGAACTCAAAGAGGCAGACCGCTTGAAATTAAACATAAAATCATTTTAACTAACGAATTCTATACAAGATTCATTGCAAACACTAAAGAGGACGTGCCGTCAAAAGCGCAAAATGTAAAAAATATAAAAACAAAAACCGCTCACGATTTCACAAGTACGTGGTAGTAGGTAGTCAGCTTCAGCTGGATACAAAAACTGAGCCATTGAAACAGTGAAGCATTGAGGCAGTTAGACAGCCAGGCAGGCAGGCAGGCAGCCAGGCGTACGGCATATTCACAGCAGGTGTGATAAAAACTAAAGTTCACAAGTGCGAGAGACACAATTGCGGGCATTTGTGGTTGGTTTGAAGATAGCACGCATAATTCAAAAGAGGCTCAAAGTCAAACAACATGATAAGCAATTTGTATATAAATACATAGATACTTATGTATGTAGAATGTGTATGCGCGCAGCCTGCCGGCGAGCGTTGACTGATGTTTTGAATGACAACTTGATGACTGACTAACTGACTGCCACATCTACGTACTGCTAACTAACTCGGTGACTGACTGCCTGACTCTTCAAACAGAACAGTTCAACACTCTTGACACGCGGCGTACTGAGTTGGCCAAGTACGCCGATGACACAAAGCGGCTTTAAGCCAACTCCATAGAACACACGAATTGGCCCAAACGAAACTTAAAAAACCTCAAGCACTTTTTTTCTACCAAAATATGTAACACAAGCTCTTACTAAGACCATTTGGATATAATATTATATAGGTGAGTCCATCTAATGCTGCGCTTCACTTTATTTATTTATTTTTATTTTGTAAAGATATTTTGCTCGTAATATGTAACCTTTCTTCCGTTAAGTCTAACTTAACATTTAAACAATTGCATTAAACGATTGAGATGTTTGTCTTTGAATTATGTTTTTCCCTTACACGCATTCGTCCTTTAACTATAATAACTATGATTTAATTAAGATATAAAACTTAAAAATAGTAAAATTGATAACGATATCCAAATACTCGTCCGTGCAAAATTTATTCAATTACGCCTGATTTGTGCACCGATCCGTTCTATAGAAGCTATGTAACAATAAAGGGGCAATTGTTCAAAAGCTGTTGAGTTGTCAAGAAGATACACACTCTATATAATAACAACAACCACACGACACTAGCTTTTCTACTATATGCCTTCAATTTCAAATGCATGCACTTTTATATTTGGTCAGTTTTTTTAGAGCAGAACGCGAGCTTACACGGCATTTTATTTTAAAGGTGCGTCCTGTTGCGTCGCACGTACGATGCCGAATCATCAAAAATACGTATACCTCTCCACACGACCGTCGCACTCAAAAGTCACAAACCAACTGTTTTGTGGCTACCGCCTGTCGTTCAGCCTCGTCGACGTAAGCGCTAGCGTCGACGTTTCGCAGTCGAGGCAAGAGCGCAGAAAGAATTCGAACGACAAAATATTTTCAAATTTCGGTGTTCGGCTTTTATTATATTTTCATATTGCTTCGACCAAAGCCGAGGGTAACTTAAAGCTATTTGTTTAACCATTGAATGAGTTTTCAAATGTGGGAAAAAAAGTCGTTCGAAGAGCATCGCAATTGAGTTGCCGGTGGCGTATGAGTGATTTTTCACTAATAGCTGCTTAATATAAATTTTTAATTATTACTTTTCCTCTTAATAAGTACGTTGAAATAGACTTTCCGTGTTTTTGGTTCTAATTTGTTATTTATGGAGAAATATTTATGCTTTCTATATTATTTCGAATTAACGCTTATTATTTGTAAATGATTTAGCAACTAAATGAATGTGATTTTAATGCGAGTTTGGCATACTCAAGAATGAATGTATACATACTATATGTTTTCTCGATCGGTACGACGACACATGAATGGACATTGCCATTAATTTGTCCAATTTGGAGATCTTTCGATTAAAGACAGATAAATAATTTATGGCATGTGAAGTTGAAATTTGTTTGTATAGTGTGTACATGGATTCAATAAAATTATTAATTATTTAGAATGCTAGTACAAAATAATCTTCAATTAACTATGATTAGATAAAAGTCTTTTAGATACAGGTCATAAGAAAAATTAATTGTTTAAAGCAATATTCATGCAATTAAATATCCATTGTATTCAATGTATATTTAACATAAATTCAGAAAACGCTCGTATACGAGTATAAGGATTCTTTACTATTTAATACATTTATTTTACTTTTCGGCTCTTGGAAAATAAATTTTCATTTTTGCGATGCGTTGGATTTAGTATGATAATAACGTTTTCATGCTCTTCGGCTGACTTTTAACAAATTTTCGCAACAATAATTTATTGCACAACATCTAATGGTAATTAATTAGCCACCTTTTGCGCGGAGCACTATCTCACGACATTTCGACAATAAAGACGCGAACTAAGTGCCACATTCAACGTTTTTGCGATGCTAGAGCATTGAACGTACCGTTACTTGTTAGTTAGTTAGCCACTGTGGAAAGCCGCGCGCCGCTGCAATTGAACCGCTTCGCAAGCGCTTCGCCAAACCAATGAAACTGAAACCGGCACTGAAAAACCGCAGGCAGACAAATCAGACAAAACTTTTGTGTACGTCGTTCTCGTCATCGGTCGTGTGTTTGCCGAATAGGATTTTCCACAGTTGACATCGTCGGGTTGTTTTGCTCCCTCGTCGAGTTTTCCTTATCCACGAAACACACTAGAATATACTGAAAGCCATTGCAGTTGTTATTTGCTTATCAGCATGCCATGTTGATAGCAATTATCATCATCATCATCAGCATTATCTTTACCTCGCACTGTGGGATGTGTGGCAGATTTTTTGACCAGCATCTACCCGAATGGACATAGGTTTTTAAAACTAGTTGGAAGCTAAACAAATTTGAGGGACCAATATATTTGAGGATTAATGTCACCTTACTGTACAATCAGCGAACAACCGCTATATTATACAGTCGGGATTTGTATACCTTTTATGTAAGTTTGGAAACAGGTTAGGTTGTCCTTAAATACCTAAATATAAATCGTTAAGAACAATGTTTTAAAACTATAGTTGTAAAGATCGAAATACCAATTTATACTAATGTTATCGATTAAGTCATATGAAATATTTGTTATTGTATTGTAATCGAATTATGGTCACACAGTGTCATGAAGAAGCTGGTCGTCGACAAAACACGAAATTGAAACTCGCGGAAACTCTCCGAAACCTACTGAAATTTATCTGAATTTAATTTAAAACGGTCATTTAATCACATATTCTCAATAATTACTTATCCACAAAATCATTATTATTAAAGTTCAAACAAAACCATAGTCAAGTGTCTTTTCATTAAATTTTAGGGCCCAGCGTTCATACTGGTCCTTACATCTTTCAATTTCGTTTGTTGTTGAGCGTGTTTTCAATTTAAAGTCGACGATCAGTGGAATATATAGTGTGGAATCGAAGTGTTATGCAGATGTCAACTGGTATACACGAGCCAAGATTCACACGAAAATTTACGTACATATCGCCAAATGTACAGTGACCCTGAAATCTAGTCGAGACGCCGAGTTAAGTGACGCCGGTAACGGTAAAATCGTACGGTATCTGCCACATACCTAAAATATGTGCATGTATGCATGTATGTAGAAAAATACCGAGTGATATGTGTGAGTGACAAATACATAAAGACAAAGTTGTTAAACTTAAATTCTGAGGTACCGAACTAGATCACTAATAGTGAATACACTGAGCGAACCAAAAAAGGCTGTGAGTTGGAGCATAGCGCGCCTAAGGCAAATAAAATTCTCCAGGGTTGCCGGTGTGTAATATTAGTGAACTGTGACTTTTTAGTACTGATGAACCGATATAATTTGCGAAATAAGCCAAACAAAATGAGTTCAAGTGAAGACGATATTTTAGACGCTACAATGCGTGACAACTCTAATGTGAAAGAAGACAATGAAAAGCCTTCAACAAGTAAGGCAGTGGTCCAAAAGAGAGACGAAATAAGTGACGATCTTGCAGCTGTTATAGTTGGCCTGAAGGAGCTAACTACGATGGTAAAACAGGGTCAACAAGACATTGTGAACATGAACCACCGATTCACAGAGAACCGTTTAGAAGATAAACAAAAGAACTTGACACCGCTAAGTATCAACCAATTTAATCCAGAATGTGTAAATGTTGGGAGTAATAATGCTAATCCTAATCTTTCAGTCTCCCATACAGTGACAAACACAACAGCGATGCCTGCAGTATCTACAGTCAAAATATATGACTTGCCGATGTTTTCTGGTTCCGCTGAACAATGGCCGTTGTTCATAGCCAACTTTAACGACACAACAGAGGAATTCAATTACACCAATCGACAAAATTTGATCCGACTTCAGAAATGCCTTACCGGCGAAGCAAAAGAAACAGTAGCAGCCATGCTAATATATCCCGACGATGTGCCAACTGTCATTGAAGAGCTTAAATTTCGATTTGGACGCCCGGAAATACTTGTTAGATCCCAGATCGCCATGATAAGGGAGTTCCCAAAAATCTCCATTAATAAATTGGATCAAGTAATAGTCTTGTCTACAAAGGTACGTGGGGTCGTTGCCTTTTTGTCATCTGCCAATTGTACTAAGCACTTGGAAAATCCAATACTACTGGACGAGCTGATCAGCAAGCTCCCAATGGATGCTCAAATAGATTGGATACGACATGCGGATTCGTTGTCTGTAAATCCTTCAGTTGCGGAGTTTTCAACATGGTTAAGCAGCTTTGCTAGAATTATAAGCCGATTGCCCATAGCAGAGAATGCCATTAAACAGAAAAACGTGAAGACTATCCTTCACACCAATTACATCGAAAAGAAGTGTTTGTTATGCAACGAAAATCACACATTAAGTGATTGTAAATCATGGTGTGATGACACCGATATCACCGCCCGATGGGACATAGCCAAAGCAAACCATTTGTGTTTCTCATGTCTGTCAAAAGGACACAGTATGAGAGACTGTGATTCAAAGATGAAATGCGATATTGGAGGATGTACACGCGTACATCACAAGACACTACATAGTGCTTTGGTAAAAAGCCAGCCAACTTTTAACAAGACGTCAAGTCCAGTCACAGAGAAAACAACACCAATGTTCACTTGCAGTACTACATCAGGATTGCTTAGCCAATATTTCAAAATTATTCCTGTAGTACTTTATGGCCCAAATGGCAGGTACGAAACATTTGCAATGTTTGATGAAGGTAGCGCTGTTACATTATTGGAAGAAAATATGGCAAAAACCTTAGGTTTGACTGGTCAACGTCAAGCTTTAAATCTGCAGTGGTACGATCAAAATATAATCACAGAAATGTCTGTAAAAACTAGTTTTGAGATTGCTGATAGTAAGGACAAAGTAAGATACACAATAAAGGGAGCACAGACAGTGCATAAGTTGAACCTGCCGCGACAATCGTTCCAAAGACATCAATATAAACACTTGAGAAATTTGCCAATAGTTGATTACAAAGATGCTAAGCCAAGCCTGCTTATTGGGCTAGATAACGCACATTTGGGATTGTCACGAACATGTATTGTTAATGGTGCGACACAGCCAATAGGACTTTACACAAAACTTGGGTGGTTGGCTTATGGGCCGACCAATCATAAGACAGACACGTCATTTGTTATGCACATTAAAACAGACAGCCTTCACGAATTGGTTAAACAGTACTTTTCAACCGAACATTTTGGAACTAACGATTTGCAATTGCTGGAATCTAAAGATAATATTCGCGCTCGAGAAATTTTATGCGACACCACTATTCAAGTTGACAACCGATTTCAGATAGGATTACTCTGGAAAGAGAACGTACAGCTGCCAAACAGCTATAAGATGGCAGAGAGACGACTTTTGGGAATTGAGAAGAAAATGCAACGTGATGAAATTTATGCTGAAAAATACAGAAATGAAATGAACAAATATTTGGAGAAAGGATATGCTCGAAAATTAATGCCAGAAGAAATAGAGAACGAGTCAAAAAGAGTATGGTACTTGCCGCACTTTTCAGTACAAACCGTGCACAAACCAGAAAAGTTGCGGATAGTTTTCGACGCCGCTGCAACAGTGGATGGAGTATCGTTAAATACTTCATTGCTAAAAGGTCCAGAAGTAACTAATCCACTCATTGCTATTCTGTTACAGTTCAGGAATGGTGCCATTGGAGTGGCAGCCGACATTAAAGAGATGTTCTCACAAATTCGAATCCAACCTGATGATCAACAAGCACAACGGTTCCTTTGGCGCGACGGACTTACATCGCAGCCAATACAACATTACGCCATGACGTCATTAATTTTTGGAGCAGTCTGCTCCCCCTACTGTGCTGAATACATAAAAAACAAGAACGCCGCAATCTACCAAGAACAGAAGCCAGAAGCTGTAGCAGCTATATTGGAACGACACTACGTGGATGATTTAGTCATTAGTTTTGACCAAGAGGAAGCAGCCATAAGAATTTGCCATGACATTGTCGAAGTCCATCGCCGTGGCGGGTTTGAACTGCGTAATTTTATTTCCAATTCAACACTGCTACAAGAGGTTCTGAATAAAACACCGATTGAGACAAGTGTGGTTAACGTTGAAGGGAAAGGTGCTGACGACAAAATACTTGGAATGTACTGGAACACGACAACTGACAGTTTTGAGTTTAAAACTAAATTTCATCGAATCGCAGCTGAAGTAATGCAAGGGAGACGCATTCCTACCAAAAGAGAGCTGCTGGGTATTGTAATGGCAGTCTATGATCCGTTTGGCCTAATAGCGGATTTCTGCATATTCGCCAAAATCCTCACACAAAAAACTTGGAGTCGTCGCATTCAATGGGATGAGGTATTACCGGGTGAATTGCAGGACGAATGGGGTCATTGGTGGACAGCACTGCAGAACATGCAAGAGTTTCGAAAACCACGTTGTTATTCACCGAATTTGAGCCGTAGTAACTACATAGAGTTACACATATTTGTAGACGCCAGTCAAAGCGCCTTTGCCGCCGCCGCGTACCTACGCATTGTCTATGGAAGCCAAACTGATGTTGCCTTTGTCATTGGGAAAACTCGCCTTGCACCAACAAAACTTCTGTCAATTCCTCGTTTGGAATTGCAAGCCGCAGTCTTGGGAGTACGCCTAAATAAGCTGGTGGTCAAGCATCAGCAATTCAAATTGCATAAGACAGTTTTTTGGAGTGACTCAAAAACGGTTTTGCAATGGCTGCATTCAAAGGATCGAAAGTTTAAGCCATATGTGGCTCACAGAGTAACCGAAATTTTATCCATCTCCCACGCTGATCAATGGAGATGGGTGCCGTCTGCCGAAAATCCAGCGGACACTGCCACGCGTCAAGTTGCAGTGCCGAAAATTAATCACAATAGTATGTGGCTAACTGGACCTGAATTTTTAAAGAAGTCTTCAAACCAATGGCCAAAAACAATTAGTGAACCGCAGAGTGGAATACTTGAGGAAGAAATCGAGACCAAAACCGTTTTAAGCTGTCAAGTAAGCGAGCCCATTGTAAAATTTATTAAATTTTCTTCTCTATCAAGGTTAATAAGAGTCTTTGCCTGGGTTTTGCGTGCAAAACACAACCTGGTCTACCGCACCTCCATGAAGAAGAGTGAGAGGATCCCGCCATTATCATCAACAGAGTTGGTAGATGCTGAAAATATGTTATGCAAAATTGTACAACAGGAAGTCTACTCTGATGAAGTTTCCACTTTACGCCAGAAACAACTGCTGCCAAAGACAAGCAGTATATACAGATTGTCACCGTACTTGGAAGAGGATGGCCTGTTACGCCTGTCTGGACGAATTGATGAAGCTTACTATCTACCATTTGGTGCACGACGACCCATAATACTGCCAAGAAGTCATTTGTTTTCATCTTTAATCATGCAACACTTTCATAACAAGTACCATCATCAGAACATTGCTGTCATAATTAACGAATGCCGCCAAAAATATTGGATACCGGATGCTCGAGGTCTACTTAAACGAGTTCAGAAGACATGCAATAGATGCATTATTGATCGAAGTCAACCACGTCAACCACTTATGGGTCAACACCCAATTGACCGATTAACACCTTATGTACGCCCATTTTCATACTGTGGTGTAGACCTGTTTGGGCCCATAAATGTCACAATTGGACGTCGATGCGAAAAACGCTGGGTAACTATATTTACATGTCTCACTATACGTGCCACCCATTTGGAAATGGTTGAAAACCTTTCGACGGACGCCTTTATTATTAGTTTACGGAACTTTATTAATCGTCGTGGAGTACCAGTAGTCTTCAGAAGTGATAATGGTACCAATTTTGTTGGCGCGCAAAAGGAATTGACTGCAACTGATCGATTGCTGAATATTGAGACACTAATAGATGAGACCTCTGCTAAAAGAATTAAATGGATATTCAATTCGCCTGCAAACCCGAGTGCTGGTGGCTGCTGGGAACGACTAATACGTATAGTGAAACGACTGCTTGGAAAAACATTGAAGGACGTCGCCCCACGTGTGGAAACGCTACGTTCAGCGCTGATCGAAGTTGAGAACATATTGAACTCCCGCCCATTGACAGACTTACCGGTCGATCACGAGGATGATGAGCCACTTACGCCAAATCATTTCCTATTGGGATGCGTAAATTCGACACAGACGCCATACCCACCAGAAAATATAACTTGTTTGCGAAAACAGTGGCATATTGCGCAATCGATCAAGGACCGCTTATGGAAACGGTGGATAAATGAATATCTACCACAACTTGTATGTCGCAGCAAATGGCATGACAACCCAGAAGCAATTAAAGTAGATGATCTGGTCATTATAATGGATGAATCCACCCCACGAGAAAAATGGAAGCGAGGACGAATTACAAAGTTATATCCTGCCAAAGATGGACAAATTCGTAATGTGGACATAAGAACAGCAACCAGCAGCTTACGTCGTCCGGTGTCAAAACTTATTATACTGAAGCTTAATTGTGAATCGCGGAGCGATTCACCAGGAGGGGGGGTGTAAAGATCGAAATACCAATTTATACTAATGTTATCGATTAAGTCATATGAAATATTTGTTATTGTATTGTAATCGAATTATGGTCACACAGTGTCATGAAGAAGCTGGTCGTCGACAAAACACGAAATTGAAACTCGCGGAAACTCTCCGAAACCTACTGAAATTTATCTGAATTTAATTTAAAACGGTCATTTAATCACATATTCTCAATAATTACTTATCCACAAAATCATTATTATTAAAGTTCAAACAAAACCATAGTCAAGTGTCTTTTCATTAAATTTTAGGGCCCAGCGTTCATACTGGTCCTTACAATAGTACATGTTGGACGATTTAATGACTGGGGCAAATACAATAAAAGTGCTGACACACCAATCCTGTTCCGCTCAAAACAAGTGTAATAATGCGTTTTATGAGAAAACCCATTTCATATCCCATAGTGCATTGTGTAGGTGTGCTGCCAGGTCTGCCCTAGCTGAAACGGTGATGATGCTGCTGCTGCTGCTGCAAAGTCCCAGATACTTTCATTTGCCCCTACTGAAAAATTGAGATGAAACATGATCTCATGCCGTGTGCATTTTGCTTGACTTGTGCGGGCCTGTGTGTGCGCCTATGTATCTCAAGCTGCCTGCAAATATTTGGATTTGGTTTGGCTGTTGGGCAAGGGTTCCTTATCTCTTGGGTGTTAATTGTGGGAACTGTTGGCTTACCAATGGCCTGGTGTTGTTTGTTTGTTTGTTAGCTTTTCAGGTAGCATTATAATTAAACCCAAGTATCTTAAGTTATCGAAATAGCCACATTTCTATTCTACGAGTACGCCATTCCAAAAGAACATGGTTTACCCACTAGAGCCAGATACTTTTATACTTATACTTATATTATTAACTATCTTATACACACAAATGGACCAGCATGTACTTATTATTATAAAATTGTTTTTAAACAATTGCTGTTTAAACTTATGTTGATCGATTTCTCAGACAAAGGCGAACAATTATTGAACCTCCACAGATTTTATTTTATTTATTTGGAAGATCAACAAAAAGTGCTCGAGATATATATGAAAACTATGATTTTTATTATCAAATAATATTATAAAATAAAATAACAATATTTAATAACACAAGGATTCTTATAATACTCATATGTTTTAGACAAGACAAAGAATAACATTTATTTCGCATTAGATTACTTAGTACTAACGTCCCCTGCTTCGCTTGGGTATTTTACAAAAATTTTAGAAAATATAAATTTTAAAACTCACACACACACCCTTCTTTTTACTATGCGTTAGTAAAAAGGAGTAAATAATAAACATAGTTTGATTAGTTTGATAGATTTTTTTGTTCTTTTTTAGAATATTTTGTTATTTTTTATTGATTCAGAGCATCTTCTGTAAACGTTATTTGATGTTATTTTATGTTATGGTAGCGTAATAAATTTATTTTCAGGAAAGTTAGACCCTACTAATTCGAAGGTTTGGCTTTGGAACTAGGGCAGTCCAGAAGGGTTAAGAGAATTTTAAAATACCTGTCGGCGATGGACTGTGTCTTCGGTGTCTTGTCACCGTGTCGATTGATTTGTAATTTTTTGTTGGCTAGGGACTTTTGAATAATATTGCCTTAATATTTAAAGTGACATAATTTTTCGAGGATGATTTTGAACTAACAGAATCCTGTTCAAGATTTTTTTGTCCTTTTTTTACATCTTGGGTATTAGTGGCGTTTTAATAAGGATCCTTATATTTTTGGCAAATATAATATAGCCTGTGTTAACCGGGGGAGTGTAGCTTCCCACCAGTAAAAGAATCCTTTAAATCGGTCCAGTAGTTTCGAAACCTATTCAATTCAAATAAACAATGAAATCTTTCCTCTTTACAATATTAATAGTATAGATGTATAGGTGAAACAATTACAAATATGAAATAGCGACTATTTGTAATTATGAAAACCATATCAATCTTCCATCAGTTGGGTAGGATTCTTCCGAAGCTCCGTTTCAAGTAAAATTAATTTATTTCATGTATACAGTAAATAGATTAATTTCCCTCGCCTTAGAAGTTGCATTCAGAACTTTCTATTGAATTCGAAAGAAACATGGTTATCCAGATAACTATGTATGTAAGCAGATCATACCTTGATATCGACCCCCACCTGCCACAAGAAACTCGAAAAATTCATTTTAAGTTTTGGTGGGACTGCGTGTCTTGTGTGTGTTTATTTGTGTCGTGGGGCGTGATTGTTACATCGTTTATTGAGTCTCAGTTTGAATGAACAGATACATTTATAATTTCAATTGTCCTAAAACTACAAAAGCTTTACATACATACGAAACTATAAATGCATGGACAATCAATACCTAACCTCAACCTATTGTCATTATATATTGACACTGACGGTATGGCGAAATCTGTCCTCAGATCATTGTCTATCTGTGTGTCTTTTTGTCTTTGTCTTGTGTCTGATTCCATACGTTTTCAACGTCTACAAATTCTTCCAACATAAGTCACGTTACAGGTCTTCACGGCGAATCCTTCGGCTTCTGTTATTGGATTTGCTGCGGGTTAGTTGGTGCTCCTGGTTTTTGGATCAAATTCTTTCGGTTGTCTCAGCAGTTGCATGCCGGGCAGACGGGCTTGTCACCATCGATGGTAAAGGTCTGAGTGGTGATGGGATTCTCACATCGATTGCAACGGAAGCAATCGCGATGCCACTTCACATTCATGGCGATGACCGCACTGTCCGTGATTGGCTTCTCACATTTGGCGCAGCGCGCAGCAAAGAGATCCTCATAGTCCTGCTTGCAATAGGCTTTTCCATCTCGCTCGTAGAAGGGTTGATTTGCGAGCGGCTTCTTGCAGGCGCCATCACAGACAAAGCAGTTCTCATGCCAGCTCTCGCCCATGGCGCAGATAGTACGCTCGAGTATTGGCTTCTTGCATCCCGCACAGGTGTGCGTGTACCGCTCCATGAAGCACTTGGAGCACACCGGCTCCCCATCCTGGATGTTAAAGGTTGCCTCCTCAATCTGAGCATCACAATGGCGGCACATGAAGTGCTCCGGATGCCACGTCTTGCCCAGCGCAGTAATCATGCGCTTGGTGATGGCCTCATTGCACTTGTGGCATACAACGTTGTCAGTCATGTTGGCGGCTTCAACGAAATAACTGTTAAGTACACAAGGATAAGGCAACAAACTCTTTGACCACCGACCTGATTTTTTACTAATTTTGTCAACACGAAAGAGCACCGAAAAGATGTGGACGAAACGAATATGAGACGAATAATATTTAGACTGGAATTTTTTTTGGAAATTTGGATTTTTTATAAATATAGAAAAAAACGGAACGAATGGAAAACGTATGAATTTTGTGAGACTCAAAAACTAAATGAATTAACTCCAACTGAACATTGTGGGCGTCGTTTGACAATTGCATATAAAATTTAAAGTGTACGGCAAAGCCTACTAAAACCAATTTATCGCCTACTATGAAACACAAATTTCGACTCTCTAAAACACTACTAGAACTGTGAATATGCAACTACGATATTTAAATGGTTATTAATATAGAGCTTTTAATTCATTTGGGGTAACTTCACATTTCAAGTTTGTTACGCCTGATTTTGAAAAGAGGCAAAATATCCTTTGCTTATGGAGGCTATAGATCTGTAACTGATACCATTTGCCAGGCCTTGATGTTACAGATGAAAATCGCATTTTAACTAAGGCTTATGTGTTATTCTAATAATATTTATTTACTGAAATTATCCCATTAGCGAAATTTTTACAATTAATCTTTGGTGTTACGTTTATGTTGATATCAGTTTACAAGAAAAAATTAATTTCAACATTTCAAAACACGAAAATACAACCTTCTAGAACAAATATTATCCGCAAAAAAGTTTGTGATAAATGCATTATGGACTTGTGAAATACTGGTCTAAACTGAACAAAAGGGGAAAGGAGGATGGAAAGAACTTCGTATGTACTAGTATTTTTGATTGGAAAATTTGATAAACACTTAAGTATTTTGTATGTAAGCACAAAAACATAATTTGATGCATTTTAGAGAGTACATACATTTACAGTGAAAAGTCCCTTAATGGAGCACATCTTGTACTTTTTAGAGGAAATTCGCTTCTCTTGTGCGGACACCTACTCGACCTCGCACATGTTGTCTATGGATGTTTCAAATGCATGCTAAATAATAGTAATAGTAGCAATATTCCTTTTATTTCTATTTATGTCTTTCTATACATGTGATCTATTAGAAGATTTTTATGAAATATTGTTGTTGTTTTTATTTTATTAATAGTAGTGCTTGGACAAATATTGTAAAAACAAATGAAAATAAGCTCAGGATAGCTTGCAAAAGGATCGATATTAAAGTCAGTTTTTTCTATGGTTGAAGCCAAGCACTGCATTTCCGAATGCCATGCATTTACTCAAAAAATTATCTTTAACAGAATCAGAAAAAAATAAGGGTCTAAATTGAAATTTACATAAATTATAGGAGAATGCTTAAGATAAAGAAAGTTAACTAAAATTAATCGCCCAAATAGAATAGTTCAAAAAGAATTACAATAAATGTTTCTGTATCCTCTTAAGCCCACGTTAGCTGTCCGGCCAAGAGAGTTTTCACTGTACACCAATACTCATATCAGAAGTTTTTACGGTGTTAACATAAAGCTTACATTGGCAACACTTTATGATACATTTTGGGGATTCTATGTAATTCATTTGCTTATCTAATCTAGTAATTAAATTAATGGGACAATTGCCAGCTCCAAGTCCAAGCCCCAATGCGCTGAGGGTCAGGAAAAGAGCCATGTTATGTTTAATAGGTAGTTGGTGCGCATTTAATTAAGTTTATAAAATGGAGGTGCCGCGCTCTCTCCTTCGCTCTGCCCAAGCTTTTGAACTTGTCCCAGAAACGTGCGAAAATGTGTTTTTTCAAAATGTGTGCAATTAAAAGGCTTGCGCTTGTTTGGCTGCAAGTTATTGCATATTTCCATAAGACGCGTTTAATAAGAGTACATAATTACGCTGCACCCACAAGTGCCTTGCACCCGCACTCGCCCTCCCCCTCGCCTCCACCCACACACCATCCACCATCCCCTTTTGCACGCACTGGCATACGCAGACGGCGGCGTCGACAGCGGCGTCGACAGCGGCGTCGGCATCGGCGTCGCTTACCATTTTCCTGACACAAATTCCCTTTCAACAAACAAGCTCGAGAGCGCGTCCAAATGGCACCCAAATGGATGCTCCACAACAACCCTCGGCGTGGACGCTGCTACCCCACCCCCCGTCCAACTCCTTTGCAGCTTATGCAATTCTCAAATGCTTGAAACAAATTCTTTGGAGCGCATCAAAGCGCAAAACCAAATTGTGACATGTACTAAGCATAGGCGACGGATCCGTTCAGACAAGCCCTGCTCCTCCACCTCCACCCGATTCTCGCTCCCACGCTGGTGCGTGAGTGTGGCCAACAATGCGGCCAGCTACGTATCGTCCAGGCACCCATCAGCGTCGCCCAACAAAAGAAGTAGCACATTCCACAAACAACTGCCAACTGGTTGCCCATAATGCCATAGAGCCGGAGCTGGTGTTGGGGCTAGGGTTCCACCACATGGGCAAAGGCATGTGTGCCGGGTGTTAATTGCTGTAAATTAATGTAAGCGCCAGCATTTTGCTTTAATTAAATGTTTATGAATATAATAAGTTTTTTATTAATTGCAAACATTTTTATATTCTCGCTGACGCATATTTCTTGAAGTACGTTATGCTTTTTACTTCGCAAGCCAAGGTTTCGCTTTAAAGTTTCAGGGGTTATTCTTTGATTTTTTCGGCCAATTTGTTAATGGTCTGATGCGTGACTTATTGTTGTGCATGGTTTTGAACAATATCTATGAATTGATGGGGTGGTTTTGAGTTGGCACAAACAGCGCAAGGAAGCAGGCATCCTTACAGCATGAGCTTTGGGAGAAATCTCAATTCCATAAGTAAAATATGATATTTAAAATTTGGTGGTGTCTCAGGAACATTAAAGTAAGCTCCCCTGAAAAGTATTCCTTTAAATTAAAGATGCTGTGAAAGCTTAGAGTCGTACACATTATTCAGCATTTGTTATTATAACTTGAAGTTCAAATAGATAAGGTAACATGTAATATTATTTAGCAAAACGTCTTCAGCTAGGATACGTAGCGTACGTACGTAGTATAAGCATTTTAAATTTATTTCATTCCAGATTAAGATTGGCAATCAATGCACAGCTCAAACGGTAAGAGGGTAAGAGGGTTTTGGAAAATTCGAACACCAAAGTGGGGTAAACAGGCTCCAACGTTTGTATGAAAAATCTAAAATTTTCATCAGATTAACTTAGTTTGTATACTCTCATAAATAATACAAGAAAAACTGTATATTTGGTTTTTTGCTATTTTTAATGCGGCCAGTATTATGGGTATTTTCCCGTGGTAAAATCGGGACCCGAAAAGCTATGTGCAATCAGCGCACAGCCCAAACGGTAAGAGCTAGGAAGCTGAAATTTGGACTCAAATATCCTTTCATAGTATCCATCATAGTGTAGGTGCGCACTAAGAAAAGCTTTGGAGCTCCAAAGGGGGGGAACACGAGCTTAAAAAAAATATTAGTTATAGTGGTCATGTGTGTGTACGTTTAACGAAATATTTTGGCAAGAACAAAGATGTAAGATGTTGTCAAGAACAGAAAATGTTCATTTAAATACGTTTAATTCCTTCCTACTGGTAACTAATAAGGTGAAAACATATGCACACACAAAATAAATACAATTTGAAACATTATATTGAGCCGGGTTAAGACGGGTAATACCTGCATTTTGTTCATAATTTAAAATAAAATCTACTGCTGCTAGCAGACATAACATTTCCGGGTATAACTTCTTTTGAAGCTGTGCTCCTAAAAAGAGGCCTGGCAATGGGTAAATAGGCGATTGCAAAATTTTAATTACTAACCAAAAGCCCTTTGCCACGATTTGGAAGAGGGGTTCATCGAAAAAAGCATCCACTTGCCTTTACACCAACCATAAATAATGTATCTGCATGTCAAGTTTGGTCATCCAAGTTTTTATACTATGCTTTAGCAGGACCCCTCGACCTGCTGTTATGCTTCGTACAACTATCATGCATCCTTCTGGGTGAAACAAAAACTATTTAGTAATACTTTAATAGTAATACCCTTTTAGCCTTTGGGTACCCTACTGGGTACAAATATATACATTTTTTGAAATATTTAATCTTTATTTAAGATCTGTCCTATGTTGGACAATTATTAAACTTTATGATAACTTTGACAATTTTTAATCATGCTTCTGTCATGATGGTTGCGGCGTGGTATGAACCGATTCAAGGAACGAATCCACATTGTGGGATTCCCGCTAGCTCGCTGAGCTATGCCAGACCTGTGTACAACATGATGCGAAATTCTGGGTATGGGGTTATGTTTTGTGAATGTCTTAAAGTGATTTTTACGATCCAAATATTGAACAATGAAGTTTGATTACATTTCATGTAAAGAATGGAATTTCTGCAGGTGAAACGTTAAGAATGTAGCAGAACGCTTTCGGTAAAAAGTCAACTTTTAAAACAGTTTTTGACTGGCTTAAAAGAATTAATCGAAGAGGGTCGAGAAAGCGATTCAGGCGAACCGCATTCATTCAAGCTCCAATCAACACCATTTAGAGAGAAGATTTGGACCTCCGCCAAAAAAAACTGCACCACTGAATTCGTTTTTCGAGATCATTTCAAAACCACCGCATTCGCCTGGTTTAGATCCAATTGACTTTTGGCTACTTGATAAATTGAACAGAACGACGAAGAACGAAGGACATTCAAGAAAAGGATTTTTTGGACTGCTTTGAGAATTGGAAAATGTGTTAACATATGGGAGGGAATTACAGTGAGAACTCTCTTGGCCGGACACTCACGGTCAACCAAGGGGAGTGTCCGCTTAAGGGGATACTTAAATACTTTATAAACCGATCGAAAAAGTGTCCGCCCAAGAGAGTGTATGGATAAAAGAGTTGTCCATTAAGGGAGCTTTCAATGTATTTGAAAATCTATACAATTAAATTTTATGAATAAATAAAGATTTTCAATGTCGGGATAATTTTTGTACACAAATAATATGTATAACTCGAACATAATTTTTACATACTTGTATAGTACATACATCACATATTCCCACTCCCTTTTAAATTTAAGAATGCTTGCATTTAATATTAGTTTCTTATTCTATCGCCGACAACGGCCGCAATTAGTCCTGGAAATGACCCATCTATCAAAAAGCATTAACTGTGTCCAGGTTGCAATTAAATAGGAGCAGCAATCAATTACGGCCAGCGAATGGTGTCTTTAATTATGCAATGAGGCTTAAACGCGCGTCCAGGGAGTAAAGGCCATGGAACCAGCCGACAAGCTGCAGGCAAAAGAAGGAGCAGCAGGAAGAGCGCACAGAAATCAGAACTGTTGCTGGGCGCATTGAACTTTGCGTCTTGTTTGATTTGGGCTAGTTGGTTGCAGCAATAAAGAAATACAAGATGCAGGCGGACTTTAAATTTAAACTCGAACTTGATCAGAGGATTTAATTACAATTAAAACAGAATAAATAAAGTAAAGCAACGAACCTATCCTAATTACACAACTACTATACTATACTATAGGATTCTCAATCAGTCAATCACAATCATATTCATGTCATCAGTCTGATACTGTTCTTGAGAAGCATACCAAACATTCCTAGACTGATGCTTCTCTTTTTTACTCGGCTTCTTCGATGAGATGAGCGTTCGGCGTTTCAAACGCTTCAGTTTCTTCTTCTCGCGTTTCTTCATTCGGTCCTCAGCCACTCGCAGGATTGTATCACGCAGCTCCAGGCGATACTTTTGGAGATTTGTTAACTCTTTGCTGAGTGAATCGTTCTTCGTCGTCACGACATCATCTTCGTCATCGGTCAGTAAAGCCTCGTCGTATTCGTTCCATGACGTGTTTAGAATGCGTGGCTGTAGAGGTCTGCCTGAGCGATTTTTGCTAATCTTTAGCAGCTTCTCGGTGAGAAGTAACTTGGATGTGGCCCACTTCATAAGTTGGTTTTCTTTTTGTCCCAGATGTTGCTTAAAGCAGAACAGCTGAAATGTTACGCTGTTGTCTTCATGGTCCACCACTTGTGTAGTCCCCGAAACCGAGGTCTTCGGTGTCTGAGGTACTGCTGGCTCGTCACAATACGCCTGACGTTCGGTGACATTGCCCATTCCAGTGCTTAGATGTAGTCTGTCCGACAGTTCAATTGTCTGTGACAGCTGCAAAAAGTTTGCACACATTCTTATATGACAGAAAGGAGAGCCACAATTATGAGACAATAAGGCATAAGCTGAGAAATTGTTTTTGGGTTTGTGGTTGTAAATATACCTGAGCAATAGGTATCTATCACCGATTTAGCAGCGCGCAGGTTTTATGGCTTTAAAGTAACATCTGGCGGAAAAATGTTGAGCATTTTCCGATTACCTGTGAGCACACAAATAATAAGTTTATAAACGGATGATGTTGAGACTAATATGTCATAGTTAAAGCACTTTCTTTTCAGGTCTCGTCATTCCGTCTACGTTGAGGCATACTACAAAATGAGGGCTGTAGCTTGCACGGTTTCGGTATCGTAATATCATCTTTCCAAATGAACGTCGACAGGGCCCAGGTTGAGAACTAATTACATTCTTAGTCTTTTGGTACAAGAGTCAAAATACCAACAAAGAATCCTATTGCTGAGCCATAAAGAGTATTCTGCCGCCTACCTGCAATTTCGGATTCGGAAAACACAAGCTACCTCGACAAGTCGAAACAGGCAGAATAGTTTTGTGATATCATGGGATTGGCTGTTGTCGCCTGAGCTACCTACTCTAGAGCCATGTATATAAGTCCGCACACGTGTTCCGTCGGCAATACTCGATGGTTAAGCTTTGAAGAAAATGGACAAGCCGCAAATATTGATGCTGCGCACGCCACTCAACGCACAGAACCAGATCTTTATATTTGATTCGCCAATAGATTACATGGACAAGCAATTGATTGTGTATCAGCGACCAGGAGTCCTACCGGGCGATGATGGCTATTGCGTGGTCTTTAAACGCGACCATTTCATAATCAACAGCGCGCCCAACTACCAGAGTCCCACGAAGCGATCCTTCCTAAACGAGTGTATACGTCAGTTATATCTGATAAATGGATGGGTAAATCAGCTGCACTGGGACGGGCAGTCCCTAAACAATCGGAAGGAGTTGTGGAGGCAAGTAGATATATGTCTAAGATCTGGGCAGCGTCCTGTAAATAGACGGGAAAGCGTGCACCGTGTCAAGCGTCAACTCTTTCGCGACGATCGTGGAAAACGAAAGTGGAAGAAACCAAAACGCAGTTCAGCGTCTCACACGCAAATCATCAACTTCAGAAGCATACGCGATAAGATTGGACGCCAGCACGTTCGCCGTAGCTATCTGAAGCCAGCTCGAACCACGGTGATTCAGCGATTGATCTGTGAGAACCTCCAGCGTGAGATGCGCACTGCACCAGCTGCTGCTGCCGCCATAAGTGCTGCTCATGAATTTATCAACGCGAATGCAGATATATTATGTAGCTATAAACAGGAATTAGCGCGCTCCCAACCTATGCTGGAGTGCAATAATCAAACGTGCTGCCCGAGAAGGCGTCCAAAGCATCTAGATACGCTTTTTATGCATCAGCAAATGCAACACGCTGTTCAAAATCATCAGCTTATACTCGAGGAATCGGTTCGATCGATGTATTACGCCAAGGAACTTTTTCGTCTCATGGAAGATCATGACAAGTTTCTGCACCCAGAAAAACAAATTCTGGGACAAACGTAGATTTTAACTCTCGCACGTTTCATAAAAAACTCATACGTTCGTACTTTATTTAACAGAGAATGTATGTTACATAAATGGTAAGAGAAATTATGTTAAAAGCAACGCTTTTGTGGTTGTGATATTTGATCAACGTATACCTGTTGTGCCTAAATGCATTGTCTTCAAGACGCTTGTCTTTCACTAGAGTTAAGAGTAGTCATTACTGGGCTGTCTGCTGCTCGATCAACTTAGAGTGAACATCCATCAGACTCTGTAATGGAAATGCAGAATTTGTTAAACCTATTTGCATATATGCTTGAGCTTAAATGCAACTTAGGTGTCGCTTCTTAAAATACTTATGATTAAACGACTTAATGATATACTCAAGCCTTATTTTTTGTAACTAATATAAGCATATTTTTGTTCTAAGCCAATTAAAAATTCATATTTTACACAATCCTAAATATACATATGTTTATTCTCATTTTTATTGTGCTAAATATATATTTTTTAAAATTAAAGCATTATCACATACGTATTAAATGGATTACAGCTATTGCTGGATTCCTTTATTCATATAGTGTATTCGGTTTCGCCAGTTGAAGCATTCACTTTGCCAATAATATATAAAGAGCTTGTCCGATATCATTTTTGGAACTTCGAATATATTTATGAACATTTAAAAATAGAATACAAACAAAACTATTGCTGGATTTCTTCATTCTTATAATGTATTCGGTTTCGAGAATCACTGACAGTTGAAGCATTCACTTTGCCAATATATTTATGAATATTTCAAAATAGAATACATGCCAATTCTTCAAATTTTCTCAATTTTATCTTCACCTTTCATTTTCTGTAACCATCTAAAATGTTGGTAAGAAAAATAATATTAATGTAGTCTAAGTTGGAGAATTATTAGATTTGGGTAATTCAAAATCATGTATACATTATTTTAACTATGCTCAACCACAACCACTTTGATCATACATTACATTTTTGCTTTAGTTTGTGTAGCCGTCCGGTATGCCGAGTTCATGTACATCCCTTAGAATGCCCTGCGAAATTGTCCAAGGGAACAAATGTGGCCAAAAAGCCAAACGTTAACAAAGAATGGACAGTCTGATAATACATTCGCAACTATTTACAGATTTGAGTTTATCGTAACACATCTATACATTTTACAGGCTAGGGTTAGAGCAGCAAGTTTTAGATTAGTCGGATTAGTCCTAAGCCAAAACCTTTAAAAGCTCTGAAGCACACCGTAATCGAACCCTAAACTAAAGAACTTAAAGTATGTGAAGCTGCACGCATACCTTAAAATACTTGACTGTCTTGACGCGTAACTCCAAAGTGGCATCCTCGTCACATATCATCAAGGTGTTGGCATGCTGCTGAAAAGCACTTACTGTCCACATGTGATTCACGCCCTCTTCGATAGCCTTGTACAGAGCAAACGATTTTTGGGCGCCTGTAATCAGAATAAGCACTTCCTGCGCATCCAGAACGGTTCCTACGCCAACAGTAAGTGCCTGCTTGGGTACTTTTTGGATGTCATTGTTAAAGAAACGTGCATTCGCCTCCAGAGTATCTTGGGCCAAGGTCTTCACGCGCGTTCGCGAAACTAGCGAGGAACCAGGCTCGTTAAAGGCTATGTGGCCATCGGGTCCAATCCCACCAATGAAGAGCTCAACGCCGCCAGCTTCCTTTATTTGTCTCTCGAAACGATTACACTCTTCAACTAGATTAGAGGCATTACCATCTAGTATGTGAACATTTTCAGGTTCAATGTCAATGTGCTTGAAGAAATTGTTCCACATGTAGTAATGGTAGCTTTCCTCGTGATTGCGGGGAAGTCCTGTGGATGACAACAGACTTTTTAGAGACATGGCTCAATCAATGGTGTCAACGCGATTACTTACCCACATATTCATCCATATTAAACGTTTTCACATACTGGAACGATAGTTTGCCCTGCTTATGGAACTCAATGAGTTGTTTATACATGCCAAGTGGAGTGCTCCCTGTTGGTAAGCCCAAAACAAAATGTCTGTGGGATCAAGAATATCAGTATCTCTGAAAGTATGAATGCCTAAATGGATTCATGATTTTAACTTACCTTTCCGGACCAGGTTTGAAATCATTTATCCGTTTCATTACATATTTGGCAGCCCATTCGCCAACCGATTTACTTGTATCCAATATTACCAATCTCATTTTGAAACTAAAAATTTAATATGCAAGTGTTTATAAACTATTATTATAAACTATAAACTATTTTTCAATCAACTATTCTCATTTTATTTGATTTATTTTTATAATTATTTGTATTTGTATGTTTTTGGCAAATATTACAAAGAAATAATGATGCCAGCGTTTCATTGCAACTTTTAGAAGCGCTTATATAATGTCCTATAAATACTAACCCATAAAATTTAAATTGAACCACCAAATGCTGTCACATATCGTAATAATTAGGTAAGTTTTTGATTGCATTGATCAATTTTGCAGCGGTAGTCGTAGGTCATCGCTTATGAATATATGTAAATAAAAATAGACATACTCATAAGTACAACTTTTTGTGTGATACCGTAATAAATAACCTATTTTTTTTCATAATGATAAGAGCTCTGAGATAGTATCAGCAACAAGTAACGGTACCTGTAAAAAAATCGATGTTTTGACGTCGTCGATTTTTAGATGAGTATTAGAGTTTTGCGATGTTTTTACGAACGCGATACACCGGCGATGTTTAGGTAAATACTAAATGTACAAATGAATTGGAAACTGACATCAGTTGGAGACTCTCCTAAGAATGGTGGTGGTGTGTCTACAAAAGGCAAAATATCCGCATAGTTATATGTATATGCTCATTCTATTATAGGCTCCATTTAAAGGGTAGTCCTTCTGTGCCATCAGACACTATGTTTTCCGAAGCCGATATCCTGTTAAACCAGCAGAGGAATAGGAATCCTCTTGCAGTGCTGTCATTTTAGCTTTTTTCCCCGCTAGATCTGTCTTTTTTTTAATGCCAGGAATTCTAGCTTAAAAAAAATTATTTAGTCTTTTTCTAGCTTTACTTTATTTTTCACCATATATTGTTTTCCTTATCTTTGTTAACAATTAAAATCATGAATCTAAGCAGTGATAAACGACTTTCGATAATAAAATCTATCAAAATCACCGCCAGGCTCGAGCATAAGCCGTTTTTTTTCTTCTTCGCTGCGTTAAGATACAAGTATATCTAGTGTAAAAACAAAGTGTTCGCGAAGTGGAGCGGGTCTTCAGCCAGGTGAACTTAGTTAAATCCAAATTAAGAAATGGGATGAATTTAAATACGATTAACTCCATTTTAAGCGTAAGTTATATTTTTTATAAGCGTTGAGATACAAGTATGTCTAGTGTAAAAACAAAGTGTTCGCGAAGTGGAGCGGGTCTTCAGCCAGGTGAACTTAGTTAAATCCAAATTAAGAAATGGGATGAATTTAAATACGCTTAACTCCATTTTAAGCGTAAGTTATGTTTTTTATAAGCAAAATAAACCATATTCATAATTATATTAATTAATTTTCAATTTAAGATACGGACTTAATCGTAACAAAACTGAACTGAAACTTTCTATTATTATTTTTACAAGAATCTCATATTATTATTATAAATTATGAATTAAGAATATAGAATTAATATGAAAACATTAAAACCGATATTTCCTTAAATTTAACCAAGAAAATAGTGTTTTTAAAGCCGGCTTGTTTTTTTTTTTAGGTTTTTTTGACTTGGATTTAGACTTTTTTAGCTTTATTATTTTGGCAATCTAACTGTTTTTGCTTAAAAAATTATGACAGCAGTGTCCCCTTGGTATATCGGATAAAGTTTTGTTTTTAAAAAGTATTTTTTCAAAGCATTGATTTTTACTAGTACCTGATATTCGTTACTCCTGTTAATTTCAAATCGGATCTGTGGTCTTATGTTGGAAAATTCAAATCTGTCAGTATTTGTGATTCATCACAATAAAAGGCCAAAACATTAAAAAATAATTGTTTATTTTATTTGTATGATTTTGTATTGCATCTAAAATGGTTTCACAATTATTTAATTATATCGCTTTTGCTTATTAACAACCATTCTACTGAGCTTCTGGAGTCACAATCTGTTACATACTCACGATGCAGCAATTCACCTGCTGACTGTGATGACTAAATATACCGCATTTTTCGTTAGTATTTATCGATGTTGCCACATTATAAATAGAAACAATATGAAAATTCAGACGAAATATGCACACACATATGTTTTGACGAACCTAATGCCTAATACATATTCATACATACATATGTTTCTGACCATTTTCAATAACATAAATAACATCATGATTTCGTATACGCTCTTGTTTGCAGTTGAACAAAACCAACAGTCACATCTGGTAGGATAACACGAATAGGGATTACATTTATCGCAATAACTTGAGAATCCTAACACGATGTTATTGCCAACTTTGGGGAAAAAATTCAAAATAAAAAAAATACCGGCAAGGTTCCGACATGTAATGAAAACTCATTTCTCGGATTTCGGAGGACATGTACGCCAAGTGTGATTCTAGCTCGGATATTCCCGAGATTCTGATCAGACGGACGGACTAAAATACCCTGAAAATAATGGGTGCTTTAATTTTGGTATTGTTTCTGAATAAAAGCCATATCGACAGCTTTGTCATACATATGAAGGTATATCTACCGTGGAAGCATAGGCGATCAAATGCATATACATTTTTTGATCGTCATACAACTCCAAAATATAATCTGCTCCTGATACGTTAGATGTTTATTAAAACCTCTAAACGCCAAATACATGTAAAATGTATGTTATACACACTATATCATTAAACAAAGTTATATTTTTGATCAATGACTGGAGGAGATGAGCCGATACAGGCAATTCAAGAGTTGGGCTGGCGCTACGTTAATTTGACGAGTGTTTATTATTTCTGTCAGCTGATAAGCGATGACATTAGCTACGACTGACCGACAATAAATACAAATAACATTCAAGGCACGCCAACTTTCAATTTCTCTTGCATAGTTGCTTGTATTTACATATGTATGTACATTTATGTATATACTCGTATGTAGCACTCACCTTTATAACGAGTAAAAAGTGACAGACGACGATATTTTTACAATACTTGACAACAAAGCCGTAAAAAGCTAGTAATTAAGCACTTGATAGTCGTCACGAAGTAATAGCAGCGCGTTCGCGAGTTATTAGCGTGCTCACTGCTGAGTCGCAAACGAGACTGCTTTGAGGCTCACTTGCTGGTTTGCTTTATTGCCATTTAGTGCAAGCAATCTTGACATGCTCGAACTCCCGCCGCGTTTGGTGCTGGTCATACTCTTACGATAATACTAAAGATAAGCGAACTGTTCAATATATTTACATACATAAATGCATTGAAATGCAATTGTAACCTTGATAACCTTTAGTGTTATCGACCGTTATTGGACTGGACTACTTTTCGCATTGCAAAGTGGAGCTGAGCTACGACATATTCTATACTTTAATAACTTTAAAATACATACATAAGTATACGCTTTGTAGTTATCACGATTGGACTGCAGGGCAATGAACTTTATTAGAGAAGACACGTGATTTCATGATAAATGCCAATATGCATCGTTTTGTAATAAATTCATATAATAGAAAATTCCTACGCTATATTTAGCTAAAATGGTATTAATATTATGATTTCTCACTAGCCCATTTGTGGTGATTATATTAACTCCCCATCAAATAAGGTCGACTATTTGTCCATCCCCAACACATTGTTGCCCATCAACAAGCGTCACTTTAAGTGACAGTGAGTTGCGATTGTATTTTGAGTGTTTTTTTGCCGGACTCAATTGAGTAAAGCAAATTCAGGCGTTGCCGTACCGCACTTTTTGCTCAACTAAATGTTCCAACAGGTTTAGTGGGGGTCAGTCCAAGGGATAACACAGAAATAAATAATTAATTAATTAATACAACACACGTAAATGCATATTTTTACTATTCGTCCGCACTGACTTGAGTGTAAATACGCTGGCTTCTCCACGCAGCATAACGTCTCTCATATATTTGACGTACAATCCAAAAATAGCATTCGAAAACCTACGAAATATGCTGGGCACGTAACACTCTCCATCCGTAGGATATGCATATGTATGCATTAGCATAAGTACACATGTATGTACATACATATGAATTGTAAACAGAAAAAACATCTAACATCAGACAGCTAAATAGTTGAATTTAGTTGTAGTTACAATATTTCCGAAAGACTTGTATAATTGTATGTTTAAACCTTTTTATTTGTTTCAAAGTTAAATTATATAAACGTACTTAGAAAATAATTTGTTTTCAATTCTATTCTGCGCTTTAAAATAGTTTGGGGGCAGCTGATCGTCGCATTAAACGGAGACCACACCCCATCTGCATATGTAAAATGCTGCACATTTGAGCTTTTTTCTTGTAGATAAGTATGTATGTATATGCATACATACATACCATACATATATGAACTTATTTTGTTCTTGGATTATAAACCGGTTTCGTTCGACAGGAAAGTAAAAAATGGGAAGGATCACCTTTCCACATCTAATTTCTACAAAGCCAAGACATTTTACATTTAATTTCCTAAGAATTTGACGTTTTCTTTTTTTTAATATATTGCGGCCTTTCATTTGTTATGTTTGTAAATGTACTTTATGTTCTTGGTACAAAGAAATATTTCAATAAATATGGTAAGGACTTAGGTTGGATAAACTGATTTTGTAAATATGCTTATTGTACTTGATGGATGAGTCAGATCTCTAAATGCTTTAAAAATAATGAAATATTTATTTCATGGTTTTTAAAGAATTTAGGATGATTAAAAAATATAGAACGGAAAAATTGTAAATTTTAGGTGGTATATTTTTGAGCTTTTATATACCAAATAAAGTTTACAATCGAAGTTTTCTAATAAGTCGATTAGATGTTTAGTTACTAATTTTAAACGTGAAACAGGAAACGTTAATTTTTGTTATAGTCAATTCGAAAACACCAAAACAGAGAAACTACTATATAAACAAATAATTCGGAGGGTGTGTGTGTGTACTGGCTAGAAATGGGATATGACGAAAAAAATTCAACTGCTGAAAACAGGTTTACAAATTATGTTCTAAATTAGGTGTAACTGCTTATGTAGCACACAACAAATTAACTTATCAGATGATTGTTATAATCCTGTGTGTGTGTGTTTGCGTGTTTGTCTGTTTAATATTTAATTTTCTTTACATAATCGCGCACTTCTCGCCGCTCTGTTGGGGGTCGCCTTGCTGATGATAAAGCTGCTCATTGCCATCAACAGCACTGACGCTGCGGCGACGACGTGAGCTTGACACATGGGTGGAGACCACTCGCTTCAGTCGATCTAAATTGGCAACGTGTTCGCCGTCGCTGTTTAGCAGAATTGTCTTAGTATTCTCGCCGGTTATCCATTTTTGTTGCTTCATAACAATGTTCGCCGGTGGCTCGTGGTTGGCTCTGGTATCGGCAGACCATACGGTCACGAAGCTATTCGGTTCGATTTTGACTGAGCGATGGAACTTGTAAGTGGTAGCGGGACCGCCGTCGTTAATGGATCGCTGCAATTGCCAGCCACCAATGGCAATTTCCTCGGTGCCTTTGTTGTAGAGCTTCACAAATTTGCCCTCAGGATCTATTTCCTTGATTTCGACATTGCCCGTAGCGCTGGCCGAAACATAGAAATCAGAAACGCTGCGATCCTCCGATTCTTCGACGACGGCACGTTTGCGCTTATGTGCTACCGATCCCAAGCGACGAGAGGGGGTTGAACGCGTGGAGCGGAGCGATTGGCTAAATGATTGAACAGTGGCCGCATTGACAGGTGTGATGTTTAAACGGGCCTCCTCCCCCACCAGTAGTTTGTCGTAGGCGGCAATTTCCAAATCTAAAGAAACCTAAAGACAAAATGCAAACGATTAGACGGGTTCAAATTGACCATAAAAAGAATCTACAATACGTTTGTTAAACATGTAAGCTTTTTTTCATGTCTTTTCTCACCTTGATATCCATGAGATCCTGATATTCTTGTAACTGAAGAGCCATTTCCTCGCGCATACGCTGTAGTTCCTTTTCCAATAAACTTATATCATTGCTATGACGTTCACGCTCATTGTCCAGCTGTTGTTCCAGTTCGCGAATGCGTGCATTAAAGGCCGCATTGGCCGACTCCAGGTCATTAATTTTCGCATTAAGGCCATCAATACGAATGCGTGAATTACGCAATTCTTCAACCGATTTATGTGATGTATTGTGTGTGCGGGCTGCTGCATCCTGCAGTGAACGAATCTTAGCCTCATACAATGCCTCAATATCGTCACGATTGTTGCGCATCTGTTCCTCATATTGGTTGCGGAGCTCTTGCAGTGATTGCTGCAGTTTGGCTTCGTATTCGGAGGATAAACGCCCATCAATTTCGCTGTACTCGGTTTGACGAATGCGACGCGATTCATTGATCTCTTGGTTGTGAATTTGATCCTTAAAGGCCAGCTCCTCACGCAAGCTTTGGATGGCGTTTTCCAGATCAACGCGTGCCAATGTTTCCACCTCCAAATGTTTACGGGCATCTTCCAATTGTTTTCGCAAACGTTCCAATTCTTTAAGCGCATCGTTTAGGTCCTCAACGGCCTTCTTGCGTTCAGCGTTGGCTTGGCTGTATTTGTTGTTCAGCTCATTAGCACGAGACTCGTACATGCGGGAGTTGCCTATAGGGGTTAGAATTGTTGTATAAGCCTTAATTGATTTGTAAAATGGGAATACAACTCACCCTCTGCAGTACTGCACTCCTTGGTCTTCTTTTCAAGTTTGGCCTTGACCTCTTCATTCTCCTCCCACAGGCGCTTTATGTCCATCTCAAGACGGGCACGATCTCTAGCAGTCTCATCCAGCACACGACGAGCATCCATCAGCTCCCCCTCATAGATGTTCTTGATGTTCGTGGTCTCACGTGTGATCGTATCACGGGAGGTTTGCACTTCAATAGTGAGGCGTGAATTCTCCGTCTCCAAATTACGCACGCGGTCAATATAACAAGCCAAGCGGTCGTTTAGATTTTGCAGCTCAACTTTTTCCAGCAGACGCGAATGACGCGTAGGACTCAATGGACTGGAAGCCGGCTGCCCTTGTGGCTGCGAACTAGAGGGCGGCAGTGGGGTCGAAGTGCTGCCCGGCTGGGGCGTCGAGGTGCCAGCGCGTCGAGATTTGGTTGACATTTTCACACACTTTCTTGCTGGAAAACACAAAAATTCTTCTTCAAATTCACAGCTGTAAATTCTGAAACTGACCTTAAAATGAATGCTTAAAACGTTTTTATTATTTTGTCCGATAGTTTGCGCGCAATCCACACTCACTATGCTACTTATTCGTTTCTCTCTTGTCCAACGAGCCGCCTGATAAAATTCCATATAGAAATGCAAAGAAAAAGCAAGAAAACGGTTGCTGTCAAATACCCTTTAATAAATTTCCCCCATATTATTCAACATACACTTAAGCGATTAGAATTTGTCCGATTTGGAATTTTGTAGATGTTTGTGATATCTTATTATAACCAATACTTGCGATTCGATCAACCCAATTTGTGTTTTTAACTATTTCTGTGCTCGTAGGGGATAGAAAAACAGCTCAGAGCGAACTGCTGGTGAAAGAGAGAGAAAAAGCATGAACGATTTTTGTGCTCAAACTAGTTTCACGCTCTGAGAGCCAAACGTGTTTGTCTAGCACAAAAGCACTCAAGCGACTGTACTAAAGCGGACGAAGAAAAATAAGAGTGACTTTTGGCGGCGTTTTGTTTATGGGTGTGGGGAAAAATGCGCGGGTGCGGCAACAAAATGCAGGGAAAATAAATATTTATATCATGTACCAATATCCTATTCACGCCACACAATGCCCAATAACATCCTGTGCTTAACACGATATTGGCGCATGACATTTTTTATTCACAATTTGTTTTTTCAGCGGCATATCAACTGCAGCTGCAGGGGGGATTGGAGCAAGTATGCGATGCACTTTTTAATTTTTATTTTAAATGATATGCCACAATTTATATCTGAATGTTTCAATAAATCAAACAACTTACGTGTTTTGTACAACAAATTAAATATACACAATCGGCAAAATAAAGATATTAAAAAGCGTTTTTTTACGAACTTTACGCGGTAGACGATGCCTTTTAAAATGCAGCACAGAAAGAGTGACGCCTGGAAAAAAATGAGTACTTGAATGAGTAGTTCTTCGTCCAGCAATGAAATGTAAAGTTATCGGTTGTCCAATCGTTTTGGAAATTTGTGACAAATTTCATAAATGGTAAGTTTCATAAAAATTAAACTAAAAGAATTGTTATTTCAAGTTTAAGTAATAATTACTAACTAAAATCAAGATTGCAAAAGCGACAACTTTTCAAATGAGCACTGTGACTCAGTAGTTCAGTTCGGTTCATCATTTGAACTAGTGAGCATAGGTGTCTCTCTCAATTTAAATTACTTTTACCTAGACGGCAACGACATAAGCATTCTCTCTGTGCGGCGTCTCACGTTCAGCTTTTGCAATTGTTAAAATAGATTTTTAAAAAAAATTTCAAATAAAAACGTGCTAAAGGTTAGTAAAAATACATTATTTACTGTAAATGTAACCTATCTCTTCGATTATACCACTTTATTTTGCACACATTTTTGAGTATTACACATTGTGATGAAAAACAAGATGGCGACGCCTACGCCGGCTCTGTATGAATAAAAAAGGCGGCATGTGCTAATTTTCCCAAAAAAAATTTCATTTGTTACAGCATTTTTAAGGCTTTTACAAACAAGCAAATATGGCCGATAATGACGATCTTCTCGACTATGAGGATGAAGAGCAGAACGAGACCGCAACAGTAGAGACGCAAGAGGCACCAAAGAAAGACGTGAAGGGTACCTATGTATCCATACACAGCTCGGGCTTCCGCGATTTCCTGCTAAAGCCAGAAATATTGCGTGCAATTGTTGACTGCGGCTTTGAGCATCCGTCAGAGGGTAAGTACACTTGTAAATACGAAATGTACTGTTGTCATAATATATGTTACTTTTACCGTTTTAGTTCAACATGAGTGCATTCCGCAAGCCGTGCTTGGCATGGATATTTTATGTCAGGCCAAGTCAGGTATGGGCAAAACTGCTGTATTTGTGCTTGCCACGCTGCAGCAGCTCGAGCCAGCTGAGAATAATACCTGCCATGTATTGGTGATGTGTCACACTCGAGAGCTGGCATTCCAGATTAGCAAAGAGTATGAACGTTTCTCTAAGTACATGCCAACTGTGAAGGTAAGTTCTGTGTGCTAACAATAGCTTAATAGGTATTTTAATGCGAATTGATGTGCCTTTCTCGCCTTAGGTTGCTGTTTTCTTTGGCGGTCTTTCGATTCAAAAAGATGAAGAGACTCTCAAGATGGGCACCCCACATATTGTGGTTGGTACCCCCGGTCGTATCTTGGCCCTCATACGAAATAAAAAACTTAACCTGAAGCACTTGAAGCATTTCGTACTTGACGAATGTGACAAGATGTTGGAGCAACTGGGTATGCTTTAGACATAAGATTTTCTGTACAACATTTTCTATTTAATTTTCTTTTTGTTCTGCCGTGCAGATATGCGACGGGACGTGCAGGAGATTTTCCGTAGCACACCACACGGAAAACAAGTTATGATGTTCTCTGCTACGTTGAGCAAAGACATACGACCCGTATGCAAAAAGTTTATGCAAGATGTAAATATCAACGTGTTCATATCCACAATACTTCTCGTACTACTACTACTACTATCACGGTCACTAGTTATAATTGTAAAATCGCTCTGCGAGTCCGCATGTAAAATAGCACAAAGAAAATTATTGTCGCGTCGACAAGGTCACCACATATCAAGCGCTTTGGTGGCAAGCAAAAGTAGCGTTCATAAACTAGCACCCATCTTTTAAATGGTTAAACGCGAATTAAAATCGTAAATGCTCCAAGCCCATAACACATCTAAAAAGTACGTTTGTCTGTCAATACAAAAAACCATTTACTAAATGGTTAAACGTGTCAAGTGCAATCGTCAATGCTCCAAGTGCCAACTGGCATAATTTACAACTAAATAACATCGCCCGCGTGAGACAATCATCGTAAAGATTTAAAATCCAAAAATAATTTCAACATAAAACAAAAGCCGAGCCAAATAGAAACCACTGCCAATTTTTGATGAAACAAACCTTACAAAGGAGCGCAGGCTACAACGCATACATCCAAATGCCCTCCAAACGGTTGATTGGTTCATAGAGGCGGAGCCGACTGCAGGAGTCGTAGCAACGCACACGCATATGGTGATGTCTGTGACGCGCAACCATTGCAAATATACATAGTTGATGGTGGTAGGCGTGGCCGTATGTAGAATATCAAAACATGTATCTATGTTTGAGGCGTAGTTAGTTTTAATTGTTACCCAATGTCAAGCCCAATTGTTTTCCTTTAAAATGCAATAATTCTATTTTAATAGCCCATGGAAGTGTATGTGGATGATGAGGCCAAGTTGACTTTGCATGGTCTACAACAGCACTATGTAAACCTCAAGGAGAACGAGAAGAACAAGAAGCTGTTTGAGTTGCTCGATGTTCTTGAGTTTAATCAAGTATGCTAGCAATTGTTAAGCTAGTGCTTAAATGTATAGTAACCAACGCCGCCCTTAACTTTGCAGGTCGTCATCTTTGTCAAGTCGGTGCAAAGATGTGTGGCACTATCACAGCTGCTGACGGAGCAAAATTTCCCAGCAATTGGCATACATCGCGGAATGACACAAGAGGAGCGTCTCAATCGTTATCAGCAATTTAAAGATTTCCAGAAACGCATTTTGGTTGCTACAAATCTTTTTGGACGCGGCATGGATATTGAGCGTGTAAACATCGTATTTAATTATGACATGCCAGAGGATTCGGACACGTATTTGCATCGTGTGGCACGTGCTGGACGTTTTGGTACCAAGGGTTTGGCCATTACCTTTGTTTCGGACGAGAACGATGCGAAGATACTTAACGAAGTACAAGATCGTTTTGATGTCAATATTAGCGAGCTACCGGAAGAAATCGATTTATCTACTTATAGTAAGTACTTAGAATTATTTAAGCGCTTCATATATTTTAACTTTCTTTCATTTCTAGTTGAAGGACGCTGAGTCGTGTGGAAATTTGCTGCATAGCCAGACTCTTACTGGAAACTTAAGATCTTAATAATATTTTTTACAAGTCTCCTCTTTATAATAATTAAAAGCCCTCACATCTTGTGTTGACATAGAGAAAAATATACTGCTTGTTTTTTAAGGGGCTAACTATAAGCAAAGAAAACGTACACGATTTCAATCAAAGAAGAAGGGGTCTGGGCCTCACCAAAATCCTTTGTTTTCCTTTAATCGGATTTAAAATTGTTTATTGATGTTGCGGACTATTTGCGCTGATCGTGCTATTAAAGTTGTGAAGTATTGGAATCGTTTTTGAAACACTGGTCCAACATATCCAAGTCCTTCATATTTTTGAAAGCCACCGAATGAGAAGACTTCGGCGACAACATAACAGTTTTAAATGTTTCATCTAATCATTTTGACATTCCCCCGTAATCAAAGTGATATAACGTGCTAGTGGCTTGGTATAAAAAATGATGGAAAAGGAATCAGAATCGAAGAGTATATAATAAAACAATAAAAACAGTTGGGAGATCTTTGTTAAAAGTTGCGTGGTCGTATTATATCATATTCGCATTATTCCACCCCTAACCCACTTATAACTGAAAGGATAGATTGGTTTCAGAAAGAAAAAGTTAAAAAAAAGACATTGATCATATGCAGAAATAAGTGATTGGTTCCTTATCTCTGTAACCTTTATCTATGTTTATTTTATTAAATCACATTTACAGTGTGAATACCGACCCAATTAATAATGGTTTCTAGCTGTTTGTCACCTAGATGTGTTTTTATTTTGTGTTATTTTGAATCGTGCTAAATGGAATAAAGTCGTGTAACAATATATTAAATTTTTAATTGAAAACCCGTGTAAAAACAGAATTATTTGCAAATTTGTATTTGCAAATGTATGCGATAGATCAAAGCATCTCCGATCAGATGAATTAAAATTCTTGGTCATAAATACAAATCCAACTAGTCATATCTATCCTTCTGCATATACATGGGGATATAAAAAACGACTGATCCCTCACATACCAAAATGTTGACTTTACTAATATCTATGAAAAAAGGTATCCTATATATTTGTGAGTTTTCAGTCCCCCTTTCACCAACAAAGAATTTCGTCAAACTGTGCTCAATTCCTTATCTTCGGGTACCTGGTATTTTATTGTTGATTAAGACCTATCTCTTGCTTGGTTTGCATATTTATTTAGTAAATCAACAAATAGTGCTGTCGATGCAAACTTAACTTAACTTAACAGTTAATTAAGTAGAGTAAAAGGGAAATCTCCAACCCGGAGGGGGAAAATTTGAAAGCCAGTTCGGCAAGCTATGTCCCGACTCACACCAGTAAGTGGTCAGAGATTTCCCCGGAGATACCTATAAAGGATACATTTTATAGAATAGAGAGAGAGTTCTGCAAAAGTATATTGTATTTTTTTCAATACTATGAATGAATGAATTCATTCCGAGTTCCGTATTTACTGTGCTAAGTCGTAGAAGGTTTGTGATTATAAACATTTTTTGAAAGTGCTCAGCCCTTTCACATGTTGTATATACATACATATACTATGTATTACATATTTGTTAAATGTTTTGCCATTTCTTTGAGAGTTATTCAGAGTTAGCAGATGGATATCCGCTTCAGGACATGCGCAATGCGTTCATTGCTTCCGGCGTCGCATAACAGCAGCTGTCATTCACGTAAGTTAAATGGTTCCTTAGGAGATGGGTGGGCAAGAAAAAGGAGGAAAAATAACATAAAATTAGGAAAATAGCAGACACTTAAACAATGTGAAAAATGCGCGCCAACCACCCAAGGTCCCAACAAAATGTTGCTAAAAAAGTATGTGAAAAATCGCCGTAAGCTAAAGATTCTGCTGCTGCTTACGATAGTGGGACTGATTGTGATAACCATCATTGTGCTGAGCTCAGCGGGTCAGAACTCTGCCATTGAACGGCTATTGGATGAACGCTTCATAGCTCGCGCTTATCGAGCTGGTGGGGACAAGGCTGAGGAGCAGTCTGCGGATCTGCTGAAGCCCCATCGGGAGAATGGCGTCATTGTGCCTGAGAAGTATGACGAGCAGAAGATTAAAGCACGCATCATGCAGAGTCGTCTGGAGCAATTGAAGCAGCAGCAACACGACACTGAGGCGGAGGAAGTGCACACCACTCTGGAAGCAGTGGCAACAGCCGTGCACGTTTTCTATACAGTGCCCGTGCAATGGTACAAGTCCAAAAAGCTATCTGGACCTCCAGCAGCAGCAGCAGCATCCACCCTTGTGGATGAGCATGGCAACGAGGTGGTGGTGACGACGCCCAGACCTGTGAAGATTCTGAACACCGCCTTCTACCCCGCCTTGGGTCTGTATAAGCCCACAGTGACGTTGTTAGAAAAGCATTTCGAGAACATACGCAACTGTGGCATTGGCGTGCTCATCCTCAGCTATACGGGTCGATCGTCGGAAGGGGAACTACTGCGGCAGATCATTGACTTGGTGCCGCAGCACAACTTAAGTGTGACCTTTGAGCTGAGTGTGGCGAGCAATCAGAGTGTGGACTATTTACAACAGCAGCTGCGGGATTTGGGAAGCTTCACCACCTTGCCGGGCTTCTACAAGGTGTGGAGCCAATCGCGAGGCAAAGCCCTACCCGTTCTTTATGTCAGCAATGCCTACAAGTTGAGCGAAAGCTTAGGCCGCCTTCTGTGCCAATCTCAAAAGGACGGACTGCGACGGCTGCTGGATGCCTACTTCATAGGACATATACGGTAAGAATTGTAGCATATTTACAAGTAAAATATATTAATATTATATCTTTATCCCTGGACAGACTCAAGAGTCATGCGGATGTCTTGCGCCGACTATGCTTTGATGGATTTTATAGCAAATTGCCCAGCAATGGTGCGACATTTGCCAGCACCTGGAAAAACTGGTCTTACCTCAAGTCATATGCGCTCTCATATAAAATGCTTTTTGTGCCAACTGTGGGTCCTGGATTTGCCGAGCGTAATAAGTTTCCACGGCATGGCGATATACAGAGACATCGCAGCAACGGACGCGTAAGTATTACCCTATAACTTTTCTAGAGGGGATTGTACGAAGCACTTTCCCTTTTATGCACTTGTTAGGAATATTTACAAATTGCACATACATAGATAGATAGAATCCAGATTACCAGACGAAGCTATGTAAGCGGATTATTTAAACAAATTATGGAAGGGTTTTAAGACTAAGAAATAAAAACTATTAGTCATTTGTTCAGATATATTCAGAGTTTTACGTTAAATAATAAATAAACATCAAAGGAGCAAAGAATAGTAGAACACAGAGGTTCAAAAATATATAAAAAGCTTTCAGTTAATCACTTTAAAACATTTACCAGAAGCTCAGGCCACTATATTATAAATACGTCCACAATTATTGATCGCTTATAGTGACCAAACGTGGACTTGGAGGAAACAATGTTGTCTTATAGATGACAGTAAAGGGGCCTTTATTGCTAAAGACTTTTAATGATGTTAGGATAATATCCTTGAGTGTCTGTTAGTTTGTATAGAACAATAAAAGGCGCTCTATTGACTATCTTTTATCTTTAATAGTACTACGGTGTGGCGTGGCGGACCGCTATTCTCAATCACGTCGGCTTCATCAATATAGCAAGCTACAACAATTGGCCCGATGGTAGTCAAATCGAAGAGGTTGTACCACGCGCTGGATTCCTGGACTATAATCCCGGTTCGAAAACAAAATATCTCGATCTGACCACGCATTGGGTGGGAAACTTTTTGAAGACGCGGCAGGAGGCTGCGGCTGCTGGACCTCAACAGCTGAACTGTTATGAGCTATTAAATAACACGATTTGTTAAGCAGTCTTCTCAGATCGTGAGAAAATACCGTGTTATGACGTAGCGATGAATTTTTCTCTATCTCAGATGTTATCTCAGAAGTATTGGTGGGTCGTTATAATATCCCATTTTGAAAATTCAGTCCAGGTTATACAAACAATACGCCATTAAATGTTATACAACATTTTTCTGAGCTACTAAGTCAATTCCAATAGCTTAATCTTAAATTAAATCTATTGAATTCGAAGCTACGCGACAAACAAAATAACATCGACAAGTTTAGTGCAAAATGTATTTACTTTATAAGCAAAAAATTGCATGCCACACATTTACTTTCTACTGTTAGTAAGTCTTTTACTCTATATGCCTTTATAGTAAAAATTTACATACATACACGTATATATGTATATCTGCCAGTTATATATGGTGCAAGCAATATACTTTTAAGTACTTAGCATTATACTTAAAGCTAAACCCTTACATATATACATACGAGTATGTTAACTACGTAGCTTAGCTAGGGCCTATAATGTGGGGGCCGTTTGGAAACTTTATTAGCTTACTAACAACATGATAAGAATATTAACAATATCATAGCATTATCCAAGCCATGGGAGAACAATTGTATCCAAGCCAACAGAGGCTACAATCATATGTATAGTATGTTAGGCGTAAATATCAACACTTGTTAATCGAATGGTACTTTGAAAATTTTAACTTTATTACAATTACAATCCATATATAGTACATAATACATAAAAGCATACCTATATATTAAATCCTTTATCTAAGCTTTAATAGTTTAGCGCAGATTCGTTAATACATAACTCCAACAATTATGAGATGCCTAAAACTGAATTGAATTTTACTCTTACGAATTAAGTTCCCCCGACACCAATTATAGGCAAATTTTCAGTCTTTCTCGTATCAGTGGCAAAACAATTTCTGAACAATTTCCGCTGCTCGGCTTAGGGGTGGAATATCGCTCAGGTACGAGGAAATAATTTCGTTGAAATCATGTAGAAGCCGGAGGGAAATTATTGGAAGAAGAAATTTTAATTTGTGTACTGGAAATTAATATTTAACGACTATTAATAGCAATTTCCGTTGTCGCTTGAAAATTGGTACGAGGGCTTTTTTATGGATACGTAATTATACTCTGTACATGAAATGTACAGGAGTATATTAGGTTTGCGCGAACTGAAAAATATAACAGGCAGAAGGAGGCGTGGCACACCCCACAAAGTATATACAAGTATATTCTCAGCATGACAAGACGAGTCGATCTAGTCCTTTCTGACTGTCTGTATGAGGACCTCGATCTCAGATACTATAAGAGCTAGAGACACCAAATTTTGCACAAAGATGCCTTATGTGTGTACGCTGTGGAAGTTTGTTTTATTCTTTTGATTTACCCCCACTTCCCACCTATGGGGGAGTTCCCGGTTTTCCGTTCGTATAATCACCTATATCTCGGAGACCATAATACCTAGGGACACCAAATTTTAGTCCAAGATGCCTTATGTGAATACGGAGAAAATGATAAGAAAATTTCCCTCCCTCTTCCCTCTCCCACGCAATCAGTGAGTTTCCATAACTCCCGTATTTCTTGGAATTTTTCGGTGAAATTCGGAAAATCCTTCCAGTTAGTACAGTTAAACAGGCACACGAGACATACACAGACACACACATACACGCATAATTATTCTACACATATGTACAGAGTATTTCAAAGTCGGAACACCCAACTTTAGCTTCTCTACTTGATATAATTCTGTATATGTTGGGCTGGCTGAGTTCACATTTTCTTACATCCCGCACCATTGAGAGTGTGTCAGAGAGTCCGAGATTAGGATGTTAACATTATTTTTGTCTGCAGGAACTAACTAAAGAGTATTATATTGCTTCCTGCGTATACATACATATGTATATAGCTTAAATATATCAAATATATTAACATTGTAAGTACTTTTTTTATAGCATAATTACCCCAATTTCAATTGAAAGCAATACTTTTCAGTTATTTGCCAGACTGATTTCAAGCTCAATGTCTTTAGTTGCAGCCGATATGGTCGAAATTATTTTCGAAACTGCCAAATAATGTGACAACGTACCATTTCATTGTTTCAAGTGACAGTTCCTGTCAGGTTTGCAGAAATATTAGTTGAAAAATCAGTATTCCCTCTGTTCTGCTCCTGCAGCTAGAGACAGCATCTCAAGAACATGTCCCAAATGATGTCCAAAGCTGTTTACGACAAGAGACAGCCGAAGGGTCAACAGCCCACCTACAAGGGCTGCTGCTGCAAGCGCTCGCAGTGCATAAAAAATTATTGCGATTGCTATCAGTCCATGGCCATATGCACCAAGTTTTGCAAGTGCATAGGTAAGTTCTCAAATAATAGACAGGTTCTTGACGAATACACACACATAGGTACATACATATGTACACATTATAACTTACGCAGGGTGTCGCAATACGGAGGTGCGGAAGGTTGTCAACTCAGGTCCCGTAAAATCCGCAAGTAGTGCTAAGCGGGAGCGGGCGGCGGCGATGACAGCCAAGGCAGCTGCTGCGGCAGCCAAGGCGGGCATCGATGTGAGCGCGAAGGCTGGAATGGGACCAATGCCGAATGTTTTGGGCTCTGCTGCCGGACCAGGTTTCATGTGCGGCCTACAAATGCCGTACGGATTCATGAACGCACAGCCTTCGCCAGCAATGAACTTGGTTCCAGGACCCAATGTGATGAACATGCCAGCAATGACGCCATTCCCGGCACAGCCCTTTATTCCACAAATAACAACAATGGCACCAGTTGCGGTCGTCTCAGGAGCACGACCATCCCAGTTTAATGGGTTGGCCAAGCCACAGCTGCCTCCTGAACCAACTGACACCAACATCTTAACCCCACAAATCAATGCAGCTTTACTGGATTGCATGTATATGCAGGCCGCCGATGCCGAAGAGGCTGGCCTGGAGGAGGTGGAGGTGGGGCAGCTGGTGATGCATGAGTTTGCGTGTGGCCTTACTAGCATTATGAGTTCCATGCCAAATCAGTAGGCACAACCATTTCAAAAAATATATCCAATATTATTTATTATGTACAAAAAATAAGTTCATTCAAATAATTTAAGGTATAGTTTCAGATTAGGATGCAAGTTTACGAAAGCTACAATTAGAATGCTTGTTAACAATCCAAAAAGATGTTTAAGCTATTCATACTACCCTATGTTTCACCTTTTCTGCAATATAATTGGATGTGATAACAAATTTTAATTATTCCTATTCACAGTCGCGTTGCATTCTAAATATTTGAGATATAAATTAATCTAATAAAAAATAGAGTTTATACATATATTTTTATGTATATATATATAGAAATAAAAGCCAATGTCTGATACATAATATGTGTATGCATTGAGATCTCATTATTAGCTAGTCACGTATATGAATACGTTTTTGGACACTGTACCCGAAGGATGAATATTCGGTTTGTGCTAAGTATGTAACAGGAAGAAGGAACCAGCTCCGACCTCATAAAGTACATACATATATTATTAATCAGTACGACGAGAAAAATCGAGATGTGCCCGTCCGTCTGTCTGTGTGGAAGAACGCCTGCATTTCGGATGATCCCATACTGATCATTCTTCGTATGTAGACTCTCCTAATCCCTAGCCAATACAAGTTATTTTATTTTTCCACTACACAGTTTTGTCATTATTGTCCACAATTCCAAAGCTACAGAAGCAAATCTTCGCAACCGTTAATTATATAGAAGTTTCTACTTCTGTTTTAAAAATTCCTTCAATTCGGTTAATTCTAAGAAAAATTAGCGAAACAAACTTCGGCTATGCGCCCATATATATAACAAGACGCATATATATTGCTATTTGTGCGTAGAGGGTAGGAAGTACACTCTATCTTGTTTGATCTACCAATCGGGCGGTTGAAAAATCATCTCAGTCACTATTTTATCACAGCTGTTTTTCCGGTGCAAGCGTTGTTCTAATTTCGATTTGTGCCTTTCCAGCGGCAATTCATTATCCGAATCAATATCATCCTCTTCCGATTGCGGCTCATCTCCTTCCTCGTCATCCTCACTGACTCGACGTCGTTTCCGTTTCGATTTTGACGTCTTCGCATTGCGATATTTGTCCCAAAATTGTGCCGGCTGTGCAAACTGTACGAGATTGGGAAAGCGCATGTTCAGGGCCTTGCATAACTTATTGTAGGATTGCTGAAGTTTTGGCGACATGACACTATTTAAATTGCAGAAACTTTCCTCCACATAACGCAAGCAGCTTTCCAATTGCTTGATCTGAAAGTACACATTTAAATCAATATAAATAAGAATATCTTTATTACAAATGAATTGAAAGTTCACGAACCGGATCTTCCAGGCCCTCACGCTGGCGGGATTTGCGTCCGCGTCCCTGTTGTTCTGCAGCTGTGCTTGTTGAAGGAACAGCATCTGGCTCTGCACCGCCTTCACCATCGTCTTCACCGGCTTCTCCGCGCGAAGTTTGATGCTTTTTTCCCTTGGTTACGAAACAGATCCGTCGCATTATAAAAAGTATATCATTCACAGCAGCCAGAGCATTAGGAGAGTTTCTAAAGTTGACGTCTTTGGTTTTTACTGCAAATATTTGTAAAATATTGAATAGTGCCCAAAATATGTACTGAGATTTATTGTTATTGTTTTTGGAGTTCAAAAAAGGAAGACCAATAGTTTTAATCACAACTTTTACACAGCTTAAGAGAGCTATCGCGTTAAGACTTTGTACCCTAGTATAGTTTGTATAAACGTATAATCATATTATTAATAAGTATGGGTTTACCAAATTTCTATGTATTACTATATTAAAATAGTTAAGATTTCTGACACACTTACCAGCCAACAGTTTTAGTTGCCCAAAGTACGACAAAAGAGTATTGTCGTCCAGTGTAGATATTATGTGATTGTATATCAGTCTTCTACTCTTTGTCTTCTCTTCCCCTTTTAATGGAGACTTATATGTGGGATGTAGTTTCGCACCCTCTAGATAGGCTTCATCATTGAAGTCAAAGGGGCTTTCTCGAAGGCAGTGTTGGAAGAGTAGCTTGTTATAAAGCCGCTGGTATCGTATAAAGAAAGCGTCCGCCTCGCGTGCCATTTCGCCACTCTCGTCAGCCAGTGTTGCCAGCAGCGATGTCAATATGGGTCCTTTCAGTCGAATACTACCAGACAAGATGAGGTCCTTCACACAACGGAAAGTCCTCACGCGTGTTATAGCGAATTTTGAATTCATTTTTCCCAAAATGCACTGGAAATTATTTTGCAGAATTGTCGTATGCTTCTTTCCCAAATCATTGAAGGCTATAAGCGTAGTGTTAATAATTTGTGGTCGATCGTTATTGTCCAGAATCTGCCTGTAGATACCAACCAAGCCATTGGCCATTTTATCGTCTCTCAAACACAAACGACCAGCTATTACAATCATCCAGTTCATCATACGCTCATTGTCACTATCGAAATTGTCTTCGCTGAGCTTGATGCATTCATTCAGGTATTTGAAAACAATTCCCACTACGCGAATATCGACGTGCAGGGGAAGCATAACGACAATCTCCGTGTAAGTAGCCAGTAAGCTTTGTAAGCGCGTGTGTTCGTTTTGAAAATTCCCGGAGTAGAATAAAATCGAGTCATTTACATCTTCAAGCAGTTTTGTTAACCAACTTTCGTCGTCATTTCTTTGCAAAGGCGATTGACTAATTGACAAATGATGCATTTGCTTGAGCAGGCTTACAGCAGTTGATATGAGACCTAGCCATATACTGCCCGTTCGTAAATGTTCCAGCAACAGCTTGAAGAGATTGTTGAGAGCGGGCTTGGAAAAATTTGGTAAGCAACAAATGATAAGTTGCAAGGCCAGCACCTGATTGGTTTTCATATTATACGAGGATAAACTATTGAAATACGTAATAAGTTCATCCAAATTGTTGGTAATACGGCTCGATAGGAGCAACAGGAGTGCCCAAGCCTCCGTGGCTGTTGGTGTGGACAAATGTGATATGATGACGTGTACTAATTTAGAGCTAAATGGGTGAGAAAAATCAAGATAATAAATGATTAAAACATGCGTGTCTCGAAAAATAACTAAACTATGCTATATAGATAATTTTTAATATTTTAAATTTAAATATGTCATTAACAATACTTTAATATGGAAATTAAAAAAGCTTAATGACACATACTATTGTTTTGCAGGACTTTAATTTCAAGAATGGAGTAGGGATATCAAATTCAATTTAATTTCATGACAATAAAACCTCAAGTGGGGCGGTGACACCATTTATTGGAATTGAAATTGTGGATACTTACGTAACCATTGTTTGCTTATCGAGCAATTCGCCAAATCTTTCCTGCAAATATGCGCGTGGCTGTGTCAGTAGCAGCGTAGTTACAATACGCCATGGCATGAAATGTTTAGGTTCGTTTGAGTTTTCCAGCGGCTGAATATTCTTTAAGACTATTTGATTGAAACTCTAAAGAGAGATTGCTCAAAATAGGAAATTGAATATAAACGTTAATTAAGCTGCTTACCTGCATAGCCAATTTCTGGAGCGCTACATCCTCATCACTGAGCAGGCATGCCCAAATTCGGCAATAAACGCAAATCAAGGCAAAACAATTGCAATAGGCCTGCAATAAGGTTTCGATGCACTCCAGCGCTGCTTTTCTCACTGAGGCCAGTCGATCTACGGCCAGCATAGACATTTCACGCACAAAATTAGTGTTGTAAATAATCAGCGGATTAATTAATATTAAACGTTCCAGCAGTGTTATTCCCGATGTACGGGCTAGACCGTTATCAGAGTTTAAGAAGCGCTCGTAAATGATTTGCGGCAAGTTCTTAACTTCCTCCTCCAACATATCGTGGCCTTCGAAACTAAAGGCATACTGATAAATTCCGGGTTTTTCAAAACGTAGCTCATGTTGCTGCGCCTTTGGTTCTTGTGGAGCCTCCACATCCTCATCGTTGTACTGCACAAAACGTATGCTCTCATCAAGTATTTTCGCAGTCATTGCAGAGCCGTACTTCAGCGCCGAGATAAGAACTTGGGAGGCTTTGCGGCGAACTGTAAAAGTTCTGTCGTTAAGACATAAAATAGTTTCCTTAATTAGAGCCACCTCTCGGGGTATTGTGGAGACGTCATAGCGAAAGATGCTCCACTCCACCACAGTTTGGTGCTGTAGAATTCGATCAACTAGTTCCAATGCCCGTGTTTGTATGGATACAGCATCGTCAGCTTTAACAGCTTCCATCACATAGTCCGCACAGGATTTGTTACATTTTCCATAAAGCGCTGCGTCGTACTTAGCCGCATAGCCAATAGCTATTTTTTCATCAGCGGGCTTCCACTACATGGAGAATAAATTTGAAGGAAATAAATGTAAATGGAAAAAGGTAAATTAATGTATTGGTTTCATTGGCAATTACTCACAGCTTTGATGGGATTCGAAATTACGGTTTCAATGTACAAATTTAGTATCTTTGCCATTATCTCAGGGTACTTATCCAAGAGTTTTATGAACCAAGCGGAGATGTGTTCGATGCTTTGCCCGTTTCGATTTCCTCCCTTCGGGCATTCGCCGTAAATGTGCATTGGGAAAGTCTGCTGTAATATCAGTAATAGTGTATTATATACATCACCATTGTGTTCGTTGGCAATTTCATCAAAAACTTCAAAGCACTTGGTGTGTAAAGCAGGCGCACCTAAAAAAGAGAAATTGATGAAACGGTTCAAATGGAAATATATACTCCTAAAAAGCTTTATATGTACATATATAGTATTTATATAGAATATTTTAAATATTATTCACATATCTATTTTTGTTGAACCTTAATTTTGTATTTGTAAAACAGATAAGTGTTAAATGCAATTATCAGACCCAAAAACTGAAATACGGTTATGGTATGTTTAATAACGAAATTAACTTGAAGTCTGATTTTAATTATATTAATGAGATAGTCACTTTGTCTGCAAAAAATATTAATTATTTCGACCTACGATTTTTATTTGTAATAAATTAATACATATATTGCATATCAAAATCAGTCGCAGGAAAACCACCAATGTATAATTAAAATCAATTTAAGAATGCAATATATACATATAAGTATGTATATATGCGGTATGTAACAGTCAGGAGCAATAATGAGACAATTACATATAGATACATAAGTCCGCCTGTACGTCCGCATGGGCGCCAAGAACTTTTAAACCATAACTGCTAATAAAATTTGGCGTGTACACTTTTTGTATCCAAATGTAGTAAACGTTTATTATAAGCCACATATAGCCTTCCACGAATGACTTTCTATAAAGATTTTCTGTATTTATAAGTTTTTGAAAATCAGTGTACTACCTATATTATATAGCACCCACTAATGGTTGATGCAAGGACTGCATCATGTTTCACAATTAAATGGCCATTTCGTCAATTTATTTCAATTTGCTTAGTATTTATATATATGACAAAACCGTTACGAATGCATGATTGAGAATCGATATCAACTTACAATCGATAACAGCTTTAGACATCGCTAGCATGCAATCAAACAGCTGTCCCAATTGCCAGCCAGCACAATTCGGTGAATTGTGAAATAACTATTACAATTTTGTTGTGCGTTTTTATACATACGCACAAAAATGTTAATTTTGTTGCGAACACAATCGGAGGTGCGACTCCGCACTGTCACGCGACTGCTAGCAGCACAGCTGGTGGCGCAGCCGAAACAAGCGTTTTCCACGACAACGAGCGAACATTATGATATTATAATTGGTGGAGGAGGACTTGTTGGTACTACCTTGGCAGCTGCAGTGGCAAAAAATAAAACACTTGCCGATAAGAAGGTCTTGCTCTTGGAGGGCGCACCCGAATTTAAAGGCTTTGATGGAAAGGGACCCTACCACAATCGAGTCTCGGCCATTAATAGTAACTCTATACAGCTGTTCAAGGCAATTGACGCCTGGTCGCACATTGAGGCATCACGATACAAGCCGGTTAAGCAGATGCAAGTGTGGGAATCCAACAGCGATGCTCTCATACAATTTCAGCATGAAAACTTCGCTAATGGTGTAGCCTGCATTATTGAGAATGATTTGATACTGGATGCTGTCTACGCGCGAGTGAAGGAGGCATGTAATGTAAAAGTGTTGAACCGGGCGCGCATCGAGAGTGTGCGCTTGCCTCAAGATTCTGGCTGCTCAAACTCTGAGGTGACGCTGCAAGATGGACGTCAGTTTACGTGCGAACTGCTTGTAGGTGCAGACGGTGCCAATTCTGTGGTGCGCAAGCAAATGGGAGTGGACGTATTTTCGCTTAACTATGAACGCATGGGCCTGGTTGCCACACTGGAACTGAGCGATGACGCTGGTGATAACGCAGTGGCGTGGCAACGATTCTTGCCTACGGGTCCGGTGGCACTGCTACCGCTTAGCGAAAAGGAAAGTTCCCTGGTGTGGAGCACGACGGTGTCGCATGCCAAGGAGTTGCAGGCAATGCCTCCAGAGCAATTTGTGGAAGTTCTAAACGAAGCTTTCTGCCGGCAGTATCCGCGTGTTGATCTAGCAGATAAGGCAGTCCAGGCACTGAACGCTTTCTTTGGCCACACCTCGGCTCAGCACCATCGTCAATATCCGCCACGTGTGTGCAATGTGAAGGAGCGATCTCGTGCCACCTTTCCATTGGGTTTTCTGCACGCCTCCTCATATGTTTGCCGAGGTGCTGCCTTAGTTGGCGATGCAGCGCATCGTGTGCATCCACTGGCCGGTCAGGGTGTCAATTTGGGTTTTAGTGACGTTCGCTATCTGGTAGAATCGTTAGCTTCCGGCGCATATGCAGGCTTTAAGTTAGGCGACAAACAACATTTGGTTAAGTACGAGCAAAAATGTTTAACAAAGAATGTGCCTATTATGATTGGAGTTCATGGTCTACACACGCTTTACTCCACTGACTTCAGTCCAGTGGTGCTGCTTCGGAGTTTGGGTCTACAACTAACTCAGAATCTTCCACCCATTAAGAATTTGTTTATGAAGCAAGCCATGGGCTAAATATTAAGTGGGATTGGTCAGAGCAGCTTAGCTTAAGTATGTTCAAGTATAGTTCACGAATAAAGTTTTCTTACATTCTAAAATACGTGTTGAATTTGACTCACATTTGTTTACATAGCCCGACTTGAAGTTCATATATAAAATTTCCATGAGGCAACGCACAATTTTATCCCGGGCTTTAATGTGCTCCTTGAAGTGAACATAACGGAAAAGCAGTTTCAGATCATCACAGATTGTTAGAAAATTCATCCACAGCGAATTAGCGAACACCTCACGGTCTACATTTTGCTCTAGCAATTTAAAAACCTTCAAGCAGTGTTCAATCACGTCTTCTTCGAAAACTCCATAGGTTTTCGCGCCTGGTATAGTGAGCGTGAGAAAATACGTGCTAATTGCATTCAGCGACAATTGTACATTTGTGTGCCAATTCAGTTTTAAAGCGGGCGCTGCTTGACGCACATGCTCGGGCAACGGATTGGCAAGACAAGAAACCGCATATATATAGGCCAAATACGCATTTGCAGGAGCAGCATTAATTATGTTCGCCCAATTGTCGTAGGTGTTGTCGTAGCCTGGTTGATCTTCCGTACGCATAGAGCGTATAACGCTCGCTAATTCGCGGAGAGTCTGCAGCTGTTCCTCCTCCCGATTGTTAATCAGAGACCAAAAATTTTGGGCGCGCTGCTGCCACACTTCATTGCTGCATTCCTCCCCATCACCATAAAGCCACTGCTCCACATCAACCCAGTTAAGATTGAGCCGAAAATGCGTTTTTAATTCACAAAACAGCCTAGTGAGCTCGGACATATTAACATTACTCTCCGAAATTTAACAACTTTTTTTTTTTTTTTTTTTTTTTTTGATTTAGGTTACTTTGCACAGTTTAATGCAAAGAATTATTTGGCCGTCCACGTTGGTTACGAGGAAAACGCCATCACCAATTGTGTTTTTAGTGCGATGTTAGCATTTAAATATTAGACTTAATTGTGTTTAGAAATTGTGTGATTGATTTGTATGAGCTGGTATTTTCGTTAGCAAAAAAGTTATAAATGCTGTTGTACTTTAGCAGTGTTGGGAATTGCTGTCTTGTAGTGGTATATTTTATACAGCTGAAGATTATATGCGAGGCGTTTTCCACCACTTCACATGCGTCACATGTGTTGCAGTTTATCACCTTCATTTTGGCTAGTGTTGCTTTATCAAAACAGTGGCCTGATAAGAGTCTGTTTATTTGTTTACATTCTGCGCTTGAGAGCTCGCCTTTATATTGATGAAACCAAGGTATTTTCACGAGGCTGGGGAAAAGTGCGGTGTAACCTCTATTTCTGTTGGCTGCGAAGTTCCAGTATTCTGTTTCCCATTGGTTTTGGATTAGTTTGCGGATTGAGTTGATAGCGTCGTTGATTGACCATCTCATTATTATAAATGATCCATGAAAGGGGGCCACTTTTGCGGCGGCATCTACCAAAGAGTTTTGGGGAATGTCTTTATGACCAGGTATGTAGTGGATCTCAACGGAGCGGATTTGATTATTCTCTTTTATTTTCAGTAGGATGGTTTTGGCAATGTAGCTGGGTTGAATGGATTTCTGAAGGGCCTGAATGCCGCTGCGGCTGTCTGTAAGGATGGCTATATTTGAATAATTGTGAGATATGGCATGATCTAAGGCTTTGTCTATTGCAATCAGTTCTGCAGTGAGCGACGATGTAATTTTGTTGGTATAGAAACTGTCGATGAACTTGGAGTTATTGTGGAGGAATGCAGCGCTGGAGTGAGTATTAGTTACTGAACCGTCTGTGAAGAAAACTTCAAAATTCCTTTTTTGGAGGCCTTCTAGTTTTTCTTGGAATAGCTGATGGATTATGTTCGGATTCGCTTGATGTTTGTTTGTTGCCGATCCTTTAAAGAAGTTTGTGTCCGTGCAGAGCTTGAAGCAGTAGATATATGTGTTGTCGTGGAGTTGGATATGGTTTAGAATATGTGAAAATTCGTTGTATATTTTTGCATAGTTTGTATTGCATGATGAATTGTGAAGTAAAGTTTTGCTAGCCGGTAAATTGTACGCGAAGACTTTGACCAGTTCTTTGGCTGTTAAGAATTTCATTCTGTATTTTGGGGGCAGCTCTGCTGCTAGGTGGTAGATGATATTGATTGGAGTTGATTTAATCAACCCCAGTGCTCTTCTTAGATGAAAGTTCGTGTGTACGGCGATCTTGTCTGTAGCTTTTTTCGAGAGGTTGCTGAAGGATGAGCAAGCGTATTCCAACTTTGATCTTATGAATGTTCTGTAAAAGAGCAGGCCGCGTTTGGGATTCACCCCAAATTGGCATCCGTTCAACAACCTTAGAAAGGCGCATGACTTGTTGGAGTTTGAGATGACTTGAGTTATGTGGGAAATTGGGGAATTGTTTGCTGAAACGAATCTTCCCAAGTATTTTATTTGGTGAACTTCTTTTAAAGGTTCTCCTGCGTGTGAGATGTTTAAAAGATGTCTGCGAGAGTTGAAGTGTATGATGTTGGATTTGTTTGGGTTAAATGAGAGGTTAATTTTTTTGCATTCCTGTACAAAGGTTGAGATTTTTTCCTCTAAGAGATTTCGTGCTACGATGAAGTTCGGGTGGAAGCATAGGAGAAAGAAGTCGTCAGCAAATTGAAATAAAATGCAGTTTGAATCTGTTATTCTGTGCAGGTCCTTTGTGTAGAGGTTGAAAAGAGTTGGACTGAGACAGCTGCCTTGACTGACTCCTCTGTTGATTGTAGTGCTGCTGTCACCAAGAATTAAAATTCTTTTTTGAAGGAACCCTATGATCCAGGCTGTAATGTGAGGATTGAAGTTCATTTTTTGCAATTTATTGGATAGAATGGAGATATCCACGCAGTCAAATGCCTTCTGAAGATCAACGCATGCAGCCACCACTTGGTAACCTTTTTGTTTGAGGTCTGATGTTATGTTTATTAGGTCGTTAATGCATTGTGATGTTGAGTGGTTTTTTCGGAAGGCGTAGGATCTTTTAGGGAAAAGGTTCAATGAGTTAATGTGTTCGTCTATTTGGAACTTTATAAGTCCTTCCAGTGACTTTAGGAGAACGCTGAGTAGGCAAATGGGTCTATAATTTTTGACGCTTGATTGGTCCAAGCTTTTCTTCGGGATTGGTACTATTTTGATTTTTCTCCATTCCTCTGGAATATCACCCTTCAGCCATGTTTTGTTTATAATGTTGAATATATCTTTCTTTTTTTCGGAGGTTAGAGATTGAAGAAGTTTGTAGGACACCCCATCCAGGCCTTTTGCGGATTCTGGATTTTTATTGTTTAGGAAAAAAAGGAAGTCTTCAAAAAGCAGGGGAGTGGGAGGGGTCTCGCTCAGATGGAGATTTGCTGGATTAAACTGTGTAGTGTTGCTTGTGATAGTTGGAATATTTTTCAAAAGCTTGAGGAAAGATTCGTTATCATCTTTGGACCAGCTGTTACCAACTTTCTTGATTTGTTTGTAGCTTTTCAGGTTTTTTAGTTTATTCCACATAATCTGTGGAGAATCAGAGAGCTCTTGAAGGAAGTTGCTGAAATTTTTCTTTTTACAGATATTTATATGTTTCTCCAGGTTTTTTTCTGCTTCGATAAGAAGTCTGGCGTCGGTGAACTTTTTAGTTAAATAAAATTTTTTCCTGCAAGCATTTCTGATTCTGAAGAGTTTTTCGGCCTCTGGGTTCCACCATTTTTTTGGGGTATATCTATTGTTAGTTGGAATTGTGATGGTATTTTGAATTTGTATTTTTTTTAAATCTGAATGTAGTTTGTTGAGATTGGAGAAGTTAAGTTGTCCAAAGTCCTTGGATAATTTATTGTATAGAGTTTTTTTGGTTAGAACGTTGATATGAGTAGAATTAATTTCAATGAGTATTGGGAAGTGATTGCTATTCGTTAGTTTGTTATTGGAGGTTTGCCAGGAAATATGTAGATTTGCAGCGTTGGAGAAAGTGAGGTCAAGGAAGGAAAACTGTACTGGGCTATGTGAGTAGGTGGGTGATCCGTCATTTAAGCATATGAATTTGTTGTCAATCATGGCTCTTTCTATTGTATGACCTTTGGCGTCTGTGGATGAAGTTCCCCATATGGTAGATTTAGCATTAAAGTCTCCTCCTATTATTGATGGATGTGTTAGAGAGGCGCTTATAGCAAATAGTTCTTTTATACCAGTTTTGAAGGTGATGAGATTAGTGGAAGGGGGGGAATAGGCACTGAAAATGTTGATGTTGTTGGAGAGGTTTAAAGTTTGAATTCCTATTGCTTCTATTGAACATTTGAGATTTAGCAGTTTAAATTTAATATGTTTTTTAATGTATATACCAACTCCTCCGTATCCATCATCTCGTGTCTTACAGAAAAAGTTAAAATCGGCCAAACTGCTGGATGAATTATCTTTAATCCAAATTTCTGATAAGATCGCTATGTCAATGTTGTTGTTAACGAGATACATTTCCAGAATATTTTTATTGTTTTTACTTATTAAACTTTGAATATTTAATTGTAAGATTTTCATGGTGTATTTGTGGTTGAGAATGGAAGTATTTGGTCGTTTATTTTGGCTGCATCTATTTTTGCGTTAGCGTAATTGAGTTGATCTCTTAATTTTAACAGAAAGGTTTTGGTGTCGGCCTCTTCGAAATTGTTATTTTGTTTGCCGATGAATGCCGAAAGTTGAAGTAACACCTGTGTTAGTTCTTTCTCGGCAATTTGTTCGGGATATTTTATGGGGATGAAAGCGTTTTCTTGCAGTTGAAAAGTATTTTCTGTGATAGTTTGCCTCCATTCATTCATGGTGGCAAGAGCTTTTTCGTTTTCCCTAATTTTGTTTTTATTGTTTTTTACAGTATTGGCGAAGGAAGTGAGGGAGTGGATTTCTCTGGCAGCCTCTTTGTTGCTGTCATAAGTATTAGTTACAATTGAGTTGGACCATATAGGTTTGGGAAAGGCCTGTTCATTTAGGTGGTCGGGAGCTTCTTTATGAAAAAGGGATGGATATTTAGCACGCACTTCTTGTCTTGATAGATTTTCTAGTGCCATACATTTTTGGATGGCAAATGCCTTCTTTCTGGCTGGGCAGCTGGTATGGATTGCAGTGTGTTCCCCCTTGCAGTTGCAGCATCTTGTGTCAGTACATACAATGTCCTTGCCGTGGCTTTCTCCACACTTAATACACTTTGCTTGGCTGCATTTGCAGTGCTGTGCAAAGTGGCCAAATCTGAAGCAGCGGTAGCATTGTGAGAAAGGAATGAAGGGGTGTACTTTGACTTTGGTGTACATAAAACTTATTTCATTCGGAATTTGATTTCCTAGAAAGAAGAGTTTCACTCTGTTTGTGGGGACGAGAAGTTCTTTGTTGTCTTTGTCTTTTCTCATTATTCTGAAAATTTCAATAATTTGGATGGGCGAAGAGATAAATTCTTTTAGGTCGACATCATTGAAATTAGTAGGGACTCCAAAAATTAACCCTGCTTTACAGATAAAATGTTTGAAAATTTTTGGATCATAGCCTTCTGCTCTTAAGCGAACGTCTTTTTGAAGGGCGTTTGCACCTTCTGCAGAGCTACACGTGATTTTGCATCTGCCAAATCCTATTTTACTGATATCGACAATTCCATTAAGATTAAGTTTATGTATAACTGCCGATAAGCTGATAGCATTTATCGGTGCCCTTTCCGTGCCCGTTTGACGTTTGTCAACATAGACTATGAAAGCACCTTTATGTGCTGAGTCATATTCATACCTGACAATAGGATTTTGAGATTTTTCTTGATTCATTGATTCATTTTCTTGACTATTTTCCTCAATTACCTCCATGCTTAATTGTTTGGTCGGTTCGATACTTTTAATTGACTTCTTAAGTTCGTTGATAGAAGGATAATTTGCCTGTTTGGATAAGCCTAGTGGTTTGGTAGTGATTTTGTATTTGCTGACGCCCCCGGGAGGGGGGCGCTTGGTTGCCATTTTTCTTTTTAACTTGTTTCTTGATTCCGTGATTTTCAATTTTTGACTTCGGGATGGAAAATTCAAAATTGGAAGGAGAAAGAAAGAAAGAAAAAAAAAAAAAAAAAAAGAGATGTCAAAAGTGACGGTTGAATGGGGTAAGCAGTCTTTTTTTTCCAAATTACGACCTCTCGGCTCGGATGATGAAAAGCGACTGAATTTAACAACTTGTTGTCATTAAAAAAGTATACACATACATACATATATCAACTGCACAGCTGTTTTTCTTCTTGCTTGCGATTGTAATGCCGACTATCGATATTTGTTTTGGAAATTAAAAAAAATAATTTTAAAGAAAAATGAATAACTAGCTTGAGACAGCATGAGTTGTAAACTCCAAATGGTTGTAAGAACACAAAATATACTTTCAGAATTAACAGTTACTGAGAAGAAGAACAACGCAAACCCATTCTACAAACTATCTTCTTTTTTTATCGAAGTGCCATCACTATTGTTTATGGAACTATCCCCAAACACAACCAAGCTTAGCTTACACACACAGCAGACAGCTGTTGGCAAATTGTTTTGTGAAAAACAAAATATTTGAAAGAACACAGAAACTGGAATAGCACATAGATGGCCGATCCGTCACCTCCGCAGCTCAATGAGCAATTGGACAATGAAGAAGTACGAGAAATACTAAAGAACACGACAGATTTGCGCATTTTTATTTTGCAAATCGAAAAGGAGTTTAAGGAGGTGGAAAACAAGTCAATAGAGGATTACATAGCTGAATCTCAGAATATAGCCAATCTGCACAATCAGATCAACGAGTGTGACGATGTGCTGCTGCGCATGGAAAACATGTTGATGAGTTTTCAGAGTGTCCTAAACAACATAAGCACGGAAATTACACAACTACAGCGAAAGTCGGTATCCATGTCCCTACAGCTGACGAACCGCCAGTCGGTTAAGGCGCAGCTCTCTCAGTTCATTGAAGATATGGCTATGTCGGAGGATATGATAAATATAATCTTGGAAACACCGGTGACAGAGCGCGACTTTATCACACAGTTAAATGTCCTCAACCACAAGCTCCAACTGGTCAAGGAGCTCAGCTTTAAAGAATCCAAGTCGACAGGTGATGTGAGCGATGTGCTGCACAAGTTGCGGCTCAAGGCCATGTCTAAAATACGCACCTACTTGCTGGAACAAATTTACAAATTCCGGAAGCCCATGACCAACTATCAAATACCGCAGAACGCAATGTTAAAGCACAAATTTTTCTTTGAATTCATACTGTCCAATGAGCGACATGTGGCTCAAGAGATATGCAGCGAGTATATAGATACCATGAGCAAAATATATTATAGTTACTTTAAGGTAAGAATACATATGATGGTTTAGGAAGCTTTTAAAACTCTCAAACTTATCAGAGCTATTCTACACGATTGATGAGCCTGAAATTCGAGGAATCTTGTACCAAGGATGATCTAATGGGAATAGAAGATAACGCGTCGAAGGGCTTGTTCACCAAAACGACCAGTTTAAAACACAAAAGCACAATATTTACCATTGGAAAACGTGGTGACATACTTAACCAACAGCTAGAGGCGCCCATTATAGTGCCGCATGCCCAGCTTAAGAATCGCGTAAGTTTGCGTTAAAAAAGAAACAATATATTCTATAAATGTTTTCTATTATTCCAGTACACATTCGAGGCTCTATTTCGCTCTGAACAATATGCATTAGTGGACAATGCCTGTCGCGAGTACCTGTTTGTGACGGAATTTTTCATGGTGCGTGGAACACAGGCACAGGATTTGTTTAATCAGATAATGGGGAAGACGTTGACTTTGATGATTGTAAGCGTGGTTCTTGTAGGTGCTCTCCTGCATCGATCTTTAACATTTCCTATTTTACAGAAAAATCTGGAAACATCCATACAGGATTGCTATGATACAATTGCTATGTTCCTATGCATACAACTGATTTTTCGGTATCAGCTGATGTGCCATAAACGCTGTGTGCCTGCCTTGGATAAGTAAGTCGTGTGGAAGTCTTAACATCATTTTACCGACTGTTTTGTCCAACAGATATTGGGACTCCCTACAGACGGCCATCTGGCCACGATTCGAGTACGTTTTTCGAATGAACATCCAAAGCATTCACGACTGTGATCCCAGCAAATTTAACAAGGAAATGGGACCACATTATGTAAGTGGTGTTCAAGCAATTCAATTAAATATTGTACATTTTGCTCCAATGCTTGGCTCAATTTTGCAGATAACGCGGCGCTATGCTGAGTTTTCCTCCGCTGTTGTGGGCATTTCAGAACATTTTCCGAATGAGCTTGTCAGTCGCCTGTTATTGGAACTACAAAATGAAGTGGAATGTTTTATACTACGTATGGCAGCAATTTTTCCCACGCGGAAGGAACAACTGATCTATCTGATCAACAACTATGACCTTGTACTGGGTGTGCTAATGGAGCACACACGTGACAATTCCAAAGAAGCTGAAGCCTTTCGTGAACAGTTAAATGCGCGCAGTGGCGAATATGTAGAAGAGATCCTGGCACCGCATTTTGGTGGCATCATACAGTTTGTTAAGGAGTGTGAGCACTATTTCGAGAAGGAACAAATGGATGAGCTGCGGAAACAGGAACGACGTAGCTTGGCTTTAGTTGCCAGTTTTTCGGCGAACTGGAAGAAGTCACTTGAGGAACTCAATCGCGAAGTGTTGTTGCTATTCCCATCTCTGGTTACGGGCTCCCAGCTCTTACAATTGGCATTGACGAGTCTTGTGCAATATTACCATCGTTTTAACAAACTTTTGACACCTAACGCCCGCGCTCAGTTGACGAACATCCATGTGGTTATGGTGGAAATAAAGAAATACAAGACCAACTTCTGAAGGGGGCTCCAATTAATTAATAATGCATTATGTATATGTATATGAGAGAAAATATATTGCATGTAACATTTTTAAAGAAACGAAACAATCTTTTGTGTGTATATTAAATGTGTATATTATCCGCCACCGCTAGCAGGATGCATTTATTTAAGTTTAGTCCTCGTCCTCAAACATCATTTCGACGAGATCCTTATTCGAGCAACGCTCGCCATCCAAACGTTGTGGAGACTTCCAGCGTAGCAGAGTCGGCAAGAAAATCAAGTGTGTATTGGGATCCTTGCGAAATGGACAATTTAAATCTTTCCAGCTAAAATCGGAAATAAGTGGGCGTGACATTAAAATTACAACGTTCTCGAAAAGCTTATCGCTGTTTAAAGAAAGATACAATTAAAACCAAATAACTGCTTTTTTCTGCTAGCGAGATAAGCCAGTCGCGGTTATCTTGCATGATTTGTGGTATTTTAAAAAATGTGCATTGACTCTGCCTATTCTACTTAGTCATCACAACTTACTAGCTTCGTTCTCCCACATCAACATGAACAAAGTGTGAATTGTCTGGGGCCTTCTTTAGCGCATCGGATATCACTGGTTCGGCTGTGGGCGGTATGGTGTAATTAAAACCGCAAGTAATTATAACCTGTCGCTCATTGTCGCATAACTACAAAACTTACCCTTGACGCAATACGGGCACCAGCTCTCACCGTTTTCGTCCTTTCCACCACTAAAAAGTACGTGAACCTGAGCCGAGCCGTTGCCCTCAAGTTCCTCCATTTTTTTGGAGAACTCATCATAGCCCTTCACATTGTGTTTAACAACCATTGTTTGGTTTATTATTTTAACACTCGCGTAGTTGCGTGTGAGTAGGATACGTGTAAAGCGTTTGAGGAACGACGTGTTTGGTTTTTCTTATATGAACTCGCCTAGCGATGGCACCAAACCGATGTCAAACCAATTTGCCGGCCAATGTCCGACAAACGATAATGTGTGCAATGGTATTGAAGCAAAAGGTTGATATCTGAAAAACTTGCGATATCCCCTAAACTGCTGGAGTTTCTGTTGGTCTGAGCTTCTGGATTATACTGTTTGTCAGACTTCAATAGACAAATTTATAAAGGGCAACTTCCATGTAGTGGCAACGCCAAAAAAGTTATGGGAAATTATCGTGAGGAAATTAGTACGCCGGCGGCCGGCACAGATGGCAGCTCTTTTAGTACTCAAAGGGGCAGATTTTTTAAATAACCATTTGACCCTTCTCGCGAAAGGCCACTGTACTTGAGTGGTGGTATTCAAAGCTGCAAGTTTTAAACGTAGGTTCGTCATAAAATGAAGGCGCATTATGTGACGTCACGAATAACGAACCTGCAGAATGCATACATATTGCTTGCAGTCATGAATATATAATTTTTTTAACGTAAATCATAACTGACTTGTGTTTGGGAGGAGTTGTAAGCAAGTATTGGTTAGTTCTAAATCAAATGTAAACACCAATCAGGAATATCCTTAGATATTGTCAATAATTCCGTTGGTTCTAAAGTAGAGGTCCGGCAACTTTGTCATATCAGAAACAGCTGATTAGTTTTTGTTTTCCTGTGTTTTTATTGTATGTATTTATTTTATTAATATAATTCGCATTTAAATCATGTCGCAATTGACATTGTTGCGTTATATGGTGGTACAGAAACAGCAGCACCTGCTGCTGCCTGCTGTAACGCGCCTCAAATATATTGCTGAAATGCACTTGAGCTCAAAACTTGCTCAGGAAGCGGCGCCTCGAGGTTTGTATTTCGATATCGGCCGTGTATTTTATATGTTGTTCAACCAAGGTGTTTTTCTGTAGGAAGTGGCAGTGCCTTGCAGGAATCACGGGGAGGCGGTGGCGATGTTTCCACCGATGTGCGCCCCATTGGCGAGAAGATTAAGGAAAATACAAAGACCGCAAGTTACGGAGCTTTAATTGCAGCCGGATTAGGCGTGACGGGATTTATGTTGTTTGCAATTTTTCGCGAGCTCTTCTCCAGCACAAGTCCAAATAATATCTATGCGGACGCACTGGAGCGCGTAGTGGAAGATCCACGTGTGCAGGATGCCATAGGATCGCCTATTAAGGGTTTTGGAGAGACTTCGCGCCGGGGACGTAGGCAGCATGTGGCCCATATCAGTTTTGAGCGCAATGGTGTGCCACACATGCGTATGCAGTTCTATGTGCAGGGATTACGCAACAAGGCTACTGTGCACCTGGAATCACGAAACGTAAGTTCCACATATATCCTATACATATATATGTAGAAAAGGTAATTAGATCTTGTTGTAGACCCCTTCGGGCAAGCTGGAATATCGCTATTTGCTCGTGCAATTGGATCACTATCCGCGCACCACCATCGTCCTAGAGGATAATCGTGCAAACGATATTGTGCCGCCATCGTCAGGGTCGCCAGACGCTACATCTCCATTTGGAAACTTGGAACTCATGTCAAATAATCGCGATAAATAAGCGGTTAAGGCCCACACACACATGAACTCAAATTATTTGTATAGTTGATTATTTAGTTTATTCTTTGACTGAACACGACGCCTTGTTGGAATTTGTTGTATCTTGATTTGTTGCTCTCTCTTACTCGCCGATTGAAAAGTTGTCCATTTCCAAAATGGCGCCAGACTCGTGTCAGTATAGCTTTTTCCAAGGTATAACCTCCCAAGAGCGTATAATGTGCCGGCCGAATAGAAAATCCTTCAGTTTGTTCATGACATAGAATGATATACCAAAGAAGGAGGCAAAGTATAACCAGAATTGGCCTAAACGTTCCCAAATGCTTAGATGATACCGTGCCGGCACTTGGAAAACATCCAACTCCAGTTCAATATTGAGGCCGGGATCCAAATGTGCGGCAGTGGGATAAAAATACGATTCCTGTATAGCCAACTGAAAGTAGGCAGGATTGGCCTTGACTTGTGAGAGCAGAGATTCCATCTTGTATTGTTCTATATTCGGGTAGCTGTTGTTGGGGTCCAGTTGAATTTGTCGAAAATGCGTCTTGATGTTGCGACCCGGAAAAGGGCACGTGAACTCCACGTGCTGCTTTAGTTGCAGCTCGCCCTTCAGTTGAATGCTCCCCATTTGCATATGTGGCGCCTGTGGGAGGATCAACTGATGGGCCAGAACAGCGGGAGGTGAAAGGGGGCACTTGTGCTGTAGCTGTGCCTCAAAGAAGAGGATCAGATCGAAACGGAGCAGTCGCGCGGGCAGATGATTGAGCTGCAGTTGAAAGTGCGCGCGGTCTGTGATGGTGTCATGATCCAAGTCTTCCGTCCAGTACTGTAAAAAGGCAGGCTGTTTATAACAATATTTTTGTAACACAGTGCACACTCACCTTGCTAGCCTCGCAGCTGTTTGTGTAAAGCTGCAGTCGTGCATTTAAATTTCCAAAGCTGCTGCAGGATACTAATGTCTCGGCAGGTTCATTGTCACCTGTCGGCTCAGTGCTTGCCACAAAAATATACTGATAGGTAAACTGCAGCTGCGGCTGTTCATACAACACCCGGGATTCGGATATGCCTGAGTAAGGACTGAGCAAGGAAACCAATAAAACTGGCAGCATAACGGATAGTGTGATGAAAAATAGCACCATTAACGTGGCCATTGAGAAAAGGGAATTCTTATAGACAATAGCGGTGTTTGTCGTGTGAAGAGGTATGAATTTCATGTTTAAAGTTTACCTTAAAAAATAATATACGTTAGAAAACAATTAAAACATAATGCATATACTTACGTAAACAAGGACAAAATGGGGGAAAGTGAACTCTCAGAATTAATCCAAATTACGGTAAATTACTTTATAAATAAATGGATGAACATTTGTGTTTGAAATTTCTATGTATCAAATTGATTTTATGTTGTGCTTTTTATTTGAGATTTCCAAAGCGTTGGCTAGGTAACGAAATGTAACAGACCCATCTAGTGTTCACAATTGATAAGTGAAAAAGCGCCATCTAAGTTTCATTCGTTTGTATTGAATTTGTGTTAACTACGACGCACGTCAACAAAACAAGAATACTAGAAATGTGTTGAGTATGTATTGTGCTTTCGTTTTAAATGTAAATATTTATAGTACATACATATGTATATGCACGTATGTATGTATGTAACCTGCATTAATTTGGTTATTATGATCCGTCCTCCTTCATACAATGCTATTTAAAATGAAATGGAAATAATATTCAAATCCATTGTCCTGTAAATGAAATTTCACCCACCTATTAAATCAAGTTATTATTAGGAACAAACAAATTATATTTACATATTGAAAATCTTGATTTAAGTTTTCTGACAGACAACTGTGGATATTCAAAAGTTGTTAAGCCTTCCAAATGCACCTCTTGTCTTTCAAATTCAACAGACTACGTCCACTATTGAATGTGCCACGATTATTCGTAGTGTGGCTGCTTTGGTATTCAAATATTTCAACCTCTTGAAGTTCTTCGGCTTCAATGATCTTTGCTTTTTCACCATTTATTATCAACCCTGATTTCTTCGATTCTAACACTAGTGCCTTTTGTTGAATATCTTGCTGTCGGTTTTTTCAATACTGCCACATCACTTGCGTACTAGATATATGCACGTATATATTGTAATCATTGCCCTAACTTGTCAAAAACGAAACCGATAACATGTATTTAATTAACTATTCTAACACACGCCTATCGAAATAATACTGTGATCACTTGCGCTGATCACTACCGTTCCGTGTGCCTAATAAGCAAAGGTTAATACTTTCATGGTTATACTTGTAGGTCGTGGTCGTACCGTCTACATTTACTAACAAAGCATTTTTAAAAACATATTTTGCATTTATTGGCAACTTCATCAGATATGAAAATAATATTCTGAATATTCAATTTAGACCCAATCTATTTTATATTTTCGTTTCGTCATTCTTATCATATATATACAAGTATGCAGCTATAACTTGTGGTACCATTCTTCCTTCTGGGTATTACAAACTTACAAATCACAAATAAATACACACAAAAGCCCCGGACAATATATATAATAAATAAATTTGTACCATGCGACTGTAAAAAAGGTATTTTAGGTTAGTAACTGGCAGAAGGAGGCATCTTCGATCCATAGAGTGTATATATACTCTATATTCTTAATCAGCATAACGAGACAAATCGATATAGCCCACGTCCTTCTGCCTGGATGAACGCCTGGAATATGGAGATAGCTGAGTCCACATTCACCAAACTTGGTATACTCATATATGTTAATAAGGGGTTCTTCTTCTTCTTTTTTCTTTTGCGGAAGTTTGTTTGGGTCGTACGGGGTAATTCAGTGTCGGGTTTGCTCCACTGTGTGTTCTCTTTTGTTGATAAAACTTTTCAATACACAGGTCAAAATTTTAAATCGTCCACCTGGGACGGAAATCAACTTTGGGTTATATTTTGAAGAGGAAATAGATAATTAACGGAATGTATATATTTCAGCAATTCACGATGTTTGATCTTTGAAATTGCATTGAAAATTGTTCAATATATTATACCGTTTACCTACAATTGGCGTTTGAATAATTAAAGTCAAATTTGACAACCCAAAAATAAATCGACTGTGTATTCTATTTTGTTGATAAAATTTTACCATACATATAACTGAGTGACGAATAAGGAAACTTTTGGTGAAAGTAAGACTCACAAAATTTCTTATATCAATGTTGTTTCGAAAGGGCTAAGTCTAAGTCTATTCCTACGAATCCACTATTTAAAAATAATTATATCTATTCAATAATTTCATTTTTCTTTTGAATAATGCTCTTATCAATGTATATTTTTGATGCACATAAGTTATTTACATAAAATCGAATAAAATAAACCCATAAACAAAAAAATTTTTTCGGTATAAATATTAAATAATTAAATATGAAACAAAAAGAAAACTATATGTTTATTAACAGCAGCAAATTTCATTTGTTTTGGCATCTTAAAAACAGTAATGCATTTTTTTCTCCATTCTTGTTATAAACTCATATTTGGGGTATAAAATAAATCATGATTCACTGCTTTTGCTTTCAACACTCTTCTTTAAAATAAGCGTCTTAAATTTAAAGCTGTAACTTCCGATTTTAGGGATTATGCTCACATGTCGTCAAGTTATGCATCTGGTATTTATTATTCTTTTTTGTAGTCGAGCTTTTCAAGTTCTTTTTTGCAAAGTTTTCTTTACACTTTTTGTGGGTTGCATATTCATTGAAATCCCATAATTATGTGCAATCAATACTTTTTGCGAAGCGGATGCGCTTAGGCTGCTGAGTGGTGATTGTTTACATATACAAACATACATACATACATACATTTGTGTGCGTGTGACTGAGCGCGCAATTGAGAAGTTGAGCTTCTGTGAAGGGAATGGGTCATGTAGCGATTGAAAGGCTTGCATTTCTGCAGGGTATTCGTAAGCAAATGGTTGGTCCCTTGAAACGGATGCAGCGACTGCTTAGATGCGTACTTCTAGATCGCTTTCCTGCTTAAGCAACTTTTGAGAATTGAGGAAATAAGGATGAAGTGGGGTCGCGAATATCTTGTTTATTTTAAGAAGGGGCTTTTATTTCATTTGGCACATTCAAATAATGGGGGCATTTGAATAAGAAAAAGACATTCTTCTAAGAAGATAAATCCTCCAAATTTCTATCAAATAATATCGTTGCAGTCTACACATAATATAATATTAGGTTAATGGTTTTTGTGACAAATAATTTTTCTGAGCCGAGTACAGATTATGCAAGAAGCTGCAGACTCTATTGTTGAACTCAAAAAATTTAAATAAAAATAGACACAGAATTATTAAGTTAAATTACGAATTGAATGACTTTCTCTATAATTACAAGATCGAAAAAGCTATATAATAAGATCGTTTCCATCCCACCACGCGCTGGAGCTTTCGCCACTACATGGACTATAATCAGTCCATTGTGATATTGATTTGTTTTAAGGTGTTGGTGGTTCAGAGGTAAAAACTAGTATACCCTTTTACCCTTTGGGTACAATAAAAAATGTAGCACATCGAGACCTTGGGTTCACATGTTCTGATACTCTTATAGGTATTTGCTCTTTTGCAGTTTAAATACATATTGTATTTGATCGAGTTAAAATGAGGGCTAATGTGAGAGACCGTTGAAAAGGTGGCTCGCTAATAAATAACTATTAGCCAGTAGAATATAATTCCTATTGAAGATCAAGGATTGCGATTGAAACTATGGATTTTAAATAGTTAATGAAGTTGCAGTCTTAAATAATTGATTATTATAGTTTGGTAAAAAAATATGTCAGTTCATTTGTCTGTTTTTTTAGGCCCAAACTTGTCATATGCAATTTGAATAATGTATGTACATGTACTGAAAAATTATTTGTATGCCCTTCTGCGTCATATTCATGTCAACTTCGAGTTTGCTCAAATGTTGAAGCTTAGTTAGACACCTTCCTTTTTTCCTGCCTTGTATATTTTATTCTCCTGCTGTGGGGCTTGTCATTCAGTTTTATATGATTGATACTCGTGTTTTTCTGATTTGTTCTCTGACTTTGTTGGCATGTAAAAAACCACAAAACAATTGCTAAGAAATAGTTGTTGGGTGGCAGGCATTTCTGTAACTAATGAATAAATAAATGCTACCACAGATTGACAGTTACATTTGTTGAGATTGTTGCTATTATTTGTTATGGTCTGCGCTTAGATATTTGGATAGTTTACTTCCCGCTATCATCTATGGCTGCTTAAATATGCCACGTGGAAACCTAAAATGCTGCACTTTAAAAAGGCGTCGCTCCGAAAGAGCTTAAGAGGAAAATCGATACATTTGCCTGCATTTATTTTGCCGCATGATTTTTTCCCTTCTAGCTCGCTGCCTTTTGTGTCTCGTTTGAGTCAGCAACAACAACAACAGGCACATTTCCACGCCATTTTAAAAGTGGCTACACCCAAGATGGCGCACACAGCAGTGTGTCTGTGTGTGTGTGTGTGTGTGTGTGAGGGAGTGTGGGTGTTTTCGTATTTGAAATTCTGTGCACAATGCCAGCACCAATGCTCCTTATATTTCCTTTTTGCCACAAATTTCAGCTTTCACTCGCATGCCAAAGCGCGCACAAACACACACACACACACACTCAAATTACATACACACACATACATACACGTGCACCCGAGGAAGTGACAGTGTTGCCGCAAAGGAGCTGTTGAAGTGGCAAATTTTCAGAAGCGACCTACAGCGAGAAGAGTTTCCATGGGCTTGTTGAGTGAGGGTTGGGAGGGGGTCCAGAAAGAGGGTTTATGGCGCGCCAGGTGTGGTTGAGCCTGTTGGTCTGTGGGTGGACTGGCAAAAAAGGAGCAGTTTATTAGGCGCACCAAATTAACAAGGAACTACTAATGACTATCCAGGGTGGGGCGAAAAAAGTGCCACCTTCTCACCGCCTTCCCAGGCCTCCCACTCAACATTTCGTTATACGTGGCTTGCCCCTTCTCACCCCTTCCTGGTGCAGACGTTTACAACGCTTGCGCAAATTTATATTTGTGCTTTTTTCTTTCACCATGGCTCAAAAGAATGCTTCTGACAACAAATCAACCCTCCAGCCGGTTGTGCTTTTTTGGATGCTGGAAAAAAGGGGAAACTTTTGGCCGTGTCTGATTTTTCTCGGCACTAGCTTTTCCACTTCAGCTCTGCATTCCCCAAGGAAATCAAAGAAAAACGTATGGCGCTGTTGCAGTAGCTTTAATATTTATACATAAAGAGTTCTATGCCTGGTATATAGAATATTCCCCTTACACCACTCAAGTGCGAAAGGCTTACACACACACGTTGAATGTTAAAGGAGAAATTCTGCTCACTATATTTGAAAATCAAGCCGCAAGCATACATATGTTACCCGATAATTTGCCGAAAGTTTTAATGAAAGACATGGGAGCCATTTTTCGTTTTCAGTCCCACTGCGGGGCGCTTTGTCTCACAATGCCTCTGAATGGTTGTGTGTGTGTGTGTGTGTGTCGCCATTTCTTAATGTGAGTCTGTGTGTGTGTGTGTAGGTTTATGGTTGTGTTGAAGGAGTTCTGAGTGTTGTGCTTTTTGATGAGCTTCTTTTTATTGTGGTTGTTGTTGCTGCTGCTGCTGTTTCAGTTTATATAATTTTCATTTGGAAAACGACAATTGCCAGAGCTGACTGTCTAAAGTGTTGCCTCCGGCAACTGTAATCACGCCATATCTGCCGAAAGTTTATAATGCGCTTTCGTGTATACCCGTACGTACTTATATTTGCATTTGGCTTGGATTTTATTGAAGGGGTCGGGCTGTTTCGAGCAACTGCTAAGGATTTCGTTTAATTGTTAGAACTGGGAAATTTTGCTTGTGGGAACGTTGCTAAGGAACGTTTTTCCTTACCTTTAGACAATGGTCGAATTTGTGATCTATAACTTAGTCAGATGAACATTAAGATTAAGTAGAGTAACCCGTAAAGTAAAATGCTTGCTTAAATATTACTACATCGATTGTTTCATTGACTGTGGTTTTCTGTGGTTGTGAGTGTGTAAGGATTTTAATTAGCTGTCCATCATTTTGTTTTTAAGCGAGATATAAATATCAATATTTGATACCATACAAAATGATCGATGTAGCTCGATCAATTGCTTCTTAAGATTAGGACGTAAAGTAATCAATTTTATATGAATTTTCAGAAAAATGTAAAATTAATATTTTTAGTGAGACATTTCTAGCAGAGACGTCGAGAAAAGCATCGAATTAATTTGTCTCAAAACATAAAAGAAGAAGTTGATATAAATAATGTTAAGGATGTATAAATTATTAGATCAAATCCTTGAAAGCGTCGGACAATTTCTCAAACAACATATACACAAAATATCAACAATAACATAATAATAATTATTCTAAAAAGAAACAAGCAGGCACCTCTAGCTAATGATATTTACAGTCAGGCTATGAAGAAAGTGTAGAGTTAGTGCGCAAAAAAAATAGCTTTTCGCAATGTTAGGTCCCGATTGGCAAAAAAAAATATATATATATATATTTATATAAATTGCAACATCTAATTCTGCAAATAAAATTTCTGGTCAAAAAAAAAAAAGACAGTACGGGAACAATTTGTGGCGTACAACCAAGCAACTATATATAGCTTCTCCGTAGACAAGGATAACTTTTTTACTCAATTCTCAAATTTGTATATTTTCGTTATTTAAGCAAATTTAGTTTTTACCGAGCATTTTTGTACCTAATAATTATTCGAAAATCAGAAGAATGTTTGTATTTATTTATAAATAAATATTTTTGCACTAGTTGTGACATATTTGATATTTAAATTGTTGAATTATAACTGAAGCAAATTCGAAAACGGTATTCGTGCTAATCTGTTATGACCAAAAACAATTGATTGTATTTCCCTTGAAATACATTTCGTGTGAAGTTCAATATTTTCCTTCTTAATTCGTTAAATCTGGTGTTATAGAACTGGTGCGTCCAGACGTAAAAAAATCTTGTTAGTTAAATATGGATACAGCCCAAGTTAGTTAGATTACCCAAACTAAAAAAACCTTTTAGTTAAATATGTATACAGCCAAAGTTAGTTAGATAAACTAATTGAGTAGTATGTCCGACCTGATACTTAAAGAACATTCCGCGAGTTCCATTCAAATTCTCGAACATTTATGCATGAAAGATGAGTTTGCTTCGTTTTTTTGTCAGAGTTGTTGTTGTTGGCTGTCAAGCGCCATGTTGTTGGTAATAAGCGCACAACTTTGACAGTTTGTTATCCGCAATTGTTTGACTTTTTTGTATATACTTTTTGTGTTTTGGGTGGACGCACCTGCTCTAGTTTGAATGGCAGCTCGACGGCACTTTCTAAACGACGCGCATTGTGGTCACACGGGAGTCCGAGCTGCATGATAAGCGATGGTTTACGAGTGAGAGTGGTCGAAACGGCACAGGAAGCGTCGACTGACGTTAACAGAACCACTACTACAACAACAACAAAGACATTTAACATGCGCATGTAGTTTGCGGTTTTTTCGGGCATTTTTTGTCCGGCTTCATGTTTAATACTTTTCTCACCTACTCCAATGAGTTGTGGCGGTACATGTGGTCATATTATTTGTAGGCGTTGTAAAAAGAGAAAAGTGGATCTTTTAAGCATATGTTGCAGGTTTTTATTAAATGTCTGTCTGCTATTACTGTTGCATTTCTCATATTTTGAAGAAGACTTCTTTTCAATTTCTGTGGTTTTGAAGTAGTTATGAAAAACGGACGTTGTCGGTTTACTAAGCGCATATTTAAAAAATTTTCAATTTGGATATGCAGAATATTATAGTGTGGTTGAAACAAAAAAGGGCTAAACCCACATTATCTGGAAAAATGAGATATTTATGAGTTTGAAAATTCAACATGTGCAGCTGACGGTTCTCGATCTGTTTTTAGTCTGCAATGTTCAGTTCATAGCCCTGACAGTTATACTCTGCAAGGAAATATGGAAAGGAGTTGCTTGACTCGCATTTTAATATTGTGTTTTTATTTTTAATTTTTTTACGGAGTGTTATGCAGAAGTACAATCTAATTAGAATAAGAAATGAATCTAGAAGAAGTTATTTTCGCCTTCGCTGAAGCTTCATTTCGCAAAACGATCAATTTGTTCCAATTTTTATCTCGCTGCTTTCAAGTGTAGAAATCTAATAAAAGCTTAAGATTAGCTGAAATAATTAATTAATTCGTTATAAAATAAGTAGATGGATTTTTGTTTAATTCGACAGATGACAAAACTCAGCTCATAAAACGGCAGATAAAAGATGAAGAAATGTGCTTGAGCTCGCACTTCAATAAATATTTCTGTTGGGTTTAGTGCAGTAATATTTCATCTTCACAACGACTATATATATAACTAGTGTTCTGCCCCTGCTTCGCACGGAAATTTTACAAAATTTTAATAAATTTTATAACACACACTCACATACACCCTCCTTTTCGCGATGAGTTACTAGAAAAGAGTAAAATTATAAGGATAGTTTGGATAGTATTATTTTAATGAGTTTTTGTTATTTTTTAATTTTTTTTTTTTATTCTTTATTGAGTCAGAGCTTCTCTGTAAACGATATTTAATTTATTTTTTTATTTTGTGGAGGCAAAATACCTTTGGATTTGTTAATACTTAGTTAACGCGAAAATGTTTTTATTGGAAATCAAATGGGATGATCAAATTGATTAATGATCTAATGGGATCATTGGTGTATGAGCTAGTTGACCAGCTGCTGGGCCGTTGATAATGGTTGCTACACTTAAATTGTCCTGAAATTCCTTAATAAGCAGCCTCATCGTTTATTTTGCATGCTCGGAGCTTACATTTCTCAAATGCATGATTGCAATTCCGATTTTTAGCTTCAATTCAGGTGGCGGCAGTCCAGAAGGGTTTAGTGAATTTAAAAATGCCTGTGGGTAATGGACAGTGTCTTCAATATTATTCAATTCGGTTTGCAATTTTTTATTTGGCTGGGGACTTTTGAATAATATATCCCCTTATATTTAAAGTGACAGAACTAACAGCGTCCTGTTCAAGAATTTTTTAGGCATTTTTTTTACACCTTGGGCTACATTATTGGCGTTTTAGTAAGCATCCCTATCTTGTTTGTAAATATAATATAGCCTATGTTAACCGGGGATAATGTAGCTTCCCAACATTGAAAGAATCCTTTAAATAAATTCAAAAAAACAAACAAAAAGACAATCAAATCCTTGCTCTTTACAATATTAGTATAGATATAGGTATATATCTACTTTTTCTCTTCTATTTCTGCCTAAAGGGTTGACCCATTAACAATATTACAGCCTCCATTTGTGGCATTTGCTCTTATTGCTGTGTGTTTGTGTGTTTGCTGAGGAACCATGCTGCCAACATGCCAATTGCACATTAACGACATAGCACCCCCATTCCACACACACACACACACACAACCACACGCACACACACGAACATGAACATCACACTCATACACACACGCCGAGAGCAACTAACGTGCTTATCTATGCCATTGTTGATTACGCTGATTACGCATATTGATCAACCAATATTGAGGCACACGACACGTAGGCGCCATCACTCAGACTCCCACAGAGTGCCACACACATACAGACTCATGCACGCACATCGAACATACAACATACTATACATGTGTATATGAATATATGCACATATTTGTACAGGTATAGCCTTCAAGTCGTGTAACAACCAACCAGCCCATAGAAGCAACTCAGGCTGCAATTAGCGCGAAATTATACGCTTCGAAGGCGCATATGCGGCCGCTCATCGTAGCTCGCTAATTGCTTCAACTTCTACATGCGAACACATGGCACGCATACATGCATAGATACGCACATACATATACGTGTATGTATGAGTGATCAGAGACCATTATATGCGAGACTAGTTGCATATAGTTTACCGTTACATCGTTGGCATGGCTTTAAATTGATTACAAGACATTTTGACAGCAGCAGCAAGAATGCCTACAAATCTTATCTCCACACACTCTATGGATGAAAATCTTGAGTCGAGCGGTTTCAACTCATACTCATACTTTTTACCAGTCTCAAAAACAAGAGGAAACGGTATAGCTGAACAAGTTTATATGAATACCCTATAAATAATAAATAATAATATTACATTTATTTTTATCTCATTAGTCTTTATATAATTCTGTCCTCAACATTTATTAAACTTTATAAAATCTTTAAACTTCGATCATGCCTCTGCGATGATTCGAACCATCGATGATTCGCCTAGCTCGCTGAGTAAAAATAATCCACACTAACCAATGAGTCCGAAACCTGATGTCGAGGGGATGAATCCTCTGGGTTGAAAAATTAAATTAAACTTGAAAAATGTCGCTAATAGCACAATGCAAAACTAATATTGTGAATTATTATTGATATTAAGTATTATAATTTTAACTGTTTATATTATTGTTTTGATATTCTTATATTGCGGTGCGAATCAACTTGGCATGGTGACCAAATACACAATTATTTTGACGAAGCTAATCATATGTTTTTGTCAATAACTGGTTATTGGTTTAAGATATCAAAGGAAACTTTTTTTCTCAATTACATATTGGTATTACAAACTTAAAAATATTATAAAGGATATATTTTTATAAGAGCTTTTAAAGTTCTTAATCAAGCTACATAATTTTCACGGGCTAGCTTAAGTATTTTGACAATGGCCATTAACAAAAAAACAAAGTTTAACACTAAACAAAACATAAAATATGAATTGTAGATTAATAAAATGTATATCCTCCTTTGGCTTCAATAACTTTTTGAAGACATCTTGGAACTGAGTCCACCGGACGTTATACACATATTTTTTTTTACGAAGTGGGTGTAGGGTTGTTTAAAGTCGGGTCCGCACAACTCTAGTGTTCCATCCGGAATGCACACAAAATACTAAAATAAAAGTGACTGATGCGAAAGCAGCTAAGGAATCTATATGGGAAAAAACGGAAGGAATTCCAATTTAATTTATATAAGTAAGTATCTACGAGCTCTAACCACTATTAATTGGTACGACTATTTTTGCGACTATATTGCAGCTTTCAATTACTTATATTGCCCAAACATATTTATACATAATTTTTAAAAAGGTTATTGAATTACCTTTAATTTCATATCAAAGCATGCATACGTTTCACATAACAATAATGCAAAAAATCAATTTAAATAAGTCAACTTTCATAATACACGTAATATTTTTGACCATTATTTTGACCATACAATCTTCAGGAGTTAGAAAGTCCAACATATTCTGAAATTTTGATTTTAATACAGATTTATAATAAATAGAATCAGGGCAAATAAGTATTGCAAGTTTGGAATTGAATATGTATTATTAGGATAGGTACACACGTACATTATGTTATAGAATAGGATTAGGGACTAAACCATTCCATTAACAATGTTTCGAGTACCCGCAATTGTACAACCTAATTGTTGTTGTATTAATTGGACGTTTTTCTTTTCGTTAAAGTTTGGAAAACATAATTTTTTAATTTTTTTCCTTTTAATATTTAATTTAATTAATTAATTAATAATTAATTTAATATAATAAAAATAGCTGCAAAACTGTTTTCTAAAAATCATACAAAACTTTTTAAATTCTGCAAATTATAATGATTTTTCATTTAACAACATTTCTGACTAATGTACGTATTTATTATTTGAATAGTCGATCTATCTCTACCTCTACAATTTATATCGTAAGTGCTTCCAGATTATACCTTTTCTATGATATGTTGTGGGCCAGTAAACTTTTTTTTAAATATTTAATATCTTTTTTAACACATGTCCTGTGGCTTACAGTATGCGCGCCCTCACAGCATGAGATCGCTTTGGCTTTTTGTGCTTTGGGGGCAAACAAATTCTTCGAGCTGGGTAACAATACTGTTTTAATTTTGATGGCTTAGGGACACATGCCGTTTTTATTTTAACAGCTCATTTTTATGAAACTACTCGTAGAAACACAAAGAATGCCACTTGAACAAAATGTTTTGCATAGTTTATGACACCAGAGCTCCATTCGAAATTGTGGCCTCTTTAATGGCATAATGCAAGTTTTTCCTCCTTCTTCTTTTTTGAGTTACTTGATACTTTTCTTCACACTTTCGTCTGAGAGCAAGCGCGGCTTATGACGCATGGCATTACAAATTTCTTCTCTGATTTTTATGTTTCTGCCCATCATGGCGCATATTTTATCACTTGCTTTACAGCGCATGCGAGTATTGTGTTGAAACGATCGATCGGGTCGGATCGGATCGCCTGAGTCGCTTGGGTCTGTCGGCTTGGCTGGCTGTCTGCGTTTGGCTTAATATTTTCCACACTTGTTTGGTTTATGGCTCTTATTGTATATTCATTGATTGAGCTTTATAGTCAAAAATTTATGAAATATAAAATCACCGTTGTGCCATTTGTTATTTTGTGGAAATGTGCGGGTCGATAGCAATATTTAAACTGGAAATATAAAATCTGTGCAATAAAGATTAATAACGCTAAAAACTGCTTGAGCTCATTTCAATATGCCATATGGAATATAGTCTGACCAAAGTCTATCATGGCTTAAAATAATACAAAATTTTAATTTAATAATTTAAAACACTTAGCATGAATCGCTTTTGTCACTGCATTTATGTTTCATATAGTAAAGCATTTAAAATGCTAAATGAACACTAAAAATGGTTGGGGCGGCGAGAAGACAACTTTTAAGCTACAAATCGCAAACAATAAAACATGTATAGTGGTCGGAAGTGTGTGTAGTTATGTGTGAGTGTGTGCGTTAAATGCTTTGCTCAAATGCGTGATGTAATGTCCGCTCCTAATCGCCACGACAACAACAAGGGCAGCAGCAACGACATTAGCAAAAATAACTACCAACTATGGAAGTTTAACGTTAGTCCTGCGACATTCATAGTCTGACCAACGAACAGCAATTAAAACGGATTAAAAACGCAACAAACTGATTTATGAGCCAAGAATCTCAAATAACGACAATACTGAGAGCTGAGCTTGGATTGCTGGCTAACTGGGGATATGGGAATAGGCGGTAGAGAGTGTGCAGAATTGGCTGTGGGGCTGGGTGTGTGGGTGGCTTTGTGGGGTCGGGTCATTCGAAATTGAAATAATTGCGCAGTGAAGCAATTTAGAAGAATCACATTGCATTGCCATGCGAAGTTGTTGTTGTTGGAGCCACTGCTGCTGTCCTAATTGAAAAATATTAGAGAGCGAGTGAGACGACATGAGGCAAAAAGAAAAGTCTGGCAAGGCTGCGACTGCGGCAGTTGCTGTTGCAATTTGGCGCATAGATCTGTGCGAGGCATTCATGTATTTGGAATTTATAACCGCATATAGCGCACATAAATCTGCAAGCCGGCAGCGGCAACAGCAACAACAACAATGAATCGAACTTTATGTGTTGCAATGGCAATGGCTGCCATATGTTGCTGTTTCTGCTACCCGTGGCACTGTCGCCAAAGCTATTGCCACTGTTAGAAAGTGGTGGCAGGCGGCTTAAAGAGTGGTTCGACGGGTGCTCTGGGATTGAACGTTTTTGGGGGGTTAGCTGTACAATGCTGTACAATGCTTATAATTGCTGTTGCTGGAACGTAGCTTGTTGGCTTTTTTATGCAAGTCACACGCACACTTTGCCAATTGATGACTCTGTCCCTCTCCCACTCCCACTCTCGCTCTCCTTCTCCCTTACCCACACACACATATGTATGTATGTATGTAGCCTCTCTATCAGAGTAAAATGTAAAATTCAGTATAAATGGCAACGAAGCAGCAACATGCCACTTAAGCGCTTGCCGTTGTCATTGTTGTTGTTGTTGCTGCTGTTGCTGCTGCCATTGGCATGTGTTATGGCCTAAAGTAAATCTTCATTAGATTTGCCAGAGTGACCAAAAGCTGCTGCAACAGCACAGCCATAAAAAGCGCCCAATGCACAGTTACAGTCCAGCATTTGGTATTTATTGCCACTTTTGTTGTCATTTTAATTGATTTCAACGTTTCTGCATAAGAAAATAACTTAAAACTTTACTTTTACATACCAAAAAAGGTTTCTATAGGAAATATAAAATGATAGCTAGCTGAAATTGTTCGACATACGTGCGCTCTAATTGATTTACACTCATTGAAAGAAAACAAATCAAATAATACTTGGGAATTACGAGTGCATCGATTCAACTGCGTTCCAAATCGAGCGCAAGTCGACTTTTTTCCACCATTTCCTTCTTTAAAGAAAGCTGCTAATGAAAATTTTATAAAAGTACCTTAGCTCCTGTGCTGTACTGAATTGATTAGAGCACACTTAATACCCTGAATATCCGCCATTATTCTTTATGATCTTTTCGATTCCTGCAGGCATAAAGGGTAGGACATAAACTTCTGACCAATCTTTCTGAACATTTTTCCCATAACACCTACATTCAATTTATTGCCAGATCAATGGGATGGTCTGAAAATTACGTAACGAATGACAGAAAAATCCATCGAAACACATAGATGGCACCAAGAAAAACATCACTAGTGACCGACAACCGCACCGTTACATTAGCTAACTGAGACCCATTCACTGTGTTACTACGAACCGTAGGACCACGAAAAGTAAGTGCAAATCTGGTAGGATTGCTCGCAAAGTTCCTTTGGTTAAAATGAAAATTCGAGAATGAGGGTAAGCTTTGCAACAATTTATAAAACCTAGTGCGGACCACAAAGAAAGAAGAAACATTCTCTGCATTGATGAAACAAAGATTAATTTGCTTCGTAACGATGCGGAAAGGAACAAAAATTTAAAAAAAAATTGAAAATCTCAAGCACGGAGGTGTCGCCTAATGGTATGGCGCTGTTTTGAGTGTTCTCACACCTATTACTGTGTCCATGAGTGTATATCTCACAGACTGTAAAAACAAGGGACACCAAATTTTATTCTAAGATGCCTTATGTGAGTACACAGAAAATGTGTACTTTGGAGTTATCCTCCCCCGCAATTAGCGATTTTCCATTTAATTAAATTATATTAACATTTTGAAAACATAAGTACAACTCATCAACAAACAATTTTATGTGAGAAAATCTGCATGAAACGATATACATACATACATACGTATGGTAGGTGCGTGAGCGGATTTACAGTTATAATTTTTGATTCCTTGCCTTTACTTTTACATTCTTAAAGAGAGTATCTTGCTTGCAGCTGCAATGCAAGGCTTAGTTTTTCTCGACCTGTTCAATGCGTCGCGCCGTTTGGTTTTGGAGTTTCCGAAAACTCAGAGAAAATGTTTAATTATTAGCTTTAGATTAAATTATGTAAAACCATGTATATTAACTTGTATATGAAATGTGTAAAATATGTGTTTATTAATGCGAAAATACCGCGCGATTAATGTGCCGCGTACATACATACTTATGTGTGTATGTGTGTGTTCGTGATTTCAAATAAATTGCGCAGTGTCTCAAGTAATCTGTATGTAAATGTAAGTACGCAGCGATTTATATTAATGTATTTTTTGTATGTTTGTATGTAGACGTATGAATAGGTCTCACTCACAGTGGCCTTTACATTAGCAGACAAAAAGGCCAGCATAACAAAACGGATATACAAAAAAAGAAAGAAAACCGTTGACAGAACTTGCCGAATGTGTTGTATAACAGATTTCTAACTTGCCTTCATTTGTATGTTGATTCTGTTGTATGAATACATGCCAACAAGTTGGAGTTTGGGTCGCCGAGAGAGCGCAGTTAGATCAATCAGAAAAGCAGAGAGCGTACGATTCTCTTAAAAAATGTAAGGCAATGAATTAAGCATGGAAGACGCAATTATACTTAATAATTAATTGGCAAGGCGATAAATAATAGTTCGGTTTTTGCACAATTAAAGAAATTACGATTAATAGTTACAGTCATAAATGCAATATCTGCCAATGTTTCGCCAGCAGCTCTCTCTGTACTGTACAGATACACACCCATAGACGCTCATAGACACACATGCATATAAATGTACGCTTTTTGGACTTTATTTATTTAAATGTACAAGTTTTATATTTAAATGTGCATTTTGTAGTTTTTTGTTATAAGCATCGACAGTTATTTTTAATCAGAATAAATAAATAATTAAAGATTCCACCAAAACGTCAGATGAAACAGTTCCTTTATCACACATGTTGCCATGCAGATGTAAAATCTGCTTCGGTTGATGACGAATTAATTATGAAGTTTTGAAAAACCAACATTTGACTATGCTAGTGGGGTTGTATTGGTAAGAAAAAGAATGTTCGATTTTTCGACAACTTATCAAACTTGAACTGAAGGTACCATCTATGGATGATATGTTGTTGCTTTTGTTTGAATGGGTTTTGAAAATGAACTCTTGTATGTTTTCATTGAATTGTTTCAAATGGGGGCCTTGCAGGTAATTGCTTTTGTAATTATAAAGAAACAACTGTATTTCAAGGTATGTGGCAGTGCCAACGTAGGCTGCTATATAAGGTGCCAATTCAATGAAGGAAATTACATTTTCTACAGTTTTATGGGTGTTTTTTTATGTAGTTAGTGCAGTTACTGTAGCTGCTACCATTGGTGTACAGATATGGGTAGATATAGCCACGCAAGGATCTCAGAAAGTATAAGAGCTAGAATAATCAAACTTGGTATCTAGATTCTCTTAAGCCCGAGAAAGGGAGAGATTGTTCATTTTTTCAGATACACTCCCCCCGCTATTCGCGATTTTCTACAACTCACTTAATTCAAATTTGATAGTCACATCCAGTTAGTGATAATGTGTCCGTATATTGAGTTTCATTATGAGAGATCAATTAGAATGAAAGTTATAGCCATAAATGTAATCACTGCCCAAGCTCTGTCCGCAGCTGTCGTTATTGCTGTCGTTATTGCTGTCGTTATTGCTGTCGTTATTGCTGTCGTTATTGCTGTTTGTTGAATTAATTCTTTACTTCATACTTTCCGCTTTCCACTTATGTATGAATGTATTGAATAATTTTTATTAAATTAATTTAATTTAAAATTAATTTTTTTATTTTTGGGAGAGGGTACAGAGGGTATTTAAGAGTTGAGCACGCTCGACTCTAGCCTTCCTTTCTTGTTTATGATAAGGGGGTAAGCATCACTTGGGCCTACTGCACTTACTGTTAAGCCAGCAATGCATTTCAAAATTTAATGCCGTGGCTATTTACTACAAGAAGCACCGCCAGCAATAGTTCCGTAACATGGACTTTGGACTTTGAAAAATTGTCTTCAGACTTCGGCATCTCATTTATACACATTTTGCTAAACATAAGCGGATTGAGCACGTGGGGATAACGACACTATTTGAACAGATAGGATGTATGAGGATAGGTTAAATTTTAACAAGGTTGTGCCTTATGTCTACAGCTTCGCTATGGAGTATAAATATCGAACAAGATCATTGAGAAAACTATTTCTGTTCTTGATGGGGAATGAGTTATAAAATAGATACTTGATGTTATCTTAAATATCAGAAATAAGCGGTCACACATTTTTCTGAAATATCAAAAGTGAGTAGTTTAATAATTTATATTCACTTTTTATCTATGTATAGTATATGATAAATATAAATATTACTTAGACCAAAAGCCAACTGGCAACACTTCATAACTGTGAAAACAACAGCTGCTGACGTAGAGGAGCGTGGCGAGAACAAATTCTCTGTGGTTTCTACCGTTTCAAAAAACCGTTTGTGGTTTGGCCAGCAACCCCTAATTGTGAGCATCAGTGGGCCCGAGCAGTACATAACGCTGAAGTAACTTGTACATAACAGTAAACTTGTAAAAGAGCAATAAAGATGATTAAAATGTAATTATGCATAATTTTCTGACAAGTAAAACGCAAAGGCGAATAAGGAAAAATGTGCAGGAGGCTTAAGTTTTAATTGATGAGCTACTAAGGGTTGAGAAAATGGTCGAACCTTCATCCACTTTTTTGGGGTGTTTTTAAAAGACTTTTCGACTAATTCAGGCGTACCTGTCGCTGAGTGCAAATTAATTGGTTTTGCGAATTTGGCAAAGTAAATTATATTCTTTCGAACTTTTCCATAGATTTGTTATACTCTGTACCCAAAGGGTAAAAGGGTATATTAGTTTAGTATAACTGTATGTAACACCCACAAGGCAAAGCCCAGAAAGTATCAGTATGAACGCAAGGATCTCGAAAAGTTAAAGATATAGAATAACAAAACTTCGCATTACGTTTCTTTTTTTGGCTGAGAAGGCATAAGTTTGTGGGTTTATTCTCCGCGCTGTGAATGCCTATGCGTCCTCAAGTCAAGTTTTATAGTGATAGGTCAACCCTAAAACATGATATAGTCATAGATTTAATTATGTTCGGCCATCAGCTGTTGTAGTTTTTGGTGCAAAGGTTGAGCCCTGAACTGCACGTATAATCATTAATAGAAGCCCTCTGCAAATTTATGTAATTGAAGAAGTATGTAATTGTAATTGTATGTAAATATTGTTTGTTTAAATAATTGTAATTTTCTTTCACTAAAAAACTATTCTTTTTTTCTCTATTTTTCCTTCATGTGTGTATGATGAGAAACAGTAATTTTTTCCCGAAAAATGTAAATCTATAGCTGAAATGTGGTGCGAAGATGGGTGCGGGTGTGGTGGGTGTGCGATTGATTAACCTCATTTGATGCTGTGTGTAAGTTTGCACTTGTAATCGCAGTTATTGTCGTTTTTGGTACAATGCCGCCGGGATTTGATGGCAAGGGGATCATGTGTTACGATGTGTGTGAGGCAGGCAGGCTACCAGTACTAGGGGTTGATTGAGGGTTGAAATAAAATCATATAGCGCAGCTAACATATTAATCACATAAAGGCATAAAATTAATGTTCCGTGTTATGTGGTGCACGAAATTGATATATTGAATGTATATGTACGATACGAGTATAATTGAGACTAGTAGTGTGGGTGGGAATTTCACGAATTCAAATCTTCAGCAGGTTGTTTGGTGGGAAAGTATGTCAATGCATACATGTCTCGAAATCAATTATCCCAATTGCTTAAGGATTTTTGTGTACGTCACTACAATATACATACATATAGTATGTATGGATATATGTATGTACATATATACCATTGTATTTCTGAAAATGGGGCTCTAGTCTACGTCCTAATCGGATGAATTGCTTTCTGTTTAAGATAATATTCCTAGAAGACACTTTAAAAAGGACATTTTAAAGGTTAAAGGCTTATACATATATACTATTGTATTTTTGAAATTGGGGCTCTATAAAGAACATTTTAAAAGTTAAAGCATGTTTCAAGACTTTTAAACAAAAACCATCAATATTAAATTATTCTCCAACAGGTTTCATTTTAACTTTTCTATATTTATTTATTTTTCGTTAACCAAATATAAGTAGTGAGAAATGCACTTGAATATTCTTTTTATACCCCTCACTGAAAATTTTAAGGGAATATGTTTTTGCAGTAAAATTTGCGTTTGTCTGCCTGAAGAATATGCTTGGAAGCTTGACAATGGAGTCTAGAACATAAAGATTCGGTTTTCACGAAGATACCTTTTTATCTGGTTTTGTCACGAACGGGAAATACTTGTAGATCTATAATGGGATTGCATCCCTCACACAACCGAAGTTGTATTATTTTTGTTGTAATAGTCAGAAGGAACAATTCTATATAACAGATAGTGCGGTAAATATATCAACAATGGGCCCCTTCGATATCTTTAATAGTCCATATTGCATAATCTAATTGGCATTTGTTATAAAAAATGTTATGCATGTAACCTTAGATTAAGTGAGATCATGAACACAGTAAGGTCTTCCAGCTCTGCAACTTGGACACGGATTTTTCATTTGCTTTAGATAGAATCACTACAAAATAATTTAAATGTTTTGCGTTTGAAATGTTGGTTGTTCCATATTCTATATTACAGTTGTGTTAGGCTTTTCGAAGCGGAGGTAATCAGCTAAGAAAAGTTAGCATTAGAACCGTGTGCCCAATAGGAAAAGTGTGTGTATTTATTTTGTATAAAATGGCTGACTTGCGACATATTTGCATTCCATATACTTACACCAACTCCCACACCACACCCACTTTATGAGTTGATGTCGAGGCCTGCTCGCCGCTCATTGTTGTCTTTGTTGGAGCTGGCGACGACATGTTGAAATTCGCGCGCCAATTTAACACTTGTCATTTGCGTTTTATTTTTGTCCGTCCCATCTGAACGGACCAGGGTGCGCAGACGTATCATTTTCATTATAAATATGGTCGCTATATCTGGCCAAGCACGGCGCAGCATAAGCCACGAATTTATGACATTTTGATTTGCGTGAAATTTGCTTTTTGCACGCATGCGTTGGCTGCGTCTCCAGTTCTGTCTGGTCTGTGTATCGCTCTCGGTCTCGGTTGCCGTCTCGGTGTCGAGCTCCGTCAGTATTGTTGTATCTGTCTACAGTGGCCACGTTGCCCCGGCCATTGTGTCACGTGCTGGTGGCAGCCACAGCGAAGGCAGCGGCAGCGGCAACGGCAACGGTGACGGCGACATCGTCGTTATCCTTTTCGTTCTGTGTCACATTAAATGCGCTTAAAGCGCTAAACAAACGCGGGTCTTGGGCACATGTTGGCCCACCTATGCGTGTGCGTTGCACATTTAGTGCATGTCGTCGTCACACTCCCAGGGAGTCGCACAGTGCTCTCATTCCAAGTTAGACTAGACTATAAATATAATAGGAATATCAATGCTTCGGTTCAGAAACTTTGTAACCCTTCGTTACTTAAACCACTGCTGTAAGATCTATCTCCTCTATCTAATGTTATAAAGAGAATTTACTCTTTTGATACGGGTTTATAAACATTTAAATTATATTAAAAACATTCTTAACGTTTCACTAATTTCATGGTCGGATTAGAACGTTCAATAAATTAATAAGTAGAGATCAGAACTCTGTTGTGTGCTACATACTCGTTTGTATAATTTTAATTTGTTATAATATATTATTTTTTACTTTATAGGTTATAGGTTATAGGTTATTTTTGTGACATCGACAGCATTGTATGCCGATAAATATATACATAAAAACAAACCTAATATACTCTTGTACATTTTATGTACAGAGTATAATTATATAATGCGCCAAACCAACGCCGATTCAGATAACATTTTTGTCCATCAGATATCATATTAAATGCTTGCTGTCGAGCAACATAGTTCCTCATGCTGAGCAGCGAATGTTACCCATAGCACTTGCTTAAAAATGAAAGTCCATCTCAACAACTCCAAGATTTTTAATAGGTGGTCAAGCTCAAAAGTGGTCTTGGAATTACAAATTGTCCCGTGGTACCGTTTAATACACACAAAAATATAAGCATATATTCTTTCTGCAAGGTCTATACGGACCCATAGCCATGTTCGTCTGTCCGCCCGTCTGTTTGTCTGTACGGAGGAAGAGATCTCAGGCCGTTCTTCTGACTCCAAGAAAGTTCAAGAGTATGTTTTTGTTTCGATGCATACCATTTGTGTTCATGCTAAATTTACAAATTGGATAGAAAACTCTTAAAGTAGCATTGTAGCAGAGTAGTGGATGTCAACAATAATGAAAAATAATACAATAATTTAGTTACGTAGACGGTTTTGACAATTTATTCCTAATTCCAAATATTTTTCCAATGCGAAATTAGTTCACAAGTTGCCTGTTGGAAACTGAAGAAACTAGGTACTACTTCCACTTTGGTGAAAAATATCCTTTGTATTTATAGAAAGTCCAGCTGTTTTTGCGAACGATGAAGCTTAACCAAGAAATGGAGAACCTCTCGCTCTCCAATAAAATTAGGGCATCATACGAACGGCAGACTGTGGCCGGCCAAACAGAGTGTGTAGTTGGACGTCGTTGGAGGTGCTGCATTTGCCAATTAAAGCGAAATATGCGCGCATGCTCAAATGTTGCAGCCACAGTTGGAGTTGCGGAGCTGAAGCCCAAGGTAGACAAAGCGTCGCAGGCAACACAATTTTTGACATTTTTATGAGCAGGCAGCGCGTATATCAAATCGGTATGTTGGCCTTCTTCTTCTTCTTGTTGATGTTGTTGTTGTTGTTTTTGCCTGGCTCTTGCAAATGAAATTCCGCACATAAAACTGTGACGGCGCCCACGTAGAGTTGCGTTGTTGCTATTGTTGTGGATACCTGGAGGCGCCTGTTTCGCGCCTGCGCAGTGCTCTTCCCTTACTTTGCTGTCCTTCCTGCCTGCCAAGGGGACATATATCGTGCGAATATTATTTATATGTGCTCGGCAAAGAGCACAAATGAAACGCAAATATTTATCACGCTTCTTTTTTCCGCGACTCTGCCGCTGCCTGACTTATTGACCAAGTGCCCCATGCACAGCATAAACAACAATAACAACAACAACAACAACTACAACAACAACTACAACAAAATCGACTCAAGCTTCCAAAGGAACTTCAACTACCAATACAAATCGAACTGTAGGTGGCTTTGGTCACTGGTCGATGGTCGATGGTCGATGGTTGATGGCTGATGCTCTGTAGTTGGTGGGGTCTGTTGCATTGGCTCTTGTCATCTCCCGTTGTTATTTCGCTCATAAATTTGCGCATAATATTTTTTCGTGTTATTTGTGGTTTTTTTTTGTTTGTACAGAGAAATTTCGTACTGAATTATTGAACATGCTGGCGATTTATGGGCCAATGGTTACGAGGCTCTAAACTGATTGGCTGGAATTTATCTGTTGTGGTTAACTCTTTTGTTATTATTTTTTCAAAATTGTAATTGTGTCGAAAGATGTATGCTTTATACTAAATATTATGAGCTGCTGTGGTTATTTATTGATGACGTTGACATATTTTGATTAAACTTTTGAACAATCATTTTCCATATGCTATTGGTATTCTGCGTCGTGCATTTCAAATTGATTGTGGTAGAAGCTGCTAGCAGGATTTAAAATTTAAGTCCTGTTGTTATCCCGGGATTAGAAATTCCTTGATTCAACAAAAAAATTAAAATTATTCATATTCAAAATTATTTTAAAGCGCCATTATCAAGTACAAACTATTTTTCTGCCAACAAAATGTTTCCCTAAAAAACAGTCTAGATAACTTACGTATCTGCAATTAGATAATCAATATTATTTAGTACTTCAGATTGTTAGCGGTTATATGAACATATCATTAAACGAAGAAAAAACCAAATAGTAGCAGACGATTTTTTGGATCAAGGTGTCTTTGGTTAGGGGGTACTGTAAATTAAAAATATACAATGCAAATTTTTCCATACCTTCAGAGAGCACATACCTTAGCGTATTTTGTTGTTCTTGCCCGAGCCGAATTCTCCATTGTGCCTTACAACAAAACACTTACTCTTTCATAGCCATCTGCTATTAACCACGGCTATATACCCTACTGTATCCAGAATATATTTATCTATTCATTATCCGAGTATGACAACATTCTCAATTTACAAATGGGCTCCAATTATTGTGCTCACAAAATATGCATACAAGTAGATTACAGCACTCCACTTCAGGCTTAAAATATGCAAGTCAAGACGCATACTTTTGAAATTGTACCGTGCAATCTTTGGGTTATTTTTGAAGTTTTCGGCTGACATGCACGCACATCAAAAAACATCAAAAACATCAAAAAAAAAAAAAGCGGAGAAGTATAAAGAACGCCTCACGAGTTTTATAAATTAGCTGTAAGGTGCCTATATGTCTGCCATAAAAACAAAAGCCATTAGCTTTGACCCACTACGGCTGGCCGTCATCAAGAATATCGTCGTCGCCGTCGTCGCCGTCGTCGTCATCATCATCTTTGTAGCCGTCGTCGATGCTGTCTGTACCAGACATATTGAATATTAAGGCAAGCGCACGTTTAGCCCCGGGCCCGCTGCTCGGCAAGGAGTCACAATCATAACTCCAACGAAAAACACTTTACAGATCATTGATCATCATCAGTGGACAGAGAGGATGGGAGGGCGGACGCAAGAGAGGGTGAGAGCGATAGCCAAGTTCACAATTGTGATTATGATTCATAAGCGTTGTTGTTGCTCCAGACCAGGCCAGCACACCTTATGATTGAGTGCGGTTTGAATGCAGCACCAAAATTACCGGAATTACTCGAATGCCTGATACCGCTTTTTTAAACACTCCTTTAAATACCCTTTAAAAGATGGTGCACGTGACTTGCTGACTGCAGTTTTTATGTCAACATTCAAGAATGGTGCGCTTTGAAGTTTGCTTTCGTTCGTGATTCGGTAAGAATCACAAATCTGAATCAACCTGAGACACAATCAACCATCATATTTACTTATGGATTGAGGTATAATATGTAGTCGTTGCATATGGATATACACAAACATAGCTAACCACCTTTAAGAGGTGCGTATACTTAATTATCGAGAGGTAGGAACATGCGATCAATAACGACAATCCTCTTTTATTATTAATGTGCACTTGTCGCGATTATATCTGTGCCTTAATTGAAGGACTAGATGAAGAGAACGGGAATGCATTGAAGTGTATTGCTTATTCGGCAATGTTGTGAAAAACGCATCATTTTCGTTCTGTTTTTTTTTTTTTGATTCAAGCAACGGCCAACACCTTAGAATGGTCGGTCTGGCGTGCCTTTTCGGTATTCTTTCAGTCGCCCTTTTTTCGTTTTGTTTTAGATAAATGAATTTGCGCTACTTCAAGCGACATGCTGTCGTGCTGGACTTGGCACAGTACCTGTATCGGGGCCTATCAACAGCAGCCACTGCAGCAGCAGCAGCAGCAGCAGAAGCATCAGCAGCAGCGGTTGAGGCAGTTCGTCAATCAGTCACTGTGGTGCTCTCGCCCGTCGTCTTGATTGAAACACTTGGCTGGGCCTTGCATGTGCGTTCGAGCTGTTCCCCCTTTGTTGTTGTTGTTGTTGTTGCGACTGCTCGACTGAGGGCGCAATTATACCGAAAACCATCCATAATTATAGAGCGGCAACATATTTCGAAGTTAACACTTTCGTAGCCATAGCTTTGGGAAATCGCTGCAGGCAAATTTTATTGACGCATCACAATTTAATGTTCAGTTGCATGAAGTTTGTCGGTATCGGAGCAGATTGCCGATCGCATCGCTGGCCAGGGAGATCATCATTTCATAAGACAGTAGATGCAGTTGCGGAGTAGCCCAGAGTCCCTCGCAGTCGGAATTCTGGTCGTTATAATTTTATTAATAACATTTTTGGTTGATTTTTATGTTGTAGATTGGAATCTCGTGCAGCGGAAAGAGTTTTGTCAAGGCACGCAACACACATCTATACTTTTGGGTATGTGGCAGCTTCGCCTTAAGATTATAAGCCAGTCAGGCTATACGAGTATGCCATGTAGAAGATTCTTGGCAAATTTCTGATATTTTTATTATGAGTTCGTCTTTGGAAGACATTTTGTAAACATGCAATATACAAGGTGTATAAAACATGTCCTTCATATAAACCAGTTCTTAAATTTTGGATGGTTTAAGTTGATATGGTAAGGGAGTTCTTAAATAAATAAATAATTTGATTGGGAAATCAAGTTTTTCTATAATTCTTTAAGGAAACCACTGAGCATGTTTTAGTCAGTACTTTTAAATTCAGTTGGAATTGATTTATTAGATGAGTACAGGCATGGTTAAGCCGATACGGCCTTCACATAGTACACGTATATCTATAAAACAGGGTATTCATAACTAAGCTATGTGAGTTCAAGCAGACTAAGTTTTAATGATTCGGTGCATGATATCATAGAGCTGCTTGAGAGAAAGCGGGTACAGAACTTTCAAGACAGTACACTCGTTCTACAGGGTGCGCCATCTTTTATGTCAGTATGCAAACATTGAATATCCTTGAAAATAAATAAGTATGAGATATTTTTATTTAATTAGGTTCTGTACAATTTCTTGAACTGAGGTTTTCATCACTGGTCTACTCAAGTCAATCGGTTCACTAATGACAAAGTTATTCAATATCTACATACCGACATAAAAGATGGCGATTTAAAGATGCCTGGTCACCGGTTGTTTTTTATTCATTTTTATAAAAAATAATGAGTATTCAAATTTGGGACCCACTTTTAGCTTTGAATAGAATAACCAACCGTGACATATGTTAGGTAAAATGTAGCTGATTTACACTTTTAGGGAGAAGTTAAAACAGAAAACTATTTTTTTGTTGTTTTATATTTCGATTCTGCGAATGTTAACCAAGCTCGGATATGGAAAAAACTATAATGGTATAATTGGGTTTTGAATATTGATTGCTTTTTTGGGATCTGCATAACCTACAGTGTTACTGTACCACACTAACTGTACTCGAATACGTGCTATTTGGCCGTTGGGTTGCTCCACAAACCTTCCCGCTGCCAATTTAATGGCAATAACTATGCGCATTCCAGCAACCATTTGCGCAATCATTAAACGCGAAACTAATTTGTGCCTCATGAAAGCTACTCAGTTTTCACTTGCTGGTTGCAAGTTGCAAGTTGGCTTGTTGCACACGTTACAGCGGCTGACAGGCCGACAAGATGTTGTGTCGTCGTCAAAGGCAGCGCCTGGCTGCTGCATCTGTCAAGAGTATCTGAGACTCTGGGGCGAATCCAGCATAAAGTTGTTAAATAATGGGCAATTATCTGAGCCAGAAAGTAGGTGTGATGATAGCTGTCTTGCTGCTGTCCGATCTCAAAGTGCGTTTGAATGCGAACGCAACAACAATAAAATAGCAAAAATAATTGAAATGTAATTTCTTGTAATGTAAGCTTAAGCTGAAATCGCTTTCGGCCTTTGCTCAGCCGTGTGCCACTAATTGATGATGTTACGCCAATGCATGGCGCCACTTGTTAATCAAAATTCCATAAACTCGAGCATTTTACGGTGCGTTTTGGGCCGCAGCGTGTCAAAAGTTGTTCGGCCACTGTACCAGTGCTGGTGCCAATTAATATTGGTAAGTGGCTGGCCAAGAATACGCTGAAGTCTTTTGATAGGTCACATCACATCATTGATCAACTTTATTTTGATTGCAATAACAAATGATCTCCCGAAAGGTGCACTCAAAAATTGTCCGTGAAATTGCAATAAATGAGCATTTTCTGTAATTGGTTTGATTCGTTACAGACTCTACGGAGAAGGTTATTGGGAATTGTCAGCAGGCGCAGCAGCGAACTATCGACAGCTTCTCCCAAATTTCTATTGAATAAATGAGCAAAGAAATTTCGCATTGTATCGAAAGAATTGTTCATGTAACACAAGAAGAATGAAACAATCCGATACGAGCTTAATTGTAGGAATTTATATCCGAAAACCGATAATACAATATGTGACATACTTGTCGTCCATTTAAATTGTAATATTATATTGAGTTGTATTGGTTAAATATATCTTTTATCTTAATCTTATGTCAATCGCAAGGTATTGAAACATAGCTTCAAAATTTGTATTCAGCTTTAAAAGCAATTTTTATGAATTTAAAAACAAAATCCATCCTTCAGCCCGTACGAAGTCAAGGATATCCAATAATATAAATGCTAGAGTCACCAAAATTGCTATGCTTGTTCTCCTAAGACCGATTTTCGACTTTTTCTTTCGTTGAAAAGGTACGTTCGTAATATTGGACAACTATATTAATCTAGGAAAGGGAAAGGATATGGTAAGTTTAGTAAGTTTTAGTAGCAATTTCATTCTTGAAGATCCTATTTATGTCCGACAGTTGGGCAAGAAAGTATTTTTGGAAATCAAATCAACTTTTCCATCTTTTCTCCCTGAAGACGATTGATTTCCTCTTTAAGCTAAATACTGTTTTTTTTAGAATTGTAGAGGTTTCCTAATTTTTTGAAATCCGTCTATGAATGTCTGGTGTGAAACTTATTCTAACTATCTAAAAATGGGTATTTCGTATTTATTGTAATATACTATTCATCGTACTTTAGCAATCCTTGTTATAGTGATATAGGCTCTTCTATTCTAATCTTTAGCTATCTATTCTAACTGACAAAAAATTGATATTTCGTATGTTAATTGTACTTTATCGTTCTTTAGCAGGTATTTACTTACAAATTCGTTAGCAATCCTCGTTATAGTGATATAGGCTCTTCTGGCTAAGATATCGGCGAAAAATGAATTTGCCGATGAAAGGAAAGCGTTATGTGGGCATGGGTATCCTGAACTATTATGCCGAAAATAAATTGATTTTGCCAAATTGTTTTGTTTTTATTATTTTTAAAAGTCCTGCTTACTTTGAAAGTTATCTTGTAAATTTCTTGTTAAATAAACGAATTAATAATTGCAAAACGCCGACCTGTCGATAAAAAATGGTTTATTAATTATTAAATACAAATAAGCTCAACATACCACATAGTTGTCACTTCGCTGCCACTTTTGATTTTGCATCACGTAGACTACTATATTCATGAAATAATTAAAATAAAACAAATTTATTCAAAAAACAAAAAGGAGAAAAAAACTGATACAATGCCATAACTCTGCCACTTTATGAGCAATTAATTTATGCGTTGACAATTCTAATGACTTTTGATATTTTTTGCTGCCACTCAGGCGATTCAAGCGCTTCATATTAATACGTAGTATAGGGGAGATACTTATGTACATAAATACATACATACATATGTATAGCGCAGTCATTCCAGCCAGTCAGTCAGTCAGTTAGAGAGTCGTGTGTTGCTCGTTTGGGCGCGATAATCAAGTTGAAATATGCAGAAAATAATCATAATCATAACAATAAAACGAATTGAAGTCAACGCTAACTAGTTGATTTGATAAAAGGCCGAACCGAATGCCTGTAATTTGATATTGTGTTAAGATTCCTTGGCTTTTTAAGATGATGACTGATCTTGACGCCTGATAGTATCGAGCGAAAACAAAGTAATATACAGTCGAGATTGCCTATAACGACTCAATTATTACATACATATTAGGGACATAGTAAACAATTTCGGGTGACGAGTTTGCTATAAAACAAAAAGTTTGTATACTCCCAGAAAAATTCCAAGAAAAACTGCATACTTGGTTTTTTGAGATTTTTCTTGGGGCCTGAAATATGGGAGTTTTCCTGTAAAAAAAATGTTGGGGCACAAAAGGAAACCGCGTCAACAGCCCACAGCCCAAACGGTAAAAGCTAGGAAATTTGGGCTCAAGTATCCTATCATAGTGTAGGTGCGCACTAAGAAGGGATTTTGGAAAATTCGAGCTCCAATGGGGGAAAAACTAGCTCCAAAGTTTGTTTGAAAAATCGAATATGCATACTCGGATTTTCGAAATTTGTGGTGGAGCTTGAATTATTGGGGTTTTAATATTTATTCACCTTTTCAAATAAAAAGTTTGTGTTATACATTTTTTCCGACCGGTTTTAAATTTGGGGACTGTAATCTACGTAACTAAATGTATGTATGTTCATTCGTCTTGCACTGTCAGAGCAAGAAATGTTAATTAATTAAAAAATTATTTAACATTTTTAAAAATAATTTTTTTGTTGTTTAGTACATTTGGCATTAAGGTTTTCATTAGTAACTTTATGCAGCAACAACAAATTACAAAATTACAAAAATTTAAATGTATGTACATATCAGCGTTGCCGAACGCTCCAATTTTGGCGGGACGTCCCGATTTATAAATCAAAATTAAATGTCCAGCGTCGGACTTTTCGGGGATAACTCGACCGTGCTGAGGAAGCACACAGTTAAGTCAGGACTGACATTCCGCCCGGTGCTTTACGAAGATATGTATGTATGTACGTATAACCATACATAGTACTTATTGTACTATATTTGCTATTTGGAAAATGAACTCTTTAAAAAACTTTTGAGAGCGTCGAAAGAAGAATATCATATAGTAAATAAACTTATAATTATAAGCACATGGCAACGATTTGTCTGACGTTGTGAATCGTTAAAATTGTGTCTGAGGGCAACAAAAGTGTTCAAATTCTTTCCAGTTCTCATTTTACTGAATAAGAAAATAAATAATTTATTTATTAGAATTATGCATAATTATGATGATAGCGCTGATTGCTGAAATAAAAACATATTTATAATCGTGTGGTGCTATGGTATTGAGCCACCGATCGAGCCTATGTTAGCTATAAACTTGATCTGCGTGTGGATAAAACAATCTAAATACAGAGTTTGGTGTCCCTAGCGGTTGTGGTTCAAAAGTTTTCCATGCTGATGGGGATTAAGGGATTAACCAAAACGGTATCTGCCTGTATGTTGTTTAAACTTTTAACGCAAAAAGAAAGCCAATATTAGTACACCTAGCCCTCGCTTAACACGACCTCTTTTAGTACGAACTCGGTCTAACACGATTAAGAATTAGCTAACTTTTCCTCTCGGTCTCACACTATAGAAGATAAAAATATTTAAAAAAAAAAGAAGCGCATTACTTTAACTCACTTTTGTAGTTGGAAAATGCTCCAGGTCATGCAATTAATACTACCTTATTGTGAATGTTAAAATTAAAAGTTCGCACTTTCAAAATATAATACGCGGGACTCCATCGATGTAATCAGTATTGCCTTGAATTGTTGTTTATTTTACCTCTTAGAGAGCTTAAGGAGAAAACATTGACTGGATATGGGTATATGACTAGCGGTCACCACAAAGAACAAAAATATTACCACTAAAAAGGCTTATGAATAAATTATATGCCAAAGTCACCAAATGTTTCTTTAATTTTATATAAGGCTGCTGCAACATTTTTCAAAATATTTTCCTTTTTAATAAGATTAATCTGTTAATGATTAATATTCAACACTTGGAGTAACTTTTTGTTAATTTGGAATAATTTTTGACCGTAAAAACAGCGGAAATGTAAACAGCAAAACCTTTTTTTGTGCATATGCCGAGATCTAGGAACGTAATCCCATATTTTTTAAGGAGTCCATGTCTAGCTTAAGACGATTTCATTCTAGGTATATTCTAGGGATACACAATCAAAATTAAATTTTGAAACAGTTCAGATTGTATATTATACAGGGTGCTCCATCTTTTATGTCGGTATGTAAACATTGAATGTCTTTGAAAATAAACAACCGATTATTATATAATTATTATATTATATTATTATTATAATCATCAATATATAGCTGTGATAGATACATACATAGTATGTATGTATAAGAGCCGAACATAAAAAAAAAATGGAAAGAGAAATATATATATATATACAATGGATGAAACTTAGAGAATAAGGCGACTCTTATGACACACAAGGCTGAAGAAGAAGCGCTTTGAAGAAATATGTGCCTTCATATTTAAAAATTGCTGGCCGGGCTCATTTCGGCTTGTTTTATGGCGTTCAAAGTGCTTTTAAAATCAATTCCCTTGTCACATTTAAAGCCGCAAGTTCTGCGAACGCCACTGGGACGGAGTTCTAAATCAAGCGAAGCGCCCCAACTCTGACATGTGTGCAACATTGTCGTCGTCACATTGGCGCTATCTTTTTTGCCGTTGTTGTTTTTGTTGTCGGTGGTGCTTGAGAGTGGCGTTGAAATTACTTGCACTAAATTAAAAATGGTAAATGAATGAAGAGTAGAAAGGGCTGATAAAGAACAAAACAAAAGGATAAAAAATAATTTCATGGCCTGTCATAAATGTCGGCTGTTGCAAAGCATCTTTGCCGCTACTCCTCTTGAAGCTGCCACATTTGCTGCGGCCGTGGTTGCACGGCATCTTCATCCCGATTCCTCGCATTGCTTCGTGCAACGGCCAGCGGTTTATTATGATCTTTTAATAGCCCGCAATTTTCTCACCTCGCAAAGTGTGAATATTATGGTGTAATTGCATCAACGCATCAACTCCTACCAATTTTGGCTAAGGGCTACAAATGCCGCGCCAATTGCAAAAGATGCTGGCAGTTGGCAGCAGTCGGCATGGTCAGTCGCCAGCTCTAGGTCAGGCTCGAGCAACCTGCCCTCGTTTTAGCCACATCGTAACTTCTGTTGGGCCGACTTCAGTCGCTCAACTGCCATGGCTGCCTCTGCCGGTCTGGGGTCTGGATTGGGGCGTTGATTGTGGCGCAACTCCTTCTTTTCCGTATCGCCTGCCTTTGCTGGATGCCGACGGCTCCGGGCTGGTCGCTGGCATTTATGAAATTATTGCAATACTGCGTAATTATTTTTTGTGCTCTTAATTTCTCGATCTGAAATGGTTATAAGGAATAATTTATGTGTGCATTAATAAATAAAAACCAAAAACAGCAATGAGTTCGATGTGACGAACATTACATGCTTCTAAAAATGTATTGTGGAAAATTTAGTTTCAATACTTTTTATATCCTACACCCACAGGTCTGTACACCCCGTCTATACATACTCAAGGATCTCGGAAGGTATAACACTTAGAGTCACCGAACTTTTCCGAGAAAACTTGTACTTGTAGTTTAGAATGATTATTAGTCAAAATATTTTTTGCATATGCCATTAATAAGAAACCACATTCGAACAATATATTAGGGAAATTGAATTTCGTTCCTATAGTGTCGCACAATGACAATATTATATTAGTGATATATGTACAAGGAACGAAATGTAACAGTATATATGTAAATATATTCTTGATCCGCATCAGAAGCCGAGTCGATTTAGCCTGTCTGTCTGTCCGTCTGTATGAAAAGCTTAATCTCAGAGACTATAAGAGCTTTAATAGACCTTCAATTTCGCGCAGAAATGCGTTATACTCGTATGTGTATGCAGTGGGAGTTTATTTTATTTACATATATATTTTTGATGTACCGCTTTATTGATTTCTCAGAACAGCCGTAATTCTTGGAATTCGTAGTCAAATTTAGTATGTAATTAAATCTGGCTATTCTTAAGTTCAAGTTAAAGTAGAAGTGGTATATAATCGTAACACAGAGTATATGATATGAGATATGATATACAATCCATGTTAACTCACCACCATGGAAATAATTGTATACCCTTCACTGAAAGTGAATCGTCATCCACGTAATTTTACTTAGAAATGAAAGATCAGATCAGATATTGGTATTCATTGATATACAAGTTTGAATACGAAATGGGAAATACAAAACAAATATTAGGTCTGATCATAATTGAAATCACTGCTACTGATTCTATAAGTGGTTCCAAATGGCTTTGAAAACAATCACTTGCTCGGGATCCGATTAAGTAATAAGTTCTCTTACACATCGTCATGGAGAAGTAATGCAAGAAACGGGTCTATTTAATATTGTTATACCCTGTACCCTGTACCCTGTACCCGAAGGTAAAAAGGATATATTAGGTTTGTGCAAGTATGTAACATGCAGACATGCAACGACCCCATAAAGTATATACATATATTCTGAATCAGCATGACGAGAGAAATCGATCTAGAAATGTCCGTCCGTCTGTCCGGCTGACCGTCTGTTCGGCCGTCTGCCTGGATGAGCGCCTGGATTTCGGAAACGGCTGACCGTACATAAACCAACGTTGGTATGCTAACGCTCCTAGTCCCTAGTCTCTACGAATTTATTTTACTTTTTTGAGTTTTCCCCCCCTTCCCCCGCTACAGAATTTCGTCAATACTGTCCACATTTCAAAAGTTACATAAACCAAACTCTGCACATATAATTTATATATAACTATCTACTTTTGTATCAAATTTAATCTAAATCGGTTAATTATAAGAAAAGTTAGGTACTACGTCCACAAGCTGCAGCTGAAGTTCGCTCTTCTTCTTTACATCATTAATAATTTCTAGATATGTTTAAAACACAATCAAGACAATAAAACTGGTGTGTCGTTACAGATAATATAAGCTTGTATAAAGAATGTAATGTATTTAGTTGAATAGGAATATCATTAGAGAAGTTAAAATAAATTCATAAGTTGTCGTTTGACATTGATCAAAGGTTCCAGGCTTGTACTTGTCATTCATTCTCGATTCTCATTATTTTGACGTGCGTAGTTAAACAGTAGAAAGCAAAATGCTCAACGGCGGATTTGGGAACCTGTTAGGGAGGAAAGGAACATGGGCCAGCCCATCCAACAACAATTCGGAATACCCCAACAATACGGGCTTCAAATCGGGAGAGCTTCAGAGTGCGGAGAACGGTGCTATGGTAACCACTTGCTCTTCAGTAGTGGGCATCAAGTTCGATCGCGGGGTCATGATTGCCGCCGACACTCTCGTCTCGTATGGGAACCTGTCGCGCTTTCAGAACATCGACCGCGTCTTTAAGATAAACCACAACATATTATTGGGCGGCAGCGGAGATTTCCCAGACGTTCAGTGCATTCACCGAACCATCGAGCAGAAGATGTTAGAAGATCAGTTCTATGAAAAGAACATCGACATGCGTCCGCAAGCCTTGTCCACTTGGCTCACGCGTATAACCTATACCCGCAACTTATGGATGAAACCACTGTTCGTAGATCTTGTTGTCGGCGGCATCGATGCGGGGGGCAAGCCCTATTTGGCGAATGTCAACTTTCGTGGGCGTGCGTTTACGGATTATGTTGTGACTGCAGGATTTGCTCGCGGTATGGTCGTGCCTCTGGTGCGCCAGAGTAAGCCCCAACGTCGCGAGTTCACCGCTCAGGAAGCTTCGAATTTAATAAGCAAATGCATGGAGGTATTGTATTATCGTAACGTTCGAAGCATATCCCAATACACCGTGGGCATTTGTACCGAAAACTGCTGCGACGTTGAGGGGCCATTCAAAGTTGATGAAAAGTGGGACGTGGCTGATATGATCAGGGGTTACTAAGTATGCTGCCAGTAACACATATATATTTCCTATTTTCATACATTGGTTGCAAATGAATTCGTTAAATTCTTGTTAAGAAATAAAAGGATTGCCGATAAGATCCCAATTGCAGCGAATTTGTGGTTAATCAAAGGATCTAAAAGGATGTGTTCCTTGCTTTGAAAATTAATTTTCTTTTTAAATCAGATATATTTTAAGTAAACTACCTAAATCTACAGTCGTTTCTAAAATTACAATATTTTTGCGGCGTGGGTTTCTCTAAATTTAAGAAAAAACTTTCTGAAAATGTTTTCTAAATTGAAAGGCGTTTTCATTTTTTTTTTGGCAGTTGGCCACCAACATTATAAACAGTGAACAGATATATAAAACTAATAAATATATAAATAAATATAAAAAAATAATAGAGCTAGAGTCTTAGCAAACACAGAAAGGTTGGTACATCCTCTACCGACTTTCAGTACCTTCTTTCAGTATACGACTCGATAATGTAAAGAACCTAGATCTATATCATTGGTATGGGGACATTTTTCAGTTGCAGTCTTAGTTGTCTCCAAGTAAGTGTGTTTCTTTTGTCGATTTCTATTGATATTACATTGCATGTAACTACAAGTATAATGATTTTTATAACAAGTAAAAAATACCAGTAACAAGAACCAGAACAAGAAAATCAACGCACATTGCGTTCACACCCAGTCGGCTATATTTTACGTGAAATAAAGCTCTCAGTTTGTCGTAGCTGGTTCTAAAACCGGCAACTTCCTATCAGGCCAGTTCCCTTGTACATTCCTGTAGTTGTTGTTGTTGGTGTTGTTGGTTTGATGGTTGTTGTTGTTGTTGTTGCTGCTTGTTACTACTGCTCTTGCTCTGCTGCTGTTGATACCAATTTGATGGCATAATTTCAGCAAGCCCTGCGGCGATATAAATTTGTTCGTGTCGTTGTTCTTGTTGTGCGCCGCCACACTGCCAAAGTGGCAAATTTAATGCCAAACAACGACGGCGCATCCTTTCTGCCACTCATGGCCTGGCATGGATTTCAATTTTATGCCCAAAAGGTACGTCAACATGTCTGCTAGTCTTGCTCCCTGCTTTCTGCTTCTGCTTTTGCCTCCCCAGCCCGCCCATCCTCCCCCTCCGTCCACTGTCTACGGGATCGTAGAGGTCCGCATAATTGTCGGTCAGCCCACGGCTGCCACTGGAGTCAACGCCACCGCTCCCACCGCTCCCACCGCTCCCACCGCTCCAACCGCTCCGACGGCTTCCACCGCTCCGACTACACTTCAACACACTTTCGTTACGCTTTTGGTAATAATTATGATTGCTGCGCGTCCAGTCTGTGGACTTCTAGCGTTTGCTACGCTTGATGACCCCCAGAGGTGTTAAAAATTGGAAAATGCAAATGCAAGGCGCGCACATAAAAATAATTTACTTTTCGCTAGTTACAGGCAATAGCGGTAGCAGCTACTGCACAGTTGGACAATGTAACCATCCATGTGGATATTAATTACTTTTTTACAGAGATACAGAATGTAGAAATCAATGGGTAAGTTACTGAAATGATGAATGATCGAAGTAATACCATGTAATACAGTGATTCTTCGAATCAAAATGACACAACATTTCAAGAATCAACTATAGACCATGTTGATAGTCGACAATTGGTCAAAGAACATGCAAGATTTGGGCGCAGAATTTATTCCTTCAACATAGGTGAAAAATGCAAAGTCAAGCCTTAATAAGATTAAAATTTTAGTCGAATTTGATACACATATAGTACTTTAAGAGTGTTATTTACTGTATAATGTTAGAGTGAAAATTACAAAATAAATGTACATATTAGGGTAAATATTTTCATTATTCATCTGAAAGTGCAATTTATAATTGAATTGTTAATTAATGAATTGTTCCCTACTTCAATTGTTCCTAGTTTAAACAAACATGACAAAAATTTTAACCTGTTTGCCTTTTTATACCCTGTACCCGTAGGGTAAACAGGGTATATTAGGTTTGTGCAAAGTATGTAACATACAGAAGGAAGCATCTCCGACCCCATAAAGTATATATATTCTTGATCAGCATGACGAGAGAAATCGATCTAGACATGTCCGTCCGTCTGTCCGTCTGTCCGTCCGTCTGTCCGTCCGTCTGGATGAACGCGAGGATCTCAGAAACTATAAAAGCTAGAATAACCAAAGTTGGCATCCAGATTCTCCTAGGTCCGAGTAAGGACGAGTTTATTTTTTTTTTTTTAATTTTCCCCCCCTTCCCCCGCTACAGAATTTCGTCAATAGCGTCCACATTTCAAATGCTACCTAAACCAAACTTTGCACACATAATTTATATATAATTGTCTACTGTTGTTCAAGAAAAGTTATTAGCGAAACAAATTCTCGCCAGTACAACCCCCACAAACTGCAGCAACAAGTTCGCTCTTCTTCTTCCTCTTTTTGTTGCTGCTATGGGCGCATATAACTCAGTGACGGAAGTTTACCTGGGTACAGGGTATTACACTGTCGGGCTTGCTCGACTGTAGCGTTCTCTCTTGTTTTAAAATAAATATTGCCCATGATGGATAGGGATCTTCGAATTGTCCTTCAAATTTCAAATTTATTTTATTTAGTAAATCAACAAAAAGTGCTGTCAGTTGGCCAGCTATGCCCCGAATCATAGCCATATGTGGTCAGAGACATTATAGACCTATCAGGCTAAAAAATAGGAAAAGTAATTCTACTTAACAGCTAATTAAGCATAAAGACAAAGAGTTAAAGGGAAATCTCCCATTTATCATTATTATCATTTATTATCTATTAAAAACTACGTTTCATTACTCGTTTTCTGAATAACCGGGTGCCGTCTATAAATATGTTCTTATTTTAGTCGATCCTAATCATTAACAGATATATAGATATAACAGAAAGATATAGTGGGCCCTATTTTCATTCTTCCTGTTTTACCATTAGGGGTATGGATTCCTTTAGTTGCTTGATGGCATTTTCTTCTTCAGCTAAAAAAGACCTTAGTATTAAATAAATTTGCTTAGAAAAAATTAAAAAAAAAAACTGATATAGAAAAGTTAGTGGAATTGGAGTTAATTAATCCTATTTTACTCGTTATCACCAAATTGTTTTTATTATTATCTGATTCCATTTTTATTTTAATGTTTATAATTATTTAATTTTTTATTAGGTTTTTTGATACATAAGACTAAGGTTTCCAAAGCGATTTCTCGGTTGGGTGGTTGTTGTACTAGACTAATACAATGCTTAAAATTAATTTGATAAATATACATAAATAATAATATTGTGGATTGAGAATATTAATGAGTTTTATGGCGATAATTTTCTTTTTTACCTGGAAGATTACTCGTTTACAATTTTTGTCTTGATATCATAGTTGTTTGGTCGAAGAACGATCGTTCGATTGGATTTTTGCTCACTCTTATTCCGAATAGGTGACACTGTGTCGCGCTTACTTTTCGTATCCACATCTAAGCTGCGCCGCCATGAATGAAGGCGCGAAGTCCGGGCGGGACCAGGTTCTTCGTCGCTGGTTGCTTGTTGCTCGCACAGTAGCTGACACAATTGTCATTGCTGGGCTTGCTGTTGCCATGGCTGGAAAATGCCGCTCAAGATTTATGCATATGCCCCTTTCATTGGACGCTGGAGTCGAGGCTACTGGTTTTTGGTTCGGGCTACCCAGCCGCTGGCATATGCCAAGCAAGGGTTTTTATTTCTCACCAGAAGTCCTGGTGGCCAGTTGCAGTTGTTGTTGATGTGGTTTCTATACAACGGCTTTAGTTATGTTGTCTATTATTGGCTGTCAATATAAATGTCAAGAGTGGCTCTTAATGGCCTTTTTAAAAGGCGGCTGTCGGCTCCTTTTGTATTTTTCACGCGCTCTTTGAACATTTAATTAAAAAATTTCCTTCTCCATGCTACGAGTGAATGTTTCGATTCAGACATTAAAGCTGCCGATGCGGCCATATTGTTTAATGTTAATCGAAGGAAAATTAATTAAAAGAAGTGAAATTGATTCCCTAGTCGCCATGAATGGCCGGCCATGGCGATATCTCCATCACATGATGCGAGAACACTAATATTTTGAGCCTTTAATGTCTGCACCGATTGGGATGTTCGTCATGGAACAATTTCAGAATTTGTATTTATATATAAAGCGAATTTTTGAATTCACAATTGTTTTCTCGTCTAACGACATTTTCAACTATGTTCGAAATATTGCTTTGAACTAAATAAATGGTTTAATAATTATGTTAATTATTCATATCTAAACGTTATCCGATCGACTTCAATCTTCGTGTATTTAGTGAAAAATTAAACTACAAATTATAATAAATTAAGAAATTAAAGTCCCCAGCTGACCGGTAACAAGAGTTATTTCCTGGTGGACGCGATTAGAAGATTACACAATCCTGGGGCGTTCATCCTTTATTATACAATCACAAAATTACATATGTATGTATATTGTACATACCATATGTGTGTGTCGAAGTTCGGTCCTGAGCCCGATCTTGTCCAGAATCATTCATTTTAGTAGCGTTCTCACTCGCATGTACTATAAACGGAGATGGCGTCCCGCTCCCGTAAATTCGCCGCTTTGGAAAAGAACCCGGATAAAACCATAACAAGGCAGAATACCGAGAGAGAACGAATATGATAAAACAGCTATTGGATATTGTGAAATAGCAGATACTCTACTAAATCGCCAACAAGTATGCAACATTTGTTCTTAACAAGTAGGGTTAAAGGGTACTACGAGAGTAATGGCGTACCTTTTTCAATGAATTTATACAAAACATGTATTTTCGTACATTTTATATATTAATTATTTATTTTATTAGTAACTAATTTAAATAAATATTCCATTTTGTTAATATTGGATATTTTACAGTCGGTCTGTAAACGCATACACACAGACACACTCTCACTCCCACTCCCATATACACAATCACACAGACACACACACATACACAGCCACACATACACAGCCACACATACACAGCCACACATACACAGCCACACATACACAGCCACACTCATACAGCCACACAAACGCATCCTCTGCGTTGCAAAAAAACTCCAAAGTGGTCGGTAATTTGTTGATGAAAATTGTGGCATGAAAATTGTGCTGAAAACAACAAAAATGGCTTTGTTATGTTGTGCAGCCATTTTGTGAATACATATGTATATATATATATATATATACATACATATGTGCGTTACATATACCATACATACAAAAACAAGAGAGAATGTTGCAATAGAGAAAGCTCGACTGGAAAGTAGCTTAAGTCCAAAAAAAACGTTACACGCGTATAGCAGAAGTAACAATAATGCTAAAAATGCTCTTTTCGTCCGTCTGTCTGTCCGTCCGTATGAACGCAAGGAGCTTAGAAAGTATAAGAGCTAGAATAACCAAACTTGGTATCCAGATTCTCTTAGGTCCGCTATAAGTGATTTTTCATAACTTCCATGATTCTTGAAATATTTTTTATTTAATTTAATTTAAAATATTTTTGTAAATTTTATATTTTTGGTCGGAGTGGGTTGAGCCTGCTCGACTCTAGCATTCCTTTCTTGTTAAACGAAAAAAGGTGGACAAAATTGTGGATGAAAGTGCGATCCAACAACGGTTTCACTACCACAAGATAGTACATCCATATATTAAGAGCCCTATGTATAATACGCCAAATGTATGCGGTTTTCCGTCCATCTGTCTGTTTCCCAGTTCGCTTAAACACTGAGATTAATGAACCATTCAAGTTAGGAATACTAAACCTTGTATGTGTACTTGTATTGTCCACCCGGATAGATATTTATTCAAATCACATACGAGTATAGTCTCATTATTTGATAAAACTTCCATACGCTGGTCGGTGGAGTCGGTACAGTTCATATATGATTTAGCGTCCATAGAAAGGATTGATATTTATAATATTTTCAAATGTGTCCCACCATAATCGTAGGTTCAATCAAAATCGTTGTGCCACATATATGTATATATATATGTGAATATTAGTCACCCTGGTGTTTAGGCTATATACTCACCCATATATCTATGTATGTACAAGTAAATATGTCTATCTGGTTTATTTGTTACTGTGCGGAAAGGGATTTGATAAACTTTTTGCACATTATATACCACGAGCGTTGAAGAGTGGGTGCAAAAAAGTTTAAAAACAGACTTAATGGCGCCCGTTGTTCTTAAAATTTATTTTATGATCCGGCTGCTAAGCCGGAGTTGAATTTTAAAATAGACCCAACCATGCACACATTCACAATCTCACATCCATACTCTCCTCGTTGCTTATCCTTAAGGGAATGCGCCGTTTTGGCCAAAGCAGAAAACTCTTTTAAAAAAGTTTTGCGCTGTTTTTTGTGTAGCCAACAGGCAAGCGAAAAGGGGTATAATGGCAGGAGGGTAGGGGAAGGCTCTGGTGCGTTTGGCAGGCGTGTGGAAAATGGCATGTTAGCATGTGCCTTGGCTGCCAAGAACGCTGCGGGGCTTAACGAAAGGATTTATGTATCAACGCTTTAAAATTTGGTGCAGATAACGCTCATTTAATTGGCTCTGGGAGCGTGTGTGCGCCAAGCTGCTTAGAGGGGGTGCACTTGTCCTAGTTGTTTTTGTTGCTGCAGCAGAGTTTTTCAAATCGCTTAAAAAGTGCGCGCCGCTTATCTAAGCTGTTTCTATTTTTTGTTTCCCCCATTTTGAAAATGGAGTGTTGGTTGTGTGTTGAGCTTGTATCTCACTTGCATAGTACGATCAAAATTGTTGTAGCACTCATTGTATTCACGATTCACGGTACATGTTGTACATACTTACGAGTAATACAATCAAATATTACGAGCAGCAGAGAGTTGAAAAACAATAAGCTTCGTTTTTACAAAGTTATTAGCTTACTTGTATAATAAGGGAATTAGTAACTCAAATGAAACATTTTGAAAAATAATAAAGGGAATTTTTTTATTTTTTCACTTATTCTCAAATCTTATTCATTTAATCCAATTTGGCTTATTTAATAAAGGCATGGGAAATGATTGAAATCTGATTCGATAAAAACAAGATACAGCTATATAGAAAAAGAATGCCAGAAATTAGAATATAGCACCAGGGACGGAACGGAATTAAATTACATTCTTAATGATAAAAATATTAGAATGTTTAGTATTACATGTTAATAACTTTTGTCATATAATGCTATTATTGTTCTTGTATTAATATTCCTTGTCATTTGAAATTAAGTTCCTGTCATAAACGAGGTGGAACAATTAATCCCACAGATTGCGACGCCAAATAAAAGTTAAAGATATGCTCAAAACAAACTGGGTCTCAATTTGATGTTTGTGTTGGTCTTATCAAAGCTGCTGAATTATGCAAACCTCATAAATAAAGTATGCAAATCTCATATTGTTAATAAAGTATTGCCATAAACCAAAACTTTAAGCAAGCATCTATGAAAAGTGAAAGGCCTTCTGACCTTGATGCTCATCTCAAAACCGACTTAACACATAATACAGAGCAATCTATTGAACGGAACGCACTAAAAGAGTTCTTAGACAAACAAGAAAAAAATTAGTATTTCCACATAATCAAGTCATAATATTTTGACAGACTTTGAGCAACTTATATAAGTAGCTTACTTAAACAACAAATTCCGAAAGAAATCACACAACAAAGCTTTTAAGCAGCTTACAGAACAATTGAAAAACTTTTGAATACTCAAAATCTCAGTATATGGCAGACAATATAAAGTGTTAATTTGTTCGATAAACGAATGTGAAAACCAAGTTCAAAGCTTCAGGTCCGTGGATAACGAAATAAAAATGAAATCGACAAATGATCTTGCCTAAAATCGCATCGCTGTTAACATAATTTTCAACATGGAAACACACTTTAAATTATCATAAACTGCAATAAATTGAAATTTAATTAAACTAAAAGGCAGTACGGCAGCAGCTACAACTACAAACGCAACAACAACAACAGCAACAACAACAACAACAACTGCTGCCGTACAATGGAAATTCTTGTGCAGCAGTAAAAATGTCAAAATATTATGCTCGGGTAACAAAAAGCTGTCATGCTGTCAAGCATTCAACTCTCATTGTCATTGTCATTCAAACGGCCGGGGAGAAGGCGAAGAAGATGCCGCAGCAGCAAGTCAGCCAGTCGGCCAGCCAGCCAGTCGACCAGTCAGCCAGTTAGCCAAGTCAGCGTCGGCCTAGTCCAGACCTAGGTTGTTGGTCAGGGCCCATTGTTATGTCAGCTTCTAACGCCTCACTAAACAACACGAGCTTATGTCCGTAAACCTAATGAACGGATTAGGTCGATTGTGTGAGTGAAAGAGTATTTGTATGTGTGTGGATCTTATATGGTAGATTGGGTGTTGGATGCAGTACACTGTTCCCCAGGCCATGTGTGGCAAGGTGATAAACTTTGATATTTTAATGTTTTCAACAAAACGTTCGTTGCACATAAAAATTGTGTTGTTGTTGCCACAACGGTGCCTGGTCGGCAGAATTGTAACCGTTTGGTAAAGCAGCTTTACTTTATGGCCTATACCTATGACATCGTTTGGGCTTGGTATCTATTTTGTTTTTATTATTGGAGTTGGTCAGGCCTTAAACGAATTTTACAGGTGTTTAATAATTTATGAGCTGTAAAAATCTCAATTTTTCATACACATCTTGCACCATTTCGAATTGTGATGTGAAATGTCGCGGGAGGGGTTCCTGCTGCATTAGCGGTGTGTGACGTGTATCAGAGGTCCAATGAATCGGACTGTCGATGTTGGTAATACCTATACCTAAAACTATGGCCATCCGTGTAAACTGGTTTCAAGAATATGAAAAAATAATGAATGTGCTGGCTCAATTCAATAATTTTAAAAACATATTCTTCTTTTGAACATGTGAATTTCATATTCCATTCTAAAATGCTTTATTAAGATTATTCTTAGCTCTATAAATATTCTTCAAAGCTTCATCATGATCTTGTTTCCATGCCATTTTGTTACGGTCAGTGGTTTCTTTATCGTGTAGACTCATAAGTAACTATATAAAAATAATAAATGGCCAAAAATTGTATCATTCGTGAAACTTTGTTTATTTTTGGTTGTAAATAGATCCGCTTCTGTGGCATGCATCCATTTGGCTTGAAATCAACAATCTATGCTTTTAATGATGAAATTTATATGAATATGATTTATATGAGTAAATTACATATCAATTTAACTATTATTTACTATGATTAGTGAGTATTTTCTAATAAACTGTTACGTTATGCTCGTTCTATGTCAAACAAAAAGTGAAGTTACCCGCATTATACAAAAGAAAAGAAACGATTGGTAAACAGTATATCTCATGTTTAACTTAAAGATATAGAAATGTAATTTCTCAATTGAACATAGAAGCGATATGCGGAAAATTATTTATGCGTAAGTAATTAGACGATCGGACATTATAATATACAAATTGATTTCATTTTGTATTCTTTTCGGATTTCTACATTTTTGAATGTTTCTAAAATTGTAATTTTCAACCTGATGTTTTATTAAGCATGCTTTTACGTAGATGGTATTTCATGGGTCACAATATAGATCTGTATTCTCTGATGTAGGACAGCTTTTTATCGAATGAGCTGAAATCGACTATGCAGCATTTCACATGCAACCTATATATTTTATTTTATTTCACTGGGAGGCCCATGTAACAAGAAGCGTTGCCGTTCAGCTATGCTCCTTCTTCAGTTTTATGGCAATATAAACGCGGCGATTAAAACGTAAAAACCAACATTTAAAATCATGTTCGGTTTAATTTCAAATCGAATTAATGTGCTGGGCAGCACAGAGTCGAGCTGGCCAACTGCCCAACTGGCCAAGCAACCGTTCGAGAGGCAAGCAGGCAGCCAAGCACAGAATGCCGCTCTCTCTCTACTCGTGCCCACACACACACACACACACACACACGCACATAATACACACACACACGCACATAATACACACAGTTAACACACCAGTCGACAAGACACAGACAACATGTCAGACAATCAACTTAACCGAGTTAGTCAACCAGAGTTGGTCATTTCATTCAGCGGCTAATAAAATGCTTGAGTTATCAACATGAAAATCAAGCAGTCACTAGACAACGCCAAGGCGTAGCTACTAAGCCGCTCGCCCCGCGCATCTTCTCATGGCACATCATTAAAATCAACGTTTACATACAACAAACATAAATGCAGACAACAAAATTTTTTAACTGCAGATAAAAATCAGCAAAGCCAAGCGAGCAAAAAGTGAAATATTGTATAATTTACATTTGAAACAACGCGAGCGCTCAACACGAAAGAAATGGGCGAACTAGTGTGGGGGCATGGCTCGATTGGAAAGCGCGCCTCAATTGGCCACTTCCTGAGCCGCTTCTTGGGCCAGCTAGGCCAGCTTGGCCAGCCATCCGCCGGCTCATTTACAATTCCAATTATGCACAACATTTTCTAATTACACGACGATCAACGCGCAGCCGACGATGATCAGCATATCTCAGCGTCCAGTCCAATGTCCCGATGTTTTTATTTGACTATCATGCAATCCGAAGCAACGCCATTACAGTAAACCCACTACCCCAAGGTTTCCGCATATAGGATGTAAATAACAAAACCAATGACTGCTGAAATATACTTAGCATTAACACAGTTGAGAGCACTATATCTTCAGGTCAACGAAAAGGCTGACGAAAAGCTTCCGCTAAAAACCGCGAAAATTCTTTCGGTTGTGAAATGTTCCCAAAAGGATTAAATATGAGAAATACTGCTCAGCTGTAGGTAACCAAAAATCAGCTTCTGGTATTTGCTGATAATTAACAGAAATAAGGTTGATGATTCGAATAAGATAGTGGTTGACCCAGACACTAAGTGCGACCTTCTCCCCTATTCCTGCTCCTCCTCTTTTCCACCTAGTGGTATGATAATGTAACATCTTGAAAAGAAAATCTTAAATTGTAACAGACAGAAAGAGAAGTTAGTGGAAGAGAAACAATTGGTTGAGATCAGTCTCAACCATCTATGTCGATGGCTCAATAGTTATTTTTGTTAGTTTGCTTCATTCGACTAAAATTCTCACTTGATGTTTACTTTCGCAGGGGGCTGTAGTACTGATATGATAATACTGAAATTAACAATAATTGTGATGACTTTTTGGATAGACTTATATCTTTAATCAATTATCACAGCATATAGTTAATGATCGAATTAATGTGAAGTCATCATTCTTATATGTGAAATATTAATGTGATAATTTATAAAATATCGTTCCGTTCTGACTTGGTCGAATGCCTCACAACAATAATACAAATAAATGTAGTATAGTTGCCATTGTATTGCCATTTTCATAAACGTTCAGGGCGGATTTCCTTATATGTATGTAGCTCGTGAAATATCATTATCAAACGATTCCTCAACACTCGGATTGGGCTATGAAAATACTTGTACAATATTTAAATCTGACTGGTAGAGACTCATTTACTGAAAACAAAACTAAAGTATTATATATCAATCTTTTTGAGCGTTTTTAGATTGTCCTTAAAATGTTTCTGGTTAAATGAGCTTTACTGAGTTGTGTGGGTTTACCGAGAAGTAGGGATTTGTGTTAGAATATAAATTAAAAGACTATTCGAATTGCGATTTTGTTTGGAAATGGGTTGCTTTTGTTTCAGAATTCCTCTTCTCTACAGAACCACCTCCATCGACTTAATTGAATGCTAACATTGCAATTTATCTTTAAAACTATAGGCAGTCTCCACTGTATATGATAGCTCACGCCAACGCCGACGGTCAGCGCTTGCATTAATTATGTTTTTAATGTGCAGCTAATTGTGTTGCAATAATATTTGTGTCTGCCAGCCTGCCAGCCAGCCAGCCAGCCAGCCAGAGGCAACAAACAATTTTCGCGGTCGTACACAATGTGCACAAGTATTTTAATTGCATTGCAATTTTGCATTTTTGTTTTTATTTCAATTTTTATTTTGCTTTCGTTTTGCTTCGCCTTTATTACACATACGCCGTGGTAGCATGCATTTTTTCAACAGCTGTTAAATTAGTTCAACACTTCAGTTGACGTATGTTCCATTGGCATGACATTCAACTGACAGTTGGTAATCTCTGGCATGTTGGCAATTTCTGACGAACTGACGAACAGACGGACGGACGGACGGACAGGCGGACGGACGGACAAACGACGACGATGACAACGACAGCACTGTACTTGGGTGGGGCTGCTGTTGCTACTGCACGGCACGGATGCACTGCGAGAAAACGCATTTATTGAGAAAAACAGTGTATAGGATGAAGCTATGATTTAAAGATTAAACTTTTTCCAATTATCATATAGAACTTAAATAAACTTATTTGTCACAGAACCGAGTTAAAAACTCAATTTTTGAAACTACTCGTATTTCTTTTCTGTGGCTATATATTATTTATTATAATAATTTATAAAATAATTTATAAATTTATAAAATTTGTTTATAAAATATTTAATTAACGATTTATTTATTTCATAAAATTTAAAAATGTTCAAATATAAACGCATGCAATTAATACAACTGATTTTGTATATTTTTTGATCGAAATGCTAAGAATATCAGGAATTGGACTTACGCCTTAAAAAGGGATTGTAAAATTACATTGAAAAAGGAAACATGAAGTTGTCCATTTGCGGACTTAGCAGTATTTGTATATCAAGTATGGTGAACCTGATAAGAGCATTTCCTATAGATAGGCATGACTGTTTCTCCAATCAGATTAACACCACAGTTTGACATTTTTGTAGATATGAGACCACTTTTATAGATTTTTTAGGCTGCAAGTAATTTTGAAATCGTGCTTGAGCGATGCCGATGACTCGAACCTCAGGCGATTCTGTTAGCTGGTTGAGTTATGTCGGCTCATTTCTTTTGTCTCTTGAAAGCCTCTTAGAATTCTCATAACTCAACAATAACTCACAGGTGGTTAAATATTAATTGACAAGAAATAAAATAAAAATAAAATATATAAATTTTATTTATAAGTAAATAGATAAAGTATGTTCTTTGAGGTCTTTGCGGCATTTTTTTTTACCTGTCCAACAATTTGCAATAATTTCGTTGGGTGTAGAACTTACGCCACCGAAGCTGTTGCATGTGTTGCTGCAACAAATAAAATTGTTGCATTTAAGCAGTTACATGGCTATAAAGCAGCCTCGGCCACATACTCGTATACGGCTATACGGTATGCGGGCAGCTCTGGGCATGCGCACACGCACATCGGAGAAGGGGAATGTGTAAAGTTCTCCGTTGATGTTTTTATTATGCCTTGCTAAAATGGGTGTGGTTGGTCGGGCTGGATTAGTAAGTGGGCAACATTTCCGAATGCCCAGGGGATGTGCACAATTAGTGCAAGGCAGTATCGACTAAAATGAGTTGTTGTTAGTCATTGGAAGTGCGTGGGTGTTGTTAACGGGTGCAACTGGAATGGCTTTTAAAAATATGATCGGTACAAGTAAGCGCGATGTCGCGGCCCAGACGCAGCGTCGACTTCGACAAACAATAACGATGACGGAGGCGATGCCACATTGAAAACCACCTGCTGCGTCTGGGCACAAGGCGCAGCAATCAGTTAAATGACCAGCAGATTTAAACGAAATTGCTAAGCAGGTCTGCCCCCAAAGACTGGCATTTGGACCCTGGCATGGTGTGGTGCCTCACAATGAACACGCCATAAAGCAAAAGTCAAACAAAAATTAATAAAAAGTCGAAAGGTATAAGGTACGAGGAATACCTATGCCTGCGATACGCAGTTGGCTCTTTGCATGTCGAACGATCGATCAAAATATAAACGAGGGTATGCAAATGCTACTTTTGTGTAGGCTGGTCTCGCATACGGTCAAGGGAATGGCAGGACTTGGCCGAAAGCACATGTGCTGGCAACAACAAGCTTAAGGCCAAAACGACCCAGTAGAGCATTTGCCTTAAAAAGCAGCTTATATTTCAGTTTAACATTCTTCGATGCATAGCCAACGCAAGTCGTTGTATAAAAGCACGTATAAAACTGTCAAATGGCTTTGTGTTGGCTAAAAATTATGAGCCATCATTAGTGTTTAGCTTGTATGTTGATTTTAAAGTGAAATTAAAAACAGGCATAAGACCAGGACTTTAGTTCGGACTGAAGCAGAAATACGCAGCTTACGCTTCTTAGGACTAACTCACGTGTTGACAGCTTATTAATGTTTGGCCATAAATTGCAAGCGGATCAACAAGCCAAGCTATTTCAAAATAATTATGCATATATATGTTACATACGCATATAAAACCTCTCAACGAGGTAAGAAATTTAGTGAAGAAAGTCAGACTGCGAAAAAGAAACTTCTTGAATAAATTTGTGCCGAAACAATTCGTATATTGATGTTCGCGAGCAGTCAAGTGGAAGCAAATGCAATTAAGTGCTTTATATTAAATGTTCGCAAAGTTTTCGACATTTAAAGTGAGTTCGTCACGCAATCAAATAAGTCTTGAACACTTCTCTTACGAATAGGTTAAGCCATTTCGCAAGGAGGTTGACAGTCAGCTGTCACAATGATCGAAAAGTTTATTGAAATGCAATCGCTCCAAATCCAAATTCAAATTAAGTTTCGTAACGAGAGTAATGTCCTCTTAGAATGAAATGGATCTGTATGGCATTAAGCCATAACTGATTTTCATCCACTGGGAATGCGGTTACACAAACCAACCATCAACCAAACATCACATCTACCTCCTTTCCTCTTTATCTATTAAACTTATTAAATGAATGGTTTTACAAATATTTTACAATTTTTTATTATAATCATCCCATTGGCTTAGAAATGTATTATACCTTTCACTTTTAAAATCAAATAGGCGGGAATATGTTTCCCTTAAGGTAGGTCATTTAGTTTCTCCTGACTACAGGGCTGCTAATTTTCAACTCCCAAGTCGTACGATAAGCTGCTGTATTTGATTATCTCAAAGTTTCTGAATGAGAATTGAGAAACATGTCGTTAACAGTTTTTACAACTGTTTGCCGTTAGTCCTAAAACCATAAAACAATCAAAACCGACATCCATAACTCCGGCCGGCAACACTGTTGCACTGTTCTGGAATTTAAATATCGCTGTTCTATGAACACAGGATGCAGGTATTTTTTAAAGCAACTCATGCTGGTGATCATTTGAACAGAATAAACTTGAAACAGGCGCTTTATTGAAAATCTGCCATAAAACTGTCAATACTGACAACCATAAATTAGCATGGCAACACTGTTGCGAATATAGAATCAGCCTTCACTTTCGATGCTCTAATCAAGCGCTGCAGAGCACTAGAGCACTGGGTGGTCCGCAAGCCGATCTACTCGCACATATTGAACAATTTCCACGCTCTCAGCTCGGAAAGCTGTCAAAGCTGACAGCCATAATTGCGCTGTCATAATGCAGCGTCATGTCTATGACAATTTAATTGAAGCTAGAAAAGCGCGCAATTATAGTATGTATATGGCAGCAATATCACATACATGCTACAACTATGTATATATATGTATATATTTTTACATATTTGTAAATGCACGATAATGCAATTGGAAAGAGATGAAAATTTGCATTGGCAGGCCACTTGTTAGTTGTTTGCTCGCTCGACCATTGCCGCCTTACACCCAATTAAAATTGTTCACACGTTCCCATAATTAATACTCAAATAGTGCGCACTTGTCGCCGAAGGCCCCATTGTCTCTTTTCTATTTCGCTTTTTCACTTTTTCCCCATCAAAGTGAAAATGTGCGACAAAGAGTTTTTGTTGCCGTTCCGAGAACGTGGGCATGCGAGACTCGTATTTGTGCATACCCGTGCATATTGCGGTTGCGAAATTGCTAATTATGAGTTTTATATATTTTAACGTCAAAAAGGCAGGGCAGCATATGACAGCACTCTGACAGATATAGGCGGCGGCAGCGGCGGCGGCGGCACTTTGCATATTTTGAGACAAATAAAAATGTTGCAAATGTGAGGGCTGGCCGAAGGAAGCAAAACACACACACAAACACACAGACAAAGGAGTGAGCACAAAAATGTACAGTGGAAATTGTCTAAAGACCCATTTTCCCCATGTACCTGTGTGTATTTGAAATATATCAGGGTACTTGCATGTGTATCCACATATCTGAAATGTGTGCTTGACAAATTACAACTTATACTTTCAATATTTTCAAGAGTCAGCCAGGAATTGGTAGGTTGTATTAAATGGAAAAAATATTATGCTTCTTGGAGACTGCCGCGTATATAGACAGAACAGCTTGTTTTTTCCAAATAGTACCCGGATTTAAAACGTTTAATGAGGTTTTAAAAACAGCTGCACTTCCAAAGTACCTTCCATTACTAGAAGCTAGCTACCGATTATATACAATTTGGGTATGGTAGGGTTATATCATTGCTTCGCCATTAACAGTCCCATATATACCGAGTTGGTCCTTAGAGTTGCCGGGTCTCGGAGATCAGTTGGGAGAGAGGTTTATTGATCCGTTTGCATCTTCTTATGTGCTGCATTGAGAGAGAGAGAGAGAGAGAGAGTTTGTGATCATTGTGATCATTTTTGATTTTGTACTAATAATATGATGTACATATTATAAATGACTGAGCATCACAGCAATATTTTATAGGCAATAAAATATTAAAATAAATATATAATGCAATATTGAAACTATAAACTATATTTCTTTGGTTGTTAAATATTATTGTCAATTATAAGGAAATTAGTATAACACTGCCCATATAAAAACTTGCCGATGGCAATAGAGAACACATGTTAGTACAGATTGGTAAATGGAGTTTTTTTTTTTTGAAATCTCAAAATAGTTTAAAAAACTACCAACTTAAAATGCCGTTCATGAAGACATCTTATTGATTTCACTCTAAAATGTGTCTGGCATGCCTGATTCGAAATTTTCGTTCTCTATATGTATTTTTCATAAAATTGTAGTTTATTAATCAAAATTATACGATTTTGGGAACAAACTGCAAAAAAGTGAATCCGTATCTACTTCAAAATTGTGATTTTCAAACGGCATTATTAGAATGGCGATGCTAGTTTTTAAAATCTATCTTTATATTTATTCTTATTATTTGTAATTCTATTTAATTCTATTCTCAACATCTAATAATTAAAATGTTGATTGATTCGAAAATTAGCGTACAAATCTAGAGTACAAATCTAGAGTACAAGTTCGAATTCGTCCATAAAGTGCGATCACGGCTGATAGTGTTAATTTCCCTTCAACTATGTCTACTGTACTTGGTGCAATGCTGCGGACAAAACTGTCATCTGTCAATTTGACAGTTTAACTAGGTAATTAGTGTGTGTGTGTGTGTGAGTGTTTGTGTGTGTGGTGTGTGTAGATTTTTTGAGCAGCAAGTGCTCTAGACAGTTAGTCGTGGAGTCGGTGTAGCGATGGCTTGATGCGCGCCTGTCAGTAGGCACTGAAGTACGAGCCGCAGATCACTTGAGCCTGCCACTTGGTTGCTGACGGCCTGCCTGGGAGATGTCTCTCTTCCGTTTGTAATTCATCATTTGACAAGCGAGCTTGAGTTCCTCATGAGTTGCTGCTGTTGTTGTGAGCAGCTACTGGCTGTCGGCCGCTCACTGCTCACTGTTTGCTACTCCAGTGATGGCTGCTGTGTAAAGTGATATGCTGCTGATTCCAGGCGCGCACTTCCTGCTCGCTGCTGCCTTACGAATGTGCTGCAATTCTTGTCTCTGGCTGCAATTATTGCACTTTTAAGTGTTTGCCTGCCAACTTCATTCAGTCGCGCATTGCGCAATTTGCAGCGCATCGTCGCGTTTGTCATTCAGATGGAACCAACAGACGATCTTGCAAATAAATCACTTGCCACACCACTTTGTGTTCTACTTCTGCTCCTACTTCAACTCTACTTGCAATGGTGTTTCCATAAAATGCTGACTAAAATGATATTATGTATTGGATCAGTAAGCAGACAGTCACAATGTGGTAAAAGGCCCTTGAGGCTAGTCGAAAACGAGTCTCTTATATACCAAATCATACCAAATCATTACTGTTTTATTGTACTCTATGGAATCGCAAAGGATCTATTGCAATGATTGAGATTGAACATCTTTGAGATCTTTGATGATGGACGGAAATCGCGTTGTAGATTCGACTCTTCATGCTGATCATATATGTATATATGTACCAATATATATAATATGTGCTCTACAATTCGTTCTTCTCTGCAGGGTGCATAAATAAAAAGAATATTGTTTGTGATCGGTATATTAAGGACAGTTGAAAATGCTTAAATAGGGTTCTAAAGTTGATTCGGCGAAATGGTAGGCTTGTTGAATATGTATTTATATGTATATTATCTTAGCTGCCGTGTTTTCTTAAAGGTGCTAATCAAAATTTGCGATGAGTTTATACAGCGGCCTTTAATCTGCTGGCATTGCTTGACAGCCAGTCCAGCTTACTAATTTCTCTAGGATGCTCACTTACTCAGCCAACATATTAATTTGCAGCATTTAACAGATAATTAGATACCGGTCCAAGTCCAAGTCCTACTTATCAAGGATATATTCACTTCGCAGCCGCACTTGCTAGCAACGTAATGAACTGTCTTTAGTGACCATTTCGTGCATATGCAGCAGCAGCAGCAGCAGCCGCAGCAGCAACATGTCATTATTAAAATCACCTATAATCAAGTTCAGACGTCAAAAACTAGAAAAACGCCACAAACAGAAACTAGAACAAGCCGCTGGAAAAAAGCCGCACACACACCACACCACTCCGCAATCCACAGAGAGGCACGCACATGCATGCAAGCATCGTATACTTCACATACTGCATACATACATACATACATGTATGTATATATGTTTCAAGTGGTGCTTGTAGCGAGCGATCAAAATAACATCAAAACCGATTTAAAATCGATTAACCTGTTTCTCTGTGGGCAAGTGGTTGTTGTTATTGTTTTTGTTGCTGCTGCTGCTGCCGCTGCCGCCGCCAAAAAACGTGTGCGGGAACAGGTTGATTTACAGCAAATTCTCACATGTCAGAGTGGCAGCAACAACTACAACAACACTCAAGCTAAATGCGGCGGTTGCAGCAAAGAACAATATAGGAAAGACAACGAAGAACGAAAAACGAAAAACGAAAAAGCGAGAGGCTGGCGGTAGTGAAGAAGCTAAAAACAAAAGCCGCCGTCGCCAACATTGCCGCCGCCATGCCGACAGAACGTTCAACAGCGCACACGCCCATTTCGGTTTTCTTGCGGCAAGGGTAACAACAGCAACAACAACAACAGCAACAACAACACCAGCTCATGTCGTGTATTGCCCCTGTCTAGGTGAGAAAATGTTTGATTAGAATTGCTCTGCGTGTCTACAAGATCATTTGCCTTGGCTGGCTGCCTCCGTTGGCGGCACTTTGTTGCAGCCGCCAACGCCGTCGACCGTCGACGGCGCTGCGACTGCGACTGCGCTCATTAATTGCACACAAGCTTTGTGCTCAATTTTAACTTTCGTTCCAATTTGAGCCGTCGTCCTCCAGAAATATACATACATACATCGATAGAAACATGCAATCCAGGGTGCAGCCAAGATTATACCTAACTCCTAGTATTTCAATATTCGCCGCCCCAACTTAGTATACTCTTTTAGCCTTGAGGTAAAGTTTTTGAAAAAACACAACTACTTGTATGAAATCAATATCATAGTTGCAATCAGATATGGAAGAAGGCAACGAAAATAAGCTAGCCAGACTTTAAGGTACCACAAATACTTAAGCTACCTCTAAATTATTACTCTTAATTATTATTTGTTATATTGGTTATGGACTATAAGAAATAAGTATTCATGTAATGCTTGTCCAGCCAGAAAGCTAGACGAGAATCTGTAAAAAGTTGGAAAGGAGTGGTTGACACGGGGCATATAAGAAACATTTTTCTCGGGGATTTTTATAAAATAAAGGTAGCTTACAAGTACTTCATGGTAATACGTTCGACCATATTGGGCAAGAGCCTCTAACAACTCCAATTGTGGATGAAGTTCCGCTAAGCTAAGAAACTCAGTGGTTCAACAAATCGTTAGTCAGCACATTGGGCTTTTTGCCCAATTTCAATTTTAACAATGTATTTTATTTTATTTTTAAGTAATTAATATTTTAAAAATCGTACTTATTCTTCTGTTCTGTTATTCCCCGAAACTATATTGATATTTTATATACAAGTAAAATGAATAATAATTTAATAGTTAATTTTAAGTCAAATTATAAAGGGGGTGGTATTATGTTATAGCACGATTAAATGCTGCCTGTTTTTATTTTCTTATAAACATTGAAAATTCTATTGAAAATCATTACACCATATTGAACCTTATGAAGACGCTAGTATTGAACCTGCAAAAATGTATAACTATCCATGTATATTCACTAAATGTAATTATCTCTCTCTATGCTTGAGGAAAATGAAATAAGCTTAAAAGAGAGACTGTTTTTGAGGTGTAGGTTCCAACGGCCATAAGAAAAAGTGCTATACCGCATGTTAAAGGCACATTTATGGTCCACTTGATGAAGCGAATCAGAATTAGGATGTCGAACTGATCATCCGTTTGTTTCAATCACTGCTCCTTCTTCAGGTTTAGAGCTATCGCGTTGGAACTTCAAGTTTAAAATCAGTTTTTTTTCATCAAGAACTGACTTACCACGCGAATAGTGACCACGTAAAATACCTTAAATATCAATTTTCATTAAGTAACACTATAAGATGTATAGTTAAACTAAAGAGGAATAATAGTTAATGGTATATGGTAGTATTATAGCTTCGCTGTAAGCGAACATAACCTTTTTGCTCGCTTTTGGCAATGCTGAGCTGGAAATAAAAGTGTTAATACTGATAGGGGGTGTCAGGGGGTCCCAAAACAATATACACATAACACAATGTATAAAAAACAGTGTATTTTCAATAGCAATATGTATGTATACTTTAGTTAAACGGACTTTTCTTTACTTTTTTTTTTAAACATTATTGATTGCAACCAAGTTTATTTCTAGGGAATAGGACAGCATACCAAGTTTTGTCAATGTGGGGATTTTTCTCGTCATGCTGATAAAGAGAATATTTACTTTTTGCTTCGTTCTGCCTGTTACATACTTTGCACGAATTCAATATACCCTTTTTCCATTTGGGTACAGGGTATACAAATAAACTGTAAACCGCCCGACCTGTGTTAATACATAAGTTTAAATGTTATTGTATTATGAATGCATACTTTTGCTTACTGAACATGCTTTTTTAAAATCGTGATGGACTTTTTAGCATTCCCAATCAGAATCGTGTGTATTTCGAAAGTAAGCCCAACTGGAGCTGGGGGCAATCCCAATTTCACGCCCAATACTCTGAACTGAAATTTTAATTTATTTAGCGTAACAATTTTATAAATTGCTCATTTATGCCGCGTCGGTCGCACGCACCCTCCGACTTAGCCTCGAAAAGGGGTTGTTAATCCGGCGTAACTGTTGTTGTTGCTGCCGCTTCTTTTGTTCATGGCCGCGAGTGCCAAGTTGTGATATTTCGCACATTTCTACCCCTTTCTGTGTGTGTGTGTGTGTGTGGTTTTTTTTTTCATTTTTTTTAAGTTTGTGCTCGTTTGTAAAGTCGAGTGGTTGCCGACCGAGTTTATTTGCCTTTTTGGCTTGTTGAGGGTTAACTTTTGGCGGCCCTTTGTTTTGGCAACTCTATTTGTTAGGGTTCACCTAACCAGTGCGCCCGCCTAGTTTGCCGCTCGCCCAGCCCGTTTCTGTTGTGAGTTGTTGTTGCTGCTGTTTGGCCAAGTTGACAGTTTAGTTTGTTGTTATCTATGGTCTCATTAACGGGGGTAAATCGGCGCTTATGCTTCAATGATTTTTGCCTTAAAGTGTGGTGGCGCTACTGTTGTTAAAATCAGTCAAGTTTGAAATCAGTTTTGTAGGGCACTCTCAGATACTGATATCTGCTTGTCTGTATAGTATGGCATTAGAGTGTGATATAAATTTAAGCGGCAAGTGGATTTTTCCAAAAAAAGAAACCCAATAATGTTTCAAGCATATACGAGTTGAAATTATGGGTATTCCTGATAGCTGTTTGTCAATTCAATTTTGTTCCAATTAAATGAAAACTTGAACAGATTTTCATTCAAGGTTAAGATTTTATTTTTCCGAACAGCGGCTTACTGCTATGTGTATGGGATGGTCCATATATGGAGAGTGAGTTTCTTTTTCAAAGCCATATGTTATTTTGACAGTGACAGCTCCTTCCCGCTAGAAATTTTGACAAAAAGTCAGTCTCATATCTCCGCGGACCAAAAAACAAATTGAAATATTGCAAATGTATTTCCAAACGATTTTTGCCTATTTTTCTTTGAAAACGCAAAATATCGGTTTTGCGAACAATCTATTAACGATTCCGTCCTTTAAAGTGAATGTTGTGCAACCCTTTCTTGGCATAGAGCCGGAAACTGTCACCAACGTCTTGGAAAACCGGGCTAATAGGATGCACTACTGTGAAGCTATTCGAGCCAGCCGCATGAACTAAATCGAGTTCCATAAATAATGAAAATGTTTGCTTTTTCGAAAAAACAACTATAATATCGAAAAATATTTTTTTTCTTGTAATATTTAAAACAACAGTAAATATATTTTTGAATTTAATTCAAACAAATCGTAAAAGCCGGAACAAAATGATGAAAGACCGACAAATTTGGGCATATGCCAAAAGTTAAAACAATTATATATTTAATTCGATATGCATACATATTATATGTTTCGAGTATGAGTAGAGGGGCAGTATCCTTTGAGTCGTCGAGGAGAGCAGATGTGTACGTGGACAAGAGCACGGCATTGCTGAAGGTATTCTTATTTTGAGTTCTCATATATATTATTCGATTAATGTTAATAACTTGTATGTAAATAAACTAAAGAAATGCATACATTTAAAAAAGCTGTCAGGTGCAAAGAGACAGACTTTGTTTAATTACAACTCATTTGGTCAAGCTCGTTTGCAAGTTGCTTGCGTTCAAGCAATATAATGCATACTTATTTCTATAACAACTTTTATAGTAAATACTTATAATGTACAATTTGAATAACTCCAAAAAACACGTGCCATGTTCAAAATCTACTTAATATTGTAAATTTTGTTTGCCATTGGAATCAAGCAGTTGCGATGTAAAATCTGAATCTTGAAGCCGTCTTCAGTGGCGTGCCGTTTCATGTAAACAGTTAGGACAACAACAACGACTGATAAATATAGTAGCTATGTACTATAATTCCTAGTCTTTTTTCTAGCAACTCATGTGATGAAAGCTGCCGCCAGTTCTCAGTGCTCCGGCCTCAGATGATGGCCAAGAGAGAGAAACTGACAGGCATTGTGTTAAGCTAACATTGGCAACTGAAGCGTTATCAACATGCATGCAATTTACTCATCATCACAGATCGAAAGGTGATAGCGAACATGTTACTTTTTAATTGATGCGAAGATGAGTCAAAATGAATTATTACTGCAACTAATATGAGTCGGCAATTACCGCGACGTCGGTTCGTTCGAGGACAATAACAACAACAACAAAACTGCAATTGCCACAGCAGCGCAAAAGTTGAAAACTGCAGTACACTGACACAAACATTTGTGCAGCGCACAGTGGCTCAAGTTGACAAAATTGCACCTGAAAAGTAAAGGGGGTCTCTTGAAATTGTGATTGTCGTGCAATATCCAAACAATATTGCTCAAAACACAACTTCTATATACTTTCTGAATGTTGTTAATTCTAGGTTAACAATTTCCGTCCGTCTACGTTTTAAAAGCATTACAGCTTTAGAGCATTCACATGAAAAAACTTGTTTGTTTATAAATACTAAGTAGTATTTAAGAAAAATTGTAAATTGGGTAAGTTGCTGCTGTCATACCTGATGATTGCGAATGGAGACCATGACCCAATGCTAGAAATGCTTTTCCATAAAAGATTGGATAGTATAGTAGGGTACCATAGTTCCCAGTTGCTGACCACGGCGAAAAAAAGTTCGTATTATAAGACGCAATAGGACAAATTTTAATTACAAGTATACAATTTTTGTTTTAATAAATATAAATATTTATAAAATAGTTTAGAGTAAACGCGCGTTTTTGGCCAAATGATCAGACTTTGCAAGTGTATCAAAGAAGATATTCGATTGCGTTTTCAAGAACTTGCACAATTTCTATAGTTGTGGAAAAATGAAACACACAGAAAGCCTTTAATAGTTAGATTCAAGTCATTTTTAGTCTTCTTACCTTGAATACGAGCACAATTCTTAAGAGTATACTGTATTTTGGATGGAGCCCGGCCACTGTGCAGCGCTCCCCAGCATATGTTGAAAGACAATAATGCTTAATAATGAGCTGTAAAGTTTATTAATTGCCAGCGCGAATGGCGTTAGGGTCTGCGGCCTGAAACTTGCACGTCCCGTCGACATCGTCGCCATCGTCGTCGGCATCGTCATCGGCATCGTCAGCCGCGTCAAGGTGCGGCTAATGAGCCATTTGCGTGTTGTCAATTTATATTTGCAGAAGACACACATTAAAACTAAATTATTAACATTTTTGCAATGCGAATAAATGTTGCAAATGCAACTATGGGCAGTAGAAGCGGCCGGCATATGTCGGAACTCACGCGCATTGCATAATTAATTTAAAATGTATCTAAAATTGTTCAGCCATATGTTCCTTTCTCTACCTAGATATGTACTCGCACATACTATACAGCTTGTATCTTTTGTTCGTCGGACGCATTTTCTTGTTAACACTTTATAATTTGAGCCGCACGAAAAATCACTGAACTGTAAGCTGCCGGCTTCCACGGCTCGGAGCTGTCAAGTGAAAGGTACTCTTTGTGCTCGAACCGCTCAAAGTGTGCCATAAATCAACGCATTGACGGTGCAGCTCCCCTTCTGGTATAAATTTAAATTGAGTGACACAATAGCATAGAAACATGGAACTGTTGGCTGCCCTGGCTTTTGACAACGTCTGCCAACTTGTTTTGCATTAAATGATGTGTAAAATGAAGCAAACAGCAAACATGTCCGTTGGGATAGTCACCAGGATTTTCGTACTTTCGTACTTCTTCTGGCACTTAAAAGTCATTGTGCTCGCTACAAATGTAAATTAGCCGGGCCAAGCCTACTGTCAGATGTCAGCAGGATTATATAGAAAATACAAACAGGTTCCAAGTCATTTTTATACAGAAAGCAATTACCTCTGAGTATTTCCCTAATTTGTGATATGTTAATGTATTTTCGCTTGTGATATGCTTTGTTTTCAAGGATATATTTCACAAAAGAATAATGCTCAATAATATAACTTTTTTAAATTTAATTTGTTTAAAAAAGGAACTTTTTGGTGCAGGATATAGAAAGAAAAGCTACCAATTCACAGAAAAGTGCATTATAGCGTGAAATCGAACATTTTTTAAAACCGTATAATTGATTATTTTTAAATAACTCTTTTTTTTCTTATAGAGAGCACAAACCAATGAAGCCCATTACAAAATCAAATTTTAGTAATTGTCAAAGTACAGATATTCAAGAAAATTAGTTATAAAATTAGAGAATTAAATATGAAGAAAATAAAAAAGAACTTGAGTTGCCTGGGGATTAGTAGAGTTTACACATCAAGTTTGGTAAATATGGGCTTAGCTGTTTCTAAAATCCAGGCGTTCAACCAGGCAGATGGACATGACTTGATCGATTTCTCTTACTATGCTGATTAAGAATATACATATATACTTTATGGAGTCGAAGATGCTTTCTTGGTGTAATTTGCATAATTGGTATAATTTGGTATAATTGAAGAATAAGAATTAAATGAGTCCATGCCATCAAAATTTAGCAACTTCTGCGTACTGTAGTTCTCAAGGCAGTTTTATTTGTAGAGCTCTTTGGTTTAACTTAACAAAATGTAATAAATGTACAGAATAAAACAATAATTTTCATGACGCTTATCAAACCCAGGCCAATTATTGAAGCAAAAGTTAAAATCCAATGACGCAGAATTGGGATGAAAACAGTCTGGTACTCGTGTAAGATTTCTGAGTTGACCGTACTTTTCTCACTGTTTGGTATTGATTTAAGCTCAAACTCTTAGTGTTTTCCTGTGTGTAAATATATATAAAATACTTTATATTGACATTAATATATATGCGTAGAGCACTTAATTAAGAATTTAAGTTACTTGGTTTTCACACGCAATTACATCGTGATAAAATAATAATTTGGATAGATCTATGCATGTACGCAAAGCCATTTGCTGTCATATTAAAACTTAACAAATTCTCAAACCGCTTTTGACACTTTGGTAATTGTCATTTTGGACAAGCTAAAAAGCTTAGCTGAACAAAGATTCGCACACTCATACACACACACATACAACGATCAGAAGCGAGTTGATTTGCTAATTGCTGAATATGTCTCCAGATAATCAATGTTTAAAATTTGACATGGACAGTCGTAGCAGACTGGGGCCGAGTGGACCTGAGCAGGCGGCAGGCAATAGGCCTGGGTCTAGACTCTAGACCGCATGCCAAATTGACACGACAATTACGAGTGGCATTTGTTGTCGTTCACTTAGCCCACTGACCATTGTCCGTTGTCCACTGTCCACAACGTCTAAAGGCCAGTGCTGCAGGTTACCGTCTGCCTATTTTGCTGACCACAGCGTGTCGTGTGCTAACAAGGCAGAATGTCTGTGGCAAATGATGTGAATGTGTTACTTTTGGGCTGTCTTGAGCAGTTATTGTCCTGGCTGTCGCAGAGCAGACCCTCAAGATACGGATGGATGTCTGAACAGACTCGCACATACATACCTACTTGTATGTATAGTACATACATAGGTGTTTGCGGCAACCCTTTTCTCTGCCAATTTGTGCAAGTGGCCGTGGCCACTCCGAGTGCCCTGCCCCCATCCCCGTCTGTGGTTGCCGCTGCCGTTGCTTGATTGGAGACACCTTGCCGTCCCAGCTGGCACATCATCATAATGTGGTTGCTTAAGCTTTTGCGGTTGCACATTATGTATTAAAATGCCTCTGCACTTATAATTAAAAGCACATTAATTAGTTTTTCGCTGTGTTTTTGCCGAAATGTTTTCCTGGCTTTGTAGTCACTGTATGCGGTCGTTTGTGCAGTTGTGGCTGTGTGGTGTTGATATGACAACGTCAAGTAGAACAAATTCAAGAATTCATCACTTTGATCTTTTAGTGAGTATAATTAAACATACAAAATAAATGTAATGTGGGATCGGCATGTCAAGAATTGAGGCTAGAAAAACTATCAAATGTGCTACAAGTGAAAAGAGCGAACGAAAGAATAATTTTTCCATTTTACGGTTACAGAGAATTCTCTATAGAAGTAGAAACTATTACTTATTTGCTTACCATATTGATCCCCATGCTATTAAAAAGTCTACTAAGTATGTGCTTCTTTGCACTTACATCGATACAAATATTTGTTTTAATATTTGCTTAAGCTATAGAATGAGTAATCCATGGCATTCAAGGATGTGCCGTTTCAATTCGTATCAGACAGCATTTGAGTGGCATAAACATACTATATTTAGTCGAAAAATATATACTATCGACATAGGAAAACAGATGCTTTAACTTAAATAATAAAAGTGTTAGGCAACTACAAAAAAATCCAAGCATCTTCGATATTATATTTGCCATCAAGATCGAATGTAACCAAATGTGACAAGCGGGAATTTGGCCTTTTCTTGTCATATCTGGTTGTTTTTGAAATCCAATTGTGGGCAAAATTTGGAAATTTCAGGAAATTGGAAGTTATATTTCGTTAATTTAAATTGTCAATATTTATGCTTGATTGCATCTGGTGGTAAGTAAAAGTAGGGAATTAAGTGAGCAATAAGACGCATTTAAGCCCCATTTTAGTCACGAAAATATTGCAATCACTTTTTATTGGTTTCTCAAATTTAATACAAAAACTCAATAGGACCAAGGCAAAATGTTTGTAAAACTTAAACTTATATATAGTGCAAAAATTCTGATATCTGGAAAATTAGACGCCCTGTAGTCGAAGTTGTTAATAGATATAGTTGTAGTGTTATCTTATATTCGACAGTCGACACAAAGAAATGAAAGTGTTACCATAAATATATTTAGAAAAAGGTAATAAAATGTAACCAGTTTAATTTTCTTATGAGAACGTGCCGAATCTATAATCTAAGCACAGCTCTTTAGTAGCGCATTCGCTAACCAACCAAGGCCAACTATTCTTAAAAGTACACCCCACTACAGACAAACTACAAAACGCATTGACTAATGCGCGACGATTAAGCACAGAGTCGCATATAGAACACAAAATGCTGACGTTAACACACATACAAATATACATACATACATACTTGTACATACCTACATACGAGTGTATGTAAATATATTCGTGTGTAGAGATATACTATATACATGTATGTATATAGAATACAGCGCACATGTGCATGTAGAGGAAAAAACGTCTTTGCAAAATGTCGCCGACGACATTTTATTTCGCCAGATTTTCCTCACTAATTTTTCATTTTCTTTACTGCACAAAAAGTTGGCACAAAGCGTGAGGCACAATTAATCACCAGAGGCAGGCCCAGTGTTTGCAATGTGACAAAAATTTTGCCTGATTTTGTCTTAATTAACGCCAAACGCTTCAATAGCGATAAAATATGCGCCAGCCGGCAACAACAGCAGCAACAACAACAACAGCAACAACACCAACACCAACAACAGCAGCAACAAAAACAAGAACGCGGTGCTCCAATTAATGCGCACCGCCTGTGCCTCACGCGCGCTCATCAGTCAACAGTTGAGCTTGCAACATGAGGCGCATTGGAAGAGTGTTGGAACAGGCGCAACATTCAACATTCTCTGCAATATTTGCTGCTGCGCTTGGCTTCAAATTCACGCATCATTCACACATTCGCCCCTCAGACACACACTCGTACCAATGCCTACTCCTATGTATGTATGTATGTATGTATGTTTGTATGTATGTATGTATTTATAATAAACATTTGACTTTTCGGGCCATGCCGCCTCTTTAATTGGACCACACAGCAACATTTTTTGACGCTGCCACCAACGTCAGCAGCTCACAGCCAAGTGGCCGTCGCTTTGTCGCCGCTTTGAACATTTGTCTTATTTTGCGTTGACAACACTGCAAGCTGCTTAAGTTGTGGCCAAGCTGGCAAGCTAGCAAGCTGGAGGCTGGGGGCTGGGGGCTGGGGAGCGTCTGACTGCCTCTTTGACTCTCCACGCCGACTGGCGACTGCTGGTCTTATGTGTCGTTGAACCTGCAAGTGGCCGATGATTTATATAATATTGCCAATGCGTAAAAACACAATTTTTATTTCAGGACATGACTCAATGCAGAGCTGTCTTAATATCCGATTTTTAATTAGCTCGGAAGAAATTATAATTTATATTGATAATCTTTAAAATGAACATGCACATGACGATTTGAGAAGGCAATTCTTGATTAAAGTAGATCTGGCTTTCAAATATTATACATTTTTACAACATCTACAAAAATATGCTGTTGATATACATTACAATATAGATTTCAAATATAGTAATTATAACAAGATAAGAAAGAATCCAAAGAAAAATGTGCAATAATGAGCAAAAAAATAAATCGTATAAAATAATGATTATTCTTTGCTGAATTCGCATTTATTAAATTATAATATTTATTTATTTGCTCATCAATAATGATTATTGGTTAATTTTTAAAGTAAAACTCAAAATTAATCATTAAATTGTGAGCGAATTAAGGAGTACCTAAGGAGTCTACATCACCAATAATTAGTTTGTGTAAAAACTAAACTACACAACCATACTTGAATACACCTAATAGATTCCTAAAAAAGTCGTGTAAAAATAAAACTGTGTAAAAAAGACATTGATCATATTCAAAATAAATCGTGCTAAATGGAATAAAGTCGTGTAACCATATATAAAAATTTTAATTTTCAAATCGTGTTAAATTAAAAAAAGACAGTGTAAAAACAGAATTAGGTGTATTCCATTAAAGATATGAATATAATTAACTAAAACATTTTATCTTATTGTTATCTGTGTGCTGCTAAGTATTTTCTGTTTTGAGACGTTCCCCAGACCATTTGTCAAATAGTTTCACCCTAATGCTGTTTGCGAAAGATCCTTTATTGTTTATGGCACGCAGTTTGCTGATTTTTAGAAGCTTACTTCAATAACTGTTGCCATTAAGTGTGGCCTAAATTGAGTAAAGTTGTAGAAATGCTAAAAGGCTATCTTAAAACCAGAGGAGGGTTTATTTGTTTTTTTAATTTTCTGATACAAATTTCAACAGCGATTTTAAAACACTTGCGGATTGAATTTACTAACTCTAGTTGTTAGTAATTCAATCTTGCAAGTGCGCTCAAAATTGCAAAATTTGATCTCATTATGGAAATCGTTTAAGCCGATTAAGCCCCAGCCTTGGAATTGTGTGGACGGAGTAAAAGCTAACGATGAATTTTATAGCAAGTTTTCATAATAAATATAAAAATATATGTTAATAATGCTAATAAGCAAGATGAAGACTACATTGAACGCAAATTAATTAACAGGCAACTAATTTTGTTTGCTTAACAAAGCAGTCGATATTAATTTAAAATAAATGCAATATGTGAATCCGATTTCCAAGATACGAGTAATTTACGAACATTAATTAACATAAATAAATACATAACTACAAGTTCTTGTTAGAGCGTTTCGACTGTTTCGAAAGCAATAAAAACACATTCAACACCATAAATCGATATCGTTCGATGGTTTATTGACATATGTACATACACGAATGTATGTATGTATATGTGGCTGTGTTACATACCAGCACTTTATGTAGCTGTCAAAATTCATAAGCCTGCTCACTTGTCAGCACTGTCAAGTAAGCACATGATCGCTCAAGCTGCTAACTTCTAAGCACACCATTTGTGTTTGTTGGCTTAGAAGGGCAACAACAACAACAACGGCAACAAAATATTTTATTAATGAAGCTGTCAGTAGTCGTGCCAGTGTCCGAGTTGGGGCAAGATTAACTCGAACTGCCATATGGTCGCACAGAGTGAGAGGCAAGCTCTGTTTCTTGTTCACGTATGCTCCTCTCCAGCCCGAAACTTTTAATGATTACAGAAAATTCAACCATAAATCCTTAGCCACATTTATAGACGTTGATCGACTCATCTATGACGTTTTTTGAATGTCATCCATGTGGAAGCTCATTTATTGCACACAATAACATAAAAACCATATCATTCATCTATCATTTGGGGTGCGTCAGAATTCGCTAGAAAAAGGCGAACAAAAAATAGAAATAAAAACAAAAAATAGAAAAATATGCGCCCCCACTGGCTCTGTGAGTTTCCATTGTGTGTAGCTCAATAGCTCCTACAAGTTCATGTTGATCTAGCCAGACACCTACACATATACACACTATATACATACATATACATATATATTGCCACTCTCAGTCGTGACTATGTCGGTGTATTGTTTATAAGGTGTGAAAATATTTAAGACTTTACATGAAAACGTTTACGTACAAAACTGTTGAACGTTGAAAATTATGATTAATGATTGAACGATTGAACAACAATTGATTCAAACCCGACTTATAAAAAATATGGAGGAGAAGAAAACGAAATGCTCATAAAAAAGCAAACGCAACAAGTTGTCCTTTTTGTTGGAGTATATAACAAGATTTCTTTTATTACTTCGCCGGCTATATTCGTGTATTTCTTGGCTTTTTTAGATACAATAAAATAATTGCTTAGAGTTTATAGCGCTCAAGATTTATGCCTTTCAGACCTCGCTCATTGTGATCGATCAGCGTTTGTGTCAGCCTTTATAGATGGTTGCCAACATTTCGATAGTTGTCGCTTGAGTCATGTAGTTATTTTGTTAGCCAGGCTTTCTATTGTGAAGGTAATGATGGCGGGCCTGAAATACAAAAAATGGATTAGTCAGCTTTGACAACCAACAGTATTATTGAAATTAATTCGTAATCAGGCGTCTAAGTTCAACCAACACAGATGATTGCTCTATATACATTGGCCAAAGATCGGACAGATTTTTTTATATGTCCGAATAGCTTTAAGAACTGCAACTCGAAAGTATACAAAATCATTGAATCCGTTTCTATGACTCGGAAAAACGAATGGCAGGTTTAGAGCTATTGCGATGAAGCTTTACACCGATGCAAAACGATTGTTTAGTACTACTAATATGCCAAGACTGAGTATGTCAGATCACGATATTATATAGCTGGCATACAAAAACAAGAGTTTTTGAAATTTTGGAGAAATGTGTCATATCTTACTACTGTTGCACTAAGTATTGTGTTTCATTTATTTTGTAGTTTTTTATATTCTTAAAAATTTAGTTTCATTCATCTTTGTCGTCCAAATGAACATTTCCAAAAGTTGCAGGTGTTTTCATTATGTTTTGAGTTCTACTTCAGTTGGTGGTTTACTAGTAGATTGCTAATATCAGTTAACACTAATGTGGCTTTTGAGACCAAGGCAGTATAAAATTGTGTAAAAGAAGTGTCCAAATTTAGGGTTTTTTTGTATAGATGTCAGCCTTTCACTCTTTTGTCATTAGCGGACCGGTTAAATGAACAAAATGTGATTGTTGAAACCCTTAATGGCTTGTCTATCAACAGTTGACATGTTATTTTCGCTACTAATTAAGAGTTATGGGCGAGCAGACATGCATAAATTGTTGAACGTCGAGGCGTTGAGCGACTTGGAACTGCTGCTACCTATCTCTGTCTGCTACCTACAACAGTTTGAGCTGCTTGGCCATATACTATACATGCTCATAATCGTATATTAAGGCAGAAACAACAAAAGCCTAAATATCTTGGCCACAGCACGCCTCCTCTGCAGTGCACAGTGGTCTCAAGTCTTAATTTTGTTTCGCATAACAAATACAGTCCAATAGAGTAACCTGATTCTCAATCTAGCTATACTTAACCTGAGCTTACACATATAGCTCTTTGTGACGGTCACGTCACAGCTTTTTAGTGTATAAAGTGAGGCATTAGCAGTGTATGAAGGCTAAAATTCTTACAAGTATATTAATATTCAGGGATTCATTTTAGTGTTTTTTTCCAGGAACTATCAAGCACCCTCAAGTTGGTTCCGAGCTAGATATTCGATTATGATTTTAGACCGTAATTTTGTGTATTATTGTTTAATCAAGTCGAAGATAATCTGGACCATTAAAATGTTAAAATAAATAGAGATTTTCCATACCATGGTTGTTCAAAATTCGATTAAAATTTCTTGAACAAATTCTAACTGGGGCCACTGTGCAATGGCAGCAGTTTTCAATATGTCTCAGACACATTGTTGCGGCAACATTTGTTTTGCGCTACGTTCTTGACTTGATAAGCTAGAGGCATTGTTGTTGCAGCTCTTAGCACCCAACAGCTATGAGACATAAACATTGCAACATGGTCGGCCCGCAAATAAGTTTGTAGGCTCGACTCTTAACCAACAATGACCGCGTTGCGAGAAGCGAACATTTTCAGCTAGTACATCCATATCCATAAGCCAGTTTCTGCCGTTGCCGAGTATTTCATTTAGCTTGAAGTGGCAAAAGAAATGAATATTTAGTTGGCATGAGCCAACTGCCCAACTGTCCAACCGACTGACGAACTGACGGACTAGCCGGCCAGCAGGCCAAACAGCTAGCAGCCAGCGCAAATTGACTTTATTGCGCCGGTATATTGCAGGCAAATTACAGGTCGGCATATTTAGCTTTGTGTCAGGATATAAAACGTACGTGCAACCAAAGGGTAGACACCAATATCATCAGCAACAGAAACAACAACAACAACTACTGCATCTGAAACTGCCGCTACACATGCGCTCATTGTAGGCTATCACCAGCCTCCCCCCGCCTGCCAGCGCGCTAATGAGTGTGTTGCTAAAGGTTTATGAGACAGCGGCAGTAGCTTTTAAGTCAAGTTACAAGAAGGGGCACGAATATTTGGCATTGCGATTTTGGATTGCAAGTGTTTGGACTAAGATTTATACACATGAATTCATAGAATTATAATAATACTCATTCCATTTGCTTTATAAAAGCCTATCAAATTGAATGTTAAAATTCTGCTGATGATATATCGTTCACGATTTGTTGGATATTGTTGGCACATTTTTTGAATGTGGATGATATGAAACATACTTATTTAGATAAAGATTTTCCAATGAATTAAATAATTTGAATTAATGATAATGTTGTCTTCATTTTTTATTTTTTCACATTTCATTTAAATTAATGTGAAATTGGTATACTTTGGCCAAACAACTTTTTAAAGGACATAAAACTCTCATGCTAGCAATTTACACTCATTACATTTCATACATTCCCTTTTCTGAATTAATAGACAGCAATTTGTGTTTCCCACATTACGGTTCTGAGGCAAATAAATGGATTTACAATAACACGAATCAAGCAACTAAACTTCCCAAATTTATTTATTAAAAGCCTACCTCTATTCACAACACAACACATGGGATGAATGGGTGCAAATGAGTTTTTTAAATATAAATATAAATAGAGGAACAGCACTATTTCCCCCTTTTTTGGGAGATATTATGGTTCAGATTGTATTTAATATAGTGATCTCATCCAGTTGTTAGAGGTTCTGGCTAAAGGAATAAATTAATTTAAAATATAATAAAAAAAAATAAAATAAAAAAAATAAATGAAATAATAAAACTGTTGTGCTGATCAAATTTGGGGACTGACCGTAATGGGGAATTTTACTCTATATTTATGCTGTGTTTATTAATAATATGTTCACTTAATGATATCGAATAATCTGTCTTCTACCTATTAAATGTAGTCACACAAAATTAATACAGTAATTCCTAGGGTTCAAGAAACTTTCATTCAAAACTCAAGGTTAGCCGCAGTTTGTTTTAACAAGTTGCGAAATAAAATGATGAACTATATTTAGTTTTGATAAGCTTTTGTGAAACAGTACTAAGTATGATTCAAGAATTAATACAATGATAACGATAGAATCAAAAATTCCTTTCTACGACTTACATAAACCACTATCACTTGAATTAGTTGATATACCAACGAATATCAGATGCAGCTGGTCAGATAGGCAAACAAGCTGTTGTGGGCCCACAAATGCGTCAAATTTTCAGAAAATGACACCACAGATCGAATAAATGAAACAATTTTGGTGTTTCATTGCTTAAATGAGTAAGTGAAATGTGTATTTCAACGAAGTTTGATGTTCTTGGGTGATGTATCTTTATGAAGTTCTCTTCAAGTTCCCCGAAATACAGATAGGCTGTGTAGTGCAGTTCAATTACAATTATGATGGCAGTCCTTCTTTTCACTTTTGATCATTTACCGCATGTTTGGCATGTTTTTTCCTTGTTTGAATGTATGTCGCTCTTTTTTGTACAACTCATTCGACAATACTTTATTTTTTCTCACCTCGTTGCATTATTTAACGCAAATTAAAATAATTTGCGGTTCCGTTGTAGCAGCAGCAACTGCCTGACGGGGGCAAGGCGATGGAGAGCGACGCGAGTTGAAGTTGCAACTTGAAACAGGTTCGTTGCAAATGCAAACTTCAAGTGCGGCCGACAGTCAACAGTCGAGAGTCGAGAGTCGACAAATTCAAGTGCAACACGCATGCATACGGTAAAAAGAAATGTTGCAGCAATTTACATTTGCTGCAATTATGAAAATGAATTGGCAGCTAGCAGTAGCAGCGGCAGTGGCAGCGGCAGTGGTAACAGCGACCACGTTATTAATTGAAAGCAAATGCAACAACTTTTTTTGTTTTTTCATATTTTATGCATTTTGTTGCCACTGCGGCTGCTTCCGCACTTATTATGACAGGTGACAACACTTGAGGCGCGCTTCTTGCGCGGCAAATTATGCGCACTAGAGAGCCAACAACAAAGAGGAAATGATGTGTCGTTCCCATTCCCGTTCCCGCTCCGGCTCCCATTCCCGCTCCAAACAAGCAAGGCTTTGGCTTAACACTCCAGGTGAAAAGTTGCAGTTGTTGCTGCCGTCGCTATGCGCTGCCATGTGTGTTAGTATTATCCACTAAGTTGTTTTTAAAAGTAAGACAATCCATAATTTTCTTGCAATGTGTGTGTTAGAGGCGGGGGACTTCAAAACAGTGTGTCCGATATGTGATCAGGGCACTCACGAGATCGAACTGTACGGGCACTTCCATTTAAAGAGATCTTTTAAAAATGACTATGTTATCAGTTTCTTAAACGATCTTTCTTTAGTCAGGAACGACCAGTCAATGTGTATATTCCAGATAATGTTGAGATAAAATACACTCCCGCTTCGATATCTCAATTGACCATTCTCGCACAATCTTGACTTTCGTCCTGCAGTTAATACCATTTTGATTGTTTTATGTATTCCCAGTTATTCGTCCAGATGTTGTCACCCTACAAACAATTTATTCATCCACTTGGGAACAAATTGCGAAATGTTTAAAAATGGAGGTCTAAACAGAGGCCAAAACTATTATGAAAGCATCCAAAGTAAATAAAATCAAAACGTTTTTCCATGATATCAGCATTTCATGAAGATGTTTAATCAAAACTATTGCAATATTTTAATAGAACATAATGTTTAATTTATGAAATCATATTGAAAACATCTAGGAGAATACCCCCAATTCTGGTTTTACACAGAAGATTGGTTCCAGAAAAAGTCGCGTAAACAAAAAACCGTTTAAAAATATATGTTATTTTAAATCGTGCTAAATGGAATAACGTCTTTGAAATATACCAACGAATATCAGTTATAAAATTTTTAATTTTCGAACCGTGTGTAAAAGCAGAATTATGTGTATATCCTATCGGGTATACATATATTAGATTTTAAATCTTTAAATTTATTTTTCAAATTTGTAGCTTATTCCCTGCTCTAACAACCTTTTAAATCACTTTACTGCCTGTGGGCTACAATCTTGCGGTTTGATTTGTGTTTTCGTAAAATGTTCTTGTTTTCGATCACGTCACTTGCACATCCCTAGCTAAATATAAATATTCTGTGTGTGTGTGTTTGTAAAAAAGAAAAACTTGTTAACTACTTTTGGCATGCAAATGAGACATTAGTCAAACGCACTGGGATACAGCCATGCGTTACTGTTGCTGGCCACCTTGCTGGGTTCGCTTTCTTGGTCGCCCTGACCCTGTCTCTAACCCTTTATGTTTTGGCATAGTTTTGTTATGTTGAACATATAACAACAACAGCGGGGGGGGGGGGGGGGGGGGGGGGGGGTGGCACGGAGGCGACGCCTTGCTGTGCGTCGCGCCATAAACAAATAAACACATTTGAGCCCCTTGGGTCGACGGATTCATCACCACCTGCTAACGTATACTATATAGCAGAATGTTCAGACAAAGGCATTAACAAATTTACTCCTTTTGGTTTTAATAGTTTGGCGCCTAAAGAAAACGTTAGATTCTTTATTTTATTATACTCTATTCTATATAGTTTTTATGGCATGCGCATGTTGGCAATTACACAAATGTTCAAATTGTTTCCTACATCAAAGGCAGGCGGCTTTTCCTGTTCTTGCAGCTCCTTTGTTGTTTCAGAGTTTGTAATACTGTCAGTCATGGCACGGGTTTGTGCAACGTCGTCAGTCTGTTGGTATGCCTAAATGACTGGGTTGTTGATAATAGCTCCACCATACCCCAATACACGTATAGTGCAACAATATAGTCTACAGCTTAAATATCAACACTTGGCAAAGTGTTTTGTGTGGTGACCCCCAAGAGCAGGCGCCAAAATGTTGAGCCGCTGTTTGCATTTTGTGCGCTGACAGAAAATCAATTTTGAGTTGTAGCTGGAAATTTACAACCGTATTTTGTTGTTGACAGCAATTTAATATCACAGAGCAGATTGCCGGAAGGAAAACAACGCTCGTAAGGGACCTGTGAAATAGTCCTATAAAGAAAACGAAAGTCCGATAGCAATATAGTTTTAGTAACATGAAATACTAAAACTTAGGATTCTAAAAATATATTTTAAAGCTATTGTGAGATTGTCATACAAGTTTTCCAACTTTGCTTTGGTTTTAGGACTTAGGATTGGTGGTTTGAACACCTCGGAATTGTAATAAAGGTATCTGAAATGGTCACACAAATTCCACTTCTGTTTCTGGTCAAGACTCTTTGCCTTCAAAACAACATTTATAATTTTTTTTAAAACGAGATTAGTTAACTATTAATTCGTTTTTTATGTGTTTTTAACTAAATGAGTCTGTAAGATGGACAAAAACTGTCCGCATGAAGAAAACAATTATCCTTTTGATGCGTTTTTTCAGCGTCTAATTTAAGCTTATTTATTTAATTATTATTATCAGGCGAACAAATAGTGACCTATAACTACAAGCTCTTAAGATATTAACTTAAGTTTAAATCTGATGATTGTATTTTCATTGAAAAACAAAATCAACTCAGCATATAAGTATTGATCGTTTCTCCCCAACCATCCCTGTTTGCGGTGCAAAATAAAAATATAATTTCAGATAAAAGATCATATGGGCCGAATGCTAGAGTCGCTCGTATTTGAAACTTGTTTAGCCAGTACCCGGCTCAGAAAAACTATTTTCAAATAATATTTAAATTGGCATGCGGGCTTTCCTCAGTAGCGGAAACAACAAGCTAATGCTGTGTTCGATGATCACATCCATACATCCGTGTATCCTAACATATGTAAAAAGAATGAAACCTAAACCCTCAAAATTTGGCATATTAGTCCATCTATCCTCAATGATTGCAATTGATATTATGTTGATTTTAGAGTTTGGTAATTGCAACTCGTATACTTCCTGAGATTTTTTGTGTCTACACAGACGATCAGAAGGATGGACGACCATGTCTAGAACAACTCGGCTTGTCACGCTAATCGAGAGTCTTAGTAGTGTCTGACCCGTCTTTTCTATGCACTTAGAAAAACTGAACAATGCCATAATACCGTACTACACTAGGTGTAAATGAAGATGATGATGCCTTAACAATTGTATGGATACGTATTTTAATCTTTATATAAAAATCTCGTGTCACGATGTTTGACCTCGATAGGCTCCATATCTCCAGATATATCTGTAATTTAGTCTAACTTAAAACATAGTATAGTTTTTATCTCAATTATTTATCGTTTGGATACTTAAATAGCGAATTTGGCATTTTTCAGAATTTATTCGTATTATTTCATCAATTTATGAACTTTCGTTTGCCTGTAATATGAAGTATTCAATTATGATTGCAAAAAGGCGGATATAATTCTAATTTACCATATCATTCGAAACTGTTGAAGGCTGAGGGTAAATCGGCTACGATCATTCGATTATAAAGAAAATGCGTTGAATATTATTTATAGCGAGAAGTTACGACGAACGGGCGGCACTAGTTAATAGAAAATATAATGATTCGTTCACAGGCAGCAAATTATATTTTGAAATGCAAAGTGTCCACAAAGTACTAAGTGTGGCGAAGCAGACCACATTACTTAGTATATACTCGTAAATATAAATATAAAATGTTGCTTTCTTATTTGATAATGTTGGGATTAATCATTACTGAAGTCATTCAGGCTTTTCAAATGTGTGCAAAGGCTCTTCATTTAATACAAGTACATACAAATGCAATGCATTTTAGAAATATATACGTACAAGATATAAGGCTATAATAATCGGAATTAGTTGTTTTTACTAAAAAAAAAAAACGATTAAAACTTTATTAATAGTTGTGCACAAACATGAGAGCTATTCATGATAGTCTGATAGTCTGAGCAAGGATTGTATTTGACTGTCCCGCCTCTATATCGGTTTCCGTCAAAACATAAATACAAGGCGCCACGTGTGGTCCTGTATTAACATGAAATGAAATGCATTAAATCAAAGATCCAAACAAGTGCAAAAATGTCAATAAAATGGAATAGGGACCGCGTCCCACAGCCAGCCAAATGAGTGCAAATCACATGCGGTTGGGCCCCTGACCGCAGCCAACTTTTAGGCGCGACGGCGTGGCATGCTGCGCATTTTTTCTTGGCTCTTGACATATTTATGATATCTTGGGTCATTTACGTGCCACCTTTATGTTGTTGTTGGTCGCGCTGGTGTTGCTGTTTTGAGGCGAAGACTGCGTTGCATGCCGAGCCGATCGACGATCGCTTTGACGCCAGGTGGAAGGTTGTTCCGTTTATTGTCTGCGACTGGAGCTGGAAGAGCCTCGCTTTGGAATGCCACGAACATGTGTAAAAACGTAACGTATATATTCGTTTAATGTGCGTGAGAGTGTGTGTATGTGTGTGTGTGTGTGTGTGAGTGAGTGCCTGGGCAGACATTCAGTCAGCGCATCAGGCGCGGCAGGACATCGTTTAATTGCGAACAAGTTTTTTAACACGATGTCGTACAAGACTCTGTATATTTGTGTTTGCATAAGAAAGAAATACTTTTGTGTATATATGTATGTATGTATATGCATGTGTGCATGTTGCTGCAACATGTTGCCAATGCGCCCTGGACTCGTTTTCTTTCACTGCGCGTGCTACAATTAACGTGCATATATTGTGTGTGTTGCAGTATAATATCGCCTGATTATCCCGCTGCATTCAAGCTCCACATGCCCCGGCGATAATAATGAGTCTTAACAACAATTTTTATTGAGGCAGCTGCCCTTGAGCTATATACGTACAAATGCATATACAAATGTATATATGTATATATGCATTTTTTTTTTTTGCCGTTTTAAGGAAGGGTGATGGTGACGCCTTGATAACGCGCTGAAAACCACACCAAAAATTAATTAATTTATGAGTGTTGTTAAGACACCGACACACACACACATATACACAAACACAAACACAAACTCACGCACTCACACAGAGTGTGAGCTCGCACTGTCAGCATTGAAAAATATGCAATTGTTGGTAGAACGGCTGATCAGCATAAAATTGCTAACCCACATTCGTATGCACTATAAGGTATGGCCATAAAATGCCATAAATTCTTGAAAAAAGTTCATGCTAATGAGCGACACGCTAACTGTAAAAATACCTAGGGTACCTAGGCCTAGTCAGGCTCTAGCACAGTGGATCATTCGTTCATTTTGCCGAGTTATAATTGTTTTCTGTTTCTTAATCTTTCATGAACTCTAACCTAAGCTCCTATAGTTAGTTAGGATGACTATTTGATCAGAAAAGTGATCGTATATCGCTTTTATGACAGCTATGTAATATAGTGATCTGACATAGTAAATATATGTTATATATACTTGTATGAGTGATATACAGGTTGGTAAGGCGTATGTAGATTTATGATAGATATATTAATATGAAATAAATGAATGCAATTAATGATAGATGTTATAGAAATTATACTCGTATCATTCAGGAAATATGAACAAAACAAAACCTTAATTTAAAATTAATTTACTATTATTAATTGCAAAATAATTTTGTAAAAATGAAATAATATTGGCTTAGAAAGAATGCAAAGTTTTACGTTTGATTGTCAAATCAAGTCATGTCAGATAAAGCTGAAAATCTAGAAATACACAAATACTAATTCATTCGGCTTAAACTTGTCTTACGATGTTTATCTTATCTTATCATAAATATTTCAAATCTGCTAATCAGTTTAATCTACTGGGATATTGAGAGCAATACTTTTTCAACGAATTCTTGAAAAAAAAACATCGGAAATTCGTTAAAATGCAGTTAGAATATGAGAATGTTGTATTTACCTTATATACTTGTAGTAATATATTTTGTTACTATAAAAGTAATTTCGTTCAAAAAAAAATGTTTTTTGGCTAAATTGAGCTTAAAGAGGTTTTTGAGATCAGTGTTTGTTTGAAGAAATTTGGAAACTACTTGTAGGTTACGAACTGTTTTTGTATATTTTTCTATTCATGAATTGATGGGTGTCTTAGGCAAAGGAACTCATTTCAGGAGACTGTCGAACCACTGTGTTGCTTTGGCCGTTGCCTAGGCCTTAAGGGCTTAGCAAATGAAGCTTGAGCACCGGGAAGTGCTGACGATGGGGACGTCAACGTCTGCGTTCCCAGTTTGTCCTTGCATGGCATATAACTCATAATTCTTTCTGTGCTGCGCTGCGCTGCGCTGGCAGAGCCGCTGTCATGGCCTCCATCAGCCCACTCATTCCTTCGCCATCCCGCCCGACTGGCTTAATTTACACTTTTGTGCTGGCGCGTGTTTATCGCATACAGAAAATCTCTCAAAAGTTGCACACCTAGTGCCACCAACGTCCAGCAATGCGAATGAGTTGGGGGAGTGGGTCGGTGGGCCTTCTACTACTGGCTACTAGCTAGCATTTCATAGTTCCAGAGCCGTTGTTGTTGCTGCAGAATTTTTATAAGCTGCCAACATGCGAAAATGGGCTTTAGCAGTTGTTATGAGTGTTAACACTCATGGGTACTACGAAGCACGACCACACACACACACACACGCACACACACACATTCGGAGAGACATGCTATAAAGCCCATTGCGGGGCTTGAGCATGATACTGGGTTCTGGTTTATTATTTTTCGTCTGGTGATATAATATTTTTACAACAGCATGAGTGTGTGTGTGTGTGTGTGTGGCCGCTGTAATTTGCTGTAAATGTTGTAAAATGCCTGGCGTGTAATTTAATTAATAACCAAAAGAGAGAAAGAATGAGCAGTGAAAGTTTTGCAGTTATTAGTACGTTATAAAAATTGCTTTGGCCTGGGCTCGGTCCCATTGCCTTGGTGTGGCTTTTATTGGCGTGTTTACTAGACGCACACATGGCAGGTCTCTCTCACAGCCGGGCGGGTGTACGAGCTTTGGAACATAATGGAGTGTTGAGGTGCATACGTGTATGTTTGAAAAGGACGAATTGCATGAGAATTGGTTGTAAAATTAAATTTCGTCATTGAAATGCCTTGGAATGAAGATAGTTTGGAGCTTGAACATAGTCGTTGTCATGTCTAGACGCTAGTTATGGACATTTTTGGTCCGTTATATCAAAACTGCTTACTTATTTACGTCTTTGTACAACCAAAGAATTATTTTTTTTTAAATACAAACAACTCTAAAAATGTAGCAGAGAGAATAGCATCTAAGTAAAGACAAAATTAATTAATGCGAAACAATACGCTTTGAAAAGTAATATGGACTAGTCCTATTTTTAAATTCCAACTTTAGTTTAGCCTTGGACATAATATGGTAGATACATATATGAATCATTCATATGTTTTATAAAATATGCCGGGAAAAAGATTATTTATCTAAAAATATTCCAAAGAGTTCAGAACTCGTTTGTGTAAGAAACTCTTTATATCTCCTGATCCCACTTACTCAATAAATATTACCCAGTATGGGAAGTCATTTCCATCTTTCTGATCGCCCACCCACTGGTACCTCACGATATCAGGATCTTACGACAAGGGCCTCTCATATTCAATCCCCCCTGCTCACAATTGTTAGTCAAATTTGGCGAAATAAAAGAAACACTTTCCATTAAAAATCTGCAGTTCAAAGATTTGCAGAATTTTTATTTTTCGATGAACACAGAAATTTAACTTTGCATAAAGTTTCGTTTTAGTTCAATTTTGCAAAAAGTGCATTCAAACTTGTAAGAAAATGTACGCCTTTGCTGGTCGAAACTTCAACTAAGACTATATGATGCTACAATATTCACATTTATAGTAGTATATATATATATTATATATGTATATAACCACTGGGTAGCCAGTCACAAAAAGGCAAATCAAACTTCAATTCATGAATGAACGCGACTTTTGACTGCCTCGCTACCTGGGTCTCGGCCACTTAATAATGCATGCTGTCATTCATAAAGGCTGCTAACAAATGTTGATAAATACAAAATTATTAGTCGCATTGAAGTTGTTGTTTGTATTGATACATTGATATATTGATATACGAGTATGTACGATGTATGCAGCAGGCCTGCTACGGTCCGGTCTGGTCCGGGGCGATGCCCGTCTTTTGTGTGCGCCCAGTCGATGTTTGTGTTGATTTTAATAAATTGTGTCGTTTATCATGCGGCTAACAATGCTGTACAATATTATGTTGAAATCATTGGCCAACATTTAAGGCAGCCAGAGCTTTTCGTATGCAAATTATTTGAATGTGGGTCCAACGACCACCCCGATTTTCATGGGGCGCAGAGAGCTACAACAAAGCTTAGACGAGAAGTTTAGCTGCGTGTGAAAAGGCATAAGTCATCGTCTGCTCCCTCGCCTCCTCTCGATTCTCGATTCTCCATTCTCGAATCTCCATTCCCGATTTCTTATTCGTCTTCTAAGCAGAGGCTCTTGACTCGCTGTCAGGCGCATTATTAGCATGGACGCTTATCGATTACAACTAATCGTGATTAAGTGCATTCCATTTGCCGTGCCGCATTGCTGACCCAGACCGAAGTCGAGCTGGAATCGCAGCAGCAGTCACACTTCCATAGTGCTGCAACAACATGTTGCAGACTCATGCCCGGCCCGGGCTCATGCCTCTCTCTCTCTCTCTCTGATCGTCCACACCGCCACCACCATGGCAAGACAAATTAATCGCCGCGATCAATTCCGCGAGCGCGCGATGCTGCTGATTTTGATCTTCGACACTTTGTGGCCTCAACTGGGACTTTGTTGCTTGGTTTGTTGTATCGTTTTTGCTGCCTCATGCTTGGCTTGCTCAGCACTTCTGGCCAAGACACAGTCACTCACTCAGCCAGTCAGCCAGCCAGCCAGCCAGACAGTCAGACAGTCAGACAGTCAGACAGTCAGACAGTCGGTGTTAAATAGCTTGTTTGTTAGCTTTGTTAAGCACATAGCCACATTCATATATACACTTCAAGTGAGACATTATTGGGTTTCGATGCAGAGGTGTAGCCCAAAAATAGTCACACAGGCCTCCTCCTCCTCCTCATCTCCAGCCAGTTCAGTCCGTCAGTCCGGCAGTCTGTCCAGCCTGTCTTTCTAATGCCGCACAGTGAGATTAGCCCTCTTCAATAACTCATGATTGTTGTTCGCTGTCAGTCAGCTCGGTGCTGCTTTTATTAGCACTCGAGTTGCATTTTTAAAGTGTTCTCGTTTTGTTGCTGTTGCTGTTGCTGCAGCCGTTGCGGCTGCTGTTAGTCTGGCTCTTGCTGATGTTGCAACAATGACTTGGAAAAACGTTGACTGTTCGAGGCATATGTCATGCGCTCAAAAATGGCAGCGTCATTGGCGTGGGGCACGCGTCAAAGTGTATTCGAGGGTTTTGTGTGCAGCGGCTTGTTTGGTTTTAGAATTGAAATTGATTTGCTTACAATTGATAAGCCAAATTTGAGTTTCAGTGTATTTATTCGCCCACAGAAATTGGGTCAGTTTTCACCTAGATCTACATATTTATGTTTGTATTGCAAATGCCTAGTGGAGTTCAATTCTTTTTTAATTGAAGCTTGGACTATTTTTCAACTTTTTTCGAATTTGCAGAAAACTGAATTTATTTATTATTTTAAATGAATTGGCTGTCGGTGCAGAAGTAGTTTTAAAATGCTCTAAATGGTTTAATACATATAGCTGATAAAAACCATCTTTAATTATAGCATTACATTATTTAAAGAGTTTGTTGATACTTTAGCAAAATGGAAGCGTTCAAATATTCGATTATGACGGTTATGATGATTATGATGATATCAAATAAACAACGTTTCCTTACAAGTACAATTATGTCAGTTATTTTTGAGTATGAAACCGAAGTATATAAGTATAAGTATAGTGCGCATATTTAAGTCTCCAAACTGTGTCTTTTTCCCATTTCGGCCACTGTTTACCATAATCATTGTCTACTGTATTTGTAATTGCATTTCGAGTCAAATTTCTTCAGAAATTTGGCGACTTACTTACGTTGCTAAAACGCTTCCGTTGCAGCAGGTAATTCCGCGAATTCAATTGTGCATGTAAACATTTTTCGGCCCACACACAATTCACACACATTTACACATCCATATGCAAATATTGCACTTTTGCCATATAGACAATATAGTCATAACTTCATGCGAGTACGCTTCACGTAATGCCATCGTTATTCAGGGTTTCGGTCTGGGTCTGGGTGAATTAAATTGTGGCGCAGACCGCGCGTCGTCGCCATCCGCTCGTCGTGTTGCGCACAACAACAACAATGCCACTAAACTGCAACGAAAGCACTTCACAGGCACACGCAGACCCACAATATCTGAGACACAGGAACTGGCGGCAACAAAAACTGCCAACTGAAAAATTGCCAGACAAATGCGCAAGAAAATTGCATGAAAAACTGGAAAAACTCGTTTGACTTGCCAGCCAAAACAACTCGTGGAAGACTAAGAAATGAAAAATATTGATAAAAGACAAACAAGCTGAAAAGCAGCCACCAACAGGCGAAGACAGAGACAACAGGCTCTCCAAAAGCTGTTGCTAAAAAATAACAAGAAACCCAGAAACAGCCAACCAACTCGCCTCCTCCGGAGTGCGCGTGGGCTTTATTGGCAGTCTGGTGTGGAAAACATTTGGCTGAAAATTGTACAAATTAAATTACCGACATGGCGGCCTTTTGATATACGAGTATGGCCAACTAACTAGTACTAGTATGTATATTTCGGCAAACAACAACTAGGCACACTGGGGTGAATTATGCGAGTTTCGAACTGATGTTCATACTTATACTCGAACATACATACATACTTGTATGTATGTACTTCAGGGCAACATATTAGACTCAGAAACTGACATAATTATGATTCGGAAAAGGTATTGAGTTTATAATAGACGAAAAAATCAAGAACCTGCAGTTAAGCAGCTAGGATCTACATGAAGACGCCTGGGTTCCTCGCTAGCCACAACAGATTGGAAAGATATCAATAGGGTCTGTTTATTGTCTCCACACTTAAAATCTGATGGACCTGTAGCTATTTACTATATGCATTGCACTATAGATTTGGAGACTATATAATATATTTTTTATTTATTTCATCGACAAACAATGCAGTCGATGTAAAAGAAAAAAGAAAAAAATATATACATACATCTAAAAAAATCTATACAATAGAGAACTTAAGCTAAATAAAAGAGCTATAAAAATGACAAAAATATCTAATAACGAATCCGACACGGCGGGGGAATTTTATTTGCCAAACGGCCAGCTACGCCCCGATTCACAGCAGAGAGTAGTCAGATACGTTATTAGACCTCTCAAAAAAGAAGTGGAAATGAAAAAATATAGCAATAAAAGATAGAATTTAAAATAGTTAAATAATAAAAGAAACTATAATTAAAATAATTATAATTTAAATGAAGCACTAATTTTAGTAATAAAAGTTGCGAATATATTTATGATTATAAAATGTAAATTAAATGTATTTTGCAATCATTTTGGCTAATTGATCCTTTAGTTGAAAGGTTCTGTAAGACTTTTCAATTGTTGTTGACATTTGGATAAGACTGCAGTCTGCACTTTTTGTATTTCAAAGGATTTGAACGGGTTTGAAGAGTACTTCAAAAGCTGCAATATAAAATCATATTTCATATTTTTGAACTGCTCATGGTCTTAGCCTAAATCACACACCATTTACACCTATATATCCGTCTCAATCAGCAAGAATGTTTTACTAAATATGACTTCGCTAAAGCCACTTTTCGTATTTCCATTTAGAAACTTATGCATTTGAATGGGCCCAAGGCTACGGGGTGTTGTTATACACTGATGTGAGCCGGTTCTAGTTATCCTTAACTAATTCGTATTAACGAGTGACTTAAATAAATAAACAGAGAGCACATTAGAAAGGAACATCGTAGAGGCACAATTTGTACCCCAGATTTGTTTGGGAACTAACAGTCGTGAGTCCATCAGCTAACTATGCAAAGTTGCATCTATTTTGAATGCCAGAGAATATTTTAACCGATTCGCGGAATGTGGGTATACTACCCCAGTGTGCAGTGGCCTGTGGGGCCGTGTGTGTGGTTCGGGTCTCACACGCAGCGGGTGACAAGCGTTTCAATAATTTAGACGGCTGTTCATCAAGCCACATCATCAGGCGGTACCTGAACCGGTACCAGTACTGGAACAGCCTCGAATCCATCAACAGTGGCGCCTAGACGCTGTTGCATCACTTGTCAAATCGTCTGAGAGACCAGCATTCAACTGTATAAGAAATTAATGAATGTAATTAATAATGTTGTTGCTCTTTCCTGGCTGCTGCTGTTGCTGCTGCCTCTGCTGCTGCTGTTATTGTTGTTGTTGTTGTTGTTGCTGTGGCTGCAATTGTTGCTGGCAGGCGTTGCACAGTTCGTGGAACATGGATATGAACATGTCGTTGATAGCGTCGGCGGCGCCTCTCCAGAACTCTGGTCTAGGTGCTAGGCGTTTTACACGAGCCCGCTTTGGCTGCTGTTTGTGTTGTACGTTTATTTTCATATTTTTCAGGTCGGCTTGGTGTTAATAGGTGTGTCTCTGCTTTCTTGCCATTGTTGTGGTGGCCCCCTGATTTGGGCATTTATTTGTTAGAAATCATTTATCATGGAACTTACGAGCTACACGCCGTGCTCTAATGATCCATGAGGGTTCCTGAGAACCTATGGTGTTGCTCTTCGAGTGTTTTGCAGGTAACACCACTTGTGGAACTGTGGTGCTGAATTGATTCGATCGTAAATGTAAGTTGATGTTTGAAAGGAAAAAAAGCGAAATATTGGATGAAAAATTATTACCTCATACAATTTTTCTTTATACCAACTAGTTCAATTCAATTCAATTCGAAAGCAAAATGGCGAGTCATAAGCCCACAAATAAATAATAGCTTTTAATGTCACGTTTTAAATGAAAGTAGTTGATTTGCGTTAAATATCCTTTAAGGCAGTAGAATAAATAAGATCATGAGCGTATGATACATTGTTAACGCTGGGTCGAACTTTCCAAAAATGATCTAAAAAATCTGGTAGACAGTACGACCAAAAAATGTATGTAGGGGGGTTACACTAGTTATAAAACTTAATGACAAAAATTAATTACTTTCAATTTTCCTCTCTTTTCTTCGATAGTCATGCAGAAAACAATATTAAAACATAATTTTGAATATTGCAAGGAAAGTGTTTCTGTTTATTATGTTTTTTAATCATATTTAAACTGTTTTTCATCTCCACTCTTACTTTCCAGACCCTTTTTATCAGACCTTATGTATAAAGTTTTTAAAGTTTATTATTTTAATATAAATGCTCTGGGATTATATCATCAGTATTATGAATAGAATGCGATAACTGCGATATTGCTTCTCGACACAAACTAAATATAGCATATGTACAATAATATAGCCAGATATGTATACAATGTCGAGGGGGAAACACATATCCAGATTGGCTTACAGCATCTACCATATGAAGTTTGGAAGTTGGGAAAATTCGAGAAACTTAATATATACTAGAGAACCGTGCTATCTATATTAAAAACTACGTTTTAGTGCCTCCACAAGAATAATACAATGCTATAAATAATATACGGCACAATTCGTCAGTGGAATCAACTAACACAACAATTAAAGAAAATGAGTGGTGCATCGAAATTCAGGGAAAGACTAAATTTGTTCTTGAAACATAAGTAACTATCAATATTAAATGTCTAAAGTAAAAAATTATACATTAAATTAAACCCTAGATAAAATAGGTCAAGTAGGTTAATCAAATCGTCTTAAATTTTGTCCTATAAAAATTTTTTGTTTTTCTGCAATTTTTAATAATAATAATAATAAGTACATAAATAATAGCACTGATCCTCAGTATTGCCTCAGCGCTTCAATCCTTCCGCATTTATTCCCTCAGGCCCCCGCGGTCTTTGATGGCCACACTGAGAACCCTGTTAGAATTATCTTATCAACAACCTTTATTTGCGCTTCAGTGCAACTTCGTTGCACGCTTAAGACGCAGCGTGTTGCTCGGCCTTGAGGTTGGGAATTGTCGTGCCATGTTGAACAAAACTTTAGAGTTGCTGCTTGATACAAAAACTTGTCACCAGCTCCTGTCGCGTGTCCCTCAGAACAAACCGAGAGCAGTGCTCTCCGAAGTCAAAAGAAGAAGGTTGGCTCACAAAACGGTTTATGTCTTTAATGGGCATAAGTAAATCAAGGAACAATTGAAATCAATAAAGTTTTACAAGCGGACCGACACCCGCGGATGTTGTTTGGCATTTAGCAGCGCAAAAGTCAAAGCCGAGTTCACAGGAAGTGGCAGGACACACGCGTATGCCGAGGAGCGAGAGATTCCATTATTAATCTCGTAAATACGCGTGTCAAATGCCCGCTACAGTCCACTAAAAATCAAGGCCACTCATTATGGCTCTCTAGGACCAAGGACGACCAACAGGACCTCATAAGGCAATCAGGGGTACTATCAAATGTGCTCATTGTTTCTGACCAAAATGTGCATAATGAAGTGCCACACGCAGTTAATGGCCCAACAACCTTGAGAGCGCGCTGTCAAGGTGAAACAAATGCCATTATCCTTGCCATTAAGCTGCGTCCAGGACCTGAGCTTCAATAAGGCTGTTGAACAGAGTTGTGTATGCAATTGAGTTATTTGCTGATAATGTTTTCATTACCTAGTTTAAGTATTTCCGTTCCGTTCTAGCTGAGCTTCCACTTCCATCAACCTCGGCTGACAAACCTAGTGTTTTCCCCTCTCTTTATTTGCTTTTTTGATGTGGTTTGTCATTTTCCGCCCTCGCATTTAATTTTTATTATTTACAGCAGGCACATTAAAAGTGCATAAAACACACTGTAAATTGTACTCGTATATCGCATTTGTTTTCTCAACAAAGTAGTGCAGCCAACTACTGCCGGTGTGGTTTGATGTTCTGCCGCCGGCTATTGACTATGGACTCCAGCTCCAGCTCCAGTTCCAGCTCCAATTACGCATATTATTTGCACAAATTACGCATGGCGGACTTTTTTTTTATTTTTATAGCCTGTACCCAAAGGGTGAAAGGCTATACTAGTTTTGTGCGCATGTATGTAACACACAGAAGGAGGCGTGGCAGACCCCACAAAGTATATATATTCTTGATCAGGATGAGAAGCCGAGTCGATATAGCCTTGTCCGTCCGTCCGTCCGTCTGTCCGTCTGTCTGTCCGTCTGTCCGTCTGTCCGTCTGTCCGTCTGTCCGTATGAACGCAAGGATCTCAGAAAGTATAAGAGCTAGAATAACCAAACTTGGTTTCCATATTCTCCTAAGACCGAGAAAGTACGAGTTTGAGTTTTTTTTCGATGCACCCCCCCACTCCCCCGCAATTCGTGTTTTTTCTTATAACTTCCGTAATTCTCGGAATTTTGAAATCAATTTTGGTAGGTACATCCAGTTAGTACTAATGTGTCCGTGTGCCAAATTTCATCATGATAGGTCAATTCTGAAGAAAGTTATAGCCATAAGTAAAATCGCTGCTCATGCGCTGCCTCTGTCGGCAGCGCTGCCCGCAGCTGTTGTTGTTGTTGCTGCTTTGGTTCAACTTTGTGCTGCATACATACACGCATATAAACACGCATAGGTACGTGATGTAAATGTATGCTGTTAAAACTAAACATAAACATATATTCTAATTTAATTTAATTAATTAATTCATTAATTTTTTTTAATAATTTAATTTTTTTTTTAAATTTTTTTTTTTTAATTTTTCTTTTTTTGTGGAGAGTACAGGCTATTTTACTGTCGGGCTTGCTCGACTGTAGCGTTCTATCTTGTTATATTTATTTTATTGCGTAGCACGCAACATGAGCTAAGAGCTCGTTGGAATATGTAGCTGCCTTTGTTGACGCGCAGCAAATTGCTAATAACTTGATTATGCGTCTAATGGCTGCAATTAGATATTAGAACCAGTTTGTAAGTACAAATAAGCCCTAACAAAGGTCTCATGTACTCCAGCAACACCCTCACTTGCCTGAATATAGCAACGGGATTCGACAAAAAGGATTGCAATCTTGTTGCACAGAACAAGAATTCCTACATTATTTGTTAAAAGAAGTTCCCGTTTATTTACTTGAAAACTGCAGTTTTTTCGGTAAGTCTGACATCGGAATGAAAATATCGGCAAAATTGAGGAAGACTCTAAAAATCATCGAATCATAGCCCTTTTTAGGAATGAGACCAGCCCGGTATGTATTTAACAAGAGAAAACGCTACAGTCGAGCAAGCCCGACAGTGAAATACCCTGTACCCAGGTAAACTTCCGACACTGAGATATATGCGCCCATAGCATCAGCAAAAAGAGGAAGAAGAAGAGCGAACTTGTTGCTGCAGTTTGGAGGGGTTGTACTGGAGAGAATTTGTTTCGCTAAAAACTTTTCTTAGAATTGACCGAATTGGATAAAAAACAGTAGATAATTATATATAAATGATGTTTAGGTAGCATTTGAAATGTGGACGCTATTGACGAAATTCTGTAGCGGGGGAAGGGGGGGGGGGGAAATTCCAAAAAATAAAATAAACTCGTCCTTTCTCGGACCTAGGAGAATCTGGATGCCAACTTTGGTTATTCTAGCTTTTATAGTTTCTGAGATCCTTGCGTTCATCCAGACGGACGAACAGACGGACGGACTGACATGTCTAGATCGGTTTCTCTCGTCATGCTGATTCAGAATATATATACTTTATGGGGCCGGAGATGCTTCCTTCTGCATGTTACATACTTTGCACAAACCTAATATACCCTTTTTACCCTACGGGTACAGGGTATAAAAATCCCGAACCGTGTTATTTCTAGAACTTGACTGACTGTAGGAATATATTTTTCTTATAAACTATACTCGAGGGGTGCAAGGTTATACTTGAAAGTCTAAATTACAAAACTGCTTATGTAATAGGTGCTAATGTAATAGGACGATACAGACATGACAGATTGTCTGCCCGTATGAACAGGAAGAGTTTTCAGACCTCGATAGCTAGGGACACCAAACTTGATACCTACTACATAGAGTGGAACTATAACTGCCCGTATATAGTCATATGACAGATCTGTGAAAAATCATTCTCCAGAACAATAAACTCGTACGTTCTGGCCCTTTGTATGTTCAATCAGTCAAAGAAACATATTCAAGTGTGCGGCAATGTAAAAGTTTGTACGAATGTTGGTACTTCTATGACATAGTACTTGTCCAATCACGACCACCCTCGTCCATGCATTCATATTTTATGGCCACTGTCACACATGCTCATACATACATATGTATGTATGTATGTATGTATATACATATATGTGTGTAGCATGCCATAATTACCTTTTGTGTGCAATTTGCTGCCACATCAGAGAGACCAGAGCACGATGTCTACGACTTCGCGTCATCAAAGACAACAACACCAAAATGTGACGACGACCACATGAAAGCGACCAAAACTGCAAATAACATAAACATCTACTTAATGATTTCCTATGCCTTATATTGTATCCACACACATACAGACATACAGATATACATGCATACATGCAAGTATCTATAGAACATATAGGAATACATAGGAGGACTGCAACTGGTGCCGTTTTGTCTTCACTTCATGCGCGGCTTCATTCATAATTCAGTGAGTTGCTGGTTGCCGGTGGCTGGTTGTTTGTTGTCTTCTTCTTCTTCTGCTTCTTCTTTTAATACCGTTGCTTATTGTTGTTTACATAGTAAATTTATACTTTTTACTACATGTTTCATTATTTTAGTAGTAAATAAACATGCGCGCTGGGCTCTTTCTGTGCCGACAAAAAGGAAAAACAAAATCATTTATGAAACACACATGTGCCACATTTGGGGCACAACTCTGCCCTGCCCAGAGTTGGCGCAAAAAACTTCAAAGTCATGAACAGACCAGACCCAGACTGCTTGGCAACGAGTTGAAGCAAACATTGTTGATGCAACGCACTCAAGTAGTTCCAGCGCTGGAGGCCATGAGCACACAGTACTTAGATAACCGACAAGAAAAATATCCAAATACTAGACATGATGGAACTTAAGCTGCACTTGAAAATTAGGGTGACCGTACAGTTAATTATGAAGAATGCTCGATTTGAAAGAAGAAATTTCAATGTTAAAAATTAAACTAAAGAACTTGAGAACTATTGTAAAGGCCTTTACAATTTTCCAAATCCAATTATATAAGTATGGTGCCTTTGTTGCATTTTCATCCTTCAATATGTGAAAATTAATTATTATAACTAACGAGTAGTTTCGAGGCTGATAAAAATCTTCAAGGCTCCCTTAAAATTTTAAGGGCATGTATTTGAACACCTTTAACACTAAAAAATGAAAATCGATGATCGTTCAACGATTTAAGCGAGTGAAACGTTAAATTGTTGACAGCTCGACTCTTGAAAACGGGCCAAGGTTACTATTTTCTCTGCTACATCCACTCAACTAAAATAAATCACATTATACAAATCATTGCTGCACAGATTTTGATGAAGCCTTAGAATATATGTAGTGTTCTTAAAATCTTCGTCGTTACATAAAAAGGATCTATTCCCTCTTCAATTTTGTAACATTGTTGATGTTGACACTAAAAAATGAAAATCGATGAACGTTTAACGTTTTAAGCAATTCATTCATTCAGATTTTGATGAAGCCTTAGACAGAGTAATCTACGAAAACAAAAAGTTATCAAGCTAAGAGGTACATAAAATTATGATGGTATTACTGTATGGTTTTTAATAACCTGGATAACACAAGTCAATTTCATTACCTATCATGCAGAAAGTTCTTGGGGTGAATACGGACGGAGGGACGTTTAGCTGATCGTACTTGTACTTATAATATGCGTTGCTCCTACATATATTTTATATTCTATACATAGTACATTTTTTGCCGCCCTACAAATATTCTCATAATACCACAGTAGATATATGCATTGAAATTATTCTAATATTTCCTCTTTTGAATATCGGAAACAGTTTCGCTAATGACTAACATGTTAGTTAAAGATAAGTAGTTCGGACTCCGTTTTAATTTATTTTCTTGTACTCTACTACATATTTCTTGTACTGTATATTTTGGATACGAGTTAGGAAATTTCATGTGTTTTATTGACCCATTTTTAATACACCGACAAATATTGGAATAGAGCCATTTGCAGCGGCCACTCTATTGAACACATTCTATTCCTTGTACTTGCACCCTTTCAGCTGTAACAAGTGTGTTCGACCTCCTCCCCAAGCAGTTCCCGCACATATCGCATTACCCAGCCACACAAAAAATTAGCAATTTGAAATCAAACGTCGCAGCCATAAAGTGGCACCCACCAGAAGCTCTGTGAGGCAAAAACATCAATTTCCCACACGTTTCTCGCATGTTTTTCGGGAATATGAAGTACGTTCGACACTTAAAGCGGCGAGGAGCAGCAGGAGTCGTTCGCAATCAAGTCGAGACTCATCAACGTGAGTCACACGGGGGTGGCACGTACACATACGAGTGCCACACAAGCGTGTATGTGTGTGTGTGTGGCAATAATGCGACAAGTGCAACATACTTGCAAAATGTCATTTGCGTCAATAATTCCAATGAATAAAACGGAAAACGCAGCCACAGTTTCCCACACGGCAACCAGAACAATTTGGATGACTGCCTTCGTTCGGTGGTTGATTTTCCATTTTCCATTTTCTTTTATGTTTTTGACAGCAAATTGCGCAAAGTGCTTAACGATGAGTAGCACACACACACACACACATACATATATATACATACATATTATTATTTGTATGGTCGTGTGAAGTAACGACTGCCAAGTTGGCAAACAGTCTTGCCAAAATGTCAATTTGCACAAGCACGCGTAAATGAAAAGAGCGCACAATATTTTGCAATTTTTAATTAAATTTCAGTTTAGTCGGCACTTAACGGTTGCGTGGGCGTCCCTTCACAGTTATGTACTAGTCGGCCAGACAAGACAAGTTCAAGTTTGCCCAATTGGGCCCCACCCAGCACCCAGCAGCAAACAGCAAGCCGAGTCAACAGTTTCGCAGACACACTGCTAAATGCTTAATGACTCTGTCGACTTATCTCTGCCCCCTAGAATGTGCAACAACAACAACAACAACAATAACAGCAACAGCAACAGACTATAGTATTTATATTTTGCCACTTTTTATTTTCTATTAAGACATTATTAATACAAATATTTATGCAAAACTGTGCTTGCTTTGCTTAGAGCATCAGTTTTTCTTTTTGTTATTATTTTTTTTGCTTTTCGAACAAAACGCGCACATAAATCATTGCCTCTTAAGCTTTTTATTTCGTTAAATACTGTGCTTTTGTTATGCCCTTCTTGTTGATTTTTACGATTTTTGCATAAATTAAAATTCAAACATTCAACATTCGAGTCGAACCCGCAGATTTTTAACTGCCTTCGTTTATTTCCATTTTAGTGTCATCGAGCGGGGCATCTCCACTTTGGTCTGAAGCATGTGTTGCATAGACACGAGCTACACTATACTATACAGATCTCAATTCGTGGATGGACAAATAAATGATCGATTGATTTCCTGTCTCCGGTTCTTAAATTCCTACGTTAGAGCTTACTTTTGAAAGCCTCTCATATTTATTACCGAATCATGGAGTTATAATTGAAATTATTGTTCTTTTTATTATCAGTTATATGAGGCAATATATCGGTATAGCGAGAGCGCATCATTGTTATTTTTTTAAGTATACGAGTATGTTTAGAAGTTTATAAAAAAATGTATTTTAATATAACAACTTATTTATGAGATATTTAGTGGCTGTTAGATCTTCAAGCGTGGCAATAATTGATTTAATCAAGTATATATAAACTATATCTATAACTGGCATGAGCATAGCTTTGCAAGTTATATTGGCTTCGAACCGCTACAAAAGCGATTCGACTTGTTTAGATCGTTCTTTATCTTTGATTTTATTGCTAATGAATTGATTTCGAAGTCTGCGTCTGTGAGACACGTCTCTTTTTTGATTTGACATTTGCATATTTATGCCATTTCAGGCGTTTGTGCAAAACTTCAGAGACTTTGGCAGACTGATTGAAATTCCCCTTCGTTTTTCAGATCTACAGCTCCTTCTGTAATAGCGTCTTCGTAATTTAAATAGTTTTAAAATTATATGGCTATAGCATGTTTTACATTCAGTTTTGTGTTTCACACAGATTTTCTGTTCAAACATTTTGCTGCTGTATATCGGTTCAGAGGTCCCTTGGCTGCAGACGATGGAAAAAGTTGCATGCCACGCGCATTTCATGAAAACAATATCGTAAAAATGAATTAATTTTGACTTATATATGCACAAAAAAAAACCATAATAGATATGTTTTACATTTTAAAAAGTTGATAAAAAGGCTTGTATGTTTTGTCCGTTTGCTAAATCTATATGAAAATTAATCAGCACCCAGGAAACAAATGAGTCACTCGATATTTGTTAGCTACGGCTGAAATAGAGATGTTTTTATGCTCTTGGGTTTCCGGAAATTGTTCGTTATATTGCTATTTTGTCTCATTTTAATTAACACATTTCATTGATACGTATCGATTTCGTTCGCCGTGTTGAGATTATTTATTAGATCATTTCAGCAGACTATTCTTTTGACACAAAGATTATATCAGCTGTTTCATCTTTCGTTGTATCACAAGCTGATAAATTGATTTCGCCAATAAATAATCTAGATATTTTGTGGGTTAATTTGTATTAGACCCTATGCAGAAAGAGTAAAAGGGTGTACTAGTTTAGTGGATATCATACAGAAGAAGGCGCGGCAGACCACACAAGGAGTATATATACAGTATATATGCAATGATAAGACCTACGCACGGATCGACGAAACTTCGGATTCCCCCGCTTTTAATAATTTCTCCTACATCCGCAATTGTTTGTATTTTGTCCCTGCTTTGTTGTCAATTACTCTGCATTATAGTGTTTTTTGTCAACTCTGCAAGTTAGACAAAAACAATTACCTTCAAAATGTTTTCCTTTCTGTCTTCAACTGCGTGCTGCATTTAAGAATTTCAAAGTACATGTACATATGTATATAGTAGAAGGTGGCATATATACTTTCATATATATAATTATCTCCAATTAATTGAATAAATTTTAGTTTTAAAAGTTTAATTTAGAGGCTATTACTGATTGACTGGCAATCCGTCTTCTTAAAATCAAAACTTAAATAGAAGATGGAACGACCTCTTTTGACTTGAATTCAAGCTGAAAGCCTCCTGACTGGTGGCTGATTTGAATACATAAAATTATTTATGTACTTGTATATCTTTGAATTAATTATTATACATTAAATGCAGTGTTAAAGTGTTAAGTGCTGCTGTGGCAAGAAGCGTTCCCTTACAGAATTGAAATTTTAAGTAAATAATTAAACCAACTACTCTAATATTTTATGAAATAATCTTTGCATGTATTAATCTATCAAACGGAGATGACAACATGGCTAAAAAATAATGAACATGCTAATGAATGAAAATATTATTTTTAAGGTATTAAAATCTGTGTTTTTTTAAAACTATGTCTTCTCTGCTTTAATCGGCTTAAGTTAAATCCAGCAATGTATCTGCAAAATCAGATCTCTGGGCTAAATGGCCAGCCCATGTGTACTTTTCTTGGACCATAAACTCGCACATTATGCATCGAACATTTAGCACAATTCGCAGCTGGCAGACACACATTTGCAACTAATTCTACCTCTCGCCCACAACAAAATAAAACAAATGCACGTCCAAATAGCCAATTGTCTCAAATGCTAATCCTTTTAATCAATTGGCCGAACAAGAGAGAACGAAACCCCAACCACAACCGCAGCCAAAAACAAAACCCCATCTGAGATATATGCACAGACTTTCAATGCCACACAGCACAGTTTTGCGTTAGAACTGGCAGAACATTTTTATTATTTTCGACAGAGAGGAGAAGTAACGAAGCAAATGGTTCAAAATCTAAGCCAGACAAGTCTGTCAGCCAGACTGGCAAAGGATTTACAAAAACCAAAGCGAAATTTTCATTTAGAGTGGCATTAAATGCTCAACGCAAGGACAGTCAGTGTTGGTTTAGAATAGTTTTACCCCAAATGCGTGTGAAATTCTCATATAAAATATTTCGGCCCTCTGGCTAACCGTGACGGACCCAATGCTTAACCCTCAGTGCAACCGCAAACCCCAAAGCTTTTTGGGCTTCAGCTCAACCTCCTGCCCCACATACCCGGCCAGTTGGGCCCATGAATGGGTGAAAGGCTAATATAAAAATCAATTTTATGCTGCGTAATTACAGCTATCATACGATATGGGCGGATAGTGTCTGGACAACCTGTGTGTGGGAGCGTGCCACACAATTTTGCCCAATTTTGTGGCAGGCATCATCAAACTCAACTAATTCCAGCGCCGAATCGTAGTCCTCCCCGTTTTGTTGCATGTGTAAAATGCAGCTAAATATTTAATGTACTGCTCGGTCTCTGGTTACCTTTCGGGCTCAAAACTTCATATTGAATTTGATTTGAATTGACAAGTGTCTGCTGAATGAAACGAGTGGGGCTAATGGGTCAAGTTGGAGCCTTTATGCGCCAAGACATCACGTAAATGCGATGTGACACGAAAATTGTTAATGATATATGAGTTCTGTTCGGTCAGCTCTGGCCAGCCAGAGGTCTGACCCGGCTAGGGTACCTAATTGATTTTGCTGGGGACAGGCTACACTATACACTACATATACTATACACACACTACACATGTTACTTAGTCAACAGCTTGACATTTGGACAGTTTGTGACTTTGACATGTGCTGCATGGTGTGTTTATAAAGCCATTACCTCAAGTAGAGCCTCATGTGGAGCACTGCAGGAAAGGTAAGGGGGTATTACAAATCTACAAATACCAAACATTTTTATACTGTTTTTGAAACCAGCACTGCAGGAAAGGTAAGGGGGTATTACAAATCTACAAATACCAAACATTTTTATACTATATTTATATTTACCTCAAGTTGAGCCTCATGGTGGAGAAATAAGGGAAAGGTAAGGGGAGTATTACAAATCCACAAATACCAAATATTTTTGTAATATATTTCAAACCAGCGCGTAGCTCTAACAAGACTCGCCAACTTACCTCAAGTTGAGCTTCATGTGGAGAACTGCAGGCAAGGTAAGGGGAGTATTACAAATCTAGATATACAAACCATTTTTATACTATTTTTGAATTCAGGACGTCGTAGCCCATACGACTCGCCAGCTTACTAAGAGAGTAGGGAACGAAGCACAGGTTAAGAGCTTCCTTTTCCTTTTTTTCTCATTCAGGAGAATTCTGAGAAAGTCAATTATCCGAAAACTTTAGTCTGACATTGGCTTAAATGGTGAGAGTGCCTTTGATCAGAGTGGAGTCAGGAACGTCGACTTCAGTTTCTGTCCCTTTTCTAAAGAAATACTGAAGAATTGACTGCAGCGCAGTGTTGTTTAAGATTCGTTCCTTTATGCAAGTAGCTTCGGAAAGACTTTAATTTCTAAATATGAAGTATAATTCGGGCGTCTTTAATGGATGTGATAAACGGCAATAACTAGCCTGGTCGCTTGGGTGGTATCCTTCAGCCATTGTCCTGTCGACAAGTGCTTAACCCCTATTTTATTATATATCTTTTTAGAGGTAAGTGTTTCGGATTTAATAAATATATATCCTTCTTATATTTATTATTGGCCGATTATCAACAGGAATCGTCATTTCAGGTCATCCTTTTATAGGTCTGTGAATGGGTCAGGAAAGAAGCCGTTTCACTCTCTCAACAGGGACCGACCTTTTTACCTGTTTAGGACAGTATTATTTAAAGAACTGCCGTTTGAACCATTTAAAGGTCGAAGATGCTTCCTTCTCCCTGTTACAAACCCAATACACCCTTCTTACTCTTCGGCTATAGGGTGTAAGAAGCAAAGCACAGAACATTGTCCCATTTTACTTTTTGCAGTATGTCTATCCTTGATCGAGTGAACCCACGGCATATGCGCACATCATCGTCGACATTATTAAAATCAACATCGACACCAGGATCCCTGTCATTGACAGCAAAAATGAGCTTTTCAATTTGCGTTTAAATATTTATTGATTTTTATGCAATTTCATTTAATTTGCCGCCGCTTTTATCAACGCACAAAAACAATCGTCAGACTCAATCTCGTGATTGAGGGAATACAAGTACGGTTGGTGGCAGGCAGGCATGTGGCAGGCGAAAAAAGCTAATTTCTACAAATTTTCACTTTGGCGCCACGGCCGGTGCTCAGAGACTAGGGAATTGATAGCCACATACTCGTAGTCGCAGCATTTGCCAGTCAGCCGCGTCATTTTGTCATTTTGTCATTCGCCAACAGTTGGTTTTCCCTTTGCCGGCCGCCTTTTTTATGGTTTGGTGCATGAAGCCCAATGGGCGCTGCACGTGGCATTCGTTTTTACCTTCATGTTCAGCACGTGCCGCATAATGGTGCAAGTGTTGCCCGTGCAGGCTATTCATATGCCTCTTTACATACATACATGTGTACCGTTAGACAGACGCTTTGGCTTGTCATGTTTGGGTTAATTAGTGGGGCGTGGTGGCATCACGTTGATTGCCGCATGTGGCCGTGTCAGTGCCTCGCTGCTAGTCATTGAATTGCCACTTCTTCCACATTTCTCTCGGATCTCGATGGCAGCGCATAAATCTAGACAGAAGACAAGAGCAAGTTGCCACCGCCCCCCAATTTAATGCTTCGAATTTTTAAACAATCCCAAAATTAAATATTTTGTCACTCTTTGTCTAACTTTTGACATTTAACCTCCAGAGCGAAAGCTGTTGCCACGCATACCCACAGTAGGCCCTCACTAGCAAAAACCTGTATTGAAAATAATCGAATATCACGATTATAAATATAAGTATATTTCTTATTGGCCACAACTTGCTCAAATTTTGTGCTTCATTCGTGAAGCTTAGTTTAAAACAAAACGATTGTGAATTGAATTGCGAGTTTCCCATCCAACACTGTATCTTCGGCTTTAGACCAGAAACTTGTTCTCATTAATGAGAATCAGTCTTGATAGGTATAGAAATATATACTCTTCTTGGAACTTACTCGTCTTGCGATTTTATTTATGGCTATAGCTTTCTTCAGAATTGACCTATCATGATGAAACTTGGCGTACGGACACATAAGCACTAACTGGACGTAACTACTAAAACTGATTTCAAAATTCCAACAATTACGGGAGTTAGAGAAAAAAAAACGAATTGCGGTGGAGTGTGGGGGGGGGGGTGTATCCGAATACAAAAATAAACTTGACCTGCCTAGGGCTTAGGGAAACCTGGATACCAAGTTTGGTAATTCTAGCTCTTGTACCTTCTGAGATCCTTGCGCTCATACAGACGGATGGACAGACGGACAGACGGACATAGCGACTCGGCTTGTCACCCTTTCACCCTTTGGGTACAGGCTATAAAAATATAAAATATGTATTTGAAAATATATAAAGTGAATACTTCAGCCACACTAAATAAATGTATATATAGTTTCTAATTAAATGTTAAACTTACCAAAAGCAAGTTTTCCAAAGATATTAGATTAGTATTGTGCTATTTCAAATTATTCGTTATTCGTTTCTAACAAAATTCTACTGAAGTGAGATCTAGAGTTTTCTATGATAATTCTAGATTATAATGCTTGCAAGTTTAAAGACTGATGCATAATCAGTTGTATGGGCTCTTGGTAGCTCTATATCGAGGGTGCACTGTATGGGTCTGCCATGGGTCTCAGGTGGCTGAGGGAGCCCCAAGTCGAAGTCTGTGCGCCTTCGCGTTTTGGTAAAAATCTTTGTTCTTTTTCCGCCGCAAAGTTAACATTCAAATTAAAATGAAACGCCACGAGGAAATTTATGCCATGGGAGTCGTGGTGTCAAATACATGGGCCCTTCGAATATCTAGTCCCACATCGAATGAGTGTGCTAGCATTTCCTCTGGGGTGGAGCGCTGTTTGTTTTGACACTCTGTCTACATGCATCTCTGGCGGCTTTCCTATAAATTACACCCCGACATTTGACATATGTATGTATGTTCTTGGGGCCGGGCAGGGCATGTCCAAGCTCCTGTAAAGATCTGCCGCTTAGCGATAGCCTAATGTTTTGTTTGTTTTTTTGATTAGTTTGTAATTAACTGCGGCACATGCATAATTTTCTCCAGTGAGATGGCTTGATACATATAATGACAACACCTCCATTATTATTGGGCACTTTTGTGTGGTTCCTTTTTTGGCAGGCCCATGTCAAAAGGTGCCGGATAGACAAATGCTGATATCACCTTTTTTCAATGAGCCTACGCGTAATTATAGGAAGTGTTTTGTGGGCCCAACAAGATGTTTATCCTTATGCCTGTAGTTGCGCATTGAAAGTTAATTGCTTTGTAATTGAGGGATAGGCTACGAATATTCTTGGGGGTTGTCCACAAACTACATGCCTCTTAGAGAGTTACAATACTACCTGGTAAGAGTTAAATCGTATTAATTAGTTCTGCCTTTTTGATGCTTCAATCAAAGTTCAAATCATAAGCACAAGATTTATGTGCGCCAATCAAAAATGAAAATGAGATTTCCAAACCAGACACCAGACACAACAGATTCAATATACTTGTAATTCTCATACGCTTATCTACACATGCCAACAGAAACACAAAGGCAGCAGCCATCATCCATCAACAACAATCCCAATCCCAGTCCCAGTCCCAACCTCCACTCGGTCTCTTGCCCAAGCGGCGTGTCGGACCGATCTGCTGAAGGAATGTCGATGCTCGCATCTCCCCGGCGAACAACCTAATGAAAAATTTCACTTTGAGTGACCATGAAAACGCATTCGTTAAACATTTTCAATGCTTCTTGGTCTCTGCATCTTGTTTTCAATTGGTTCTGCCTCTGCTTGCGACACTTGCAACACTTGCAACAGAGGACTTGCGCCCACTATGGACTCGTATTGGGCAGACACTGGGACCCAGGATGCGTTGTTGAAATGTGTGACGAAGCAATTACAGACGAGTGAGAAGACGAGGGCACAGGATATGTGCCTTATTGCCTTTCCAGTCAAGAGCCCGATAATTTATGTGAACTATACTTACATATGTAGATAACAGCTCCTAAAGAGCGTGCGAACAGAAAGTAAAAGTGATGAAGGCAATACAAGTATGTTTGGACTTTGCTTTGAGAAAGTGCTCTCCACCTTTAGCTTTTATCTATATTTTATCTTTTATTATTTAAGTATTTCAAGTTCAATTTGTTATTTTAATTTAATCATACTTCTAATCCTTTTCTTTTGGCAAGTAGAATTCCTTTCTTTTTCTTTAGTTTTAACTAGTAAGGGTCCTCAATTGTTTCGATTTTATTTCCATTGTTGGCAAAAAAAAGAAACACACGAGTAAGTTTGCTTTTTTAGTTACTTACCCAAGTCATTCCTAGGTTACTAAAATGCTGCTCTTTTTAATTGATTCTCAGATTGGATAAGATTGATAGCAAGCCAGTAAGTCAAACAAATAAAGGGTTCATTTGTGTTCTTTAAATATTTATTTGTATTCTGTTTTCTAAATAATTACTTCTTTTTTCTTTCAAGCATTCACATTCAATATTTTGAAGGTCAAGCTTTTCAATTGTGTTTTATTACATTTATTAAGCTAAATAAAACTAACTCAAGCGTCTATAAATTTAATAATTTAATACTATATGTACACAAATACATATACATACATATATCTGCATAAAGCATAGTTATCGCATATTCCTATAATAAGATCCGTAGTTTTTTGTTTTTCTTTTCTTTTTTTTATAAATACATAGTTACATGACGAAATGGATGCGTGGATAAATGAATAAACGAGCTATTCATCCGATTTTGATTACATTGATACGTTCTCGAACATTTAAACATTTTTACAATAAATTCAACTACGGGGCGTACCTTTTGTTTTGGGAAAACACCTATACAAATTTGCTAAAGCCTATAAAGTAAAACGAGGGTGCAGAGTGCAGGTGGAAGAAACGAAACTGTACACAAGACAGGGGGAAACGCTTTAGAAAATAACTTTTTACAACAAATACTAGACGAGTGGGTGAGAAGGAGAGTTGCGGAGACAAATAATTTACAACACTGATCTATGTTTGATAATTCGTTCCTTCGTTTAGCGTTGTGTAATACTGTTTTTGGCAAGAAAGCGCAATACTGTACCGTATTAGCTAGCTAGCTCTTAATTAGCTGGACTGCGGGGGGGTGGGGCATGCCCCGCGGGAGAGGACGCAGATGTCGTTGCGGTCGGCGGCGCCGCTTGCGTCTGCAGCGGCAGCTGGTATGGACTGAAGCGTTGGAACTGGCGCGGCCGCATGTCGGGGGAGGGTGAACCTGACGATGTGGAGGACGGCGTCGACGCAGTGGGCGGTGGTGGTGGCGTGCGATTGGCCGCAGCGGCGGCGGCGGCTGCAGCAGCCGCTTGCGCCTGAGCCTGCGCCTGGGCGGCGGCTTGGGCAGCGGCTGCTTGCTGATTGGCGCTGGCCAGGAAGCCGGCGGTCAGCTGTGGCCATTGCTGTTGGAACATGTGGAAGGCGCCCAGACCCGGTGGCGGGGGTGGGGGACCGGCGGCGGCGGCCGCTGCCTGATACATTTGTGGCATCATCAGCTGCGCGTACGGCGAGTTGCCGCCAAACATTTGCAGATGCTGACGCGCCTTCTCGAAGAGGGCCATCGACGCGGGATCGGGTGCTCCCTGCTGGGCGGCGAACTGTTGCATCAGCGGATCGGGAAAGAGGCGGAGCGGCGAGCGCAGTTGTTGCTCGAGCAGCAGCGCCTCCATGGGATCGCGATCGAAATCAGTGAGGCGCGAGGAGTCGCGAAAGCCTTTGGCGAAGGGATTCGAGTCGATTTTCAATTTGGTTATCAGCTGATTTTGGTAAGCGGTGACGGCGGTGAAGACGGTCTCAGAGAACACATAGGTCTTGTGGTCGAGTTCCTGCAGCTCCTTCGGATTGGTGGGTATGCTCTGGCCATGCGCCAAGCGCACCAAATGAATGCGCGGCTGATAGCGGTGCATGGAATTGAGAACGATCTGCAAAATCGGGATGAGAAAGACAAATCTTGCATTTAGTTTGGGCTGTGGAAAATAATTCTTAAAAGTATTCAACAGTAGCGCATTATGTGAAACGATCTAATATAAATGAATAAAATAAATATAATAAAACAAATCTATAAAATGTGAGGGTTGGAAATAATATACTGGTTCTATTAATATAATATCAGTCGACCTAACATGAACTGCAGCCGAAGAAAATGTTGTTCCACTGTTCGAACAAATGTTTTCATATTTATTAAATAATCATAAACTAACTTAGGTGACACATCATATTCAGAGTTCTGCTGAGTTCCATTTATTAGATTTTTAATTTTTAGTGAATATTCAAGAAATTAAAATACCTTTCCTTTGCAAAAATTAATATGTCATATGGATAGTTCTAATTATATCATATCAGTCGGCCTAACTTGAACTGCAAAGTAAGAAAATGATGTTCCACTTTAAGAACAAATGTTTTGAAATTTATAAAGCAATCAAGTCTGATTAAGGCAACTCATCATATTCAGAGTACTATTTGGTTCCATTTATTCAATTTAAAATATTTGGTGAATATTCAAGAAATTAAAATCCAATCAAATTAATATCTCATCTGGATAGTATACGAGTACACTAGTTCTAATTATATCACATCAGTCGACCTAACTTGAACTGCAACGTAAGAAATGTTGTTCCACTTTAAGAACAAATGTTTTAAGATTTATAAAACAATCAAGTCTAAATAAAGCGACACATCATATTCGGAGTTCTGCTTGGTCCCTTTTATTCCATTAAAAGTGTTTAGTGAATATTCAAGTGATTAAAATCACTTTTAAAGGAATAGCTTCTCTGGGCAGTCACATTAATATTCTCCTATCTTAATAGAGGGGAGATATGAGAAGTTCATTATAGAGCTGCTGTACTGTATGAACAACAACATGGGGTATAAAAATTGTGCGCACATGCGCGTAAGTTGCTCCTCGCTTGGAAAATGGCTTGGAAAAGTTGCGTGCTTGACGACTCCGGCAAAAATGTGGTCGACAAATTGCCGCAAATGTTGTCAGCTAGTCACTATACAAGTAGAGTATCCTGCTTCTGTGCATACAGTATTCGTTTGTGTGGATGTATATGCTTGCAGACAGCGCAGCTCTTGTTGCTGCAGCATGTGGCAGAACAGTGGCAAAAATTATCAATCATTTGGCCTTGACCAGACGCTCGAGTATATCCATATGCGTATATATACTTGTAGTATACCTATAATCTGCTAACAAACAACTACCATCTAGCAAGCTCAACTCACCTGTCCGTTCTTATCCATTTCGTTATTTGTCAGCTTCACCTTCTCGAACGAAATAACTTGTTTGCGCAACGCCTCGCAGCTGAAGGGGCTGTCCGGATGCGCGTAAATGCGTGAGGGGGGTGGCGGATCGGATTTTCCCGCCACCAGCCAGGCCGAGCGATGGTATGCATAGCGATAGCGTTTCGAGTCCATCGGTATTATATCCAACAACACTGCATACCGATCGGCTGGCTGGATCTGGCGCAACGGACCCGAGAAGCTCACGCGCACAGTGGGAAACATGCGTCTGAGAACAAAAGGAGTAGAGTAGAGATTTTTTATTAATTGGATGCTGGATGTTATAGAAATTTCTACGCTAAACACCACACAAGATGCGCGGCCCTAGCTAATAATAATGCGCTTATTTATAACCCGACCCAAGAATTCGGACTCATCCTTTGCTTTGACAAGTGCAAACAATGCTGGATGGGGAGAGAAGAACTCTTTCGCTTTCTGAATGCAGCGCCTGATCCCATTCGCCTGATCCCGAAAAGTCGGGGCGTAAAGTGTAACAACATGGGTCAATTTCTAAGGCGTCCTGCGGTTTAAATGCGACTTAAGCCCGAGGCTAAGCCAAAGGAAGTGTGTGTGTGTGTGTGACATAACTGGCAGACAAAGTAGCGCAGGGCACAGGCTGTTGTATTAGTTTCGGGGACCGCCCTGATTGTTGAACGCCTAGTTGTCTGCCTGTCTATATGCCTGAGGTGTGATATTTACAATATCATTAAACTGTCTGTGTGTGTGTGTGTGTCTTTTTGTGTGTGTGTGTGTGCGTGACGGCGAGGGTTGACAACGCAGTGTGTGCGTGTGTGTGGTCATTGACTGCGACCATTTGGAGCGATTGAGGTGTGGACAACCCGTGGCTTTTACTGGATTTCTTGTGCGCGCCTGCTGACTGTTTTCCTCCATCTACTCGGACACTTGCTTCGGCTGGCTGGTTGCTGTTGACAGCAGCAACGCCCAGCAATGATGTTGCTAAAATGTTGCAGAATTCGTTTGATTGAAGAGCAGGCCAGGCACAGGTAAGGCAGGTCTGAATGCATTTGTAGCTGGGCAGCTGGAACATCCTTTTGTTGCAATTTTTGGAGACCGCACACACCAGTCGGTTAATGGATGTTGCTGCTATGGCATGAAATTTCTGTTGGCATTGCAAACATTTGACATGGGAAGGTGTCAGTAAGAATGCTCAGGCTCTCAACCTTTGGCATATGCGTGCACAGATTGGACAAAGTAGAGGATGGACTCTGTTTTCAACGTGTATTTGGACAAGCATGGGCCATTTAAAGGATACATGAAATCCGTTTCATAATCATAAATGCAAGTAAAAGTGGATGCAGCACTGACTTGCGGGAAGAAGTTTAGAAAAGCTTAGGAAACCTAGTCGAGTTCATTCCGTACAATCTTAATAGACTTCAGTTGAAAACTCTATTAGTTTTTCAAGCTTTGAAAGACATTCGGTATCTATATTTTTTTTTAATAGAGTTTCTTGAAATATTTAATTGTTATAAAAAGCAAACATACTATAATGCTATCAAAAAATATATTGAAAATAGATTGGGTCGAGAATTAAAATCACAAGAGAGGGCCCTTTTTTAAAAATTACTTGAATATTGCTTTCCCATCAAAAATAAGAGCCCACATTTCAGCCAACCTGAGAGTTGTCTGCTGGCTCTTCAGCTAAAACCAAAGCTTATTTCTCCGACTTACCTGCCAGTTTTTGTTATTATCATCTCAGTGCCCAGCTCGTGAAAACGATCCCACAGCTCTTTGGTCTCCAAATGACACTGCACCGGCTTGAGATCATCACAATTACAGGAACCGACAATTTTTGGTGCCTTCTGCACCGGTTCGGGTGTCAAGCGCTCTTCACTGTCCTCGGTGCCCGGGGACTGCGGTGGCGTCGAGCAGCGTCCTTGGCTGCTGGTGGAGCTTGTGTTTAGTTGGGATTCGGCGCCGGCGCTGCGACTTTTGTGATTGCCGCCACTGTGGTGATTGCTGCTAAGGTTGTTGTTGTTGTTGTTGCTGCTGCTGTTGGTGGAATTGGAGTTGATGTGTGCCGGGCTGTTGTTATTGTGAATGCTGTTGTTGTTGTTATGATGGTGGTGCTGGTGGTGGTGATGGTGGTTCAGACGACGCGCCTTGGCTGGCGGCTCCTCAACATCACTGCAGTCAACGACATCAACGTCAACCTCGTCCTCAACTGAAATTGGGCCTGTTGGTTGGATAAATTGAAAATAAAAAGTGAATTAAATGAAATTTAGTTGGAACAGGCATTAAGCAGGCATTTCTTTCCAAGCCTAATTGAATTGGGCAACAACAAAAACCCTACCAATAGCAACTACTCTGCTAATTGGCAACATGTTGCTAATGGCGAAATTGTTGCTAAATTTCACTTTGCAGCACACCGACATGTTGCCCAACATTGCATTTGTTGCAATTGCCGAAAGTCGGGCATATGGTTGTTTTGGATTTCCTAAATAAAAGCTTATTTAAATACGAGGAGAGTGCTGGCAGCTTATGCAATAATTCATTCATATTTTAATCTCGGGTTTCTGCTCTTCTCATATTCAGTTTCCGCCCGTTTCATCTTGCATTGCATCCGATTCGTGTTCTGCTATCTTGAAACAATCGTCGCCTAATAAGCTAAACGATGAGTTGAATCCGCTGCCGTGGACTACTCGTATTCATACTGAATTATGTATATTGCTTGTTGTAATAAGCAGCAACAACGACTGCGGCTCAAGGTGTATGGGTGCATGGGTGTCAAAACAAATATGAATTTTGGACAAACAGCAAAAATTCAAAAACAATTGTCCCAACCACGCCGAAATGGCTGAAGCGCTACATTCGAGAGCAGCTCAAGCAGCGCACGGTAACTGAAATGCTCGAAGTGTTGGCAGTAGCGCAGTAATCAGCAGACTGACGAAAAAAGCAGCCGGTAGGTGTTAAAATGTCAAATAAGCAAAAATGTTTTTGTGCATTTGTCAATGAAAAGGCAGACAACAACAGCGCTAACAAAATTACAACCAGCGGTGTATAAAATACACTTATTTAAATGCATAATTATGCACATAAAAATTGAAACATTTACTTAGCACATCAAAAACATTCAATAATAAAAAAGAACACTGGGGAGCCGTAGAAGCAAACGCAAAAAAGCTTTAAATTCTCAGCTTAAGTCTCTGTCAACGCTTCCCGCTGTGCCTTTGCTAATTTTTTGCTCCTCATAAAATTAATAAAATATTTTTAAACACATTGTTGAAAATGAATTTACATAATTAGGCGCTTTTGTTCCTACGCGCATATATCGCTCTATCCATTGTTTATTTGATTTGCATAATTCATATTTCACGATACTCGTAGAAACAAAGATACGAACAGTTCGAGAAGATTGTTATCTCCAGATTGGCGACAAGTCCAGAATTTGACATCGGCTTCTTAAGTTTTCGAATTATTAGCCAGGAGGTGCCACAATATTTTCCGACGGTGGATGAAAGGTACATTCCTCTGGTACATAGTTCAAGAATCGTCAGTATTGCCGTAGCAACAACAATTATTTTAAGTGTAGCAATGTATCTAACAAGTAACAAGTACGTATTTATGTGGAGTAATAACACAATTTTGTACGGGGCTCTGGTTCATAATTGCAGCTATAGATACTGCTTTATAATTGCGGATGCAATGCCCGTCGGCTTCACTCGGGATGTTGTTGTTATTGCTTGGGGCTCGTGTCCAAGCCTCAAGAAAATTGTCGCAAATGCTGTCATCGAGAACGAGTTGTTTGTGAATTGTTGTTATTGCTATTGCATTAGCTGTTGCTCTTAATTGTCAATTATCATCAAGTATTGTATGTACATACATATGTACGAGTATATATGTATGTGGAATTGCAGCGGTTCTAACAACAGTTACTGGCTTGCTGTGAAATCGAGTGCAGTTTATTTTAAAACTTAATTGCGCACAGAAAAACGCGCTATTTATTAAACAAGCTTTAATTGTGATTAATTTTGTGTCAGACTACAATTTGTTGACCTTTCCAGTGGAAACTTTGCATATTTTTTGAGAGTCAATTTCGAATTTTCAGTTTTCTGAGTTTCTGTTGGAAACATCAAAGCTGCTGTTCTGGTTGAGTGCCGTCGGCTTAGGAGTTTATTGAAAGTAAAAAGAATGCAGTTTTGTGATTTATCCAATATTAATAAAATTCTCAGAATCAGAGAAGAGTTTCTCGTTGTTTTCAATTTTCCAAAGATAATACTTGGATCGAAAGCGATATCGACGCTTCGTATATGTATGTTTACGGATTTAGAGTGTCACTTTTAAAATGCATTTTATTGAGAACATGTTGAGCAGTTTGAAAGATGAACCCACGACCTTTAAGCTAATTCAGACCTGCCTATTAAAATGAAAATTTCGTTCCAAAGAGTACAGTTAGAAATGCTTGGAACAACGGAAGCTATGCAGTTAAAATCTTGTGCAGTATGTACCTGAAACATGTCGGTATACATGTTTTAACTCCTATTTCATTCTCTTATGTATGTCTTTAAAACGCCTTTTACAATATTCGAGCCTGAAGCTCTAAGAGGGTTCGCATTGAGGCGATTCGCCGTTCTACTAGCATTTGTTTCGAGCAATCCAATCCCTCGTATTATTATTGTTATTATTATTACTTGTTAAATGATTGAAGCCAACTATAATCTGGCACTTACTTGCACTGCGCAGCGACGACTCCCGACTGGAGGCATCTTCGCGCGCCATAATGGCTGCTATCGAGAAATCCGTAGCAGAGCCGGCGGCACTTTTGCTCGCTGTCGTTGTTGTTGTTGTGCTTGGTGCCGCCGCGGCAGGCACAGGTGGCAACACACCATTGCAGAGATAGGGATGTGAGCCCACGAGCATTTTGTCTGCTGTATCTATTGTTTATGCTGAACAGAATTCACTGCCGAGAGCTCAGAGTTTGGAATACAAATACTATACTATATAAGTATATGTATCTTTAGGCATGCACTTGTCAACACTTTTGCACTTTAGGAATTTTGCATTTTTATTTGTACGCTTCGATGCGGACGCTGATTGAAATGTTTTAAGGAGAAAGCAACACTTGTACTTCTTTAGTTATGTGTGTGTATCTTGCGGATAATGTATCTTCACGGTAAATCAACAACTACTTGAAAATGCAAACACAACGCGCAGTGTGAAATTGGCCAAGAGCGAGCCGTGAGTGTGTGCGCAACGTAAGGCAAGCGACGACGAACTGAATTGTGTCAGGAACGTGTTGTAGCTTGAAGCCAGCGCGCACACATACAGATACAAATACACAAGAACACGTTTTCACGGGGCACGGGCGGCGAATGAGCAGCGGGAAACCAGTTTGTGAACTGCCTGAGTGTGAGTGAAAAAAGCAAAAGAAAAACCCACTGCGTTGTTGAGAGTGAGTGAGCGCTTGTTGCCAGAATCAATTTAAGCGGTGCATGCTTGAGTAAGAGCAGTACGGCAATAGCCACAGATATACATGCTGTCAGTTGGGACCAAAATCAACTCAATGCGCTCACATTTCCAATTGGAAGTGCGCTAGAAAAACATGAAAAGGGGAATGTTTCGCTGTGCTCGATGTATGCACTAGAGCGAGACGAGAGATGTGTGTGCGCAGAGGCCATTGCACTCACACGCATGCGCCGCTGCCATTGGGAGTGGGTTGTGTCGTCGACGTCGTCGTCGCCGTTGACGGCCACTCAGCAACATTTTCTTGTCATAACTCATTTACAATTAAAAATGTCGGCGCTTTGTCCGCTCACTCGCTCGCAAGGCAAGCGTTTGCTCTCTTTCTTTCTTCCATATTGTGTAGTGTGTTTTGCATTTATGAAGTGCAAACGTTTTGCTTGCGGTTTTTCATGTTTTTCCACAACTTTTCACGGCGACAACGGTGTCGTCGGCATTCACATTTCTTTTATCTGTGTGCATACATATTTGTACGATGAGTGTTTAGCTGGCAATGTCTGCGCACTGAGTGTGTTTCACGTTGATTCCAACATGTTCCGTTTCAGTACGTTCTCGTTGGTAAATTGGCTCGAGTGGTTTTGAGTGTTCACACACACACACACTCACACACACATTCATCTGTCTATTGTAGCTTGTTGATAAGTAATCATTGAGGCTGCTGCCACCATGCATTTAGCGCTTGAAAGCTTGTTTTTTGTTCGAAATTCGGGTTCCACACAAAGAGCAAAAGGAAGTATGAAGCACGCAGAAGGAGGCGTGGCAGACCCCACAAGGTATATGTATATATTTTCACTGTATGAATGCAAGGATCTCAAAATGTACATATCAGAGCTAGAATAACAGAACTTGGTATTTATAATTCCATAAGCTTTAACCAGGACAAGCTTGAGTTTCGTTCGATGCATGCCCCACTACCCGCTATTAGCCTTTTATTCATGTCTCCCGTAAATCTTGAAGCTGTTTACTCCAATTACATATGCTTCAATTTAAGAAGCATAATTTAAAAAAATTATTAAAAAGATCATATTTTGCAATCATTTTTATTGTTTATATTTATTTTTTTGTCCGATCGGGTGCAGGGTATTTCTGAGTTAGGTCCGTTCGACCATAAAATTCCATTCTTGTTTTTATACTCTGTACATGAAATGTACAAGAGTATTTTTAAATTTGTTTTAGTAACCTTTCAATGTATTTGTGGTTTTTTTGTAGTTGGCATTTATGCTCAGAAAACGAATATGAAATGTATTGATTCACAGTTTACTGATTTAGGAAATACATCTTGGCGGATTGGTCCTTTTTGCACTTTATATTGTTTGATTTGAACCAAATTTAAAATGTGTGAACGGGCATGTTTAAAAGCTATCAATAGTTTCTTTCATTATCAGTAGTATTAGAAATTTCTACTACTCTTGGCAGTTTAATCTTACTGTAGCTATAGAAATATTAATAAGTAAAATGTGATTACCCAAGAGTGCATATAAGTACGTAAAACAAAATTGTACAAATATTAGCATATGTACATACATTCTAAATTGAACGCATATTTACGCGCAAAAATTTACATGTGTTAGCTCATAAGAGAATTCTCGTATCCTAAGGTGATGGTCATGGGTCTCCATGTATTTTTCACTTTGTGATTAAAAGATAGTGCCAACTTGAAAGGTTTCTTAGGTCCTTTCATTTAATATTTCTATGATTTTCTCAAAAGATACGAAATCTTTGCTAGGGGAGGATATGTAGAGGAAATTTCTCATTTTATTAAGTCCGCGTAGTATCTGTTTCTCACAGACTTTCATACTTTATTGTTGACTAGAACTCGCCGCTATACTCCCGATGTCTGTTGCTGGAGTATTGCTCACATCTATTGTTATCACATCATTCAATTTTGTGGTGATTTCAACTGTGGCTGGGTTTACCGGCTCGGCGCGATCTCTAGCGGTATCCGCCACTGCCACATCAATGCTTGCCTAAATCAGCGCTGTGCTGAAATCGTCCTCAATTTTAGGCATCTGATCACCAGAATTATTGGCGCAACAGCACAAGCGTTCCAGACTGCATGATTAGACGGCGTTAGTATGAACAGTTGTTTAGGGCTCTTTAACGACATGTGCTCCTCAACGTCCACATCGTCCTCCTTCTCAACGCTGGCCACAATAATTTTGGTGGCTTCTGTTTCTGGCGCCTTGGTACATTGTAGTTTTAGAAGCAACTGATTGCATTTGGGGCTGGTTGGTATATTCTCGGCAATCCCTACAATCTCCTGTGCGTCAGGTAGAGGTCCGTTCGTATTTTTAGCTCCACCACCGTCGGTGCCCGATAAAGAATTCATGCGTCGATTTCCTCCTTATCACTACCAAGGGCGTAGTGATGGGGCAGGGATGGGGCAGGGGGGTGGCAGTAGCCCCCTTTACAAACAATTTTTCCATACAAAGTCGACCACACGTTCGCACTATTTCGCCTTAGAATGGAACTGAGTGGGATTTGTTGAAGTTTTTTCATTGATCATATGCATAAATTATTTCTTAAATGCATCGTGCAATTTTTAATCAAAATTTTAATTTTTTGGCTCCCCCTTTGGTAAAAGCTGCCTACGCCCTTGATCACTAACATTGCAATTATTGTCGATATTGTTGTTGCTATAATTAATACGCGATCGCTCCAACATGTGGGACAGTGTAGAAAAATCACAGAGAGCTGAATTATTGCCAGGACGATGGGCCGCTGCATGACTCTTCTTGCAGGAGGTCATCAATGCAGATACAAAGCCACAGCCACAAAAAATCGATGCATGGTCGATTTAGCTGCTCTTTTCTGGCTCATCTTTTTTGATTTAATTTTGTTGGTGGCATTATTTTTTATTACGAATGAAACACTGACAAACAGAGTAAAAAAAAGTCAAACAAATGAAAATAAGTAATAAGCCAGAAACGACGGTTTATCGCTGTGAACAATCGGATGAAAACTTGCAGATGCACCCATTGGACTATTTTGAAATTATTACGAAATTTGATTAAAATCGCTTGAACGGTTTCGGAGTCTCTACGGAGTATACATATATACATATATACTTCCATTTTTAAACTGCTTTTATTAGCTTCACCTGTATGTATGTATGTAACGGAATCTTTCAGCGTAATTTTTACTATATATATAGATATAGATTTATTTGTATTAAAAATTATGTCGCAAACTAGGTTGGTGTGATAATGTTCTACCCAAAAGCCGGACATACTTGTATTTTAAAGGACATCCATCATTACAAGGTCGACGCGCACCGAGTTTTTACTCTCTATAATGCACGTATTCATTCTTTATTCAAAGATATAGGATGGCCGGGCTTGTTTCGCATCCTTGAGCTTGTTGCTGACGGGCACGCGCATTCTCATAACTCATATTCTCATATTCTTATATTTATGGCTGAAGTTCAAGGTTGAAGCGGAGTGTGTTGTGAAGGCCGAGCTGTTGCAGTGTTCCTTGGCGAATGCTGCATGGCTCGCTCAGTTATGGCTTTTCGCACTAATTAACGTGCTGATGGACACACATTAGCAATTGGCTGGCTGGACGGCCCACTGATTATTTTCTTTTGCCATGCGGAACCAAAATACCAAATAACTGGAGCTTTTGCCGGCAGTGGCAATGCATTGTAAATACCACGAATGTGAATGCAACTGAAGCGGAGAGCAAGAACGGAAAACAAACAGCAATTGCAGAGCATGCGATGGCGGAGTGGCAGTCGGCCATGCAAATGGAGGACGCCTAACTATAATTTTGAATAATTACGAGTTATACGTATTTTCGTATATTTCGTTTCTCTGCAATTGTATTGCCCTTTCTGAGCTGGCGGCCTCAAAAAGGGAGTTCAATTTTTTCCCAGGCCAAGTCAAGGGCAGGACCTCTGTCCTTGTCAGTTCGATAAAAGCAAGAAGTTAAAAATTAATAGAAAAGTTCAGCGTTAGACGCAATGTCAAACTCATTACAACAAGAAGAGCGCGCCAATTAGCGCGGATCTGAAGGCAGCTACTAACAAGCACTAATCCTGCTTATCCTGTGCGTGTGATTTTTGTAATTTGACACTTTCCCAAAGCGAACAAGACAGAGAGAATGAGAGAGAGAGAGAGAGAGAGGGAGGGAGAGAGTGAGAGAGTGGGCTTGTCACTTTGACACTTTCACAACAATGTCGAGCACTAAGGAAGCGTTGCGACTCGACGTTTTGACGTCGTGTGTGTTCGCACTTTAGCAGCTTCCCTCACCGTACATGTGAGTGTGCATGTGTGTGTGTGTGTGTGTGTGCGTGTGTGTGTGTGTGTGTGTGCCTCAGTGGCAGTCGCGTATGTCACCGAAATGTCAAAGGGCCAGAAGAAACACAAGTTGTGAAAACAAAGACAGCCGCTGTCTCAGCAAGAGGGTCACCAAATTTATGGTCCCATACATACTCGGCACTTGGCACTTGTAGAAATAAACACTAGTCCTTGTTAATTAGTTTAGTACACTGTCGCACTTCAGCTTATTCAAATGCCACTTTCTCCTCATATTTTCTCCCGCTCCTCTTCAAGTGCGTTTCGAGCGGCTGTCGGCATTTATTGGCAATTCATATTTTAGCAGCCACTATCTCTTTGGGTAACTTTACACTTTCGCTCGAGTGGCTCATCATTGGAAAGTGTTTGAAGCCGGCCGCAAGGATTCGTCCTGGTCTTGAGTGCGTATACAAACAATCCTGTGCTGCTCTACTCTGATTCGGTGCATCTGAAGACCATTTGGACCATTTGTGTGCGGGCCACCAACGTGGCTCCAGCGCGTGATTAATGGTAGCGGAAAATTCTTTAATGTACAGAAATGGAAAGGCTCGAAAGTATTTTCATGCATTTTCAGCATTATTTTCGTAGCACATCCGCTTTTTCTATAAATTCAAGTGCCGCTCTACTCAATTCCAATGGGGTTATCAAATATGAATGCTGCTTCAAGCACTTGACTCAATATTATGTTATTTGCTACAAATTTGGGGCGAATGCCTGGGGAACTGATAAAGGGGCACGTGTTCTTTCCGGCAGCACTTCCGTGGCACTTGCTCCACTTGCTTCCTTGCTTGCTTCCGGGGCCTGCGCAAAGAGGCGGAAGTGAGATCTTCAGTTATTTATTGAAACAATGCATGAGTTTTATTTAACGAAAAGTGGTGTAATCTTCTTATACTCCTTTATCGGGCTGTATAGGCTAGGTCGTTTCGGTGGACCCCCATTGACAGCCCCGATTTAGAACTTATCGGAAATTGATATTATCTACGCCCATAAGATTAGTTAAAGTGTGTCAGAATAATGGCGGACATAGAGGGTAACAAATGCGTTTAATACATGGGACCCCAAGCGAGCAAATGCTATTTAGTTAGATTGTTGGGAAAATCTATTAATATTATTATGGCCATTCAAAATTGGAGTATTTAATTAATTAATGGAATATTATGTATGCATAAGAGGTTTGTGAAGCATTTTGTTTTTGGGTTTCAATTCAAATTAACAAACAAACAAACAATCAAATCTTTCCTCTTTATAATATTAGTATAGATGTTATTTAGCTAGTTTGTTGGGCAATTCGGACAATTATTATTAATATTATGGCCGTTACAAATTGGAGTATTTCATAATTTAATGGAATGTCGTATGTATACCTAAGAGGTTTGTGAAGCATCTTGTTTTTGTTAAAAATTCATGTTTGCATACAAAATGATTCACATATTTTATTAAATGCAAGACAATATTTCAGAAAGCATTTAAGCTTTGTAATTCAAATCTGATTAAGACTATTATTTCTGGTATTTAAAAAATTATTTAGAAAATGACGCAAGTTATAAAAGTTTCTAGAGGGGCTACATTTTTTGAGGGAATTCAATTTTGTAATACTCTCAAAAGTGGTTTTGTGCTCCAGATGACTCCAGTAGAATGTACATTGTTTTGAAAATATGGATATTTATGTTTTAGTTATTCAATTGAAAAAAATAATTTAGAAACTTTAGTTCATAGCATCGCATATCATGAAAACAATTCTTATTTTCCAGCACCTACAAGCATTGAGGAATTAGATGCTGAACTTTTTCAAAATCTAGCATTCGTTTTTAAATATCCATTTGGCTGTAACCCATTTCTAGCATTAGAGTCGTAGTTTTCTTTTAACATTTTTCAAATTTCAAAAACTACCATTCTTGTTTTAAATATCATTTGATTGTATCCCATTTCGAGTATTATTAAAAGCATCGTAGTTTTCTTTTAACATTATTTGGAGGAATTGACGAATTAGATTTGATGCTGAAAAATTTAAATTTCAAAATTCAGCATTCGTTTTTATACCCTGTACCCGTAGGGTAAAAAGGGTATATTAGGTTTGTGCAAAGTATGTAACATACAGAAGGAAGCATCTCCGACCCCATAAAGTATATATATTCTGAATCAGCATGACGAGAGAAATTGATCTAGACATGTCCGTCCGTCTGTCCGTCCGTCTGTCCGTCTGTCCGTCTGGATGAACGCGAGGATCTCAGAAACTATAAAAGCTAGAATAACCAAAGTTGGCATCCAGATTCTCCTAGGTCCGAGTAAGGACGAGTTTATTTTTTTTTTTTTAATGTTCCCCCCTTTCCCCCGCTACAGAATTTCGTCAATAGCGTCCACATTTCAAATACTACCTAAACCAAACTTTGCACACATAATTTATATATAATTGTCTACTGTTGTTTTAAATTTTATCCACTTCGGTCAATTCTGTGAAAAGTTATTAGCGAAACAAATTCTCTACAGTACAACCCCCACAAACTGCAGCAACAAGTTCGCTCTTCTTCTTCCTCTTTTTGCTGCTGCTATGGGCGCATATAACTCAGTGACGGAAGTTTACCTGGGTAGATTTGATGCTGAAAAATTAAAATTTGAAAATCCAGCATTCGTTTTTAAATATCCATTTCTAGCATTAGAGTCGTAGTTTTCTTTTAACATTTTTGGGGAACTCTGTCGAATAACTCATGATCAGCCGATCAATGATGCGTCATATACTTTTCAGTATCTGTCTCATGTGTCTTGTCTCTTGCACTCTGCATCAGCCGTGATCGATTTAACAACATTTCCCCTTTTTTTTTTTTAAAGGTATATATATGGCCAGTTTTCATTCTCAATTGCGCCTTACTCGTATACTCGTTTGTACTTATTACGATTGTCCATATTTTGCTGCATTGTGTGCAAGGTCTGTTTTGGCCAATCCCATTGTATACATGTACGTATGTATGTATGTATGTGTGTATGCACAATGCATATTTTCTTTCAACTTTTCCATAATTTACCAAATATTTTCCATTATATTTGTTTGCACATCGGCGTAAACGCCTCCGAAATTGTTGGTCCTTTGGGTGTTTCGCTTAGAATGGAATTTGTTGGAATTTATTAATGAAACTCATTGCCAGGAGCTCGTGTGGGCCGTTGCCGCTGCCACTGCCGCCAAGCCCCAGGGGAATGAGGCAGTGAGTGAGTGCGTCAGCTTCAAAACGGACCGCCCGCTCCGAGGTCGGCGAATAAGCTGCCGCTGCCTTTGATAAATGCGCGCTGCTTGCCGGGGAATTCGGCTACCAGAACTCGCTCCTGGCTGTTTCTGTGGGTTCCCTTTTTTAAGGCACCGCCAACATTGCCAGTAGCAATTCCGCTAAAAGAAGGCAACAGGGCATCATCATCATCATCAGCCTCAGCCTCAGCTTCAGCATCAGGAACAGGAACAGCAGAAGCAGAGACTGCTTGGCTACGTGTTTTGTGGCATTTTGTAATTTGTTTATGCAAAAACCTCAGAACGCTGCGTAGACAAAAGCGCACGCAGCTCTGCGGTTGTGTTTTCCTCGCCAGCTCACAACGGACACAACACTAACAACGGAGAACCAAAAAGGAATTGTCTCTGAATTTTCTGGGAATTCCTTTGGCAGTCACATAAATCTTTGCCAAGTTGCCAGAGTCATGCCTCTGTGCCATGTTCTGTGGTTCCATTGGGCTGTGTGTGTGTGTGTGTGTGTGTATCTGTGTGTCCGTGTAACAATTGTCACACCTTTCGGCGAGCACTCAGCAGCTTGTGTACACTCCAAAGAAGGACAATAATGTCATGAGTGTGCGACACCACTAAAGTTTTTACACTTGAAAAAAAATCATGTAGTAAATGTCTGAATTGCATTATGAATTATTTGCAACTTATTTGTTAATGTAAAATGGTTGACTGTGGCTTGTGGTGAGTGTTTTTACTATTACTATTACTGGTCTATAATTTAGACTCTATATTAGGCAAATTAAATTCCCCCAACCTGTCGGAGGCATTAATAGGCATACAGAGTTTTCTTGGGCTTTCTTATCTTTTAAGCTGAAATTATAACTAAATAATCTTACACATCTTTATTTTATTTTATAATATTGTAATATAATATAAACTATAGTTTTTAAATATGTATCGACAGCACTATTGGTTGATTTATTAAAAAATGTAGAAAAATATGAAGGTTTTCAGCAAACTGTTGTTAACTAAAATGTCGGCTTCCTGTGGACCGAACCTCTCCTTACAACAAAACTATATTCCTCCATGGCTATATACTGTGGACAGCATTGGAAGGTATTTTTAACTTATTTGGTATTTGGTCATCCATGATCACCATTTCCCAAATGAAAGCAAGTTTTAAAATATGCAATGTCTTTGTAAACAAAGAAGTTGTAGATACTAAATATTTTTCCACTTCTATAACAGCTTTACGATAAAGTAACATGTATGTTAGACCTTAAATAACTCGTAACTCTTACACTGGAGGAAGGGAACATGATTAAAAGACACTAATGGACGCCCGAACAGACAGACTGACAAACATCCCTATTTGGATTCGACTCGTAGTGCCAGGCATAGGTGTATTTACCCATAACATATGGTCTACTTACACAAATTTCTTAATCACAGATTCTCAATTACCGCCTCTGCCCCTTTTCTCCAGTTCTCAGCCCAGTCGCGATTATACGAGTATTGTTATTTACCAATTTATTTATAATCAAAGCGGTCCGAAAATGGAAATGTTCAGGATTTTCCTTAGAGTGTACCTCCCCACACTCCTCTGGGCGTACTCGTATGTGGCTCCGAGGCTATGGCTATGTGTGTAATTTGACTCATTAACAATTTTGAATTGTGTCTCTCTCTCTGTGTGTGGCTAGTAAGGGGCGAAGGGTTGCTGCCCAGAGTTTGTGGCCATAAATCACAATTTAAATGATGCGTAATTTTGTTAAACAACTGTGGAATGGATCGGACCTCTTGGTGCTGCTCTCAAATGTGCATGGCATTGCAATCGTATATTTATTTATTTATTTATCGTTTTTTATGCAGCAGCGATTTCGAAATTTATGTCAGGCAGACAAGCCTCTCGCCTCGCATTTTCAAGGGGAAAACACGAAAAAAGAAAACCCCTTCTTGAGCTCAATTGCCCAGACAGCCTTGGCGCATTGCTTAATCTCCACTAAACGCACGCGCCACGCCCCTTTTATGCACCTTAAACTAAATGTACGTACTAGCCATCTGCCTGAGGCTCCACGCTGCAATTAAGACTGCGGTTTCACTTTTCCCCTGACTGGCTTGGCTGCATCCTTGCAGCTTCTTTATATTCAGCGGCAGCTGCAAGTCTTGCCCTTGTAGGAACTTGGGGCTTCATTTCAATGTTGACAGGGCACTGAGACTGACAAGCTGTCGATGCAACGAATATATTTAATTTTATTTTTTATTTATGAAAACTGGCGATATGATTGATTCTGTATATTAAAAGACAACACGGGTATTGGTTGGGGCTTTCAAATATACAATATCTATAAAAATCTTGCCAAATCTGTCTGTCTACACGGTTTTAATTTAACACGGTTTGAAAATTAAAAAATTGCATATATACTATTTCTTTAGAGATTTCTTTATTTCTTTAAAGGAACCAATCACCTATTTTTGCATATGATCAATATCCGTTTTTACACGGTTGTTTCTGGAACCAATCTATCGTGTAAAAACAGAATTAGAGACAACATTTTAGAATATCATCTGTAATTCAAAGACAGAGGTAGCACGAATTTCAAAACTAACTAAAGCCAGTACAGGGCTACCCTTCTACTCGTAGATAATAAAAAGTAGTCCGATTGGAACAAAAGATATTTTAGATTCTGGTGCACTGGTTTTGTTCCTGAAAAATGTAACATTCACATTTCAGGTCAGCTTATTTTCTTTTTCAGTTATATACTAGGACAGAAAAGATCAATAAATGAATAAACTTTAGCCGTATAAAGCAATGCAAATGGGGAAAATGACAGATTTTCCATTGTACAAAATGTTTGTCGGCTGAGCCTTGGGTGCTATTTAATTTTCATTCCTGGAAATTGCTGCCAGTTACGCGCCCCTTCTAGGCACCGTCCTCCTCCCCGTTTTGACAAACGTTCAAAAATGCGGTTCCTCAGGTGTCAATTACAACACCTAGTGCCAACTTTGAACTGAGCCGGCCAGCCGGCATTTAAGCTATTTGTTCAAGTCAAATTTTTTAATCCGCTAAAGTCGCAACACCCCAAAAACAGTCGGTGGCAATAAGGACCTGCGGTGCAGACGTTGCAATTAAAAAGTGGGAACAGAGGACGAGGCCCACCAACTGCGACGATTTAGGGACTACAGGTGTAGCGGCAGCAGAGGGGATTTGTAGGCCTTGTACAAGTAGGCAGTATTGGCTCGATGCAATTAAAATGGCAAAGAAAAGTGCCGAAAAATTCACTTTCATTCATTACACAATACAATGGAAGCTAGTCGCCTAATTATAGGCTCTAGAATACGGAGGCCTGAGGTTCTGCCTCCGAATGCTTGAAAATATAAATTGACTTCTTAGCGCTGCACGTGTACGAGAACCTCTGATTAATGCATTTGGCGCATCGACAAAAAACTGAGCTGCGCTCTACAAAGGGAACCAGAAAGAAAATGGAGAAAAATTGGTCGTCTAGATCATAAAATCATAAGGCGTAAAAAGCAAGGATGCCTTCCTGCCAGCCTGCAAATGCACATGTCCTTTTGTCCCATAAATTTGAAGCAAAGCCAAACGTCTTTTTGCGCACCCTCACCCCCTGTTCCCTCTCTCCCCCTCTCTCTCCCTCTCTCTCTCCCTCTCTCTCCCTCTCTCTCCCTCTCTCGGTCCCTCTCCGTGTTTGTTTGTCTGCCAGGGACGAGGGCACAAGTCAACTCAAGCTGAACCGCAAAAGGACAAAGGATGTGCTGCTCTAAATTGAATTCAAATTTTTGGTGCACGAACAGAAAGAAGGATGCGCCGCAGCATCTGCATCTGCCGAAGCAAAGATCAGGACTCGCACAAGGATATCTGAGTGTCTGAGTGTGCACACAAAGAAGTGTGTGCCTGCAATAGATCATTTGCCATGCTCTGTGGGGCCCCTTTATTTCGAAATTTGTTGTGTTGTGCCAACAAAATATTAAAATTTCATATTTGATTTGCATTCAGGCGCAATATCGTCGCTCTATTGTGTGTGTGTGTGTGTGTGTGCGTGCATTGTGAGACTTTGATGCGGTTTTAATGAGCGTTGAAGTTATAGCCTGGATGCCACATCAATCATAATTAGGTTGCTTGTGTGTGGTTTCTTGGGCTGTCCCTCAGATTTTTTTTCTCAATTTATTTATTTATTTTTTGTGACTGTGGAAAAGAGTTGCCAATCAAGTCAACTTACTTTTATGATATTCGCTGCTATATTTTGTGAAATATTAACTATCATGAATAAAGTCAATTTATTATATTATTTCAGGGGCTGAGTTATAAAAATAAAACATTCGGTAAAATATTAATTATAATAAAGTATGTAATTAACTGCACTTCTATATACCTTCCAGTCTTACCTTAGATTATGGAATTTGTCAATTTGGTGGGTTTCTCTGTAGATAGCTGGATTGCTATTGATCGCGCTACTTCATTATATGGTTTTTTGAGTTTAATGAATTATTTTTAAAATTTCCAAAAAATTAGTAAGCGTTGAGGGAGTGAAATAAATTGGCTAATAATAATTCCTACCGAGCCACTAAAATAAAAAAAATTTCGAATGGAATACAGATATTGCTTTGATTAATTTGTATATTTACAGTTAACTACATATATGAATAAATACTTACAAACTGTATAACAAAATTTAGAAAATGCAATATTTAACTCCGTATTATTGTTTTTTAATGTTAATTGAAATGTCTTACCACGCTTGGAAAATTTCAACTACAAATGAAAGGTGTTATGTAATACTTATAATCCCAATAATTTGTTGGGATTACTATATATTACTATACTATTACTATAATATTTACTAACTGTTCTAAAATTGATTATTCTTAACGATTTACAAGACTAATGGATCCACAATACAATTGACAAGAAGGGCTTTCAAAGTTAGTGCATATTTTATTCATGGTGGTTGCATTTTGAGTGGTAATAGGGGAATAAAAGAAAAGTCTAATTTATTAATTGATGAAACGTTACTTAAATAGTCCTGAACGGTTGCTTGCTTGAGTCCTTGTAGGTTAGTTGGTTAGTTAGTGTTTGTTGTGTAGAAATATTTTGGAGAGGCTGAACATAAAGTGTTAAAAGCAGATAACTTGGCAATAAATTCGAAGCACCCGTTATAATACACATATGTAAACTATTTATAGTAAATTGCTCAATAACGCTCATGTGAGGTCCTTTGTGCTCGCATGGCTCTAAGGTGGAACGCCCCTAAGAGCTAAAGCATGTATAGGGTTTCTCCTTCTCTGAGGCAATGTGGCGAACGGATAAGAAGTGATGCATTTCACTTGGTAGGTGTTGCTAATGAGCGACTTGTGCGGTCGCCGGCAACAAAAAGCAACAACAACAACCACAACGGGTGCGACTGCTTCGAAATTTGAGAGGCGTCAACAGGCGCTAAATCCGCTTAACTTATGCCGGAAGTTGGCAGCAGCTCAAAATATGGCTTTGTACTACATATTATATATTATATAGTATGCGGCGATCGAAAGCCAAACCGAAGTAGGGAGTTGTGGCAATTGGGGAGAGGAAGGGAAACAAATTGAAAAAGTTGCTTGTGTTGCATTTTGCGGTTACCGGAGCCGCTTTGCGTGTGCCAGGAAGAGGGGCAGGAGCTGGTTAAATGCCTTCTGTTTTTTGGTCCTGCTTCGAGTATTAAATGGATTCACATTCTCTCATTACAATTCATTTGCCAGCTGACTTGGATCGCTGGTAATTTGCTGCAACATTTGACCTTATGTTGCCACAACACGCAGGCGAACTGAAACTCAATTCAAACGTTTAATTGCAATCAAACTACCGTTAAAAAAAACGCCAAGCTATACGAGGTATATCCATTTATATGGCCAGACCCATGTGCTCCTTGTCATTAGCGTAATTAGATCTTCTGGCGTTTTAGCCGCCTCGCTCGCCTTTGACTTGTTGGTGGCGTGTCCTTTGCCTGCTACCAATTGTTTGTTTGTTCTTTTTTTTTTTACTAATTTTTATGCACCTCCATTGCTGCTGTTGTTGTTGGAACGTGCGCAATTTGTTTACAATCAACATAATTGGTTATCTCCTCGCCGCCCTTGCCATTTCCCTTGGGCACAGTGATGGCTTTTAAGCGCTTTTTTATTGCGATGCAGCTTGACCCGTCAACGTATTCCCGTCTTCGTCTTCGTCTGCGCCCTCGTCGGCTTCGTCAGGCTCGTCAGCAGCCCGAGCGACTGGTAATTAGTTAAAATGATTAACTCGATGCGCGGACTCGACTCGACTTGACTCGACTCGGCTGCTTGTAATTACATTAGTCAGAGTTCAATAAATTAACTTCTCTCCCTCCAGCTCCAGCGCTTCCTAAGTATTCACTGCCACGCACTCTAATTCCGATTCGCTGGCCATCTATCATGCCCTTGTATTGATAATGCTGTGCCCAGCTGTGCTTCATTCTGCCCCAAAAACTGTGACAGTCTCTCACAATTGTTACAATTCCGTGAGCTCTGGCGGGTATTCAAATGTATTGGATTTGTTTTCATTGCTCATTTCCAGTCACTGTGCCAGCAGATCTCCTTTGATTGAACACATGATGTTGTTGATGCCCCGTCCAGTCATTGATTGATCTAGATCGGTGGGGTTTTTGTCTACGTTGCCACACGCCAATGTTAAATAGGGAATAAAATATGGAAGTCAAAATCATTGTGACGATGATCGATCGTACGAAACAACGAATGGTGATCGCCTCCTGTAGGCGACCACACAGATTTATTTCGCAAGCCAGGCCAAGGGATCTAAACAATTGTAGAACAAACATGTCATGTGCATGAATCAGGATGTGAATGCTCTCGTATACTGGTTTAGTGTTGAATGCATGCCATTCTATTATGATAGCACAAAGGCTTTTCAATGTGTGGTTTAAAAATGCAGCATAATCGCGAAATCTTGATTTTTTAGAATAGCATTGGCTTTGAAGCGAGGTTTTTAAAAAATTCGCTTAAAATAAAAATTCTACAATGAATTGAAGTCACTTGTGGAACAAACTCCTGGCGTCTCTGGTTAGCTGAGAACGTCAACAAGCTACACACAGGTCCTAAGCTGACGATGAAGGAGGCCAAGGTGGTGCCCTCACAGGAGTGGATTATTGCTCGTATTATGTCTGCGATTTCTGGGCGGGATCAGCAAGTCCGAGTGCCCCTTTAGTGGGGCTCATCATAGGATCATTCGTTGACCGCTGCATAAACGCGCCGGCTTTCCATGAGGCTGGGACATTTTTTCATTTCAATTTATTATCTTTAAGTTTTGGGTTTTTGTCAACCTTTATAATTTTAATTGTAATTAATTTGTCCTTATTTTGTAACTGTAGTTCTCTCTTACTTTCCCAAATTTGGACAAACTGTGCTTTGTCACATCTCTACAAATACTTGAAAGAAAACGAACGAACGAACGAAAGCGCTCTGACTGAAAAATTTATCCGCGTCCCCAACAGCTGTTCCAGGCGATTAGGTCTAGCTATTAGTCTATTGTCTAGTGTTCTGAGGCCATGGGCCATGGTTGACACTTGACTGTTGTCGAGTTGCTCTTGTTTGGCTATTTAAGACGTCACTTTAACGACTGGCAACAGCTCTTGAAAATCAAAAGCGGGAGAAAAACACTCCCAAAATGTGCGATTCAAGAAGAATCGTAAAGAAATTATTGTGCCCATAAAACGCGTCCCACACAGCAGACTAATTAAAAAGACCTTTTTCCGGCCGACAATAAAATTTATGAAAATTTACATAAAATTTGTGCGATTAACTCTAAACTCGTACACGCATATGGAAAATCACATAATAAACAAAAGAGCAACAACACGAGGCGGCGCAATAAAAACAAATATGGCGACACACCAATGTTGTTGTTGTGCGTATTGTTGTTGATTTGTAGCGGGTGTGGCATTCGAAAGTGGCGCTGATGATGATGCTGCTGTTGCCGTTGTTGTTGCCGTTGTTGTTGTTGTTGCTGTTTCTGCCTTTTATCATGTGGCCCGGCCCGGCATGCTTCTATTTGAGTTGAAAGTAGCTCGATATAACTTTTGCCAACAAGTCACGATGCCAACAACCACAAGGAGAATGATGATGATGATGATGATGACGATGACGATGACGCCGACAACAACAAAAGTTAAGCCGTGCGGCGTAACAAAAGCGATTAGGCTGATTGGAGTAGTGTGTATACTATATGCCTACGAGTATACAAGTATGCGAGTATATATACCGACTATGTACCGCGGTGTTTGGGAGTTGGGGAGGGTGGCTTTGCGCCAGTTGCCGCATCGGGTTGAGGCAACAAGGTGTATAATATCACACACTCGCATTATGAGTAATGCGCACCTTATGCTGCCGCCAAGTCGGATGCGATTAGGCATCAGGATGGGACGACGCGACGGCACGGGGGCGAGGGGGAAGTGGAAAATGAGTTCCGAACATTTTATACATTTTATTAACCCCTTGCGCACACACGCTTCCGCGCTCTCCCGTTCAAAAATCAAAATATTTTGATGGCATCATTTACACGCCGCATTTGGGATTAAAGTTGATTTAGTTCTGCGTCAGGTTCCTGGATTGGGGGTTGAATTATGTGGCCGATCTTTAGTGGCTTAAGTTTTATGCTTTCGCTTGGCTTAACAGGATTGGGTCGATCAGTCAAGGTGGGCGCTTAAAGGCCCGTTTTGGTATTATTTTAATAATATAGCAGCCTCCTAGGAGAGCTACGAGTCTCTTAAATCTTTAATAATTCGCTACTAAATTTACAATTGTAGGGAATCGGGGAGCAGTGTGCGCCATGAATCAGCTAAGAAATATTTTGAGTTGGCGGGATCTGTGAAACATAGTTCTAAATATGATTCCATTACTGAAATAAAAGGAAGATTTTAAATAGCACATCGTCAGCAAAGGCGATTCTCTTGGATCGATGGTAGAATCTACTGTGTATGTTATGCCAATTGAATTTGTTTTTACTTTTTAAATAGCTAGATACATGTCAGATGCGGAATGTACAATCTAGAATTTAAGAGAAGAGTATTGATTATCAGTTCAAGGGAGATGGAGTACAGAGCATTGTACAGAATATATTTAGCTGTACTCTCTATTATAAACATAATTTGGTACTATAGCTAGAAATGTGTAGTCACTGTATGAGGTTCCCTTTTCTCCAAATTCGCAATGAGATAGATTGTAAATGAACTAAGCCCCATTTTCAAAATGTCGCTACGCAAAACGCTATGCCATTAAACATTTATTGTTTAATGCACTGTTGTCAGTTAACGAAATACGCTCATCAAAATTAATTTAATTGCCAGCCAAAAACTTTCAACAGCAATTTGCCACACCAATCAGGCAACTTCATTAGCTTTTTGCTAAAAACATGAAAATAAAACGAAACGCCCTGAAACTTTTTGGCTTAATTAAACGCAAATTATTGTGGCGGCAAATTGCAAAAAAATTGCAAAAGTTTTGTTGCTCGGCATTTGAAGCTATTAAGACCCTTTTGTCACAAAAGTTTATTGTCTCACAAAATACAGCACACAGCTGAAAAAGGGGTTAATTACAATGAGAGACAATGTGGGGTTAAAGCAAACCAGACAGCCAAACGGTTCCAGTGTCATTTTTGTATCATTTTGTCGACTGCCTGTGCTTCTGCTTCTGCCTCTGCCTCTGCCTCTGCCTGGGCCCGTTTTTATGTCAAAGCCATAAAATTGTGTGTGTTTAACCCCAAAAGCATGGCGAAACAAATATGGCTGCTACGGTTCCGACTGTCCGACTGTCTCAGTGCCCACTTTGGTGTGGCAAGTATGTGTTGACACTTGCATGTAGTTGTTGTAAGTAACGTTTGCCAAGCTGAGAAGCACAACTCCTGATGCTGATGCTGATGCTGATGTCGTTGTCCTGTACAGAGCTAATACAGTCCAACTTGCCAGTTAACGAGCGGATTTTTTAAGAAAATGTAATTTCATTTTCTTCATTTCTACATTTATTGAAAGCGTTTGCATTTATCGCGTTGGACCTTTGCTACAAGGCTTCCTTTTTGAGGACACATTTAGTTGGCAAACAAACGAAAAGACTTAGAAGAAGTTTTTGAATGAAAACATTCTTTGATTATTAAGATATTCTAACCCATTTGAATATTGTGGACTGCGAAGGGTTACAACTCACCATGTATGCCCAAGTGTTGCAAATTACAGGGTATATAGTGTAGCTCCGGCAAAGTTGAAAATACCCCGGCAGTTATGTCGAGGAGTTCGAGGTAAAGTATCACTTTCGCCGCTGTTAAAAATTTAACCATGTATACATATCTCCAAAATATCAAAACTACCGCTAAGGTAGCATGTTTTAGGTTCAATATATTCTGAATTGTACCCTGAAGAACAGTCATTTCATTTAAATATACTATATTCCGCAAATCGTTCCTAGGACAGCTATATATAGTGAAACTATTTTGCAACAAATCTGATAAAAACCATGTTTGATTATGAAGAAAAAAGAAACTATTTTATTAAGAGATTGAGTTCGCATATGAATAAGACAATTCTTGTTAAAGACTTAAATGTCCCTGCAATCTTTCACATTCCAGGATGTCCATGTCCACTGCATATAGATAGTTGTATAAGTAAGTTTTTAATTTAGTTTCTGAGAAGACATTCATTATTTGCAAACATCGGAATTGCATTTTTATACATACAAGTATGGGACGTTCTTTTATTTACTTTTGGCTTGCGAGCTACTTACAATTATTAATACAGTATGTCAATAAAATGTGTAATTTTTTATTTTTAATGTTGCGAGTGGGCTTGCAGATTTCTTATTTGACATTTTTGTATGTGAGATCACTCTTACAGAACACTCCTAAAATGTAGTGAACTGAAAGAATAAAATCTGTTCGACGAAAGAGTCATCCAAATGAAAATCAATATTCGAAATGTATGCGTCTGGTAGTCCTTTTAATTGAGGCGATCAGGGTCCTCCATATCACCGATTTGACAATGTCGGCAAATGTGCATTGTTCGGAGCAAGGCTGAGAATCCCCACTAAGAGGAATGCTTTCTTCTGTTGTTGGAAAAGGTGAATTTGTGAAGGGGGCTGTGGAAAATGGTTCCCTTGTAATGATGCTTGACTTTAGTGTCTGCACCTCCCCCTCCTCCCAACTTACAACCCACAACTCACACTCACACTCATCCACACCCCCGCACCCACCCACCAGCAGCACAGCTCTTGGGTGTCGCTTGCGCAAATTTGCCACTTCAACAGCTCCTTGTGGACGCCGTAAGCACTCTTGTGAACGAGCTTTGAGCATTTTCATTTATTTTCTGCACATTTTCCTCAAGTTTTTTCCTCGGCGCTGCCACACCCAGTGTGCCACTTGCTGCAGAATTTATTTGCCTGACGTATTTTTTGCTTCTCCTCTTCGATTTTTCTGCGCAACTTGGAAAGTTGTGAAACGATGCTTTCGGAATTTTAAGCAGCAGAGACAACAGAAAGGCGTTGGCGTCTGTTACTTGTTAGCTGTGTATGTGTGTGTGTGTGTGTGTGTGTGTGTGTGTGTTTGTCAATATTGTTACAGCAGAAAAGCAAACGGAAAATGTGCTGTGAATTTTAAATGCTTGCTTTTACTTGCCCGAGAGTCGTGCACAAAATGGCGCGAGGCAGGATCTGGACTGTGCCTGCTCGAGGCATATAGAATATAAGATAAGTATGGCGTTGAATTCGAATTTGAAGTCGGGCAAGTGGCGAGGAGGGATGACGCTGCATAGTAATTCAAAATTGTTTGTAATTTGACGCATTCTAATGAAATCCAGAACGCGCAAACCACGCAATATTAAATCAACAAACAATTTCAGTCATCCACCCACGCTCAAAAAGCAATTTTTAAAATCAAAATCTGTTCCTTGATGGGACTTGGAAGAGCCTGAGCGAACACAAAGTATGATTACAAATTTCGAAAAACTAGTTTCGTTACCAAATGTACCTAAAAACTCTGTGCAGAACGTTTCTAAAGAAGCCTTTGAATTATAATGCTGCTACAGAAATATAAGTTTGGTAATGTTTTAAAAAAGAAAAAAAAAAACAGGCCTCCTGTAGAATACTCCTTTTTTGAAGTCGGTTAAAAAAGCTAGTGATTGCTCAAAATTAAATGAACAATTAAAAAATAAGTGTACCAATAATAGATATTTTGTTGCAAAATGCGTTTATGCATAAAGTAAATTTTTTAAATTTTGTAATTCGAGGCAATTCAAGACAATACGAATAAAATGAGGACTGGCTTTTTTAGACAAGGAGTTGATAGATTTTGCAGCATCATGAAAATTCACAAATAGATTCGTGAGTTTTCTTAATTAAATGTATAACTTTGGGAAAATAAATCGGACTTTCTCTCCCCAGGCAGTGCAATGTCCATTATTGGTCTAAAAAGCACATATAAATATACAATTATTTTTACCAAGGGTTTTTGGTCTTAATAATGACGTTCACGCCGATGTTTTTTTTTTCATTTTAAAATATTTTACTTCTTTATTTTCTAATTCTTCTATATTGGATTGTTTTCAATACACACATCTTATTAATATTTAAAAATTAATGAAATTCATTTGTATTTTATTTTGAACATTCTTCATATTTTAATTAGTAATTAAATGTGGATTTAGTTTAGTTTTATTTACTTAGTTTAAGAACAAAAGTGAACAATAATAATTTCAGCTTGTGATGCCTTTGTTCGATGGGCAACAGAAATGGTAATTTAATTAATGTTTTCATTTTCCGACATACTTTTGTATTCGATTTCGATTCGATTCGATTAAAAACGAATAATTCTCCTGTTATAGAACATATAGAAACAAAGTAATAATAGTATTAAGATAATTATGATCGCACCTTGACTTAGTAACACTAATCTCATGATAAAATAGTTTTAGTTTAGTATTGCTACGCAAAATCGGAATACAAATAAAAGCGATGTGAAAGGTGACTTATTCCAAGGACCAAGCCGATTTGAAATAAGTATCCAGACGTAGTACATAACTAAGTACGAGTATATTTTGGAAACTAACAACAGCTCAACTGCCAATTACACACACGCTCACTCAAAAAATTCAAAAAAGAAATACTTCCCAAGAGCTGTCAGGGGGACTGGCATTCATAGCTACAGACAACAACAACAATACCAAATACAACAACAGACAACTACAAAATTGTTCATTAACTTGCACACGGTTTTCAGACGCTGTTCAGACGCCCGCCCACAACCAACAACGAAACAAAAACAATTAGTGCCCAAAAGTCCAGCGCCACTTATGCTTATCTGCATAATTTATGGAAAAATCAGACGCAACTGTTTGTGGCTAATGTTGTTGTTGCTGGTGTTGTTGTCGTGTGTAAGCAACCAGCCATGCGCACTTTGGGAATTGCACCACGTGGTGCCCAGAGTGGAGGGAAAATGTTAATAAGCGCCACCGAAAATTGTAAAACAATTAAAATGTAATAACCTAGGAATGACCAGGAAAGCGGCCCAAACTTCCCAAGTCAATGGGCGGCAATTGCGTTTTGGAAATAGAGTAATTAATGACCAAGTCCGAGGCCCAAACGGCTCTATTAGGCAAGTGTACCGGCGAGCCAATGACAAGCGGGTTTCTTACTTTTTCTCCACTCGCGTTTGCGCAAGCGGAAACCGTACCGCAGTCGCAGTCGCAGCTGTGTTTCAATTTTCCATTTTTCTTTTCTTTTCCTCTCCATTTTCATTTGCATTTTTTTCTTTTTGGCAAACCATGCATCAACAATTTCTGGCTGTTTACGGTTTCTTGGCGCTCCGACTGGCGGCTGTCTGTCATGGCTTAGCAGCATGGCGCCAAGGATTAAAATGCGCGTCGGTGGCGGCTTTAACTTCATGCTCAGATCTGGCGTTGGCGTCGCTGTTGATTCGCATTGGGCATGCGCGTCGAGTTCAGGGTGCGCTTTTGATTGGCACTTGACATTTTTTGCTTTCGGATTTTTCTACTTCTCAAGACACAGTTAGCTGAGCTGAGCATTGTAATCGGCGACTGACATCTTGTGCCGCTACATGACTCGACTTGCTTCAAATTCGTTGCCTGTAGATGAAAATGTGTTGATAGTGGTTTCTAATTTTCTTGTTGTTTTCATTTTTTTTGGATTGTTGGGTTTCTGGGTTACGCAAGGTGCAGTTATTCCAGTGGGTTGTTGAATTGATATTTACAATTTTAAGCTGTCTTTCTAAATTTTTAGATAATGTAAATTACATTTGTATCCGTCTCCGAAGTTTGACAATTTCTTTATATTTATATTTTATTTAATTTTTTAATCGACAAACAGAGCTGTACATGTGAAAAAAAATCAAAACAATACAGAACTTATACTAAATAAAACTTAAAAACCAAAACGAAGCCTATAGGAATAACAAAAATATCTAATAGTTAGTAGAAATATTTACCATGCACAAAAATAATGAATAAATCCAATATAAATTTTTTTTAATATATAATAAATGATTTATGCATATGTACATATTATTCCGTCAAAATTCAAACAATTTATAGCGATAAACTCTTTTATTGAATATATTTGAAACAACTACGAACCACAGAAAAAAAGCGAAGGAAATAGGAAAATAGAAGAATTCATTTATTTATCTATTATTTACTGATTATTTATCAATCTGATAACAAAACAATAGGGCTATTGGTTATTAGTTAGTCAATAGTCATATCGATTATAACATCATTGGTTTTTGAAACCATAATCCATGTTCAATGAGTTACATAAATACCAATGAAATTATTGTTTAAAATGCCGAGAAGGGCAACGACTTACATGTAACAATTTCACGAATTTTAATCTGAGCTAAGCAGATTAAATTGATAGATTTATGTACAACTTGGGATACAGTTGACTAATACAGCCTTGAGTATTGTATTAAATGCGATTATCTTTTATGAGTAAGTACTATCTTACCATTAGTGTGTTTTCAACACCTTTGCATGTGAAATATAAATAAATGTTTTCGCAGGCCAATCAATGAGCTCACACATTTTCGTAATATCCACATTGAAGTTGCTAATCATCTTGCAGACCAAGTGTCAACATAAAGGCAAAAAGTGCTGAACGGACGCAGCAATCCATAAAGAGTCCGTCCTGGTCCGTGCATTGGCCCAAGATCCACAAGCGGCTGAAAAAAGGCTGTCCATATAATTTTATGTGTATGCATATAGTCGCCCAAGCACTTATGTACATCCGCACATCCACCCATCCACCCATGCACCCAGCAGACTCCCGGGCGCTCCTCCTGGCTCTCGATTGCAGAGCCAGCGGAGGCGGACGCAGCGCCAAAGCGTCAAGTTGTGAAGCTGTGTGCAAAAAATCATTAACACGCACACCCACATGCGAGGGGCGACTGAAAGGACCACGCAGTGCCAAGCTGTGTGCGTGTGTGTGCACATATACATACATACATATATGCATACACACAAGTACATTTGTGTGAGTGGAGGGACTATGTGCGGGAGTCGCTTAAATGACTTGGGTTTTTACATGCGGCAGTGAGGCACATTAACACTGTAATGTGCAAAAAGTGTGTGTGTGTGTGTGGCTGTCCCCACCAGTGTGTATGTATTTGTGCCTGTGCGAGGCTGAAAACAACATGGCGTCCAAGACCAGGCCATGCATAAAAAGTAACTATACGGGTGGCGGACGAGCACAGTAGTCGGGCAACGAACCTCATCGAAAGCGCTTAGAGCTGGAGCACCAGAGAAGAGTTTCTCGAAGCTAAGCTCATAGATTTCTCCATCACAATGTTCAATTTCTGGGAATTTGGTCAACTTTAAATAATGAATATATATTTTGCAGAAATCCTAAAATTTACTTTAATTGGAAAGTGGAGAGAATTTATTTAAAACTACGCTAGAAATTTAGATTGCAATCAAATTTTGCTGCCAAATGACGGAACATTATTAAAAGTCACACTAAACTATTTAGTTGAAAATTGTACGATAAGAGCCAATTTCGAGCCACTGTGCCATGCTTGGGGCAACTGCGATGTGGCGCCTGCTACTTTTAGTTAAGATTAATTGTTATATATTAAAATGGCGTCGAGTTACTGAGTCTGCGAAAACGAGCTATTTACAAGCTAAACGAAAGTTGACTTTTCACAACGACCCTGGGAGAAGTATGAGCTTTTCCTCTGGCGCTGCTCCTGTCTCCGCTCCTGCCCACGAAGTGAAAGTGCAAAAACACTTAGCCGTGGCCCAAAAAATTTGTGCATGCAGCGTCGACTTTAATGATTTGAAAAAGTGCGGGATCTGCTCGAATTTAAGCTAGTCTCGGTCCGTACTTAGTTTGTTTGTAACGGCATCGTATCTCTCGTTCTAGATTTATGTTTGCCCATTTTCATGTTTTATCATCAACTCCGGCTCCTGGGGTTGGTGTTGGGGCTACGGATGCCGATGCGGATGCGGATGTGGCTGCCACAACCACTACCACTGCCATAGCGGCTGCGGCTGCGGTGGCACCGCCAGAAAATTATTCATGAAACTCTGCATGTCATGAAAAGGGTTCAAATGGCGACTGCCTATTCGTTTGAATTATGGCATTGTGGGCGTGTGAGTTTTCTGTTTTTCTTGCCATACTTGTATAGTGTTTGAAATTTTATCATATTTGGGCATTTGGTTACCCCCGTTTGGGTTGCTCTTGTAATAAAAACTATACGTTTTCATGAATGTTGTTATCTAACATTTTCCGCTGCACAATGTGGTGCGAAAAGCAGTTCTGATTTGCAAGTTCAGTTTTTACGTGCGTTGCTTTCTGAACTACGAGTGAAGAGCTATATGTCCTTGTTTTAAATAGCAAGCATTACTATATAGTATACCAATAGGTTGGTCAGAAATGCTTCCAAAAATGTAGCAAAACCGTTGAATTTCTCATGCAATTATTAATTTGCGCACTGTAATATACTTATTTATTATGACACGGGAAAGGAAATATAATAAGACTATTATTCCCCAATTAGGAGCCACTTAATAGATAATTGCACATTTATTTATTCATTGGAACGAGTATGCTCGCACAGAATAAACGCCTCGTACAAGATGTTCCCCAACTCTTTTCAACTATTCACATCCGGCGACGAATCTCCTTTTCTCAAAAAGTTACGAATTTAGAATACCTGCTTTCATTCCATACTGTATATATAGATGGGTAACCATTTGTACTTATGGAATTATCTGGACTTTAGCTTTGTAAACGATAGATTTCGATTTGTGTAAAGATAGATTTATTAGTTTTCAGACATTCATTTTATGAATAGATCGAGTTGAGTATATTTTGAAATTTTGATGCTTACTGTTTCGCATTTCTAAGCCGCAAGCTTCAACTGACCCCTTCCACTTTGCGCTGCCCATAACCTTTGCCCTTTTATATCTAACAGCAAATCGCTTCAATGGCCCAATGACCGCTGTCAATGCCGTTACATTTTATTGCAGACCACTTGCCAAACATTTGCACAATCATCGGTCCGACCGCATTCAAAGCTGTTCTCTTGATGACTTTTCAGCATATGCTTGAGAAGCGCTGCCCGCTTCCACCACCCACCCACTCCTCCCCCAAAACACTCATCCACAGTCTATTGCATGTCAGATATTGGAAGACAAACGAATTTCTATTCGGCATCTTAACAGATGGAAGGGCAGCAGCGGAGAGACGGGACCAAAGACATTTAGCATATTGATATAAAACTGAAACCCAATATGGGAATTTGTCGAACCAACAGCCCCCTCCCCCGCCCCCACTACCGAATTATTCAGTAAGCGGTAAGCAGCCCGCCCACCCACATTCAACGCGCTGTCACTTTGGGCGCAAATTTCGCCATTTGCCGTTTGCCATTCCCACCCTCGCTAATGTGCAAATAAAAATGTTAAAAGGGTCCTGTAGCACTCAATTACACGCCCTGGTGACCATTTGTTCGCGTTCGCTCGTTCGCTGGCTGGCTGGCTGGCTGCTTGGCTGCTTGGCTGCTCCTTCTCCTTATTTCCCATTTCCTCCTCCTTCTCCCGCTGCTTCGGCTGCGTCTCTCTGCGAGCCCGAGCTTTCCTGTGCGTGACTCAACTGTGCGCCTTGTACTTGTATTGTGTTTGTGTCGCTTTCCATTTACTATACAAGTATGTATGCATGCATGTGTGCGTGTGTGTGTGTGTCTGCATGCTTGGACGAGTAGAAAAGCATTATGGCGCGCGAACGGAAGTTGCCATCTTGTTGATGGCAGTTAAAGATAAAAATAAAAAATACAAACAGAACAACGAGAGAAGGACGCACGTTTTCGTTACACATTTTCATGCTTTTCCACGCTTTCGTTTGCGCGCACACTTTTTTCTCTGCTTCGCTGCTTTTTATTATGGCCTGCATTTAATGTTGTTTGTTTTTATTTTATTTCCTATTTCCCTCTTACAAGTATTCTCCACAGCTTTATGCCTTGTGCGCCATGTTGCTAGTTATCTGCTCTGGGCTTAGCTTTGGCTTTGTCGGCAACGACCACGACCACGACGCGTCGCTCGCTATTTCAGTTTTATGTTTTCGTTCATTCTCGCTTTCTTATTTTCCTTTGTTCTGCCCTCAGTCATTTGCAATTTTATATAAACGCCTTAAAGCGGTTTTGTCATGTCATTTGGTAATTGGGTGGCAGTGGTTGGCACTTTATATTTTCTTTTCTCGGCCGCCACTCTGGCTAGTTGGCATACTTTGGTCAGAAACGGTCACTCTGCTCCTTCTGGGTTCAACCTATTACGTATACTACATATAGATAGGCCTTTATGAATTATCATCCATCTGGTTCTGAGTCCGATTCTTATTTTGCAGTTGGTCCACCATGGGCACCATTCGTGACCACCGAATGATGCAGAACCATCAGATATGATAACTACATTATTATGGGTATGATATAGAAATCTGACGTATTCGGTCTCGACTAAAAGAGGCCTCGGAGTAATGGCTTAAACAGGCAGACGGTCAGCGCCCTTTGTATCCATCTCCTCATCCTGATCGCATGTTTGTGTTCAAAAACACACTTTTACTTTCAGTAAAGGGCTTTAAAACATAAAATAATAACTTTTAATTTGTATAATCGCCTCTATCTACACCAGAGTTAACTAATATGAACTTTGTTGCACCAATCATTCCTATTGCAGTTATATGATATGATGTCCTGATTTCCATTTTCTCTCAGTTTTCGGTGAAGCAAATTCAGAAACTTTAATTGTTCCATGATATAGTGGAATGATCTTAGTAAAGCTTGAGATTATGGTAGGGCATATTAAAAAACTAATCAATTACTTGAAATATATTCTTAGAATAATATGTTATTTTAGCCAGATTTGTAATAATGAGACTACATATGGTTTGTAAGAAATCTGCTTTGCGTATGGGAAGGCAAGCTCTTTTTACGGATTGGCAACCGGACATGCTATAACTATGTAAAACTGTAAAGCTTTCTTTTCTTTAGACGTTAGCATGATTTCAAAAAGTACCCTTCTACATAATTAAGGTGTTTGGTTTAACCTGTCTTAATCAATTGGAGAAGGGCATTCTGCGATATGGATATTAAATCATATGTTAGTTTATCGATATTTAATCCTAAACATATAAAGACAGCTTTGCTTTGCAGTGTTTTCCACATGTTCGCGATTTCTTTCTTCATGTTGCATACCTCCATGAGAGAGGAATGTGCTTCCATTGAAGCTAGCAGCGTTTGGGAAAGTGGAGACTTGCAGACCTTCAGCTGTAATACTTTTTAGGAAGACGACAGACTTGAGATCAGTATACGAGGCTAATGCCATTAGAGCCAGATCTATATCATAATAAGTTTGTAAATTCGGATCCATATAATTCTCTCGATTGTCAGCCGCAGAATACGATTTGGGATTCTGATGTAAGGCTGAATGGCAGGAATCATAGACAAGCACACGAACAGATGGACGGAATTTGCCAGATCAAGAGTATACACTCTTGTGGGATCGGATATGTTTCTTTCTGACTTTTGCACTCATTTATTTTACTTCGAGTACAGGGTACATGAGTAAGCAAAAATGTATTATTTTGCACTGCTCATATGCTTCAGAGCTCATCGCATTGTTTTGTTATTTTGTTTTTGTTACCAGAATGAAAGAAATACTCCATAAAATAAAGATTTTTACAGTTCTTGAACAAAGCGCCTTCAGCGCCTTTGCTAAAAATATGGGCAGAAAACGTTTTCATTCAATAAATAATAATTAAATTATATCATAAGCTTATGCTAATTTCTTGAAAGCCCGCTTTTGCCCCAGCAACCATTGTTGTTGCTGTTCTGTGTCTCTTCGCCAAAAATAAGTTGCCAGCCCACCCGCTGGGACCCTTGTCCCTTGTCCCTTGTCGCCTCTGTCGCCTCTGTCGCCTTTGTCCCAATAACAATTTTGGGCAATGAATTGCCAACGGCCAATAAAATTCACGAAAGGCAATCGAGAGTGCTCTTTGTTTTATAAGAATGGCCATAAATTGTACATATGAAGGCCATTAAAGCGGCATATGATTGGCTTAAATTATAATTGATTCAATGGCAGCATCAGCGACTTTTGAACCATTCTTAAATTGTTGCCACGGCAAGTGGTACGATATACTGTATAGAAACTCCCTTTTGCTAAAAGTCAGGTCTACTTCCACTTGTGCAAATAGAGACAGTGCCGAAATTGATTTTCACCCCAAAGCTGGAGACTGAGCCACTCCGGGTCCAAGTCCACCACCCAAGGCAAACAAACAGCTCAATTATGTTAATAAGTTTCACGCCCATCCACGACTTGGGCTAATGTAAGTCCCCCTCCCTCTCAACCGACAGTCTGTCGCTTAACCTCCCCCTTGACAGAACAATAAAAAATGACACTTGCAATCCGCACACAGCTTCCGCTTCCGTAGTCCTGGCTGTCTTGTTCCGCCAGGGCTGCCACCTTTCACCCTGGCATGACATTTCACCAGCAAAGCAGTAGTGCCAAAAAAACTTCATTCAACACCAATTAGGGATGATCATCGGCACCACAGGCGCTGCTCACCGCGCCGGGTGGGTGTGGGCTGACGACGTGTATGTCGACATTTTCGCCAAAGTTGCGCATGACCACTAGTGATGGGAGAGACAATGTGCAGTCGTGATCGTGACTGCTTTGAATACCTTATTACTTAATACTAGCTGTGGTCTTCCCATTTCCAAAAATAACTAATAAATTACATAAAAGAAAGGAAAGTGTATCGTAACTCAAAGAGCAACAAAATGTGGGCTTTAAAGTTCATCAATCTTTTCGTTCTCACAGTCACGTAAAATGCACATCTCCATTGTCAACCCCGAATGTTGTCATTTGTTATTGAGCGAAGCCACAAATAAAAGTTTGGTTCTGCCATAAATACGCGGGGTGCTTGCTTTTCCCGCTTCCTGCTTCCTGCCTCCTTCTTCCTGCAGCCAACAGACAAGCATAGACAAACAATCAACAATTTATGCGACTGGCAAAGTGTGGATGAGCGCCGCCACTTGAAAAGGGGTGGCGGTGGCAGGACAACCAGCCACCCACCCACCCATCCTGCCTGCCAGTTTGCCAAATCGCGCCATAAGCGGACGCAACAGCAACCACAACGGGGGCGCATGTTAAACATGAATTATGAATTGTTATTGAGATGGATGATATTGTTGTTGTTGTTGTTGTTGTTCTTGCTGATGTTCTATGTAGATGTATGTAGATGTTGCACGAGTAGCTGCTGCCTTAACCAGCTTGGCTTTGTTTTGTGTGGTAATTTCATTGAAATCATGTTGAGTAATTGGCCGTCTCTGTTGCACGGACTATTCGAGGGTGTACGTACGAGGATATATAAATATATATGTACACGTACATATGTACAAGTATAAATAACACGGGGTGACTTCTCGATGGGATTATGCGGTTTGTATTTATTGCCAAGTCGAGTTCAGCCCAGTTGAGTTGAGTTGAGTCAGTTCAGTCGCATATTGCTCACAGTACTCGTAATTGTGTTCGCGTTGGCATTATATTACACATGTACCTCACAGATACGGATAGGTTGGGGGTGGCTGCCAGGATACTCGACACTTGTGCGTGCTCCGTTTTATGGGCACGAACGTTTTGTCATGCAGAAGTGGTTGTTTGCTAATTTGGGCATAATTTGTGACTGTTTATTTATTTTAGCTCGAAATTAATTTCCCTAACAAGTGACGAGGCGCACTTTTTACATATGTTAACATTGGTAATGGCGGCTGACTGAGTGGCTGCGGCTGCGGCTGCGACTGCGACTGTCGCAGTTCGTGTCCTTTGAGGCGGGGCTAATGACAACATTTTTGCATGTGGCGCTTACTCAGGCAACATTCAAACATGGAGCATATAAGCTTTATGACTTGTATTGGACTGATTTATGTTTGCTCAAGAGCTTCCGAGTTATTTCTGGGAAGTCGTGGCTAATGAAATTTATAAATGGTTCAGAGGCCCCAGCTGTAAATACAGAAAAATCGATGGGATGCGCACGATTTTAATTAAAAATATAATAAAATACAAAGAAATAATTCAATATAAAAATAGAAGTGACACTTAGTCGATAAAAAAGGTAACTGATTAAATTTCCAAAAACTATCACGATTAACCAATAAAAGACTGGTTTCATTGCAGCTATGAAATTCTTAGATTCATAATTATTAAAAAAACATTAAATATGTTGCTCCTGATGGCAGAAAAATGTCATCATAGACTAGTGTAATATTATTCTTTAAGAATAAATATAGAATACATAACAGCAATAAAAATTAAATATAAACATCTGCATTATTGAAACTGTGGTTAGAGAAAAATCAATTATGAACAAAATTGTATCAATCGTACTTAGCTCAACGGCAAATCGAGACTAATTAGGCCAAAAAATAAAATTAAATTAAGCTGAATTAAATTAGAAATAAATACGTAATGACTAGTGCAATAACTTAAAAGTAATCTTGTACTTGTAACGCTAGGATAAGTCAATAAAATAAAACAAATAAATAAAATGAATTTTATTAACAAATACCGGGTACCCACTTCTACAAACTTATTTAAAATTATTTATAAATTGAATTTCCTAATTAAAATATGTAATAAATATGTAATATTGCTGTAGTTCTAATTATAGCTTTTATATTATAAGAGATTCTGGCGTTCATTCATACAAACGGACGGATAGACGGTCATGGCTATATCGACTCGTCTTGTCATGGATTAAAAATATATATATTTTAGTGGGTTTGCCACTGTCACTAAACTTGTATACATTTGTACACTTTTGGTACAAATACACAAAGAAAAACACTATAATTTGCAACTGGTACGAATTTATACATTTGTGCTCGTTCACTGTATAAGCAGTAAAAACTGACTTTCAGTAGAAAATTAGTACAGATAAAGAAACACGAATCAAAAAGCATTTACCTGGCCTCTCTTTCAAGTTCTTCAGAGGAGAGCTAAACCGGAAGTAAAGGGCGTATGTGTAGGGAATAAAATGACTTCTATTCCAGATAATTCTATGTATTTAGGTTTCTTGGAGAAAAGTCGAATTTTGTTCCCCGGGCTTAGTTTAATGACTTACGAATATCCATTCTCCGCTAAGCTGGGCATTCACTCCATCGACAATAAAGTGCTGTGATGTACAAGAGCCCCCTTGAGCGTTTGTCACACATTTGAAATGACTGCACCACCAGCGTCGATGGCTCATTAAGTTCCGAAACGATAACAAAAGCACAACAGGCAGCAGCAATCCGAGTCGGAGTCGTTGTTGCATCTACGGAGCTTTTACTCGTACATGCAAATGTCTTGGGCCTAGGCGGTAGAGGCATTACAAACGCTTAGACGAGCATCATCGGATGGCTGGCGACACCGGCACTGACACCTAAGCCGTTTGGTTGGCATCGCTTGGACCAAGCCTCGTAAATTTTCAGCTTATTGGCAATAACTGCAAGTGGCTTGTTAACAATTTAACACGTCTTAATCGTTAAATTTGTGTTCGCGCAAAAAATGATGCAATGAAATAAACTGCAGCAGAGAATCATCTGCTGATCTGGGCTCGGGTAGGTGGGGACCGGGACCGGGGTCGGGGTCTGGTGACTGGTGACTGGGATTGGAGGCAGACACAACTGGCATAAATGCCAAACGCATGACACTTTTGTAGGTGTGAATGCAAATGCAAAGGCAGAGAAATCTGCATATTAAGCAAAGTCAACTTCCTTGGTCAGCATTTATAAATGCTAAACCGGTTGGTGGGCATGGCAAGCGATCGGTTTAATAATGATATTTTGTGCGACTACCCGACTACCCAAGTCAGACAGGCACTGCCTTGAAGTGGAGAGCCAGAGTCGGAGACCCAGCCAGAATCAAACAAAAGACTTAAGTCATAAACTTTATGACATTTTGCAAAAATCTCGGCAAGAATGTCATCAATGAAACAAATCGATTTGTTTACATGTCTCGTAATGTTGTTATTGTTGTCGTTCTTGTTCTTGTTCCTGTGTCGTCCTCTTACCACTATCGATTTGACTCTGTTGGCTCTGCCTCTGTTGGCCCTGTTGTCATTGTTGATGTAGTCGTAGTAGTTGTTGCCACCAAGGCGCTGCTCCGGAGCATCCGCACCCCCGCTCAGCACCCATTTCTCACCCATTTATGATACTTGGCGGAGTCGACTTGCATTCTTCGTCTTCTTCTCGCTGTGCTTTGTATGAATTCTCAGAAGATTTTAATCTTTTTCTCTTTCTGCTTCTGGTTCGGACTCTTCGGATGCAGCCAGTTCGCGAAGTCTCCTCGTGCTTCTTTATTTTTAGTTTTATCTCTTTTAGTGGCATACAGTGTGCGGTTTATGGCTTTTCGTGTCTGATAATTTCCAGATTTTAATGTGCGAAATTAAACATCACATTTTTCAACACGAACGATTCCTCCGTATTTCATAGACTTTAGTGTGGGGAGGAAGCTGGACGCACGCAGGCGGCAGTAAGTGTGTTGGTGATGTGTCTAAGGCTATTTTTACTCACATATCTCGAACAAAATAAAATCCATTTATTTGCAGTTAATAAGAAAATGTAGAGATGACCAACAGTGTCAAATGTGCGGGTTTTTTTCTATTAACGTGTAATGTTTGCTAATTTACGGTTAAAGTTTATTTAGGAAAATGAGAGCAACACAATACAACTAACGTTTAAATTAAAGCTGTATGACTATCGAACATTAGACTGTACTTAAAACATGAGGTATACCAATTACAACAATATACGCTTACACTTCTCACTGCAGAGTACTCAAACGCATCTCCTCGATTCTATATATACATAAAATACATATGTAAATACACCTAGCTCTCGCATAATACGAACTCGGTCAAAATTTGTTACCTTTTCTCTTTTAACACGCCAAAAACCTCGTTCTTACACGATAGAGGTTGAACAAATTGTAAAAAGAGTATTACTTATCGATCTTTTCTTGTTGGAATATGCCCCAGGGTGTGCAATGAATATAAGCCATGGATTAGGATATAATTTGCACTTTCAAAACAGTAATATCGAAGTATTATTTGAAATTACTCTTCAAAATCAGATGACAGCAAACGGCACCTATAAATTGTTTAACTATAGAAAAACTTGAAGAAGGATTGGCATATGCTAGCAGTTTCGAAAGACCATTTCAGTTGATAAGAGAGTCGGAAGAAATTCTTTTACCTTATAATGTGTGCTGAAAATATCCGTTTAAAAAAAATCCAATAAACAATCTCAAAGCCCTTTCGTTTGCAAGCAAGAGGGCCACCAAACAAATAATGTTTAGCAGAAAACGGCGTATAATTAGATTATATGCCACCAACAGTGCCACCAAATGGTTTCAAAATTTAATATTATATAATTAGATTATATGCCAATGCCACCAAATGGTTCCTAAATTTAATATTAAGCTTTTTTAACATTATGTATGTTTACAAATATTTTCCTTTTAAATAATATTAATCTCTGAATGATAAATATTTAACATGTGGGGTAACTTTTTATTCCGTTTGAAAATGTTTGGACTCTTAAAACAGCGGAAATTTAAGCAACCAGTTTTTGTTTGTGTATTTATCGAAATCTAGACACTTAACTCCATATTTTGTATATCTACAAACGCAACCCCGTGTTAAATGAAGGCTAGGTGTATTTCACACTTCTCCCTTATCTGGGACTGATCTGCGTTTGGAAAAGGATTAAAAAGCATAGAGACAGTTGATCAATTCACAAAGTGTGCTGATCGCCACTAGTGCGCCCACCATTGTGAGTAATGCAGCAACTACAGTTTCTTCAACTGCTTATTAATTTGATAATAGACGTCAAATGTTAAGCTGTTTTGGGACAACTCTTTTTCAGTTCATTCAAAGGTCCACTATAAACATAATATCTGTGTATACTCTGATTCTCGTGATAGCAAAGGAATGCTGTTTTGATGTGCAACAATGATCTCTTGGCTTCCAATTTAATCACCAAACATATTATATGTTTAGCTTTATAGCCTAAAACAAAAAGATACACGCCCTCCTAGGAAGTATCAAACTACATGCTTATCAACATTTCGAAAATTTGAATCGCTACTCGAATAACAAAACGCTGACATCCATCTGACATGGACGCCAACGTATCCATAAAATGTATTCGCTTTGTATCCACACATGTTTTAATCCCAACTACGAAAACTAGCTCATAGATCAGTATTAAAGTTGCTTATTGCTGTTTAAAAGCGCACCAATATAGACATTACTGGCGTTCAATGGCTAGCTATACACACATATATGGCAACCCAATTGCATAAATTAGATCAGACAGCATCGGAAACAAAATGTACGAGTAAGTATGTAGATACATATATGCTAGCATACATATTTTTGGGTGTAACGTGCACATAAACGCTGCTAATAACACATTTAAACTGGCCAACAAATTACCGTTTCAATACATTCTCCAAAGCGTTGGATTTCATTTAAATGTATTTTCAACAAATTTTCATGCAAATGCGCTCTCAAACAATGAACCATAAATGGTGGCGATGTTGTTGTTGTTGCTGTTGCTGTTGCTCTTTCTGTTGGTGGCACGGTGTCCAACAGTCTGGACCCGCCGAAGAGATGACCAGCATGAGGGCACCACAGACAAAACGACGCGACTTCGAACGACTCGGGCGGGCTCATTTGTAGCAGCAGCCAACGACGGACCGACTCCCAAATAAAAAACACAAGAAGTCTGTTGAAACCACCGACGCTGGCATACCCTGCTTGGAGGCACTTGACAATGCATTTCTAAAGAAGTCGCTCATCAATTTGCATTTATATACATACGTAGGCATCCCTACTTTATGGCGACTAAGCAGATATCGTTGCAAAACAGAAATTAGTCAAGATACAAATAAATGTTGAGAATATTCATAAAACGGTTTTTTATTTTGCAATATTAAATGGAAGATGCAAGCACATTTTTGTCCTATCTGTTTGTAATATACTGTTCTGTATCCTACTTATGTAAATATTAAACTAGGCTTGATGTTGTATATAAAAAGGAAGTACAAAATAATCAATAATCCTAAAGAGCCTTGACAAATTAGAAATAATACTTGATACATACGAGTAGCTGCACTATACTATACTATCTATTTTTTTAGTGTTGTAGGTCTATAATGCATTAATAAGCATTATTGTATAGTTCTTTTTGAGGCTTTGTTATTTTGTTAAGTTTAAATTATAATTTAATATTAGCTAACTGTATTGACAGCATTATTTGTTGATATATTAAATAAAAAAAGTAAATAAATAAATAATTAAATAAATAAATAAATAAAACAAATAAATAAATAAATGAATACATAAATAAATAAATAACAAACATAAGCCCTTATTAAGCAATGCATGGTGATCCACAGCCTTTACATACTGCAGCTCCAAAAATGCAATTGTAACATAGATGCCTTTTTTTTGAAGAGTATGCTAAACTTTTGTACAAAATGTGCCATAAAAAGTGTCAAAGTTGTTCGAACGCTGGCAGACAAAAGCCAAATGTTGAAAAGAAATTTTATGTATTTTTATCATAGCCGCCGGAAAAAATGAGGCACTTGGTATTGATTTCCACACACAACAAGGTGTGATGGTTGAGGGCGGGGGAGGGGAAGACAGCGACAATGACCTTTTGTGGAATACTATATATGAACGATACGATTTCGATGCGATAAAGCCGCGACTAATATTGCTGGTCGACTTATGAATGAAAGCAAAGTGGAAGACATAAAGTCTGGCAAGCAACTGTTAGTCTTTGATTTTGGAAAATCTCGCTGCAGCAGCTCGAACGAACAACAACAACAACAACAAGAAATGTGGACAATGCTGACTCATGGGTGTGTTGCCCACGCACAGTGGGACATTTCTTTCATTTGGTTTTATGTCGTATTTTCCCCGGGATTTTTTTACGATTTGTTTGTTTGACAACACGCGCCTTTGTCCCGATACCATGGGCATCATGATGCCCACGACGATTTTGTTGGGTTTTGTTGTGAAAGTGCAATATTGTGACACTTTTTATTGTACGCAAAGGATTAGGAGATGGAGTAGGAAGCGGAGGAGCTGCACCCGGAGCTGGGGCTGCGATGGGGATCTACATTTTAATGTATCTATTTTACAAATTGTTGAACATCGCTTTCCAATTAGAGAACTAAGACCAAATTTTATGTTGCATTTATTACATAATTTGTACAATTTTATGAGTGTGCGTGTGCGGCTTAGGCCTTTTACGAGTAAAACACTCACAGGGCGTCTCTCCCACAAATGGGTTGGCTGGCTGCCACTTGCTGTTCCCCCGCTGCCCCCCTTGCCAACGCTGCTGGCAGCAATGGCTTCATTGCAGGTTTTTCCAATTTCAGTTCAGGATTAACAAGGATTTGGCGGGTGCTGCTGCTGACTGGCAACGTTTTGTTTTGCAGAAAATTGTCTGTTTCTTTTTGTGACGACATTTTTCAATTAAGAAAGGATCACAAGGCGCTTAGTAAGGCAGTTTGGCTTGCACCAAGGACTATGAAACGAGCTCGCAGCATCCGTTTGTGGTGCAAGTGTGTGTATACTTATGTGTGAGTTGAGCAGAAGTTGCCAGCGGCAAAAGCAGTTCGCTTTTAATTAATTAGTGTCTCAGCAGGCATTTAAAATTGTCGTCGTCGTCTGAGTTCCTTCACAGCACAAGTTGAGACTTGTTGGCTTAAGAAGGAACGCCGCAATGATATCATGTATCTCCAGAAGATGTGGAAAATAGTGTATAACGCAATTATAAATCAGTGGAAGCAGTATTTCGTCTGTATTTGAAGGGTTAGCTCTTAGTTGTGAAATCTTGTTTTTTATAAGACAAAAGTGAACCATGAAAATTGTTTTTGGAAAAAAATTTAATAACAATGACTTCAAAATAACTTCCCAACTTCTCGATAAATTAACTCGCTGAACAGAAACTTTTCTGTTTTTCTTAAAAGATGTATCTTATTAACGACCTTTAGCTGTACAAACAGAAGCCAAAACGATCAAAATCAACAGGAGTCGAACGAATATATTTGAGTCTGAACAATAAGCTAAACACACTAAGCGAGCTCAATAAGTTCCAGAGACGCTTTTCGCAATTCTTCGTCAGCCAAAAAACTGATTTACATACATACTATGTAAGTGTGTTTGACTTTGACTTATTAACTTATTTCGTCGTGGTCAAACAAAAGCGATTGAGGCTGGGAAAGCGTACCTTTTAAATGGATGACTTAGAGTAAGGTTTTGAAATAGGCAACAAAAAATGTTACTCAGCACAAGCCCCAACACCAAATAATTTTTAAAGTTCTGATAATTCTGAAGATGATCGCATTTGACTAATGTAATCTGTGAGTGAAAATGTGTCCTCATCCAGATTAATAATGATACACTAACTCTAAAGGTTATACGTAGTCTTTAATATAATTTCTACCCATTCTCAGCCAGCACTTGTTGTTGTGACTGATTTGGATCGTACACATACTTGTAGAAACAAACTTGATTAAAAAAGTATGCCAATAAAAGACTATACCAAAATAACAACATACTGGATGGTATTATTTGTTCAATTTTTTTGTATATAATTAATACAATTTCTTGGAATAGATTCTAACCAATAGTTTTCCTTATTGATAGAAAAACGTCCGTGCTTTCCGGCTTATTACAGTTTGTCTGAATCTGTTTATTTTATACGCCTGAGCTCGAAAGATCATGCATATCAGGCAATTATGTACTTCTTTTGAAATAAAGTTGCATGTAGTTTGAAGGGAAAGTTATTAGAAACAACTAATAAAGTCAGAATTGTACAATTGTGGCTGAACACATGAAACCGTTGAGTTTGAAATGAAACTACTCCTGCATTCAGAAAATGTATATCGATCGTTAGCGTATTCGCGTAAATACAAGTAACTCAGATCGATCACATTCAACAATACGAGTACCAATCATGCTGATTCAAGTTCATTGTCTTTGCCATGGCTCTCACTCTAAGCCAAAACACCTTTCGCCACAAGCCCAGTCTGTAAGCCGCATTTATATAGTAGTTGGCAAATTAGCAACGGCAACAATCAAAGCGGCATTGACAGACAACAGCAGCAGCAACAAAGCAACAGCACTGCAGCAATAACAAGTTATGCTCAATCATACGATCGTGTGAAATGATTTTGATCATTTTCCATCTATCAATATTTAAATATTTTTATAAAAGTTCATGCAACAACAACGGTTTGTTGGAGCTGCTGCCAACGTTTAATTAACTTGATAAATCGTTTGTAAATTTCTTAATTATTACGTAGATGTTTTACACTCTCGATGCCTTGTGTATGAGTGTGTGTGTTGCTGTTGTTTCTTTTTATTTATTTTTTTGCCATCCAACTGAGCTTTTGCACTATTTACTGCAATTGAAATTAATTGCAAGGCAAGTGTAATTAATTTAATATGCATTTGCTTGTTGGCGCATGCGACGAGAGCTTGAAATTGTTTTGTGCAAACATTCGAATTAGCCAATGTCGCTAATTGTTAACCAAGTGCTCAACAACAACAACAACGACAACAGCAGCAGCAACACCAACAACAGCAATAACAGCATCGCAACAGCCGTGCAGCGCATTTAGTATGTACATGTGTATGTGTATGTGTAGATACACAAACTTGTAATAATTTTGCTATTGAGAAACTGTTAACAAGTTAATTAAATGTGAAAAAATGGAAAAAATATTATATTTAATGGGTTAATGTGCATGTGTGAGGCACCCGTAAGTGTCTGCGGTGGCAATTAATAAATGGCTTTTGATGTTTACGGTCGAGTTACGCAAGCAATACTATCTGGTAGATCGGTGCTTGTAGTTATAACTGTTAGACGAGCTTGCATGTGCTGCGGAATAGCGGACTTTTATATTTCTAATAAGGCAACAAGTGTGTAAGGCATTTTATTACAGTACACATTATTTAATTTAAGTTGTTAGCAAAAGTGGAATTAAGTAAATCGAATTGTACTTGAATGCATACAAAATTAATTTAAATGTAGAAATATTGTAATGTTAACGCCAGTAACAGGCTTTTGCGCCCTTTCTGTTATCTCAATGCCCGATTAAGAATGTTAGCGTAATCTTAGCCTTGCACTGTTATTAACAGGCACCCTTTAAATTGAATTGTAACAATATTAATATAATTGTAGAAATATTTTAATTTTATGTCTAATAACAGTTTCTTTAACAGACTAATCTCCTTTTTCTCTCGTGCTGTTATCTAAATGCCCGCAGAAAAATGGTAGCGTAAGCTTAGCCTTGCACTGTTATTAACGGCACTCTTGACATCAAGTCGAGTAACGCAAGCAATACTATCTGGTAGATCGGTGCTTGTAGTTATAACTGCAAATGCTGCGAAATAGTGGACTTTTATATAATATATTTTTATATATATAAAGTGAAATTAAATAAATCGAATTGTAACTTGAATGAATACAAAATTAATTTGATTGTAGAAACATTGTAATGTTAACACCAGTAATAGTTTCTTTAACAGGCTTCTGCGGCCTTTCTGTTATCTCAATGCCCGAATAAGAATGTTAGCGTAAGCTAAGCCTTGCACTGTTATTAACAGGCACCCTTGAAATTGAATTGTATCTTGAATACATAAACAATATTAATTGAATTGTAGAAATATTGTAATTTTATATCTAATAACAGTTTCTTTAACAGACTAATCTCCTTTTTCCCTCGTGCTGTTATCTAAATGCCCGCAGAATAATGTAATTCTAAGCTTAGTCTTTCACTGTTATTAACAGGCACTCTTGAAATTGAATTGTATCTTGAATACATAAACAATATTAATTGAATTGTAGAAATATTGTAATGTTATGTCCAATAACAGTTTCTTTTACAGACTAATCTCTTTTGCTCTCTTGGTGTTATGCCCGCATAAGAATGTTAGCGTAAGCTTAGTCTTGCACTGTAATTAACAGGCACTCTTGAAATCTACTTATTATAGATAAATTATATGTATGTACGTTACATATACATATATGTGCAAGTACATATATATATATACCATTTCGCATGATCAAAGCGATCATATTTCCGATGAAATCGACCATAAAATCGGAGTTCTTACAGATTCTGATCATAATCGTCAAATTTACAAGACTAATGTGGGGTTCGGATCAGAACAATAAATGTTTACGTAAAATAAATGCGAATGCTGTTTGGCTTGTGTTTGTTTTGCTTTTTCTTGCATTATGTTATATTAATATGTTAACTTTCTTCAAGATCCCAAACTCTCTTGCGCTCACCTTGCAGGCAGAGCTGTGATATGCGTGCTCTCGAATGCCCTCACTTTTCAATTCTAATCAGTGAGCCCTCCAAACAGTGGTATTATTTGAATTAACGCGAATTCTAGCCACAAACTACTTGTCATAGCTTCTAAATATTTTAAAATAATAACGTATTAAAAACTATATATAATAATCTGATGGGTGTGGGAAAGTAAAGTATTTTAATAATTACTATATCTTCTAGATAAAGGACTTTTATTTACCCATGTCATTATTTAAATCTGGATATAGTCAAAACATAGTTTATTTACCATTAAGTAGTTCAAAAACTCTGTACCCCTATCAGTCTTCATTGGGGAAGATGTAATTACACGCAACGCGCTCAAATATATGTTAATCCGATCATTTCTGTATCCCACACATCAACAATATTTAAATAAGTTAATAGATTAATTTATACAAACTATACATACACAACTGTGAATTGAATAATTTAATTTACATAGCTTTAAAAGCAGGGGCATGTCGGGATTCTAAAAAATGGAACACATCTTTTCTTTTCTACGAGCTTTTGGGTGCCATTCTTAATACGCTATTTGAGCAACTTCATCATTCACATTTACACTATTGTCACATGACAATGCGGAACGATGTAGCTATCTATCCCATCCGTTTGATTCTTTGCCAATACGTACCTGTATAAATATATCCTATAAATACTAGAGGATACCATTGTTTTGAAGTCTACCTCAAATACTTATATGATACTTAAAAGCGAAAAGTACATCTGCAAGTAGAAATAAGCTATATTATTATTTAAATGTGATCATTTGAATAGTAATCAATGTTTTATTAGCTATTTATGTACATACTTAGATAGAAATTTAAATTTAAAGATGAATGCCTTCTCCATTGCTGTGCCAGGTTGCCAGGCTCTTCAGAAGGCGCTTATTACAAAACGCCAAATGCTTTTAGTCATCTGTTTTTGTTCGATTCAGCCGATATGAAAAATAGGCGCTCTTCCAGCATTTGTACCTTGGTGCCTTATCGCAGCCATTTACATAATATGCCATCGAACACACATACTCTCCCCCTACACACACACACACAGACACACAACCTTGCACACACGTGGTCATGGATTTTTCGCTTACAGCAATAATAAGGCCGTGAAGACGGCATGTGAAGCTAAATTGTGGCGATAAAACTAATGAAAATGCGTTTTTTTAATTGAGCATTAGGCAGAGTGAAACGATTTTGTCTAAGTGGCATCAGAATCGATGGCGCCACGGACCGAGCACTACAAGTACGCTTTCCCATCTACGAGCATTGTATCTGTATCTCAAGTGCAGCTTCTGTTTATGGGTCTAGGGTGTTGTTGTGTAGCACGCGTTGTTGTTGCGTGGGCGTGTTGCTTTTGTTTATTTTTTATTTAAAGTTTGGCTGTACACGAATGCACAGAGCTGCGACTTCGTTATTCTTCCTCTTTTTCCTATCCGTTGGATTTTTACGCGCCACTGCTTGCCATTAATTTTAATTTGTGCGTCAAACGTAAACGCAAACGCCTTGTCTGTTGATTTTGTTAGGGGAGTGAAAGAAAAAACAATTGCACACAATCATTTTCAATTTAATGTCATTATGTGCAATTTGTCAACAATGTCCACAAAGCGTTCAGTCAAAGCCAAACGCAAACGGTTGTGATTTTTTTTTTTTTTCTATGCAAATGGCGCACCCCGCTCCCCAAGGTAAATGCATAGTGATGATAATCGAAGAGGAAACATCGATATTTGTCTGCATGGAGGCTTGTATTAATACGACGAACTATATGTTGGAGTATTTAATTCCACTAGCATTAATGCTTTTAAAGAAAGGTTCAAGCTTCACAAAAGCAAATGAAATGGGGTTCTCATTATATTGGAAATAAAAAGGTTTCGCCTCATTTCCAGTTGGACTAAAATAATATTTTCGACAATTACGACTCCAGTTACTTATAGACAGAGAGTTTCTGCTTGAAAAACGGCTTAAGTGATAGTTATCCTGACTCGTAAGCCCAGAGCTCCTTTTAAGGCTGGCTTATATATAATCCCCTCATTGGCAAACATGCTTGTATTTAATCTTTCTTCTTTGATTGTGACAGAGTTCCAGAAAAACTGTATGTTTCCGCTGGATGTCCGGTTGCAAGATACATGCAACTACAGTCCATTGATATCTAAAAAACCATTATCCATTACATTAAACAACCTCGATGAATCGTCGCCGAAACCGATGTTGGGCCGTACATCGTTGTTGACTCACATCTCTGAAAGGCAACCGACCCAACTGGCCAAGTCAAGTCAAACAGCTAGCCAGTCAGCCGAATAGCTCGTCCATTATTTATATACGAGTATGTCGCGACTTTTTTCTTCTCTATTTGTTGACGACTTCGTGACGAAAAGTGATTGAAAGTAAACAATAAAAGCGACACTCGCCATCACTTTTCACCGCTGCCTTTTTAAGCATGTGTGTGTGTGTGTGTGTGTGTGTGTGTGTGTGTGTGTGTGTGTGGCTCGCAGACCCGGGCCTTTCATTTTGTTAACAATTTCTATTTGGCGTCCTCTATTGTTGCTAAATTGGCCAATTGCATTGGTAACAGCAGCTATAACAACAACAACAACAACAACAGCGGCCACCGCCACCGTGGCAACAGCAACAACATGCAAGACAATTTAATTCAATTAAATATTTTTTCGTTGACTGCTGCCGTTTGTTATTCCTAGTGACAGTTGTTGTGAGATGTTGTTGTTGCTGCCACAATTATTTTGTGCGAATTTTGTCACACTGTCCTGTGTCCTTATTCGTTTGGTTTCGTGTTGCTGCCATGACAATGTTCGCTCCGTAAATTATTCAAAGTATCAAGTCAAATGGTGAGATAATTACACCTTTAGACCAAGTTTAGTTGACACGAGGACACTGCAACATTTTAAAATATTCATCACAATTGCCTGCAACTGATGACGGGGTTGCGATTGACGACTGAGAATATGCCTCATGGCCAACAGCTGGATAAAACTAAAACAAATTGGACTTACAATTGTAGAATGATCAGAAATGCAAACTGTTGGAGTAATGACTGTGCAGAATTAAATATTTGTCAACTTGAAATTTGTAAATAACAGCTTAGCAAGCAAAAACCTTTCTTCCTACTCTTCAGACAGGCAGATCTGAAGAGATTTCCATAATCAGAATATTAACTAAAATGTTATTTTCGACTACGCCAAAACAAATTCCTTTCTACAGTCTTGTGTAAGACAATTGGTTTCCTGAATGTGCGGTTTTTGTAACACCCAGAAGATGGAGTGGAAGATTCCACAAAGTACTTCAGCAAAGTTGGAGAGCAAGACAGGAGGTTCTAGACATATCCGTCCTTTTCGCATTTACACTCTTGTAGAGCACTTCATGAACCTCCTATATAGACTATATAGCTCTTCACAAGCGTCTGAGAAAATGTACTATTATGGTGCTTGGAACATTTTTAGCTTTTTAGCTACAAATGTATTTATTTGCAAGACATATAGAGTACAATTTAATTGAGTGGAAGATACTAGATATAAACTCGTGTTGTTTAAGGATTACGGCTATTAGTCTTTTCAAGCTTTGTCATTGTGGGCTCATCCAGACAAACGAAGCGACGTGTCAAGTTCAATTTAAGAATATATTCTTTAAGAATATTTCTACGATATGGAGTCGGGGATGATATGTGCTTGTTTTGCTCATATGTACATATTGTTTCTTTAAATTAAGTTTGCATTGTCTCTCAGTTTTAATTGATTAATCACAATTGTGATATTTCCGTGTTTTATTGAACTTTGAACTGCAGTTGAAGCCCGCATACTTTTGTATTCTCTCCAAATCAGATTATTTATCTACTTCGGTTCTGTTCAATTCTGTTGGCAACACGTCTCGTCGTCTGGCACTACACATAATTTTTTGTTTAAGAAAAGATACTCGTATATTCCTTATAAAATCGCCTGTGGTGTCAATATTTCAACACGGCCGGCGGTGTTGAAGCTCGACACTCACACATGAATCCAGTTGTTGTGTTTTTGATTTGGTCTCTTTGTGGAGCCTGCCTTAAACATATATACAACAGATTTTTGATTTATTATTAAATTTAATTAATCAACAAATTTATGAGTCAATATTTGTTAAACAATACGAGCGAACGAACCAAAAACGACTGCAAATTAATCACATGACATACCCAGACCAGACCAGACCAGACCAGACTGTTGTTGCGATCATTTGTGAACGATGATGAACTAACTGACAGTTGTTTGACATACCCCAGTCAGACCATCAGACCATCAGACCATCAGTCAGTCAATCAGTTAGTCAGTTAGTCAAGCACCCCGGGCACAAAAGCCATTAAGTGACGCCAGAGCAAGAGCACAATGAACAAGTTGTTATTTTTATTGATATGCAAAAGGCAAGACGTCTTCAGGTAGGTGCAACATATGGCACGAAAGTAATTAAAAGGTTAACTTGATGAGACAGTAATATTCCATACAGCAGAGCGTAAAAATACTCGGCAGATATTTTACTTTATTATTTTATTTATTTTATTTTCCTGTCCCATAACATCACTTAAAGAAAATTTGCCAACACTTGTTTGTATGATTATTTATACACATATTGAGGTGTGCAAGACCCCCAAAAATAAGTACATATGTATTTTGATTAGCCTAATGAGATGAGTAGATATAAGTATATATATGTCCTGCTGTTTGTCTGCCCGTCTGTTGGACTATCCATCTATTTGTCTGCCCGTCCGTTCGTCCGTATTCTTCTAAGCCCAAAGACGGACAATTTGTTTTCCCCAACCAATGACATCACATTCGTTCCTATTTGTCTCTCCATATTAAGTTTTACCGGGATAGGTGAATTGTAAAGAAAGTTAAAGCCATAAATTCGATCTCTGTTCATCCATCAACATACTATTAATGTAAAAACATACAAAGGTTTTATATTATTTTAAGCAATTTACTTAAAAGAAACTTTCGTACAAGCATATTTTCCTAGTGTTTCCATACTAACTCTATTCTTTTTTGATCTGGCCGCTCCTGGACACCAGCCGTGTTCTACGAGTGATCCAAAACCTCAGATATAACTATAGATTCCTGAATTTTAAATATTGTTCCCCTCTCGTTAGAAATCAACAAGTTTCAGATACAGCAAATATTTATTAATCGTATTGCAAATGGTTGACATATTATCTGTGTTCGTCAAAAAGAAGCACTGGTTTCATTCGATATATCTAAAACTTTAAATGGAGCAGTAATTTATAATACTTGTAGGTGTAGATATCCCACCCTTTTCTATGTATTACCAAAATACGGGTTTAAAATGTTTTTAAGGTTTTTAGGGTTTAGAGGTATTTTTCCAGCATTGCATTCATGGTCTTAGAAAGTATTCAGTAACTAACGTCTGTTTGAAATTTTGATACTGCCTGAAGAGGCTGAAGCAATTGAAAATGACAAGAACGAATTGTGCTAAGGTCTGTCCAAATACTGGTGGCATCTACTGTGGGGTCGCGTGTGCCCTTGCTCAACAGTTGTGCCTGCTCCATGCTCCGTGCTCCATGCTCCAATTTTATTTGCTGCGCATGCCACACTGTCAAATTTGACATCTGTACATTGTAAATGTTGACACTTTACCACACAGCGCGACACAAGTCAGGAGCCAAAGGCAACAGGCAGCAGAAAGGAGGCAGGAGGGAGCAGACACCAGACGCGCAATGATCTTGTTACATAAATGATCACCGCAAATTGGCTGCTTGGCTCACTTTCTGGCTATACAAGTAGGAGTGGAATGAGGAAGCAAGAAAATCGTTGCCAGCCGGCGCAGCTTTTCCGCTTTTCCAACGACATCCCACTCTCTCTCCCTCTCCCTTTATCGGCCCAAGTCTTGCGACAAGTTTTTCGGAGTCGCCCGCCTTTGCCGTTGCCTTCACCTCACATACAAGTAATACTTGACTGATGAGGCCCGCTTTATTTATAGGCAACGGCAATCGCAGACATGATCGTGAATGACTTACGAACTGAATGAGTGAATGATGAGCAAATTTAACGCCGCATTGTCGCATTCTGAGGCAGCCCCTTCCCCAAACTCCGATCTGTGGATTGTGGTCTGTGTGTGGGCCAAACTTTTCAGTTGCAGTTGTTGGTGTTGTTGTTGTTGTTGTTGTTATGGTGCTGTTCGGCTGCTTAGACTTTGGCCGTGTTTTCGTGATAGATGTTCCCGCCTTGACAAGCGTTTAATTATTTGCTCCGATTGTCGTTGTTATTGTTGTATGGCCTGTGCTTGTAAGGCATCCTCCACTCATTCATGTTTGTTGCGCCTATTTATGTCGCATGTTTTGTAAACAAGCCGTGGCGTGATGTTGCAGCACATCATTGACACAATCACAGCTGCTATCAAATCGCCGGTCTCATATATAGCTTTCCCAATTCTAAAATTATATTAGAGGTTTCGTATAAAATTCCACACTACCCCTCTGCGTCAACAAACATTTTCAGCACATACTATAGTACCGAAGGAAACCAAAATGAAAAATTCAAAATATCTTAATAACAGTGGGACAAAAACTAATGTTATTTAGAATTGAGGCAAAAGTGGTTGCATTTGAATGAAAGTATTAATAGCAACTAATTACATCTAAAGTCAACTTTAAGAAAGCTTGGATGTGATTTACCATTAAGTCTTTTATAGGCAGAATTTTCAATTCGAAAATTTTGGGGTTCAGCTGTTAAGAGTGAGATGATCATCATAAAATAGGCATATTTTCATTTACTTTTATATAATACCACCTTAACATCCTACACATATTCATATATCCTAATACTCGTATATGTATTAACAACAGAATTTCCTTTGATCAGGTTGTGCAAGAATGTTGATCGTCAATTTGACTTCATCAAGAGATAATACTTTAAGATGTTCGAGTTAAATGCTTTTAAAACAACTTAATTCCAGGTATTAAATGGTTAGGCTTTACATTTGGCTTGAAGATCTGTTCAAAATCTAAAGTTCACTTCAATAATCAATTAAAATTTGAAATGTTAGAACGCAGTTATATCGGGAATTGTCATATTTTCAATTGGACCGTTTTCTGAGACTGTTCTCCATACTCGCAAGCTATGGCTCCCTCGTCTCGAGCATAATTTTTCTCACGCTCTTCTGCAACACCTCCGGCCTTGCTGTCCGGCTACCTCCTTTTGCGGAGGCAACGCTTCAGCTGTGTGCCGACAAAAAGCTTTGCCGCTGCCAACGCCCACCAATATATTGTATTGGATACATCCTACACGACGCCCGACATTTGATTGATGATCATTGCGCACAAATTAGCACCGGAATTACACTGCCACCAAGCAAATGGCAAATGCGGAGCTTTAAGAGACGCGTATGGTTCCTAGGGCTAGGCGCTACACCTTCAATTGAAGATGCGGCGGATATTTGAAGACGAGCCGACATTCAATTAGGCCAGAGAAAAATAAAACGGGCCGCTAATGCTTGGGCCTGAGCACTGAAAGTTAATGAGATCGTGGATTGAGCCAGCAACTATGCATGTGCTTGGCCTGGGGCATGGGTCTGGACCGAAGATCCCCGATCCCCAAGCATGAGTCATGCGACGACGAAACGCGTTAATTATGAATATCCAACTAAATCATTACATTATAAGCCGGTGTCAAATGCACAGCTGGAACTCTTTTGGGCATAACACGCAAATATTGGCTATCGGAACAGTATGCGTGTGTACATATACTCGTATTTATCTGTCTTGATTAACCGCAAAATGTGCCCGAAACGTGCCTTCGATCTATATATATGTATACTCGTATATAGTAGAGACCTGTGTGTAGACATGTCTGTGGATATGTCTGTAGTGCACTGTCCCCAGCATGCGATGAGCTAAGGATTACACTCGGAAAAATTAAAAAAACAATGATATACCAAAAATAAAAAGATTTCCAGATTACTTTCGAACTACATTATAATTTTGGAAACCTTGCAAAGGAACACTAGTCTGTCCGCTTTAAAGCCATTAAGCAAATTATTGGCCGAATATTCGAGTTGCCATCGGAATGATCAGGCGATTTTGCTATAACTATATTGGTTTTTTTTTTTTTAAACAACATATGCTCGGAGTACAAATAAATTGGAATCTTCATAGCCTCTAGCTGTCACAGGAATGAAAACAATGTTCATGTTGTGAATTAACAAGAATGTATTTACGTGTCAGGTATTTTAAATGGCCTTTTATTAAATTAAGATAAGAAATATAAAGGGTTAAAATGTTAAGTATTAGAAATATTTTATGATTCAAAATTCCTGTTACTTTTTTCTACTCCTCAAAGAAAAGTTCAGTAAGACCATTGTGTACGTGAAAGTTTTATATTTTATCCCGAGTTTCTAGAACACCGCGCTATATATTTCATGTGTAGAGCATCGTCTCGAACTGGGGCTTATTAATTATGTGGAGCTGTTGAGCTGCGCTTTCCAAACCTAAAAAGTCAGAGGAGCCTGTAGGCGCGTGCTGGCCACGACAGTACCTCAATGGCCGATGGACTTGTGTGCGCGTTTCTGGTTGAAGGCGTGAATACCATCGTCAACAAGCTAGCACCTCGGCATACGACGTCCAGGGAGCGATCGCACTAAATTATTGCTGAAATATTTGCTGATTTATAAGCATCGAAATACGCGCTGGGATATCCGATGTTGGGCCACTCGGCACGCCATATGCGTGTTCTGTTCCAGTCAACGGGCTCTGAGCAAGCTCCACTCTTGTTGCAATTAGTCGGTACCAGCACCACCCAGCGCGTCTACGTTCCCTTCTCTTCAGCTACGCGCTGCATATCAGCTTACCATATGGCTGGCTGTAAACAAAGCAGGAGAGCCAACCTTGAACTGCACTCGACTCTGGTCAACTCTGTGGCAGACTTAGAGCCGGACTCGGGCCGGTGCCGCCAAGCAAACTTCCGTGTAATTAAGTGGCGTCTACAATGCGCACCACCCATTGCGCTGGCCTCATGGCTCGAGAATAATAAACATTTTGTGAAAACTCAGACAAGCGTATGCACATGATTTCAACAAGCGCCAAACTTGGTTCGGGCCTGTTGCTCCAGCTCCAGCTTCAGCTCCATCTCCAACTCCAACTCAGCACAAAAAATATGATAAATTGGGCGCTAACTTTGTTTGGAAGCGCCTGCGTTCTCGGTCCAAATTCTTGGCCGGCTTCAACGCTGCCCGTTGTCCGTGCGTCCGAGTTCTAACGATGTTTGTGTGGCCATTGCCGTTTCCACAGTCCATGCCCGCTTTTTGTGTAACTTGACGCCATTTGGGTCTAGGCAACGAAATAAAGTTGTCAGCTGCTCCTTCACACAGAATACAAAGGATGGCTGTTGAGCGCTCTCGGAGGTGTTGGATTTTGTGCGTGTTTTGCAAATTAGACTATCGTGCTTGTCGTTAGCTTGTGCATATTTCTTTCCATTTGCTGATCTCATTTAATCATTGCCTCGGATTGGAGTGTACTGCCTGTTGCCACACAGAAGCAGTAACAGCAACAGGCCAATGAGGAAGTTGTTGCCCGATTTATCAAATAATATGAAGACTTTGCAACTTTTTAATGCATCCATATGGCATAGGAGAAGGGGCTGGGATCAATATAAGTGAATATTAGTATAGGTTTCTCTTTTTGGATTGTAGATTTAGTTAAGAAGAACGCAATTTATACAAATAAAGTGTATGTATTCTTAATCAGCAACAACTCGATTTAGAAGTGTCGTCTCTCTGAATGAACTTCTGGATCTAAAAAATGGCTAAATCCTCATTAACCAAACTTAGTATGTGAGCCCTCTCAATCCCTAAGCAATACTAGTTTACTTTATATTATTAGGATTTCCTCCCTCCTTGTTGCGCTGTACAGAATTCCAGTACTATTAATAATGTCTAAACTTCCGAAGCTACTTAAACTCCTTTGTATACAAATTTATATGTAATTCTCCGCCTCTGCTTCTAGATTTGTTCAAATACATACATAAGCTTGGAAAAATATCTTTTATTTATTTAGATTAATAGCTGAACCTAGTATAGGGTTTATAGACGGCATGTTAGACTGTGCCTCCTCTCTCTTACTAGTATACTTCTTTCAAGATAACACCTCTTCTTCTTATAATATTTCTTATTATTATTCAAATAAAATTGTATTGCACTTGGAATTTTGGAATATATAAATATCGGTTGGATTTAATTGCTATGAAATTTCAAAGACAAACCGAGATAAAGTTCACTTTAGAGCCAATTGATGAACAAGTTCTTAGACATCAACAGCCGAAGACCTTCAAATTAAATAGTAATAGTTAGAGTATAAGGTACTCGGACTTGTAGTTTCACAAAAATAACAAAAATTGGTGTTGAATAAATGAAAAATGCTCTGTTCAATAACATAAATAACTAAACCTTACCGATAACAGCTTCTGCTATCTATTGGCGATAGAAGCGAACATACAAGTATATTCAAATATTTAATACTCTTAAATGAACTGTATAGTTAACTCCCAAACGCATGTGAACGAAGCTTCTAAAACGGAATAGACATACCTAGATTGTATGTGTACTTTCCATATATGAATGTGAATCGATCAGCTGCCAAACAATAACATTACACACCCAATCGACAGCTTGTGGAAAGTGTGCGAGTAATGTATTGAACATATAGAGTGTGTATGTTTAACAATTTCACAGTAAAACGCGGCAACCCTTCCCCAATCGACACACCAAAACTGTCGGCGAGTGCCGCGCCATAAAAATCGATCATTAACGCATTTAATTTGCGCGCCAGCGAGCGAGCAGCGTTGATTGCAACGCTTCAACAGTTCAGTTCAGTTCAGTGGCAGTGCAGTCGCTAAACTAACTAAAGCGAAAGGGTGCCCGAGTCATAAAAATTAAAAACAAATTACCAACAGCAGCAGCAGCAGTAGCAGTAATGAGCAACTGTAACTGTAACTGCAACTGCAACTCCAGCAGCAACATCCGTAGTCGACGGCAGCTAACTCGACAATATTAGCGCAATTCGAAGCTCGCAATAGACGTCCATACTGGTCTGAGTATCGACTGGGGCTGACCGAGCGCGACCTTTTATCACTTCATAGCTTCAACAGCAGGAGCTGCTGGAGGAGGACGCACCTTGAATGCTGACGCGCACTTCCGTCTAGCATTGAAGCGCAACCGTTTCATCAATACGGGTCCGACTCTGACTCTGACAATGACTCTCCGAGTACTGCTCAGCAGGCACCAAAGAGTTGAACTTTATGGCAACAATTTTAGTGCCTAATGACGCAAAGTATTTTGTGTTTTATTTTTTACATGTTTTTTACTTGTTGGCTTGTGTAATGAAGTTGCAGACGCGCCCCCAAATCCGCCAGTGTGTTAGAGAACGCGACCAAACCCCTTTTTCGCGCTTGATGTGTCGCTGTCGCTGATTTCGGATACCCTGCAATCGGGCAAGTGGGCGTATAGATTCCGCGCAGCTACATTTCACATACAGATTAGATTTCAGCAGCCTCCAGTATGATGATTAATTTGGATTATCATTAAGAACTGATCTTTGATTCTATGTTTCAACTTTTAATATATACTAAAGAAATAAATTTAACTAATCAGTTCACCACTGAGTTATTAGAATGACTAGTGCATTAACATATAAGTAGCTCTACTTGTTGCACTAGGAACTAATTACTTAAAAATAAATAAATAAAAATAAAAGGAACCATGTAACGATAATTACTTTAATACTAGCACGAGTAAAGGTGCAATTTCCTAAAATCCAAACTGATTTAAACTATTTAGCTTGCAAACAAAAATCCACTAAAAATAGATTGATTGCTTGAATTAAGAAGATACAAAAGTTCATTGAATTCTAACGCATCATATCATATCCTGCGAGTATCGCGTAGTGTGCTCGACTGAAACATTCCATAACATTACATAATTACTGATAAATAAATAAATGAAAATAAAAGGAACCATGTAACGGTAATACCTTTAATATGTACTATCACTAGGAAGTTTCATAAAATCCAATCTGATTTAAATTATTTAGCTCGCAAAGGAATCCACTAAAAATAGGTTGATTGCTAAACCAGACTGATTGAATTAAAAAGTTATAACTTTTTATTACCCTGCAGGGTATCGCGTGGTGTGCTCGACTGAAACATTCCATCTCGCCTCTTTTTCGTCTGTTTCTCGTGCTGCTTCTGCCCAAAATCATCACAGCTGTGCAACATTTCAAATTGAATGACTTAATGTGCAACGTTGTGTCATCAATATCCGTTATGTAGCTCGGCCAACTGCCCGTGACGAAAGTGTGAATTACATTGTGCGATAAAGAGCTAAGCTTGACCGCCCCTGCTCCTGCCCCCACTCCCCCCTCCACAGCCCAGCCCAGCCCAGCTCAACCCACTGTCAACGCACGAGCTCTGATGTTTGTATTAGACAGCAACCGCCTGCCAGGTCTCATCTTACCAATTTGCTCGGCCTAATCCTTCACTTTGCTTATGGTATGTGGCCAACGAGTTTCGTTTTATTTCTTTCGTTTCTTTGTCTCGCTGCTTGAGTGACATTTGACAGTCAGTCAGAGTGCCAGTCATCAATACATTTTCTTACTCGCATTCTGCTTCCCTCCAATGCCACTTAGCCTTTGATTCGTACTCTTTGTCGTTGTCTTGTTAGCCATTCGCGCACACACTCGCCTAATCCCTATGTAAATCTGTCAATTTAGATGCGATTAGTTAGAAGTGAAAAGTAGTTCTCAGCTCCAGCCTTCTGAAGGTGCCGCCGTCGTCATCTCGCCTGACGCTGACTGGACTTGTCGAGTGCGGCATTTGTCTAAATTTGTTATAATCCGGACCATTGCTGTTGTTGAGGCTGTTGGCTAGAGAGTTCTTTGATAAGTTCAATAAAACTATATACCTCTTCGATTGGGTTGCAGGCGAATATTCAGGAAGTATTTCATGAGTTATTAGAGCATTTTTTGTTCAATTTGAAGCTCTCCTGCTTTATTTGTCTAAATATGTTATACCATTGCTGTTGTTGATGCTGTTGGCTAGAGAGTTCATTGATAAGTTCCATAAAACTACTTGTACTTGTATATACCTATTCGATTGGGTTGCAGGCGAATATTCAGGAAATATTTCATGACTTTTTAGATGGTTTTTCGTTCAATTTGAAGCTTTCCTATTCCGATTACCAGACTGGTATATTTGTCTAAATATGTTATAATCCGGACTGTTGCTGTTGTTGAGGCTGTTGGCTATAGAGTTCTTTGATAAGGTCCATAAAACTAAATACCTCTTCGATTAGGTTGCAGGGGATATTCAGGAAATATTGCATGAATTTTTAGAGGGTTTTTGTTCAATTTGAAGCTCTGCTATTCCGATTACAAGACCTTTGATTCTATTTGGATTAATAAATTAATTCGGTGCAAAATAAAACTAAGTATTTCGATTACACCTCTGTATAATCAAAGTACATGAAACAGTTGCATGCATCTATCATCGCATAAATGCGAGCAGGGAGATAAAGAAAATCCTTTTCTGTGTTGGCGAACTTCATGAATTTGTCATATATAGATGGAATACAAGTAATCTCTTTAATACAGGTATGTTTGTATGAATCCTCGTTTTGTTTTGTCATATAAATGATTGTGTTAATATGTGAAAGGGATAATCGTCCTAGCTTTAGCTTCATTCCCACGCTCTGAGGTTTTTTATGCATTTGCAGCAATTTTCACAGCCAATAAAATTCAATTCTCATTTAAATTAATTTACAAATTCCCACGTAGGATCGGAAACTCGTACTCGTATGCACAATACTCGTAGTTTGTCCTACCCCACTGAAAACAGTTTGTAAAACGTTTAGATCTAAGGCTAACAAATTGCCGGCAAAACGAATTTGTTTAAAAAAGTACTGGTAAAGAGCGCACCACGCGCCTTGACGCGAGCCTATCGAATCTTTTCAATTTACCGGGCGTGTGCTCGGCAATTGGCAACACTCTAGCAACAACAACCACAACAGCGACCCTCGCCAGGCTCATCGTCAGCAACAACAGTCAGCAGCTCGTACGTGTGTTTGTACATGCATATAGAACTATATATTCGCAGACCGACCGACACCATCTCGCCGTCGATATCATAATGATACTTTGCCGATGCGCAACTGTGACAAAATTAATTTTCAACTTGACTGCGTCCGTCCGGTCGCTCCGGCCTTCGCACCCACCCACCCGGCCGCCCAGCCGCCCATCCGCCCAAACGCACAGTTGTGTTGACGATAATGAGACCATAGATAACGAAATTTTATGATTCGAAATTTCACAAATAGTTGCGCGAATTTTCACAACGCACGACGCGCAGAGGGTTGCCAGTGGAAGCGGAAGCGGATGCGGATGCGGACGAGAGCGTGGAGTGTTTGTGCCCGGGTGCAAAGCACTCACAAGTCAACAGCCACCATGACAGCTATACCCAGATCCGGCGCCCGAGCCAGAACCAGAGCCAGAGCCACCCCTTTATCGGTTGGTGTTCTCTTCTGGCCGTCGGCAATCACGCGTTTTGAGTAAGCCACGCCGCCCCGCCCTTCCCTTCTGACAAATTGTTCCGCTAAATAAATCACGATTCATGATTATCGCCATGAAATCGAAATTTTCCGCCTTATTTTACGCGCTGTGGGCTCCATGCACTGTCCTGACAAACTTATCTAATAAGCTTTAAATGGCAACTGAAGAATTGTCCAAACGGTTGCGGCAGCTTAACGATTCACTGAATTATTGATTTAGGCGGATTTGTGGGTAATCGTTCTACCATGTAGATGTGAGCCGTATAACGTGCGCTGTGACGAGTCCACATTACAGTTAATCGGTGGAAGGAGAAGAGTGGAAATATAACAAATAATTTTTAATTCTTAAGATGAATAATATTAAATTAAATTAATACTTTTTGTGTTCTAATTTTTGTTTGTTTGGTAATTCCATGCTGCGGAATCGGCCTGCTGATTTGGCCATAACACGACAGTTAGAGATTTTTTTTATGTAAGATACCACTCTTACAGAATTTTTAAGCTGCAAGTCATTTTGAAATCATCTTTATGATTCGTAGAGTTATGCAATGTCCCTATATTCTAATTGCCTTTCTTTTAATTTTGTTGTGTAATATTTTATGAAGTTTGAACTAAAGCTAGTAGAAGGCTAAAATGGCTAAAAAGACATTCATAACCTTTGTTACATTAATCGTTTGCTGTATTGGTTAAAATTTATCGGTTTTCAAAGAGACGAACAGATGGACAAATAGACACGCCTTCTTCCTACCACTGATAGACATACCACATGTTTAGACTTTCTAGTATACCTTCTAGAACATTTCATTTGCATAAATTAAAAAATGAATTTAACTTGAATTTAAATTAAAAAAAAAAAACAATTTATATTTCCCCGGCCTTAAGAGAACATAAATACCAAGTTTGGTGACGCTAGCTCTTTAGTTAAGATAGACTGACAGTAGTAATTCTTTCTGAGATCCCGTCCTACCTGAAGTAAATCTTATAAGCAGTTATATTCCGGGTATAGAGTGTAATCTGTATAATATTCTGATTATTAATTAAATCAATAGCTTAAAGTAAAACGCATCTGGAAATAAATGTGTTGTGACTTGCTTCCCGTTGAGGTTCAAAAGTATTCAGTTCAGAAATACGTTTGTTTTCCGTTTCAAGATATAGTCGTGCGTAGTTTTTGTAAATTTCTTTATTTATTTTCCATGCCTGAAACTTCCGTAATTAGATATTGTTATTTGTATTGTTTCTGCCAGAGTTCGGTCAAGGCTGCCAATTTTCTTTCACTTACGCTGAACTGCAATTAACTTGGCATTGAGTTCACTGGGTCTCTGCGCAAATCAAATCTTGCCGAGCTAACTGACAAATCCTGAGAAACTAAGCCACATAATGCGCAGCAGCAGAAGCAACAACCCTCCAGCAATGTGCCCGCAATTTAACCCAAGGGTGCAAATGCGAGGCAACCGCAAACAAGTCTGATGGGCTGTCATATTTGCTCATTTAACAAGCTGACACATCAATGTCAAATCAGATTCAGGCAGCCAGCCACGGCTTCGACCAACTGCAGTGCAGCTTCGGGGCATGGAGAAAAAGTGTCATTGTCATCAAATCACATAACATGGAGAACAAAAAGCGCAAAAAAGTTGACAGCTAATCTAATGGCAATTATGAAAGACACACACACACACATACATACACTTCAATATGCATTGCAGCACAGCGATTGAAGCGTTTGAGGTGATTGAGGCGACTGGGCTTGCTGGTGTGAAAGAAACCCTCAATTCGTCTAATTGAAGCTAAGCATAACGAATGGGCGACTGCTCAGCCAGTCAGACAGTCCGACAGTCAGACAGTCAGTCATGCAGCCAGCATCAGCCGGCATTTTTTCAATAGTTTGGCTAACAAACAAACTGTCAAAACTGACATGACAAGCGAAGCGGACGCAGACTTGGCCGCAGACCGAGGCTGGACCCCGAGACACGGTAACTGGAAACAATATCAAACGAAATCAACGGCCACCAGAATAATCAGTGTGTGTAGGGGCGTGTGCTGGCGCAGGGGCAAGGGAGAGGACGGGGGCGAGGGCGAGGCAGAGGCAGAGGTTTAGGCATTTTCCCCATTTGACACTTGACATGCATATGAAAATTCTGACACGTCAACGCGCGGCGCTTTTTACACGCCAACACAGAGCGATTGCTCGCTCGCTCTTGTTTTCTCCTTGTTGTAGTTGTTCTTGTTGTTGTACCTCTCTGTAATTGGAAACGTTACTAATTTTTTTCCACTCTCTACATCGACCTGTGGTCGCGTCTCTGCCTCGATTCTTATGCGTCACTTTGATTGACGCATTTCAGAAAAGTGCCGATTATGAAGCCTCGCCGTGTTGGGTCTTCCCGCCCACTGATGGACACTTGAAATTAGCCATGAGTGTCAGTAATTTCCATTTCCAATATTGCTCATTGCGCCTCTGTACAATGGGACATCGGCTGACAATTGTCGTGGCGGCAGTCCTTTGTGCAGCTTTTGGTCATTTACATATCAAAGAATATGTCAGAGTTCTAAAAGAGTTTAATAATGCCCTCGAGGGTAGTTCACGATTATACTGATTGAAAAACTGTGCCATAACTAGGTCGGAGAAGCAGAACAGACTCGTATTTAACTAAATGCAATACAATATAGAACGTTGCTTAGAAATCAAAAAAATAAAACAAACTTGCATAGCGTACACACATAAGGTATCTTTGTGCAAAATTTGGTGTCTCCATCTTTGATAGTCTCTGAGATCCAGGTGTTCATACGGACAGACGGACAGACAGACAGACAGAGTGTTGTACATTTCATGTACCGAGTATAATGATTGCTTTGTGCGATTGGAAAAGGGAAGTAAACCATTTTGTAATTTGTTTGTGACAAATACACAAATTATATTTTAATTTTCTGATAGAACTTCAAAATCGCACCAACCCGATTGTTGGTTAGCCCCTCTATCCGTTTAACTAAACTAAACTTTGTCAAAGCAACCGCTGCACCGATTTCGATAAATACGAAATGTGGATCTTATTTGTTTGATTTTTGTACCTAATACTTTTTGTCCTTTTTATGGCACGTAGATACAGCTATAAGGCAATAAACTCAATTAATCAAGTTTGAGCCGAGCTGATGATGCATGTAGAAGGAATGCCTTCTTCTTCCTATTACACGTACGTCTGGTATTTGGACCTTCTAGTATGCCTTTTCACCCTTTGGGTGCACTTCTTGGATTTTGAAAGAATTATTGCGAACTGAACTTATATTCTTTATATAATTTCGTGTAATGTTTTGAGTAGGGCGTTGTTGTTTTAATGTCGAACTGAAAACAAAGCTCTACTTTGTACAGTTTCTGTGCATAATTATTTATTTCATTTAGGAGAGGCAATGCTAATAAAGTGTAGCAAAGCTAGCTTGTGCTCTCTCTCCCCCCGCCCACTCCCCTATCTTGCCAATGAAATGTCTATAATATAGTGGCCTGCTCTCGTTCCCTCCACTGCTTCAGTCAGGTTCGCTGCTGTCGCTACAATGTCAGACTGATTAGTTACAATGCATTACACACCAGCCACGCATGCCAGTTTTGTCAGACACGACAGTCCGATTTTGGCTGCCACAACTTGCTACGCATTCCAGAAGCTGCACAAAATATCTGCACCATGTTGGCGTTTATCGTGGCTGCAACAGCCGTGAATGACATGCGGTAAGCCCCTGCTGATCGGGAACGAACCAAGTCAGCTCCCAGCGGATAACCGCCAAGAGCGCCAGCCAAGGCAACGAGCGCTCGCGAGAAATCCATTCATCAGTGGCAAATTTGTTGGTGGTACGAATTCATCATGGCGCGAGTGAAAGATCGTTTGTCGCTGATCATCAGCTTAAAAATCGCGCAAATGACGAGGAGCCCCAGACACGAAAGTTATGAGTGCGTCTGTATGTCTGTCTGGGTGTCTGTCTCTGTGTTCTCTGTGTTGTATGTGTTGTGTGTGTGCTTAGCTTAAGCTGATAAAAAAAAACCATCAAGCTGCTGCTCAAGATCGGATGCTTCGCTCAACTGGTTTCCTTCTGCGCCAGACTAATGAGATACTTTAATTTCAGTTCTTTGGCGAGGTGAGGAGTGCTTTGGGAAGAGATTTTAAAGGATGCCCATAGTGTAATATAATCCATAAATTTGTCGCTCTTCTAGACCTCCTCCATTCATAGTGCGTGAAATTATGAAATATTTATTGGCATTTAAAATTGAAATTTGTTTAAAGTAAAATATTATAATGTAGATAAAGCATTTCATGGTGGATAAGCATTTATTGTGGATGTTAGAAAAAACCTGAGTAATTTCAGTTCTTTCGTGAGGTGAGGAGTGTTTGGGGGAGGGACTCTTGAAGGATATGCAAGCTTCCTGGCCATAATGTAATTTAATATAGACGGTGGTGCGAATCCATTAATTTGTCGCTCTTCTAGACCTCCTCCATGCATAGTGCTTGAAGTGAAAAATATGAAATATTTATTTTCAATAAAATTTACATTTTTTTATGGTAAAAATTGAGAATAAAACATTTATTGTACTGCTGTAATAAGTAAGTAATTAATTAAAATTAATTGCGGATGTAAGAAAAGAACTCGAAATATTTCAAATGCAGGAGTAGAAATTCTGCGTTTATAAAAGAAAGAGTTTTAAACATTAAGTTTTCAATTGAAAGACCCATAAGAATCGATTTTTTGAAAAGCCCGGAAACAAATTGTATATCGTATACTAATCGTAGGTAGGTCGGTGTCTCTACAAGCCTTACCGAAATACACACATACATACATATGTACATACGTGTGTGTCTGTATGGTAAGTACATGACACGTACTGATGCCATCGTAGCTGCTGACATTGTTGTTGTTGTTGTTGATGTTGTTGTTTGTGCTTTAGTTGCTGTTGCTTGTTGGTTGTTGGTTGTTTGTTGGCTGCTACCATATTGGAATTCCCCCCAACTGTGCTGTGCAAATGATGTTGATTTTTATCAAAACTTATTGAGAAAAAGTAATTTTTTAAGCTTTACATAGATGGTGCGCTTGCTGTTCTTGTTGTTGCTGCTGTATTTGCTGTTGTTGTTGTTGTTGCTGCCGCTGCTGGCAGGCAGGAGAAATCTTGGCTTAGTGGCAGCTCGACGCTTTGTCAGTTATTTGAAAAATCAGCGCAGCCATGAGCGCCAACTGCTATAAATACACACATACACATACACATACACATACTCTTATAATGAATACTCTACCTACCTGCCTGCCAGGGGCAAACAAGTGTGTGAGTGTGCTCCCTGGGTTGTCCATCAATTTGCAACTTGCTGTGCGAATATTCAGCAAGTTTTATTTGGTAGCAGCCAAGGCAACAGACGCGCCAGTAAGCCCGTATGCCAGTATGCCTGTGTGGTCCATGTCCATGATTCGTGGTCGCCACATGACTGAGTATGTGTGTATGTGGCTGACGGTTTGGCTCCCCGACCCACTGTTCGACTGTCCGACTGTGTGACTGTCGGACTGGCCAGCAGGTTGGTCATTTGGCTGGCTAGCTGCACGAATAAATTTCCATTAACGATGCCATATATTCAATTGATTTAAATTGACGTGCGTATGTCCGTAACCGCAGTAATCCGCGAGCCATAATTCACGCGACATGTGAGTGTGAAGGGGCACGGCAAAAAGTGAATGCGAGTGTCACTGCGAATGCGTTTCCAGGAGCCACTCGAGCCACGCTCGACCGGTGGGGCCGTATTTGTTTAACCACAGCGCATCATTCTTCGGGCGCGACCAGAGCTCCAACCACACAGGTCTGCGATAACAAACTTCAAAAAGCTGCCAGCATTAGATTTTAGATCAATCCTATTGCCAGGCGAACTAAAGTAAGGGAAAAGAAAACTTACAATTGATTTTTTGGCTTTGTGGATCGAAAATATATCATAAAAAGAAGGATTGACAATTAAAATGAAAGTGTTTTAAAAGCATTCCAAATACGGCGAATCGGGGCACATCTGGTCGCGTCAAAGGCGAGATAAGATTATATTGTAATTTTGTTAGATTAATTTTTAATAAAAATAAAGTAAAACAAGGGTGGCCTTAATTATTTTAATACCGAACTGTGGATAGATGCTAAATCATGTTTAATTTTAAGTGCAGCAGGACCTTCACCCATTCGTTTTTCCAAAATACTGTAGATATTAAATCCAAATGTAGGCCGTCCCCAAAGTCCGACCAATTTTTATTTAATTATTGTCTGATCGATTGAATATGTGGAGTGTTTACTGTTTGGTAAGGTGTGGTGCGGTGTATTCAAAATGAAAACATAAAAACGATTTAAAATCGATTTACCCCTTTTGCCACACATGCAACAGGTTCAGTTTAAGATTCGGTCTGCGCTCACAGGTCCGAGTATTACCAAAAACTGCGCGGCTGGCGGCTTTGAACAAAGGCCCGAAATTGCGCTTCTTCGTGTCCAGATTTCGTTCTCCGGTTCGTATTGCTCTTGTTGTTGTTGTTGTTGTTGGAGCCGCCAGCAGAGCGCATTGAACGCAACGCACGCCTACCTCCAAAGTTTTTCAGAGCTTCACATCACACGAAAAAGAGGTGAGAAAATTTTTGATTAGCTTCCTCGGAGGCAGCCACAAAAATGTTGTTGCCAGCAATCGCCGATAGTGCTGCCGCTGCCGCTGCTGCTGTTGTTGTTGTTGCGGTTGTTGTTGTTGGCCTGTGCTGCGATCCGACGATCTTGATGAAGATCAACATGCCATTGTGGGCGTGGCTGCATATGACTTTGATTTCTGTCGGCAATTCGCTTTTGGCCTCTTTAAGGCTGAGCAGCGGCATTTTTTAGTTGTCCGCATGTTGAAAATAATATAACTATTAAAAATTATCCACTGGCATGGCCAAAGCACGATGTGGTTGCAGATCTGCCCCTCCCCTCCTCCACCCAACCCACTAGCCCCACTCCCTACTATCACTTACTTTCCGCCCATTCAACGAAATCGAGATGAGGGACCACTTCTTATCTCCGTTTTTACGACTCACTCACGAATAGACTCACGGTGCATGCACGTGCACGTACAGGAAACAAATTGAAATATTGATTAATTTTGGAGAGATAGTTACGAGAAGCGCGCATTGCAAGGCAATCGTGGAGGAGTACAAGTAGAAGGGTCTAAAGAAATATTTCTACAACTTCGCACAGCTCTGGGTTTCTTTCAGCTGACTGCTCTATTTATGGAATATCGTTATTCCATTTATCAATTTGCGCTTCTCACGATCACCCGCCCATCTCTAGTCCGCAGCATCAGTCGACAGTGTCTGCGTGTGTTTGATTCCCGGGGGTGGAAGGGGGGCTAATGATAAATTCGAGCGCGTGCAAGCGCATGCCACCTTGCCCGGCCCAACTCTGGCTGCCACTTGCCGTTCCTCTTCTTTTCCTTTTCCTGCTGGCCACCACCACCGCCACCACCACCGCCACCACCAGGGGCCTTTGAGTGCCGCTCTATAATTATCTCAAACTCAAATTAACCGTCGAAAGAGTTGCAAGATTATGGCCGAGCGGTGGCGACTGGCCCGCATACTAACTCGATTTCTAGACGCGTTTGCTTCATTTTTCTCACCTTGCAGCACGCCTCGCAATGTTTGTGCTAATTTATTGCGCGTTAATATCGACAGGAAGAGATCTGTCTGTTGGCCTGGCCAACAGACAACGACAACGACAACGCCAGCGACAGAAACGTCAGCGTCAGATTCAGCGGCCGGCTTTGGAAAATGTTTGTCAGCGACGGAGGCGAAAAGGCAGCCAGCTGGCCGCCATGGCTGCCATGGATGGGACTACTGGGACCACGAATACTAATTGAAATTCCTATAGTCGTAGAACTGCAAGCGTATCATTTACACATGTCTTACCTGCGCTCATTAGCAGAATTACAAGTCATTACACGAGTTGGAAGTGGACTAGGTCGTTGCAATTATAAGTAAATTAACTTTTTGGACTAGCACTCACAGAAATGTGAGGACGATAAGCATCTAGGCTGGGGTTCCAATGGATGATGAATGAATTACCGTGTGCTTGTCATATCAATGACGGATGATCAGATGGGCATTACGGACCCAGTGATGTCATGTCACAGGGATATTATTTGTACTACTAATTGAATTAGAATAGATTGACAACAAAATATTCCCGACTTCGACCGATTACAAGGCGATATTTTGAATGAATACTATTCCAGCTTTACAAACAGAACTATTCCTTTCTTTCCCTAACCAATAGAAAAACCTAGCCTTTATCCAATACGGAAAGGGTTCTTCTTTAGTTCACAAAACTAGCGTGGAATGTAGATGATTTCCGAAATGGATTTTTGAGGATCTAAAGCGAAACCTACCGATGGAATTCGTTGTTTATTTATTTATTACATTTGTCAACAAAAAATTGACGGTCGACAATGCAAAACTATATATAAAGATTATAAAAAGCCGTATAAACTAGGAAAGCCTAAGGGGAAATCTAATCAAATTATTCCTCCCCGGTGGGGGAATGTTATTTGCCATTCAGCCAAGTGTGGAGAAAGGCGTCAATACATCTACCAATATGCAATATTATTATACCCTATACCCAAAGGAAAAAAGGGTATACTAGGCTATACTTTGTACTCACAAAAGGAGCGGATTTTCGGAAATGCCGTTTGTACAATCATCTATATCTCGAAGACTATAAGAGCTAGAGATACCAGAAAATGTGTATTTTCGAATTTTCATCCCTCTCGCGTCCCCCCATAATTAGGGTATTTCAATAACTCCCGTAATTCTTTGAATTTTTGACTCAAATACATCCACTTAGTGTATATGTGTCCATGTGTCTAGTTTCATTATTATGGGTCAAGTTGAAAGGAAGTTATAGCCATAAATGTAATCTCAGCCCAAGCTCTGCCCGCAGCTGTTGTTGTTGCTGCTTTCGCCTAATTCCGTATGGCACACATACACACACATATGTATGTAAATACGCATAGACACGATTCTGATACAAATGAATGCTGTTAAATAATTTATTCTCTTGAATATACTTTCTTAATTATTATTCTTTCTTGTGGGATAACACTTTGCGGTGTTCATAAGGCATTATTAAAACTATATATTGACTGATCTTGGTTTTCCAATTCAGCATCTCAGCTCTAAGCAGCTTCTGGAGTAGCAGCGCTACTCACCTAATTGAATTCCCGAGTGCATTTGTTGTAATTTCAATTAGCGGCGTTCGGGCCTCGGCCAATTTGCCACACACTTAATTGCATAAGGCGGCAAATCTGCCGATTCTCAAATCCCAGATTGCAATAAAATGTATTAAAAACGGTTCGACTGCCAACACCAACACCACCACAGACACCGACACCGACACTGATGCCCGAAACAACCGACATGTTGGCCCAAACGCACGCCCCGCTCATTTAACATTTTACCATAAAAATGGTGAAAAAATAAATGACATTCAGTGTCACTGACGACACCCAGCCCGCTGTCCCCGGGTCAGCACCCATCCTCCGCACCCATCCCCCTCTCCATGGCACATTAGCCAGCCACGTGTCTTGGTCATTATGTTGAAAGTTACATGAACGCGGTGTCAGTGGCAAAGGCGATGGCGATGGCGATGGCGTCGACGCTTACTTTTCGGGCAAGTCGACTCGAGTCGATTCCAGTCGAGTCGAATGGAGTCGAACTGTGCGAGCAGAAACAATAGAGCGCTCAGCGATATGTACGCAGTTAGGCAAGTGCCCGACGCACCTTCAGTTCCAACCCGCCCCAAGCACACCCGCACCCGCACCCGCACCCGCTCCCACACCCGCTCCCACACCCACAACCTACAGCTAAGGCAGCGCTTAGGTTGTAGCGCAATTTGTAGCTGTCAGTGTTTGAGTTACAAAGCAACAGACACAGACTAACAAAGAGAGAGACAGACGGACGGACGGACAGACGGACAGCTAGCCGCATGACACGTGTGTAAGTACTTGCTGGCGTGGGCGGAGGTTGAGGCGGGCGGCTGAAGGGCCGACTGTCAGTAGCCTGGTCCAATGACGATTATCGCCATGCATAAGCCCCATTTGCTTCCAGAATTTGAAACGGACTAGGCTTGAATTGTTCCTAAACAAACAATAATTGTTATTTAAATGGAGTACGAAATCAGGGATTTGTGGGTGAGCCGTAGATGGCATGTAAGTATGAGAAACCCTCTGGGATGGATTAGATTACCAGAATTATACTAAGAGTTAAGAGAGAAATTCTCACAAGCCTTAGAAACATAAAGTAGTGGGCGGCGATTTGGTTTAACATGCTATGAACACGTCTGTGAAAACTCTCTTGGCCGGCCACTCACGGTCGGTCAATTTTTGTCCGGCCAAGCGGAGTATCCGCTTAAGGGGATACTTAAATACTTTATACACTATCTATGCTATTTTAATAGAATCGATTAAGAAAGCGTTGGACTCAGCAGGCACAAAGTTATATTTAGGTGTGTACAATTCTTAAATAATTTTTATAAAATTGCTTTGCTTTCGACAAATTTTGAGAGAATATTGCTTATCTGATCATAATAATTCAATTTTCCGAATCTTCATGCAGAATTACACAAATTTGTGTGCAAATTATTTGCATATCCGATCGTGCCTTAATCTTTCGAGCTGCATTTTAATAAGTTCGTAAAATCTGCATTATCTCCAATATCGCTAAAGTTCTTGAGCCCGTATTGGCCATATTGTCTTTGGTGAATTCAGAGGGAAGAGTTAATCAAGCCGAATCTCTACGGTAATCGCTTGATCCAATTCCTTCTGTTTTATCTGGTAGCAGTACAGCGTTTTGGGGTAGAAATTAGACAGTAATAATATTATTATTATTAATTGTGTACAATTTTACTGATTAGTGCAATCAGTCGTATATAAAGTTTTACTGTCATAATCATATAGAATACATTTTAATGGGATGACCGATGTTGTGTGTATTTGTTGCTCTATTTAAAAATATATATATTTTTAATAAAAAATTTTGATTTGTACATTTCTTCATATATTTCAGTATGTATTTCATATATTTCAGTGCTGATGCCACAAACTTCGAAATATTTAAGTGTCGACGAACCGAGGCTCCTTAAGCATATATCATCGACTCGTACTCGCATATCGTCGACATATTCGCTGGAAACGTGTGCGGTCGTCAGAGTGCCGCTCGTACTCCTGCTCAGGGATATGGAGTGCTCCTCCAACATGTGTCAGTAACGTGTCAATTAGAGCACAAAATAAGGAAAAAGTACCAATCAGGCTTTAGAGACGTCTGCGAGTTCTTTTTTTTTATAAAAACAATACACGTGGGTGTCAGGAAGTTCCATCCGAAAAATGTATGGGGGAAAGGAAACACGCTTCAAAATGTTGAAGTGTGAACAATTTGTAGCGAGAAGGCAAGGCGGCCAGGATTTCGGGGCATTTAATTAAGAGACGGCCCCAGATCTGGGGCCCACACACCGTCACGTCTGAAGAGACATATGCCTACTTATGGGCCTGCTTAGTTGTGATTTGCTGCACAAGCAGCGGGCATGCTCTCTTAATTATTTAAAATTAATGACAATATGAAAATGTGGTCCCATTTCCTCCACTCCCCATGCTCCCCTGCGCGATTCATCGATGTAGAGAGTGCGGGCTCATTCGAATGCCCCATAGTTTGGCGCCATTTAAACGGCGAGTGTGTGAAGGCCCCGCAAGGCCTTCTGGTTTTGGGGCCTGCACATAATTTATTAATTGTCAACTAAAGTTGACGTTTCAATGTGTTGTTGTTTGACAGGCGGGCGGGTGAGCGCGTTGTTCAATTTATATTTGTTTGGTTGTCGAAGTGTGAGAATTATGTGCCGCATGGAGCTGCAACAGCAACAATTCTTGTTTTTCTGTTGCTCGAATGTCATAAATTTTGAATACACTCATTAGCGCAGCTACTGCTGTTGTTGTTGTTGTTGTTGTTGCACCGCACAATGTTTTTTCATCTCAAATTATTATGTATTTTATTTATTTGTGCTGCCTGCTTGTGTGGCCAAAATGAAAAATGGCCAATACGAAATCTGATGCAAACAGCAGGCGCTCGGCCACGATCTAGCACATATGTATGCTCGTGGAAACATACTCGACCCATGGTTATGTTAAATATTTGGTTTCGTATTTGATATTTTCACATTTCGTTCTAGTTTTTGATTAACTGCGAACATTTCACGAACATGCTACATCACCGATCTAGGTTTTTAATATATTAAAATATTTTTCATAATGAAGCAAATTATTGAATATAGTTAGCGTCCCAAACATTTGTTATGATGTAAGAAAAAGTACAATATTCCATATTTCTTTCATGTCTACTAGATTTGTGATGTAAGCTAAGTAGCTCTTCTGTGTGTAACAGAAGCAAGGTTTCTCAGAACAACTGGGAGGGTTGGTATCTTGAGAGTCGTCCAGCGTTATGCCTCATGATCTGACCATCATGAACACACAGATGTGCTTAAAACAGGTGGAATTTTCTTGCCTGCACTCAACAGGCACGCACATAAATTTTCCAATGTGTTCATTTATCAATTTGTCTTTTATAGCGTGCGCATTTTAAACAAATATTTGTAATTAATTAAACGTTATTATAATCTTTGAGTGTCTACCGTGGAAGCGAACACGCGCCCCTTGCCACAATTCTCCCTCCTTATTTTCCCTGCTTATTTCCTAAGAAAACTCCATGAGGTCCAGCGTGGTAACAAATGCCCACAGAGGCGACTTTGACATTGCTGGGTTGTTGGTCAAAGCAGGTGCTTCCTTAAATGCGAACATGGCTGGGAAATGCCTTTGAAATCCTTAATACTTGTATACTGTCCATTGCTTATTGAGAAGTCTGCTTCGCGCTGAAAAGTATTCCAATTCGTAATCAATCTTTGTATTAACGTTGTTTAGACTGATAAGAACTCTTTCTTTTTAAGTCCATGGTAACTAAATATCTAAAGTTTTAACTAAACAAAAACATTTTATATGTACTCGTATGTATAACCAATTAATTGTTAGAATGCAGACATATTTCAGTTTAGAACTCGATTTTGTTGTCTTTTGCTTTTGATTATTTGGCACTTCACGACATTTATCACTAATTGATTTATACTCTTTACTGAATAGTTTAAAGGCATGTTGTTTGTGGTGCGTAACTCCGCAGCACAAGGAAGGAGAATTTATGAACTACTTATATGCTAAGAGGTATTATCAATAATCAGCATTATGAGACGAATCCAAATCTTCCTTCCGACGTGTATCTCGTCATTCCGAATACTTCTTCTTAACGAACACAGACACTTTGTCGAGACCGACCAAGTCAGATAACTATATCTTGTAGATCTCATTAAACTGAACAACTTTAAAGTTGTTTTTGCATCAAAAATTGGTTTATTTTTAAAGATCTAGAAACCAAATTTTGTATTAACAACTCGATAGCCATATGTAGTTTTGCAATACACGTGAGTCGCGAATGGTGGCCGTGGTTAACCTAAGAGGAATACGACACAGTGATATATAGTATATAGCTTCGCACAGACGGACTGAGACTATAGAAACGATATGAAAGAAGTCTTTTTAGAAATGCCTTAAATGTTTATACAGACATTAGAGTTAAGCTGAATATTAAGAATGTTGTGGTTATGCTGATAGTGCTGCATCACCCGTGGGTCGGACATTACGGACATAATTGGCCAAATGCCAAATAACTAATAATACCTTCTAATTTGGGACACTGTCGGGTGACTAATTCATAGTCCAGTTCTTGCGTCTCTTTGTACATTGTGTGCTCTGACACCTGCGATTATATAAGACCAGCTTTATTTAAGTCAACAAACATATGACTGTCGACACAGAAGGAAAATATATAAAAATTATAAAAAGCATCTTATAAGCTAGAAAAGCCTAAGAAGGAGAAATCTAATCAAATTAAAATAATATCTAATTAACGCCTCCGACCCGGATGGGGAATATTATTTGCCTTTCGGCTAGCTGTGCCCCGTCTCACAGCCAAGTGTGGTCAGAGGCGTCAATACTATATATCTACCTATATAAAAAGAAAAACTTAACAGAGAGAATAAGCTTAGAATTACTTTAAAGCTAATTTTAAAAAGAAAAAAAAGTGAAAAAATGGAATCTCAGACCCGGTGGGGGAAGATTTATTAGCCAGTCCGGCAAGTTAGGCAGGTCTATTGCAAGACAATTGAAATTAATAAAAGAAACTTTCGGCTACCTAGAATTTTGCTTTCACATTGAACGGATGGTGCTGATATTAAATGAAACGCTGTGTGTGCTTTAGTTGCATTCCTTTTGGCTGTAATTTTGGTCGCATCAATGCCAAATTCTAGCCCATTCACACATCTCGAATGGACCACACAAAGCTTGACATAAGATGAAGACAATGAAAGCAAATTAATTGGCTGCAATTCAAAAAATGTCTCGACTACAACTCAGCAGAGTGCGGTATGACACGTGCGTGGCTCGAAGGCAGCCACAACGAAATTAGCGCATTTTCTACCTTTGTCCGTTGCCGTCGATGCTGTCGATGCTTGCGAGGCTGTTGCGCCACCCAAGTGGCTTCAAGTGCCAATTCGTGAAATTTCGCAAATGCCAATCGATGTGAATAATCAGCGGTGACAACATCGGCAGCAGCAGCATCAACAACAACAGCACACCACAACAGCAACACTTTGATGTGCTAAATAATGCGCTTGACTTGTTCGCTGATTCAGGAGCAGGTCGAAGGAAAAAAACACAAACTAAAGGCAAGCCCACAGACAACGCTGTTGAGTGACAAACAATTGCGAGTGAAAGGCAGCCCACAAGTGCAGTCAAATTGTTGCTGTTGTTGTTGCTGCTGCTGTTGACGCTGCGACAGCTGCTTATATAAAAGTTTCATTCGAGTATGCTCGACTTTTTCGTTTTATCTTTCTGCTGCCTTTTGTCTCGTGCGACTTTTAATTAAGTATATTGCCTGGGGCTGGTGCTGGTGCTGTTGCTGTTGCTGGTGTAAGGCTTATGGTCCTTGAGCGAACTAATTTCTCTCTGCCGTGTTAGTGTGTGTGTCTGTTTTGAAGTTGTTGCCGTTGTTGTTGTTGTTGTTGGGCGAAACCAGCCAGAACTTCACAGAGAGTAGAAACAATACATTTCTGTATAAATAAATGCCAGCGTGGTTCGATGAAAATTCACTCAATGAACCAGTTTTCTTTACTCTAAAGTATATAGGGGCTAAGGTTCTTAAATCCTTCGTATAATAAGTATATCATTTAAAACTCTTCCACACATTTATTTATATTTATAAATTACATTTATTTTCAATTACAAAGAATGTTCTACAGATCCGAGTGCCATTTGAATGGTTAAAGAGAAGGTAGAATAAGTGAGAAGCATACTAACTTGAAGCTAAGAAGAAGACAATTTTATAAATTATTTTCCCAGTTTCTCAAGGAGGAAGGACGTGTATGTAACGTGTATGTATGTAAGTAAGGCGTACTTCCAAGTTTGACATATAAATATGGTTTTTAAATATGTATTATTGTTACACATTTATAGAATTACATAGTATTTATAAACTGATATATTTATATGAAAAAATATTGCGTAATAAAAGCAATTACAAAGTATTTATAAACTGATACAATAATATGAACACATATTGAGTAAAATAAGCAATTAAATTGTAAATAGGTGGTATACACGAGTAGTTCCTATGGTGCTTGAACTAGTACGGATCGAGCAAACACACCATACCATATGTTTGTGTGAAGATGTGCAAGCCAGCAGCCTGCTCGCTCACATTCACGAGGCGCTGTGGCTCATTTATTTGAGTGCTGCAATTGTTAACAAGCTTCGGACAACTTGCAACTTGTCTGCCTTTGCGTTTGCCTTTCCGCCACTTCCATCTTGTTTGCGGCGTCAACAGCAGCCCCAAACCCCTGTGTGTGCTCATCGCTGTCTGTCTGTCCGCCTGTCCGCCTGTCCGTCTGTCTGTCTGTGTAGTTCGAGTGCTTAATGGTGTGCGTGTCTGTCTTCCCGTTTTCCTTTCCTGCTGCCCTCCTGCCGTCCTTCCATCCTTCTCGCCTGTCGCTGAAGTTAAAGCTTTCAACATTGTCTGCCATTTTTTCCAAGCAACGCCCTCAATCATCTGGCTGCTTAGTGAGGGCAGAACACATACAGACTCACACACACACTCACACACACGCTCACGTACACTCTCCCTTCCACGCTCAAAGTTTGCGCTCAGTTCCCCTTTTTCCCGTGACTGGAATGCATGCTTTGAGCTTCGCAGCTTAGCAGCTGTTTCGCCAAAATGGCTGCTTGCCATTTTTGGAGTGCACTCAAAACATGTTGCCTCTGCCGCTGCCCCTTAGCTGTTGTTGTTGTTGTTGTTGCTGGAATACATGTTGGAGTGCCCTGTCTGGTCCAGTCCAGTCCAGCGCTTCCTTGCCGCTTTTGCCGCCTTGCTTTCACTTCACATTCGCATCGGGAGCGCGTCACTTGCCTTGCTGACGCTCCGCGTGTTGGCTTAAGCCTTTGATCTGTCATGCCAATACTTCTCACCTGATTAAAATGCAATTTATCTGTTTTTGCGCATTTTTGAAGCATTTATGCTTCGGCGCGCATAATTCACAGGCCATAAACGAGGTGGGCGACAGAAAAATCAACATCTAGAGCACACGGCTTTTGCTCAAAAACATGAATGAATGAATCGATACATTTCTGCTGAAAAAAAAAACACAAATAAAAATCACTTCGCAGCTCATTGGAGGGTGAATATGTGAAATTTTCAAAATTATTAATGCCACGAATTCAGGAGCATGTATGTATATAGAATGTGTATATTTGGATATCTGGCGATGGCATCAGATACTTTGTGGCACGTGGACGTGGACACATACATATGTATATGTGAACATATTTGTAAATAATTAAAGTATAGACGAAACTTAGACCTACCTACCTACATACCTATCTGGTCTTAAAAATTATGTCGTCTATCAAATAAAAAATTAGGACAAAACATAGACTAAGTATTATTTACGCATAAAAGAAATCAGAAAATACATATAAGTATACAAGTATAGAACATATGCACAGCTACGTGTCACTCAGGCATTATGTCTGTAAATTCTCTTGGCTGACAGATTGTTCATAATGGTGTGAAACATAAAATAAAATCATATATAAACGTTGCTTTCATTGAAAGAAATTCTCAGTTATTTTCCTTATCAGCCAACTATGTAGCGACTTTCCAATGACTATTAATACACAAATTGAAAGAAACTTAAAGAAACGGTTTGAACTTATCGATAATAAATTTAAACTTCAACTTCAATTATTTTTTTTTGCATTAAAGTATTTTTTGCTTTTCTGCCCTTCACTGAAATGTATATTGTTACTGGACTGTACATTTCTAGGAATAGTGTTGTTTGAACTTAGAACAGAAATACTTTAAATTCGATATTTGAAGATTTTTCTGTATTTGAAGAATGCGGGTCCTTGTACTTCTCTACATTAAGACTTGACATTTCCCCCGTTGGGTTTGTTGGTTTTGCATATGACAAACACATACACACACACATACACACACACACAGACACACACACACACACATTCTCGACATGCATGAGGCTTGTGCTTCGTATGTGTAAATAAGATTGCGGCATTGCTAGTCGCATGTAATTAGTCCACACTCTGAGCGTCCGTCTGTCTATCTGGATGTCCATATATATATATATATACGTACTACACATTCGTCCGATTGTCTGTCTCTGCAAAGCGACTGCTACTTTTTGCCTTGGTTGTGTCTCAGCCACATCGAGATATGCCGCAAACGATGAGCTACAAATTTCTCAAATGTCAACACCAACCGAGCGCATGTCTGCAAAGATTTTGCAATGTATCTGTCAGATACTTGCGCACATTTTCTTTGAGCTTTTCCGTGCATATAAATTAAAATTAAATGTGAAAATTGCCTGCCAGCTCCATGAAATATAAAACATTTGAAACACACATGCTCGCAGGCATTATCGCATTTGTTAATGCACAGATGCATCATCATTAATAGTCATTATCAACTTTCTCATGGTACTAGTACGTATACATATGTATAAGTATATGTATGTATCTACTCCTATTATTGATGAACATTTGCTGATCAATCGACACGACAACAGACTCGAGACAACACACAACGAAACACGCACATCATTTGTAGCAACAGTTAGCCCATATATATCTTTCCGGTTGACATTTCCATTGAAGAGTATCCATGGCTGCTATCTTAAAAGACTGACGCGTTCCTTGTCTTGCCTTGTCTTGTCTTCATTAGGCATTTGATTTGTTTGTGACAGCGCTGTGACAGCCAAACTAAACACATACTCGTACTCGCACTCGTACTCGGACGACCCACATTTTTTACGTTTAGGCGTCGAAAACGAAACGAATATACGAGTATTGGAAAATCTGTGGTATATAGTAGGTTCAAAGACCTGCTGGCAGCTGCACAAAATTGCAGGCAATTTGCAAGAAAATTATATTTATTTAAAGGAAAGCACAAAACGCTAGCACACACATACACACACACATGTGCATCTGAAGCAAGCGAATCCTTTCGAAGGAGCACAGGAGGCAGGCAGACGAATTTAAATTGCAGCGATAAGCTTTAAACTGCGCGCACTTCCGACAAGAAGCCAGCAGCTTTTAATTTATATAGAGACGGCCTTAAACAGTGCCGGTCAACAAAACGAGACTTGATGGCAATTTTCCATTCTTGGCTATTAATCTGGGGCCTGGCGTGGCTCAACCAAAAGATGATTTAAATAATTACTTGCAGTCTTCAAAAATTCTGTAAGAGTGGTCTCATAAATAATAAAAATGTCAAACTGTCGTGTAATGGACAAATCGACAGGCCGACTTGCAACATACAAAACTAAAATAAAAGTAAAGTAATAGATTATTGATCTATTTCATCAAGTTCTCCAGATATCTTTTGGAATTACAATATAAAAGAAGCGCTGGAATTTCATGTTCTCACTTTCGGCTGGGCTATGGGAACGGAATTAATGAATGAATTAAAGGGAGAAAGAGCTTTATTTATATGAATGATGTGCACAAGGAAGCTAGTATTTAAAAATTCTACTAAATAGACTACCTATAATATATATAATTTACATTTCACTATTATTTTCCGTTTTAATCATATTTTTAGAATGTGTTAACAATAAATAAAAACATTCTTCAGATCACTCTTGAAGCAGGGATGCCTCTTTTTATGGCTGGCAGTGTAGATTAGGTGGTTGGTCCTCTTCAAAAGGATACGGTGGTGCGCTATCGAAACTGTTCGCTAGGATATGCTCAACATGCAAATTTTCAATATGCAGACAAAGCACACACACACACACACGCACACATACACATGCACTTATGTAGGAATCCATACATACGAGGAACACCATGCATGCCTGCACAATTTCTCTGCTGGAACGTAAAGTGCATTTGGGGGGTAAGTATTGGGCCACCCCCAGGCTCTACTGCTCTGCTCCCTACCCCTTCAGCCCCTAGCCAGCTCACTACTGATTTTCTGTGCCGGCATTCGATGAAATTGCCTGATTGTGTTGAAGTGTGATGTAGGCTTCGCTTGTTTGCAATGCAACATGGCTGTGCCTCCTCGCTCTTGGCTCCTGGCTCCTGGCTCCTGCCTCCTGGCCTCCTCAGTCAAAGCCAATGCCGACGGACATCGACACACATACTTCTCCTGGTCGCCGACGTGAAATTAATTTCGTAGAGATTTTGATGGTGCTTGTTAGGAGTGTTTTCTTTAATACCTCGAAATTATAATAATTGCCACACAGGCGGCCATTTATTATGTTGATGCTTACACAGCTTTTATTGTTTGTTCTGGGCCTGTAAGACACACAGACACATATCCGCTAAACACTTGTAGCTAACAGCATTTTGAAGCTTCGGCCATAAACAAAAAATTGCCAAATCATGTGGCATGAATCGTGCCAGAGGCACAACCATACATACATACTCGTATACAAGTATATCGTACTATACATAAGTAAGTGTCTGAATACGTTAGCGGGTATATATGAGAACATCTTCCAGAAATTTGACAGGCTGACGCGAGTACTTTTTCATGGCTCTTTGATAAATACTTGGAATACATTTTATCGCATAATTAACTCACGTTTATGGCTAATGTTCCCGCATTACTTTTGAGCATTAAAATGGCTGGGCTCCGAGAAAACCTGTCTAATTTTCATTTCGAAATTAAGAAATGAAGAACATTTTCTTGTTCCTTTACTCAAAAGTCTAAAGGTATATTCGATTCGTGTAATAGGTGAGGTAGACACTACGAGCATGTCATAGTTAGGTTCACACTCGAGACGAATTCAAGCCGCGATTTATATGTATCTATCGAGACTATCCAGACCATGTCAGATCACTGTATCATACATCTTTTATAATATCGATATGGTTTAGTAGAATTTGCCTAAGAAACGTTTACTGCTTATAAAAATAATGACGGTGTAAAATACGTTTGAAAACGAAATACTTATAAAAAATTAGATTATGGCGACTTAGTTATGTAGTTCGTAAGTTGTTGTTGCAAGGCAAGTTCCTTGCCAGGATATGCGGACATGAACTGGATAGGGCATGTTTTCCCATATCGCGAAAAGCTCATGCTACGATTTCCTTTGATGAAATAATGTTGCTCCTTGTGTGCTCAGCTAACAGACATTTTACGGTTGACAAGTTTACGAGCATGTTGTCCACCTGGAGCTTTGATATGCGAAGAGCATTCGAAAGTGCCAGAAAAGCCAGAGATATCGCCAAGACACTGGCAACGGGAGAAATATAATTTAGATAAAACAGAACATAATTTTGATGCGAGCCACGATATACATAGAAGTAAATGTGAAATTTTTTATGCCCAAAAACAGGGCCCCAGTACTGACCCCTACAGAAGTTTATATGCTCGCACCTAACTGCAAATTGTGTGTAATGAGCTGACCAGCGTTTACCTTTTCCGACGCCTGCCGCTGCCGCTGCCGCTTTCCGTCGTTCTTTCGCGCTCGGAACAACAAATTTTGTGGCACCTTTTATGCCATCTAAGGCTGAAGAGGACATAAATTTGTTAGCGCCTGGCAAACAACCGCTCCTCGTTGAGGGTGTGTGTGTGTGTGTGTTGTTTTTTCATTCCTTTTGTCGGGACGTGCGCCGTTAATAACTCCTGTTCATCCCTCCGGCCAGCGGAACAACACACAAAAATTAGTCCGGAGATGTGCGCACAAAAAGGTTGCTGTTCCCAACGCCCCGCCGCCTCGCCGCCCCGCCAGAGATATGCGCTCAAGATCGGTCGCTTAAGATAAGACGTTTCATATTTATGTTGGAAATTAGGCAAATTTTTAGTGGCGAGATAATTTGTGTACGACTTTCTCGCAGTGAGTGAGAAAATTTGTAGCGCTGTGGAGAGGTGCTTTACGTAGAACGAGTACCAAAGATACATAAACAAGAGGGCTGCCTCTACAATTTGCAGTCCTTGTAGAGTTATTATTGCAATTCCTTTGGCGAGTAAGGAGTAAGGCCTCGAAACCATTTAAATATTTAACCACACAATGTCTTCAAAGCTAACTTGTAATTTCGACAAACTTGGATTGGCGTTTCCATTTTCCAGATTAATTATAATAAATGTCGCTTTCACTTGCATTATTGATTGCTGGGCGCAACCAGCCATCAATACTTCATGGAAATATGACAATTTCCCACAATTTCAGACCGCAGTGCGTTCATTTGTTCTCCCCGGCTGTATGAAGGGCGCTGTGGAAGCCTTAAAAGTTAATTAAGACATTTTAAAAGTGGCGGCTAAAAACGATTTTTTAATTGCAAGTTTCGAGTGTATAATTATTGGTTGGCCATTCGATAGGTTAGCCGCCTATGCTGCGAGTGGTGCCCTGTTATATAACCTATATTTAAATGGCCGACAGACTGGCTGCTTATGGCCGTAGTGCGTGGCCTATGGGCATAAAAATTAAGTTATTAAATGAATATGTATGGTTGTTTTTGTAGAGACTCCATATTAGTGGTCTATGGATGTAATTAGGTGTGATTGACAACGATAGTTACACATTTCGTGAGAGTTGAGAAAGAGATTGGTGGAAAGGTGAAAATTTCAAACTTAAAAGATTTACATTTTTCATATCTAATGATGTGTCAGGAGTTGAAAGGAGATTTGAATTCAGACTAAGATGTGTCTATTTAGATATGCCTATTTGGCCAGTACTTATCCGGTACTTATCATTTGTCAAAAGTTGAAAGGAGATTTAAATTCAGATTAAGATTTGTCTATTTAGATATGTTTATTTACCTAATACTTAACTGGAAATTTAAATAATGCAAGGAGATTTAATTTCAGACTAAGATGTGTCTATTTAGCCAGTTCTTTTCTCGGAATTTAAATCGAGCTCGTACACATCATTGCTGTCTCCAATGATCTGCATAGTTTAATTTGGAATGTTACACAGTTGGCAAATAAATTGTCATTATTCAAAATGCAAAATAATGGATTTAATTTGATTTAAGTCTGGTGTAGGTAGAAGCATATGCTTCCAATTGATAAACAATCCTAAAAATGCTAAGCCATTTGCGCTCATCATTTACCGTTTTCCCCTTTTACACAACTTCATTTTCATATCACATTAACGGGCTATGTACCGACAAAATAAAAAGCAGCAACAACACAAAAATTAATAACAAATGTCTGAGCTGCAGACATATATCATTAGAAATTGATGACGCATGTCGCGTGCAACTGCAACTGCAACTGCAACTCTCCCCCCAAAACTTGACTCCTCTCCGCGGCTCTCAGATGGTGCAGTAGCACCAGCGACGATTGCATGTAACGCTCACCTTAACAACAACAACAACAACAACAACAACAATAGCAGCAGCAACAGAGACAACCCTTTAACAACAACTTTCCATCCAACACAAACGACTTAAAAGTGGAAACGAATGTTTACATGTTTATTTGTATAAACGTACGCATGAGTGTGTGTTGTAATTAATTAGTCTTTCATAAAGAGCACACAATTCTATAAATTATATTTCATTGCTTGGCATAAATGTCAGTGCCGTTGCCCCTCCTCCTCCTCCTCCCCCTCCTCCTCCTACATTTTCATCATCGTCCGCCTCCGCCCCATCCATCTCCCTAACAGCCTCATTGCTGATAGCAATTGGAGAATTGTTGCAAGCTACGCGCGACTGCGCATCACGTGTGCTGCACATTGTTTTCTGCAGCCCCATTATTAATTATTAGATAGTTTACAGCTTTTATTGTTATATTGAAGAGGCAGCAACTGCTGTGGCTATTTTGCCAATTGCATGTTTGCAGTGGCTCTTGCTTTTCCCTTTTTTCGTTTCAAACAAAACAACTCGGCGCTTTTGCACTTTGTATTTGTGTTATAACTGTTTATTAATTGTTTTCTTTTTTGCAAATATATTTAATTAATTGCTGTACTTTTTATAGACTATGCGCTAGCTAACATACATAGTTTGATTCTTGTGTAATTTTGATTTACAAAACGTTTACTTTGGGCAAAATGTTTGTTGGAGTGTTTAAAACGGAGTTCAGCATTGCTTTACAATCAATTCACAAAACTATACGAGTATAGTAGATGAATTAATGATTAGTCGTAGATTAGGAATTAGGAACAAATAGCACAACAACAAAAATACTTTTTGAAGCGATGTCAAGGTGTGGCAGCGAGCACTACTACACTTATTTAAATTAACTAATACTGTCGCACTTGCCAGCTAATAAACCATTCGCAGATCGTGCTGGGCCGCATCACATGCAACATATGATGTTGCAGCAACATATGCTTAGCTACACTAACTGAAAGCATTAATAGGAATAAACTAAAACTACTTACATACTTGTATTACATTTTATGTGTTGATTGCGGGTTATGTACAAAAGGGGTTTGGGTTTGTGTTTGGCGCTGGAACATCGGATCTCTTCTATTGCACATAAATCTCAACGGCGACAAAATACAGAGAATACTCAAGTCCATATTGCACATGATTTGATTAGAATATTGAAAGATACATCAAAAGCTTTCGACCTGGCTTCAGTGATACAATTTAGAGTACTTCAAAGCTATTTTCCATTCGTTCATTATTTTAAGAGTCGACACAGAAAGTGTTCAGTACTCAACAAAGAAGAAACACAATGGAAATTCTGCGAATCTCCAAAGAAGGGCTTTTTACTAGATCAGAGAACTACAAGTAGATCAGACACGCTGACTAATGTGATTCGATTTTCTCAAACTTATACTTATGTTTAACGAAAAAGGATATGAACAGCCCGTTCTATTTAAAAGCCTTAACGTTGTATCCATTGCACTCTTTACAAATATTATAAAACTGGGTTCCCGGATAGCTCGAAGTCGATTCATTAGTATCTTATTTATTGGAGGCTTCCATTTGTAAAAGTCTAGACCAAATATGGACAACATGAGACTCTGAGCACAACAGCTGGGTCACCTATAAGTATATTTTATCTAGAAGCTAGCATTTGCCTATGGACTGCACGAGGGTGGTGAGACAAGGGTTGGCGTCAGCTCTGGCGTCTGCCGCGCCTGTTGGTGTTGTTGCAGTGGCAGGGGGGAAGGCGGCGACGCCTGATGCTGCGGCACTTGATACGGACTGAAGCGCTGGGGATAATGCGCCGGATGCAGATGCGTCTTGATGCGCAAGTCTGGGGAGGGAGAGCCACACGACGAGGTGGGAGTGGCGGGGGCGGCAGGCGGCGAGGCCAAGACAATGGGCTGGGCATTTGTTGTTGTTGGCGGAGCTGCACTCACTGCTGGAGGCGGCGGTGGAGGTGGTGTCCGATTGGCTCCTACAGCCGCCGCTGCCGCTGCTGCAAAGGCCGCCTGTTGATTAGCACTGGCCAGAAAGCCAGCGGTCAACTGCGGCCACTGCTGCTGCCACATGCCTAGCTGAAAGGCGCTCAGAGCTGGCGGCGCTGGGGCTGCTCGCTGATAAAGGTGTGGGAGCAACATATCCGTGTATGGAGATCGTCCAAACATTTGCAGATGCTGACGCGCCTTCTCCAGGAAAGCGAGCGAAGCGGCGTCGGCTTCTTGGGGGGAGAGCTGGGCCATCAGTGGATCGGGAAAGAAGCGCAGCGGAGCGCGCATATGCTGATCGAAAAAAAACGAGTCCATGGGATCTCTGAAAAAAACCAAATCGAAAAGGAAATACCATAAATAACTTTGAAATATTTATCAGTACAAATAAAAACTATACATTGCGAAGTGCTAGACATTAATGTGAGTTAAGGGCCTTCCATTTATATTAAAACAGTATTAATTTTTAAAAGAAAAGTTTAAATAGCTGAAGTTTTGCCTATAGCCTTGTTAAGAAATCAAAAAACTATTCGTGGTACAATTATGTACATATATTTTTATTTATTTTGCAAATTTTGTTGTTGCGTACGTGATGTTGCTGCAACATTTCGTAATGTTGTCGAGGCTAAGAGTTATGCTCGTACATTGCTACAGATATTTAGATGTTGCGGCCAAGGCAGAACATCAAACAGCAATAACATAATTACGTTGAAAGTAACTGCCAATTGCCGACACTAAACAATGCCAGCAACAGCGCCAGCAATAACACCCAACAACAGCAACAACAGCAACAACAGCAACAACAACAACAACATGTAAGAAGCAAAAGGCAACAGCAACATTCACTCATTATTTTCGTGTTTTCATTTCATGTACGAATCGGCTTCAAAGTTAAAAGCGCCGATCTGTAATTTACGCCACTTAAGCCGCCGTGCCGACTTCGATGTTCATACTATATTGTTGTTGTTGTTGCTGCTGCTGCCGCTGCTGCTTGAGTTCTTGTTGTTGCTGTTGCTGTTGCCATTGCTTCTGGCTGCTGGTTGCCGTTGCTGTTGGTGTTGCTGTTGCCTTGCTGTCTTAATAGTCGACGCCGCCTTTCGCGCACTCGCAACACTTTGTCGAAATGTCGAAAAAAGGGCACTGGAGGGAGTATCAGTTGCAATGCGAGCCCAGTATCATGTTGGAGGCTCGCATCCTGGCGGCACCTGCGTGCCTCCGCCCTGCAACATGTTGCTGATGCTTCTTCTTCTTCTTCTTCTGCCTCTGATATTACTGTTGTGATGCGTGCCAGTTTTTCTTCTTTTTTTTTGCTTTTTGCCAAATCAAGTTGCTGCAAATGAGGCAGCATAATATGTTTCATAATTGCTAAGGATTTCCCTTCCTGCACACCATCATGCCATCAGGAGGTGGATAAAGAGTCTAAGCATTTTGGAAAGTTCAACATGTTTTTGTTCAATTTTCAAGTTATTATTTACCAACTTTAAATTGTATTTGCAAAGAATAAAAAACAAGAAGAGCAACATATAAGTTCGAGGACTTTAACGCCTCCACATGTGTACGTCGCAGTCTTTAAGACTCGCAGTTTTTCCAGAAATGTCTGAGGTACGTATTGGTCTTTAATGTATAGTATTGTGGGAATGGGTCCGGCAACGTAGTGCCAATAGCCCACCAATTTATGGAGAATAGATGAAATGAAGGAGTCTAGAGAAGAAGTCGAAAAGAAGATGTGAAAAAGGCGAAAAGACTAAACGACGATGTATAGCAATTTTCCCGTAATGCAAATTCATATCATTTGAATTGAAACTATATTAAAACTAATTAAATTGGGCCTTGGATCTTTTTATTCCACTCTAAGTATTCCAGGCCTCACAGCATGTACATACAAACACACTCTAAAGTTGTGGCACTTGCAAATTTCCCTGAGAAACCGATATTGGCAGAATTTGGAATGGAAATTAAGTGAACGATCAGTCATGAACCATGTTGGGAACCGCAGTCCCCTGTCCACCACAGAAGTTCGGATTCGAGGCATGCACCGAGCTCGACCTATTGCTTTTTCACTTGATATGCATTTGTGAGATGAAGAAATACATTGGAAACACATAAGTAGGCCCGGCAGTGAGTGTTGCTGTTGCCACTCCTAATTGAAGTTGCCGCGTGGCTTGCAACACTTTCACACATTTTCGCTAATCAGAAGTAGTGCTGACACTTGAGCTACTGTACGGTTTTTACGGCACATCAGGTCATCGTAAATTGGGCCGTAAATCAAGGGCGTGCCATAAAAGCTGCAGAACTGTGCAGTCGTAAAAGCAAAAAACAAACACGGAAACTACTTACACGGCCCTTACACGGACTACTACCATAAATGAGTGCTTCTTCTTGAATCTTCACTTACCTATCAAAGTCAGTCAGACGCGACGAATCACGAAATCCTTTTGCGAACGGATTTGAATCGATTTTCAATTTTGTAATCAATTGATTCTGATAGGCCGTAACGGCCGTGAATACAGTCTCCGGGAAAACATAGGTTTTATGATCCATATCCTGCAGCTCCTTGGGACTGTTCGGGATGCTCTGGCCATGACTCAAACGCACCAAATGGATGCGTGGCTGATAGCGATGCATAGAATTGAGCACGACCTGCAAAAAATACAAATAAAATAAAAAGTATAGAATTTGCTCCTCTCTTTGTTGCTTATAAAAAATTTACAGCAATAAAAAGTAGACTGCATTTCTTTTGACTGAAGCGACGGCGACGGCGACGGCGAAGGCGACGGTTATGGCGACGTTTCTGCTGACAGAGCCGAGGAGCAAAGTCGGCAGCAACTTTTATGATGGCGATAAAAACTGGAGCAATGTGGCTGGCAAGCGGGATCGTAAAGAGCAAGGACTAACCAGACAAGAGATAGCCGCGATAATACATATGTATGTACATGCACATATACTCCTGCATATGCACATACTGCCTATGTACAAGTGTGTGTGTGTGTGTGTGTGTGTGTGTTTATGTGGCGGCAGGTTGTTTGTGTTGGTCACGTTTGTAGCTGCTCCGCTTTTGCCACCAAATTGCCAACAATTTTCATTCATTTTTGTGCGTGCGCTGAAAAATTTGCATATGCGCCAACGTGCAACGTGTACGGTATGTACGGGTATGTGTGTTTAGTTCTGTCTGCCCTGGCAGCCCTGGCAACGGCAATTGCCGCGTCTCCGTCGTGCTAAAACAATGCCAGCCAGCCGCCATTTTTATGTACGAGTCGTTGTTGTTACAATATTCATAAATGCATTTCAGATGCCTGCACCACGCGGGCTCCAAACGAGGAAACATTTGCAATGTTTCCAGCAACATGTTGTTGGAACATGTCCTTGAGTCTGTTCTCAGCATCATTTAAAGAACTATTTATAGTACACACATATACATCCATCTAAATTCTACCCGAGTTTCATTTTTATCACGAGTTCAATTGATGTCCATAAAAGAATTATCAGTTAAAACAATCAACAACTCTCTAATGCTTACATCTATCCCAGAAGCATTGAAGGAGCATGGTGAAGCATTTCTGATTTTACACACTCCCAGCACATTTATGGATGCAAAGCTTGTGCTAGTTTCGAATTTAATTTAGATCAGAAGAAGCTGCTTCGTTTCCCAAACGAAGAAACATTTCAAACGTTTCCAGCAACATGTTGTAGAAACATGTCTTGGAGTCTGTTCTCAGCATCATTTGACGAACTATTTGTACGAATATACATCCATCTAAATTCTAGCCAAGTTTCATTTTTATCACAAGTTCACTTGATGTCCATTAGACAAATATCAATTTAAGCTATCAACAATTCTCTAATCCTTACATCGATCCCACTTCAAAGCACTTTCTTTCTAGGTTGATGTCCTTGGTGAAGCATTTCTAATTTAATCACATTAATGGGGGCAAATACTTTTGTTATGTTTGAATTTAATGGGTGGATGCATCTGCTTCCTTTCTTTTTGCGCCGATCGTTCCTAAGACAGATATACACGCATAAAATATTGATGCTATGTCTTGTGATAAACTTTGCCTGCGTATGAATGAGGCAAGTTTTTAAAAAGAAATGATCAAAAATGATGTTGATTCTTGCACCGTTTTTAAGTTTTTGACCAACAAATTTCCAATTAAATAATAAAAGCAATAAAATTGTTGCTTTAAATTCAATAAGTTGAAATTGTATATTATTAAAACAAATAAGAGAAACAAACTTGATGGCTCGTAGTAGGAATAGGGAATAATTCCTGAAACGCCTGGTAAAACATAAAACCGGAAATTTAATCGATAATTCCTAAGAAATTCTCGTGGTGAAAATGCAAAGCTTCCAGAACTAAAAGCTCATAGTTTGTGAGGTTCATATAACAGCAAAAAAATACATTCCAAATATAGCCCAGCCCAGCAATCCTTCGCCAACTCACCTGTCCACTCTTATCCATTTCGTTATTCGTCAACTTCACCTTCTCGAAGGAGACGACCTGCTTGCGCAAAGCTTCGGGACTGATGGGGCTGTCGGGATGTGCATAAATTCGGGCGGGGGGCGGCGGGTCCGCCTTTCCCGCCACCAGCCACGAGCTGCGATGGTAGGCGTAGCGATATCGACGCGAGTCCAGGGGCACTACGTCCAGCAGGACGGCATAGCGATCGGGTGGTTGTATCTGACGCAACGGCCCAGAGAAGCTGACACGCACAGTGGGAAACATGCGCCTGAAAGTAGACCAAAAGGGAATGTTAGAAGTAGTAAGCAGAGAGAACCAAAAAGAAATCATGAGCTATTTTTTATTGCCCTCCATTGTGAGTGAGTGGCTCTAGTATGTGCGTGTGTGAGTGTGTGTGTGTGTGTGTGTGTGTGTATGTGTGGTATGTGTGTGGACGTGGTATGTAAATAAGACGCATATTTAATTTTATGACTTTTAGCACGTTTTTGACACATTTCCGCGACGTCGTTGTACGTGTAGTTGTAGTGCCGTGGGCTTAGATTTACTGCCGCCCGACCTTGCACCTCATAATGCCAGCACTAGCACCACCAACAACAACAACCACTACAACCACAACCACAATCAGAACCATGTGCTTGCGCTGTAAGTGTAAACGACGCTAATGACCAAGCCCAGTTTGTGTCATTTGTCTTGAGGTTTTTTATTTGGCTCTAGGCCATAATGTTGACGGTGGACTGTTTGCGGGCCTTTGCTGTGGCCCCCCTCTCAGCTGGCTTGTATACGAATGTTACAACATTTGTTATAATAACATTATAATTAACAACATGGCATGCTAAATAAGGGAACAGTGAGCGAAATGTACAAAAACAATCCTCCTTCCAATGAATGTTACTATCGTCGCATTCTGACACAAGTTTCATGCTTTTTCCTATTCTTATGTTTTTATCCCCTTGCTAGTGCATGTAACAGGCAGAGGGAAGCCTCTAATTTATCAGCATAAAGGGATACATCGGTCTTATCATTTCCTGTATTTTCTTTTGCCATGTATTGTTAAAATGTTTAATTCTCTCTTATGACTGTTACAAGCAAAGCAATTTATAAGAATGTTGCCTACGAAGCCCCAGAAATTTACTTTAACATTCAATTACCAGTTTATATATACTGCTATAATAATAATAGAAACATACTACACACATCATCACCTCGTTCAATTAATAATTTAACTTTTAATGAATTAAGTCAAGCGTGAAAATCTTATTTGCAGAATTGTTGAAGACTTGTGCTTAACCAAATAATAAACTGTATTGATAGGCATGCTAGGAGTACTACTTATTTAATTACAACTGGTTGAACACATAGGTTGACGTTACCAACAAATCTAGAACAATATTGAATAATTGATGTCACACTCATTTCTTCAATCGTTGGTGGCCTGTATTAAGTATTAATCTTTACAGTATTTCTGGCACTCTTCTCTTTTCTTCTCATTTGTTACTATATGCTATAGGAATAGTTATGCTGTTCTCGCTAGTTATCTGGTAGTATGGTAAATATATAATAATCAGCCACTTTCGGAATTTTTAAAGGTCAACAAGACACAGGGCTTGGTGCATGCCACAATTAGCGGCATTGTAGGCAACATTTAACGAGTGTTGCTTATCGCATCGCTGACATCTGCAGAGTGTAGAATGCACAGAAAATGGCAGCCAACTAACCAACTAACGAAGCAAGCCAACAAACAACTAAACACCGGACGGGGCGATACATTCATCATAACTTAATGCTAGGCTGCAGTCAAGCTTGACAGAGGAAGCAAAGAACAGCTCGGACTCGACACTTTAAACGGCAGCCCTTTTTGGTTGTCCAATTGAATTTCGCAGCGCACCAAATGTTGATAACACCGGAAGTTGCTGGCAAGACCCAATGTTAACACGTTCCTTCGATGTTCGTCGTCGACTAATGTATCCATAAAAGTGTGAAAAGAAAACCTCGCATTCACCCACCCACTGCTATTTGCTATGCAACGCCCTGCCACGCCCTGTTTCGAATACTACACCAACACCAACGCGAACGCCCCCTCCATCGCCATCGCCATCGCCACTGCCCCTGCCCCTGCCTTTCGTGGTTTTCCTGCTTTCCTGTTTTTCCGCTTCCCCGCGCCCCTGGCGTTCTAATGCGGAGCCGCAACTGTTTGCCATCGCTTGCGGAAATGCCGTAAATCATATTTAACATTTACATACATTTTATGAGCGCAGTCGGCGTCTCGGTCGACGTCAACTGCGGCCTCAGACTCAGTCGCCGCCGGCGAATTCTGTGGTGTGAACGCTGACCGCTCGCCACTGACCAGCTCCGGCTCCAGCACCAGCACCAGCTCCAGCTCCGCTGTGTGGGCGTTTCGCATAACGCAATGGCCGACACTCAGTTAGCCATTCAGTCAGCCATTCAGTCAGTCAGTCGGTCGGTCAGTTTTTACTGCAGCCACGGCCACGTAGTTTTCTTCTTTTCATTTTTTTGTGCTCTAGAAAGTAAGTGTGGATTTTATGTATTTGTTTATGGGAAAATTAGGGAAATGGCTTTTACTCATTTTTACTATGGCGTTTGCGGCGCGCCATTTGCTCGCTGGCATTTCGTTAGGTGCAAAAGGTTACAATTATGAAGTTTACACACCGTTTGCCAAGGGCTGCTAGAAGAAATACTGTGCCCAGGTGGGGGGAGTATTCTAGGGCTGGGCAATAAAACCAAAATCTTGGCAACACTACAATGGAGGATATGAGGGAAGGGTTGAGTATTATGTATTCTCGATTTGACACGAAATTCTTTAATTGATTTCCCTGGACACACAAACAGGCAGATAAGGTATTATCAACCAATACAACCTTTGAAACAGCGTTTATATTTTAAAGTAAAGGTTAAAGTAAAGTAAAATCATTCTAAATGTAGAACCAAAACACAATTGGATCTGTTCTGTATATCAACTATATCCGATTGGTGCTTATGTATCCTCACGACAAGATTATTAGATTAGTCGCAATGGGTCAATTGTAAAGGAAGCTCAATATATTTTTTTATCTCTGCCAAAGAACAGTCTATTTTAAGAATCATGGAAACATACACAAATAATAGTAGTAAATTAATATTCATTCAACTATAAAAAGAGTTAAAACAATGAACAATTAAAAATACAAAATTATAAAAATTCTTTAGAAAGAGTAGAGATTTTAAACTGCACCTATTAAAATAACATATATTTATATTAAAATATTTAAAATATTTTATTCTGTCGTTAGGAAATTCCGTACACTTGACCTCATCAAATTGACAGAGATGTAAATATTAATAGCTTTATACAACTTATTTCTAAACTACATATAAACATTATAAGTAATAGATTTAAAAGAAAAACCAGCCCGAAGGCCTTCGTTGGCTTTAGTTATATTTTTATACTCTGTACATGAAATGTACAAGAGTATATTAGGTTTGCGGGAGCTGAAAAATGTAACAGGCAGAAGGAGGCGTGGCAGACCCCACAAAGTATATATATTCTTGATCAGCATGACGAGACGAGTCGATCTAGCCCTGTCTGTCTGTCTGTCCGTCTGTCCGTCTGTCCGTCCGTATGAACACCTGGATCTCAGAGACTATAAGAGATAGAGACACCAAATTTTGCACAAAGATGCGTTATGTGTGTATTCTATACGAGTTTGTTTTATTTTTTTGATTTTCCCCCCCACTTCCCCCCTATGGGGGTTTTCCCGATTTTCCATTTGTATAATCGCCTATATCTCGGAGACTATAAGACCTAGGAACACCAAATTTTAGTCCCAGATGCCTTATGTGAATACGCAGAAAATGTATATTTTGGAATTCCCTTCCCTCCCCCCTCTACCCCGCAAATCGTAACTCCCGTAATTCTTGGAATTTCGAACTAAAATTTTGTAAATACCCCCAGTTAGTTATTATGTGTCCGTATGCCAAATTTCATTATGATAGACCGATTTAACAAGAAGTTATAGCCATAAATATATTTGCTGATGCAGCGCTGCTGCAGCGCTGCTCAAGCGCTGCCCGCGGCTGTTGTTGATGTTGCTGTTTGGTTGACTGCGAAAATGCTTACACAGACACGAATAGATGCGCATAGGCATACATACACTCACACAGACGCCATTGCTATGTAAATGTGCAATTATACACCCTTTACGTGAGTTCGAATACCGAGAGAGGTAAAATCGATCAAATTTTTTTTTTATTTTCTTAATTTTTTTTATTTTCTATAATTATTGTAAACATATGTACAGAGTATTTCAAAGTCGGGACACCCGACTTTAGCTTTTTTACTTGTTTGTTTATATGTATGTATCGAATTTTGTAATTTAGGATTAATTTAAATTTTCAAATGCTAAAATAAATAAATAATTAATTAGAGCCAAAAAGAGGAATAGGCTGATTACAATTATTACAAACATCCTACTATGTATTGCATTTTACGTGCAGTAGACATTACGACAATGTTTTAAATTGTAAATATGTTTTAATTATACTATACGTTAGTGTAGCATGAACATTCCAATCTATATGTTGTATTCTATTACCATTCGCTGTCAACCCAATATACTGTTGATTAAATATTAAATAATAATATGAAACGAATAAACGCGTGTAAACACAATCCTGCTCAAACGTGCTGCACATTTTTGTTTAAATTAAAAAAAAATTAATTTCAAAAACATATTTATAAATCAATTTGTTAGTTGAGTACAGGGAGAGTATTTTAGAGTTGGACTCACTCTAGTCTTGTATTACTTTTTTTTATTTTTATTATATAATTAAAAGACATTAACGATTTTCAACGATTTTTGAACTGCATGCTGGAGGGCCCCGTCCTTAAACATTTTTAAGTCATCTGAAGCCATAGAAGCTCATATATGTTAGACCAAGAATCTAGGAGCTCCACTGAGAATTCAAAATACCAAGCTATTGTGTATGTAAATATGAAATAGTCCTTTTTTATGAAGGATAACCATTTGATATTTGAATAAGCAATAAGCAAAACAGTTCATTGGATTGTACATCTATTTCATTGCCACAATAGTGCGATCATCGCTGATCTTTGAATGATTCACTAAGCAGTTTATTACAAAAGTAAGTATACTTTAATTAGCTACTGACAATTGGTGGAAAGAATGCGATATTCAAGTTTTGTTGGGGAAGTAGTTGCATCGCCAAGAGAGGCTTTTAATAACTGCCCTTGTAAACAGCTACCCTAACACTTTCACACCACTGCCAATTGATTCCCCGGCATTTCACGCATACGAGTCGGACATGTCCGGTGCTACTCAAATTCATTATCAACACCTTAGTTCCAGCAAATTGAGTTGCTTGGCCCCGGGTCGGGAATTTTGGGCAGCACATAGCACAGCACATTAAACACAAGTCCAAATTAATAAGCGCATATAAATGCAAATTAGCAGCGACTAAACTTGTAAAACAACCCTCTAACATTTAAACAACAACAAGAACAAAGCAAAAGCAGCTATGTAGGTATGTGTGTGTGTACATCGACGACCCATGGTGATCTTATCAGCTCGATAAGAGAGTCTCGCATTTGCTGCAAATGAAGCGCAGGCAGTCCATGGGCAGAACCATCTAGTACACAGAGAGAAAATCCAACAGAACGGATGCAAGCAAGGCGATGCAGTTTATGCCGTTCCAGAGTCAAGAAAGCAAATGCGATTCACGATAAAAATCATGACATATTTAATCATTTTATAATGTAAAACTAACTAATAAATAATCAAGTATGAGGAAAATCCATTTTTATTATTTATTATTAGTATTATTTCTTTTCTTCAATGCCATTAAGAGCAAATTCTTTTTTCGTTCTAATAATTCTTTGTATATTTTTTATTATAAACTTGTCAAAAACTAACCAGTATATAGAACATATGAAAAACTCCCTTTAGCCACAGAGCTCCTAAAGTGACTAGTACTTTAAAATAAAGGAAATTCCACTTGTTGCACTAGGAAGTTATAAACAGTACATAAATTAAATAAAATAAACTCAACAGGCAGATCCTATCATTATTTATTTTATATTACTCTTAAAAACCTGAGTTGCGAAATCTCATTTAAAAGTTGGAAACGCAGTGATTGCCCCGAAAGAGGTTTAGAGCCATTGTTTGATTTACAAATTAGGCTTTTTATTTGATGTTGCTTAATTTGGAACTATTTATTTGGAGTTTATACCCCAAAATTTTCCTAGGTGTACAGACTACTTTCTATCTTTTTGGCCGGCCAGTTTATAGCTTCGCATTTGCTTTTTATTATTTTATTAATTCATAATTTGGTAAGACTCAAGCACGCCAAGTGCCATCCGAGGCCTCCGAGCCCTCCCTGCCCTGGCCCGGCCGAAACAATACAGGGTGTGCTAATGCGGTTGTTAACTGCTGTAGCGGTTTCGACGGTGGAAGCGACGGCAGCGGCGGTTTCTTCTTTTGCTCGATAGCCTCGTTTTGCATAATTTCAGGCCTGCACCTTTCCAGAAGGGGATTAACTTGTTTTCGTGAGCGACATTTCATTGTTGCTGTTGTTGTTGTTGTTGTCGCCATGATAAATGCATATTTTTTATTAGTTCAGCTGCGGATCGAGCTATCGCGCCGCCCTCCCTTATTAGCCGCACAATGAAATATTAATGAAGTTGTGAAAATAAATACGTTTTTGGCAGGGCCCCAGGTTTTCATTTGTCAAAGTGGCTGACCAAGATGTGAAGACTTCTTTCTAAACGTAAACGTAATCGTAAATATCCGAAGCAAAACGTCAACAATTCTCTCCCTCTTGGCTAGCCTGAAAATTGCGATTCCACGGTCCAGTCCGCTACTGTGTGCGCTCTGGAGAATTTCTTAATTTGCGTGAACAAGCTGGTGCCCGATCCATATACTCTTCAACCGTTGCATATAGTACATCTCACATGTTGCTGCGGCTCGCTATCAAAGCCGACGCGGCATCCGCTCAGCAGCAATGTTGACAAACATTTGCTGCCTGATGCTGGCCGCCCGTTGCGCCGGAAAACAATTAAACGCCTACAACTGTAGTGCGATGTTGTCCATTGTCTTATCGACATGCCCGAAACCGCTGACAGCGTGACAAAATCACAGACCACGTGATATTTTATCTCAATGACCGCAAAAATGGTGCGACAAAAGGCCGACTTCATGCCGTTTCGGGTCCGCAGCAACAGGTAAGAACTACAACTATGGCTTTTCCGTATTGTATTCCTCTCATTTCTTTATTGTTTTTGGATTCTCATTGTCTCGGCAATAAATCATATATGGGCAGCAACAGCAGCACCAACATTTTAAAGAAATGCTAGCTGTCGCGCCGCACTTTTTATGCCCTGGGTTTCATGGCAGCTACGCATGCGCATTTGCATGTTTCAGCAACATTTTCATGGCGGCGTCTAGCCAAATGCCTCCAAGCAGAGGTAGCCACAAAGACAACAACAACAACAACAACAACAGCAGCACCGATGGCTGGTCCAAGTTTCGTGTAAATTGCGTTTTATGTGCCGTGGGCGTAGCAACAGTAGTCCGCTTATTTAGTGGCTTGAATGGCCCAGGTGGAGGTGTCAGTTCTAGGCGAAAAGCGCCGGAGGCGTTGCTGCACAGACTGTTCTGTATGTTGGATGTATTCTGAAACTATTTTCTCATAAACGCATAAACAGCACAGTAAAAAGGAACAGTTGTTAAATTGAAAAAGGGAATTATTTGTCAGTCAGAAAAGCTAGATTTCTCTAGCAGAACCTTTTCCAAATGAAGAAAAAGTGTACATATAAATTGCAGAAGGGTTCCTCAGACTTGGATCATCTTATTGCCTTTTTTACAATTTTCATAATATTTCTAATACAGCACAATTGTTCTCACAAACATATTTGGAACATTTCTTGAAATCGTGACCAACACTTGCATATTGAAAGAAAAACATATCAATCCCACAAAAAGCGTCATTGAAGTAAGCAACCAATCCAATTTCTTTTAGTTGATATCTGCCGAAATACTATAGTTTGAGCACAGCAAATAGATTATATCCTTCCATTCTATTTGCTGATCTAACTTTGCTTCACATGAACCCTTTCGTGAGTTGTGTTCTAATTATAATCTCTTTTCACTCAACATATCCTTCGCACACTCCATTAAGACTATTTAACCATTAATGTACTTGCAACTTCATTCGGACAGTCTCTAATCCTGTCTTACTCTACTACTTGTTTCACTTGTTGAATTTTATTTTAACTTATACAATTTAATATATTGAATTCTTTTGAATACTCAATATTTTTTTCTTTTCTTCTTATTATTACTTTGTATCTACAGTGTTCTTTATCTTGCAAAATTGGCAGTTCTATGTTAACCATAAATAAATTAATTAAAATAGAAATTCCTCTCTGGTAATATATATATATTAAAATTTTTCGTTTATTTTGCATAGACACGCCCAGCCACATCTCAGCACTTTAAATAATATCAGTCAAAAGTGGGATACACTGAGCCTTAGTACCTAATGCCGATGCATTTAATCGCTGACGACGCCGCCAAATGACGTGCTGACATAGATTCGTATCAGCAGGAGAATGTGGATGTGAATGCGATTGCGAATGGGGATGTGAATGCGAATGAGAATGTGAATGGGAATGTGAATGCTCGAACAAGTGCTTTGTTGCATGTGTCGCCCCGACTCGCACAAAAGTAAATAAGCCCAGTAGGAGGAACAGGAGCGACAGGACGTTGCTATCATTTGACTAATTACGGGGCAGCGGAGCAGCAGTATAAAAAGCAAAACAAAAAATTACAAAGCATGTTCAAAAAGCCAAAGGACATGCAAATGTGTTGTTAGCGCGGCAATCGGCAGCTATTACACTGCAATTTATACTTTGTCGACGTCCTCGTCGTCGTCGTCGTTTCTCCTGCAGTTGTTGTTGTCATCGCTGCCAGTGAAAGGAGTAAATTTGTTAATGTGTTGTAAATGCGACGAAGCCCAGCCAGCCAGCCAGCCAGACAGCCAGGCAGGCAGGCAAGCAGGTAGGTAGGCCGAAGCACATGTGAGTGTTCCCCAAAAGGGTTAACAACATAAGCCAAACAAACAAACAAACAGAACAGAACTGAACTGAAACAACGAAACAAAAATAAAACAAACGCCAGAGAACAAAAACTAAAAACTCAATGCCCAACTGCCGCCCAGCGACTAATGCGCACTTCGCATGTCATCAACATAAAAGAACGGCTAAAACGCGATTCACAGTAGTATAGTATATATGTACATATATATACTCTATATATGGATGCAACAACGGAGGCAGGCAAGAAGGTAAGAACAGGGCTGAAGCGTTACAGAGCGGCTTGACATTTGTGGACCTTTAAAACACCGCCTATGGATCTCCATCAGCTGTAGTACAAACATCATTGTCGTAGTAATATAGTCATCGATCCGTGTTTTGGTAAACATATATCTGATGTCATTAAATCGGATGCCAATGGTGTCATAAAGGGTTTCAAAGTGTAGATGAAATCTTCAAGCTTTATTATAGTACTATGAAAAGTGTAGAATACCCTTCTTTATACCCTTCACTGATTAATTAGAGGGCATATGTATTGCCTTTGTTGCGTAAGATAATAAGACCACTTTCTATAGTTATTATATATTTTTTGTGTTATAATTTTTTAAGATGGAAATTGTTAAGTTTTATGAGAACTCTTGAATCCGCTATCATGCTTCTGGGACGATAGAACTCTGAAAACCTACTCTGGAGCAAACTCACAGTGTGTGAATCCTTCAATCCGCTCACATGTGTGTGTGTGTGTGTGTGTGTGTGTGTGTATGTGTGTTTCAATCACCACTCCTCCCACTGACATAAAGCTTCTATTTGTCATATACTTGTCAAATAAATACTGTTAAGGAATACACATGCTTTTCTAGCTGCAATATTTGCTTGTACTATATACTACTATATGTAAATAGTATAATATAGTAATATACATAGCAAAGTTATATAATATATACAATATATATAACAATAACTATATAATGTAACTATAATACAATATAACTATATAATATAGTAATATAATGTGGTAATATAAATCTAAATATATATATATAAAAATATACAAGTTTGGGTTTTCATGTCCAGAGAAAGCTTTTTCCCCAGTTAGGTAATTCCCCAGAAAAAGGTGTTTCTCCAGTTAGGAAGGGAAAAAGGGCATACACTGTAGGTTTGTGCAAAGGGTACAGATACAACTTCTATATATTATTAATGAATATGCTCGATTGAAGTTCAAATGGGATTGATCCCAATGTCACGTCATAGAAAACTGCTTTGTTGCACTTTCCAGCCCTGGTAGCTGTACAAAGACTCGAAATTTATTCTCCATGCCTGCCCCGAGAATTCTCATTCATATTCATTTACGCGACGTTCGCACGAAAATCGTCGCGCCATAATTTTGGAAGTCGCCGAGGCACAACAACAAAGAAATGATGCCAAAAACGAGTCGTTGAGTTGCGAATGAAAAGTCGTTTAGGCCGTCGCTATATACATACATACCTACAAACTATATGGCTGTGTTGCACATACTATGTCTGTGAGTGTGTGTGTGTGTGTGTGGCGGCTTTTAAGTTTTTGTGCCTCAACAGCTGACAACCGGCAGCGCCGTCTGTTTGCTTTTTTCTTTCGCTAATCGAAAATCGACGGCAGCACATTATTTCGATGCCTTGTCAATCAATTTTCTTACGCGATACTTGTAAATACTCCCCAGAAATGGTTGTTGTTGTTGTTGTAAATTGTTGTTGTTGTGGGGCGTGTGCTGCTGGCCATTGGAGGGGCGCGAACAGCGGGCCATGCTCTTATGTTCGTAATGGGAAACTAACCAAAAAGCTGTTGATATTTGCAGTTAAGATTGCCTTGGCCGGCGCTACTTTCGGGTGAAAGGCATATTAAAGTTTTATTGATAGTTCGAGAAGCTATGACGGCCGGCTTCTGAGTGCGTGATTGTGCCCCCATTTAATACTTATGATGATGACGAAGAGGCGGCGGCAAATGGCCGCTGGCAACATGTTGCTGACTCGCACTATGGGTTAATACAAGTAGTTATCGGAAATTACCGACAGCTGGATCTATGTACTTGTTGGAGGATAAACTAAATTCGAAAGCAGCTAACAGGAAGAAGGAAGTACATATACATCGAGAACTTTACAATCACAACAGCCGGAATAGAACATTTGACAGTAAAGAGTTTTGCTCAAGATTTTAAAGTTGCTGCTAAAGAAACGATGGGTGGAGAAATTATTCATAGTTCTAACATATTTCAGTTTCGATATCTTTCGACATCGTAACACAATTTTGTATCTATGAATAGTCGGTAAAATATATATATCGCAAGCTTATTTTTATTTGTTGGATGGGTGAGTTCGAAAATACGGCTATTCTCTTCCGTTTATTCAGTCGAACACGAGAGCCATTGCTCTGAAGTTATGTGATAAATATATGATTAAACTTCAACGATTCGAGACTAATTTTCATAGCTAAGCACGTGTTTTTTGTTTAATTTTTACAAGCAGACAGATTTTATTATTTTATTTATTATTCTTAGATATTTTATTATAAGAGGATTTGGTATAGAAACAAAAACTTCCTCGGCTTCAAACCATATTATTTCTTAAATATTTAGTTGCACTTTTAACCTCTGTATAACGGATGAGCCTTTAGTATGGGAACAGTCTTAATTCGTTTTTCGGGTCGTACACCCTTTAGTCTAATCGCGATCACTTCATCTACGAAGCAAGGTTCTCTGTGATTACTTCAACTTGTGAAGTTTTGGCACCCATTTGTACTTGGAAAGTTCCCCAATTAAATGCTGCATTATTATAAAAGGTAATATTTTTGAAATGTTTGTTAGATTAATTAATGCTGATATTGTACACCTTTTTATGTGTTATAATATAAGCTGAAACTTTATAATAACTTAAATAATACCCGCCCGCAATATTGCTGATGAACCGGCGGCAAAACTAAAATCAAGAAATTGCATTCACACAATCGAAATAAATCAACAATGGGATAATCTTCACTGATCGCTCGATCATCAGGGAGTGTGTATTTCCACGCATCCATGTTTATTGATCGCAAGATGGATTGAAGCATGTATCGTCCGCATAACGAAAACAACAACAATTGGTAGCAAATTTGTATTTGTCGTTATTTATATTTTCATGATTTGGAACCGTAATAATACTTGTAATCCTCTAGTTCCAAATAGTCATATTTAGATGTGACGTTCCCTTCAAGTCTATCAGGCCTCTCTCTACTACATTTAACAACATTTTCGCATTTTAACTTATTTCCCCAACAATCCCTTTCCACAATTTGAGCAAAAGTCCGTCAATCACTGATGTAAAAGTGCCCAAATGCTTTAAATCACACATTTTGAATATTTCCGGGAATTCGTCAATGAATCACGAACTCGACTTAGAATTCCGAGCAATTAGAATATGGCATAGATATCATCTAATGATTAATACCAATTTATCGCATATTCATACAAGTATATGCAATGTTACAGACATTAAAGGATACTGCTGGAATATACACCAGGATGTTCTTCGTGCCGTTTGACGTTTGCTGACGTTTCGTGTTCCCCATGGTGGCTAGTTTGAGGCCTTCTTTCTAGTGTTAAAGCCACTAACTGAAGGTATTTGCCGAATCAGGGTACAAAATTTTAAAACATATGGGAGTTATAGAAAAAACACGAATTGCGGGGGAGAGTACTAGAAAAAAGGCTCAAACTTGTCCTTTCTCGCTCTTCGGAGAATTTAGATACCAAATTTGGTTATTCTAGCTCTTATGCTTTCTGGAATCCTTGCGTTCATACAGACGGACGGACGGACGGACAGACGGACATGGTTATATTGGCTTCTCTTGTCATCCTGATCAAGAATATATATACTTCCACACCTCCTTCTGTCTGTTACATTCGCATAAAATAAGTACACCCTTTTACCCTTTGGCTACAGGGTATACAAACCTGAGCACGCCTATTCTGATTTCGGAGTACACTCTATTTGTTTATTTTAGTGCTCGCCGAACAATGATGAAATCAGAATTGAGTTGATAATGGGACTTCATGCATTTTCATTGTTCACTTATAGCCAGAGTATGATCATAGAATCATTGTGGAACTCACCTGCCCGACTTGGTGATGATCATTTCTGTGCCCAGCTCGTGGAACTTGTCCCACAGCTCCTTCGTCTCCAGATGGCATTGCACCGGCATGAGATCATCGCAGTTGCACGAGCCGAGAATTTTGGGCGTTGGCAGCTGGAAGCAGAGAGCGGAGAGCGGGATATGAAGGGGCATGCTTTTTAGTTGCGGACAGATCGTCGAATTGGATTTGTGCTAACTTTGTGGTGGCGTTTCGTTACCTGCGCAGGCTCCTCTGGCGACAGGCGTTCGTCTTCGGTGTTGGCAGGACTGTGCGAGGGCGGGGGCGGGGGCGGCGAGGGTGTTTCCGTGGCTGTTGCTCGGGAGGCAGCGACGGCTGCTGCTGCCGCTGCTGCTGCAGTGTGTGATGTGGCAGCAACACGCCCTCGATGGCTGCTTGATTTGCTGTGATTACTGTTGTTGTTGTTGGTACTGCAATTGTTGTTGTTGTTGTGATGATGATTGTGATGTTGGCGCTGCTTGTTTGGAGTTGCGTGGTGATGTTGTTGCTGCTGCCGTTGCTGTTGGAGCTGTTGCTGCTGCAGCTGTTGTTGTTGTTGCTGCTGTTGCTGATGCTGTTGTTGGGCGACACGCAACGCATGGCGCGCATGTTGCACAGATGCAGTTGTTGCCGCTTGTGTCAGCGCCGCCGGCGATTCCGAGTCACTGCAGTCGACAACATCAACATCAACGTCAACATCATCGTCGGCGTCGACATCGGCATCGGCATCGGCGTCTCCGTCTCCGTCGTGGTCCTGCGTGGAATAACGCTCCACAGATAGTGGGCCTAGAGCATTCGTCAAGAGCGCAAGGGACAGCGGGCGAGAGAGAAGAGCAGAGAGCGAGATGGAGACATTGAAGTGTTGTAAATGCATCGCGTGTTCTCAGATTGCATATGTAATTGGGTGTGGGTGTAGGTGTGGGTGGGTGTTGGTGTGCGTGTGTGTGTATGTGTATGTGAGAGGGAGTGGGAGTGGGGCGCCTACAACATGTTGCATGTGGCTGCTGCACTAATGAGTCGCAATTGCTGGCCGCACACACCCAATTAGGCCGCCAGATGCTTCCCAAAGTAGCTCCGCAGCAGTGCTGCCGCCTTTCCAGCATCCAGACACTCGTGTTATAAAAAAGGCTAAAAATTATATTTATTCTACGAAACTACTTCTGGGAAGGGGCTGAAAGCATTCGATTAAAATAATATGGTGAGGTCTTCTACACAAAACTAGTATTACGCGAAGTCATTAAATTCCTCAATTTAGTTGCAACTCTAGATATTTTTGGGCTATTCGCAATATTTTGGTAGGTCGTTCTAACCATTTGTTGTTTCTGAATGTTATTTTTCATATAAATATATGTATGAACTGCGTTTTAATATCATTCGTGAGAAGTGTAAAGTTTCAGGTTTGTAACACCCATAAGAAGGAATGGTAAAGCACATGTCCGTCGGTTTGTTCATCATTTTTGTCGAAGTCGACCATGTCAGATCTTTATATCATATGTATCAATATGATATAAAAAGGGCATTTTGTATATTTTTTTTTTTAAATATCCGAGCCAAATCGTTTATTTAGTAAGAATGATGTTAAAAGCAGACAAATTATTAATGGTTAAAGAGTTATTTCTAACGAATTAATTTTATAGAGTACACTATTTTAGACTGGGAATCCTATTTCAAGGAATCCCAAATCTAGGAATCATATTTGTAGTGAATGACTTGCTTTGTTCGTCTTTTCCACAATCCTTATTAGCTCTATAGTCGATTCTTAAACTTTCAAGCAGTAAAATAAGCAGAATTCCATGAGTGGCTCAATAAAGTCGAATCTGGCTGGAAAAGGCTGAGCTGACACCACTGTCTGGCCTGTCTGGCGATGACGACGACGACGCTGTCGACGACAGTTTGCGCGCAGATGCATTTTACAGATACGCGAAATTCAATTATTTGCTCAAAATGCAATTTTATATGTTAATTTGTATGTGTTGTTGTTGCATTTAATTTTTCGCGACTGCAGTTATCATGGCTGTTGGCATTGTTGTTGTCTTCGTTGTCGTTGTTGCTGTTGTTGTTGTGTTTGGCGCATTCACAGCCGACAGCTAATGAATTGAAACAGAGCAGCCTGCTAGAAGGGGGGTTGGGGTTGGGGGGGAGGCATCGACAGGTTGGATGCGGCCTACTCGTATCATTTAATGGATGCATCTGTATCTGCATCTGCCGTCGTATGTTTGCCAGCCTTCCAATTATGGCTTCTAAATAGTTGTGTGCATTTAAATAGGGTTTGCGCTTGTTGTTGTAGCTGGCTGTATGTTAATGTGAGCTTGTTATATATGCGTGTGCCTGTGTGTGTGTGAGTGTGTGTGTGTGTGAGTGTGTGTGAGTGTGTGTGTGTGTTAGTGTGTGTGTTAGTGTGTGTGTTAGTGTGTGTGTGTGCCTGCCATTTGGCACATTCAAATAGGCATTGATTATTTTATTGCCGCGCATTCGCTGCAATTATCAAGTCATCATGCATGCATGCATTGCCGTCAATATTTAATTTATTTACAAAAAATATTGTTTAATTAAAGTATGTACGAAAAAAATGCAATTGTGACAATTACACGAGCTTGTGCAACTTAGCACTGGAGCGGCATTTAAGGAAAGTCGTTGCTTCATTTCTGCAACCGAACTAAACAACTTTCAGTTAAAGCCCTTTTAAAACGCTGCTGTATATTCTACAATTACAACTTAACGTATAAATGCTATTAATGTCCACCTTCTGTAATGTTTTCAAGTTCATTGTTGTGCTTGTTTACTTTTCCGCAAATTTAATTGAATATTTGAATCAGGCTTTGAAGGGAAATCACAGGATCTTCTTCAAATTTAAAATAAACACTAGTTTTGGACATCGAAAATAGATACTAATTAGATATTTTCTGGACAAGAACAAATATTTTAATTTTATGGTGATTTTTTAAATGCTTAATAAAAATCTGTGCTATTTGCCGTGATCTTGAAACAAAACATATAATGCGGCCAAGTCGTTTCTTTTACGATGTTTTCTTTGAGTTCGTCTTCAATTGTTTAAACGATTTGTTGATGTCTTTATTGCGAATAATTGTATTAAATATATATATATATATTTTTTTTTTTATGTAAGTACCACAATACAGAGACCACAAAAAAGCACATCGAATAATACATTGAACTTTTAATCAAGTCTCATTTAATCGAGGCAGCGAATTAGAAATTCAAAATTGTATTTATAAAGCGCTGGAATAATGAGCTTCTGTCGAAAAGAAATGAAATAAAATTCTGCCACTTTTATATTTTTGGGAAATTGCTAAAGAAAATGTATGTTAAAGATTTCCAATTACGACCTTAGCGGGAAATGCAATTAAAAGTCTTTTCACACTCTTGAGCCTGTTGAAAGCTCGGCAATATGCAAAACCGAAATGATATTTTCCGACTTCAGATTGCGAATGTGTGCGTGCGAATACATATACATACTCATATATACACTCTATATTTTCGCATATGTAAATGGGAGTACTTGAGCATACGAAATGTGCTGTTGCGTCGTTTTGCAAGCCTCTATGGTCAGAAATGTGTCTGTGTGTGTGCGTGAGTGTGTGTGTGTGTGTGTGTGTGTGTGTGTGTGTGTGTGTGCGGGGAGTCCCGGGTGTGATGGGAGCTGTTTGGTGTCTGGGGGCAGCTAAGAGCTAGCAGCTAGCAGCGGGCGGGTCAATTACTTTACTCACTCAAACTCCTTTCCGATGGCTCGCGGCTTGAGGCGTTTCCGCCTCGCGCCATAATCGCAGCAATTGAGAAATCCGTGGCAAAGGAAATATTATGCTGATGATGGTGTTGATTATGCAGATGGCTGTTGTGGTGGTGGTTGCTATTGCTATTGATCTTGTTGTTGTTGTGGTTGTTGTTGTTAAGGTTATGGTTGTGGATGAGGCCAATGCCGTTGGCAATATTGGCTGTTGTTGTTGTTGTTGTTGTTGCTAACTGCTGCTGTAGCTTAGCTTTGAAATTTTGTGGAAGTTGTGGCTGCTGCTGTGACTTCGTACTGGCAGCGAGTTGATTGCTCAAAAGCATTTTCCTGCCTTTTTTATGTAGGTATTTTAATTTTTGGTTTTCGCTTAGCTATTTAAAAACAAACTGTTTCTTTCTGTTGTTGTCTGACGCACGAATTCGTTTTCATTGTAGGCACATCCTTTCTAAACAGTTTGGTTAGTCGAGTAATTCTTTCCAACTTAACGCGTTCACACATTTGCCTTCGCACACTCGACGTATTTTCCGAGCTATGCACTTTCGGCGTATGTTTTCGGGACTGTGTAAGTTTTTGGTGAAAAGCCGTGCGCGACGCCGAGAAAACCGCTTCACAGTCACGCAGCTGACCATTGAATGAATGGAGCAGTTGCTTGATTTGCTTTTTGCCGTGTAAACGCATTCGCAACAAGACTGTCAGATAGGCCCGCGGTGTGACCCACCAGCAAGCCAGAGGGGGAGCAGCGGGGCCAAAATTTGCGCACAGCTGATCTTACGAGGACTACGACGCTGACTACGAAGCTAACGACGACGACGACGACGACAGCGGCGTCGACTTTGGCGTTGGCGTTGGCGTTGAGCGGAAAAGCGCTCAGAGGCAACAAACTATGTGCGCGCAAGTTTTCAACATCAAGCGTCGAGCGTCGAGCGGCGTAACGCTATAAATAGCCTTGCGTCACGTAAGCTGCTGTGTCACGTAACACACTACAAGTGGACGGCTTGACGGCATGACGGCAACAACTTAACGGCCGAACACTAAACACTAAACAGAGCGGTAATGCGAACTACGAGAGTATTTCGTATTTCGTACTTCGAAGGCACTTTATGTTTTATTGTTGATGCGCGTCCACATTCGCATTCGCGCGGAATTCGTCGGAATACTGGGCGGCCAGCTTACACAGACGAGACTTTTTGGGGCCCCAGCGCAAAGTTCTCACGTAAGCTCGAAACGTAAGACGGAGGTAAAAGGTGCGGGCGTTTCTGCACAGAGGGTGCCATGGGCAGGGGCAACTACTACTACAACTACAGAAACAACTACAACTACAACAACAACAACAGCAGCTGCCGCTTATATGGTTAACCACAAGAAACAGACAATTATGATGAGCAATGAGCGTGCGAGTGAGACAGCAGTCTGGACAGCGAATTCCAATGCTACGAGTAGAGCAGAACATAACTCATTTGATTTTCCAATTCCAATTTGAAAACGAAAAATTCCCCCACACGCACACACACACCACACACATACACAAACCTAAAATTGAGCACTTTCCATAACGACTGCACGAGTGGGAATGAGATGGCCAGAATAGCAGGCGTCTGAGTTTTGAGTGCGAATATTGGTGTTGCTGTCTCACTTTCGCGAGCGCAAACAAGTTCATAAATTCGTCATTTTGTTTTTTCGGCTGTTGACAGTTGTGCGACGGGCGCCGTGCAACGGGCAGCTGCTATCGACATTGTTGTTGTGCCACTATGGTGTGTGTGTGCGTGAGAGAGTTTGTCATTATGTTTGGAGGGGGTGAGTTTCAACGGCTGTTTTTTTTGGTTTTGTCTTGTTCGAGTTTTATGCACTTTGTTTCACTCTCGTTTTGTAACACAACTCACCACGTTCCACTGGTTGGTTGTCCAATTTCATTCTCGTTGTGAGTGCATTTGAGCAGCGATTGAGTGGAACTTGTTAAGGAGACAGTTTTCACGAAATATAATGGTTGTGCATGATGAATAATGTTCAGGCAATTTTCAACTTGACTTGTTAAATTGAGTAATGGTTCAATGTCTATTAAAAATGGAAATTATCACTATAAATACATACATTATAGGTATACGATATATGAGATTTGAAAAAAGTAACACCAAATTTGTACTATGTATATACAACAAAAAAAAAAAAATGAACATCTACATTTAATTAATGTTCCAGATTATATCTCGCAAGTTAGTACAACTTGTCAATACATATCTCTTCAAAGCTTACGAATACTCATTAGCTCCCGGAAAAATAAAAGGAAATGTAGTACTTTCAAATATTTTTCCAATTTATTTTTTTATTTTTTGAATCCATCGATTGCCATAATTGTCTAGAGATCCTAAACTGGATCTTGTTTAAAAATGTGGCCTCTTTTTGAAGCCTCTATTTCAATTTAATTATTAAGTAAGTAGTCGGTTTTTCGGTAACCGAAATCCCTGCGTCCATGTGTATATGTATCCTTTGTCAGTTATTCGTTATCAGTATTACTGTATTAAATTAAAAAAAGTATATGTACTATTAATATACATTTGTATATGTAATATATGTACTATAATATTAAAATTTTACTGCATTAAGAGGGAATATATTTCAGCAATTGAAAGCCATGAGAACCAAACGTTCTTAAATCGGTCCCTAATGAAAAATTTAGGACCAAGAAAAGGCACATGAATGTACAATTTTGTACCTAACCCAGTTGCAATCGATTTTGATATATTTCGGACTAGGGAGAAAATTCTCAGGGCCACGGCCATATAGCAAAGTCTTCAATAGGCAGACAACTTATTTTCAACAAAAGTTGACTGCAAATATAGTGAAACAATGTGTGCTTAGTTCTACCCATATCTGGAAATTATAATTTACTGCACACTTCTCTCTGGTCCGTAGCCACAAGTACACCCACAGTTTACAGTTATCAGGAACTGTCTCGCCTCCCAACGAGAACATATATCATAATTGAATATCAGAACTTCCCACACGCACACGCCTCCTTCGTCGTCTCTCCCCTGGCCCGCCACTCCTATATATTATTGTACATATAATTTCGTGCATGTGTGTGCTCTGCCCTTCGATGTAAATGTTTTTAATTTAAATGTTTACTTAAAAGAAACAAAAAGAAAACGCCGAATGGAAAAAAAACAACATTCGACGATGGCGTGTGAACGCAGCAGAAAATTATAGCGTCGAGCAAAGTATCAGAGCACGAACATCCCGGCAGCCCATCAGCCCGGTAGGTCGGTAGCTCGGTGGAACGGTGCTTCGGCAGATTGGTGGCCAGCCATCTTGTTTCCCATTACTGGTGCCTGGCCTGCCTGGTGGGCCGCTTTTTTCACAATTCGTCAGCTGCGCCCATGCTCCAGAATTGTCGGCGCCGCCTCATCCTCGCTCTCGTCCTCGCTCTCGACCTCGTCCTCAGCGTCAGCGTCAGCGTCATCGCCATTGCCCTCGCCATAGTCGTCGGCGACGTCGTCGGCGCGGCGCGGCGCGTCGCGTCCTTTTTTCTGTGGTTTCATTTGCATGCGATTCGTGGTTGCCGCCTGGCGCGCCACACAATTGAGCACTAATGTTGATGTTGATGGTGGCTGGGCCGGGCTGGGCTCGACTGGCCTGGCCTGGGCTGGGCTGGGTCGGAGGCAGTGCCAGTGGCAGTGGCGGTGGCAAGCTTGCAAGGAGCCTGCTTGCAAGGGGAGGGTGCTGGTGGTTGCGGTGGTGTCGCTGCCTGTTTGTACGTGTTTGTTTGTTTGTTTGTTTGTTTGTTTTTTAAGGTTTGGGCACAGCCGCGCGTCGGTGACAATTTTTCAATGATTTGTTTCCTGTCTGTGCCCGCCTGCTGCCCGACGGCCCGGCTGACTGACTGCCTCGCTCCCTGGCTGCCTGGCTGCCTGGCTGCCTGTTATAGGCCTCATTTGCATATGCCACCATATTTGTGGCTTCAATTTTATTTCATTGTTTTTCACTTTGCGTTTGCACAGCGACAGTTTTTTGAGTGAGAAATGGCATTGTGTGTGCCTGTTTATTTTAATTTGATTGAATTAAATAAAAAGGGCGCTTTCTATCGTAAACTATTTCAGCGTCATTTGCGAGGCGTTACGGGACTAATGAAGTCATAGGCGTAGAAGAGACAAACCTATTTGAAATTCTAGAATGCATCTCAATATCTCTAACTAGGTATTGAAAACCTTTGATGGATCTGCTATGCCCCCTCTTTTGAGTTTCAAAATGTATTTACCAGATATATGGCTAGGCAAAAAATGTACTTTATGCTAAAAATAAAAGAGCAGTGGAAAATCCGGTCACACAAACAATAAGTGTGAAATGTTATTTAAAGATGGAAAATACTGGACCTCTTTGCCTTTCACGCACTCAATAATATGCAGCGCATCTCTATTTATCATTATTGTTGATCATTTCTTATTTATATTTGATTTAGACTTCGCAGATTCTAAACGAAATTACTTGCAACTTTTTAAATATTATTTTCTGATTTTTGGATTTTTTTCACCGACGAAAGCAATATATTTTATTTATTGATCATTTCTTATTGAGATTTGATTTAGACTTAGCTAATTCTAAACGAAATCACTTGCAACTATATCACTAGTGCTTTTTAAATATTATTTCCTGCTTTCATTTTCATCGCATTCGATGGATTGCGGCTTCTGTTAAAAAAAAAAAGAAGAGGAAAACGCAATTAAAAAATCGCATTGAATATAAATTACTAAGTTGAGAATGAAATGCTTACTTATTATTTACTACAAGTATATATTTATTTATTTATAAGCAATAATTGAATTTAAATATACTGAGAAATGAAAAAAGATCAATTGTTACACTCTATACAATAATACTTATATATATTATATATATTTCACCAAACTATGTTTTGCTTAATGTCTCAAAGTATTATGGAATCACAATTGTTGATTTGCACTCAACCCTTGTTACAAATAATGAAAATGTATCCTCTAAGCACATTGGTTACTATCTGAGTAGTATTTCTCGGTAATACCAAAACTAATCTGCCTTAAAATATTTCTTTCTGATACTTCATTACAGCAAAGCAAAATATTTGACAAAATAAAATATAGTATAAGCCAGAGAAAATTTGAAGTGGCCTGACAAGGCATCTTTGTCTTCAGCTTTGCAGTATTCCTCCATGGTCATGAATCTTCAACCTCAAACTATTCCCTAGTGCCTCTATATCTATATCAATCATATTTTATTTTTGATCTTAGTTTGGTCGGACGGTCGATATGGCGCTAGAACTGTTTGAGGATTAGTGATTGTAAATAACAGAAGCACAGACAGACAGACAGACGGACAGATTGCGATTTGGATTCGTCTCGTCATGCTACAAGTATAAGACGTGGTCTACCTTTCTTCCTTAGGGGTTTTGGAAGCTCGCACATCAAAAACAATATAGCCTTCAATTGTACAGTAGAGGGAATAAATATGGAGCAACATTATTGAAATTGTTTTGTTTTTCAATCGCAGCCATCTATGTGGAAATGGCAGGCGCCACAAAATTGCTGAACAGCCGCAGTCCAGCCACAGAATTTTGCCATCTATCCGGGATAAATGTGTCCTCCGAACAGGCGTTCACACGCGTTCACAACACGAATTCGAATCACATGAAATAGGAAATACTTCAAATTGCGAATTCTCTATTGGCCAAATTTGTTTACGCTTTGACAGGATTATGGGAGACACAAGCGTCCCCGCTCGACCCGGACAACTACATAGATGTTGTTGTTGTTGTTCTTGTTGTTGTTTTCGTATCTGCAACAAAAGAAAGCAAGCGCGGCTATTAGTTTTTATACGCCTGCCATGGCTGATTGTGTAGTTGTTGTTGCTTTCGGGAAAATTCACTATTTTTTCGCTTACGTGCGCTAAATGGGCAATAAGCGCAAAAGAAATAGAAGCTCGGTCGCATTGGCATAACTACATACTCGTGTATGGGAGTCAGGATGGCGCAAGGATATATCACTTTTATTGCTGCCGAAACCAGCAACATATGTTGCTTGTTTTGCCACGACTTGCCAGTTATTGTGGCATATAAATTGCGTAGCAAATTGTTTTGTTTTCTGTTTTCGTTTCTTCATTTGACTCTAATCCTTTTTCCGTGCTTCCCTATTGTTCGCTCCTGCTCCCCTTAGAGCTGCTGCTGCCAGCAGTGCGTGGGCATAATTGCAATCAGTTTGATTTTATTACTGCTCGGGCATTAGCAATATCCTTGACTAGAGCTGCGTTCCAGATTTTTATAAAAAAATTACGATATTATGCGTGGCATTGTCTAGAAAATGCCTGCATTTAGAGCCATTTCGCAATGCTCGCCAGGTGTGCTGGCCAAGGACGAGGGACACCTCAGCACACCACACGCCTTGCCAGCCTCACTCACATTTTCGTGCAAGTGCCACACGCCCGCGCCTAGAGATGAGCGCGTGACCAGATCACGAGCATGAACTCGCCTCAAAACTATGAGCTATGAATTTACTTAATTAAGAAATATACTTGAACTACAATATTGGATGGTAAGAGCAAGAGAAGCCCTTTAGTGTCTTGTACCGAAGTAAAGATCACATCCGCTTTTTAAGCAAAGCAAATTTATAATGGCCTGAAAAGGCATCTTTGTCTTCAGCTTTATAGTATTCCTCCATGAATTTTTATAATAGGAATAGGCATTTGATACGGAATGGTAATGGATGACTACGATCTTTTTAGCCGACTTAAAAAGACAGGAGGTTTTCAATCCGGCTGTATTTTTTGAAAATTTTTATGTTTGTTGCCTCAGAGCTTTCGACTGGATGAACCGATTTTTCTATTTGAAAGCTGGTCCGTGTGGTCCCATTTAAATTTGGTCCAGTTCCGACAATAGCATCCATGTGAAAATCATAAAAGTTAGCTTGGTTAATTTCCAATAGCCATCTTTACAGATATGTTGAGGTGCATTTTGAAACTACCTTAAACATAGTACTTCATTTAGTTCGAATATCTGACGATTCTCTTCTATCCTCGAAACATTATGTCACTTTAAATGACAAAAAAGGAATATTACTCGGAACATTTTTGTATTAGATGTGAATATTTTACTTGTTTATTTTTGAGAAGAACAGAATATTATTCTAATTGGCTTTTGATAACCGGTTGATGGTATAGTCGCGAATATAGAAATGTCAGGGCTTCCCAGGTATTTTTCTCATGGAATTTTTCACTTCTCGTGCTCATCTCTATTTCGGGCTGACCCAACAATAAGCAATGGCTGAATGGCAATTATCCTTGAGTGAGCATGTGAGCAGAATTCCAGAGCAAATCAATTATGTTTTGGCTCTGGTGCTTACTCCAAATAACGCCAGACACCATCGATACTAATCCTTGCTTTCATCTTGCTAGGGTTCTTTCATTGTTGTTGTTGTTGTTGTTGCTGTTGTTCTTGTTGTTGCTGTTGTTGTTGGGGGGCTGTAACGCACACTTGCCTAATTTGATTTCATTACCGCGCCCACAACTAAATCAAAATGCGCCCGAGCGTGAAGAGAGGCAGCCAGACAGATAGGCAGCCAGACAGCCAGACAGCCAGACGGCCAGACAGCCAGCCAGCTAGTTGCCGAGGGCCTCCAACTGACACCGAATGGGTTCTGTGTAGGGCGGAGCTGCTCTCGTTGCCGTCGATGCCGCACCGGAGCTTGATGCGAAAATTAATCGAATCGAGATCGCTGCAGATCGTCGCTAGCCTTCGCGCAGGGCAACGCCTTCGCCGTCCGCCCGTTTGGTTCCACTTCTAGGCTGCCGTTGACGCTACCCAGGCCTGCGTCCTCCACATCTCTACACATCCACATCTCCACATCCACTAGGCAGTCACTACTGAAAGCGTTGAAAACACTTTGTCGGCTCGTAGTCGCTTTTCTGATCTTGCGCCACAGATGCGTTGATAATATGGAAAAATTGCTGATGATGCTCGTGCCGACCATGGAGAGGTTCCTGTTGTCGGTTGACGATGTGCCGCTTTCTGCTCCTGCTCCTACTGCTGCTCCTACTGCTGCTGCTGCTGCCGATGTTGCTGACGATGTTGCACGCCCACAGCTCGCATTTGACATGCAAAGCTGTCGAGCTCTACAGTCGACTCTTGGTTCCACAAACATCATTAAACAATCGGTTAAGGAGGAATTCTATATAACGCATAACACAACAAACCACATTACATAAATTCTAGGCATTTGTTATTGACGAATACAAATTCTCTCTCTCTCTCTCTCTCTCTCTCTCTCTCTCTCTTGGTTGTAGTTGCACAACGAGTTCCAGGATTGACGAATGTGCTTCAAATAACTTAGATTGGACCATTACATCGCACTGACAGCCATTTTCAGCTTACGAGCACTCTTCACAATTTCTTGGGTTACTTTTCGTACGAATTACTAGAACGGCCCACTCTTAAAAAATTCCCTAACTATATTCCAACAACTTCTAAATACCAGGTGCTCTAAAAGACTAACTTAGTCCCAGTTTCTATTTTCATATTTGTATTGAGAAACAATACTCTCGATGTATAGAGAAATAACACTTCTATATTATTTATTTATTTTATGATTTACCCAAACGGAAAGAGATTATTATAGAAACGTTAAGTTTGCCCACAAAGTATTTAATTAATCGATCTATCCGTCTATACAAGCATTCGCCTATAATCCTAAAATTTGTAAAAGCTACGATACGCAATGTGACTTCTAGATTCATTTGTATCCAAGGAAGGGACCCTTTTATGTAATTTTCTTTGGATACACCTTTTCAGTGCCTCGCTAAAGATATTTTGTTGTAATTCCTGTAAATTCTGTAGCCAAGTTTTATGTAAATATCACAACTTTAACAGAAGATATATCCAAATCAATGAATTACAGGGTGTTTAAGAGACGACCACAATAATCAGAATATTAAGTATGGTATGTATTTGATGGGGTCTGTCACGCTTTCTCATGTATTTGACACACAATCGTACTAAACTAGGATATCCTTCGGGTACAGGGTATACAAAACAAAAACCCAAATTACAAGCCTAGTTACAAGAGTGACTTTCATATCTATTGTTTCTATAGCAGCTTGTTTTAATGGAGCTATATTATCTGTTAAAATAAATAAATAGCTAGCTGACCTCGCTATACCCGGACTTAGAGCCGAGATGATCAATTCTCTCTTGATGGTGGCTGCAAAGAGTTGATTTAAGTGAGGAGGGGAAGAAAGTGGGATAAGTTAGTTCGATTAACGGATGTGCGAAGCGTAATGAGTTGTGTGTCTATTGAGAATTTGAGGAAAAATGGGATAAGTTTCTTGTTCAAGGCACTGAAAAAGAAATAGGCTCTTAAAACGACAGGGATTCTACATAGTCTACCATAAAAAATGGAGAAACAAGCACTGTCCACGGTTAGCTGAAGTCGTAAAAAAGCTAAGAAGTCGAGATATGCTAGAAGAACAGCAAGATATTTAATTATTTGTGAATCGACTCAATCCGATCTTGAGAAGCTTCCATTTGATAATGGGATAAGCTGTCTATTAACAGATAGCGTGTGTTGGTTATATAAATAACTATTGAATAGGACTACCATGAGTTCTGATCTACCCATTACTTACTTGTAAGTGCTCTGGCAAGTTAAATGTTCAACCGAACCTACTTGGAGGCTGGATTTATGCTTCCATTGTGTGTCTCTCTAAGAGGAGATACCTTAGTACTCCCTTACAAGTCGTCACTGATCAGTAAGTTGATGTGTAAGTCAGTAAGTCAGCAAGCGGGGCTCTGTTCGGGAAATGCAGCCATTCATACCAATACTGGTATGTTGTTCTTGCTCTATTTTTCGGGAACATGATAGCTTCCTGTCATTGCAGCTTGGCAACTATTCCACGCCTTCGGGCCGCATCCAGACCACATCAAATGCCTTTCTGCTGTTCTAGCGACTGGCGCTCGTGCATCAGCAGTCAAGATTATGGCCAATGGACGACCGCAAAAAGCCGGCCACATCCTGCAGCGGCCAAGATCAAATGGCGGCCAATTGATCGAAATTGTTATTTGCACGCGGCGGCGGCAAGAAGAAAAAAAAACGAGCTCAATATAAACGTCAAAATTTATGATGGAACGAGGCGGCCGAGGAGGGGGGAGGGAGCTGGCAACAAATCAAGTTGCAATTGGAGCCAAGTTAATTGCATCAACTTGAAAGCTGCAAACTACTCCGACAACACAAACAATTCCAAAGATGAAAGAGCGCCGTGCTAGATGTTATGACAAATATCTGTTCAAACAGGCCGCTGCCGTTTTTAGATGCGACCACACAGACCACACGCACCATGAAAAGAAAACTCGACACATGAATGTGCCCTCATGCGTGAGCCACCCACACACGAATCACGAGTCAAGAATCCACAATAAAGAGCTCGCCCAAGAGCAAGACCAACTCCACAAGTCAACGCTTATTAAATATTAATAAATGGCCCCAAGCTGCTTTTGGGCAATCCAAGTCCAAGTCCAAATCCAAATCCAAATCGTGGCCGCCCAGCAAGTCAGCGGGGACAAAGAGTCTGCTTCACAAATGTCTCGCAAACAATGTCAACTGACTGACTGACTCTTTTCCCACTCTTCCAACTTCCCAATTTCCCCATTCTTTGTTTTCTTTTCTTTTTCTATTTCTAGTGAATGCCAATGGAACAGGTTGATTCGCTCAATAGGGAGAAGGAACTCTTGTCATTGTCGCTGTCAAAACTAGTCGCACCTTGCCGAGCACTATTGTGAGTTCGTGATTAATGCGATTTATATCGCGAGCCTTGTAATTTAGTTATAAGCAGAATCCTTCACCCTGCTGAAGGATCTCCTAACCGAGGGATCCTAGGAAACTGACTGCGTGTGCAGCGACGCGGCCTTCCACAAATGTGGGTTCGACATTTCCAAACAATAGACAGGCTGGAACCAGAAACAACAACAACAACCACAACTACAACGAGGAAGGTGCGTGAGGCGATCAAGGTGTGAAAAATCAGATGAGAAGCAGGCAGAGAGCGAGCAGAGAATTACGGAGCTAGGGAGTGTGGGTTCGATCTTATCATAAACGATCCCCGCACCGCGCTGTCTGTTCGCAGCGACGCTGATTTGTCTGGCTTTATACTTAAGATAGGGGGGAAAGAAAGAAATACTTTGATTCAATGGTGTTTGCTGGCTTCTCCATGGATAGGCCTGAGATTCTGATTGCTCAGCGGGTGCGCTAAAGGTGTGAGCTCATGTTGCGGGCTTCTTGGAAAGCATTGTAGGTGTCACCGTGTCTATATCCGTGGCCGGGTCGCAAGCCGACCCACAGTCCTGGTCGTGGTCTGGACATGCAATCAAGTCTACCGGGAACCAATCATTGCAGAGCGTCATAATTAATCACAAGGCGGCGTCATCGCCATAAGTACATACATGTACGACACTATATGTACTATGTACTCGCATATGTGTCGTTCTAATGGCTGATGGCTGATGGCTGATGGCCAAAGCACACGCGCGCCTGGAAATTGGCACGAGCAACCATAATAGAGCTGCACGCCATCTTGCAAAGTCCAATACTGAGCAGAAAAAGGGAAAACGCAAAAACGAACTTTACAATGCAATGGCGGCAAAGCAGACGACAATTACATGCAATGAGTGTTGCTTCGAAATATGTGTGCAATAAGAATAAACAAAACACGAGCGAAGGGCTTTGCGGCACACCGAACTCCATTTACTCTAACAGATGCCGAAATACCACGCTTGAATTTGGTTTCAATCTCAGATTGAACTTCAGCGGGCCATTTATTAGTTTTCACCATTTTCTAAGTAATTTCTGAAATATTAAATAACGATAGCAATTACACAAAGCATATCCAGGAAGAAGTTCAAACTTTGAATTGTGTAATTTCTTTTGACGCAAATAAAATGTGTGTAAATACTTTTGACAACTTATAGGCATCTCTTCTTTGTTCCAGTTGATTCTGCATAGATCAACCTACTTATTTGACAACAACAAGTTCCTATATTGGAATATGTAAAATAATGTGCGTAGTGCAAATACTTTTGACCACCTCTGTATAGTATAATACGCAATCGCTTCCTTATTCAGGTGCAGACATGATTTAGATTTAATTATAGATCATATGAGTTCCAACATCGTGTACAAAATGTTTCACCTGCAATTCACCTTTTGGCCACCTCCAAATTTATACAATACGTAGTCTGCTCTGGATTTTTTGCAAAGCATTAATTTATTCATCAATATCCATTTTGTCCCTATCAAAGTAATCCGCCTCAGATATAATGCACTTATGCCAGCGCTTCTTCCAATCCTCAAAGCACTTCTGAAATGCTCTTCGATTCTGACTTTATCTCATCAATTGTGGCAAAACAATCCTTTTTTATATTTTATTTGCATTTATTTTATTCTTGTATTCATTTTTTATTTATTTATTTATTAAGATTAGTTGCAAGTGCGACAAGATAATAAAATTAAAAATGATTTCATTAGCCTACTAATAAATAGTTTTAGTTACATTTTATTTATATATGCATTTAAAGTGTTTCGGTTCTTTCCATTATCGTCATAACTAGTACAAAAGTATTGCCTGCCGAATGTATTAGTGTTGGGATTGTGCTTTTTAATTTATTCTTACTTTATTTTAATTTAGTTTCATTGGCCTCTTCAGTTTTGGGAATAGGATAAAGTCGCAGGGAGCCAAATCTGGTGAATACGGTGTGGCTTTTGGCCAAAAATCACGAACAAGAATTGATGGGTTAGTTGGTGCATTATCGCAGAATGCAGAATCCATTATCCTTTTTTCACGCCAAGCGTTGCATTACTTCCTTGTAGTATTTCTTTTAACCATTGGACCTGTTGGCAAGAACCATGAGTTCTCCTTTTCTTTGAACAGACCTCGTGTTGGAGGAATTTGTACTCCCTGGTAGCACCGAGTTTATTATTTTCATGGCAGATTTGATTGTTTTATTACTATTTATAATATACTCGTATGTGGTACAATCCATAATGGAATAGATGAGCTCTGTCAAGCTAAACTGCCTGGCTAGGGTATGTGGAGGAAGTGAGCGGGCAATTGACTGAGCGCCGAACACACGCGTTGACATGCAACACGCGATGGGCTGCGCCATGTTGGACTAGCTTCGAACCCGGTCCTGGACCCACAGCCACAGCCACAGAGACTGCCGGAGCAACCTGCAATTGAAATTGCCAGCCAGCCTTGCCTTCGAAAACCTGTCAATGGAAAATTACATGGCAGAGGCCATGCGACAAAAGATGCAATCAGCGCGCACAAATTTCAGCGGAGCAAAAAAATGAGGGAAAGAAGTGAACAACGAATAGCTGAACTTGTTGGTATGGGCGGACAGCTCTGCCACGCCCCCTGTGCATTGCAATTAGCCATGGCTAAGATCGTGCGCGACATTTTCTGTTCAGTTTTCGATTTAGGTTCGCTTTGTTGCTGCTCAGTCCACACAAAATGAAGCTCTAAACTTTAACAAATTCACGCGAGTCATTCAATTTTAACAGCTGTTGTTGTTGCAACTATTATTGTTGTTGTTGCAGCCCACGCAGCGCCGATTGACAATTTTGTTACTGTCGCTCTATGTAATTAGACCTGCAAGAGTGTGTATTTGGATAATTCACCCTTTTTTAGTTGGAGAGGAAGTACGAAACTACAGAGTACCCCTACACACGAGCATAGTCGAATGTCGGTCCGCGTTGGCGATGAGTTTTTTGCCAACACTTTTACATGCAATCTTTTTTTTTTTTTTATTTTTTGGAGGCGGGCGTAAATGTGCGACACTGAGTTGCAATTAGGTGGCGATATGTCGCCACTCACTACACACACACACACGCACACACACACACACACACACACACACACACACACACACACGCACACACACACACACACACATACACATGTCGGTGTGGAGGTGGTCTATCGTAAAGTGTTTTATGTAATTGTTTGCTTTGTGCATGCATTAAATCGCATTGAAGGCGCAATTCTATATATGAGCAAATATACATTTTTGAGGAGTTTTTTATTTCAACTCCATAGAATGGACAGGGACAGAGGCGCGTATTAAGCTCGCATAAGCTTTAAACTATTGGTACCCCATATGTTCTTTTGACTTATACACTGAGGTAGTGGTAGATAATAATGGATCTTCTATATTCCATTTTCCCACCTTTGACATTTAAAAGTTCCAATATCTTCATAGAAATCAATTTCAATAGTTTATATATGAAAAGATTGATTTGTTTTTTATCCCTGTATCCAAAGGAGATAAGTTGAAGTTCAAATCTACCAAATTCTTCGCGACCATAAATGTAACGTCTGTGGAACTCAATACTGCAATTGAAAATGCACTCAATAGTCGAATAAAATATTATCTATGTCCGTCAAAAAGAAAACTCTAAAAAAGATTCAAGACGATGAGGCTAAGACTATGGAAGGAGCGGAGATCGAAATAGAAAGACGGTCAGCTCGCTTTGTATCCCTTATGTTAAGCTGATCAAATATGTACCTATAGGATAAGATCTACTAAACAAAAAGATTATTGTTTTTTACATAAATAAAGAATGTTGTTGATGCCAAAAAATTCCTTATTTAAAGCTATTGATTGAAAGTGTTATAACAAAATTCACACCTGATTCTGCAATGCATATGTGAAAAATAAATGTAAGCTTCACTAGTCAGAGTATTTTGCCTCAAACAAAGTGTTAGAGATTTATAATGAAGATCCACGTCGCTCCGAAAATCCAAGGCAGATCAATAAGAGAACGTAAACGTCTTATCTGTTGGAGTTGCTTTAATACAGTAAAGTTAGCATGACATACAAGCTGTTGTTGACTTACTTCCAGACTACTAAGGGAGTCAACTGGATCGAGGCTATGGGTTGTAACTGCCTACGATTTGTTTTGTATCCTAATTGTGCCAAAGATTGCGACTTTTGACTCTACAGAGACGATTTTCGTGGGTCAATCTGTACAAGTAGGTATTGAATAAATTGTTATTTGCATATTAATGTTGAGCTTTATGAGATAATTAGCTTTCTTGTTGCTTGCCCTTGTCTATTTTTTGTGCCTATCTGTTATCCTTTCAAGTGAATACAACTATTTTCGTCCAGCATGCCAGCTTAGAAACCTTTTACCTGTACGCGCCATTGGGGTCGGGTGAAGTCATCAAAGTGCCACTGTGATGGAAGACATCAAATTAGCGTCCGGATTGGCGCTGCCACTCCCCATCTGGCCAAAGGATCGCCTTGGCCAGCAGTCCGCCATTGGATATGAGTGTACATTGTCTAACAGAAGCCATCGAGTTGTCGCGAAAGCACGCGAGACATTTAGACAGCTGCCAGGGCCATTTCGCGCAAAAACTTTGCACTTTGCGGTCAGAATAATGCACCGTGGAGGATCGCTCGCCGTCTAATGGCACTTGCCGTCGCGGTGGCAGCTGTCTGGAGGGGCTCTACAGAGCAGAGCAGAGCAGAGTAGAGCAGAGCAGAAATAACAACAACAACAACAACAAGAACAATCGGAGTTAACGTTGCATGTTGCAGCGTCCGCCTGCCGCCAGCATTTTTGGGTGGGCGTAGCTGTCCCTTTTTGTTAAGGCGGCGGAGCCTTTGACGTGTTTGCCATTTGTGGCAGTCAATGTGATTGATGTCCTCTGCTAAAGTTACTATTGCTGTCGCTGTTGCTGTTGCAAGTTGTCTGCTCCCCAGCCGATGCGCCAGTTGCCAGTTGCCAGTTTATCGTATTAAGTTGTAAAGTCATTTTGTGACAGTTTTATGAGCGAACATGTGTTACTCGTGCCAGCCCGACTCCGCAGTCGGCCTGACTGGGCTTAATCATTTCTTTGGCGTTGCGAGGGCAAGAACTACATATTTTGGGAAACTAATTTCAAGTTTTGGCTGGCAATTTCATCTACAAATACGAGCATGGATGTGCCGGCAAATGCAAATGTCATTTTGTTGAAGGCGAAGGTGTCGGAGTCGGTGTTGGTGTTGGTGTTGGTGGCTCTCTATAAAGTTGTCTCCTTGTCCTTTGTTTGTTTGTTTGCATTTCGTTATTGCCTAGCAGACAGAAATCATTGTCATTTCCACACGCAAAAGTCATTTGGCACATGTGACACCCTTTTGGCTTAAATTGCTTTGCTTTTTTCCTACTCCCTTCCCATCCCCACCCCCATCCCCAGCCCCACCGCCCCCCGGCATTGTTGGGACGCGTGTGCTGGCTGCCGTTATCCTTTCCGTGTCGGCTGCTTTTTTCCTATGCTTTCGAGCTATCCTTTTAAACCGTGGCCACATTTGCACATGCATTTGTAGTCAATATTACACGCTGGCAAAATATTTGTTTAAATTAAGCGTCTGTCGTGCATTGGACTTGTGTGTTTTTTATGGCTGTGCCACAGCAGATGTTGCTGCTCCTCCAGCTCCTGCCGCTCCTGCTGCCCACTCCGGCCGATCCTGTCGGTCCGTCGGCCGGTCGGTCGCACTTCAATCCAAACTGCTAACTACTTTTTCTAAACGCTTCGCTAGACTTTTATTAACCCGGTCGAGTGCAGAGAAATTGCGTAGCAGATATATTAGATTGTCAATTCGCAAATTGCTCTTTGAGCAGTGTTTGGCCAATAAAGAAGCGTGTCAATGTTGCATGTTGGGCGTCCCACAGAAAAGGCAGTCTCTAGAAACTATACATTCGATGCGAGAGGGACACAGATGGGGACCAAACAGGCAGATCTTAAAAACATATTATTATCTACACGTACACTGGCCTTGGACAGAAATGGCCAAGGAAAAATATGAAAATAATAATAATTATTGTACCCTTTACACGAATTATAAAGAATATCACAGGAAAAAGCATCTCAGACCCATAAAGCACATATTATCTTAGTCCGCCCGACGAGACTAATCGATCTAGACAGGTCCATCCGGGTGGCCGTCCATTTGCATGAACGCTTGGATTCTGGCCAAGGGCGTAAGGGGGGTCAAAAAACTTAAAATTTTGATAAAAATAATGCACGATGCGTTAAAATAATCATTTCGGCAAATGATCAATAGAAATCTCAGTGCCATTTTAAGGCGAAATAGTGCACCATAATAATGAATATTTTTAAGGATGGACAACAGACTAAGACTATTCCTCCTTCTGGATTCCCAAACTTATATACCGAAAACCATATAATATATCTTCGAACTTTTTAGTGGAAAGACTAACACATTTGCGAGGAGCAGTGAGCTGGAAAATGCTGAAATATATGCAGTTTTGTTTTGTGGTATTTGGTAATATTTAAAACGTTTATCTTAGGAGTTGTTATTGAACAGATTTTCGTTTCCTCATATGTAAGTGTGATCTGATATTTACCTTAATTGTATTCTGTTATTTGTTATGGTTGTTATTAATTGTGTTAGATATGAAAACTGATACGATGATAACTTTCCTCTTTCATTTCTGTCATTATTAATAAAAATAATTCGAGCAATAGGTACGGACGAGCATTTTCATTTAATTATGTGGAGTTGATTGGGAAAAACAAAACAAAGGTTTCCATTTTAGCTCCACCCTATATACTGAAACCGTCTCAATTGCTTTTTATGTAAGGTTCACACTTGGCTTAAAGATAATTGCAATAGTAAGAAACATTTTCCATTCGATTTATTTACTTATTTAGCGGTGAATCAGGGGAAAAAACTTCTTCTTCCTCGGACTTAGAAGATCCTGCATTGACGGTCGTACAAGTAGAGATTAATCTTTATTTATTTACATTGACTATTGGCATAGGAGGATAATAAATAAAATTTATAAAAAGCATCTTATAAGCTAGAAAAGCCTGAGGAGAAATCTAATCAAATTACCATAATATCTAATTAACGCCTCCGACCCGGTAAGGCAAATAATATTGCCTTTCGGCTAGCTTCAGAATTAGGATTTAATTAAGAGCTAATTTTAAACAGAACAAAAATAAAATAAATGTATTCTCAGACCCGGTGGGGGAAGCCATAGCCAGTTCATCAAGATATGCCCCGTCTCACAGCCGTTCCTGGTCAGAGATTCCGGAGATGGCTGAAAAGAGAGGCTCTTATTAAAGGAAGAGACAGTTCGGTTGAGAGCAGGATAATCATTATAAGTTGAGCATTAAGCCCAAAAAGGATTGTGCGATGCATAATCAGGTGTACATCTACGAAGGAAAAGGGAAGATAATTTGTCGTTCTAGAAGGAACTGAGAAATTAAGACGACTTAATAGGTAAAGAGAATCCACACTACCGGCAATCAGTGCGTGGAGAAATACAGCCAAGAACAGTCCTCCGATTGAGGGAAGAACATATGTGTGTATATTGCTTGTATGGGGTCTGCCACGCCTCCTTCTGTATGCTGCATTCATTTGTGGTAAGCTTGTGTAACCTTTTACCCTTTAAGTGCAGGTCATCAGAATAAGTACATATGTATATCCATATGTGAGATATTCATACTAGTATGAGTACAAGCAAATGTGCCTAATGCATAATGTATGTAAGTTTGAGGCCAGTGTAAAATGTCCATAAACTTCAACTTTGGGCTTGCTTATCTGCAGAACGCTTGGATAGAGATACACGGAACCATAAGTTTGTGGAAGTGCTGTGTATATGCAAACGGACAGCAGAGTTTTGCAAACTTAATGTGATTTGCTATTTATGGCATTTCTAGGGGGGTAACCCCTCGGAACTCCCACCAACGCAAAAAAAAAACTAGCCCGAAACATGCGACAGATAAGGCAAGAAACAAAAAATGAAAACGTCATAATGCTTCCTAATCCAACATATGGACTCGCAAAAACTTTTGCATAAAAAGCGCAAAAACAAACACACACGCATCGTATGTATATGTAAATCCTGAAGAGATAAGGCGTTGGAATAGCACAGTGACAGCCGCAGCAATTGACCAAATGACCCAAACGAGCTAAGAACTTATCTCCGACTGCGCCGAAGCTATATACCCTTCACTGGCCTCAGAGCAACTCCACTGTCTTCATACATAACAACAACATATTGAATTCGCAATTTATATCAAATTTAAATTTATTTCATGCAAAAGGAAGGTTTTCCAAGGCTAACTCTTGTTCTTTATTATCTGCCTCGATCGAGCAGAATATATATAGCTTCACATCTGTGGTTGAAGTAGTGATTGGAACAGATCGATAGAAACTCTCTCTGATATCGCTATTAGAATGCATTTATGGTCAATAAGATATGGTCAACCATTCTTCGTTCTTTTTTTTTAATTATACTGTTATATTTATAACTTAAATTAAACTTATAATTAAATACAAATACAATTTAAACTAGGTGTGTAGTCTTAATTACAATTTAACATTTATAATTTATATAAATCTATTCTTCATCCTTTTCTTCGTCGTTTCAGCAAGCGCCTTGCTAATGCATTTGCGTGGGTTCGCAGGCGCTCCATGTATTAGCAGCCTACTTATTTAGCATCCCTAGATCCTTTTCTTTATGTGCCGTTTTCATATACCAGGGGCACCTGTTAGTAGGCGAAGGGATTTCGCTTGCAGGATTAAAGATATACTAGCTTCACATCTGTGGTTGAAGTTATGATAGAGACTCTCCCTGATCTCGCTATTAGGATTCATATATGTCTAAAACATATTTTTTTTGTTTTTCTTCGTATTTTATTTAAAACTGTCCATCATGGACAATCATTAAATTTGATAAAGATAAACTTCTCAGTTTATTATTTCATTTAGAGTGTAGTTGTAGGTCTAAAACATATGGTCAACCATTCTTCGTTCTGGGTGCTACAAACTTGCACTCCAAAACCAATATACCCTTACACTTTGCAGCTAATGGTATTAAAACTTGAGGCATCTGTACCCACATACCTACAAGTATGTATGAAGTACTCACTAGTAGGTGGACATACACTTACATACTCATGTATATGACACATGCCGCTCCAGAGAGGCACGCAGCAAAGTAATTCATAAGTTTAGCAAATCACGAACCCAACAACAAACAAACAAACAAACAACCGAACTAACAAGCGAGCCACTTGCCTTCTTCTTTTTGCGCAAGTTTCGAACAGTCCTGCGGCTGCTTATTGGTCCAGACATGGACAAGGATATGGACACATATGATATGGCATTTTTTTACCGTTCTTGTTGTTGGTGTTGTTGTGGTTGTGCGGTGATTTAACATAAAAGGTAAAAAGGAAGCAAATAACAAACTTTTGTTTTATTAGTTTTTTATGCGCTCCTTGCTTTATTATTAAGGCCATGGCCCTAGCAGCCGCATGACTTGCAAGTTTTCTGCTGACCAATGTCATAATACGGTTGGTTAGATGGAGCGGTATGGCGTGTGTGGTGGGGTAGTGGGGAGAGGGTGGGGGGAGGGTCCGCTTGCAGGGTAGCCATGTGACTGTCATGCGTTCAATTTCGAAATGGTTTCGCATAATTTGCAAAAGCAAACCCCTAAAAGAATCAAATGGCCGGCAGAAGAGCATTTGGTTGAACATTTGTGCTCAAAACTGCGTACGAAATCCATTTCAAAATTAGTTTTTTTGTGCTTGTTTGTAGTTGCTGCTCTCCGTCCCTTTGTCTATTTTGCTGCAGCAGTATTTTATGACAAATTTACCTGATTTGATTACGCTTTTGGCCATTACAGCCGCATTAGAAGGACCACAGTCCTGGACAAACAAAACCAAATTGGATAAATTGTGAAGGATTGGTTATGTATACTTTTTACCTAAGGGACAACCATAGCCTATAAGCGGAGAATAACATTTCAACTAAATAATAAATTACAAAATGTTCTATAAATAGTGTAGAAATTAGCAGCAAAAAAACAGCAATATTAAAGCAAAGAATGGAGACACCCTGATGGAAAGACAATGGATGCTCTAGAGATGGAAAATACACTTCAAGGATCTGGACAATGGAAGTCAAACAATAATGAAGCCCCAACTGAGCGTGCATCAATACTAAGAACCGGACAGGAAGAATCACCAAAGTGAAAGAAGTTAGGGCGCCAGGGGAAGACCCCATTACATCGGAGGTTTCACAAAAATGTAGATGCAAGTAATAGAGATAACTAAACGCTTTAATGCCAAAAGTCTTGAAAGTAGATATCCTTTCGGAAGTATGGCTTAAAAGAACTTTGGCTTCAATCATTATGGATAAATGGATAAAAGATGAAAAAAGCCTAAATTAAAAGTGAGGCTGAATCAAATCTTAAAATGTTTTTTTAAATAACGTGCTTACTGTAATTCGTACTAGTAATGTTCCCATTGAATTTCATACTTATAGACCTCACATATCAAATAGGCTATGTGATCTGTGGAATCTTGAAGCCACAGAAAATGTAACGAACTTAATCGCTACACGTTCAGTTTTTAACAAGATCCAATTTATCACCTTAAGGAAAATCTACTTTATCAGCAGGTCCTGTATAGACCTCTTCAATGGATCAAATTAAAATGCACTCGTAAGCTGCCTAATACGTGAACTAAGATATAGGTTTTAAATGAATCAAATTAAATTTTAAATAATTAATGCTGCTATAAGTTCCATCAAAATCATTCTCGCGTGCAACAAAAATTACTTGGAACTCCTTTCCATCAATATAGAGTTCGCCGCCTGTCGTACTTTTCCTTAACCAACACAGAAGAAAATAAATCAGAATGCTCGTAAACCTAAAAAAGGAGGAGAGAAGAATGATTCTGCAGTAGAAAACTCTGCTATCGAGAATACCAAGGGGACTAGGGGAAGTATCTGTCTGTCCGATTACATACGGAATTTATAAGTTTATAAGTCGGCAGAGTTACAGATTAAGTGGATGGGGTGGGGTGAATGCTCCTAGTCACTCCTCAATTTGAACCGCTTTATCCAACTTCTCCTCAGTCAGCATTATTCTGGCGGCTGCTGTCGATCAGAATCGCAAAGTTCGTAGCAAAAGTTAACAAATTCACGCCAAGTCACCTCAAAATCAGCGGCAGACCACCCAGCTCATTACCAAGTTGACTGCTGCCTGCAGAGGCTGCTTTAGCTGCCGTTAAGAAACCTCGGAGCAAGCTGGCCATATAAGAAGTCCAAGATTAAGAACGACACGCATTCGTATTCGCAGTCATATATCAGTTTCATTCCCATTCGTCATGGCTGCTTAATGAGAGGCCGAGTTGAGTGAACGGGCGATGCTGCCTCATACGAGTATATACTTGTATGTACATACATACTTGTATGTATGTATGTAGATGGTCTTTTGGCTTATAATCTTTTTTTAATCATTTCATTTTTGGCTGACTTTTTGCCCTTTTTTCTATAAAAAAAAAAGGCCTTAGCGTGTTGTCTTTTGTTAATGCTGGCAGTTGGCTCTGTTGAAATGCCTTTTGGCTGCTGCGGTTGCTGCGGATGCTGACCACAGTGGGAGCTGACGCTGCGTGTGACGCGTTGATTGACGCCTCACATTTAATATGTTGTTGGTTTTCGGTTTTTTGCGTATTTTATTGAATTTCATTTAAGGCAGTTGCTGCCGAACAGTTGGCCTCCGAGGCGGCCGTAAGCTGCCAGCCATGATCTCTTAACGCATTTATGTCGCATTACTTACGCAGCTCGCTTCATTGTCTACTAAGAGCGCACACATTAGTCAACATTCCAGCCAGCGGAAAGATCCTTGCCTACTACTTTTCACGCATTTTATAACGCCATATATGATCTCACTCTCCCCCTATCCTCTATACTCTATCCACTGTCCCTGTCCATAGCCACAGCCACAGCTACTTTGTAAGCGTTCTGACGTTTAATTCTCGCTTAATCACTGTCCGAAAACGGTAATTCTGCCTGCTGTTCGACATCGCTCGCCCAGCTAAGTTGACAGGCGCAGTTCAGTTGAGGCTAGTACGGGCTCGCGGAGGACAGGATCTCCAGTGGCTTATTAATAACCCGAGTAAGGAACAGGCCGTCGTTCGACCTACACACATGTGTCTGTCAAATGGAAATTTCACGGAGGCTAAATACCTGAGTCAAAAGAAAGCAGACAAATGCCACATCAAATGCCATCGGGAATGCCAAGTCGGAGAAGTGAAATTGGATGTAAATGAAATTAAAAACGCGCTGGAGGGCATTTAACAAATTAGACTCATTTATTTGCGGCGGTCAAAACAACATCAAAAAAAAAAAGGCAGTACAAAGCGATAAACATCGTTTAGTGCGTAACACTCAAGGGTGTCGGTTATTTAATACAAAAGGTGAAGCTATGGCAAGCGGAGAGTCCAAGTTATAGTTCAAAAGCCCAAGTAGTACGCTCTCCAACACTACTTTCATCAACGATGTGTGCTAATCAGGGCTTAATCTTTTAAAGGGAAGTTTTTGGACCCTATACTACACACATATGAAAATATAACGATGTACTGAAATATCGATAAAAGTGCGTTACACAAGCATATTTCACTTATCAATAGAGTCCCCATACGTCCCTCAAGGCATCAAGTTTAGTTCTACAGTTCGTCGTCTGTTTGGAGCAAATTGCGATCATTCTGTAGTATATAAAAAAGCATTTAAACACTTTCTTTATCATTAAATAAATGAAGAACTTATAAATCCATAAAATACATTTTTGTAGAACCCACATTTAAGTATGTAGAATGTGTACAAAAAAAAGTTTAGTACATTGTATTGCATGTCAAGCATGTCTAATCTTGTGCAATCTTGTTGAATTTATGCTCCTTTCATGAGTTTATTTTCGTTTATAAATGGATATATTTTTTGATATATTTATTCGACCATCCGGGATTTAGGAGTGATTGTCTGTCCGCTTGAAAGTATATTGAAACACACCTTACATTGGCTTTAAATATGGATTTTATATTGATTTTATTCGATTTCGATTCAAAGGCTTATGTGTATATTATATGTGAAAGTATAGACTCGCTTTCCGATCGATAGGAAATGTGAAAAAATAAGTCGAGTTAAGTTTTTATTTAGATAGTTTTATAATAACAATGAGAAATTTCTTTATAAGAGCAGTATTGGTAGCTCATATTTTTCGTTAAAAAGATTGGGAAAACGAAAATTAAAATTTTTAAATACCGATCATTTTTCCTATTCGCCTGCAATGTCTATTGTAAGAGAACTGAACTAAGACTTGGTTCTTAAACTCGATGATCTATCACTATAAGCTATCACTATGACATGGGGCCATATAACCACTTACATTAGGAAATTATTAAATTTGAGTTAAAAACTCTAAGATTATTGATCATGTGGCAAGTGCCTAAAAGCGTGGGAGTGGGAACAAATCCCTTTCCTTATAACGTATATAATCAGTAAAAGGTGCGTCTCTGAGCTTTTGCGATTGCTTCAACTTAACGATTCGTACTATCTCCACTCTGACACATTTACACACCTATCTAATAAACCTTGTCGCTGGCCGAAAGCCATAATCTGAATAAGCCGTCAAAGTAACAAAAATAAGTATAGAAGCCAAAACGACGCACAAAAACACGCATTTTTCTATACTCGCCACGGTGCATAAATTAAAAATGTTTAGTGGCACAAATTAATCGGCCACCATCAATTTGGAGCCAACTCCAGCTCACACACGATCACAACAACAACTCAACATGCATGAAAAAAAGAAAGAAAAAAAACGTTAAACGTTCATGGCAATGTCTAAAATGTATGGGGCATTAATAAACTAAAAGTTGAGACGGCGATTAGTGGTTGTCGAGCTTGGAATGTGCTTTTAGAATTTGTTGAATGAACCACTGAACGAATGTGTTCACTGCACCGCTGCGGTGGCTCTCTTAACACCACACACTGCCACCGCGCCAACTCCATTTACAACTTAATTTGGCGCCATCAACAGCTGCCGTCACCGCCGTAGACGAGTTCGGGAATCGAGAATCGAGAATCGACGACTGCTTGGGATTCAGCGAGCCGGGCGCTGCTACACTCGTAATTATGGCAAATTAAATGCAAAATGTGTTTTATTTTAAACTCCGCACACTGCAACAACAACAACAACAACAACAACAACAACAACCATAACCCCAACTACAACTTTGCCGGCTGGAACTTGAGGCAGCGAGTTTCTTGTCCAAGTCCATGGTTGCCTCGCTAAAACTTTGATTGCACTGTAAATTTGTCTGCAGAGTGCCGCTAGGCAATTTTTAGCAACGCTTAAGCCCCGATGCTATAATTAGAGACACACTTACATACAAGTATCTACAAGTATAGCGCCGAGCCCCCTCCGCTGCTCTCCAATCAACGGTCTGATGTGTCATGCCCGACCATAACCCGACTCTGGGCAGCTCTACGTCCCAATGGAACACGTTTCTGCAGTCTCCAATGCATACGCTGCTCACTAAATTAAATCAATGTTTTAAATACTTGTACAAGTGCTATTTGGATCATTTGTCCGCATATTTGTGGATGAATTTGAAAAACGAGGTACGATCTCAAAGTTGAGTAGGCCTGGAAATCAAATGCCATGATCGGAACAGGAAAAATTTATTGGCATTCAAAAGTGGACTCCAAGTAGGTGGAAGGTGGTTTTATGAAATCGCCGTGTTAATCCAGACAGACAAGTAATGCAGCATCACCTTTATAAAAATAAAAATAAACGGAATGGAATGCTAGAGTCAAAAGGTTCAAATACATTTTTTAAAAAGAATAAATAGTTTCGTTTATGACACAAAGGTTTATGTAATGCCTCAATAGCATCAATTTACATCTGGATTGCGCCTATGCTTATCCATTTATCTCTATGAGTGATCTATCTGTGTGTGTGCTTGTGTGCAAGACAGAGTTGAGGCAAAGCACCAAAAAGAACAACAGCTGCGGGCAGGGGTTGGCCAGAGATTACATTTATGACTATAGCTTCCAAAACAATTGACCTACCTAATTATTAATAATAATTATCCAGATAGCAATTGACTATACTACGGGAGTAATGGGGGGATTGGGGGAAAAAGTTGATCTTAGACGAATCTGAATACCAAGTTTGGTAATTCTAGCTCTTGCACCTTCCAAAATTCCTGAATTCATAGTAATATGCACTCCTCTTGTTATACTGATCAAAAATATATACACTTTGGGGCGTCTGCCACGCCTCCTTCTATGTGTTACATACAGCCGCACTAAACTAGTAATTATACAATTTTACACTTTTTGGTTATTGTTTTGTTTTTCATTATTAATTTAATTTCAGTTTTATTTATTTACATTATTGTCACTTCGAATTAATGCTGGGAAGGTATCGGCCATCACATAGGTTGGCCAGCTGTTTGCTGTGGCAGCCAATTAGGGGAAGAGAATCTGCCAAATTTGTGGCACTTACAGCTGCAGCGGTAGACAACGCCACGGCGTTGTTCACTCGTCCCCCGGAGCTCTATTTCGTAATTTATGTCCAACTTCACAAGTCAAGCGAGAACATACACCGTATTTTTTTGAAATGGACGCGCAGGCAGGCAGGAAGGACATTGGAGGCAGGAGAATGCTTTGCCCGTAGCTCGTAACTGTCGCAATGTTGTCACTCCCCTTTGTTGGTTGTATTTTGTGGGATTCGGAGCGAAGGACTGTGTGTTGGCATTTCGTGTGGTTAGCAACAATTGCACAAAACAATTGCAGTCCTTGCATTTGTTTGGCTCACTTTTATTGCAGTGGCTCATTAGTGTAAATAGGAGGCTGTGTGTCAGTGTGTTTGTGTCAATTCACGGGAAACTTGTTTACGGCTTTGTGGCCCTATTGACGCAGCTTGCCAATGGTGTGGCTGAGTGTTGGTTCCTCTGGCTGTAAAAATTCCAAAACTACCGTCTGCCCCTAATGCAAAAAGGTGTTAAACTGGCAAAAAGTCAGATGGTCCACATTGTAGTTGGATTCGTTGAAAAGCTGAAAATCATTTACTCAGTCCCGCAAATCACAATGCATCGGTACTTGAGCAAACAATAACTGAATGCTACGGCACATTCATTTATCATTTTCCATCGAAACAATAGTTTTTGGCACGATTTTCAGGGAACAATGGAAGCCGGGGGTCCGCCAGGGTTTGCATAATGAATCCTGAATTCGCTGCTCCTTGAAGTTGGTTGGCAGTTATCTGTGTTTACGATCAGCCTCTATTCTGTTTTTGCGAATAATTCCACGATTTTATATAGTCCAAGAAAGGAGTACTAGATGCTATTTTTATCACTGCTTAACAGTTATGACTAAAATAAATTTTAAATGAGCTTACAAGTTAGGTTATTCTGCGCAGAAGCGCTTCTTTTCCTCAACTATATTACAAAGTACTTAACAGGGAAAGGGAAGTATTTTCAAACCTCATAACGGGATCGAATATATATACTATTTTTAGTTAGAATAATGGGACTGTCATCCGTCTGTCGTTCTGTCTCATATTGACCAAACAAGTTTATTAAAAATTATTTGTATAAGCATTTTATTCTCTACGTTTATTTTAAATGTAATCTCAATAAGTTCATTATAAGAAAAGTAACTAGCGAGACAATTTTATTCCAAGACTACGTCTTATAAAATCCAGTTCTTCATCTTATTTTCGGAAGTTTATTGGGTGCCTTGCTTGCCAAGCTCCACTACAACATTTTCTCTTGTTCTGTTCGTAAAGATATTGGAAACTAATGGCGTATTAAGTATGTTGTTGACGTAATTTATGGTTTTACATATTTTGGACATGACCACAGATGAATAGTATTTGTGTTGAATGCACAGTAAAGGGTGTATGGCTTCGGCCATGGGCGTAGCCAGAATTTAGTCCAGGGGGTTGCCCCCCTGGTTGATTTTGTACTATCAAATTATTTGCACTATACAAAAAACACATGAAAAATATGGAAAAATAGGGAAAAATAGGGAAAAATGAAATTCAAGATAATGCAAATTTGAAATTTCCAATGCAATAAAATGTAAAAAAAACTTGCTAAAAAATAAGATTAGTGATCGTGGAACTAATATAAAGTTGGTCCCGTTTGACATCGAGAGTGTAAAATTTAACAATTTGAAATTATGTTTTCTCACACAAATAATAAATTTTTTTATATATATGTACATACTTTAAAATTATTGAAATCTTGATGAATAATACCGGCGGCGAAAAAAATAAAGAGGCGTGCAAACGGAGAGAAAAATATGTAATTTTTCAAAAGGGTGCTGCTCTCAGTTTGAAAATCAATTTATAGTATCAACTCTAGTTAATTTTCAAAAAAGAATTCGTATGCTTCTCAGTTGAATAGAATTTTTTTACAAGCTAACATGGATTGGATCCGTATCTGGGGTCGGGCTTTGCGATGACAAACTCGATATCAAAACCACCATGCCACGTTCTCGAACGACAATTTTTCTTTTGTTGCGACCGCTGCTGCATACAAGTATCGGTCCATGCCCCCTCAGTTTATTAGCTTTGTGATTGCTGCCGTTGCACATTTGCGCCATAATTTTGTACGCTAAGTTGGCAACACTTTGCAGCATTTGCCGTTGTTGTAGTTGTTGTTGTTGTTATTGTTGTTGTATGCATATGTCGGATTTTTAATTGTTGCAGCTTTGAATGGAAATGCGAGTAATTATAGACACGCAGCTGGTGCATAATTGTTAATAATTAACAGGTTTTTTTCGCCAACAGCATTCATCTGTGTTTTCGTTTTATTGCATTGTACTGTGCGTTGTGCATATGGCAGCGTTTTCACAAAGCGATTTACGCCATTTGGGTGTTGAAAAATGCATTATGCATTTTCCGTATTTAATTGCGGATATAAAGATGAGTGTTGAGCTGCAATTTCAAACACGCATTGTATTCCAGCCGTACAGTGAACTAAATTGAAGCGAATCTAGTCAGATTCTGTTAAAATAAATGGTTTTTTGACAACTAATAAGTATATGATGTAGTGAATTGAGAAGGTCGATTTCGTCATATTATCTGTGTCCATAAGAAAAAACCTATCTGTGAAGTTTCAGATTTTGCGATTGAAACAGGTGGCGGGTCAGTGCGGTTAAACTCATTTCACCTGTTGATCTTATACCTTTGTGTACTATAATGTGGTCTATCCTCCTTCCTTAAAACATCACTGGAATGATACAGTCGAGCGGCTCTTACATACCCTGCACCCACATATGATTAAAACAGTTTAATTGACATAAGTGTTCGTCTTTGTGTGTACATGTTTGGCTTTGTGTGTGTATGGGTGTAAGGGCAGTGCAGGGTTGGGCCAAAGCAGCAACAACAGCAACAGTTGCTGGCAGAGCATGGGCAAAGATTACATTTACTGCTATAGCTACTTTTACACTTGAATGAACCCAATGAACGCTCATACTCACACATAAGCACAAACCACATGCATTTTTCAAATTTGAATAAAATAGTTTCAACAGTTTCGGGACTTATTAGAAAATCCATATTAGTGGGGGAGTGGGAGCACCAGGATAGAATCACAAACTTGTCCTTTCTCGAACCTAGGAGAATCCAAATGCTTTCATTCATACAGGCAGATGGACAGCTTGACAGTTAGATGGACAAATGGGCGGACACATGGACGGGCGGACAAACGGACATGTTTCTACTGACTCGTCTTGTCATACTATTCAATAATATATATACTTTGTGGGGTCTGACACGCCTTCTACTTTGCACTAATTTAGTATATCCTTTTACATTTTACTTACAGAATATGAAAACCATACACTTTTCAGGGTATTCAAACTAATTGTTGTTTTTTTAGTGGGTGTTTAATAATCGGGCAGCAAGACTCTAGCATTGCATGCCTTTTTCCATTAAGCTGTAATTAAAGAAATAATTTTCTATTTCAAATAAATCTGGCATGTAGACATACAAAGCTCGGAAGAGACGTACAAAAAGCGGCACTTAGTCGAGGGTTCATGTTATTTAAAGGCAACTTTCCTTCTCATACCTGTACGAATAAACTTACTGATTGGGATATTTCACAGCAGATTGAACACGTACCCATTCCCCAATCAAAACCCACCAAGTGGCTGCCTGTAATTTGGATAAAGCAGCTGCGCCTGAGCCTCAAACTCGTGACAGACAACAGATTGAAACGCCATAATCCTACACCGCCTAAAACAAAAGTGGGAGTTGCTTGGATTGGCCATAAAAAGAAAAGTTGCAGAAAAATGGCCCACACACAAAGACACCGCCACTGCCACCACGCACAAATAAAATAAAGTTCGCTTGTCAGTTTAGCAGCCATTTTGCGGTTCACGGTGTGCAGGCACCTTTGAACCCCCTGCTCCACATTTGTTCCATTGGAAGGGCTTACAGATCGCTGGTGCTTATCTCCAATACACCATGGAGCAAAAAGGACAACTGATTTTGTTTTCTTTCTCTGATAGTAGTATTGTAAATCGATTATCCTTAACCGTGGACAATTTAAGGTTCAGGTGAATTGGATACTCCCATAGTACATATGTACTACTTGTATATGTATATTTACAGAACGGAGTCTGTAGGTGAGGCTAGAGGGGGGATTCGAAGGTAAGGCGCGCTTTTTTGTCGGTTGCCCTTTTCCAAGACATAAACTTTTTTATGGCACCCACTTGAGTCCGCTGCACAAGCGTTCTTGTTGCTGCCTTTTTTATTCCATGATAAATCTGCCTCAATTCGCTGTATTGCATGGGCGTGGCAAGGCGTCTGGCGACATTATGCTCTGGATTATTTACGTATTACTTACCTTTTGCAACTAAGGGATGGCCCTCTGCGCCGCTGCCGCTGCCGGTGCCGCGCCCCTGCCGCCGCCATATCAAAAGCGAATTTCATGTCAATTTTTTGTGCTTACTTAACGAAGGACTTCGATATAGTGGCACTTAGAGGGTAGCGGCTTAAATGCCTTAGCGTTGATTTAGCTCTCATTACGAGCGTGGGCAGTTGTGTGCGGCCCCTTTGAGAAGGAACTCGAGCCAGACCGGGGTGCGTGGACCCTCACTAGGATTTGCTTTATTACAGTTTAATTAAATTTGCCATGCCAGGACCGGGCCTGGATTCCGGACGCAGGCCCATGCTGATGTTGATGATGCTGCTGTTGCTGTTGCTGCTTCTTCTGCCTTGCGAAACGACTCAATTACGCAGTTAATCGTAAAAAAATCCTTGCACTGATTTGTTGCAGCTGAAACCGAATCATGCCTTCGTGGCGGCCCAAGCTGGTCCATGGACGCATGGCGCATGTTTGGGCCATAAACCGGCTACGACGGCGGCACTCTCTGTGGCTATTATTGCTGCTCCTGTTGCTCTTGTTATTGTTTCTGCTGTTATCCTGCGTGGCCTCAGGTGCGCACGCTGGCGAGTTGATCCATTTATGGCTTTCGTGGCCATTTACTGGTCTCTCTCTTCTATTTTTTTCTTGCTACTTTTTATACATCATTTAAGGGATATGCGACTAAGATGTACATGACCACAATGAATGGGAGGCGGATGTACACACTCAGAAAAATATCTGAGCTTCGTGTTTTTGGCAATCATTTTCGGGATGATGCTCCTTTTTTTTCCGTAAAATCTTGTATCTTCATAATTAATCGTTTTAAAAACACAATTTCAGAGAGCGGCAAAACCTGATTGGCACTCTCGTTATCTGACTTAGTCACAAAGCGCAGCTGGGCAATAAATTATAATCATAATGAGTAAGTTTTGATAGATAATATGCATCTATAGCAGTGTAGAAGTTAACTGCCTAGCAATCGTATTTTTTCCTTTTGTGAGGACCCTTAGATTTATGAGCAAATCTCATACAAAATGTAACATGTTTCTCGTTCTCGGCAGCAGTTGCTGCGACTCCGACCCCTTTTTAAACCGAAGCCACGTAGCAGTTACTGTGGCTTTAATTACTGCTCCTCGGCATGCAATTAGGAATGTCGTCCATAAAAATGCGCACCAATCAAATTTTGAAGCAGTGATGACTTAGCCAGAAAATGGCCCAAACAAAACATGAAACAAGCTGTGCAAAGTCCTGCGAGTCTTAGGCACATTCGTGTCGCGCACACAGAATAATGGGCAAATGGGCAAGAAGGATGTGGATTCGAGGAGGGAAGTTGTGGTGCGCACAAAAGTGTGCTACGCTTTTGATCACTTCCCTGATTGTCTGCCAGTTGTGCGTTGCGTTTGTGTTTGTGTTTGTTTGCTTGTGGGTTTGCGTCCCTTATAATGCCAGTTAATGCTGAGGAAATTGTTTGCTTTTGATTCGTTAAAAACCCTAAACTATTTTAATTTGCCTATGCAAATTTCGCCGTGTTTACTTTTTGACACATGGTCGTGTCATAACTCAGCAGTGCGCCCATATCTCTCCTTGCATAGCATACACGAGTAGTATGCAAATGAGCACAAACAACGGAATGGCAAGCCAATGCATTCCCTGTTATTGGCTTTAGCTGCAATTACGAACTTGGAACGGTGTGAAAATGTGACAGTCGCTGCAAAGTCATTTAAAACAAACATTAATTGATCCACGGTACGAAACTTATTTTCATACTCTGTACCAAAAAGGAACAAAAGAACATTTAATAGGTCTGTGCACAGTTGATCCCCTAAAATTCATTTCGCAATAAGAATTCAACAACACATTCAATTTTATGGCAAACTATTTCGCCTTAAAATGGAACTGAGTTGGATTTCTGGAAGTTTTTTTTAGCGGTTGTAATTAATTATTATTTTATCGCATCGCGCATTATTAATCAAATTTTTAATTGTTCACACTCTTTTTTCTTCAGATTTTGTTACTTTTTTTATATTTGTATAAATATTCTACACATGGTACAGAGTATTTCAATATCGGGCACCCTACTTTAGTTTTTTTGCTTAAGTTATTTTGTTTTTACTTTGCACCACTTTGGGCACCATAGCAATGTCCGTCTTTCCTCTCGTCTATAGGTTTTTATGAATGTTAGAACCTCGGAAAGTAGAAGACACACATAAGCTGTCGGCATAGGCAAAACAACACAAATCGAATTACAGTAATATCTTATAAACGCTTTCGGCTCAATGGTGAAACTTTATTTGCCATTCGGCTAGCTATGCCCCGAAAGGTATTAAGAACAATTTAATTTAATTTCCCTGTACCTACTCAAAAAAAAAAAAACTAATAAAAGAAATTGTTTTTAAATATTGCTGAAATTAATTGTTTTTAATTAAAATGTATTTAACAAAAATGTTTTAGAATATGTATGTAACACCTACTTAGAGTATGGGGGAGATTACACTTATGGCTATAACTCTCCTTTCATTTGACCTACCACGATAAAACTTTACATGAGGACACACAAGCAACAGCGGATTGTAATTGTAGAATTGCAGTAAAAACTACCAATATCTCCAACAATCTCAGTTCTTTTCTCAAAATGGAAAGAGTTGAATATCGTGTGGCCATAAGATATTTCTTTTTGAAAATCGAAAAAGCAGATAGACGGTATCTTTCCCGTCATTAGAAACTGTTAAGTTCTGGGCAGATGTATTTGAACGTGGAAGTACGAGCTTAGAAGATGAGAGACATTCGTGCGCCCAAAAACTGAAACCATTGACGAAAACATCGACAAAATTACCAAATGGTTCTGGATGACCTCCGAATCAAAGTAAGGGAGATATCTGAGATGGCTTCAGCACCCTCCTTAATCACGACACCTAGCCCCTTTTTATTCCCCAGGCTCAAAGTTACGCGTGGATAAGGAGGTTAGCTGTTATATCTTTGTCAAACTTGAAATATTTCGACTAGCCAAGTAAATATTGATGTTTTACATTTGCCTAGGAAGAATTAATAAGCCAAAGCAAAGGCTTATGCCTTAGTTGGCCAATTAAAAGCACCACCATTAACTACAAGCCATACTGACATATCAGCGGAATAGCATCATCAGATAAATGCTCGAGGCGGTTGCAATGAAGCAATGCCAGCCCCAGTTTGCTATTTCACACCTTATTTATTGGCCAAGGTTCGCATGGATTTCGTGCGCTTTCGGCATTTGCGTCAAATGCATCCGTCGATTAAACAACAACCAAAAATTAACACAGAGTCTCAAGCAGACTGCCGGAGTCCCAGTCCACCTCGACTCTACGCCGTTCTCTGGCCAATTGCCAGATGCAGGGTTCACGATAATTTTGTACACGCGCAAAACTGGTGGGCTGTCAAAATAAAGAAGAAAAAAGGAAAAAACCTGGCCAATAGCTCGCCAAGAGTTGGCCAAGAGCAGGCGGCAACTTTGCTGCACTCGCAAGCGTTAATGTGAATTATTAATAAGACAAAAGGAAGCGCGGCCAAGGCGGCGAGCTTTGAAGCTCGGAACAATGATGCCACCAATAACAAGAAGAAGACGAGGAAGAAGAAGAAGAAGCTGCAGCGTCTAATCGAGATGCGGCAAAGCTGCAACTTGCCCCGAAGTCCCACTGAACACCATGCAAACTAATCAGGCGGTGAGATTTAAAAATTAACGTAGCTTGCAGCTTTGCGGCATGCTCTGTTGTTGCTGCTGTTGCAGTTGTTGTTATTGTTGTTGTTCTTGTAGCTGATGCCGTTGTTGTTTTTGTTGTTGCAGTGAAAGTGCCGCGCTCGTTGATTTAGACTCATGGCCGATAAGCAACACATTAAAAATGCATAAATCAATGCGATAAACATGATTTGCCGCATGTTTTATTGACTATTGTGAATGGCTGACTGTCTTCTTGTTATTGTTGTTGTTGTTACTGTTGTTGTTGTTGTTGTTGAGCATTGTTCATTCGCACGATGGCTATTGGGACTGTGACTCAAGGGCACAATGGCATTGTGGGCCCCCACACTCTGTCGTTATGGTTTTTTTTACCTTTTTTTTTTTGCGTGGCAAAGTGTCTTTAAATACATTTTTTGGCCAAAATAGAAGCGCATCTGCGTCTTAGCCAGTACTAATGCCTGGGCAACACGTCATGCAAGGCACTTGACACTCAAGTGTCTGTACGAAAGCACAAACACTGGAATATTTTGCTCTGCTTGATTTTTCATGGCGCGCAAATAAATTGAAAACTCGTTAAAAATCCATAATGCTTCATATGCTACTTGTACGCGTAGAACCACAAGAGGCGGGTTGCTGTTGGATGTCGACGCCAAGCAAACCCCCGATCTGCTCCGCTTTTCAGAAATATGTTATAGGTCGGTCTGCATTACTCATGCCTGTTTAATGGAACAATGGAACAAAAGCAAAAGCAAAAGCCATCCATTTGTTTAGATCGATGCGTCTTAGGCTCGTGAGGAATAGATTTTCATTTCCCTCAAATAGTTATTGTTTCCTTTAATAGATAAGATATTTAGACCGATGACGAATATATTATCCAATAGTTACTATTTCCTTTAATAGATAAGTAGTTTAGACCGATACGTCTTGCACTCATGAGGAATAGATTTTCATTTCCTTTAATATATAAGGTATTTAGACAGACAGGTATTTAGAGTTGGACAATCGATATCGCCAAGACAAAGTTAACACAAAGTTGATTAAGAAATCATTATCTTATACACATGTTTATATATATATTCTTTTTAAATTAAAGAGAATCTCCTGTTTATACTTATAAGGCTCCATTGTCCAAAAGTGCTATTTTCATAGAGCCAAAAAAAAAGTCACGCATAAATCTGAAGAGTGCCTACAGATTGCCTTTTCCGTGCTTTTGTTGGGGCTTTTGTGCACTTGCTTAATTAATCATTTTATAGCATTTTAATGGTTGGCATTAAATAACGAAAGCACAGCAGCAGCAACAACTAGCTAGAAATGAATAAAGCGTACGTAGCTGTTCCTGATCCATTACCACACAGACACAGACTCCGCTGTGCAGTACAGTGCAGTCCAGTTCCCAGCCCGATAGCCAATTCATTGATCTCTCGAGGCTGCCACCAGCGCAGCCATCGACGCCATCGACGCCATCGACGCCAACGACGCCAACGACTTGAGCATGCCGGGTGCGTTTATCAGCGATAAATCTCTTTGTGTTTGCGCCGGCGCAAGTGAATTGAATTAAATTTTAATTAATTTTATCTGCACTTTGCCCAACCACGCAGCAACCCATTCAGCCCTCCCCCCCTGCCCCTCTCCAATTAGTACTGCCTCTATCTCTATCTCTCTCTCCCGCTCTGTCTAAGCAGCAACCACAGACTCCTCCACTTGGTACTTGGGAAATTGTTTCTTTCGCTGCAGTTGTTGTTATTGTTGTTGCTTCTGCTGCGTTGATTGTGGAAAATTGAAAATTGGTTCGCATTTCGCTTTGATCTGCTTTTTGTAAAGCGCGCCGCCAGGAATTTCTTTAAGCAAATCGACGCCATGCTTAAGCAGTTTGGCAGTAAATTTCAAACGAAATTGATCAAATTCATTATGCCCCGTCATATCGGCAGCCATTGGCGCATTTCATCGCAAATCCGCTTGTTTTCATCTTCTCAATGGCACCAATACATATGCTTAAAATATTTACGACTTTTGGATTTTATGACTTTATTATTACATTACCTTATACCTACATCAGAACTATACATAGCTCGGTATATGCGTATTGGAATATGAATTGCGCAGTGAATGCGTCAACGAGGGGGAATTGGTCAACTATTGGCGTTTTAGTGTACGAGTATGCGGAAATGGAAGCCATAAAAAATTAAAATCCGAATCAATTTAATGGCCACATCTATGGAACTAACAGTTTTTGATGAAATAATGCCTCTTAGGGCTAACAAATTCTTCGGTCAGAGAGATCATTTAAACAGTGTTTGAATGTAGCCCACAATCTGGTAATGCTCCAGTCTTCTCTCCGCGAATCCTGTAGAGCAGCCTTTTCATAGATAGTTTCTGCTTTTTTTTTGTTAAGCTGGCAATATTGGAACGCTCAAAGCCAACAAACTTTTTTTTTATTTTTTAAATTATACTGTTATACTTATAACTTACATTAAACTTATAGTTAAATACAAATATATAATTATACTAGGTGTTCAGTCTTAATTACAATTTAACATTTATAATTTATATAAATCTGTTGGGAAAGCCAACAAACTACTATTGGTAGAAACGACATTATCTGAATGTTGTGAATGCTTCTGCCATCATCTCACTCACCCTAGAACTATGTCTAAGCCAGCTCAAAGCCAAGATATGTATCGGCGGCTGACATTTTCAGAGTTAGAAAAAACACAAAGATAGGTATTCTTTAAAGGAACTGTAATCTATAAGGTTTTGGCGGAGATAAAGATAGTCTTGATCAGAGCGCCATTGAGCTAATTAGTATTATACCCATTTGTTATAATAAATAAAGTTGTTACATTTGAATACGAATAAATATAACAAATTTATTTTGTAATTAGAAAATAAAAGGAACTCTATGAAATGGTGGTCCCATACGACACAGTAAGGCTATAAGGCTTTGGCGGAGATAAAGATAGTCTTGATCAGAGCGCCATTGAGCAAATAAGTGTAATATCCATTAATTCGTATTAAAATATGACAAATTTGTTGGACTTGCTTTAAATAGCCAATGCTGGTATGTTTTCCCCCTCCACCTCTTTCTCCCAGCCAACACATAATATTTTCCTAAATTAAAGTACTTGTTTTTTTTTTTACGTTACAATTTCGGAATTTGTTGCAGGTTTATGTGGCATGACTGGCGTTATCAACAGCAATTTATCAACAAACCTTTCGTTCCCTATTCTGTGTGCTCCGGGGCCTCGCTGCAGTCGGCTTTTCTGGTGTCAATTTTGGGAGTCGACCACATGAGCGCGTACATGGTAATCAACGCCAAATTATTTATTCTGTGTGCCCGCTTCCAGCTCCACACGCTTCCAACATTCACTCACGCTCTTGGGACTCCTGCTTTGCGCTTCCTTCCGCAGCTGGCCCATTGGATTGCATGGACAGGCTGCAATTATTTTAGGTAGCTGGCGTCGGGCTATCTATCGTATAATTTTCAGGCCGGCTTTGCCAGTGCCCCACCTTTTCAATACGAGTATGCGACACCTTGCGGGTCGAGTGAAGATTACTACTGTAAATATTATTAAAAAAGATTAAAATCGTACCGCTCCTAACCGTTCATTAGGTTAATTCTTTGTTGAAAATGAGTAACTTCTTCTTTAAATTTCGCTTTTCGGCCACATCAGATTTCGTTGACTGGAAGTTGGTAGGAAAGCGGCAATTTCAACAACAATTTGACAACAGTTGCGCATGCGCAGCGACGGCGACGGAGATTTTGCTTTGTGGCCTCACATTTAATGCGTAATTGACAAACTTTTGGGCCTTGACGGGCATCGCCAGCGTCAACATAAACGTCACATTTATGCGGCACTTAAACCAACTAATTGCATCCAATTTCCCTTGGCGCGCCGAAAACTTTTGTCTCATGTTTAATTATTTCCCCATTATGTAAATGTTTCTTCACTCACACCGACGCACTGAAAACAGTTATGCGCGCAATTAGGCCGCGACGCAAACAATGAAAATCTGTTGCGTGTGTTTAGGTGCGCGTGAAAAAAGGATCCCAAATAGACCGATTGAAAGCTCGCCTCTCCTATTCAACAGACTGTCACGCAATGTGCGCCAAAACCAACAAAAACAACAACAATAAAGGGGGCAAAAACGTTTATTGAATGTTGCGTATGAAATACATACTCCCTGTATCTGAAGCATCAGACCACACACATTTGGCCATTGAACAGACTTGCTCGCTCCAATCACACGCACATGTAAAAATGTTTAACAATTTTTGACAATTAGCGGCGCTTTTCATGTCCAATACACGCACGATATATCAAGTACTACCTACATAGATGTGGGAGGAGGGTCGGGGGAGGGCTCCACTAAGGCGGGGATTGCTGGCCGCGTAATGCGCGTTTTTGTTCGTGTGATATCGACAAGTTAAGCGCAAATTTGTTTCAGCATTCCACGCGGTTCGTTTGTAATTTTTTTCATTTACTCGTATATATATTTTTTTATTTTGGATTATAAGGTGATATACGTGACAGTCACTGGGAACTGCCTTATGTTTGTGCTCAGATTCGATACGTAAATGTATTTCTATTGTTAACAACTCGGGATTTGAACGATTTGACTTTGGAATGACATTTGAATTGGTGAATTGGAGAAAGCAATTAGTCCATGTAGCCAAGGCGGCTTTTGCTTTGAACAATGTAACACCATAATTTGCTAAAAGTTTAAGCATTAAGGAACCTTTCAGTTATTATAGTCGCTGCGACATGCACCGGTTCTTCAATACTTAGCAAAAGTCTCTAGAATACGCCTGAGCTTAAGCCAAGGGCAAGCCTGTATATACTTGTATGTATTTACGAGTATAAAAAGTCAAAATTCAACCAATATAAAAATAACTCTCATATGAAATATGTTTCTATGGAAATATTAAGTACTTACTGGTAGTTATGAAGCAAGTGGGTATTATTATTATTATGTGGCATAAACAACCCATTTGAGTCTCTGCCTGATGCACAATTCGCCTCCACGCGCCTCTGCTTTGCGCAAGTTTCCTTCAATTGGTAACACCAAGTGTTGGAATATGGATAAGTTCAATGGGGTTTTATCCGGGTTCTTCCGCACCTCCGTTGTTCGCCAACTACCGCATCAAACACTTTCCGAGCTGGAGTTTAATCTTCCATACGTACGACATGACCTAACCAGCAAAGTCTCATCAAATTCGTTCGCCTAACCATGTCAGTGTCGTATGTATCGCTAACGCAAATATGACCAAAGATCTTGCGCACAATTTTCTTCTCGAACACCCCAATAGCAGCTGTATCTGATTAAGTAATTGTCCAGGCCTCAGCCCCTTATAAGAGCACCGGCGATATTATTATTTTCCCCAAGAGAGAGCTCTACTGTTTAATTGCCTACAGAAGCCACAAATTAGCAAGGATTATTCTCCGCCTAATCTCCAGGCTGATATTTGATATAATATGATATTGATTGATATTGATATGACTTGACAGATTCAAAGTTATATTTTCCTGCTGTCAGACTAGAATCGACCCGTCGCGATTCTTTGCTGGAGCACACCATAAACTTCGAATTGCTCATATTTATCGCTAGATCTACATTGGCCGATTCCATCACGTTTGGTTCGACCAATGATGTCAATATCATCGGCATACCCAAGGAGCTGGAAACATCTGTTTGGCAATATTGTGCGCGTCCGATGTACTCAGGCTTTCCTTATTATTTATTTATTTATTTATTTATGTGAAATAAACAAACATTGATTGTCGTATATTGTCGACAGGAGGACATTTTATGAAAATTATAAAAAGCATCATATATTGGAATTTTGGATTTTTTATCCAGTCCGGCATAAAAAGATTGAAGAGCATATATGAGAGCGAGTCACCTTGTCTGAGACCTCACTTGATAGCGAATGTTTCAGAGAGGTCGTTTCCTACCTTGACGGAGCTGATGGTATTGCTCAACGGCATTCTGCAGAGCCGAACTAGCTTTGCAGGGATACCAAGCTCAGACATGGCAGCATATAGAATAGGCAGCACAAGCAGCCTTTTAGACCATAAGAAGGTGGTAGGTGTCGATCTGATTTTCGTAGGTGGGTATTCCAGCGGGATGATAAAACAAACCGGGATGGATTTGTCAATTTGAGAAATACCAATAATACATACAGTATACACATTACTTATCAGCAAGACAGGATATGTATCATATAATCACAAAATACAATAGATATTGAACCGAGTATTCGAAATCAGAAATATAACCTCTACTATTGCACTTACAAATACAACTAGGCTAATGAATAAAGCGCTAGTTATTGTTTAAACTCAGCAGACAACTAGTAACTATCTGTTACAGTTGTCTGTGCTTTTGCGAGCAGAGAATCTCCGAGTCTATCAAATAGCACTGCAAAATAGCACAACCACCGCCAAAGACTGCTCCGTTAGATTAAACCAGTCGATTCATTCACAGGATGTCACCCGAGGGAATTGAGCTGCTCAAACTCAATACTCTCACCGCAAAAGAGAACAATAAAAATTCAGCTTAAAAGCAATGCGCACACAGTAGCCATAGGTTCCGTTAGTAAACGTCTTTGGCTAACCGTTTTTTCTGCTAATTTAGCGGCAGGGACAGGACAGGATGTAATCAAAGACAGCGGTAAATAACAAAGCAAGGAGCCAGCAATGAAGTGACTCTGAATCGCACTCTCCAGACAATGAGGCACCAGCTACCCACAGAGAAGCGGCGGTCATTAATAAGCAAAAGCCATGAGTAAATATCCTTAAAGGATATTTCTGGGTAGCTGGGCTCACTGGCTAGCCGGCCTATGTGCTCACTCAGACACCATTAAAATGCCAGACTTATGGCCAGACATATTTATGCATACTCGTATGCATAGTTGTGTATTGAAATTGCCACTTTGCGCCTTTTGTTCGCCCCTCTGCCTCCGCCTCTGCCACTGCCTCCGCCTCTGCCTCTGTCTCCGTCTCTGGCATTTGGTTTCGCGATTTCTCTGCCGCTCCGCTCTCTGATGTGTTTGTTTGCTTGTGTTTTCCGATTGTTTGTTTGGCTCTGAGGTCTGTCACTGGAGACTAAACGGCGTCGTTTTGTTTGCCAACAAAACGCAGACAAGCCGATTTGGCTGGCCTTTGAATTGACTTTAGGTGATCGCCTCAAGCGGTGCAACTCAGCATGCAACGTCTGTTGCAGCCTTCTGCCTCCTGCCTGATAGCAGGACCACATGTTGACATTTTTTGTACAGTTGCTTAGTTGTGTTGTCTCTGAGTCTCTGAGTCTCCTCGAGGCAGGCTGCGCATGCAAACAGGCAGACGGGCAGACAGACAGCAGGTGTGAAGCTCTTGTGTGGGTGCAGCAGCTCTAAGTCGCAGGCAGCTCATTAATTTTAAATATTATTTTGGCAGATTTTCTTTGTTTGCTGCGTGTTTGTTAAACAACGAAATTTAAACAGCGCTTTGTTGTGCATATTGTTCGACAAATTGCACATTTCGCTGCGTCATTGGCCACTTGTTTGTGTGAAATCCTCATGCACTCCTGGATAATATACTCGTACATACATACATGTAGAAATCATTAATTCTGTCGTCTACACGGATATACAATATTTCTTAGGAAAACTGCTTAAACTCTGAAACAACACTCGATTAAATTGAAGTATCGCATTTGCATTTTGTGTGATCAAAATTACTGAAACTGAAACACTTACTTGTTGTCATATATCCTGCTCCAGTTAATCATTATTTTTATAAGGTGGGACTTGCCAACACTAAGTATTATTTGGCAGGAATATTTCACTTTTTCATTAGCATTCTCGTTAACATTTCCAAGCAACTAGTTATTTACGATTGAATTATGAAGACAATAATGCATCAATTAACTCAATTCGATTATTGATTAAATACCTCACAAGCCATCGATTCATACACTGCTTTAAATCTTTTTTTTTTTTTAAAGAGCTGTATATTTCGTTATTGGTCAAATTTATTATTAATTAGTTTAATATAACGTTAAAAGTAAAATGTGTAACTTGTCCAGATAGCCCAGTTTCGAATGCTCAAAAGCTGTAGAGATATATTGTTTCAAAAATCTGTTTACGAGCCTCTTCCAGTATGCATATGTAAGTAAGCAATATATCAGCGTTAAGAATCTGTCAATATGGACTTTTTTTTGTGAATATTTTTGTATTCGAGATTAAAATAGCCCCTCTAAGCGCATAACTAATTTAACGCAACAAATGCCACTTTTAATCATTGCATATTAACAAACCCTGACAAGCAAAAACATATGATACATATAGACACACACACACACTCACCTACAGATCTATATATATATAAAGGTATACACTCGCATGAGTTATTACCCACAGGCCGGTCAAATAACTCATTAACCAAATCCGCTTTTAATAAATGCTAATAAAGAAAACCAGGTAATACGAAATGTGGTTTCGAGCACCGTCGCCAACATAGTCAGCACTAAAGTTACAAGTTACAAGACCAGCAAATTAATCATGCTGGCGAACGCGACGTTGTTGATGATATTGGGCGACTGATGCTGACATTGATGCGTCTTCCATCAGCAGAAGCAGCACCACAATCAGTCAGTCGTGCGGTCCGACGTCCAACTGTGCGGCACAGACCCCAACATCAATCTGTGGCTAGTATTGTCTACAGTCTTGTACTGTTCTTTGGGGCCCCTGAGTCAAGCCCAAACCAGGACCAAAGCTGATACAGATGCACTGAGGGAAAAAGTGCTGTTCGGATCGATTTATTTGAAAATTATATTCGTTTAAAACTTATTCATATTAAGGTTAAAGTGCTGAATACAATAATTATTTTACAGAAGTTTTCATCTCAGCCCATAGTTTGCAGAAAAAAATACTCTCGATAAACACAAAAAATAAATATAAATATATATAAATATAAAAATATATATATATACTGCTATCTATTAGACATTTTATGAGATTCTGAAATTTCAATACAGACAGACAGAATGGTTTTAAAATTTGTATACTTTAACAAAATCAATTCAATTCTGCTATACCTTCGATATATATTTCAGTCAAAAGCGTTCGACTGGACTTACTTACTAATATTATAGGCTCCGAATTGGCAATCAACATCAAATAATGAAGGTAGAGATGTTTGAAGAAATAAATAAGTTGCCATAAAGCTTTGTTAAAACTGTGCAATTAGTTGATTATTTCAGAATTCATTTCAAAAATGAAAGGTATGCCAAGCACAGTGCTAACATATTTAACAAAGCAAAGCGAGACTGTACAGCCATGTCCTTCCGTCATTTCGATTAACGCAAGGATTCTAGAAAGTATGAAAGTTACCAATAACTTGGGTCGTTCTTGTTGTTTTTGTATTTTGCTTTTGTATTCTGTAAGTGCATTCTTATCCTCGATAGATGAAACCTAAAGTAAGTTATTACCACAGACTACCTACAGAGGCATATACTATACATACATATGTGAGGAAAAACCAGCCAATAACCTATCCTTCCATTACCACTTATCCTTGCGATCGAGTTCTACTTATAGTATAAGGTTGACTTCATTTCTTTTACTGCAAGGATATTGAAGATATTTGAAGATTTGGCACAAGTGTTCTAAAAAGGGAACATTAGATGAGATTTTCAAACGATTTTTTAAATGATTTTGCTCAGTGTATGCTGGGGAGCGTGTAATGCGTAATGTGATGTGTGCAAAGCGGCCTTGCAGGCAATAATCAACCATCAACCTCGCCGCTACAGCTATAGCTATAGCTATCGCTATAGCTGTCATCTGTGACATGTGTGGAATGTGCTGTTCGTGGCGTGGCGTGGCGTGGCGTGTGGATATAGGGTTTGTTTTCCATTTTTTTGAGTGGGAAATTGGGATTGAAATTAATAATAGACAGTTTGTAGGTGTCTTGTAGTTGCTTGGGCAACGAAAATCAGAAGCGTTGACATGACAACTTGAGATGCAAGTCGGATAAGAGCTAAAAACTTTCTATGGCACGAGCATGAAAACCCTTTTTAACGCTTACAAATGCGCTTTGTTGTCTGTGCCCCCAAGACGATATCCAAGCTTCACGACACTGTGCTGGTCTTGTTGCGGCTACTCGTGAGGCTCAAACGCTTTCTGGGATGGCAACAAGCTTGACCTGAAAGCGTGAGCAGGCACGCGGCGTAACCATGTTTTCACGCCATTTGCCTTTTCGCCATAGCCCCCAGGCTGCGGCATTTTCTGCGGCCCTTTTTTCCAGGGCAGGGGCCATGTTGTTGACTCGTGCGCCCGGTTTCAACCATTTCTAGCTCTACACTCGTGTAATATTTAATGCTGTTTCTAATGAAAATCTCCGCCGCCAAACTGTCATTGATTGATTGGCCATCAAAATGCGTTGCGCTTAGCGTTTAACAAGCGTACAATTTTGTTGTTCAAGTAATCGCGCTTGAAAGCTTTTCACTCGGGTCAAGAAAAAGGGTTTTCTCTTTTTTGGAAGCGTGTAACGCATTACGTAAATTCATTTCGGTAATCAAGCGGGGACCTGGTTCAAGCTCGTAAATGATGCTGACAAGGCATTTGATTAACACGATTAATTGCTGATAAAAATGTCTGACAGTTTGTTTTCTTGTGAAATTTATTGCCCACTACTGGCGATACGCTGAAGCTTAAAAAAATAAATGCATATTAATTGAAAAGGCAAATTATTCACGTTCCTTTTTTTGTTGTATGCTCGAATGTATGTATTTGTTCAGGCATTTCAATTTTTTATGAAAAATGCATTTTTCATTTGTGTGCAACATGGGCTGAGCTTCATGGACGTGCCAACCGAGCTTCTGCATAAATTCATCAGTCAAGCATTTACTGTCATTTGTCCAGTCGTTTGGCGCCAGTTGGTGGCAGCAGCCGCCCAGCGCATCCGACTACTATTTGGAGGCATCCCGTAGTGGAGCTGCCACCCAACGAGCCAAACAGTGGCAGCCACCGGCAGGCAGCAGCTGTCAACTGTCGCACACGGCTTGTCAGTCATGAGAGCGGCTGGCAGAATAGTTTCCTTCTTCCTCCTCCTGGCTGACTGGCATCCTGGCTTCCTTGCTGCCTGGCCGACTGGCTGACTGGCTGCCTGGCTGCCTGGGCCCCCCATTCATATTGGGTTTGAGCTTGAGTATTTTCTATATTAAACTTTACATTTTTGACAGTTTTCCATACAGGGCTGTTTGGCCCTGATCTAAGGGGAAAGGGCGGGGGGACGGCGAGGACGGAGTGGCGGAATGTCGTTGCAATTGGTATGCAAATTGCTTGCAGCATGTTAGCCATGGCCCTCGGTTCAGCTGCCATCTTCGTTTTTGTGCGGCAATTTTACGCACTGCCTATAAAAGTTCTTCAATGCAACACATTTTGGCATAAATTAAGACCCAAATAAATTACTTCCTTGATAAGCGAGTTCTATTTGGACAACTTTCAAGACATGCCATATGTTTTGGAGCTCACAGCTCTCGTTATTTGAAATTATTTGAAGCAGCTTATGCCTGACTCTGAAGTAGATCGAAACGAATAGAGCGAGGGAAGCCCTCTCCTCCACACTCAACTAATATCACATATTTTCTTTAGAAAACAAGAGCAAAAGCTAAATTAAGAAGAAGATAGATAGGTCCAGTAGTAGAACATTATTGTTTCTCTAATAACGTCCCTTAGGATATACTGATTTGGACAAATTGTAAATTAAATGAGTGGGCTTATTGCTTATAAAATAAGGTTGTTGTGATATTGTTGTTTGGAGTCTGCCACACCTTCTTGTAGTGTCACATTAATTGGCTTTTATACACTCACGTTCCCCAGTTCGGCACAATGTATAGCTACTATAGTATTTAAACCGAAAGCTAATATTATATTTTTGTTAGTTACTGAGAAAAGCAATGAAGATATTGAAAACATAAGCATAATTGTATCGAAAAAAGATTTTCTACCTCTGTCTGGAAAATGTCTGTCCAGATCCTAGATTTCGGAAATACCTGACCGCAACGAGCAGGTTGGTATGAAGACTCTACTAATATCTAGACAACAGAATTGTATTTGAAATTGTGGAGATAAGCCGTTTTAAAGCAAGTGAACTGAAAAATATTTCAAATGCTAAAATACAGAATACTTTCATTCACAATAATGCCAAAGGAAAGAGAATTTAACTTGTTCGATATAAGTATGCTCGTGTATTTAAATATATGTTTATATACTAAATTGGATGTGTACCGAGAACTGTGGAAATTATTTGGAAACTTTTAGGAGCGTATTTTGTCAATACTTATGTACAGATTTCTATTCATATATGTGGAAAACTACGCTCCACAAATGTATTGTCCTGTTATTGTAAACCCTTTAATACATCACATTCAAAACTTGTATAGCCGTGCAGACCATATGAACGTATCTAAACCAGTATAGAAAATTTCATGGTTGTATTTGTAAGCAAGAAAGAAAATTAGTATTTTAAGAAGTCGAGGAAAAAATGCGGCGGCTGAAAAAACAATCCACACACTTCTCACATACTGGTGTCTGGTAAGCGAGCAAAAAGCGATCTTCCGCTTCGACACAGATGCAGATACAGATTCAGATTCGAGACCAACACATGTGGTATCATTTTACATGAAATGCGTGCAGTGATGGAAAGAATTAAGCAGAAAGCGTGTTTAATTGTGAAAGAAAGTTGCATTACGGGCTCAAACGATTATCCAGCTCAGACGCTGGAAAAGCGTACAAAATTGTGGATGTGAATGACAGGACGCGCCCACAAAGAGCAACACGCCCTTCACAGCACCTCTCCCAGCAAGTGTACTCGTCCACTAAAGTGTGAAAAACCACACACGCACTCACTTACGAGTATTCGAGAGCCATAATCCTGCTATTTGTAAGGACTGCGTAATATTAGAAATATTAATTATGTGCCCTGAAATGCATGCAAGGTGAGCGAAGTAGTCGAAGTATGGGAAGTTGTTGTCGCCAGCAACTAGAAAACTGATGCCGAAATTGCTTCGAATGTGTGGCATGTTCTTGAACTGCCACCAACACCATTTAGTGACGGTGAAAAGTGTCATGCGATTAATCACCAGACGGAGTGCACTCGAAAATAATTGAACTGCATATTGCAGCCATTTTAGAGCCCCAGTTTAACTCATTGCTGGTTGTTGTTGCTGTTGTTGTTGCTGTTGCCTGTGTGTTGCTGCTGTTGCCTGTGTGTTGTTGGTTGCGGCGGTGGGCGTTACCTCAAAACTCAGCTCATTTTTAGCTTAGCCAGGTGAGCTGTGGCGAGGCAATGACGGAGTGGGGAGTTGCGAGGGGAGCCTTATTGGCACTGATTCGTTCAGCTTGCCAAATGTTGTAGTTGTCGTGGAAGTTACTTTGTTGCTGTTGGTGTTGGTGTTGCTGTTGCTTTTGTTATTGCCAACTCGTTTTGTTGGTAAGCAAACTGGTTTGCACTGAACGCTCCTTTAACTTGGGCTCTTCGGCATCATCAGCTCTTTAGCGCTTGTTCCCCAAACTGAAGTGTTGGACCAGAGCGGACAAGCCCCCAAGAGCAGGCCGGACCAGTACTTGGAGTATAGCTGGTGCTGTTGTTGTTGTTGTTTTTGCTGTTGTTGTTGTTGTTGTGCAGCTCTTACAATTTTGAGTGAATCTGTTATGGTACTGCCTACTTTGTGTGGCCTCTGAGGGCCGGTTTAGCCATCTAGATGGCTGGTTGACAAATTGAGTGACTGAGTGAATCTTAAAGCAGAAGGTGCAGAATTCTTGAATATTTGAGATATAAAACATATTTATTAAAATAAAAGTTAAATGGTGAAAAGATCTGTATAAATTGTATTTTATTATATTTAAAGCAACAAACATTATACGAGAATGGGGATTTCGATTGACCTTTCGGCCCCTACCACTCAACAGATGCATAATTGATAGACCTCCCCGAAAACGAATTAATTAATCACCTCTGCCTCTCGTCACTTCAATGGTTTCTTTTCCAGCCAACACAGATCCTCCCAAACTCACAGCACCGAGATGTCCTATTTGCTTACCCCTCTAACGAAGGATAACTGCAAAACTTTTTGGATGAAAGACCTTATTTACAGAATGTTATATAAGCATAAATACCTCTAATCTCTATCCACGCTGCCCCAGCTGGAGATCTTTTTATACCCTGTACTCAAAGGGTAAGAGGGTGTACTAATTTTGTGCGAATGTATATATATATATTTTTTTTTAATTTCATTTTGTAAGGTCAATTAAAAAGGATGTTATATAACCATAAAAGTAATCTTTGCCCAAACTCTGCCTGGGCTGACCCCACAGAGTTCATTTATCAGTCATTTTTATTTTGCCGTACTTTTATTCTTTCATTTTTTGATCGCAACTGCGATTTTCATAACAAAATAATACAAAATAATTTACTGTATCGACTAATTAAAAGCCGAAATAAACTATGCCTTCATTTTTTCGACTAAGAAGGCATGAAACATGAGGTAATATTTGGTGCCTAAAAGGAACGTGTGTTGCATCCAAGAATTAGAGAGGGGTGGACAATATTTACATACATACATAGATCTTTATTTATAACAAGGGAGAATACCAAGGCCAGCAATAGCGAAAGTGAAAAATGTATCCAGCACCCGAAAAAAAAAGTTGTGCACTGTGTTAAGCCTATTCATTGCAAGCTACCATATATGTTAATGCAAATTTTAATGCTAGTTATTTTAATACTCATTATCAATCATAGATATAGACAGCAATTCAAAGTTGAATAGTTTCTTCAAAATTTTAATATTATAGGTTGATTGGTGTCTCTAGCTCTTATATTCTCTGAAATATAGGTTCATAAGGACCAACTCTATTCTACCAATCCTTTCAATGCAGAAATATTATGACACAAGTATATCTTTAGTATTTCATTACTAATTACACTAACTTCAAACCAAGTTATTATTCGACCCGTAAGAGTGATTTTTGCATCCATCGGTTTTATGGTAGTTATTTAAAATAATTATGCTATGGGTATGGTTCGTAATAAGCTTGCTCTACGTACGAGAAGACAAGTCTACATACCAAGTTTGGATGGACAGACGGACATGTCTCTATCGATTCGTCTCATCATGCTAATCAAACGATTTCCTACAACAGGGGTTCTGCAATATGTTCTGCGTGTTACCTACAAATAATAATTCAATAATAAGTTTAGTCTGGTAGTTTGGGGGCATTCACATTTTTGTTAACCTATTACTGAAACAATCAAATACAAATTATCACTTCAGCTTCTTTATCATGAAGATGCATTAACTAGGCGCCAAATAAGATCAATATCATTAAAACCTTTGCATAAATGGCCACATTATTGGCATTTGAGCAAGCCCCTCCGAAATCACATTTACCGCACCTCCCTTAACTCAGCTAACCGAGTTTTTACTGATACTGATACTTTTTCTGCTTCTTCGGCCATCCTGTGTCGTGCCACGGCATACGAAGAAAGACGCAAAACAGAGTTATCAGCTCTCGACCGCAAAAGGCAAATCGACCGCCAACTAACTACAAGGCATAATTTAAATTTCCAAATGAAGTTTTATGCGGCGCTGGTCCAGTCAGTTTCTCTTCAATCAAAACACAATTTACTTGGCGCTGCAACGAAATAAAAAGAATCAAGGAAAATGCCAGCAACAACAACAACAAAAAGCTGCGCACGTTTGGCGGCGAAGGCAAAGGCAACACGGTCGTCGGCAACAGCATCCTTTGAGCCTTTTGCCAAATTACCGCGCATTTAATTTTAACTTTGATGTTGCATGCGGCACACACTTTACAGACAATGTGTTGAACTTTCGTGGAGTGGTTGAAAGCCACACCAACAGCAACAACTACAACTACAACTACAAGCAACCACCAGAACCACTCAAGCCTCAGCGAGCTGGGCTTGACCCTGTGTTGGACACCAGGTAGTTGATTTGCATGCAAATTGTTGTGCGTTTACATTTACGCATAATTAGCATTTTCGGAGCTGAACTGAAAACCTCATTTACTCGTTCGCTCATTCAATGCTCGACCACACCTTGCTGTCCCGAAACCTCGTTGGCCTGTCAACTGCATGCCTCAATAGACAAGAGAGTCAAAAATGATTCTCTGGTATTTGCGACTGGCTGTTGAAAGCGCCGCACGTTTTCAACAACTATTCGTGGTTCTAATCAATGCCCAAATCAGCTACAACAACATCACCATTATCAACAACGATTGTCGTCCATTGTCGTTGTCGTTCCATTGAAAGATCGAGAGGTGCAGCAGCCCGGTCGTCGCATCATAATTATTGTGTCCATACATTTTCGTTGGCACATTGGTCTAAGCCTCAACAAAAAATGAACAAAATAAAATGATTGCTTCCTATGAAATAGTTGTGTCATATGAAAGCTGATATATACGCGTATAACGTTCCTTTGTAAAACTCAAATATAATAGAGCTTTGGCATTTAAATGTAAAGCTTTCATTAAACAGTTAATGGCTTTACTCAGCCAATAATGTTGAAAAGGGTACAAAAATATACACTCGTAGCTCTCAAAATTTATGGATACAATTTGCTAATCACATTTACACACTTTTGTATACTTTTGTTTATCAATAAAGATGATGTTGCTTAAATGTAAATTATGTCAGCTATACGTACTTATGAAAAACTACCGAAACAAACTAGGTTTGGAAGCGAGTTTCTTTTCGAGACTTTTCCGCCACTCCCGAACCAATGTCCGTCAATGGGGGCGTTTTCCAACAAAGCTCAATTGTTGGCCTAACTTTATATGTGTAGGCTAAATTTATTGACATTTTGATTGGTGTTTGCAAGCACCATAGCCACGACAACAAATTTAGCAACAACTACAACAACGAGGCGGCATTAGCGATGCCGTAGACGACACCAAGCCCGCGGCCAAATACATTAGCGGTCGTCAATTTATTTGGCAAATCGCCGACATTGCCGCCATTGCAGGTATTTTGTTCCGCTCCATGCTCCCAAAGTTGACAACACGTTGTTGGCGCCTCTCGAGCGACGGCGCATATAAATTTTATGGAAAATAAAAATCACTTCACAATGTTACAGCCATTCGAGGCGGGGGCAGCTGACGCGCATAAAGACTTTACGTAAATTGAAAAATGATTATAATTTCAATTGTGAACGCCAAACCCAGTATACTCGTATAAATATAAATGAACTAACTTCGTTCTCAATAATAATATTAATAAGTCATTACGATAAACGCGCAAATGATGTCTTGAAGCTGAACATAATTTAGTGATTTGAGACTCTACGTTTCAAATTAAGATATTGCCAAGTTGGTTTTTATTTCGAATGCGAATAAATACGAAAAATAAAAATTGGTAAAGTCTTTTGCACACTCATTATTTCTCAACATAAGCTTTTATTTATATTTATATACGAACTATTACAAAAAGCATCTTCTAAGCTAGAAAATCCTCAGTAGGAGAAATCTAATCAAATTAGAATAATTTGAGGAGATATTATTTACTATCATATATTTATATTATATATTACATTTATGAGTTGAATTGAATAACTGAATTGTTTGTTTATGCATCTCCTTCGCCTTAGGCTTTGTCATGCCTGTACTAGTTCTTTATCATTAGTCTAGTATCGACTCGTTTCTGTAATGGTCGAGCCCAGTCTCGACTCGATAACGTAATTGGATTAAATGCATTCAAGTTTATCGTAACGTTTTACAAAACCCAATAAAGTGTATTTATTTGGGCACGTTGTACATGGCACATGTGGAACGTGGGGAGCTATAGTACTTGGGAGTGCAAGGCGAATAACTAATTTTGCTGGATTCTGCAGCTACAAATACAAGTAATATTTAATTAACGTCCCCGACCAATTGGGGGAATATTATTTGCCTTTCGGCTAGCTGTGCTCCGTCTCACAGCCAAGTGTGGTCAGAGGCGTCAATAGATTTAGCGATATGAAAAGAAAAATTCAACAGAGAAGAAGCTGAGAATTAATTAAAAGCTAATTTTAAAAAGAACAACAAAAAAGGATTCTCAGACCCGGTGGGGGAAGATTTATTAGCCGTTCCTGGTCAGAGACTCTGTAGATGGCTGAAAAGAGAGGCTTTTATTCAAGGAAGAGACAGTTCGGTTGGGAGCAGGTGAAAATAATCATTATAAGTTGAGCATTAAACCGGAAAAGGACTGTGCGATGCATAATCAGTTGTACATCTACTAAGGGAAAGGGAAGATAATTTGTCGTTCTAGAAGGAACTGGGAAAGTAAGACGTAATAGGAAAGGAGAATCGACACTACTGGCAGTCAGCTTGTGGAGAAATACAATTCCAAGGACAGTCATCCGATTGGCCAATGAGGCAGCTTAGCTTAATTGTTAGGTTTTGTAACGGAAAATGGAGCATTCTGAATTCAATCCAGGACAATTATATTTCGCTTGTATTGGTATACTAGTATTGTTAGATGATGTGACTTGAACCGTTCACTCAGATTAACACTCGTAATTATGGTCTGATTCGACTTACACATGCGATTTAAGTATTTTGCTAATAAAGGCCGCAATACTTGAATACTAGATGACCAACGGGTGTGTGAGTTTGTCAGCTATCCATTTAGCAAGCGTCGCAAATGGGGCTTGCGGCTAATTAGTTTCATTGCTCAAAGCCTAATTCTCCTCAATGTGGCCTGTCCGTCGGGGAGTGGACTGTCATTTGAATGCAAACAAAAAATGCGAACAGTATCGCGCCACAGCCACTCAAACGGCAACAGGCAACAGGGAGCGACTCCAGCGACTCCAGCGAATCCAAGAACTGACCGGGGCTCCCTGAGGTGTGAAATTGTCTTGTCATTTGTCGTAAGTAAGCAGCAGAGGGTGAGGCAGCGGGGGAAGTGGGTGAGCAGCTTGATTTGGCCAGCGGCTATACACCGATCCGAGTCAAGTAGGGCCCCTTTGTCATGTTACAGCCAAGACAGCCAGAGGAGCAGCGCAATACTGACTAGTTGGCCTGTCCAGCATCCTGTTGTGAATTCAACATTTTTATGATGATTTAGCTTTTCCCCCGGACCCAGTGCGATGGCGTCCAGCAGTTGGGTGTGTTATATAGCCATAAAGTAGTGTGACATATCCGCAATTTTTCAGGCGCACTCCGGACTTGTGCTCGCGACCAAGTGTCGAACTCGAGGCACCCCCACTGCGTTGACTAAAGGCGCGCAACTGCCTTCAGCAGAAAAAGTGTCAAAACTATTTGTTTAAGCAGCCACAAATTTGTATATACAAGTATACATATATACATAAATTATACATTCGTGCGCCGAAAGTCGGTGAATCCCGAATTAAGGCCTCCCCCATTTAGCGACGACAAATCCTTTCAATGCTCTTCCGCCCGCTCGTCCGACTAGTCCGCTAGTGATTGTTTTTCACGCAGATAAGCAATCGCAAAACAATTGGTCTTTGAATTCGTGTTAATATGTGCCACGAGCTACTAATTGCAGATATATATCGCACAATCACAACATGTGCACTATAAATTCGTATGATGATGACAAATTATTTGTATTTTTTGGGATATTAGATTCAAACTAATCTACCTGTTTTAGCGACTGCGGCTAATATGGCTATCAACGCACCAAACTAAGCGAAACAAAGCGGGATTTACTTGCCGAAATTGAGTTGAAAACTCCAAGAAATACGGGAGTTATGTAAAATCACTAATAGCGGGGGAACTGGGAAAAAATGAACGTTTCCTTTCTCGGGCTGAGTAGAATGTAAATACTGAGTTTGGTTATTCTAGGTCCTGCACTTTCTGAGATCCTTGGGTTCATATAGATAGACACGCTTAGCTGGATATGGCTATAGCCACTCGTCTTGTTGTCCTAATCCAGATCATTAAGTTGTATTTTTAGCTGATGATACTTCGACCTGGACATAATTGATTTTAGCTTATATAGTTTTTTATAAATAAATAAATAAATAATCTATAAAAACAAACAAAATGTTGTGTTAAAAATATTAAAATGTCAAATGCCATAAAGTCGAAAATATAACTCGTATCCATATTGTTATCCATTGGGGCCAGTTCTCAATTGCTTATTTAAGTATACATATACCGTTATTCCTTTTTGGTTACGTTTCTTCATTATTAGTAGTTTAATTTTTGAAAATACAATTTTCTGCATTTTCGTGGTAACGAAGTTTCAAATATCTTGTGTTAATGAAATAAATTGACAATACTAACATATCTTTTTGAATACTCAACATTTTGTCACTCTTTATAAAACCTAGAAGCATATCTCACAAAGTTTTCGTTCCAAGTGGTTCAAAATATGGCTTTGATATTTTGTTTCATGTCCTTTCCACTCTTCGCTTCGCCTAGAAGTTCAAAATTTGAAAGTTTCACAATCAGAATTTCCAAAAATTTAAAATATAAAACGTAATCACCTCGAAGTGCAAATGGAGGAGGTTCTTTCAATTCTGTCACGTCGGGACACTCTCTTGTCCAAAATCGATATCAGAGCCAATAGTCCGCTGAAAAGACTCTTTCAGACAGTACATTTGAAACGCGAGTGCTACATCAACGACCTGTGGGAAATTGTGGGCTATGAGACAATCTCCACTCGAGAGGACCGGCGGGAGGAGCTGCAGCGTTGTGTTAACTGGCTATTGAAGCGGCTGATGGGCCTCGATGTGGTTGCCTTTGGTGAGCCGATGGGTCTGCAATTAATGAATGAGTCCTTCAAGACGATACAAATGCCAAGCATGATCATTGGCGTGATTGCAAAGAATCCTGGCAGACCGACCATTTTGGTGTATGGCAACGTCGATGTGGAGGACGCTTCTATGGAGGAGGGCTGGACAACGGACCCCTTTGTGCTCACAGAGATCGATGAATTCCTGTACGGCCGCGGCGTAGCTCTGGACAAGGGGCCCCTGCTCTGTTGGCTGAATGCCATACAAAGCTATCGCGATGCGGGAATGCGATTGCCTGTGAACTTGGTGTTTCTTATTGAGAGCATGGCTCACAGCAACAGCTTGGGGCTGGAGACGGTGCTCCGTCAGCGCATCGGATTCTTCCGCGAGGTCTCCTGCGTGGCCATTTGCACCCGGCGGTGGATCAGTAACAAGAGGCCGGGCATTATTTATGGCTCCCGCGGTCTTGTCTATTACCATCTAGAGGTGGAGTGCGCTAATCGGGATCTGAGCAGCTGTGAGCATGGCGGCACTCTGTACGAGGCCTTGCCGGATCTCTTCTATTTGCTGAGCACCTTGGTGGATGGAGCCACAACCATACTTGTTGAGGGCCTAACATCGAACTATGAAGTGGATATGAATGTTCTCCAGTGCGCAGATTTCAACTACCGACAATTTGGGCGTAATGTCGATTCCTATTTGCTGCCCCATAAGGATAGCAAGGTTAATGCATTGCACTCGTTATGGGCCATGCCACACCTATCGATACACGGCATCGAAGGTGCCAATGCCTCGCCAGACCTGCGCTTTGTAATCCCCCATAGGGTGGTAGGCAAATTTTCGGTGTCCATGGCTCCCAATCAGAAAGCAGCTTTGGTGACAGAGGCCCTGCAAAAGCATTTGGGCTTGGCCTGGGTAGAACGTGGCTCTCCAAATAAAATGTCCTTGTGCGAGAAGTTCGTGATACCCTCCTGGACGGGCGCCGTCGATACGCCCGAGTACGCTGCCGCTGTTCGCGCCATGCATCAGACATATGACGCCATGCCCAACTATATACGCGATGGAGGCTCTATTCTGGCCCCCACCATATTCCGAGAGGTTCTAAATAAGAACGTAATTGTGCTGCCCATTGCAAGTAATGACAATGGCGGGGGGCCGATCAACGAGCGCCTCAGTGTGGAGAACTATGTTAAGGGCTCTCAAATGCTGTCCGCGTTCATGTGGGAATATGGCGAAGTAGGCGAGGACACCGACAGCGAGATCAAGGTGAATGCCATATGTAAGCCAAAGAGTGCCAAGTAGTGAGCTTGCAGGTGCCACCAACGCCACCACTACTGCTGCCACCACCTTCCATTAATCAATACCAGAGCGGAAATCCTAAAAGCCAAGAGCGCAAACTTCTTTTGTTCTATGCCGTCAACACTAAATACTCACGTCAACCAATAAATACACTTCGTCCACGGCCCAGTCGCAGCAACGCTTGCACAATCTCAGCAGTTGATCTGCCGCCGTGGAGAAGAACCACAGCCCTTGTGGCTGCTAAGGTGGTTCTGGTTCTGGTTGTCGTGGTTGTGGTTGTGGTTGCTGTGCAGCCTTAAAGCGCACGCCCTTTTCGCACAGACTCCGAAGGGCTCTGTGGCCCGGCGAGATCGGTGCACAGCAGAGCAGAGCAGAGCAGGCAGCAGCTTTCGGTCCCTTTAGGTGTCAAAAGCAATAAAACGCCGGCCTGTAATCAACGCGATCCTAAATAGGTGTACAAATTACACCAAAGTCCTTAATTATAGCGAAACCGCCAGCGCGCGAGACTCTTGACCACAAAGCGAAGATGCCCTGCCATTGAACATTGGGATCGAGTGCACAAAAATGTAAATTTGTGGGAGGCAGTTCTGCAATTCTTCTTCGTCAACAGCGTTTCGAAAATAAAAGGGTATGCGAATGTTAAGCGTAGAATGCGTATTCTTGTCAATAAAGTTCCTCTCTAAAGTCAATCCAATTTTTTTAACAAAAGTGATTGTTGCAGTCGAGTTATCCTGAATGAGATATATCCTGTACCCAAGCGAAACTTTCAAAGCAAAAGACAAGAAACCTGTTTGTTATATTACGATTCAGAATCGTTACATACGTGGTTGAATTGCTCTGGTTGGATGGGTAAAGAAAGGGTTTGGTTCCCAACCAACAAGTTATTGATCCGATTACGCGATCTATCTGTCGGGTAGTACAGCAGTTTTTGGTGTGTTTAATTGATATTGCTTTTTAGCGATTAGTGCACCTAAAAGGAAGGAAGAACCCAGGGCATAGCTAGAGGTACACGCCCCAAACCTCTAGGCAATATATGCATGTTTCGTTCAACAAAATACACGATTATAAACATCTGAAACAAATTCAACAAATCCTGAGTTCCATTTAAATAGTGCGCCCTAATAATGAATGTGTGACTTTATATTGCGTACGTCCTTGAGAAACTTATTAAAATTATGTAGGGGGAAAGGAAGGATAAATGAAAATAATAATAACACTCTTTAATTGCCTCGGATTAGAGGAGTCTACATACCAAGTTATGGGTTCGGGCTATGATGCCCATAAAATCTCCTGCCATTCACTTGAGGATATAGAAATTGTCCCGTTCTTACACCTCAACCCAGTGTGCAGTACCTAGGTTGCGGTTGGATCTTCTGCTCTGGACTCTGTGGTGTTTACACTGCATATGAGAGAGCGGGTCTGTTGGCTGATCGATTCGGTAATTCCTTGGCTTTGCTCTTTCTAGTAGGCTCGCAACTATTAAGAATTTGGCACGGTCCCAAGGCGCTGCTGCTGCTGTGGCTATAACTTACACTCAGATCGATCAACGCAATTGGTGTAAATGTACAACAACAACAACAACAAAGGCCATTGCAAGAAAGCTTGGCGCTCCTCGGCATCTGCATCTGCGGCTGCGGCTGCGGCTGCAAGGTTTTCCATGCCGCACGTTCGTGCTGCGAAAATTACATTTGATCGATTTGATCGGCGCTACAAGATCAAAGGAACTTGAATCGCAGGCGATGCCGACTTTTGAGTATAGCACAATTGTTGTTGCCATTGTTGTTATTGTTGTAATTATTGTTGTTGTTTTAAGAGGTTGTGCTTTTGCTTAGCACGCTCAAAGTGTGAAATTTGCATTGCCATGCTGAACCAACACAGTTGAATATAGTTGAACCTTGGCTTATGTCTAGGAAGGGTTTTCTATGCCTTTCTCAAAACAAGGAGCTCAGTTCCGGCATTCACTGCATTACAAATTTCAAATACTTCTCTTTAAGAAATAATCTATTTCGCAAAATGTAAACTAAAAAGTGAAAGGGCAGCGTGGTGTGCAAGTTTTTAAGAGGAATGCTGCAAATTCACACACTTTTGACATGGCTAAATAAAGAATCCGAACAAAAAGTGGCCAAATAGAAAAAACTTACAAGTTATTTGTAAGACAAGATTTTGCTGGAGAAACAGTTTTATTGTATAGAAGACTACTAGTATGAAGAGCATATATCTTTTTAAAACAAGAAAGGAATGCTAAAGTCAAGCAGGCTCAACTCTTAAATACCCTGTACCACTCCACAAAAAAAGAAATTAAATTAATTTAATTAATTAATTAATGTAATTAAATTAATTAAATATAAAATATTCGATACATGCATACATACATTTACATTTACATCAGAATCGTGCCTATGCGTGTTGGTGACCTTGTACATGTATGTGTGTATGAGTGCATTGGCCTGGTTATATGGCTATAACTTTCTTTCTAAGTACCCAATCATAATGAAACTTGGTATACGGATATATAATTACTAACTGGATGTGTCTACCAAATTTTAGTTCAAAAGAATAGTTCCAAGAATTACGGGAGTTATAGAAAATCGGAATAGGGGGGAGTGGGGGGTGCATCGGGAAAAATGAACAAACTCGTCCTTTCTCGGGCTCAGGAGAACCTGTATACCAAGTTTGGTTATTCTAGCTCTTATACTTTCTGAGATCCTTGCATTCATACAGACAGACAGACGGACAGACAGACAGACAGACAGACAGACAGACAGACAGACGGGCATGGCTATATCGACTCGGCTTGTCATGCTGATCAAGAATATATGTACATATATACATTGTGGGGTCTGCCACGCCTCCTTCTGTGTGTTGCATGTACACTCGCACAAAAAGGGTACAAGGTATAACAAGTAGCTTCTCAGTGCCACTTAATGACCGTTGTCAATTCTTTTGGTACATAGTTACAACGGTTCAGCGCTGTGTTGATATTTGGGCGGCTTTATTCAATCATACAGAGGGAATATGAGTTGGCTATCTTCATGAGTGTAGATCAACAGCTTAATAATTTATTTGTTCTAGAGGCAGTTACAACGGACATATTTTGACAATTCCAATGGACACTTGATATTTATCAATCCCTTCAGATTTTTATGAAACATAGGTAAACAAGCCCAATGGAACACAATCATTTGCCAGTTCTTGTCCTACTTAGCTGTACTTACTTAGCCGAAATCTTCAACCAACATCGACTTCCACGCCAACGGTAGGCCAACAACATTTTCAGTTAACAAATTCAACACGCACGAAAACAAAAAGTTGGAGAAGCAACTCTTCAGCACGTCGTCATCTTGGCGACCATAACTTATGCGCAAATTATTTGATTCCAAGCGTAAAAAATGCAGCTACCCAATAATGGCTGACACCGGTCGCCGCTCTATCCCAGACGATCTCAGCTACTTCTGCAGTAGCCGTGAAAGTTGCCGCAGTATCACCATGAAGATGGCCAACATGCATTCGAAGTGGCTGGAGAAAGAGTAACAAATTTGAAGAAAATTGAATGCCACCTACCCATTGACAGCAGCCACCGCAGACTCCACACCAGCCACCACAACACATTCTGGCTGACCACGTAGGCGGCGCACAGATGCCAATGTGTAATTTTTGTAAATTTATTTTATTGCCAATGTGAAAAATACGCAACCCAAAATGTATAGAAGAAATGCCTACACTCAGAGAAAGCTGCCGGAATCAAGTAGACAAGCTCAATAGTCTCCATGGCCTGCCATAAAGTGGGAAGAGCACAAGCTCATGAAACTACTCCTATAAACATACTAAATTAACATTATAGATAGATTATAGATATACTCAATTATAGATATACTCGTACTATGTCAATCGTCAATGTTGAAAATTGAAAGGTACTGTCAGACTATGTACTTAGTTTTACAATCGGTTGATTTACCCTGCAGCACAAATATAATCCGCGTTTATATTATATATATTATATATTATTATATAAATCATTAGGAATGCAATTGCGTCAAAGTATTATGTGAGCTTCAATTTTATTTGTTGATGCTCTCTGATTTGTTAGATTTCGTTTGACAAACGAAAACAGACCCACCATCTGAACTAAATGGTGGAGACGTGCCGACTGAATTCTCGAAAACCACTTTATAGGGTATACCAGCATAGTGTAAATGTATATAACAAATAGAAGGAGACGAGGTTGACCCTATATACATTCTTGATCTGTTTGACAAGATAAGTCGACTTAGAAATGTTCGTCTGACAATCTGTCTATATATTTTCAAGGATCTCAGAAAGTACAAAAGCTAGAATAACCAAAATCTGGTATCGAGATTCTCCTAAGTCCTAGAAAGGACATACTTATGTTTTTTTTTATGATAACCCCCCATTCCCATTCAGTATGTCAAGTTTTATCATGATAGGTCAATTATTAAGAAATGTATAGCTTTAAATGTAATATCTGCCCAAGCTCTGCCGGCAGATATTGTTGTTTTGCTGCTTTCATTCAATTCTGTACTGCATACATATATTCATACAAGTTTTATCACGATTGGTCAAATGTAAATGAAGGTATAGCCACAGGTGTAATCTCTCTTTGGCTCAACTCTGTACTTCACAACCTAGACACGCATAGACACGCATTGAGGTAAATGTATTCTATATAAGCTGTACGGCTCTATGTACGTGTTACGTAGTTTTAATTTAATTATTTTGTAGTTAATAATTTTTATTTTTTTAAATTACCCAAAAAAAATATTGAAAGAAAGATTTGTTCGTTTGTTTTCGTTGTACATCGGTACAGCAAGCGTAGAGTAGAAAGTTGAATCTACTCGAGTCCATCATTTCTTTCTTGTCAATATATTCACTAACTGCCCTGGAAATTGGTAGAATATTTCTTCAAATCAGAAAATACCTTCTCCTTCAGAAAATACCTTAGCATAGGTTGTTTTCGCGCCACAAACAACTTTATTTAGAAAGTTTTCTTCAGACTGTATAATTTTATTGCACACATATATTAAAACCCAACCCCGCAATTCATATTCTGGTTTGCATGTTCACACCGATCCTGCGATTTACTTCTAAATTAAAAGATAATTATACAAGTACATAAGCAAAAGTCTGAAGAATAATTTCTGGATTTCAGGTGGAGTGCATTGAAAGCATATTTTCCAAATTTGGAATTAACTAAAAAAAAACTATTCCTCAATAAGAGAAAATGGTTCTAAAATGCAATGCGTTTTCAATTGTAGTGAGTTTTCTAAAATCTAGGAAATGTTTTTTTCTGAGTGTTTTGAATTGTAGTTACAATTTTCGTATGCCAAATTGGGGGCTTCTTTCTTTAAGTGTACCATAAAAAGCTCCACCAAGTGCCTCAACGCCGCTTTAATTCGCCAAATAATTTGCGAGTGGTGGGAAAATTTCGCTCCGAGCAGAAGCAGCAGCGGCGGCGGCGAAACGATGTTTAATTGAAATTCCCATGCTGTGGGACTCTAATGGCGATTGAGTGTCCGTGCCCCTCAGTCATGGGCGGGCACAGCTGTGTGGAAATAGCGCCAGCAGCAACAGCAACACCAGTATCAGTATCAGTCTCAGCCCCATTTCGACTGGCAACCATTTGGGCCAAATCGCAGCACAACACGCACTTCGCCCATACGCATATGCAGCCACACTCCCAGTCTCAGTCTCAGACTCAGCCCCAGTCTCAGTCCCAGTCCCAGTCCCAGCCGCAGTCTTAGCCCCTGTCCCGACCAGGACACTAGGAGCGGGCATTGCATTTGTCCAGCATAGACTGGCGGCATCAACAGCCATTTTCGAGCTTTTAATTGTTGCGCTCGACATACCATTTGTGCGTGTTTGTTTGCATGTGTGTGTGTGTGTGTGTGTGTGTGTGTGTGTGTGTGTTCTCTTAACGGCACTCCGATTGCGCAATTGTTCTCATGTGACCGTGTTCGGCAGGCCGTCAGTGTTCCATGCCCATTGCCAGTTTTAATGCTGCTAACGAAATTTAATTGGCATCTAAATGATTTTAATTTTCCCACTGATGTTGGCAATAAGTTGCAAAAGAGATTGCGGCCAGATTGGAGCAGAGAAAGGTCAGTGCAAACGGATTGGTTTCTGGCAAAGCCCTAATTTAATAGAAATACAATCATGGAAATTTCACTGCCCCTAGCTTAGTCAGATTGGAATGACGAAATATAATCGAAGTCACAATAGTATCTCAAATTTATTTCCATTTATGCTAAAACTCAATAGGATCCTGATGACCTATATGTTGTGAAACCCAAAATCAAGAGCTGTATTAAAGCGCTGGGGAATTATACAAAAAAACAGTAAAGCCTTTGAACTAAAGCTTAATGAATCCGAATATCCTTGTCCTGTAGAAGTTGTTGTGATTGGCTCATTCTGGATTCAAAATCTACTCCAAAATTGTTGCAATGATACGTTGCCGATCGTATAGTTAACCAATTGGCTCTGAACACACCTTTAGAACATTTATCACATTATAAACTAATTTATGGCCAAGAAGTAATCTCCCAAGCTCACCTCTTTCAGTCACACTTTTAAGTAAGAGTTAGCTTAATGAAGAGATCGTGATTAATAGATTCAAATGCTTTGCTAAAGTTAGTATGGTAAGCGTGATTTTCCAGGGATAAATAATTCTCAAATATATTATAAGTTGTTGACATATTTTGTATACATCTTTGTTGAGCAGCAGAGATTATAGATTTATAAAGATGAAACAAAATAGATGGACTGTATGTTTCAAAAAATATTCTAGAAACTCAAGTGGTTAATCGTTCATCACATAATTACGAATGTTGTCTGGCCAAGAAAAGAACAAAGATTTCAAGGATTTAAAGTTTGCTAGAAAGGAACACGAATTAAAAAGAATAGTTGTAAAAGAACTTTTGGTAGAAAATGCGAATATATCTGCAATAACAGAACAGTTGCTACTTTGCAACGATCTAGATAGTTTCAGATATTTAAGGTATTCGTCAGTTGGAGCCCATTTTTGTACCCGTTAAAAAGCCTTCAACGCTTTTAGCACTGTCAACTACACATCAAAACGCCTTTCTCATCAGCGCTGCTCAGTCGTCCCTGCCATCACTGAGCCAAATTAACCCAAATGAGCCAACAACAACACATAAATAGCCCGATCCAGCTGCGATGTGAATTAATAACCTTTCACCTGAGTTTTAATTTAAATGCGCGGAGCTGATCCGACAAGGCAGTGAGTCGGCAGGTCCGCTCTAGAGGGGCAACCTTCATCAAGCCCAGCTCGGCTGACATTTCAAATTTTGCAAATGTCAAAAACAACATTTGTTCATCCATTCGCTGTTCCCCCACCCCTGCCCTACCCCCACTGCTGATGCCCATTTGTCTTCAAATTTGCCATAACTGTGCGCCGGAGCAGCACTTTTTAACACTTTTCACTTAAGCTCCAGACGACGTGTGTGTTTGCGACCGGGGGCCAACGAGGCCAAAAGAGAAAACGAGGAACCGGGGACTCTGGCTCTGGCTCTGGACTTGATGACTGCTCGACTTGCTCACCGACTGACTGGGCATCCGCAAGTCTGACTGCTTGGTCAACTCCTCTGGGCCGAAAGCATAAGCTCACTTTCCTGGCGATGCTAAATAATTTCACAGTCTATCAATTAGCATGCTGAGCGCGTCATCAGGAGCGCGACTCCAGCAAATGCGTTAAGCGATGAGCGTTACATACTCGTTCAGGTAAGAGTGTGTCTGAGCCTATGGCGTCCAATGGGCCCACCTTCATATTTTTGCTAATTTTTCATAAAAGCCGGTGTTGTTCCTCCACTATAAGCTTGCTGGTGACGTCCAAACAAAGTACTCAACGAGTCCCTAGGTCCAGAAATGCCTCTCCATGGTTAAAGAGACATATGAAAACTCTACAAGTATAGGAAAACGAAAAAAACGAATTATAATGAATTTTTAATGTTCTACATGCAATTTTATCATACAGGTTCTTGTTTTATTGAAACAACAAAAAAAGAACCCCTTAAAAACAAGCAAAGGATTTTTATTTTATTTTACAAGAATTTAAATTTTATACTAATGTAATACAAGTAAGAATACATATGAGGCTTAGATGTGTCTGGTAAGTTTTTGTGGCTTTTTAATATTTTAATATGAGTTTAATGTTGGTCATTAAATTATGGTGAATACTTGGGAGTATAGATAGGCAGGTATGTGGGGCATGCAGGGATGATGTGTTTAATGTTTTGCATTAATTTAGAAAAGTAGTGTTTAGTTAGAGATTTGTTCGCTTGGCAGGTATATGTAGTTTTAGTTTTATTTGTTTTGTTGTTGCTAGCAAGAGATAATTGTCAAGAAGAGATCAATTATTGGCATTGCTTCGCCAATCACGGTTAAAGCAAGTAGCTTGTTTCAGAGTTGACTTTTTATTAGAGGTGGGGCTATGTTAGAGGAGTTATAGTTGGGGATATAAATAAGATCAAGAGAGATGGCAAGTTTTGCAAAAGATTCTCTTATTTCGTTACCACCAACATTGTCATGGCTCTTTGGTAGAAGTTTTATTTTAGGGAATTCACGTTGTTAATCAAATTGTGGTAGGATAGTAATGGTTACTGACGTAGTTTACTGTAGCAGTTAAAGGAAGGGAATTTGAGCGTATTGTGTGTTTCCAGGATTAGATAAACAGATTGTAATTGCATTCGGCAGGGAAAACTGGATTTGTGGATTAATTCGGTTTCTCATGAGATAGCATATCGTTTAACATTATTCGTTTTGGGACCGCCTGTGTAAGTCACATTTTAATTAGAGTGTGAAGCTTGAAGGGCAAGGAAGTATTGTTGAAATATGAATAAGGATGTCAAATTGTTATTAAGTGAATTGAAAAGAATTGAATTATTTTGTTTCATATTAATTTTAGACATTTGCTTTGGCTTTCAAACTTAAGTTATTTAAATTATGTAATTTCAAGCAATTATTTTCATGATTTTTTAGTAGATAAGCCCTTTTAAACAACTTATAATAAAGATGGTTGCTTTCTAACTAGGGGGTTTTTCTAGGTGTATTGTCTACCAACTACCAGCGCTTTCGTACCACATAGCTGGCAACAACAACATCAGATTTCAAATATATATGCTACTTTATATCAACAACCACTGCCTTAGTGAGAGTGACTGGCATTGAGCTGGTCTGACAACCTTTTTGACTCTCTTGACCTTAGGGTTGGCGAAAGGTGGTCCCGCTGATTTCTTATGTCTGCACTACTCTTTAAATTAAAATCAATCCCCTTGTTTCTGCCGATGGAAAGCGACTTTGGAGATTTGATAGTATAAGCTATACTGTATAAGCCAACAACTGCTTAGGCTTTTCACAATGGCAGTTATACTCGTACTCATTCAATTAAACAGCAACGGGAACAACAACTGTGGCAAAAAACATCAACTTCATCAGCCACGAGTAGCTAAGTATACTCGTACTAGGAAAGTATTAATAAGCTTTCCGTTTCTTAACATGAAATAGCAGATTACGATCTTTGACCATGCCTGGTCGGGGCACTCGAGTTGGCTGGCACAGGCACGCTCAGTCGTACTGCCTACTCGAATAGCTCACAGCTTTCCTGAAGTCAAATTAATCTTCTTCAAATTAGCATCTTGATTACCCAATGAAATGTGTAACCCATTCCAACCCCATGCCCATGCCCATGCCCATTCCCATTCCCAAACCCCGAGCGATGCACGAACCCGACATTCGCTATAAAAATCAACAGAAATTTCGAATGTCTCTCTGTCCTGCTGTCTTGCTGTCTGTGTCTCTCTGCTTGATGATCATTGATCATTTTTGTCTGTTGGTTGTTTGGTTTCTTTCGCATGGTTTTGCTGTTGATGTGATTACAATAATTAATCTTGGGCGAGATTATTGTTTTTCCCAAAAGTAACAACAACAACAACAACAACAACTACTGCAGACTGTAGACTGTGACGCTGAATCGAATGAGAGGCGATCAGCGACTCTGGTAACAGTTCATTTCCTTCAGGCGCCTGCGCCTGCGCCAGCAGCAACCTCAGATTCGGATTCAGATCCAGCTCCAGCTCCAGCTTCAGCGTCAAATTAAGTGTTTGTGTCGCTTGCCATTAATCACGAGATATCAAAAGTTTCGATATGAAAAAGTGTTTTGTATATCAGCAGCCAACAGAAACAGGAACAACAACAGCAGCTACAACTTGTTCGTGTCGTGTCGTGTTCATGGGTGTCGTCGTCTCCGATGTGATTTCTTTTCATTTGTTTTCTCCCTTCCCCGCCTGCTTTATGAGATTAAACCTCTGAAAATATGTGTATAATTATGAGCATATGCTCGTATACTTGTATGGTCTGGAAATGTCACCTGCTGTGCGAACAACACCACACGTGTTGTAGCCGTTGTTGTTGTTGTTGCTCTTGTTGCTGTTGTTGTTGTTGTTGTTGTTGCTGTTACTACCTCTCACCATTGCATGTTGCGCGCGCTTCCTGGCTGGTTAGCTGCGAGTTGCAAGTTGCTTGGCCTGTCTTTGATGAATGATGGACAGCCTCTCGTGCTGGCCATCTACATGCTGTTAGCTCATCCATTTGTTTGTTTACTTATTTGGCATTGCATTGAATTTGAATTTGAATTTATTTGTAGTTGACATGCAGCAGGTCTGCAATGGGCGCTGTTTATGTTAATGTGGCCAGGGGCAGGGGGTAATGAATTGTGCAGTAGCGCCAATGGAGAACAGAGCTAATTATGCTCTATTAATCATTGATAGGAGGATGAGCCCTCCCTGGAGCCAAACACCCATCCTCATATGGAGAGACATTTTAACGAGTCAGTCTCATACATATTTTCCGTTCTGCGAGTCACTTAATAGATGATCTACAGGTATATGTAAATGATTTCGGATTCAAACAGCAATTTCACTTGACATACGGGTATTCATAATCTAGAATAGATGCAATAAAACCTATCCTTTTAAATCCCTTCTCTCCGTTACAGTCGTTCAACTCACAAAACTTTGCAGTAATGTTAAAAGCTTGCTTTGCGTTTGGATACCAAGACTGGTTTCCTTAGCTATGATGCTTCAAAAGTCCCATCTGTCTACTTCAAAGCCTGCTCCTCCCACAGCCAGCAACTGTGCACCGAGAATTTCAAAACAGAATATTTGTATGTTTAATGCGAATCGGGTTACATGACACAACGTTTAAAACATTTGCAAAGGCCCGCCAAAGTTTTAGATTAAGGATTACAACTGCAAGTGATTGAAACTAACAATTAACAGTTACTTAATCTCTTACAAGTATGTCCACTGAATGTCATCTTTTCAGTCGGGCGATTGGGCGAGCGTCAGTTGGGGGCCTGACCAGTCTGTTGGGGTGTGTTCCTATTGGATCATCACATAGGCTGTTGTGTTTGCTGATTTGGCGCTCGGTGGTATCTAGATTTGGGCCATGGTGCAACGTGAAAACGCGAACCAATCGCATCCAGTGATAAGCCGTAAGGCAGATCCCACAAAGCAAATATATCCTTCAGTGAAGAAGTCAAGTCAATATATGTATAATGTCCGTCTGTCTGTATGAACAGAAGAATCTCAGGTATAGGAGCTAGAATAACCCTTCTTTGTATCGAATTTCTCCTAGGCCCGAAAAAGGACAAGTTCTAAACGAAATTATAGAGCTACATATACTAGACTTGCAGATCCAGCCTGTCTTTGCTGGGGTACGTACACCCTTTGGGTGCAGGGTATACTAGTTTACTGGGAATGTACGTAACACACAGAAGGAGGAGTGGCAGACCCCACAAAGAATATATATTTTGGATCAGCATGACAGAACAAATCAATAAGGCTATGTTCTCCTGTCCGTCTGTCTGTCCGTCCGTATGAACGAAAGGATCTCAGAAAGTATACGAGCTAGAATAACCAAACTTGCTATCCAGACACTCCCAAGTCCGAGAAAGTACGAACTTGAGTTTTTTTTTGATGAACCCATCACTCCCTCGCTATGGTGATTTTCCATAACTCCCGCAGTTTTCTGATGTTGAAACTGTCCATAATCATAAGTCTCCACTTATGTGTATGTATACAATTTTATTTTTTTTATTATTTTTTATGAAATTCAATTTATTCATTAAAGTAATTGAATTATTATTAAAATTATATTATTTATTTTTATTTATTGTGGGAGTGGGTGCAGGGTATTTAGGAGTTGCGCCCGCCATAGCAAGTTAACGAAATCCAGGACAGCAGGATGAATATGTCCAGACTGATTTCTCTCACCATACTTAATAGGAATATAATCGGTAATGGGTTCGGATATGCTTCAAAACGAGGAAGTGGACAGAGTAAATATAAAAATCAACCACATCAGATCATAGAAACTATTCTGCAAAAAGAGTTGTTTTGTATCTATGCTATCTACAGTATCATAATCGCAACACTTTAACTAAATGAACCCCATTAGTAGCTCGCCTCATTTAACTGAATGTTCGAAATATACAGCCATATCTTTACACACATGAATGCAGGGACAACCACCTGGTGAAATGAGTTATTATACCCTGTACCCGTAGGGTAAAAAGGGTATATTAGGTTTGTGCAAAGTATGTAACATACAGAAGGAAGCATCTCCGACCCCATAAAGTATATATATTCTTGATCAGCATGACGAGAGAAATCGATCTAGACATGTCCGTCCGTCTGTCCGTCTGTCCGTCCGTCTGTCCGTCCGTCTGTCCGTCCGTCTGTCCGTCTGGATGAACGCGAGGATCTCAGAAACTATAAAAGCTAGAATAACCAAAGTTGGCATCCAGATTCTCCTAGGTCCGAGTAAGGACGAGTTTATTTTTTTTTTTTAAATTTTCCCCCCCTTCCCCCGCTGCAGAATTTCGTCAATAGCGTCCACATTTCAAATGCTACCTACACCAAACTTTGCACACATAATTTATATATAATTGGTGTTCTACTGTTCTACTGGTGTTCAAAATTTTATTCAATTCGGTCAATTCTAAGAAAAGTTATTAGCGAAACAAATTCTCGCCAGTACAACCCCCACAAACTGCAGCAACAAGTTCACTCTTCTTCTTCCTCTTTTTGCTGCTGCTATGGGCGCATATAACTCAGTGACGGAAGTTTATCTGGGTACAGGGTATTACATGTCGGGCTTGCTCGACTGTAGCGTTCTCTCTTGTTATTGAATTAGTTTAGTTTTCACCTGCACTGAACAATCAGACCTATTTGTAGCGTTCCTTCGCTTATGCATCAGCCTCAGCTATGACTGTCATGTAACAACGGTCTCAATCGACGCTGCCGAAAAATTCAACAGCAATATAGAAGTGACAGCAGCATTTTCGTCGGTGTAGCCCATACCATTGAAATAAAGGTCAAACGCCTATTTGTTGTTGTTTTTAAGTAACTGTTGTCGCTGTTTGTTGTTTTTGTTGCCTTTGCAGCCTGATCGCTTTATTTAATTGGAAGCTCTGCTGCGCTAAGATTTGGAAAATTTCACTTTAATGTGAGCTCCTTCAAATAATGTCTTCTGAGAGGAATTATAGTAATGATTCTATAGGATACCCATTATAAGACCTTGATAAGCGAGAATATTTCTACTACGAGACTATTAGAGCGTTTCGCGTGACAATGAAATACAAAGCGAACAGAACATCATATTGGGAAAATCTACAGAAGAAGAAACCAATTTGTAACTTCTATAGCATCAAAAATATATCTAAAAAATATATAAAATATATATCTTACATCTTTGATTCTTGATGTGTAGTAAAATGTTTATGTAGTATAGATTTAGCCTCAAAATTGTACATATACATAGTATATCTATACTAATATTATAAAGAGGAAAGATTTGATTGTATGTTTGTTTGTTTGAATTGAAAAGGCTCCGAATCTACTGGACCGATTTAATGGATTCTTTCACTGTTGGGAAGCTACACTATCGACGGTGAACATGGGCTATATTATATTTGCAAAAAAGAATGGAATCCTAACTAAAACGCCAATAATGTACTGCCGCCACATGAATTGGAGGTAAAATTCAGAATTGCAATCATGCTTTTGAGAAATTAAAGCCTTCCAAGCATGTGCAATGGGACGAGGCTGCTTTTTAAGGAATTGCAGGACAATTTAAGTGTAGCAACTATTATCAACGGCCCAGCAACTGGTCAACTAGCTCATATAACGAGGATACCGATGATCAATCACGGGTCGGAGCTCCTGAAAATCCATTTATTTTGCTACCACAAAATAAAACATCAAATATCTTTTACAGAGAACCTCTGACCCAATAAAGAATAACAAAAAAAATCTATAAAAGAACAAGAAATCATTAAAATAATAATATCCAAAGTAAATTTTACTCCTTCTTAGTAACTCATAGCAAAAAGAATGGTGTATGTGTGTAATGAAATGAATATTTTTTGAAATTTTTGTAAAAATACCCGTGCGAAGCAGGAGCAGGACACTAGTATACTATATATTAAATAAGTTTAAAGTTACTGCGGGTTCGTGACACCTGTGTATTAGTGCCTTCGCCACTTCATGGACTGCAGTGCATGACAATTGCGTATTGCGCCACCTAGGGTCTCCTTCGCACATACCTAGTTTCTGAGCGCATTGCATAGGTGGCGCCAGCATCACCCGCTCTCTATTGTTTTTTTCTAGCAAAACTTAGTTAGGACACAAACCAACGCACCAAGTCTGAAGAAGTGCTGCCAATTTGAATAATGCCCGCCAGCTTAGTAGTTTTTTGAATTTTGACTTCGAGATAAACAAAGATGAGGATGGATTTGATGCTAGGCGCCTTTGTCACAATGAATCACAATAATGCCTAATACTTAAAATTAACTGTACTTTCTTTTAGCCTATTAACAAACATCTGACCAAACCATAACATGGTACATATTTAATGATTGGAAATGATTCTAAAAAGAGTATTAGTTCTCAAGTAGTTTTCCACGCGTCCAAATGGCACTTTTACGCTCTGATAGCAATAGTCGATATTAAAATATATTTTAGAGAGTGTATTCAGATCTAAACAAAAACGGTTGACTCATACTACAGGACCTTTGTGACCTTGTTTTATTCTGTGTCCAATGATACATAGAACTTACAAAAATCACTCTATCCATTCACAAATTATAAGGATTTGCTTTTCAATGTTGTAATCCATAGGAATTAAATCGTTAAGTTAGATAAGAACTTGTACATAAGTGCACATAAGTCCAAGAGACTTTATTAGACACTATGCGAACTGAAGTCGACCGTTAAAAGCGCTTAGACATATTCGCAGGCTTTGATTCCAATTTGTTGTCTCATCTTTCGCCCTAACCAGGCTAAAAGGCACAAACGTTACAGTAAAATTATGACGGAACCATATTGAAAACTGAACCAAGTGCTGAAGGTCTTAGGGTATTGGGGATATTCGTTCGCACCCATTCGTTCGCACATTCATTGTTATTACTTTTCCTGCTGCAGAGTCAAAGTGGATGGAGCTACTAGTTTTGCTTTAAAAGAACATATTCTGGTTTATTATAATATCCTACTCCAGTAGACTTCTCCTTATTAACCTGCCTTCTTTGACTCTCCGTAGGATAGTGTTTGGTGTTATGTTGCTCCACAAATTGATTGTCGGAGATGTTGATTTCTCTATGCTTTTAGGTTGTATTAACTTTTCTGTTCCTTTCAGACCAACAAGGAACTTATTATTTAAGTATTTTAGTTTGAAATTGTTTTCTTTTATCTTTTATTGGTATTTTTATAGCCTGTACCCAAATGGTGAAAGGCTATACTAGTGTTGTGCGAATGTATGTAACAGGCACAAGGAGGCGTGGCAGACAGGGTGATCAGGGTGACAAGCGGAGTCGATATATCCATGTCCGTCTGTCCATCCGTCTGTCCGTGTGACCGTCCGTCTAGAATTACCAAATAAGCCATATGCAGGTCAACTTTATTATACTCTGTACATAAAATGTACGTTTGCGGGAGCTGAAAATGTAACAGGCAGACCCCACAAAGTATATATATTCTTTATCAGCATTACGAGACGAGTCGATCTAGCCCTATCTGTCTGTCTGTCCGTCTGTCCGTATGAACACCTGGATCTCAGAGACTATAAGAGATAGAGACACCAAACTTTGCACAAAGATGCCTTATGTGTGTACGTTATATGAGTTTGTTTTATTTTTTTGATTTCCCCCCCCCCCCACTACCCCTATGGGGGCTTTCCCGATTTTCCATTCGTATAATCGCCTATATCTCGGAGACTATAAGACCTAGGAATACACAATTTTACTCCAAGATGCCTTATGTGAGTACGCAGAAAATGTGTATTTTGGAATGACCCTCCCTCCTCTCCCATGCAAATCGTAACTCCCGTAATTCTTGGAATTTCGAACTCAAATTTGGCAAATACCCCCCGTTAGTTATTATACAAGTTTCACTATGATAGACCGATTTAGCAAAAAGTTATAGCGATAAATATATTTGCTGCCCAAGCGCTGCCCGCAGTGGTTGTTGATGCTGGTGCTTTGGTTGACTGCAAACATGTTTCCACAGACACGAATAGATGCGCATAGGCATTCATACACTCATATAGACGCAATTCCTTTGTATATGTGCAACACGACGACCAATGGTGCCAAAACAAAAATTGTATTTAATTTAATATTTATTAAATGTCATCTACACTCAATTGAAATTTTCCTGGGTGCGTTATTACTTGTATTTATTTTATTTTGATTCCAAACGAGTAGAACGCCTGCCCGCCTGCACCGTACCCCACAATTCTTCATCTTAAATCAACTGCTATGTAAATTTCTGGAACAAAATATGAAATGATTTCCATAAGATTAATAATTATTTTTGTTCACAATATGTATAATTTCGCGAATTTGAACTCGGATCGGACTATCACTAGTACATTAAATGGCTGTGATAGAATGGGTAAAGATTTAAGTTTTGAGAAACACCAAAGATAAATACAAGTATCTATGTAATTTAACAGCGGAACATCTCTCCGAAGATAACAAATAGTACGAACTTGGTTGTAAATAAAACAAACAATCTCTGCATTTTTTATAAATTATGTCTATTTATTTACACATATAACAAATTTTGGGCATATATTTAGTAAAAAAAAACACAAAAAACAAATTTCCAAATCAAAAAGTGCAGAATATAATGAATAAGAAAAGAGGGGAGGCAGCAATGCATTAAGCATTGGTGAAACCCAAATTTTCCAAATTGAATCCTATATACTAGTATAATTAAATAATTTCAGGATACATTCGTAAAATACGCTTACATTCAAAATTCTAGTAGTTCTTTTTTAAAAAATGGACGCAGCCAGCACAGTATTGGGTTATATCTGGACACTGCTTCGACTTGCACAGAGTCCAAAAAGGACTCGTAAAGTCTACTAATATGGAAAACTTGTTTTGTTGTTATCTAGGTTGTTCCTTGTAAAAATCGTTTGTTCATTAACTAAATTATTTAGAAGACAAATCATTGGACTTAGCTAATACACGCTTTAAAAATTACACAAAACAATTTCAATATTCTAGCTAAGGAATTATCTTAGGGTCTCAGAAAGGTGACGCTTACATTAGGGCTTAGGCAAATGGGTGCGGCTTAGCTTAGGAGTCGCTTAGAAATACAGTTACAGTACAGGACGGTTGGATAGGCAATACTTGTACAGTAGAGCAGAGAGATAGTTTGGAAAGAAGGAGGAGTAGATTACAGTAGAGAACAGTGGAGTGAAGTGAAGATGGTGGAGATGGAGTATCTTAGACCTGCAATCGAAACTTATTTAGTAAATTACACACAAAAGCTTCTGCTGCAAATATTTCATCCAAAAAGTGTATTCAAAAAGTGCGAGTTCAAAATCCTAAGCTGGCTTCGGCGCCGCTGCAATAGCAGCTTTCTTGTTTCTGCCCACCTGTGCAGGCGGCTGTGGGGCACCGCTGCCCTCCATTGAACCACTCTCCGCGTCCGAGTCCTTCATAGATCCGCCCTCCTCATCGCCCACAAGCGCACGATACTTCTTCGCAATGGCTTCCCAATCGGCCACATTCTCAATCCGATTCTGGTTGGCCGCAGAGAAACTGGCCTGCGAGCCAAGCGGCGAGAGATGCACCTGGGAGAGTGCCACCGAGTCTGGGGGGATCAAAGCACATTATTAGATATATTTACAAATCACACAGATGAGCGGATATCGGAAGTGAAGAAAGAAATTTTGAGCTAGAGCGCGCCAATTGTAGATAGAAAGTTCAGTTAGTTAGAAAGTATTACACAGAGCATAGGATAGTATGGAGTCAGAGAGAGAGATAAAGGGAGCATTCGTCTTTAGCTTAACATATCTTGCACTTCGCTTGGGTGGATCTGTGATCCAGGCCTGTGGGCTTACCCCGCCACACAAGCAGTTCTGCAGCGATACATACATGGCTCACCTTTCTTGATCTTCGATAGCCATTTGGCGCCGGCTTTCGTTCGCGGACTGGCTTGCCGTATTCCCATCATCTGAACCAGACTTGGACGCTTCTTTTTCTTCATGCGTGCCTGTGGCGTGTGTAATGTACGAGTATTCAAGGCGCATTAGACAGGACATACGGGTGTAACGAACATGTAGATATGTAGATAGACAGGAGACACGAAACGACAAGAACATTGAAATGAGCAAATACAAGGACTGCACAGGAAGCGTCTTTAGGGTGCGTGCGGCAGTGCTACGGTGCAGGACTTGAACACGAGTACTTGAGGTGCAGGAACAAGAGAGGTGCTGGGTGGAGGGAGGTGATGGGTTGTAGGTGGTAGGTGGTAGGTGGTAGGTGCAAGATCACACAGTCACAGTTGTGCGGGCAACACACTTAAAGCTCTGGTATTAGAAATCATAAGTTCATTTCTGACTCTATCTTTTGCTGTTGTTGCCAAATTGCTTTAAATGGGTTGGGGAAAAGGTCAGCAACCAGTTGGTCTTATTGGCTGCACACAGTCCCAGTGTTTTCTTAAACATCTTGGCAGAAGTTCGTGAAGAAAACTGGCCTTTTTGTAATCAGAGAGTAGCCAGCTCGAGGAGCTGTCGTAATACACACATGATATTTTACCTTGACCTTCTCGACGATCCACATAAACCAGGTGGTAACTAAATTAAGCGGCGATGGCGCTGTTGTGGTGCGATGCATGTTGCGTATAAGCTTGGACAAGCCAAATTTCCATTCGATGTCGGATTGGGCCTAGTATTTGATAGGTTTTTGGCGATTTGGTTTTTGTACAGAGTGGTGCATGATGGTATTTGGAATGAGGCATGATCAGAATAGAACGAGAACAAGTAGAGTGATCAGTTTCTTTGATGAGAGATCGTGTCAGGCTTTACAGTGTTGTAAAACGCATTTTCTAAGAGTAACTTAAGCGCTGCAACAGAAGAGTGTCATAAGGGAAATACACAAATGTAGGCGCCTGTTTTGCTTAACAATTCCCGACAACGGCAACACACGACTGGGCCAGCTCCTCTACATAAATTGTTACACAAAACGCGGCATTCCCATTCCCATTGGTATATTTCTAGAGACTGTTAACTTAATGGCGTGACGACACACAGACACACACACGATATAGTAGTGTAAGCATGCAGCAACGGTTTAAAGCTTGCTTATACAAGCACTGGACACAAAAGCTGAACTGGGCACTAATCTAGGGAAGGAACTAATACGTATACACTATAGGCGTAGCACATTTGCTAAACTAAATCTAAATTGAAGCTAAGTTGCATCTGCAAGATACAATTGGCTCTTCAAAATGTATCTCTCAGAGCACTATTTGTTTTCTTCAACATTTCATTTGAAAAAACCTAGAAGTTGCAAGTCTGGGCAGTTGATGGATCTACAAAATATGCCGTTCCTCAAAGGATTCTTCTCTCATTTGTAAACCATCGGTTATTATTTTTTGCATGCCCTGAAATCCTTAAAAACACAATGAAATTATTTCGAAAGGAAAAGTATTCAATAAAATAGAATTTATAATGCAAGATCTCAAGCGCTATCTCTTCTTGTGTATTAGAAGTTACCTGTTCTCAGAAAATAGTTTCACAATTAAATAAAAAACTAATAAAATTATTTCCGAAATAAAATGAAAATTTCGCGAACGAAGTCGAACTCTTGAAAATTGAAATTGAAAATGGGATTGGTTTTTTGTTGGACAAATAGCGAGTGTTCTTATTTTAAAGACGGCATGCTTTTAATTATGAAAACTCTACGTTAAAAAGAAATAAATTTGTTATCATCATTTTAGGAACAGGCGCGGGTTAAAGTATTGTTATCAGTGTAGTTAAGTTAATTGTTAAAATGCAAATAGATCTCTTAAACTTAGTTCGCAGTCTAAAAACAGTTGGTCGCTGGAAAAGACTTGGGGTTATTAGGAAATATCATTCAATTGGTATGCAATAATAAGACTATAAATAATTGTATGTATATAAGTAGTAAGGTTAAGTATGTGTGTGGCATAAGAGTTCGAAGAGCTTGAAGCTTCATTAGCAATACTACCTGTATTCTCTGATAGGTGTCTGACATCATAGCAATCAGCAGGTTAATGAGTACAACCACCGACACCAACATGTAAATGCCAAAGACAATTTTGAACAGATACTCAACCCAATACGGTTGAGTGGGCGTGGCTAAATTTTTGATTTTGTCAACTTGCGTTTGCTCGGTCGTCGTCTGACCGAACACGGCGAAGAACAGCAACTCGAATGAGTTTATCGGATGCATGCGCACTGTGTCGTTAAACAGACACCCCCACGCACACACACACACAGACACCCACACACATGTAGATAAACACACGAGTGTGTGGGAATGCAGGAGAATGATTTGAAAAATAAAAAGATAACGGACGCCCAGGACGTGCGGTTGGCCAATTCGCCGTTAATTGTCCAATCGACCAACCCAACCACCCCAGTAGGAGCGGGAACGTGCGCCAATTGCGGTTCAATTTGCGGTTGGGGTTGTTCCCGTTGTTGTAATTGTTGTTGTTGACGTTGTTGTTGCCGAAAGCGATTAATGATATTGGAGGAACGGAAACGAAACGAAAAAGAGCAGAAAAGAGGCAAGAGATTAGCGGCATTGTCAATACAAACCTGTATGCGCTGATAAGTATCCGACATCATGGCAATTAGCAGGTTAATGAGTACAACCACAGACACTAACAAATAGATGCCGAAGACAAACTTGAATAGCACTTCGGTCCACTCGGGACGCAAATGTCGCATGGGATTGATGTCCACGGTGGTCGTTTGTCCGAAAACGGCGAAGAAGAGACGCTCAAAGGCCAGAAAGGGCGTCATGGGTCCTAACAGCGAACGTGCATTGGGTTCGGACGGTACGGGGGATTTCGTTTGCGAAAAGTTGGGCATTAGTAGGCTAGCTAGACTTTAAGGAATTTATTGTAGATAGCACTGCAATACTTGCTGCACATTTACGATATGGATAGAGTACATGTACTTGTATTTATATGCGATATTGTTCGGCACAGGCGTGTGTGCAATACTCGTATGTACTTATGTATAACATTGCAGGTAACATTGTTGTTGTTGTTGTTGTTGTTGTTGTAGCTCTTATTACATATGTACTTGTACGTGTATGTACTATATTATTTGATTTGGTGGGTGTGCGTCAAAAGCAGCAGAACACGTTCGCATCCAAATAATCGGCCAACACATACACACACATACGTGTCATCAGTTGTTTCGATTGGTATTGTATGGCATTCGCCGTTGATTGTGCAGAAATTTGGTGTGACAAGCGGCACAAGCTAAGCCCTCGAAAGGCAGCGCAATAGTCGGAGTATATTGGATATTGGATATTGGATATATTGTGGTATTATTCTTAAATATTTCATATGCGACATCAACATGCAGTATTCAAATTTGGCTTTTATACACGTTTCTAATTAGGCTTATTTCGATATACCGATAACCAAAAAAGCGAGAATCAAAATAAAAACGTAATTTAGTCGTAAGTCAACGGAGCTCCTCCTCTTCTCACTCTTTTACTATGAAATTACTTTGGAAGTTACCCCAGCTTAAGGCAACTTTTCCAAATATATTTGCTCTACGGTCCGAACAAACAATCGAGAAACCATTGAAATGAAATGGAAACAATAAAAATCTACGGTCATACATTAAGTTAGTTAGTTCCATTTTTCTCTGGATAGATGTAATCCATGCGCAGATACGCAGGAAACTATGGGAGCAGAGCCTAGTTGAATTTTACAAAAAATTGAAACTTGTGGAACTTTCTAATAGTTTGCCTATCTTAACTAACATCAGCTCGAGATCTGTGTGATTCTATATTGAGTCTCTTCCATCAATGTGAACTTGCTATTCATATCATATAAATTATTTAATTTCCAATTATTCCACTGATAGAAACATAATAAGCAAATAAATTCTTGAAACTTCTCTGCACTCTGCTTTAACTTCCCCACTCTGCCATTTCCATGAGTAATCAGTATATGAGCCTTTTTCCCACTTAAGCACCCACTGTCAGCAATATCCATAGGTAATCAAACAAAAAGGATCAAGCGTAAATAAAGCATGCTTCAAACTAAAAACTAATGAAATAATCGAGTTATGCAATTTTCAAAACTAACGACCATTCCAGAGAAATTGTTGTTGTAAAAGAAGGAAAAGGAAATGAAAAAAAACTACAGCACGTGATACCTATGAACATTTATCCACAACATCAAGGATGCACATAACATAGAACGGTTTCCTCTGACAAAAAACATGCCTCAAAACGAAACGAACTCAAAAGCACTCAAAGAGCAAGGCTATACGGTAGGTAGTATGTGTGTGTGGATTTGCTTTTTCCATAGAACTGGAAAATAAAGTAAGTAATGAGTATAAAAACTTTACACACAACATATAAGGCGCACTGTGTGATTTCAAAAGGGAAATCCCACAATAAGAGCACGCGGAGGCTCATGCAGAATGCATAGAAGGAAACGGAACTTACGATCATCTTTATGTTTGCGTCGGAACTCGCTGAAACGACTGTCGATATAGTTTTCGACTGGCGGGGGACGCGGTGTTGGCATATCGTCTGCGATCATATTATGTGGAATCGAAGAAAGTGGTTAGTCATGTCGTCATTAGAAGTGAAAACGGGGCAAGCTGGCAATGGGATAGGGCGGGTAGGGGCTACAAAGAGGGTGTTGCAGCACAAGGAAACGTGATGACATCATACTCGAAACTGAAGGATCTCTGTAGTTTTGGTAGTTGTAGTTCTAGCATGCAATTGTTGTATTTTGTGGTTGTTTGTTTGAATGAATTCTCATTCTGTATGTGAGGGTGAACATTGAGCACAGACAGTTTTATTCAAGGCAGATACTTATCAAGACACATTGAACGATTTATGTAAGTAGGTAAGGTTAAGGAAACATTCCAAATCATAAACAAATACATATCAAAGTAAAAGGCACAATGAAACGGAGATCGGAAGCAAAGCAAACGTGTGGACTTACCGTCGCTGAAATAGCCACGATTGCGATTCTTCTTCTCGAAGCTGCGCAGATCCTCGGGCGTAAAGTTCGCAAACGACTGATTGAGTGCCACTATGTGCATTGAAAAGCCGAATACGAAGATGGCCAAGACAGCCAGAAAGCGTGCCAGATCCTTGAGCAAGTCGCCGATGATGATTGCCCATGGTCCGAAGAGATGATGGAAGGACAGAAAGTCGAGTATTTGCACGCAGGCAAGCAAAAATGCGAGGGCAAAGCATTGGTTTCGACAGTAGACGAGTGTGGGCCAGTACTCCTTGGAGACGAAGACAAAGGCAGCGACGTGCACTCCCACGCCTGCCATGCCAAGCAACAGGACCAGCACCTTTATCGATCCCAATCCAGATTTGTCGGACGGATTCGTCAACTCGAACAAAAGTAGACCGCTCAACCAAATAAGCAGGCCTATTTCGTACCAGTAGGGGACCAGACTCAGACGCAGCACCGGATATATTGGCGTGATACCGACAATACTCAGGTGGATCATGAGGTAAATGTGCGATGTGAGGTAAGACATGAACTTGATTATCGGAACTTTGTTAAACTTGTGCCCCATTGGAAATGTGAAGCCAATCCACACTGGCGGACAAACGATGAACGCCACCAGCAGCAACATAATCTTCCAAGAGGCCCAGGTCAGTGATCCATGCCAGAGTTCCTATGGAAGAACAAGATTCAAGAGTAAGCGAAAATTGGTGGTTTGAAATCGAAGAGAACACACTTGCAAATATCTTTGTACTACGGTGTGCGCGATCACTTCCTTCTGTTCATTTTCAATGAGAACGTCGAGGAATTCCACGTTGCGCTTATCGGTGGCTTGTAGAATCTTACCCGCCGAGTCGGAGCCGGCTGCCAAAGCGAGCAACTCGGTGGCCATGGCTTCGCACTGTTTCCCCGCGGCCACCAAGTCCTTGGCACGCTCTTTCTCCTGCAGACAAAAATGATGAAGTCAACGGGAGATATTCGTTTTATAATAAAGCTCACCTTGGTGGAGAGCGTTATATAGATATTGGAAAGCTTGGCCGCAGTATCCACCGGAGCCGGAGAGACCAGTACAAACTCCTGTATGGGCTTGTTGTTGTGATTCTTAGAGACTACCATAAGATTATACACAAATCGCTTGTCCTCCATCAAACCGTAGGTGTCGTGCTCCTTGTTCATCAGGTATCGCAAGACCTCGTTGTGCCCCTCGGAGGCGGCAAACCATATAGCTGCACAACCATAATTCGTCTCCGATTTTGGCGAGGCGCCCGCTTCGCACAGCAGCTTCACCACATCCAAGTGGCCGGCTTTGGCAGCACAATGCAGTGGCGTCCAACCGTTGCGATCGGTTGCATTTATCTCCGCGCCCTGACCCAGCAGAATCTCAACCATCTGAAAATGACCATGCATGGCTGCTATGTGCAGACCCGTGCGACCATTCCGATCTGTCGATTGGAGGAGTTCCGCCGAGCGACTCAAAAGCAAACCAACCACTGACATGTGTCCACCGAAGCAAGCCAAATGGAGCGGATTGTAACCCTGTAGAAGAACTATTTAAATCTGCTCCTCATGCACAGGATTGAGTTCAACTTACGTTCTCCACGGTTGCCGCATCGACCTGCACGCCCGCCGAATTCAACAGCAGCCTCACAACGTTTTCATTACCCGAGAAGGCCGCCAAATGCAACGGAGTCATTCCCGACTCTGTGCCCAACTCACCAAACAGACTCTGGCCGGTTGGGGTTTCCGACTTCACTGTAGCCGGAACGCTTGTTAGCAGCTCGCGCACTGTGTCCGCCTGACCGTAATAGGCCGCGACATGTAACGGCGTTAATCCCAGCTTCTTGCTGTTTATCCTCAAGGAGTTTGTGCTCTTCAAAACATCCAATACCGCACCGTGCCCGTTTTGCGCGGCCAAATGTACGGCTGTGAAGCCTGCCTTGTTCTCCTCGGTGCAGGAGGCGCCGGCACGCACCAAGGCCTTCACCACATCGGCGTGTCCACCCTCGGCGGCTAATTGCAGGGGAGTGGCGTCGGTCAATTTGTTTCTAGCCGATATCACGCCAGACCGATCGAACTTCATCAGCTCCTCGATCACCTTCACCGAGCCCTGCATGGCGGCGATGTGTGCGCATGTATTTCCATCCTTACTGGTTGCATTTACCAGCGACGGGTGCTGCTGCAGGAACAGTTTGGCCACTTCAGAGTAGTTGTTCTGCGCGGCGACATGTATGGGCTTCTGGCCCAGATCGTCGGTCGCGTCTATGTCAGCTCCCAGCTCAAGCAGCAGCTGACACACCTCCATCTGCCCGCTGGCAGCAGCCAAATGGAGTGGAGTTTGCTTACGCAAAGTCAAAATGTCGATGACTGCATTGTGATCCTTGATGAGGAACTTCACTAAATGCGTGAAGCCGTTCATCGCGGCCAGATGTAGTGCCGTGCGACCGACGCGCGACTTCGAGTTTATGAACGCCTTGTTGGTCAGTAGCGCATCGCAGACGTGCAGATACCCTCGTTCGGCAGCCAAATGCAGAGCAGAGCGACCCTCGGTGTCGAATACATCGACTCTGGCATGATTCGCTAAAAGGTTATTGACCAGTTCCATATGCCCACGATGGCAGGCAATTAGCAGCGGCGTCCAACCCACCGATGACTGACGATTCATCGCCTTCTGTATGTCCGTGGGATTCATGTGGGATATCATCTCCATTAGCACATCATTGTTGCCGGCCACCGCACAATAATGAAATGCCGTTTCCAGCGCTGTTTTCGTTTGAAGCGTCACATCGGCCCCGTTCTCCAGCAGCATGCGCACGATTTGCTTATCGGACTCGGGTATTTTAACCTCCTCTTTGGTAATTTGGCATGTGTAGTGCAGCGCTGTGGCGCCGTCATCGTTCACCGAGTTAATGTATGTAGTGGCCTTGTCCGGTCCATGCTTCTCCTTGACCGTCTCGATAAGATGCCGCACAATCTCTGGGTGACACGAACGGCAGGCCATATGAAGCGGCGTTTCCCCGGTCTGCAAAGAACAACCATTATACAATATATCCGCAATACTTAATTCTCTAAAATAGTCTTCGGTAATGAATATGGTCGCCTTTTCTTATAAGCCCTATTTCATTTACTCTGAGTAGTTCTTCTCAAAGTTTTTATCCTAGGTTCCTAACCCCTGATATTACATGACCACTCACATTAGACTTGTAGAGCGGATCGCCCCCATCTTCGAGGAGTTGCATTAGCGTTGCCAGATTGCCATGACGCGCTGCCACATGGACCGGCGTTAGGCAATCGTCGGTAGTTAAATTGGGACTAGCGCCGGACTTAAGGAGCATTAAAGCGCACCGATCGCCATCTTTAACTCGTGCGGCAATATGCAGGGGCGTCTCGCGCAGTTTTCCGCCTCGAACATGAACATCGGCACCGAAGCCCAACAACGTCTCCACTACGGCGGGCTTGGCTGACTCCACTGCGATATGCAGGGCCGTATAGTTATCCTGCGGGGAGAAGGAACTTGGTTGTAGGTATTTCAATAAACTAGCGAATCTCCCTAATACTTACGTTTGTCGTCACATCCACCTTTTCGCCCTTTTGCAGCAGCGTGTTTATAATGCCCGTGTGGCCATAAGCGGCTGCTGTGTGTATGCTACGAGCTCCATCCTTGTTGGGCATATGCAAGTAGACTCCCTTCTTGAACAGCATCGTGGCGCACTCAGCATGTCCATTCAGCGACGCAATGTGCATCAGCGTACTGCCATCCTTAGTGCGCTCGAAGATGCTCGCCTTGAACTTGTCCGCCAGGATCTCGATGACATGCGCGTGTCCATTCTCGGCAGCCAAGTGCATGGGTGTGCGATCTGCGATTCAGGAGCTCAATTAGCTTTAAGGCTCGACAATTACGGGTCCACCACGCTTACCTTGATTGTCCGCAATGGAAGCCGATGCTCGCACGCCATAGAAGAACTTAAGCAGCGCCTCATCGCCCTCCGCGGCGGCAATATGCAGCGGCGTCTGTCCCTCTCCGTTCTGCGTGTCGACATTGGTACCGTAATCAACTAGAATTCGCACCATATCTACGTCCCGCCGTCTGGCGGCCAAATGCAAGGCCGTGTCTCCATTGGCCGTCGTTGCCTGTTACAATATTCGCAATTTTGGTTAGCCGTAAGCGATAAAAATATTTCACCCGCCACACACTTTTTGAGGGTCAGGCGTCTACTTGTATTTTGAAAAAGTAAATCAGGGCCGTGAGCTCGACCACTTGCACGTTGAATGATGCATCTTTGAAATGCAAACCGAAAGTATTCGCAACACTCCTGACCTAGTTTTGAGCACTGAAAAGCACAGCGCCAAGCACAAACACGCGCACCCAACTCCTAGCATCGGCCTAGCAAATTGCGTGCAATTCCAAAGTCAGCGTCACCTTTAACCCCTTCGTTAATTTAATCAACACGCAAGAGCGAAGCCAACCTGAAGCACGCATCGTTCAGAATTGTGTGCTTGTAGACACTTTAACTTAAACCGCTCGCTTGTTTGCGGCTCAAATTGAAAAATACTCATTGCAAAAAAAAGCAAAAAAAAAACAGAAATTACGCGCATTTTTCAAGCTGAAGCCAAAATTCCCTAACAATTAATTTCAAAGGAATGGGACAACTTTCGTGGAAAAATCGACCAATTTCAAATATGGTTATATTTGACTTTTGAATGACCTGCTTTTGAATATGAAGGGGAAAATATTGAATGCGTCAGTATTTGAAGCTGAAGCCAAAATTCCCTAACAATTATTTTCGATGGATTGGGGCACCTTTCGTGGAAACCCAACAAATAAAAATATCTTCATTTGACTTCCAAGCCGCCAGCCTAAACTATCATATGGAAAATGTTTGTTAAAAACATTTGTAATCGGCCCACCAACAAAATCAAATTCGATCAGAGTAGTAGCTGGCTTGTTATGTATATGTAAACAAAACTATTCTATTGGGAAATGAAATAAGGAACTACCACCAAAGTGGCGAACTACCATAGATTGGCTCAATATTCATTCCGGTTATTGCCAAATGACTTGTTAGCCAACAATTCCCCTTCCTGCTAGTGTATATCCTCACGTTTTTGCATTGTCGCACGCGCTGTGTTGCAATTCCTTTGACGCTGTTGCCAAACTTCAGCCGTGCGTATAGTTGCCTGCCATTTGCATTTGTGATTTATGCGCACGTCTTCGGCGCTATTTTCAGCCTTTTGGCAGTTCAAGGACTAGGTAGTGGTCAGCTTAGTCCAGGTCAGTAAATATTCTACATACTTATAGTATACGAGTATACGATACAATGCTTGATTTGCATGTTCGGTTGAGTGATTGATGGAGCTTGGCAGCTTGTTGACTTACCTTCAGTTGGTCCGCCGTTTGTGCAGATAGAAGTTCCCTACACATTGACTGATTGCCAGACTCCACGGCGAGAAGCAGTGGGATTTTGCCGCGCTATATGTACGGGTGTATGAGAAGAGTGAGTGAGTAATATTCAGAAGAACAAACTTAGCATAAACACAATTAGGCTCAAGTGTGAACTCCTGAGTGAAGGCGACGCCTGTTGTCATTATTTTTAGTTTCATTTGTCATGTTGGCAACTTTTTGCGGAAACTTTGCAAACCCTCTATTGCCCTCTATGATTTGTGTAGCTTTTCTTCAAAGCCCCCTCCCTCCCGGCAAATAAAGTTGTACAATGAGAAATGAAAAGGGGGTCAACTTTTGGGCCAACTACACCCCCTGCTCATGGCTGATTATTTGTTTGTTGTTGGCAACGAGTTGAGCGCCCTCACACAACTTTTCCTTCGTATTGGCTGCATCTACATAAAATGCCGAAGCTAATAGACTCTACGCCACCAGCCAATGCGCGTGCCAGTGTCATTGTTGCTCGAGACCGTTAAACTATTTGGATGGTGTGTTAAAACAAAAGTAATGAAACGAAATAAATAGAAGGCTGGGCATCAGGCCTACGTACGTACGAATACCAGTTTGTATATTTTATTTCGCTAATTTTTCATGTCAGTGCCATTAACTGTTGCCAAGCTGGCTCTAATTGATTTATATGAAGTTGCCGCAGTCTGAACAGCCAGGCGGACGGAATGATTGCGCCTTGGCAATATCCAGAAGCAATTGTCTAGACAATCAATCGGCTTCAGTGGCATCGAAACCAAAGCAATCCAAAATAAATTTATGCATACACACCAGAGCCCGAAACCGCCAATTGCGTGCGTAGTGTAAATAACGCAGCACATTTGCACCCATGTGCACGTGATGCGACAAATACTGGCGGCTTCGCATTTACGATAAGTAAGCCCGGCCCTTTCCGACTCCCTTGGGGTCGCAATGCAAGTTAACCGCCGACTTCGCCAGCTATTTATACTAATATACCCGTACGAACAAATACTACGAGTATATTCAAGAAAAGGGGGCCAGCATATTATTTTTGGCAATGCATTTCCTTTTCGGGTGTGCTCCTTTAATGTGAATGAGTTGCGGTGCATATCGATTTTTCACAATTTGTTTGCTTTTGGACTGTGACTGTAATTTGTTTGAATTTTCTGATTTCCTGGATATGTTGCTATTGTTATTCTTGTTGCTGTTTTTATTTAACTTTTGTTTACGTTGGCAGTGCCAGGCACCGATTCGAGTGTGCTTCAAAATATTTACATCGTTCACATGCCACACACATACTCGTATTGCACAAACTTCGTAGCAAACATTATCACTAGAATATGCAACACTTTTCCTATCAGCAGCAAGACTTGTGCCCACCCAAGCAACTCCAGTTGAGAACAACAGCTATCGCTCGAATTGCTTACTTTGACGTTTTTTTGAAACTCAAAAAGGAGAGTATCTAAATAATGTTTAAGGGAGCTTCGTTGGTGCCGAAGCAATTACCCTTCTGTGTGGCCTAAAACAAACCACTTTATCACTTCATGGTCATCGACCGCGAACTATATGACCTACTGTGTCCGTACTATCATTTTTTGATTAGAACGCATGCCACACAAGCAAGTGCGATATTCTATAGACAATTCCCGTGTTATTATACTACAGGTGTTCGTACTGGGATGGTTGCTGGATCGGAAGAGACCTTTGCTTATACTACTACTACTAATACTACTTTATACTAAAAAGACGGCCTACTGCTACTGTTGGCTATGTTGAGGGTAATGTACTATAGTATGTACAAAAATGTGTGTAGATGAGTTGCTGACGGTTTCGATTATGGTGGATTCCGAGATTATGTCGACTTACTTCTCGCGTACACGACGGGTATATTAATAAGTTTCCAATATTTTCAAAATTATCAAAGCATTGGTACAACATTTGTCCAATCATCTACATCACATCTAAATCATAAAGCGTATCTGTCCACTCTTCATTATATTTTTCAAAGAAGTATATTAAAATGGTCCGAAAAATATGACTAAAATGTATGTATTTTTTTGTAGGCAGCCCAAATAATTGAAGTACAACACACTTCCACTTTAATGGAGCCAAATAAACATCTCAATATTCAATCACTTTCCCAATCATCAGTACTTACTCCGTCTACTTTTATTCGTATATCCTTGCCAGCAGCTGCCAATAGAGTGCGAAGTATATTTGTTGCAGTTCCTGTTTGTCGACTTGACACCAAATGGATAGCAGTCTGGGAGCGCGACTATATTGAAAGCCAAGAACACAATATATTCAGTATTAATCGTTATTTGGTTTTTGATTATTCATTAATTTATGAAGCAACAAAGAGAAATACCAGCAAGCATATGTGCACCTAGCTTGACTCGCCCACGAAAGTATGCTACACTATTTGTTTCTTTTCTAAAAGTGCTTCACGCCCAAATACACTCGCTTCAAAATTCAAATTACAACTGAATAAACAGCCGCACCGCTTTTGGGTCTTATAAGCACTTTCGTGTCACTTTTCTCTCCGCAAGCGTCGCCCCAACTGACTGACTGACTGACTGACTGGCTAACTGTCTAACTTCACGTGCACACAGGAGAGTGTGTGTACGAGTATGTGCTCTCATATCACAGATTGACAGCCAGCAACAGCGCCTGCTCGACAAGAGGAGCACCAGAAAAAGCCAAAAAAAAAACAATCTCATGCTGCCTCGTCGTCATTACTCATTTATAATTTCATTGTGTGGTGCGCTACGGGCTCTGACAGCTAACGGTTTCCAGACTCGCTCATGCAAGCTTAGGAACTCGCCGCAGTCGACCTCGCCACATACTCCGTGCTGACACACGTACTTGAAACTTAGGTGTTGCTAAAACAAAAGCCTAGATCCGCTGTGAGGGTGTGCGTGTGTGTGCATATGCATGTGTGTGTGTGTGTGTGTACATGCGTGTATATCAGTGTGCGCAGGTCCTCTGCTGATAAACATCAGTAATTTCGTTTTAAGTAATACCCGTTGTAGCACACCCACAATTCATGCTCTTCTACTCAAAACGCTCCCGAAATTCTCGCAATCTACGTCTCCATATCATGCGCGAGAAGCAAAAGCATTAAAATCGCGACCCAAAACATCTAGGCGCTTTCTGCTGCCAGGTTACCCCAGGTTGTTTACCTTGCGTGCTACTCTCAAGTGTTTACTTTTCGTTTCTTTAGGGTTTCTTCATCTTTGTGGTCTGTAGTTGGTTCGTCTCTTCGTTCGCAGACAGGCAGCTTAAAGAGGCAAGTCTACGCGCGCTTTAAGAACAAGCCCGGACGGTTGCGATATTACCATCTTAACCTTGTCGCCATTAATTGGCGCGCGCGCATACATTACGTGCCAAAGTCACATGTAAGACCTCTAACATGCAACACGGGGCCAGCAGTATGCAACAACAATGTTGGGGCACCAGGCGCCCAAGGGGGTTGCATCTTAGGCCTGACCTTTGCACATCAACTTGCAATTGTGAGCTTTAAGAAAATGGGCTCGGAATTTAAGCGAAAATTAATTAACTTTTTCAATTGGCGATGTGATAACAAAAGACAATTGGATAATTGCCAATAATGTTCTTCTTTATAAACAATCTCTTTCCAAATCATATCTATAGCAGCTATTTAATGAAAATAATCATTATTGGAAAAACAATATATCCTTGCGTTTATAACAAACTATTCATTTAAGCTTAAGGCCTTGAGTAAGGCGCACTTCTGTTCACGCCTTCACGTTAAAAACGTTTGAGTAATGGTTCCAAATGATATAACCAGAATATTTCACTTATCCCCTACATTCTGATGCCAACTCTCCAAACAACTGCTCTGTTAAACCATTCTTAAAACATGCCTCAATATCTATCAGTAGTGTTTTAAAAAACCAACGACTTACTTAAGTTTGAGTTTTCTAGATAATACTTAGCTTAATTCATCATTCACTTATAATTCCGAGTAATATTTCTTTAACCGCTGCTGCAAAGAAGTCTGCCATTTCTGTTTGGTGATAAACTATGTGGAATAGATTACTAAAGCCATCATTTTTAAGAGGGTAACGATTAATAACTTATTTTTTATAGGCGACCAACTTTTTGAGGCACCAGAAGGCATGAATCGATTTTTTCTTATGGTTGAAGTGCTTTATGCCGCTGACAGGTCGTATTTGTGAGACCATTATTAAACAAAAATGTTCACATTTGCGAGCAATAAAATGCAAAGTCAAATAAAAAAGTCAAGTAATATAGGCATATACTCACGCCACCGGTGGAGAAGGGATCCACGCCACGTTTTGTTAGCAACAATTTCACGACATCCTCACGCGAATACATCGCCGCAATGTGAAGTACATTGTAATTATCCTGGGGAAGAAAAGTAGAAAGAGAGACCGATTCAGAATTGTGAGTTAGAAGGAATAAATCAATTGCAAGCTAGTGAATCATTGCAAAAAACCCAAACCGGAGTCGCACGTTTCGCCATTTCCCTCCTCAACCGCGCCAGCCAAATGGCTCAATGGGTCAAAGCCAATATGTACGAGTGGGTTTGGGGGTGTTTGTGTGTGTGTGTGTGTAATTTAAAGAAAAACCACTTTGCATGCCACATTTGCTGGGCTAAGGTGTGGTCGCTTCAATGCTGATTACTTACGGACCCAACATCTCTTAGGGTGCCTTGCATGTGGACGACTTTCGCTTTTGGCCATTTCCTAAAACTCGTTAGCACACATGCAAGAAGTGCATCAAATACATGACCCTGACAGAAAATCGTGGCGGCCAGAGGTATTTCTAGATAGCATTTCTCTGGCTCTGGTGCACACAGCTGAAGCCATTACAGGTTGGCGACAATAAGCTGGGCAACCAAGCCACAAATTACACATGTGGCACATGTTGCACTTAAGCGAAAGCTGCGCCCAGGGATGCTAGACATTGCACCTGAATGGAAGAGCGCCACAAAAAAATGGGACACATATTACACACCGATTCGAATTGGGTACGCCATTAGGTTTTAGAGTGTTTGTGGAAAAGCCTATATTTAAAATTTGTCGAAAATCGAAACAGGATTGATCTTATTTTATATACTTTTTTGCAGAAATTATTATGTTTGTGAAAATATGCAAACGAGAGAAGGAAAAATCTTGTATATATTCCTGATCCATGTCACGACACAAGTTGGTAGATTTTCCCAATAGCCCACATGAGTATTAATTTTTTGAACATTGTTGATATTACAGCCTTTCCTTCCACCACCACAGAGTCTCATCCATTCCAAATTACGGAAACAAAATATTATATTTCTATTCCAAAATTCGGAATAATTTTTGCTTCTGTGAAGGAAGAATAACAGCGGTAGACTTTTTCGAGGTATAGGGGCTTTCTTCGATGGGCTATTTGGCTACACAATTTATTCATTTACAGATAAACCAATTGAAATGTTTCACAGATTAAGTAACTTTAACAGCTGGCCTTATACGGAAGATAGCTGCAGGGATTGGAACTCATAACTCTATGCAAATTGTATCCAAAATCTGACGTCAGCTAAATATTGTGGTAAATGCTTAAATCAGTCCATTGTTTTTCAAAATGTTATTTTCAATACATACAAAGAAAACGATGAATGATCGAACACACAAAACGAATGTCAACACCATGCGCTAATATTGTTTTAAGAATTTGTTTGCCTTTATTTTCATTCAGCTATACATTCTTAGTAATCGAATCGAAAATATAGGCTATCTATCAAGGAAAGAATTCATTGTTGATCACATATGCGAATACAGTAACTAGGATTTCATAACCACTAAGTAACACATGATTTTTCTCCACCTCTCTCCGTTATAGAATTTGTTCTATAATACCCAAAATTCAGAACCTACATAGACCTAACTTATCTGAATTTCGAACGTACTACAATTTTCTTCAGTAGGCTTTTGATCGTACATGTGTGTGAGTATTAAGTAAAGGTTGAGGACTTTATTTAAAGCAGTCATTACCTGGCTTATGGTTTATGGTTCCAAAAGCACGGTTCAAAAGACTCGCAACCCTGAACTGCCGTGCATTAAGAACTGGCACACACATATATATATATATATTTATCATCTTATAAGTAGGTAAATATAATATGGGAGTGAAATAAGGTAATAATATTACACATACGCGGCATGATTGGGCTACACAATGTGGTTGTGGCCATTGCGGTCGCCTGCGACCCACTGCGACCAGCCCAACATTACTATATTTGCCTTCTGGCTCGGCTTAATTTATAACACACTGCGTTGCTTTTTAGGGCTCGTGCCCCAACGGAAGTGACTTGGCTTTATGTACGTGGCGATTGCTTGACTATTTCCAGTCTGCACCGACAGCTAATTTGCATATGCCGACTGGCTTGAAGCAGCACGTACGTGTATAAGCGCAAAAGCCAAGTCAAGTCGCTGTTCCTTGATATATGTCCAAGTCGTTGACGCCGACTCCTTCCGCGGAGAACTAATGGTAAAATAAACTAGGGTAAACAGCAAAAAATGTTCGAACTGGGGACAGTAGACAGATAATATTTCACGCTTCTTATTCGCATATACTTCTATGCCGGCTCCGTCGTCTCTGAGGGGCAGCCGAAATTCAACGTGTGGCGTAGGGGTGCACGGCACAATAAAACGAAGCGAAACGAAAGCAAAAACCGGAAACAAAACAAAAACGGAAGCGCAAATTTTCTAGCACATTTTTTTCGTCCGGCTTTTCTGCTACAGAATGGAGGGCAAGCGACCCAGTTTATTGGCCCTGCTCCGTCGCTATTTTCAGTGTTGTGGGCATGTAAAGGCTTGTAAAGGCTGGTAAAGGCTGGCAAAGGCTTGTGCCCATTGACAACTGGATGTTTGATGTAAGTGTGCCTCTCACAAATGACTTCATAGCAATCTGTACTTTGCCATGAAGTCATCAGCAATGTTGTCACGACACTCACCAGTCTGTCCGCGCAGAAATGTATGCTTCAAATAATTACAAACTTTTTATTATCTTAATGCCACATTCGAATACGTGTACTCCACGCTTACTTAACGCTGCTGATGTCAGCGAAGAAAGCTTTGCATGTGCACTCCTGCCCCGAACGTCCCCTCTTCTCATGTCCTCTTGAGTAATTTCATTAATTTACAGCATAATGCGTGACATAAGCCACACGCAGGAGGCAGCACCTGGCCCGTTGACAAATTGACTGCTCCGTAGTCAGTAGTCAGTCGGCAGGAGCTACGAATTTATAAAAACTTAAAGGCGAATTTCCACGCTGTCATCGCCCCCGGCCGCATAATGACACACTAATGGGGAAAGAACTGGGAGAGAACAATAGAAAAGCTATATGACTTCCGCCAACAAGCGGCACGAAGCGTGCGAAAAATAGCGCTTAAGTCACTTTTAATTAAAACTGCATATTAATGACGCCATTGGCCATAAAAATGTAACGGAAGTATGCCCGCCCATTTGCCTGCCTGCCCAAAACCAGGGCCCATTTCTTGTAGCTCTACTTTAAAGGTCAGCACCCCATTTTTTTTTTTTTAGCGCAAATGAAGTTTCACTCGCAAAAATAAAGAAAATGAATAAATAGGGGCGTTCTCTTGGTTTTTGGCCCAGTCATGTGCTTGATTAATAGGCTTTTAACTTGCAAAAAGGAGTTGCCGAATCCACATCCACGTCCACTTTTATTTTTCCTACATGTGCTCTCTAAAATGACATGTGGCAGTCACGCCCAGGTGTACTTTGCGAGGGGGTCGGGTGCAACATCTTTTCGACAGGCCTCTACCAAGTAAATGCTAATTAGTGGCAACAAAACTCATTACATCATTTGTAATAGTCAGTGCATGCATTGTCGTGCTTAGATAACATAAGTTTCGCGCCTGGCATTCAGATAAATGGCAGGTAAGAAGATGAACACAATTAATTCGCACAACATTTGACATGACATCTGGTACTTCTAATTTGCCGAGCCAAGTCCTCAGCCAGACCACTTCAACTAATTAAAGCGTGTTTTTAATGAGGGAGGGGTAGTCAAACTTTCACCACGTGTGCGCTAATTTGAATTAAGGACTTACGCCTATTCAGATTTTGTCGGCTCCTACTTACATTTACAATTTAAAGAGTCGATTTATTTCTTTTAGCCAGAGGACATCCTTCAGGTGTGTAGAAGTAACAGTTCAATGCAAGGCTAAAAACTATTCATAGGCAGGGAAAAACTGAGTAAGTGTAATCGAGAACAGTAAGGCGGGAATCACGAAACTCAGGCACTCTTAAACCATAAGCTGGCCAAGTTTTTCTATTTTTGTGTTTTTTCAGCTTTATGTATTCAGTTCCAAAATATAAACCACAGAGGTCGAAACCAGCCAGCGGGGTGCTGAGATATCCCAGATGATGACTGCCAGATATTAATGTTAAGCCTATTTTCTTAATATTCATTAATACTGCTAGGCCATAGGAGCGGAAATGTGACAATGTGAAAATGTGAAAATGGTCAAAAATCCCAGTTACTCGACCGGTCTACAATTGCGCCACGTCACTGGCAATGGTAAGGAAAACCAGAAAGCACAAGAAAACCCAACAGAATGAGTATTCGTTTCTAATTTGCATTCAAACTGTTTTCGGTGTCCGAGTACTTTTTTCTTTGCTCCTTTGCCTTTTCATTTGCTTTGAGTTTTCTTGCTTCTCCGAAGACGAACACTCAAATAATTGCCTGTGTTTGTTTTGGTAATATTATTCGGCAAGTTTGCCAACATTTATTTTGTAATTAGGTCAAGGATTTTTTTACGCTCGTGGCTCAAAATATGCCAGGCATTTGAGGCAAGTAAATTATGTGAAAACATGACCTCTTGTTGTCACCCAATTAGTGGCATAATCGCCATATGGGCTAATCTTTAAGAAATCATATGACTGGAAGGTGGAGCTAGAAAACTCTTTTGTGCAAACATTTCAATATTTTGAACTTGAATCGCTTAAAGTTGTTCGGTACAAAAGTAGAGGGTTTCTTTTTAAAATTAGTATCTATCCATCTAAATACTATAGTTACTTTTCGTTATAGTTACTGATTTCGCTCACACCAAAGAGTATTTCAAGGATCTAAACAACTAAAAATAGCCAAGAGAACGGACGTTATTATAAATCGCCCACATGGGCATAATAATAATAATAGGTGCCCAGGGAAGGAGTGCAAAAGCAAAAGCTAAAGCCACTGATTATGATATCGGCCGAGTAGTAGTAGTCTTGACGAAATTCCCGTGGTCTCGATGCCCTCAAAACAAGTTGTTGCGTGCTTTGTTTGCTTCCTGTGGCTCGACCACCATTGGCCAAGCTCTCTTCAGTTGACCCGCTGCTGCTGTTAAGGAAAAGTGAGGTCGATGCGATTTTCCCAGCAGTGCGTTGGGTGCGTGCGAGCGGTGCGTTTGATGTTGGACACAAGCTCACCTTCGTATGGGATTTAATTATGCGGCTTTTATTGATTTGACACAATTCCATTGGCTTTGCAGCCGCCTTCGCAGCTGGCTGGCCGTAAATTACTTGTACTTTGAAATCAATAGGAGATTTATATTTTTTGTTTTTGTTTTCTCATAGCTAAGGGCGAGTTTATATAACAACCAAAGGAATGCGTACCAAACATCAAAACGTATCCATATCTTATATTAATGATTTGGTCTGTCTGCCCTTAATTCTGGTAATTTGTTGATTTCTTGTTGGTGATTATTTGGTTATTATACCTGTAAACTCTGTCGACACTCTACAGATGTGGCTATAGACACCAACTCGATGAAAAATGATGTGTAATCAAAAAGTACATCCTGGGATATACCTCTTTACGTCCATAATTTGGCTTATCTGTATTTAATTTTAATAAAATGAAATCAAATCAAATGGTTGCTCAACAGCAGGAACAAGCTGTCGCCGAAGAATAGAGTTCTGATTTATAAAACAATTATTGCTCCAGCAAAATCAAACCTCTCCAAAATAAGGATACTCCAGGCCAAAAACAAACTTGTTTCTAAAGTGCGTACTGGAAGTAGGGCCCGCACGACTCTCGCATTATTACATCTTGATTTCTTTTTGTCATTGGAAAGAAATTGTTATTGATAGACACTCGTACTTACATTATTCCGCGCACCCACATCGGCACCCAATTCAATCATACGGTCCATGATGGCAGTCCTATTTTCCTTAGTTGCGTACATCAGCGGCGTCATTCCGGTATTCTGTAAGAGATTGGCAATCATGGAGAATCAATTAATAAAAAGCTCGTAATTACTTTTCTAAAGACAAGGCTTAAATTTATCAGAACACAAAAATATTGTAATCTAATTTTCCAATATTGTGTATCTTTATTCACTCACATTATTTGCTCACTATTTTTTGTAATATTAATAAAGGTTTTTAATGCTAAGGCTTTGAAAGGTATCTACAGATTATGTGGTTAAGGAATTAGAACATAAATAATTAATTTAATTTTGTTATTTACATATCTGTTAATAGCCCTTCTTTTCTAAAACATTTCAAATTTATTTGCATTAATTACTAGTAGCTTTTAGTTATGTAGCTGTTTCGGTACCAAAATACGCTTTCTTAATCATTCAATAAGAGTTTTTAAATAAAAATCATTAAGATGGAAATAAGCTAAAAAATTGTGCCATTTATAAATTTGATTAAAATCTATTTATGCCTATCCAGGTTATCTTTGGAGCCACCTGAAGAGACCATGTAGGGGAAGCTACAAATAAATGCCTTCTATTCTTAACTTTATCTACCAAATATAATGAAATATGCCTTGGAAGCATGCTAATGTGGTGTATGACTTTATTCTAAGGCAAACGACACAAGTTAGTACTCTAGTTAAATGCTATTATACATTTTACATTAGTTCCCATATATTTAAAGTTTTCTTAGGCCTCATTACCACTTGTGTCTTTAAATTACCATAAGCTGTGTTATAAATAGCAGTTGCAATATAAATATCTCTTTCTCCCACCAACTGATTTGCATGGCATTTCCGAAGGAGGCCCACGAGTGCCAAACATTTGAACCCCTTTACTCAACGCTCTGCCCATACATATATCCTACATTGTCTTCATTGCCGGGTCGCACTCGTCTACATGGCTCTGCATTTTATTGGCATTTCTTAGCGACGACTACTTTTAACCCGTTCGCTTCGTTGCTTCTTTTTACCCCAACGTTAATTTTATGTAAATTTTATGGTAAATTGAAATCGAAGCGCTTCAATTTCCGATGTTTTATGAGTTTATCGGTAGTCAGCGCAACTTGTGGCCGCCATTGCCGACAAGAAGGCAAGACATAGAAGGCAGACATGGCAGACAAGGCAAATATGTAAATATGAGTATAATAGGAAAGAAAATCAAATGCAACCGGCATTGCCTTGGTAGCCAACCATTTTGTGCCGCTATCAAATATCACACAGCGACGTGACTGTGTCGTTATTTTGCCCAGGTAACAACAACAACAACAACAACAATGGATTGCCGCTAAGCTGCGAAGCGCAGCGTTGATAATGGCGACGCCATCAAACCGCCCAGCAAGTTGATTATTCATTCCCAAAGGCCCTAAATTGATTTCACAAGCAAACAAACAAACAAATAACGAACTAGGAAATTTTCTGGCAGTGCCTGACCAAAATACTCATAGTTCGGGGAAATTTACATAGAATTGGATAAGTATAATACATATATTTTCCTACTCTGAAAACATCACAAGAAAATCGAAGAAATTTGTATGATTCTCAAGCAATTAAATTTATAAACCCTTCTAGTATTTTATTACGTCTCATGTATTTGAATTAAAACAGAGCACATCACTCACCATATCGTGTACACCCGCAAGCGGTATGTGATTTCCTTCTTCACCCGCGTTCGCCACATATTTCTCCAGTTTCTTCAGCTCAGCCTCAATGGGCGTCCATTCGCTTTTCATGGCCAGTGCAAGAATTTTGTTCGCGGTGTCGCGTATGGATGCACCAGCACTGGGGGGCTTGGGAGCCGAAAAGAGATCCACATCCTTCTTATCGCCATTGCTTGAACTGTCATCCTTGGGATCTGAATCGGCCTTGCTGGCCGGCGTGGCACGTTCACTTGGCGTTGCCGACTCGTCGGGCGGGCCTGTCAGCGAAGATGGTGTTTTGCGGCCCACACCAGCTCCCCCCCGGCCACCGCGTCCTCTCGGCTGCGACATGGTGGCGTCCTCTTAAATGCGAGATCGCTCCGTGGTTGTTGTATTTGTTGTTGCTGCCACTCCTCCTCAATTTATGGCCATGGTGTGTTTCTCTATGAAAGATGATTTGTTTTTGTGTGTTAATTTCGATTTGTTTATATTGCTTCACTTATTCAGCCGCCATTATTGATTCATTCTTCACACACATGCACACACTTAGGCAGATGTGCAAGCTGCTGATTATGTTTGTTAAGCTTTTCGTTGCATACTTGTAGGCTGGCATTTTATTAGACCGCGCTCCTCAGAATCAGCATTGGACTTTTGCCTTAGCCTTAGCATTTTACAGTTGCCCATTTTCCGTTTGGTGTTTTGTTATATTTTACCAATATTTGTTACCAACAATTTGCATTTTCATTGGCAACACTGCGCACAGACACACACATACACACACACACACACAGTTGAAACGTAACGATGTACAAGCAAACAAACAAACAACAAGCGTTTGGCTTGGCTTGGTTTGGTTTGATTTTCTTCAGCTTTCGGTTTTTGGCTTTTGCTTTGCGAATGCAACCCACTTTCCGTACTTCCTGCCACCGCTGCTGCCACTGCCAACAAGAACGCGCCGAGAAACAGAAATAACAACGGCAACAACAACAGCAATAACAACAAGAACCTGCAACACCACCACATCCGCTTCCTATTATTCCACTTTGATTTTTTGCTTTCTTCACTTTTACTACACAATTTATATGTTTTGCTTTGCTTTGTTTTTCTTTTTATGAGTTTCGTTGCGTGTGCGTTTGCCTTTAATTTGCCTTCCTCTATTTGTTGAGCTCAGTGCTGATTCGCGCTCAAAAATGAAAACCAACCGTTTGCCACGAGCGTCTCCGAGTTTCTGATTTGCCCAGCAGAATGCTAGTTACTTAGCACCCAAGTTTAGACTACAAATTGCGAGCACTGGAGCCTTGGCAACACGACGAAAGGCGAAGACGCCGCCGCGACGCTGACGCTGACGATGACGCTGTCAGTGCCGTGTTAACTGCTCCGGCGCAGGCGTTTGTTTACAATTGTTGATTGTTTCTTGCTTCTAGATGATACGCTTTTTAGCGCCAACATGTTTTCGAGAGAGAGCGAGAGGATTTGGTCCGTAGCTGGCTCTTATTCACAAATCTGGGCAATCTCTTCTATGAAAATGTTTATTTCCTATCAAACAAAACACAATCTTAGTACCTTACTGTATGAAAGCAAACATTTTTCAGCTCCATATCCCTAAGTTAAATATCTAAAGCACACATGCCCCTTCGTTCAGTTTTCTCACGCTTTCCTTTGGAATCAACAGTTATAGCCCATTTGCAGAGAAAACTGATTGCACTTCGAAATGAAACTCCTGTAATTAATTTCACTTTATGCTATTGTTCATCACATAATTCATATCATATCCACTTTAATTAATTTTTCATAATAATATTGAACGAAAATTCCAACATTTTGTAAGTCCCGGCAAACGTTTATTACCTATTTAATTTTTCTTCTTTGTTTTATTTTATAATTTTAAGTTGTCTTTAAAGAATAAATACAAGTATATATTACTCAACTATTTCTGGAGAAATTCTAAGAGAAATTCATAAGAAGTTAACAAGTTCATAAGTAATATTTAGAGGCTCATTGCTCTCTTAGAGTTTCATTCCTTACATCATAACTATAGTCCCTTCACATATATTGATTTGGAAATAATTTTACGGATGAGTAAATAAGCTCATGGCAAAAACTTAAAACATGGATACATATATCAGTTTTCTGTAAAATTAGTTTTTTATACTTAAAGTGAACCCTTTTTTTTCTTTCAAATATATACTGAGGACAGTTTCGTTACCAAATTAGTCAAAATTTAAAGCAAATAAAAATTATCAATCAATATGAAAAAGATTTTCAGGAAGGAACATGCATCGGAAAAGAAGGAAGATGAAGACGAGGAATTCGAAAGATCCACTCGTCACTGCCGCTGCAAGCACTGCCCCATTATACATCGCAAGAAGCTCACTGAAATTGATATCGACCGACTAGAAAAAAAACTGAAAACGGTTCAATATAAGATTGATGAGGATGTAGATCAGCAGCTCAGGGAACTCGCCGAATTCGTTCATATTAAAACGATTTCCGACGACGTTGAATGTCTCAAGGAAACGGTTAAAGCGATAGATCTGATGGCTAATAAGTTAGAAAAGTTGAATTTTAAGGTGGAAGAATTTCAAATTAACCAAAGGACAACAACTTGTGCTGAAGTGCCACCCCAAAAAGTTTTATTTGCCACATACTTCTCTTCGCCCACAAAGAACACGCTTTTACTCTACCTTTTCCTAGATGTATTTCCCACAGAAGAGGAGAATTCCTGGTTCAAGAATCCCTTCTCGCTGAGTGATAGCGACGGGATTCTATATGGACGAGGCGTTACTGCCGGCAAAGGACCCGCAGTCTGCTGGCTACAAACGTTTCGCACCTGGAAAAATTTATACCACGATTTGCCCGTGAATATCAAAATAATTTGCGAGGCCATGCACGAGGTGGGCAGCGTAGGAGTTCATCAGATTGTGGAGAGCAGGACGAACTTTTTTGATGACGTTGATTACGTAATTTTCTCGTTTAATTCTTGGCTAAACGACGAGAGACCCGTCATTTCTTGCAGTCTGTGTGGCTGGGCCAGTTTTGGCCTTGAGGTGAGGGCCGGTAACAAAACATTGGACAGCGGCATTGCTGGTGGTCTAGTCTATGAGCCAATGACCGACCTATGTCACTTGATGAACTCCCTAGTCGATGATCGCCACAGGGTTTTGGTACCCGGCATAGATTCGATGACCCGCCCAATCGGTCAATACGAATGGCAATTACTGCACCAGGCCGAATATGGTGAGTACTTTTATGCCTACAAGGAAGTGCTCGATGTCCGCAGACTCAAGCACGAGGTGACCAAGATCGAGCTATTGCGGAATCGCTGGTGCAAGCCCTCGCTGACCATGCATGGGGTTGAGGGCTGCTACAGTGGTCATGGCTCCCAGTGTGCTCTGCCACTAACTGTGATTGGCAAATTCACTATCAAGCTTCTGCCCGACCAAACAGTGAGCCACATTCACGTCTACGTCCAGGAGTATCTTAATTCCAAGCACGCTGAGCTAAAGTTGCTCACGGACATGCACCTTATGGTGATCGATGGCTGTGATCCATATTTGTGGTCCATGGAGTCAAAGCATATGCATGGCATCCGAAATGCTGTAAGCAGCGTCTTTAGAGTAGAGCCTAAGATGTCCAGCCTCATCTGTCCCTGCCTGCCCATGGCCAGCTTCATTCGTAAAACAACAAAGAAAACTGTCATTGTGATCCCATTCACCAATCGTGCCGATCGACGAATGCAAATCAACGAGTCCATACCCAAGTCCCGCTTCATAAACAACACAAAAATGTATGCTGGCGTGCTCCATGAGCTCTCACTTATGCCCGTACGCTGCAAGTGCGATGTTATCCGCGACTATTGCCTCCGTCGGGGCTTTGGGGAAATATTGGACCATCAGATGCTGCCGCGGCAATCGGCACCACCAAAGAAAATGAAGAACCTTCGCCGAATGACTAATATTAAGACGCTCACTGTATTGCCCCAAGACTATCAGGATAGCAACACAAAATCGAATGATGCACCCACTACGAAACGGAGAAAGAGTAGCTTCAAGAAGCTCCTATTTCGTCCCACGAACATCTTGAAGAGTAGTAAATAATTGGGGCCACTGGAACAGTATGTGAACATGCATTTACCATATAAAATCGTTATTATTTATATTTGGTTTGAAAATAGACGAATTTATCGACCCTCAACTAGTATACTTTACTTTAAATAAAATCGCACTATTATAAGGTTGTTCATTAGCGCTCATTAAATAATGTTACCCAATCATGTCCATATAGTATTATCACAGAAGCTATCTATGTATACTAGGATACAGAACGATTCAGAGGGTAACGAAGGCGTCTGACAGAAGTAATTGTAACACCGGAGAACATATTAGTATAGAACTTTGTTGGAGACCTTCTCCGTTTTAAGAAAAAGGTGCTGGTTCTAAAGTAGAGAAGGGCCCGATATAAAGGGGAGTTTTAATGGGTGCATCGAGTAAAGCAAGCATTCCGAATTTCCACTCCTAAACTCTAACAAATAAGAGTAGGAGGCACAATTTACGATGTTACTTGTGCTCAAATATTAAGGTTTTTTGTTTTTAATAATGAACACTATTATAGCAAATAATTTTGAAAAGATATAAAATGCAATAATATTATATAACGTATCACTCCCGTTCTTAGAATTCTTTTCCATTTATGCAGTTGATTCGTCTGCCGCTTCATGTCAAGTTTGATCGAAATAGGCCAATTGCTAAAGAATTATAGCCATAAGAGTAATCTACGCCGACAATTTTAGTTAGTCTTGCTAATATGCACACACGCAAATAGATAAACGCATATACTATATATGTACATAAATATATGATTCATATTGTACCAGTATTATAATATAATGCCTATATCCTATATCAGACACATTTAAACGGAATTCCAACCAAATGGAACTATTCACACAATATTAAAAGTGCCAAAAACTAAACCTTACTACTTGTACTATATATATTAAAAAGGCATCGTCAGGCATCATAGGGAGCTTTTTAAAAAAGTACTGAAGGACTGCTGTTCGGCATCAGATCAAACATTTTCTAAATTTAAGTTTGGAAAACATCAGTATAACAAAATTAATATTTGACTTATAATAAAATTTCACAAATTGGAATTATGATTTGTTGGGGTGATCGTAGGAATTGTGGCGTGCTACTTCTAGAAGATGACGAAGGCACTACCGAGCGCTGTCGGTGCATTCGCGATGAGTGTATAGACGATCTCCCACTTGATAAGAGACAAAGGCCAAAGGAAACCGAATTTAAGAAAGTCCTTAGAAACTTGGACAACAGAACGACGAAAGACTTACGGCAGCTTAATGATATTTTAGCTATTAAATCGGTTTGCAAAGGCGCAGACTATGGCGAGCAACGAAAAATAGCCATCGAAACTATAGAAAAAACCCTGCAAGCTCTTGATTTTGAAGTGGAAGTTGTTGAAATAGGCTCAGATGTGGACAAAGGAGCAGATAGGCATTTTGTCATCTTCGCCGACTATTTTTCGACGCCTATTAAAAATACGATACTGGTCTACGGCAATGTCGACGTGATGCCAATAACTGAGCGCGAAGCAAAAAAGTGGATACATGATCCCTATAAACTGACACAAAAGATGGGGACTTTATACGGGCACGGAGTGGCAACGTCCAAGGGTCCTATACTTTGTTGGATACAAGCAGTGTCGGCTTGGATGGAGGAGACGCGCGACTTGCCTGTGAACTTTCGCTTCATCATCGATACGAACCACAACAATGGCTGCAGTGGTCTAACCGCACTATTCGATGAGCGACCGGACTTCTTTCTGCCCGTGGATTTGGTGATTTGCTGCACAAACCATTGGATTTCGGAGCACATGGCTTTGATTTCCACCAGCCACAGCGGTTACATTCATTTCTCGCTGGAGGTCATGGAGGATCCAACTAAAGAAGGGGGACGCGAACCACTTGCCGATTTGAGTTTGCTCTTAAACTCGCTGGTGGATGAGAAAAATAATATACGTGTGCCGAACATAGATCGCCACGTGCGACCCTTAACTCACTCCGATTATATTATACTGACCAAAACGGAATATGGCATAAGTGAACACAAAACCAATATGGGCGCCTCCAGACTGCCGCATGACAGCTGTAAGGCCGAAATGCTGAAGCACATGTGGTGCAAACCAAGTCTCAGCATAAACAGCGTCGATGCCAAGTTTTGCAATAGCTCCCGGGATCTTTACTACCCCAAGAAAGCGACGGCTACTTTCACCATCAAAATAATCCCCGATCAGAGTATTGATTACATCTTCTACCAAGTAAGTGAATATCTCAATGATGTTTACAAAAAGAATTGCTGCAAATCCATCGCGAATCTTCGCGTCGTCGAGAAGCTACATCCGCTGCATGAGCCTCGACATTCCCCTGTCGATCTGGCCGCGAAAGATGCCTTCAACCGTGTTTATGGACGCGAAACGGCGCACTCCGAAAATATCTGCATCTGCATCCCCATCCTAAATAAGTTACGAAGATATTGCAGTAAGGACTCCCATGCACTGCCATTGCCTTTTTGCTCGACCCACACTCGACCCAATCGGCCAAACGAGTCCATTCCGGAGGTGATGTATGTAAAGAACCGCCTTCTTTTTGCAACTCTCATGTACGAAGTGGGCCAAATACCCGCCTTTTGCAAATGTCGTCGAATTCGGAACTATTGCAGACTGCACGGCAAGACAAAGGAAGTCGATTACACCCGTGTGGTCGACGTCCGCAAGCAACTCAACACCTACCTTGTCAATGAATATGAGCAAAACAGGATCGTTCAGTTCAAGGACTCTGATGTGCCCACTGCCCGCGACACTCTACTCCAAGGTATCTCGAAAGAACTGGATTAAACCAGGAATGGATCTATCAAGTCATTTAAAAAACGGATCTTACTATACTTCAAACGTGCGTACCCCTCTCATGTACAAATGAAATTTTGTATTTTTCACAAAAAACTGTTGTTATGCTCTGTAGCCGAAGGGTACACAGAAGAGGGCGTGGCAGACCCCTCATCTTTTCCGCTTACTGTTTTTGATCTTTATTCCAGAAGTAATAAAGAAAGCCCTCATACGTGCATTACAACAAAATGTACTTGAAATTGAATCAAAAATCTGATTTCAATATCATTCTTGTATATGTAGTTGCCATAGATACGATATGATTTACGAAAACTATAGTTATGTAAAAGATATTTGGATAGTTTCTAGGGACTTCCAATATTAGTCCAAATAGACTTATGCTACATGTGTTATTAAAAAAACTCAGATCAACCACAATCACAAATTGTGTTAACATAAAGAAAAAACTAAAACAAATAATAGACCAAGTCCGGCCTATATACTCATTCTTATGACGATGTCAATATCCCAATAGTTGAAGAATATTCATACTGCTTCGCTATTGCTACATTTTCCAACTTTTTACTAAAGATAAACTTCAAAATATATTTAACTTTATTTAAAATGATCGCCAACCGACTGTTGTAGTTTGATAGTAGACAAGCTGGCTTTAGAAACCGTGATAAAGATAATCATTTAAACATTTTCGAAAGAATTTAATATGCTGTAGATCACTTAATTTGAACCATTAATACAATAAGCAATAAACAACAAATTTAAATGAAAGACAATCCACTGTAAGGCTGGCTGGCTGGCTGCTGCGATACTCAGGGCGTCGTTCTTGTTAAAGGTTGAAAGGAGAGGTCGCACTGAAGCGCACCGCCGAATTGTATTATTAGAAATAAAACCCGTGTATTTTATTCCGTCGTACATTGGGGCCCATTATTAAATTTGAGCACACTCCGGCCGGCGAGGGTACCCGCGGCAGAGCAACGTTACAAGTGGCGCCCGAGCAGGGACCCCAAAGGCAAATAGGTGGAGGTTATTCCTTGCAACAGCGGTTGTGGGAAAGCGTGCGTATCTACGGTGATACGAACGCCCATGGCGACTCCAAAGCCGGCGGGAGCGGTGCTTCCATCCATATCAATAGTGACTCCAGCTGCAAAAGCAGCAGCACACCCAACGATTCACACACACCATAGAGGACGGTTTCCAGAGACTGAGCAGTTGAGACTCGTCCACAACAACGTCCAGTAGCAGTATCCGCCTGGCTGGTGAAGAGGTGCACTCGCTCGACGAGTACGCAAGCGAATCGTTCAAAATGATTATGAAAAGCAATGTCAAAATACTTTTGTCCAGCCAAAAAATCATAATATGCTACGCAGATAATCATAGAAATGTGTTACGTTATCAGTGCGATCTTTTTATAGCCTGTACCCAAAGGGTGAACGGCTGTACTAGTTTTGTGCGCATGTATGTAACACACAGAAGGAGGCGTGGCAGACCCCACAAAGTATATATATTATTGATCAGGGTGACAAGCCGAGTCGATATAGCCATGTCCGTCCGTCCGTCTGTCCGTCTGTATGAGCGCAAGGATCTCAGAAGTACAAGAGGTAGAATGACCAAACTTGGTATCGAGGTTCCCCTGAGCCCCAGGCAGATTACAAGAGTACAAGCTATTTTACTGTCGGGCTTGCTCGACTATAGCGTTCTCTCTTGTTTTCTGTTGAAGATTTTTATATCTGAATGAATACGGTTACTATTCTAAATTTGCAGAAATATCCGGTTTTAAATTTTGCAATGTGTTGTCAAAATACTTTTGTCAGGCGGCAGGCCACGCAGGCTGCGACTGCAAGATATGGTCAGTACTTCCGGCGCGAGATGCAGCTCGTTGCCCAGCAATCACCAACATATACCACACACCGCAATTTTAATTCAAACACGCGGCGGAAATGGCGAGTTGCCAGAGTGAAGACCACGAAGCGACGGAATGGCAGCGCGATCAGCTGACTGGGAAGTTACAGGTGGCGTCGCCAGGTGGACAAACGCGAGGGGTAGCAGCGCTGCCACCCAGCTGTTAGATATCTGCCTTTCGATCATGGGGCGATGCTAGCAGAATTCGAAAACACAACCGATCGGGCCCCCTCGGTCCCTTGTGGAAAGGGGGAGGTATAGCGACGCGCTGGCTGCTGCGACACATAAGGCGCGGATGTAGTTGTAAGCCTAGTTTATAAGTTTAGTATATAAGTTGATATCAACTGAATTATATAGTAGTGTAAGTAAGACGCGTGGCGGGAGTTTAGGTTTAGGTTAGTCGGAGTTTGCAGGCGTTCAAGAGTGGACGTATAATGAAAGGCCATGTTTGTTAATTAAAATACATATATTTTGGAAACCGCGTCTTTCACTCTTTGTACTTTGGGGTGCCCGTAAATTAAATTTCAGCACGCTCTGGCTACTCGCGACAGAGTAGCATCATTATACCACAGCAAATCTTCAAATCAATACACTATCTCGAAAAAGTTAACCCGCGGTTAGTCGCTCGGTTAAGTTATCCTGATTTTAGTGTCTACATACCGCTCGAAAAGGCAAACTTTTCATTTAACTTTTCAGAGCGTATGTATTTTTTAAACCAACTGTTACTATACAAGCGTGGAATAAGTAAGATACTTAGTAAAGAACACATTTCGTTATCTGAGTTGATTACATCATAGTGCCTACGACGATATCGTTCGAAAGGTTCAGTTGTTGATGCCGAAGGTAGATGATTATATTAACATCAGCATTGATGGCATTGAACATATGAACAGGCGTCTAACTAAGGAAGATAACGGCGATTTTATCGATCAAGATATTCCATTGAAAAAATGGTTTAAAAAACAGTTACGATGCAAATCAAATGGCAATATGAGCACGGAAATGGTTAAGAACTATTACACAAAAGGATAAAACAAACAAGTCACGATTGCTCCTTTAAGCCACTCCCCACAAATTAAATAAAAGTTTCTTTTTTTTAATTATGAAAACTAAGTCATTGAAATAAATTCAAATGCGTTTTTTTTCAATTTTGAAAACTGCTAGTGAATTACTTTTGGGACATTTCAAAAATCTACTGTAATTCGAATTTAAAATATAACATCTCATGTTGCCACATTAATTACGATTATGCAAATGTAGACTGGACTTTAGTAGCCGCTATTATTTATTACTCTATTAAACTAATTTACCCGTTTTTCAACGCATGGGAGCTTTTAATAAATAAATATAATAAATTAGGTAAATAAATAAAACAAATTAAATCGAAATGATGGTTTTTAGTAATACTTGTAGTCATGTTTGGTAAAAAACTATCCTTCCTTTACCCGTTGCTAGGACTACGGCTTGTCCGTCTATATTATCTTTTGAGCAGTAATGTCCCTTGCATGCATTTAATAATAAATGAATAATCTCCAGAGACTGTTCCAAATTCTTATTTGTTTGAGAACTGATTGAAAAATGTCATTCTCAAATTAAGCTGAGGAGCTTGGTATATGTTTAAGAACTAAACTATACTGTATTTAATACAAATGATATTGCACCTATGCACAGAGGTCGCGTCAAATGCGTTACGACTTTGGCAAAAAAGCAACGACGATTTTATTTTAATCACTTAATCGCGTAAATGCAACAACAGTGTCAAACAACATCATTACATAAACAGTTGCTGTAAATTAGACCGGCTTAAAACAAGATAAGCGAGATAAAATGCTACACTCGAGCGGTCCCGAAAGTGAAATTAGTTCTAGTATTTGCAGCTTGTGAGCGTATTACTGAAGTGAAATTATTTTTATAATCTTTACATAAAATGTACAATTCATTACTTTTTTCAAATTTTTAAATTTCCAAAATTATTCTAGGCACATGTACAGAGTATTTAAAAGTCGAGACACCCGACGTGTGCTTCTCCACTTGTTCAAAATTGACCGATTGGATGAAATTTAAAATAAAAGAAAGAACTTATACATATGTATATTAATTATGAGCATTTTCAAAGGATCGGTAGCTTTGGAATTGTGTTTCCTGGGAATTACGAGAGTCTACTTACCAAAGTCAACCAACATGGGCTAAGTCGTTTCCGAAATCAAGGCGTTTATCCAAACAGATATACTTGTAGGTATTAAAACAACGACTAATTACATATGTATGTACAAGTATACACAAGCAGCTTACCCACCCACTAGCCAATCCACCAACCCACCAACTCACACAAAATACGCCACACTCCCAGCCAAACAACACTCACACACACACATACTTGTACCTTCTATAGATAACAAACGACTGATACAAAGCACAGACCCCAACGATCGACCAGCAGCGTGCAAAACTTTTCAATAGCATGTACTGCAATCAGGTTGAGCGACTCGACAGCTTTGGCTCGTGCGGAGGCTGACATGCGCGTCAAACTCTCAAACCGGGAGCTTGAACCGACTGCGATTAGAACAGAGTGCTTAGTGAGATTGCGAACTTGGCCCCTTTCGGACGTGTGTGCCCTGCTCTGAGCAACGGAACAACCGAAGTAAAGCTGGAACCAGCAAAAAATAATGCAAAAATAGCAAACATTTTAATTCTGAAATCAAGTCGCAGAGATAATGTTGAACAAAAAGCTGCAAATTGTTTCCAGCCATTTGCTGAGGAAACGAGTTACGATCAAGCTGCTGCGT